>NC_048266.2:38699898-40065525 GCF_005286985.2 Setaria viridis | reverse complement strand
CGTTTTCGACCCCGGTTGACGGTGTGGCCGTTTTCAGTCTAACCGTGACCTATAGCACACGATTTCATGGTCGAAAATGAGTCCGAAGGCCATTTTCACGTTTTCGGTCTAACCCCCATGTTTTTGACCCCGGTGCTGGTGTGGCCATTTTGGGGCTAATCGTCACCTATAGCACATGATTTCATGGCCGAAAACGCGTCCGGAGGCCATTTGTACGTATTCGGTCGATCCCTCACGTTTTCGACCCAGTTGCCAGTGTGGCTATTTTCGATCTAACTGTGACCAATAGCACACGATATCTTGGCCTAAAACGCGTCCATAGGCCATTTTCACGTCTTCAGCCCATCCCCCACGGTTTCGACCCCGGTTCCCGGTGTGGCCGTTTTCGGGCTAACCGTGTCCTATAGCACACAATTTGATGGCCGAAAACAAGTTCAAAGGCCATTTTCACGTCTTTAGTCAATCCCCACATTTTCAACCCCTGTTGGTGGTGTGGACGTTTTCAGGCTAACCGAGACCTATAGCACACGATTTCATGGCCGAAAATGAGTCCTGAGGCCATTTTCACGTCTTCGGTCCGTCCCCCACGTTTTCGACCCCGGTTACCGATGTGGCCGTTTTCGGGCTAACCGTGACCTATAGCACACGATTTCGTGGCCGAAAAAGAGTCCGAAGGCCATTTTCATATTTTCCGTCTATCCCCCATGTTTTTGACCCCGGTGCTGGTGTGGCCATTTCTGCGCTAACCGTGACCTATAGCACACGATTTCATGGCCGAAAACGCGTCCGGAGGCTATTTTCACGACTTCGATCCATCCCCCACGTTTTCCACTCCTGTTGCCGGTATGGCCGTTTTCGGGCTAACCGTGACCTATATCACACGATTTCATGGCCGAAAATGCATCCGGAGGCTAGTTTCACGTCTTCGGTCAATCCCTCACGTTTTCGACCCAGGTTGCCGGTGTGGCTGTTTTCAGGCTAACCGTGACCTATAGCACACGATTTCATGGCGAACATGCGTTTGGAGTCCATTTTCATGTCTTCAATTCACCCCCCTTGTTTTCGACCCCGGTTGTCGGTGTGGCCGTTTTCGGGCTGACCGTGACCTATAGCACATGATTTCATGGCCGAACATGCGTCTGGAGGCCATTTTCATGTCTTCGATGCATGTCCCTTGTTTTCGACCCCGGTTGTCGGTGTGGCCGTTTTCGGGCTAACCGTGACCTATAGCACACGATTTCATGGCCCAAAACGCATCCGGAGGCCATTTGCACGTATTCGGTCCGTCCCTCACGTTTTCGACCCCAGTTGCCGGTGTGGCCATTTTCGGTCTAACCGTGACCAATAGCAGACGATTTGATGGCCGAAAACAAGTCCGGAGGCCATTTTCACGTCTTCGGTCCATCCCCACATTTTCAACCCCCGTTGGTGGTGTTGACGTTTCCGGCTAACCGTGACCTATAGCACACCATTTCTTGGCCGAAAACGCGTCCGGAGGCCATTTTCACATCTTCGGTCCATCCCCCACGGTTTCGACCCCGGTTCCCGCTGTGGCCGTTTTCGGGCTAACCGTGTCCTATAACACACGATTTGATGGCTGAAAACGAGTCCGGAGGCCATTTACACGTCTTCGGTCCATCCCTACATTTTCAACCCCCGTTGGTGGTGTGGACGTTTTCAGGCTAACCCAGACCTATAGCACACGATTTCATGGCCGAAAACAGGTCCGGAGACCATTTTCACAGATTGGGTCCGTCCACATGTTTTCGACCTCAGTTTCCGGTGTGGCTGTTTTGCAGCAAACCGTGACCTATAGCACACGATTTCATGGTCGAAAATGAGTCCGAAGGCCATTTTCACGTTTTCGGTCTAACCCCCATGTTTTTGACCCCGGTGCTGGTGTGGCCATTTTGGGGCTAATCGTCACCTATAGCACATGATTTCATGGCCGAAAACGCGTCCGGAGGCCATTTGTACGTATTCGGTCGATCCCTCACGTTTTCGACCCAGTTGCCAGTGTGGCTATTTTCGATCTAACTGTGACCAATAGCACACGATTTCTTGGCCTAAAACGCGTCCATAGGCCATTTTCACGTCTTCAGCCCATCCCCCACGGTTTCGACCCCGGTTCCCGGTGTGGCCGTTTTCGGGCTAACCGTGTCCTATAGCACACAATTTGATGGCCGAAAACAAGTTCAAAGGCCATTTTCACGTCTTTAGTCCATCCCCACATTTTCAACCCCTGTTGGCGGTGTGGACATTTTCAGGCTAACCGAGACCTATAGCACACGATTTCATGGCCGAAAATGAGTCCTGAGGCCATTTTCACGTCTTCGGTCCATCCCCCACGTTTTCGACCCCGGTTACCGATGTGGCCGTTTTCGGGCTAACCGTGACCTATAGCACACGATTTCGTGGCCGAAAAAGAGTCCGAAGGCCATTTTCATATTTTCCGTCTATCCCCCATGTTTTTGACCCCGGTGCTGGTGTGGCCATTTCTGCGCTAACCGTGACCTATAGCACACGATTTCATGGCCGAAAACGCGTCCGGAGGCTATTTTCACGACTTCGATCCATCCCCCACGTTTTCCACTCCTGTTGCCGGTATGGCCGTTTTCGGGCTAACCGTGACCTATATCACACGATTTCATGGCCGAAAATGCGTCCGGAGGCTAGTTTCACGTCTTCGGTCAATCCCTCACGTTTTCGACCTAGGTTGCCGGTGTGGCTGTTTTCAGGCTAACCGTGACCTATAGCACACGATTTCATGGCGAACATGCGTTTGGAGGCCATTTTCATGTCTTCAATTCACCCCCCTTGTTTTCGACCCCGGTTGTCGGAGTGGCCGTTTTCGGGCTGACCGTGACCTATAGCACATGATTTCATGGCCGAACATGCGTCTGGAGGCCATTTTCATGTCTTCGATGCATGTCCCTTGTTTTCGACCCCGGTTGTCGGTGTGGCCGTTTTCGGGCTAACCGTGACCTATAGCACACGATTTCATGGCCCAAAACGCGTCCGGAGGCCATTTGCACGTATTCGGTCCGTCCCTCATGTTTTCGAACCCAGTTGCCGGTGTGGCCATTTTCGGTCTAACCGTGACAAATAGCAGACGATTTGATGGCCGAAAACAAGTCCGGAGGCCATTTTCACGTCTTCGGTCCATCCCCACATTTTCAACCCCTGTTGGTGGTGTTGACGTTTCCGGCTAACCGTGACCTATAGCACATGATTTCATGGCCGAAAACGCGTCCGGAGGCCATTTGCACGTATTCGGTCCGTCCCTCACGTTTTTGACCCCAGTTGCCGGTTTGGCCATATTCGGTCTAACCGTGACCAATAGCACACGATTTCTTGGCCAAAAACGCGTCCGGAGGCCATTTTCACATCTTCGGTCCATCCCCCACGGTTTCGACCCCGGTTCCCGCTGTGGCCGTTTTCGGGCTAACCGTGTCCTATAGCACACGATTTGATGGCTGAAAACGAGTCCGGAGGCCATTTACACGTCTTCGGTCCATCCCTACATTTTCAACCCCCGTTGGTGGTGTGGACGTTTTCAGGCTAACCGAGACCTATAGCACACGATTTCATGGCCGAAAACAAGTCTGGAGACCATTTTCACAGATTGGGTCCGTCCACATGTTTTCGACCTCAGTTTCCGGTGTGGCTGTTTTGCAGCTAATCGTCACCTATAGCACACTATTTCATGGCCGAAAACGAGTCCGAAGGCTATTTTCACGTCTTCGGTCTATCCCCCACATTTTCGACCCCGGTTGCCGGTGTGGCCATTTTTGGGCTAACCGTGACCTATAGCACACGATTTCATGGCCGAAAACGCGTCACGAGGCTATTTTCACGTCTTTGGTCCATCCCCCATGGTTTCAACCCCGGTTGTCGATGTGGCCATTTTCAGGCTAACCATGACCTATAGCACACGATTTAATGGCCGAAAATGAGCCCTGAGGCCATTTTCACGCCTTCGGTCCATCCCCCAAGTTTTCGATCCTGGTTATCGGTGCGGCCGTTTTTGGGCTAACCGTGACCTATAGCACACGATTTCATGGCCGAAAATGATTCCGAAGGCCATTTTCATGTTTTCGGTCTATCCCCCATGTTTTTGACCCCGGTGCTGGTGTGGCCATTTCTGGGCTAACCGTGACCTATAGCACACGATTTCATAGCCGAAAACGCGTCCGGAGGCCATTTTCACATCTTCGTTCCATCCCCCACGGTTTCGACCCCAGTTACCGGTGTGGCCGTTTTGGGGCTAATCGTCACCTATAGCACACGATTTCATGGCCGAAAACGAGTCCGGAGGCTATTTTCACGTCTTCGGTCGATCCCCCACATTTTCGACCCCGGTTGCTGGTGTGGCCGTTTCTGGGCTAACCGTGACCTATAGCACACGATTTCATGGCCGAAAACGCGTCAGGAGGCCATTTTCACGTCTTTGGTCCATCCCCCACGGTTTCAACCCCGGTTGTCGATGTGGCCATTTTCAGGCTAACCATGACCTATAGCACATGATTTCATGGCCGAAAACGAGTCTTGAGGCCATTTTCACGTCTTCGGTCCATCCCCCATGTTTTCGCCCCCGATTACCGGTGTGGCCATTTTCGGGCTAACCGTGACATATAGCACTCGATTTCATCGCCGAAAACGAGTCCGAAGGCCATTTTCACGTTTTCAATCTATCCCCCATGTTTTTGACCCCGGTGCTGGTGTGGCTATTTCTGGGCTAACCGTGACCTATAGCACACGATTTCATGGCCGAAAATGCGTCCGGAGGCTATTTTCACGACTTCGATCCATCCCGCATGTTTTCGACCCCTTTTGCCGGTGTGGCCGTTTTTGGGCTAACCGTGACCTATATCACACGATTTCATGGCCGAAAACGCGTCCGGGGGCCATTTTCACGTCTTCGGTCCATCCCTCACGTTTTTAACCCCGGTTGCCGGTGTGGCCGTTTTCAAGCTCACCGTGACCTATAGCACACGATTTCATTGCCGAAAACGCGTCCGGAGGCCATTTTCACGTCTTCGGTCCATCCTCACATTTTCAACCCCCGTTGGTGGTGTTGACGTTTTCGAGGTAACCGTGACCTATAGCACACGATTTCTTGGCCGAAAACGAGTCCGGAGGCCATTTTCACGTCTTCGGTCCATCCCTCACGTTTTCGACCCCAGTTGCCGGTGTGGGCATTTTCGGTCTAACCGTGACCAACAGGACGCGATTTCTTGGTCGAAAACGCGTTCGGAGGCCATTTTCACGTCTTCGGTCCATCCCCTACAGTTTCGACCCCGGTTCCCGGTGTGGCCGTTTTCGGGCTAACAGTGTCCTATACCACACGATTTGATGGCCAAAAATGAGTCCGGAGGCCATTTTCACGTCTTCAGTCCATCCTCACATTTTCAACCCCCGTTGGTGGTGTTGACGTTTTCGGGCTAACCGTGACCTATAGCACACGATTTCTTGGCTGAAAACGAGTCTGGAGGCCATTTTCACAGCTTGGGTCCATCCCCCACGGTTTCAACCCCGGTTGTCGATGTGGCCATTTTGAGGCGAACCATGACCTATAGCACACCATTTCATGGCCGAAAACGAGTCCTGAGGCGATTTTCACGTCTTTGGTCCATCCCCCACGTTTTCAACCCCGGTTACAGGTGTGGCCGTTTTCGGGCTAACCGTGACCTATAGCACACGATTTCATAGCCGAAAACGAGTCCGGAGGCCATTTTCACATTTTCGATCTATCCCCCATGTTTTTGACCCCGGTGCTGGTGTGGCCATTTCTGGGCTAACCGTGACCTATAGCACACGATTTCGTGGCCGAAAACACGTCCGGAGGCTATTTTCACGACTTCGATCCATCCCCCACGTTTTCGACTCCTGTTGCCGGTGTGGCCGTTTTCGGGCTAACCGTGACCTATATCACACGATTTCATGGCCGAAAACTCGTCCGAAGGCCATTTTCACGTCTTCGGTCCATCCCTCACGTTTTTAACCCCGGTTGCCGGTGTGGCCGTTTTCAAGCTCACCGTGACCTATAGCACACGATTTCATTGCCGAAAACGCGTCCGGAGGCCATTTTCACGTCTTCGGTCCATCCTCACATTTTCAACCCCCGTTGGTGGTGTTGACGTTTTCGAGCTAACCGTGACCTATAGCACACGATTTCTTGGCCGAAAACGAGTCCGGAGGCCATTTTCACGTCTTCGGTCCATCCCTCACGTTTTTGACCCCGGTTGCCGGTGTGGCCGTTTTCAGGATAACCGTGACCTATAGCACACGATTTCATGGCCGAAAACGCGTCTGGAAGCTATTTTTACGTCTTCGGTGTATCCCCCACAATTTCGACCATGGTTGCCGGTGTGGCCGTTTCTGGGCTAACCGTGACCTATGGCACACGATTTCATGGCCGAAAACGAGTCAGGAGGCCATTTTCACGTCTTTGATCCATCCCCCACGATTTCAACCCCGGTTGTCGATGTGGCCATTTTGAGGCTAACCATGACCTATAGCACACCATTTCATGGCCGAAAACAAGTCCTGAGGCGATTTTCACGTCTTCGGTCCATCCCCCACGTTTTCAACCCCTGTTACCGGTGTGGCCGTTTTCGGGCTAACCGTGATCTATAGCACACGATTTCATGGCCGAAAACGAGTCCGAAGGCCATTTTCACATTTTTGGTCTATCCCCCATGTTTTTGACCCCGGTGCTGGCGTGGCCATTTTGGGGCTAATCGTCACCTATAGCACATGATTTCATGGCCGAAAACGCGTCCGGAGGCCATTTGTACGTATTCGGTCGATCCCTCACGTTTTCGACCCAGATTGCCGGTGTGGCCGTTTTCAGGCTAACCGTGACCTACACGATTTCATGGCCGAAAACGCGTACGGAGGCCATTTTCACGTCTTGGGTCCATCCCCACATTTTCAACCCCCGTTGGTGGTGTGGACGTTTTCGGGCTAACTGTGACCTATAGCACACGATTTCATGGCCGAAAACGAGTCCGCAGGCCATTTTCACATTTTCGGTCTATCCCCTTTGTTTTTGACCCCGGTGCTGGTGTTGCCATTTCTGGGCTAACCGTGACCTTTAGCACACGATTTCATGGCCGAAAACGCGTCTGGAGGCTATTTTCACGACTTCGATGCATCCCCCATGTTTTCGACTCCTGTTGTCGTTGTGGCCGTTTTCGGGCTAACCGTGACCTATATCACATGATATCATGGCCGAAAACGCGTCCGGAGGCCATTTTCACGTCTTCGGTCCATCCCTCACGTTTTCGACCCCGGTTGCTGGTGTGGCCGTTTTCAGGCTAACCGTGACCTATAGCACACGATTTCATGGCCGAAAACGCGTTCGGAGGCCATTTTGACGTCTTAGGTTCATCCCTCATGTTTTTGACCCCGGTTACCGGTATAGCTGTTTTCGGGCTAACCGTGTCCTATAGCACACGATTTGATGGCCGAAAACGAGTCCTGAGGCCATTTTCACGTCTTCGGTCCATCCCCCACGTTTTCGACCCCGGTTACCGGTGTGGCCGTTTTTGGGCTAACCGTGACCTATAGCACACGATTTCATGGCCGAAAACGAGTCCAAAGGCCATTTTCACGTTTTTGGTCTATCCCCCATGTTTTTGACCCCGGTGCTGGTGTGGCAATTTTGGGGCTAATCGTCACCTATAGCACATGATTTCATGGCCGAAAACGCGTCCGGAGGCCATTTGTACGTATTCGGTCGATCCCTCACGTTTTCGACCCAGATTGCCGGTGTGGCCGTTTTCAGGCTAACCGTGACCTATAGCACACGATTTCATGGCCGAAAACGCGTACGGAGGCCATTTTCACGTCTTGGGTCCATCCCCACATTTTCAACCCCCGTTGGTGGTGTGGACGTTTTCGGGCTAACTGTGACCTATAGCACACGATTTCATGGCCGAAAACGAGTCCGCAGGCCATTTTCACATTTTCGGTCTATCCCCTATGTTTTTGACCCCGGTGCTAGTGTTGCCATTTCTGGGCTAACCGTGACCTTTAGCACACGATTTCATGGCCGAAAACGCGTCCGGAGGCTATTTTCACGACTTCGATGCATCCCCCATGTTTTCGACTCCTGTGGCCGTTTTCGGGCTAACCGTGACCTATATCACACGATTTCATGGCTGAAAACGCGGCCGGAGGCCATTTTCACGTATTCGGTCCATCCCTTACGTTTTCGACCCCGGTTGCCGGTGTGGCCATTTTCAAGCTAACCGTGACCTATAGCACACGATTTCATGGCTGAAAACCCGTACGGAGGCCAATTTCACGTCTTCGGTCCATCCCTTACGTTTTCGACCCCGGTTGATGGTGTGGACGTTTTCGGGCTAACCGTGACCTATAGCACATGATTTCATGACCGAAAACGAGTCCGGAGGCCATTTTCACGTGTGCGGTCCATCCCCTACGTTTTCGACCCCGGTTACCGGTGTGGCCGTTTTCGGGCTAACCGTGACCTATAGCACACGATTTCATGGCCGAAAACGAGTCCGAAGTTCATTTTCACGTTTTCGGTCTATCCCCCATGTTTTTGACCCCGGTGCTGGTGTGGCCATTTCTGGGCTAACCGTGACCTATAGCACACGATTTCATGGCCGAAAACGCATTCGGAGGCTATTTTCACGACTTCGTTCCATCCCCCACGTTTTTGACTTCTATTGCTGGTGTGGCCGTTTTCGGGCTAACCGTGACCTATATCACACCATTTCATGGCCGAAAACGCGTCCGGAGACCATTTTCACGACTTCGATCCATCCCCCACGTTTTCGACTCCTGTTGCCGGTGTGGCCGTTTTCGGGCCAACCGTGACCTATATCACACGATTTCATGGCTGAAAACGCGTTCGGAGGCCATTTTCACGTCTTCGGTCCATCCCTGACGTTTTCGACCCCGGTTGCCGGTGTGGCCGTTTTCAGGCTAACCGTGACCTATAGCACACGATTTCATGGCCGAAAACGCGTCCTGAGGCCATTTTCACAGCTTGGGTCCATCCCCCATGTTTTCGACCCCGGTTGCCGGTGTGGCTGTTTTTAGGCTAACCGTGACCTATAGCACACGATTTCATGGCCGAAAACGCGTCCGGAGGCCATTTGCACGTATTCGGTCCGTCCCTCACGTGTTCAACCCAGTTACCGGTGTGGCCATTTTCGGTCTAATCGTGACCAATAGGACGCAATTTCTTGGCCGAAAACGCGTTCAGAGGCCATTTTCATGTCTTCGGTCCATCCCCCACGGTTTCGACCCCGGTTCCCGGTGTGGCCATTTTCGGGCTAACCGTGTCCTATAGCACACGATTTGATGGCCGAAAACGAGTCCGGAGGCCATTTTCACGTCTTCGGTCCATCCCCACATTTTCAGCCCTCGTTGGTGGTGTGGACGTTTTCGGGCTAACCGTGACCTATAGCACACGATTTCATGGCTGAAAACGCGTCCTAAGGCCATTTTCACAGCTTGCGTCCATCCCCCATGTTTTCGACCCCAATTGTCGGTGTGGCCGTTTTGGGGCTCATCGTCACCTATAGCACATGATTTCATGGGCGAAAACGAGTCCGGAGGCTATTTTCACGTCTTCGGTCTATCCCCCACAATTTCGACCCTGGTTGCTGGTGTGGCCGTTTCTGGGCTAACCGTGACCTATAGCACACGATTTCATGGCAGAAAATGCATCAGGCGGCCATTTTCAAGTCTTGGGTCCATCCCCCACGGTTTCAACCCCGGTTGTCGATGTGGCCATTTTCAGGCTAACCATGACTTATAGCACACGATTTCATGGCCGAAAACGAGTCCTGAGGCCATTTTCACGTCTTCGGTCCATCCCCCACGTTTTCGACCCCGGTTACCGGTGTGGCCGTTTTTGGGCTAACCGTGACCTGTAGCACACGATTTCATTGTCGAAAATGAGTCCGAAGGCCATTTTCACGTTTTTGGTCTATCCCCCATGTTTTTGACCCCGGTGCTGGTGTGACCATTTCTGGGCTAACCGTGACCTATAGCACACGATTTCATGGCCGAAAACGCGTTCGGAGGCTATTTTCACGACTTCGATCCATCCCCCACGTTTTCGACTCCTGTTGCCGGTGTGGCCGTTTTCGGGCTAACCGTGACCTATATCACACTATTTCATGGCCAAAAACGCGTCCCGAGGCCATTTTCACGTCTTCGGTCCATCCCTCACGTTTTCGACCCCGATTGCCGGTGTGGCCGTTTTCAGGCTAACCGTGACCTATAGCACACGATTTCATGGCCGAAAACGCGTCCGAAGGCCATTTTCACGTATTCGGTCCGTCCCTCACGTTTTCAACCCAGTTGCCGGTGTGGCCATTTTCGTTCTAATCGTGACCAACAGGACACGATTTTTTGTCCGAAAACGTGTTCGGAGGCCATTTTCACGGCTTTGGTCCATCCCCCACGGTTTCGACCCCGGTTCACGGTGTGGCCGTTTTCGGGCTAACCGTGTCCTATGGCACATGATTTGATGGCCGAAATCGAGTCCGGAGGCCATTTTCACGTCTTCGGTCCATCCCCACATTTTCAACCCCCTTTGGTGGTGTGGACATTTTCGGGCTAACCGTGTCCTATAGCACACGATTTGATGGCCGAAAACTAGTCCCGAGGCCATTTTCACGTCTTCGGTCCATCCCCGGATTTTCAACCCCCGTTGGTGGTGTGGACGTTTTCGGGCTAACCGTGACCTATAGAACACGATTTCATGGCCGAAAATGAGTTCGGAGGCCATTTTCACAGCTTGGGTCCATCCCCCATGTTTTCGACCCTAGTTGCCGGTGTGGCCGTTTTGGGGCTCATCGTCACCTATAGCACATGATTTCATGGGCGAAAACGAGTCCGGAGGCTATTTTCATGTCTTTGGTCTATCCCCCACAATTTCGACCCTGGTTGCTGGTGTGGCCGTTTCTGGGCTAACCGTGACCTATAGCACACGATTTCATGGCAGAAAAACACGTCAGGAGGCCATTTTCGCGTCTTTGGTCCATCCCCCACGGTTTCAACCCCGGTTGTCGATGTGGCCATTTTCAGGCTAACCATGACTTATAGCACACGATTTCGTGGCCGAAAACGAGTCCTGAGGCCATTTTCACGTCTTCGGTCCATCCCCCACGTTTTCGACCCCGGTTACCGGTGTGGCCGTTTTTGGGCTAACCGTGACCTGTAGCACACGATTTCATGGCCGAAAACGAGTCCGAAGGCCATTTTCACGTTTTCGGTCTATCCCCCGTGTTTTTGACCCCGGTGCTGGTGTGGCCATTTCTGGGCTAACCGTGACCTATAGCACACGATTTCATGGCCGAAAACGCGTTCGGAGTCTATTTTCACGACTTCGATCCCTCCCCCACATTTTCGACTCCTTTTGCTGGTGTGGCCATTTTCGGGCTAACCGTGACCTATATCACACGGATTCATGGCTGAAAACACGTCCGGAGGCCATTTTCACGTCTTCGGTACATCCCTCACGTTTTGGACCCCGATTATCGGTGTGGCCGTTTTCAGGCTAACCGTGACCTATAGCACACGATTTCATGGCCGAAAACGAGTCCGGAGGCCATTTTCACGTATTCGGTCCGTCCCTCACATTTTCAACCCAGTTGCCGGTGTGGCCATTTTCGGTCTAATCGTGACCAACAGGACGCGATTTCTTGTCCGAAAACGCGTTCGGAGGCCATTTTCACGGCTTCGGTCCATCCCCCACGGTTTCGACCCCGGTTCCCGGTGTGGCCGTTTTCGGGCTAACCGTGTCCTAGGGCACACGATTTGATGGCCGAAAACGAGTCCGGAGGCCATTTTCACGTCTTCGGTCCATCCCCACATTTTCAACCCCCTTTGGTGGTGTGGACATTTTCGGGCTAACCGTGTCCTATAGCACACGATTTGATGGCCGAAAACGAGTCCCGAGGCCATTTTCACGTCTTCGGTCCATCCCCGGATTTTCAACCCCCGTTGGTGGTGTGGACATTTTCGGGCTAACCGTGACCTATAGAACACGATTTCATGGCCGAAAATGAGTCCGGAGGTTATTTTCACAGCTTGGGTCCATCCCCCATGTTTTCGACCCTAGTTGCCGGTGTGGCCGTTTTGGGGCTGATCGTCACCTATAGCACATGATTTCATGGGCGAAAACGAGTCCGGAGGCTATTTTCATGTCTTTGGTCTATCCCCCACAATTTCGACCCTGGTTGCTGGTGTGGCCGTTTCTGGGCTAACCGTGACCTATAGCACACGATTTCATGGCAGAAAAACACGTCAGGAGGCCATTTTCGCGTCTTTGGTCCATCCCCCACGGTTTCAACCCCGGTTGTCGATGTGGCCATTTTCAGGCTAACCATGACTTATAGCACACGATTTCATGGCCGAAAACGAGTCCTGAGGCCATTTTCACGTCTTCGGTCCATCCCCCACGTTTTCGACCCCGGTTACCGGTGTGGCCGTTTTTGGGCTAACAGTGACCTATAGCACACGATTTCATGGCCGAAAACGAGTCCGAAGGCCATTTTCACGTTTTCGGTCTATCCCCCGTGTTTTTGACCCCGGTGCTGGTGTGGCCATTTCTGGGCTAACCGTGACCTATAGCACACGATTTCATGGCCGAAAACGCGTTCGGAGTCTATTTTCACGACTTCGATCCCTCCCCCACATTTTCGACTCCTTTTGCCGGTGTGGCCATTTTCGGGCTAACCGTGACCTATATCACACGGATTCATGGCTGAAAACGCGTCCGGAGGCCATTTTCACGTCTTCGGTACATCCCTCACGTTTTGGACCCCGATTATCGGTGTGGCCGTTTTAAGGCTAACCGTGACCTATAGCACACGATTTCATGGCCGAAAACGAGTCCGGAGGCCATTTTCACGTATTCGGTCCGTCCCTCACATTTTCAACCCAGTTGCCGGTGTGGCCATTTTCGGTCTAATCGTGACCAACAGGACGCGATTTCTTGTCCGAAAACGCGTTCGGAGGCCATTTTCACGGCTTCGGTCCATCCCCCACAATTTCGACCCCGGTTCCCGGTGTGGCCGTTTTCGGGCTAACCGTGTCCTATGGCACACGATTTGATGGCCGAAAACGAGTCCGGAGGCCATTTTCACGTCTTCGGTCCATCCCCACATTTTCAACCCCCGTTGGTGGTGTGGTCATTTTTGGGCTAACCGTATCCTATAGCACACGATTTGATGGCCGAAAACGAGTCCAGAGGCCATTTTCACGTCCTCGGTCCATCCCCAGATTTTCAACCCCCGTTGGTGGTGTGGACGTTTTCGGGGTAACCATGACTTATAGCACACGATTTCATGGCCGAAAATGAGTCCTGAGGCCATTTTCACGTCTTCGGTCCATCCCCCACGTTTTCGACCCCGGTTACCGGTGTGGCCGTTTTTGGGCTAACCGTGACCTATAGCACACGATTTCATGGCCGAAAACGAGTCCGAAGGCCATTTTCACATTTTCGGTCTATCCCCTATGTTTTTGACCCCGGTGCTGGTGTGGCCATTTCTGGGCTAACCGTCACCTATAGCACTCGATTTCATGGCCGAAAACGCGTTCGGAGGCTATTTTTACGACTTCGATCCATCCCCCACGTTTTCGACTCCTGTTGCCGATGTGGCCGTTTTCGGGCTAACCGTGACCTATATCACACGATTTCATGGCCGAAAACGCGTCTGGAGGCCATTTTCACGTCTTCGGTCCATCCCTCACGTTTTCGACCCCGATTGCCGGTTTGGCCGTTTTCAGGCTAACCGTGACCTATAGCACACGATTTTATGCCTGAAAACGCGTCCGGAGGCCATTTTCACGTATTCGGTCCGTCCCTCACGTTTTCAACCCAGTTGCTGGTGTGGCCATTTTTGGTCTAATTGTAACCAACAGGACGCGATTTCTTGTCCGAAAACGCGTTCGGAGGCCATTTTCACGGCTTCGGTCCATCCTCCACGGTTTCGACCCCGGTTCCCGGTGTGGCCGTTTTTGGGCTAACCATGTCCTATGGCACACGATTTGATGGCTGAAAACGAGTCTCGAGGCCATTTTCACGTCTTCGGTCCATCCCCACATTTTCAACCCCCGTTGGTGGTGTGGACATTTTCGGGCTAACCGTGAACTATAGCACACGATTTCATGGCCGAAAACGAGTCCGGAGGCCATTTTCACAGCTTGGGTCCATCCCCCATGTTTTCGACCCTAGTTGCCGGTGTGGCCGTTGTGGGGCTCATCGTCACCTACAGCACATGATTTCATGGCCGAAAATGAGTCCGGAGCCTTTTTTTACGTCTTCAGTATATCCCCCAAAATTTCGACCCTGGTTGCCGGTGTGGCCATTTCTGGGCTAACCGTGACCTATAGCACACGATTTCATGGCCGAAAACGCGTCAGGAGGCCATTTTCACGTCTTTGGTCCATCCCCCAGGGTTTCAACCCCGGTTGTCGATGTGGCCATTTTCAGGCTAACCATGACCTATAGGACACGATTTCATGGACGAAAACGAGTCCTGAGGCCATTTTCACGTCTATGGTCCATCCCCCACGGTTTCAACCCCGGTTGTCGATGTGGCCATTTTCAGGCTAACCATGACCTATAGCGCACGATTTCATGGCCGAAAATGAGTCCTGAGGCAATTTTCACGTCTTCGGTCCATCCCCCACGTTTTGAACCCCGGTTACCGGTGTGGCCATTTTCGGGCTAACCGTGTCCTATAGCACACGATTTCATTGTCGAAAACGAGTCCGAAGGCCATTTTCACGTTGTTGACGCCAGATTTCGTCACTAGTAGAATCGGCGCCAAGAAGAGAGGGAATCGGAGAAGCACAGTTGGGAATCGGCCAAATGGTGCTACAGTGTGAGATCGGCCGGTGACTTCTGTCTCGCTTCGGGTCGAATATACCAGAGTCCCAATCGGTAGCCTTTTGCCGATAAGGAATTGGCCGATTAGGAGGATGGGTTGATTGGGCCTGTATGGGCTTGAAAAGGAATATAAGGATGAGGAGGAGATCAGCCCACGAAGCGTGGAGTAACCAATCTAGCACGAATCGTGCTTGTAGATATTCGTTTTCTGTTTAAATTAGGGATAGAATTCTAGTCGGTTAAGAAGATATCTGTACGGGGCTATAAATAGCTACCTTTGTAAATCTGTAATCATCAACCAATCAATACAACATGCTACTTTTTCCTCGTACTTACTTTCAAGCAGGCGACTTCGCCATTACTTTCCTCTTTTCACGAGTTCGTGCGGGTTGGCAGGGCTGCATCATCTTGATCTCCGGCCGATCCTGTAAGTTCCATTTATCGAGTAATATCTAAGCTTTAACTTCGGGCGTATCGCTGTTGTTTTGTTTAGATTTATTCACTAGTTATCGATATTTGCTAGATTCATAGGTTTTACCTATTTTTCTAGTCTTTATCACTAGTTATCCAGCTAGGAATCGGTAGTTTCGGCTTCATTTACCTTCCGTTATTAAATTCACCTATTGCCGATTAGATCTGTTCCTAGTGTTGTTATCATAGCTTTGTATCGGTTACTTTAGTAATTCCCTATCTACAAGGCTACAGAGATCAGGCTGCCTAATAGCCGATTTCTTTGTTACAGTAAATCGGCCGATTCGCTGATAAGCTCTCTCGAGATCGGAAACTTAGCCGATCGTGATTTTTGGACCTGACACGTATTCTTCCTTGCCAATCAACAGGTCAGATTGGCTGGCACGCCGCGCGAACCGCACCAGGGCATTCACCCGAACAGGAGCTAAGCAGATTCTCCCGGGTCGTGTGTCTGACGCTGGGATTCGGTTGACCGATTTCTAGCGCCAACACACTTTTGGCACGCTCGGTGGGACCAATACAACCGCCATCATGTCGAAAACTGCTGAAGTCTCCGAAGATAACGTCATCGAGGTGACGGAAGCAGATCTGAAGGACGACCAGAAGGAAGAGTTGGATAAGTATACGGCTCAGTTCCGGAAAGCTTGCCTAAAATCTTTCAGTCGCTCCAGAAGCGGGGAGACTATCAAGAAGAATCCATTCCCTGCTCCCCGCCAGATAACAATTTCTGAGGATTCGGACAAAATGTCCGATATGATTCAACAGTCCATTTACCATGCCTTCGTTGATCAATCCCCAGTACTCTCAAATATGGTGCACAACGCCGTTGTCAATTCCTTCGCTGGTGGGATACCTCAAGGATACAGGGGACCGGCATATTTTCAGCCGATTCCGCCAAACCAGAATTATTCAAATTCGGCTTCACAGCCGATCCAATTTTCTGTCGGAAGTTCAGGTGCTTCCTCGTCATCAACTCCTATGGGATATGGCTCCATCCAACTGTCCTCTGCACCATTCCCTCCAGTTAGCCCATCACCCTGGGGGGCACCTTCAGTCACGGCCGGTCAGAATCAATCGGCCAGTCAAGGGAACCCTCCATTCCAGGCATCCTTCCAGGCGACCATTCGGCCAACCGTGCCGCCATACCAGCCTGTCGCTCCGGAGGTCAACAAGACAGCAGAGCTCATGCTGTATGATGAAACGAGTGGCTCATTCAAACAGCCAACCTTTACTACACAGTCGGCTTTCACTCAGATACCACCTTTCAATCAGCCTCCGTTTATTCAGCCTCCGATTTACCAGCACGTGCCAATACCTCAGCCAACAGTTCACCAGCAATAGCCAGATTGGTCGGCACGTATTGCGGAGGTGATGCAAGAACAATTCGGCTTGAAGCTGAAAGTACAAACTTATACCTACAGAACACCATACCCGTCTACATATGACCTATTACCGTTCCCCCATCGGTATAAAGTTCCTGACTTCACTAAATTTTCGGGGATGGATGATACTTCGACCGTAGAGCACGTGAACAGATTCATCATCCAATGCGGAGAGGCAGCTACGCAAGACGCCCTACGGGTACGGTTGTTCTCATCATCTCTGTCTGGTTCGGCCTTTCAATGGTTCACGACATTGCCGCCAAACTCGATTATCACGTGGGCCGATTTAGAAAGACAGTTCCACAAATACTTCTATGCCGGGGTGCATGAGATGAAGCTGTCCGATTTGACCAGCCTCAGGCAAAGAAGTGACGAGCCGATATCCTCATATATACAGAGGTTTCGGGAAATCAGGAATAAGTGCTACTCCCTGGCTCTAAACGACGCTCAATTGGCCGGCATAGCTTTTCAAGGCCTTCTGCCCCACATCAAAGAAAGATACGCCTCACAGGAGTTCGAGAGTTTGAGCCAGATTGTCCACCGATTGTCTGGACAGGAGGTACGTTCCTTCGATCCACGGAGGAATTTCCAGAAGAAAGTGGCGTTCCTGGAAGAGTTAGAGGACGAGGAAGATGCTGAAGTCGGACTTGCGGAGTGGATCAAGGGGATGAAGCCGATTTCATGCCCATTCGGCAAAAAGGAGCCAGAGGTGTTCGGCTTTGACACGACTAAGGCCGATAAAATCTTCAACCTTCTCCTCCAGGAAGGACAGATCAAACTCTCATAGTACCATACAATACCTTCTGCCGAACAACTAAAAAAGATGAAATATTGCAAGTGGCACAATGCCACATCCCATGATACCAATGAGTGCAAGATCTTCAGGCAGCAGATACAGTCGGCCATTGAGCAAGGCAGACTTAAGTTTGAAGTGCTGGCAAAATCGGCCAAGCCAATGAAAATCGACCAACACCCCTTCCCCACCAGCATGGTTGATACGGGAAAGAATTCACTCCAAACAAAAGTGCTGACGTCCGAATCGGCCAAAAAGAGTGGCGCCGTCGACCCCAGAAATCAAGCTATGCCTGAAGACGTCAAGGGGAAGCGGCGGATGGAGGACGACGATGGCGAAGCAGAAGGGCCACGTATTACTTCCCAGTTCCTGCTCCAGAAGTACCAACGTCAGCATGAACGCTCAAGGTCCTAAGAAGAGGCAATGCGACGGCACGAAGAGCACTGGAGATGCCCGTTCTTCATTCACTATTGGGAAAACAACCTCAGGCTACCTTCGGCCGATACTTGCCCAGAATGCAACGGTCCATATCGTGGCAATCGGCCGTTCAACAGGTCTCGCTCCAGAGACGGAAGGCCAGAATCGATCAGTAGGAATTGGCGCAACCAGGATGACCAGCGCCCTCCCGTGTGTGATCGGCTGGGGGGCAGAAGTGACCGATATGATCGGTCGGAAGATAGACGACATGACAGGCAGGGGGGCAGGACTGATCGGCACGACCGGTCAGAAAACAAAGCCAACGTTCACAGCCGGCTCGAAGAGATGGCCGATGCTCGGGTGACAGATGAAAACCCGTTAGGACGCGAACCGGAGTGGGAACGCGCCAAGTCAGGGGGCAGACCAATAAACCCCAGGTGGTGTCCCGATGGATTGACCAAGTCTCAAAAACGAAGAATCCAACGTCTCCGCCAATGGGAACAGCAAGAAGAAGAAAGCGCGACGGACAAGAAGGAAGGAAGGCCTCGGGTGTGGCGCCCCAAAAGAAACGATAAAGGAGACGATGAATCGGCGGGTGACGAATCGACAGCTGAGATCGGCATGGTTTTCATATTGCCGATGGAATTCATGACTCCCGCCGATCAACAGGATATATCGGCGATAGAAGAACAAACGGCACAGTTGGCTTTGGAGCCAATGATGGCCACGTTCGAGAAGCCCGAAGATGACGAACGACAACACATGAAGGCGTTGTTCCTTAAAGGACATGTTGACGGCCGCCCCCTCACTAAACTAATGGTAGACGAAGGAGCTGCAGTCAACATCATGCCGTACTCCGTACTCCGGAAGCTTGGGAAAGCGACGACGACTTGACCAAGACAGACATGATGCTCAAGGACTTCGAGGGCAACGTGTCGAACGCTCGCGGTGCTCTCTGCGTCGACCTCACCACTGGCAGTAAGACCCTTCCTACCACCTTCTTTATTATTAATGGCAAGGGGTCCTACAACATGCTACTCGGCCAAGACTGGATACACGCAAACTGCTGCATCCCGTCAACAATGCATCAATGCCTCGTGCAATGGGTCGGCGATAACATTGAGGTGGTCAAAGCCGATTCCGCGTACAGCATCGCGGCAGCCGACACGCAACAGTGGAGCTACGAAACCGTCAGGTGCATATCCGGTAGAGTTTGGGAGACCGATTTCCTGAAGGTCACCGATTTTGGCCTACAGCCAATCGGAGCAGTCGGCTCCGAGGACTCAGAGTAGATGGATCAGTTCGCCCGAGAAGATGGGAAGCTGGGGCACGGGTTCACGTCGGCCGATTCATTAGAGATGATAGACTTAGGTGATGGTACCAAACCAAGGCCGACTTATATTCGTGCAAATTTAGACCCAGAATACAAGTGTAAATTGACAAATTTGTTAAAAGAATTTAAAGATTGTTTTGCTTGGGAGTATCATGAGATGCCCGGTCTAGACCGATCTATTGTTGAACATCGGCTACCCATAAAGCCAGGGTATCGGCCGTACCAACAGCCCGCACGGCGCTGCAATCCCAAGATTCTACCAGACATAAAAGCTGAAATAACTCGGCTAATCGAAGCGAAATTTATTCGGCAATGCCGTTATGCCGAGTGGATTTCCAACATTGTACCAGTGTACAAGAAGAATGGAAAGCTACGTGTTTGCGTTGATTTCAGGAATCTTAATCAGGCCACACCGATGGACGGCTACCCCATGCCGACGGCCGATGTACTGATCGACGCTGCCGCGGGGCACAAGATTATTAGCTTCATGGATGGAAACGCTGGGTACAATCAAATACTTATGGCCGAAGAGGACATACCCAAAACGGCCTTCAGATGTCCAGGCCACCTTGGTTTGTTCGAGTGGGTAGTAATGACTTTTGGCTTCAAGAACGCTGGTGCTACGTATCAGAGAGCCATGAATTACATATTTCACAAGCTCATTGGCATTCTGGTGGAGATCTACATCGATGACGTCGTAGTCAAGTCTAAAGGACATGAAGAACATCTGGCCGATTTGCGAAAAGTGCTAGAGTGCACCAAGAAGCACGGACTTAAGATGAACCCCAATAAATGCGCTTTCGGCGTTTCCGCCGGACAGTTCTTAGGGTTCATGGTGCACGAACGAGGAATTGAAATCAATTGGAAGACCATAGCGGCCATCAACAAAGTCGTGGCCCCACAGAACAAAACCGAATTACAATCTTTAATCGGCAAAGTAAATTTCATCAGAAGATTCATATCTAATCTATCTGGGCGGATTCAGGCGTTCACACCACTGTTGAAATTAAAACCTGACCAGGAATTCATATGGGGGGAGGAGCAGCGCAAAGCATTAGAAGATATCAAGCAATACTTGGTCTCGCCACCAGTGTTGGTTCCTCCTCAAACTGGTAAGCCGTTCAAACTATACTTATCAGCCGATGAAAAAGCCGTTGGGTCGGCTCTGATCCAGGAGTTCGAAGGCAAGGAACGGGTAATTTATTATGTCAGTAGAAGACTTCTGGACGCTGAAACAAGATATCCTCCGGTGGAGCGTTTGTGCCTATGTCTTTACTTCTCATGCACCAAACTTAGGCACTACCTACTGTCGGCAGAATGTGTGGTCGTATGCAAAGACGACGTAGTAAAATACATGCTATCACTGCCAATCTTGAAAGGCCGAATCGGCAAATGGTTCTTAGCTTTGTCAGAGTTTGACCTACGGTATGAATCAGCAAAAGCCGTCAAGGGTCAGGTCATGGCCGATTTCGTCGCCCAGCACTGCGGACCGGAGATTGCCCTCGTAGAGCCGGAACCTTGGACATTATATTTCGATGGGTCATCATGTGGGATCGGATCAGGAATCGGCATCGTCCTCATATCGCCTCGGGGGGCAAGCTATGATTTTTCTCTGCCGATAGAAACCGTCGCTACTAACAATCAAGCGGAATACCGAGCCGTATTAAAGGGCCTACAACTATTAAGGGAAGTCAAGGCCGACTCTGTTGAAATCTTCGGAGACTCCATGCTTATTGTGGATCAACTGACCGGAAGGTCCGAATGCAAAGATGACGTATTAAGAATTTATTACGAAGATTGCTTACAGCTCTTAAAAGAATTCAGATCGGCAGTAATCGAGCACATCCCGAGGGACCGCAACGAAGACGCCAACAAACTCGCCCAGCACGCATCTGGATATCGGCCAATTCTAGGTGCTATGGCTCTAGAGCTCACGGCCGATGACTGGCGTAAAGAAATTGCCGACTACCTGAAGGATCCGTCTAAAAAGGTGGAGCAACGAGTACGTTTTCATGCCACCAAATACGTACTACTCGAAGATGACCTATTCTACCGAACGATCGACGGAGTTCTTCTCAAATGCCTTGGGACAGAGGAAGCCAAGACTCTAATGGGAGAAATCCATGAAGGGGTATGCGGAGCACACCAATCGGCCCATAAGATGAAATGGATGATCAGGAATAATGGGTACTACTGGCCAATGATCCTCGAAGACTGTTTCAAATATTATAAGGGTTGTCAGGATTGTCAAAAGTTTGGAAATGTCCAGCGTGCACCCGCATCGGCCATGAATCCCATCATTAAGCCATGGCCGTTCAGGGGATGGGGAATAGACCTTATCGGCCAAATTTACCCACCATCAAGCAAAGGGCACAAATTTATTCTGGTGGCTACTGATTACTTTACCAAATGGGTAGAGGCAATCCCGTTGAGAGCCATGACATCGGCTATCATGGCCGACTTCATAAGGGATCACATTGTCTACTGATTCGATATCCCTCAGACTATAACAACCGATCAAGGAACAATGTTCACATCGGGGGAATTTGAGGAATTTACGACCGATATGGGAATCAAATTGTTAAATTCTTCTCCGTATTACACCCAAGCCAATGGTCAGGCAAAATCCTCCAACAAAGGAATAATCAAATTGATCAAAAGAAAAATCGAGGAACAGCCAAAGAAGTGGCATCTATGTTTGACTGAGGCCTTATGGGCGTACATGATGGCTTGTCATGGGGCTACCAAGTTATCTCCCTACCAGTTGGTGTACGGTCACGATGCAGTACTGCCATGGGAATCAAGGGCGGGATCGAGGCGTATTTCGCTCCAGGATCAGCTAACGGCCGATGACTACTCATCACTTATGAAAAGGGAACTTGACGATTTGGCTGGCCAACGATTGAGGGCTCTGATAAGCATTGAAGAAAACAAAAAGAAGGTAGCCAGGTGGTATGATAAGAAGGTCAAAGTCAAACAATTCTCCCCTGGGGACTTGGTATGGAAGTTAGTATTGCCGATTGGGTCGAAAGATCCTAAATTCGGAAAATGGTCCCCTACATGGGAAGGGCCGTATAAAATCGGCAGATGCGCTCCAGGGAATGCTTACATTTTGGAAACAATAGAAGGAGAAGAATTTACTAGAGCTCTGAACGGAAGGTACTTAAAAAGATACTACCCCAGTATATGGGTCGAAGCATAAGGAATTAACCGTAACACGACCACACATAGCCGATACAAATCGGTTCAAACACATAGCCGATACAAATCGGTTCAAACACATAGCCGATACAAATCGGTTCAAAACACATAGTCGTCCAAATCGGCCGATTGCATTCATTCGGTACGGGCGATGGGTTACATGGCCGACAAAACATTAGTCGCCCTTAGAACAAAAAATACAAATAACTAATTATTCTTCTTCTTGCGCTCCCTCCCATTCCGTTCTAACTCATTCATGATGCGGAGGTATTCTTCTTCTACTTCCTTCATTGAGGCCTCTGCTTCAACTTGACGAGGGAGAGGATGACTCCAATCCATGGGCGGGTGCGAAGTTCCTGCTGCCGCGTCTTCGAGAGCGACTCGTGGAGGGAGTGGATGGCTCCTGTCGGTGGGAGGTTGCCGGCTACCGTTGCTCTCCACAAAATCCAAGATTGTACGGGCCGCCGTGATGACGTCGTCTTGAAGTTCGTCACCACGATGGCTCCTGACGGTTGGAGATCGTCGGCTACTGTCACTCTCCATGAAGTCCAAGACCAGACGAGCCTCCGCAGTGGCGTGGTCTCGAAGTTCGTCACGATGAGCCATGATCAGCGCCTTATCTTCGGACGACAGTGGGTCCTCGGAGTGAAGGAGCTCAATGGCGCGTATGAGCTCCGGGCTAAGACGCTGAGGCTGAAACAAAAAGGAATAAGAAGGACATTTTCTTCCTAGGATCTAAAAAGAGAAAGGGAGATCAAGACAAAAGATTTCACCTGGTTGACAGAAGAAGAAGAGGCTGACGAGGACATGATGGAAAACCGCACTGACGAGAGAAGAAAGTAAAATGGAAAACGAAAAGCCGAGCTGGTACGTTCGGAAGGAAGTGCTTAGGCCGACATTTATAGGAAAAAGATGCGTGGAAATTTGGTAAGGCTACGTCCCATCGGAAATAAGAAAGGCAATAAATAGAAAGGGCGTCGCGAGGGACGGTCAAAGAAGATAGTAAATGTTCGTACAAAACGGTCAGTGTTTTACAGATTACCCAGAAGGGTATCGATAGCCGTGATTGCCCGACGCCGGATCTGATCGGCAGAGTCAAGGACCCGTTGGTCTTCATCCGCTGATCTGGGGACTTCTGATACGCTGCGGTGGAGTTTTAGGGCCTCGTGAGCAAGGCGCTGCCTCTCCCGTGTCAAATCGGCAATGACAGAAGGTAGCTCTTGGAGCTTTTTCTCTTCGGCACTGATTGCCTTGGTCACTTGCTCCATCTCCTTGGCAAGCTCCGCCCTCCGACGCTTGAGGCGGTCTATCTCACTGATGATCGCCAGGCGGGAATCTTCCAGAAAATGGATGCGCCGATGCGCCTCTTGGGCCTGACGCTTAAACGCGTCCTCCTCTTCACGAGTCTTGGCCAGCTTGGCGCGATCGGCCATATGACGAAGGGCTCTGAAGACCGGGATCCTCATAGACTCGATGAAGGCCGCCGGCGCTAGGGCCTCCTCCGCCTCTTCTGGTACTCGTCCGCTGACATCACTGAAGAGCTGCCGAATCGGTGAAGCGTCTTCTACTAGTCGGCCGATGTCCCCTTGAAGGAGGGATCGGATGCTGGAAAGTTTGGCTTGGACGTCATCAGGAACGGAGCTCAAGGCAACTTGGCGAGAGGCAACTTCTTCGTCATCGGAGAGGGCAACCGCAAAAGAAAAAAGGCTGTTATCGGGGGTGTCTTGTTCCTGGAGATAACAAGAAGGAAGGATAAATCGGCTGGAAGTAAAAGCAAATCGGCTGCATGAAAGCCGGAACATAACTTACCGCTTTGAAGCGAATTTCTTCATGTTGCACTTGGGAGGCCGTCACGCCTTGCTCAGGGGCCTGCGCCATGGGTTCATCGGATGAAGAAGATTCCACAACGATCGGCGCGGTGCTTGGGCCAGCTCCCTGAGAGAAGACCGGTGGTTGGGAGCGCTTGGTGTGCTGATAACCTGTGACAGAGGATCGAATAAGTACATTATGCAAATACCAAGGGAAATCGGTGAAATAGTGCTATACCTCAATGGATGGAAGAAGGGATGCGCCGATGGCCGGTTGGGTTGCTGCCGATTGTTGTATTTCCATAGGAGTGCTCTGTGCAGTCTAAAGGTAAGAAGGGTTAATATCAGAACGACAATCGGAAGCAATAAAACTCAGGTTTACCTGAACGGCCTCCAATAACAATGACGCGGCAGCTGCTCCAGCTTGTGCGACGGCTTGGGTATCGACATCTTGGATGACCTGAGAAGGTGGTGCGGCCGGAGTCTCTGCCGATACAAGCACAGGGGGATCCGCCGATTCTATACGAGCTCGGACTCGGCGGCTGGTCTTCTTGGTGGTCCTCTTCTGGACTTGTTTCGATCGACCAGCAATCACGTCTACGGACGGAGCATCATAGCCGATAAGAGGATAAGTGGTGTATGGGTGGCTCTCTATTAGCCGTCCACTGCGGCTGTGTGTTGGAGGAGTTCGATTCTCGGCCTGAAGAAATAGTAAGATCATTAGTGCTCAGTCACGTTAAGAGGAATAAAAATCAGCTAAGTAAAATACCTCGGCGTTCGGGTCGATGTTGGCTGGGTCCAGAAGGTTGCAGTATGCCGATGCCGAGTTGCAGAAAAGAAATTGCTTCCAATCGGCCCACCAGAGTTTGAACGGCTGGACAGCAAAAGGAGCTACTAGCCAGTCGTTCAGGTCAATGGTACTGGAGTCCGGAATTCGGTCTCGTAGCCGACTGTAATCTAGACCTAATGTGAGCTCATCTCTAAACTTGATTCGGCCAGCAAAATACACTTGAATCGGCAGCTGACCCATGCCGAACTGACGTGCTGCAACGGAAGGGTTGTAGAATTCATACGTAGGGGCATCCTTCCCCAAGAAGAAGTTGGCTGGCAGGAGTCCTGGCTTGATTAACTCATCATAGAGCTCTTCATCAAATCGGCCGGTAGCCGAATCAAAGCAAGTTGGGAGTTCAAAGACCGGGTCGTCCCGCTGGTAAGGAAACCAAATGGTTGCATCTTCACTAAAGCCGTTATAGAAACATCGAAAGTACTCGGCTACCTTTGTAGCAGAATACATGCAACCTGGGAAAGCTGATGCCGCTTCACCAAAGGACATGCATCGGCGACGTTCGGTAGGGTCTTCTGCCAATTCGATGTTGGGGAACATCATGCGGTCCACCTGCTGCTGAGTGATCTTGCTCATGTAAAGGTTCAGCCACAAATTGATGAACCACCAGGGCCCGCCTTGATTGCCGATCGGCTCTCCCTTGGATAGTCTTATGCCGATTTGATGGAGCATGTGGTACGCGGCCCCTAGCAGATGTTTCCCAAGAGGGACATGGTTTCCTCTGGAAAGTGCTTCAGCTAAGGCCTGGGTATTGGTTGTTGGGCCGGCGGCTCTTCCGCAAAAGAAGTGTTTTTCTAACCACATCATCAAGAAAGCCGTGTGCTCCCTATTTTCAACAGTCCCGGTCCTCTTATTGCTTCTGATAAAACCCTTCCACCCGCCGATTCCCCTTGTGTCCAGCCGATGTGATGTTGCGGCTAGGAGGTGGTAGGGTGTGTCCAGGGAAGATATGTCAAGGCCGGTCAACAGGACCACATCGGCCAGTGTTGGGGTCATAGGACCGTGCCCAAATAAGAAGGCATTAAGTGCATCAGACCAAAAATAAGAAGCTGCCATCACTAACGGCTCATTTTTCTCCATCTGGGATAAGGATAGGTTGATGCACTGACCGATTTTGAGCTCTTCCCATGAGACGCTCTTTGATGCAGCTACCCGTTGGTACCACTCCCTCCAACCTGGGGTTTCATTCGGCCAGGACCTAAAAGTACCCAGCCATTGATCTAAGTCCATATCAGACAGTTTGAAGGGTATCCTGTGGGTTTCCAAATTTATAAGATCTATTGGATCTAGGTTTCCCATGGGTCCGAGACAAAAAAGGCCGGGATTTCCCGTAAGGTGAATGGTAATTCGATGCCTAACTGCCTAAAAAAGGAAATGGGAGTGTAGAAAAGTAAGAAACAGATCTAAGGTAAATATATTGCCGATAGAAGAAGGATTCGATATTTACCTCTGGAATGAAGTTCTGAGTGATCGGCGTGGTCGCCGGGGCAGATGCGGACGATGGGGCCGTGATGGGGATCGCCATTGGGATCTCCGATGAAGCTCCTTCTTCTGAGGAAGGAGCAACGGCTGTCGTCACCACCGCCGGAGGCGCTACTTCTGGGACATCGCGCGCGGGAGAGCTGCCGGAAGGAGCCGCCATTGGAGGAGAAGAGGAAAAAGTAACAGGAGGTGGAGCTAGGAAGCTTCGGCGGCAAGGGAAAGATGCTGAAGGAGGAAGAAGGCGCGCGCGCTGGGAAAAGAGACGTGAGCTTGAAGATGAGGTGCGGGGTGAAGCGCTATTTAAAGGATGCCTGAAGGGGGGTAAAAATGGAATTTTCACCGCGCCGGCGTTTCGAGTTTTTCGGGAGTAGTGGCTGTCGTGGGCGCCCGTTTCGAAAAATTGCAATGATCAGCTGGAAGACCGCGAAACGGAAGGATATTTTCACTGCGGCCGTTTCGGAGGGGAGGTTATAAAGAATTTTGAAGTAAAAGACTATGTTTTACTCCGAAACTGGGGGGCATGTGTTGACGCCAGATTTCGTCACTAGTAGAATCGGCGCCAAGAAGAGAGGGAATCGGAGAAGCACAGTTGGGAATCGGCCAAATGGTGCTACAGTGTGAGATCGGCCGGTGACTTCTGTCTCGCTTCGGGTCGAATATACCAGAGTCCCAATCGGTAGCCTTTTGCCGATAAGGAATCGGCCGATTAGGAGGATGGGTTGATTGGGCCTGTATGGGCTTGAAAAGGAATATAAGGATGAGGAGGAGATCAGCCCACGAAGCGTGGAGTAACCAATCTAGCACGAATCGTGCTTGTAGATATTCGTTTTCTGTTTAAATTAGGGATAGAATTCTAGTCGGTTAAGAAGATATCTGTACGGGGCTATAAATAGCTACCTTTGTAAATCTGTAATCATCAACCAATCAATACAACAAGCTATTTTTTCCTCGTACTTACTTTCAAGCAGGCGACTTCGCCATTACTTTCCTCTTTTCACGAGTTCGTGCGGGTTGGCAGGGCTGCATCATCTTGATCTCCGGCTGATCCTGTAAGTTCCGTTTATCGAGTAATATCTAAGCTTTAACTTCGGGCGTATCGCTGTTGTTTTGTTTAGATTTATTCACTAGTTATCGATATTTGCTAGATTCATAGGTTTTACCTATTTTTCTAGTCTTTATCACCAGTTATCCAGCTAGGAATCGGTAGTTTCGGCTTCATTTACCTTCCGTTATTAAATTCACCTATTGCCGATTAGATCTGTTCCTAGTGTTGTTATCATAGCTTTGTATCGGTTACTTTAGTAATTCCCTGTCTACAAGGCTACAGAGATCAGGCTGCCTAATAGCCGATTTCTTTGTTACAGTAAATCGGCCGATTCACTGATAAGCTCTCTCGAGATCGGAAACTTAGCCGATCGTGATTTCTGGACCTGACACGTATTCTTCCTTGCCAATCAACAGGTCAGATTGGCTGGCACGCCGCGCGAACCGCACCAGGGCATTCACCCGAACAGGAGCTAAGCAGATTCTCCCGGGTCGTGTGTCGGACGCTGGGATTCGGTTGACCGATTTCTAGCGCCAACACACGTCTTCGGTCCATCCCCACATTTTCAACCCCCGTTGGTGGTGTGGACGTTTTCGGGCTAACCGTGACCTATAGCACACGATTTCATGGCTGAAAACGAGTCCGGGGGGCATTTTCACAGCTTGGGTCCATCCCCCATGTTTTCGACCCCAGTTGCCGCTTTGGCCGTTTTGGGGCTCATCGTCACCTATAGCACATGATTTCATGGCCGAAAACGAGTCTGGAGGCTATTTTCACGTCTTCGGTCTCTGCCCCACAATTTCGACCCTGGTTGCCGGTGTGGCCGTTTCTGGGCTAACCGTGACCTATAGCACACGATTTCATGGCCGAAAACGCGCCAGGAGGCTATTTTCACGTCTTCGGTCTATCCCCCAAAATTTCGACCCTGGTTGCCGGTGTGGCCGTTTCTGGGCTAACCGTGACCTATAGCACACGATTTCATGGCCGAAAACGCGTCAGGAGGCCATTTTCACGTCTTCGGTCCATCCCCCACGGTTTCGACCCTGGTTCCCAGTGTGGCCGTTTTCGGACTTACCGTGTCCTATAGCACACGATTTGATGGCCGAAAACGAGTCTGGAGGCCATTTTCACGTCTTCGGTCCATCCGAACATTTTGAACCCCCGTTGGTGGTGTGGACGTTTTTGGGCTAACCGTGACCTATAGCACACGATTTCATAGCCGAAAACGAGTCCGGAGGCCATTTTCACAGCTTGGGTCAATCCCCCATGTTTTCGACCCCAGTTGCCGGTGTGGCCGTTTTGGGGCTCATCGTCACCTATAGCACACGATTTCATGGCCAAAAATGAGTCCGGAGGCTATTTTCACGTCTTCAGGCTATCCCCCACAATTTCGACCCTGGTTGCCGGTGTGGCCGTTTCTAGGCTAACCCTGACCTATAGCACATGATTTCATGGCCGAAAACACGTCAGGAGGCCATTTTCACGTCTTCGGTCCATCCCTCACGTTTTCGACCCCGGTTGCCGGTGTGGCCTTTTTCAAGCTAACCGTGACCTATAGCACACGATTTCATGGCCGAAAACGCGTCCGGAGGCTATTTTCACGTCTTCGGTCCATCCCTCACGTTTTCGACCCCGGTTGCCGGTGTGGCCGTTTTTAGGCTAACCGAGACCTATAGCACACGATTTCATGGCCGAAAACGCGTCCGGAGGCCGTTTTCACGTCTTCGGTCCAACCCTCACGTTTTCGACCCCGGTTGCTGGTGTGGCTGTTTTCGGGCTAACCGTGACCTATAGCACACGATTTCATGGACGAAAACGAGTCTGAAGGCCATTTTCACGTTTTCGGTCTATCCCCCATGTTTTTGACCCCGGAGCTGGTGTGGCCATTTCTGGGCTAACCGTGACCTATAGCACATGATGTCATGGCTGAAAACGTATTCGGAGGCTATTTCACGACTTCGATCCATCCCCCACGTTTTTGACTCCTGTTGCCGGTGTGGCCGTTTTCGGGCTAACCGTGACCTATATCACACGATTTCATGGCCGAAAACGCGTCTGGAGGCCATTTTCACGTCTTCGGTCCACCCCTCACGTTTTCGACCCCGGTTGCCGGTGTGGCTGTTTTTAGGCTAACCGTGACCTATAGCACACGATTTCATGGCCGAAAACGCGTTCGGAGGCCATTTTCACGTCTTCGGTCCATCCCTTACGTTTTCGACCCCGGTTGCCGGTGTGGTTGTTTTTAGGTTAACCGTGACCTATAGCTCACGATTTCATGGCCGAAAACACGTCCGGAGGCCGTTTGCACGTATTCGGTCCGTCCGTCACGTTTTCAACCCAGTTGTCTGTGTGGCCATTTTCGGTCTAATCGTGACCAATAGGACGCGATTTCTTGGCCGAAAACGCGTTCGGAGGCCATTTTCACGTCTTCGGTCCATCCCCCACGGTTTCGACCCTGGTTCCCACTGTGGCCGTTTTCGGACATACCGTGTCCTATAGCACACGATTTGATGGCCCAAAACGAGTCTGGAGGCCATTTTCACGTCTTCGGTCCATCCCCACATTTTGAACCCCCGTTGGTGGTGTGGACGTTTTTGGGCTAACCGTGACCTATAGCACACGATTTCATAGCCGAAAACGAGTCCGGAGGCCATTTTCACAGCTTGGGTCCATCCCCCATGTTTTCGACCCCAGTTGCCGGTGTGGCCGTTTTGGGGCTCATCGTCACCTATAGCACACGATTTCATGGCCGAAAATGAGTCCGGAGGCTATTTTCACGTCTTCGGTCTATCCCCCACAATTTCGACCCTGGTTGCCGGTGTGGCCGTTTCTGGGCTAACCGTGACCTATAGCACACGATTTCATGGCCGAAAACGTGTCAGGAGGCCATTTTCACGTCTTCAGTCCATCCCCCACGGTTTCGACCCTGGTTCCCAGTGTGGCCGTTTTCGGACTTACCGTGTCCTATAGCACACGATTTGATGGCCGAAAACGAGTCTGGAGGCCATTTTCACGTCTTGGGTCCATCCCCACATTTTGAACCCCCGTTGGTGGTGTGGACGTTTTTGGGCTAACCGTGACCTATAGCACACGATTTCATAGCCGAAAACGAGTCCGGAGGCCATTTTCACAGCTTGGGTCCATCCCCCATGTTTTCGACCCCAGTTGCCGGTGTGGCCGTTTTGGGGCTCATCGTCACCTATAGCACACGATTTCATGGCCGAAAATGAGTCCGGAGGCTATTTTCACGTCTTCGGTCTATCCCCCACAATTTCGACCCTGGTTGCTGGTGTGGCCGTTTCTGGGCTAACCGTGACCTATAGCACACGATTTCATGGCCGAAAACACGTCAGGAGGCCATTTTCACGTCTTCGGTCCATCCCCCACGGTTTCGACCCTGGTTCCCAGTGTGCCCGTTTTCGGACTTACCGTGTCCTATAGCACACGATGTGATAGCCGAAAACGAGTCTGGAGGCCATTTTCACGTCTTGGGTCCATCCCCACATTTTGAACCCCCGTTGGTGGTGTGGACGTTTTTGGGCTAACCGTGACCTATAGCACACGATTTCATAGCCGAAAACGAGTCCAGAGGCCATTTTCACAGCTTGGGTCAATCCCCCATGTTTTCGACCCCAGTTGCCGGTGTGGCCGTTTTGGGGCTGATCGTCACCTATAGCACACGATTTCATGGCCAAAAATGAGTCCGGAGGCTATTTTCACGTCTTCGGTCTATCCCCCACAATTTCGACCCTGGTTGCCGGTGTGGCCGTTTCTGGGCTAACCGTGACCTATAGCACACGATTTCATGGCCGAAAACACGTCAGGAGGCCATTTTCACGTCTTCGGTCCATCCCTCACGTTTTCGACCCCGGTTGCCGGTGTGGCCTTTTTCAAGCTAACCGTGACCTATAGCACACGATTTCATGGCCGAAAACGCGTCCGGAGGCTATTTTCACGTCTTCGGTCCATCCCTCACGTTTTCGACCCCGGTTGCCGGTGTGGCCGTTTTTAGGCTAACCGAGACCTATAGCACACGATTTCATGGCCGAAAACGCGTTCGGAGGCCGTTTTCACGTCTTCGGTCCATCCCTCACGTTTTCGACCCCGGTTGCTGGTGTGGCTGTTTTCGGGCTAACCGTGACCTATAGCACACGATTTCATGGACGAAAACGAGTCCGAAGGCCATTTTCACGTTTTCGGTCTATCCCCCATGTTTTTGACCCCGGAGCTGGTGTGGCCATTTCTGGGCTAACCGTGACCTATAGCACACGATTTCATGGCTGAAAACGTATTCGGAGGCTATTTCACGACTTCGATCCATCCCCCACGTTTTCGACTCCTGTTGCCGGTGTGGCCGTTTTCGGGCTAACCGTGACCTATATCACACGATTTCATGGCCGAAAACGCGTCTGGAGGCCATTTTCACGTCTTCGGTCCACCCCTCACATTTTCGACGCCGGTTGCCGGTGTGGCTGTTTTTAGGCTAACCGTGACCTATAGCACACGATTTCATGGCCGAAAACGCGTCCGGAGGCCATTTTCACGTCTTCGGTCCATCCCTTACGTTTTCGACCCCGGTTGCCGGTGTGGTTGTTTTTAGGTTAACCATGACCTATAGCTCACGATTTCATGGCCGAAAACACGTCCGGAGGCCGTTTGCACGTATTCGGTCCGTCCGTCACGTTTTCAACCCAGTTGTCTGTGTGGCCATTTTCGGTCTAATCAGACCAATAGGACGCGATTTCTTGGCCGAAAACGCGTTCGGAGGCCATTTTCACGTCTTCGGTCCATCCCCCACGGTTTCGACCCTGGTTCCCACTGTGGCCGTTTTCGGACATACCGTGTCCTATAGCACACGATTTGATGGCCCAAAACGAGTCTGGAGGCCATTTTCACATCTTCGGTCCATCCCCACATTTTGAACCCCCGTTGGTGGTGTGGACGTTTTTGGGCTAACCGTGACCTATAGCACACGATTTCATAGCTGAAAACGAGTCCGGAGGCCATTTTCACAGCTTGGGTCCATCCCCCATGTTTTCGACCCCAGTTGCCGGTGTGGCCGTTTTGGGGCTCATCGTCACCTACAGCACACGATTTCATGGCCGAAAATGAGTCCGGTGGCTATTTTCACGTCTTCGGTCTATCCCCCACAATTTCGACCCTAGTTGCCGGTGTGGCCGTTTCTGGGCTAACCGTGACCTATAGCACACGATTTCATGGCCGAAAACGCGTTAGGAGGCCATTTTCACATCTTCGGTCCATCCCCCACGGTTTCGACCCTGGTTCCCAGTGTGGCCGTTTTCGGACTTACCGTGTCCTATAGCACACGATTTGATGGCCGAAAACGAGTCTGGAGGCCATTTTCACGTCTTGGGTCCATCCCCACATTTTGAACCCCCGTTGGTGGTGTGGACGTTTTTAGGCTAACCGTGACCTATAGCACACGATTTCATAGCCGAAAACGAGTCCGGAGGCCATTTTCACAGCTTGGGTCCATCCCCCATGTTTTCGACCCCAGTTGCCGGTGTGGCCGTTTTGGGGCTCATCGTCACCTATAGCACACGATTTCATGGCCGTAAAATGAGTCCGGAGGCTATTTTCACGTCTTCGGTCTATCCCCCACAATTTCGACCCTGGTTGCTGGTGTGGCCGTTTCTGGGCTAACCGTGACTTATAGCACACGATTTCATGGCCGAAAACACGTCAGGAGGCCATTTTCACGTCTTCGGTCCATCCCTCACGTTTTCGACCCCGGTTGCCGGTGTGGCCTTTTTCAGGCTAACCCTGACCTATAGCACACGATTTCATGGCCGAAAACGCGTCCGGAGGCCATTTTCACGTCTTCGGTCCATCCCTCACGTTTTCGACCCCGGTTGCCGGTGTGGCCGTTTTTAGGCTAACCGTGACCTATAGCACACGATTTCATGGCCGAAAACGCGTCTGGAGGCCATTTTCACGTCTTCGGTCCACCCCTCACGTTTTCGACCCCGGTTGCCGGTGTGGCTGTTTTTCGGCTAACCATGACCTATAGCTCACGATTTCATGGCCGAAAACACGTCCGGAGGCCATTTGCACGTATTCAGTCCGTCCGTCACGTTTTCAACCCAGTCGTCTATGTGCCCATTTTCGGTGTAATCGTGACCAATAGGACGCGATTTCTTGGCCGAAAACGCGTTCGGAGGCCATTTTCACGTCTTCGGTCCATCCCCCACGGTTTCGACCCTGGTTCCTAGTGTGGCCATTTTCGGACTTACCGTGTCCTATAGCACACGATTTGATGGCCGAAAACGAGTCCGGAGGCCATTTTCACGTCTTCGGTCTATCCCCCACAATTTCGCCCTTGGTTGCCGGTGTGGCCGTTTCTGGGCTAACCGTGACCTATAGCACACGATTTCATGGCCGAAAACGCGTCAGGAGGCCATTTTCACGTCTTCGGTCCGTCCCTCACATTTTCAACCCCGGTTGCCGTTGTGGCCGTTTTCAGGCTAATCGTGACCTATAGCACACAATTTCATGGCCGAAAACGCGTCCGAAGGCCATTTTCACGTCTTCGGTCCATCCCTCACGTTTTCGACCCCGGTTGCCGGTGTGGCCGTTTTTAGGCTAACCGTGACCTATAGCACACGATCTCATGGCCGAAAACGCGTCCGGAGGCCGTTTTCATGTCTTCGATCCATCCCTCACGTTTTCGTCCCTGGTTGCTGGTGTGGCTGTTTTCAGGCTAACCGTGACCTATAGCACATGATTTCATGGCTGAAAACACGTCCGGAGGCCATTTGCACGTATTCGGTCCGTCCCACACGTTTTCGACCCCAGTTGCCGGTGTTGCCATTTTCGGTCTAACCGTGACCAATAGGACGCAATTTCTTGGCCGAAAACGCGTTTGGAGGCCATTTTCACGTCTTCGGTCCATCCCCCACGGTTTCGACCCCGGTTCCGGTGTGGCCGTTTTCGGGCTAACCGTGTCCTATAGCACACGATTTTATGACCGAAAACGAGTCCGGAGGCCATTTTCACGTCTTCGCTCCATCCCCACTTTTTGAACCCCCGTTGGTGGTGTGGACGTTTTCGGGCTAACCGTGACCTATAGCATACAATTTCATGGCCGAAAACGCGTCCGGAGGCCATTTTCACGTCTTCGGTCCATCCCTCACGTTTTCGACCCCAGTTGCTGGTGTGGCCGGTTTTAGGCTAACCGTGACCTATAGCACACGATTTCATGGCCAAAAACGTGTCCGGAGGCCATTTTCACGTCTTCGGTCCATCCCTCATGTTTTCGACCCCGGTTCCCGGTGTGGCTGTTTTTAGGCTAACCGTGACCTATAGCACACGATTTCATGGCCAAAAACGCGTCCGGATGCCATTTGCACGTATTCGGTCCGTCCCTCACGTTTTCAACCCAGTTGCCGGTGTGGCCATTTTCGGTGTAATCGTGACCAATAGGACGCGATTTCTTGGCCGAAAAGGCGTTCGGAGGCCAATTTCACGTCTTCGGTCCATCCCCCACGGTTTCGACCCTGGTTCCCAGTGTGGCCGTTTACGGGCTTACCGTGTCCTATAGCACACGATTTGATGGCCGAAAACGAGTCTGGAGGCCATTTTCACGTCTTCGGTCCATCCCCACATTTTCAACCCCCGTTGGTGGTGTGGACGTTTTTGGGCTAACCGTGACCTATAGCACATGATTTCATAGCCGAAAACGAGTCCGGAGGCCATTTTCACAGCTTGGGTCCATCCCCCATGTTTCGACCCCAGTTGCCGGTATGGCCGTTTTGGGGGTCATCGTCACCTATACCACACGATTTCATGGCCGAAAACGAGTCCGGAGGCTATTTTCACGTCTTCGGTCCATCCCTCACGTTTTCGACCCCAGTTGCTTGTGTGGCCGGTTTTAGGCTAACCGTGACCTATAGCACACGATTTCATGGACAAAAACGCGTCCGGAGGCCATTTTCACGTCTTCGGTCCATCCCTCACGTTTTCGACCCCGGTTGCCGGTGTGGCTGTTTTCAGGCTAACCGTGACCTATAGCACCCGATTTCATGGCCGAAAACGCGTCCGGAGGCCATTTGCACGTATTCGGTCTATCCCCCATGTTTTTGACCCAGGTGCTGGTGTGGCCATTTCTGGGCTAACCGTGACCTATACCACACGATTTCATGGCCCAAAACGCGTTCAGAGGCTATTTCCACGACTTCGATCCATCCCCCACGTTTTCGACTCATGTTGCCGGTGCCGTTTTCGGGCTAACCGTGACCTATATCACACGATTTCATGGCCGAAAACGCGTCCGGAGGCTATTTTCACGTCTTCGGTCCATCCTTCACATTTTCAACCCCGGTTGCCGGTGTGGCCGTTTTCAGGCTAACCGTGACCTATAGCACACGATTTCATGGCCCAAAACGCGTCCGGAGGCCGTCTTCACATCTTCGGTCCATCCCTCACGTTTTCGACCCCGGTTGCTGGTGTGGCTGTTTTCAGTCTAACCGTGACCTACAGCACATGATTTCATGGCTGAAAACACGTCCGGAGGCCATTTGCACGTATTCGGTCCGTCCCTCACGTTTTCGACCCCAGTTGCCAGTGTTGCCATTTTCGGTCAAACCGTGACCAATAGGACGCGATTTCTTTGCCGAAAACGCGTTCGGAGGCAATTTTCACGTGTTCGGTCCATCCCCCACGGTATCGACCCCGGTTCCCGGTGTGGCCATTTTCGAGCTAACCGTGTCCTATAGCACACGATTTGATGGCCGAAAACGAGTCTGGAGGCCATTTTCACGTCTTCGCTCCATCCCCACATTTTCAACCCGCGTTGGTGGTGTGGACGTTTTCGGGATAACCGTGACCTGTAGCACACGATTTCATGGCCGAAAACGAGTCCGGAGGCCATTTTCACAGCTTGGGTCCATCCCCCATGTTTTCAACCCCAGTTGCCGGTGTAGCCGTTTTGGGGCTCATCGTCACCTATAGCACATGATTTCATGGCCGAAAACAAGTCTGGAGGCTATTTTCACGTCTTCGGTCTATCCCCCACAATTTCGACCCTAGTTGCTAGTGTGGCCGTTTCTGGGCTAACCGTGACCCATAGCACACGATTTCATGGCCGAAAACGCGACTGGAGGCCATTTTCACGTCTTCGGTCCATCCGTCACGTTTTCGACCCCGGTTGCCGGTGTGGCCGTTTTCAGGCTAACCGTGACCTATAGCACACGAGTTCATGGCCGAAAACGCGTCCGGAGGCCATTTTCACGTCTTCGGTCCATCCCTCACGTTTTCGACCCCGGTTGCCGATGTGGCCGTTTTTAGGCTAACCGTGACCTATAGCACACGATTTCATGGACGAAAACGCGTCGGAAGGCCATTTTCACGTTTTCGGTCTATCCCCCATGTTTTTGACCCCGGTGCTGGTGTGGTCATTTCTGGGCTAACCGAGACTTATAGCACACGATTTCATTGCCGAAAACGCGTTCGGAGGCTATTTCCACGACTTCGATCCATCCCCCACGTTTTCGACTCATGTTGCCGGTGCCGTTTTCGGGCTAACCGTGACCTATATCACACGATTTCATGGCCGAAAACGCGTCCGGAGGCCATTTTCACGTCTTCGGTCCATCCTTCACGTTTTCGACCCCGGTTGCCGGTGTGGCCATTTTCAGGCTAACCGTGACCTATAGCACACGATTTCATGGCCGAAAACGCGTCCGGAGGCCGTCTTCACGTCTTCGGTCCATGCCTCACGTTTTCGACCCCGGTTGCTAGTGTGGCTGTTTTCAGTCTAACCGTGACCTACAGCACATGATTTCATGGCTGAAAATGCGTCCGAAGGCCATTTGCTCGTATTCGGTCCGTCCCTCACGTTTTCGATCCCAGTTACCGGTGTTGCCATTTTCGGTCTAACCGTGACCAATAGGACGCGATTTCTTGGCCGAGAACGCGTTCGGAGGCCATTTTCACGTCTTCGGTCCATCCCTGACGTTTTCGACCCCGGTTCCCGGTGTGGCCGTTTTCGAGCTAACCGTGTCCTATAGCACACGATTTGATGGCCGAAAACGAGTCCGGAGACCATTTTCACGTCTTCGGTCCATGCCCACATTTTCAATACCCGTTGGTGGTGTGGACGTTTCTGAGCTAACCGTGACCTATAGCACACAATTTCATAGCCAAAAACGAGTCCGGAGGCCATTTTCACAGCTTGGGTCCATCCCCCATGTTTTCGACCCCAGTTGCCGTTGTGGCCGTTTTGGGGCTCATCGTCACCTATAGCACACGATTTCATGGACGAAAACGAGTCCGGAGGCTATTTTCACGTCTTCGGTCTATCCCCCACAATTTCGACCCTGGTTGCCGGTGTGGCCGTTTCTGGGCTAACCATGACCTATAGCACACGATTTCATGGCCGAAAACGCGTCAGGAGGCCATTTTCACATCTTTGGTCCATCCCCCATGGTTTCAACCCCGGTTGCCGATGTTGCCATTTTCAGGCTAACCATGACCTATAGCACACGATTTCATGGGCGAAAACGCGTCCTAAGGACATTTTCACGTCTTCGGTCCATCCCCCACGTTTTCGACCCCGGTTACCGGTGTGGGTGTTTTCGGGCTAACTGTGACCTATAGCACACGATTTCATGGCCGAAAACGAGTCCGAAGGCCATTTTCACCTTTTCGGTCTATCCCCTGTGTTTTTGACCCCGGTGGTGGTGTGGCCATTTCTGGGCTAACCGTGACCTATATCACACGATTTCATGGCCGAAAACGCGTCCGGAGGCCATTTTCACGTGTTCGGTCCATCCCTCATGTTTTCGACCCCGGTTGCCGGTGTGGCCGTTTTTAGGCTAACCGTGACCTATAGCACACGATTTCATGGACGAAAACGCGTGGAAAGGCTATTTTCACGTTTTCGGTCTATCCCCCATGTTTTTGACCCCGGTGCTGGTGTGGCCATTTCTGGGCTAACCGTGACCTATAGCACACGATTTAATGGCCGAAAACGCGTTCGGAGGCTATTTCCACGACTTCGATCCATCTCCCACGTTTTCGACTCATGTTGCCGGTGCCGTTTTCGGGCTAAACGTGACCTATATCGCACGATTTCATGGCCGAAAAGGCGTCCGGATGCCATTTTCACGTCTTCGGTCCATCCTTCACGTTTTCGACCCCGGTTGTCGGTGTGGCCATTTTCAGGCTAACCGTGACCTATAGCACACGATTTCATGGCCGAAAACGCGTCCAGAGGCCGTCTTCACGTCTTCGGTCCATCCCTCACATTTTCGACCCCGGTTGCTGGTGTGGCTGTTTTCAGTCTAACCGTGACCTACAGCACATGATTGCATGGCTGAAAATGCGTCCGGAGGCCATTTGCACATATTCGGTGCGTCCCTCACGTTTTCGACCCCAGTTACCGTTGTTGCCATTTTCGGTCTAACCGTGACCAATAGGACGCGATTTCTTGGCCGAGAACGCGTTCGGAGGCCATTTTCACGTCTTCGGTCCATAACTGACGTTTTCGACCCCGGTTCCCGGTGTGGCCGTTTTCGAGCTAACCGTGTCCTATAGCAGACGATTTGATGGCCGAAAACGAGTCCGGAGGCCATTTTCACGTCTTCGGTCTATCCCCCGTGTTTTTGACCCCGGTGGTGGTGTGGCCATTTCTGGGCTAACCGTGACATATAGCACACGATTTCATGGCCGAAAACGCGTCCGGAGGCTATTTTCACGACTTCCATCCACCCTCACGTTTTCAACTCCTGTTGCCGGTGCCGTTTGTGGGCTAACCATGACCTATAGCACACGATTTCGTGGCCGAAAACGCGTCCTGAGGACATTTTCACGTCTTCGTACCATCCCCCACGTTTTCGACCCTGGTTACCGGTGTGGCTGTTTTTGGGTTAACCGTGACCTATAGCACACGATTTCATGGCAGAAAACGAGTCCGAAGGCCATTTTCACGTTTTCGGTCTATCCCCCGTGTTTTTGACCCCGGTGATGGTGTGGCCATTTCTGGGCTAACCGTGACATATACCACACGATTTCATGGCCGAAAACGCGTCCGGAGGCTATTTTCACGACTTCCATCCACCCCCACGTTTTCGACTCCTGTTACCGATGCTGTTTACGGGCTAACCGTGACCTATATCACACGATTTCATGGCCGAAAACGCGTCCGGAGGCCATTTTCACGTCTTCGCTGCATCCCTCACGTTTTCGACCCCGGTTGCCAGTGTGGCCGTTTTCAGGCTAACCGTGACCTATAGCACACGATTTCATGGCCGAAAACGAGTCCTGAGGCCATTTTCACGTCTTCGGTCCATCCCCCACGTTTTCGATCCCGGTTACCGGTGTGGCCATTTTCGGGCTAACCGTGACCTATAGCACACAATTTCATGGCCGAAAACGAGTCCGAAGGCCTTTTTCACATTTTCGGTCTATCCGCCATGTTTTTGACCCCGGTGCTGAAGTGGCCATTTCTGGGCTAACCGTGACCTATAGCACACGATTTCATGGCCGAAAACGCGTTCGGAGGCTATTTTCACGACTTCGATCCATCCCCCACGTTTTCGACACTTGTTGCCGGTGCCGTTTTCGGGCTAACCGTGACATATATCACACAATTTCATGGCCGAAAACGTGTCCGTAGGCCATTTTCACGTCTTCGGTCCATCCTTCACGTTTTCGACCCCGATTACCGGTGTGGCCATTTTCAGGCTAACCGTGACCTATAGCACACGATTTCATGGCCGAAAACGCGTCCGGAGGCCGTTTTCACATCTTTGGTCCATCCCTCACGTTTTCGACCAAGGTTGTTGGTGTGGCTATTTTCAGGCTAACCGTGACCTATGGCACATGATTTCATGGCTGAAAACGCGTCCAGAGGCCATTTGCACGTATTCGGTCCGTCCCTCACGTTTTCGACCCCAGTTGCCGGTGTTGCCATTTTCGGTCGAACCGTGACCAATAGGACGCGATTTCTTGGCCGAAAACGCGTTCGGAGGCCATTTTCACGTCTTCGGTCCATCCCTCACGTTTTCGACCCCGGTTGCCGGTGTGGCCGTTTTGAGGCTAACCGTGACCTATAGCACACGATTTCATGGCCCAAAACACGTCCGGAGGCCATTTTCACGTTTTCGGTCTATCCCCCATGTTTTTGACCCTGGTGCTGGTGTGGCCATTTCTGGGCTAACCGTGACCTATAGCACACGATTTCATGGCCGGAAATGCGTCCGGAGGCCATTTTCACGTTTTCGGTCTATCCCCCATGTTTTTGACCCCGGTGCTGGTGTGGCCATTTCTGGGCTAACCGTGACCTATAGCACACGATTTCATGGCCGAAAACACGTTCGGAGGCTATTTCCACGACTTCGATCTGTCCCCCACGTTTTCAACTCATGTTGCCGGTGCCATTTTCGGGCTAACCGTGACCTATATCACACGATTTCATGGCCGAAAACGCGTCCGGAGGCCATTTTCACGTCTTCGGTCCATCCTTCACGTTTTCGACCCCGGTTGCCGGTGTGGCCGTTTTCAGGCTAACCGTGACCAATAGGACGTGATTTCTTGGCCGAGAACACGTTCGGAGGCCATTTTCACGTCTTCGGTCCATCCCCAACGTTTTCGATCCCGGTTCCCGGTGTGGCCGTTTTCGAGCTAACCGTGTCCTATAGCACACGATTTGATTGCCGAAAACGAGTCCGGAGGCCATTTTCACGTCTTCGCTCCGTCCCCACATTTTCAACCCCCGTTGGTGGTGTGGACGTTTTCGGGATAACCGTGACCTATAGCACACGATTTCATGGCCGAAAACGAGTCCGGAGGCCATTTTCACAGCTTGGGTCCATCCCCCATGTTTTCGACCCCAGTTGCTGGTGTGGCCGTTTTAGGACTCATCGTCACCTATAGCACACGATTTCATGGCCGAAAACGAGTCCGGAGGCTATTTTCACGTCTTCGGTCTATCCCCCACAATTTCGACCCTGGTTGCCGGTGTGGCCGTTTCTGGGCTAACCGTGACCTATAGAACACGATTTCATGGCCGAAAACGTGTGAGGAGGCCATTTTCACGTCTTTGGTCCATCCCCCACGGTTTCAACCCGGTTGGCGATGTGGCCATTTTCAGCGCTAACCATGACCTATAGCACACACGATTTCATGGCCGAAAACGCGTCCGGAGGCCATTTTCACGTCTTCGGTCCATCCTTCACGTTTTCGACCCCGGTTGCCGGTGTGGCCGTTTTCAGGCTAACCGTGACCTATAGCACACGATTTCATGGCCGAAACCGAGTCCTGAGGCCATTTTCACGTCTTCGGTCCATCCCTCACGTTTTCGACTCCGGTTGCTGGTGTGGCTGTTTTCAGTCTAACCGTGACCTACAGCACATGATTTCATGGCTGAAAACGCGTCCGGAGGCCATTTGCACGTATTCGGTTCGTCCCTCACGTTTTCGACCCCAGTTACCGGTGTTGCCATTTTCGGTCTAACTGTGACCAATAGGACGCGATTTCTTTGCCGAGAACACGTTCGGAGGCCATTTTCACGTCTTCAATCCATCCCCGACGTTTTCGACCCCGGTTCCCGGTGTGGCCGTTTTCGAGCTAACCGTGTCCTATAGCACACGATTTGATTGCCGAAAACGAGTCCGGAGGCCATTTTCACGTCTTCGCTCCATCCCCACATTTTCAACCCCCGTTGGTGGTGTGGACGTTTTCGGTATAACCGTGACCTATAGCACACGATTTCATGGCCGAAAACGAGTCCGGAGGCCATTTTCACAGCTTGGGTCCATCCCCCATGTTTTCGACCCCAGTTGCCGGTGTGGCCGTTTTAGGACTCATCGTCACCTATAGCACACGATTTCATGGCCGAAAACAAGTCCGGAGGCTATTTTCACGTCTTCGGTCTATCCCCCACAATTTCGACCCTGGTTGCCAGTGTGGCCGTTTTTGGGCTAACCGTGACCCATAGCACACGATTTCATGGCCGAAAACGCGACCGGAGGCGATTTTCACGTCTTCGGTCCATCCCTCATGTTTTCGACCCCAATTGCCGGTGTGGCCGTTTTAAGGCTAACCGTCACCTATAGCACACGATTTCATTGCCGAAAACGCGTCTGGAGGCCATTTTCACGTCTTCGGTCCATCCCTCATGTTTTCGACCCCGGTTGCTGGTGTGGCCGTTTTTAGGCTAACCGTGACATATAGCACACGATTTCATGGCCGAAAACGCGTCCGGAGGCCATTTTCACGTTTTTGGTCTATCCCCCATGTTTTTGACCCCAGTGCTGGTGTGGCCATTTCTGGGCTAACCGTGACCTATAGCACACGATTTCATGGCCGAAAACGCGATCGGAGGCTATTTCCACGACTTCGATCTATCCCCACGTTTTCGACTCATGTTGCCCGTGCCGTTTTCGGGCTAACCGTGACCTATATCACACGATTTCATGGCCGAAAACGCGTCCGGAGGCCATTTTCACGTCTTCGGTCCATCCTTCACGTTTTCGACCCCAGTTGCCGGTGCCGTTTTCGGGCTAACCGTGACCTATATCAGACGATTTCTTGGCCGAGAACGAGTCCGAAGGCCATTTTCACAGCTTGGGTCCCTCCCCCATGTTTTCGACCCCAGTTGCCGGTGTGGCCGTTTTGGGGCTCATCGTCACCTATAGCACACGATTTCATGGCCGAAAACGAGTCTGGAGGCTATTTTCACGTCTTCGGTCTATCCCCCACAATTTCGACCCTGGTTGCCGGTGTGGCCGTTTCTGGGCTAACCTTGACCTATAGCACACGATTTCATGGCCGAAAACGCGTGAGGAGGCCATTTTCACGTCTTTGGTCCATTCCCACGGTTTCAACCCCGGTTGTCGATGTGGCCATTTTCAGGCTAACCATGACCTATAGCACACGATTTCATGGCCGAAAACGCGTCCGGAGGCCATTTTCACGGCTTCGGTCCATCCTTCACGTTTTCGACCCCGGTTGCCGGTGTGGCCGTTTTCCGGCTAACCGTGACCTATAGCACCACGATTTCATGGCCGAAACCGAGTCCTGAGGCCATTTTCACGTCTTCGGTCCATCCCTCACGTTTTCGACTCCGGTTGCTGGTGTGGCTGTTTTCAGTCTAACCGTGACCTACAGCACATGATTTCATGGCTGAAAACGCGTCCGGAGGCCATTTGCACGTATTCGGTTCGTCCCTCACGTTTTCGACCCCAGTTACCGGTGTTGCCATTTTCGGTCTAACTGTGACCAATAGGATGCGATTTCTTGGCCGAGAACACGTTCGGAGGCCATTTTCACGTCTTCAATCCATCCCCGACGTTTTCGACCCCGGTTCCCGGTGTGGCCGTTTTCGAGCTAACCGTGTCCTATAGCACACGATTTGATTGCCGAAAACGAGTCCGGAGGCCATTTTCACGTCTTCGCTCCATCCCCACATTTTCAACCCCCGTTGGTGGTGTGGACGTTTTCGGTATAACCGTGACCTATAGCACACGATTTCATGGCCGAAAACGAGTCCGGAGGCCATTTTCACAGCTTGGGTCCATCCCCCATGTTTTCGACCCCAGTTGCCGGTGTGGCCGTTTTAGGACTCATCGTCACCTATAGCACACGATTTCATGGCCGAAAACGAGTCCGGAGGCTATTTTCACGTCTTCGGTCTATCCCCCACAATTTCGACCCTGGTTGCCAGTGTGGCCGTTTCTGGGCTAACCGTGACCCATAGCACACGATTTCATGGCCGAAAACGCGACCGGAGGCGATTTTCACGTCTTCGGTCCATCCCTCATGTTTTCGACCCCAGTTGCCGGTGTGGCCGTTTTAAGGCTAACCGTCACCTATAGCACACGATTTCATTGCCGAAAACGCGTCTGGAGGCCATTTTCACGTCTTCGGTCCATCCCTCATGTTTTCGACCCCGGTTGCTGGTGTGGCCGTTTTTAGGCTAACCGTGACATATAGCACACGATTTCATGGCCGAAAACGCGTCCGGAGGCCATTTTCACGTTTTTGGTCTATCCCCCATGTTTTTGACCCCAGTGCTGGTGTGGCCATTTCTGGGCTAACCGTGACCTATAGCACACGATTTCATGGCCGAAAACACGATCAGAGGCTATTTCCACGACTTCGATCTATCCCCCACGTTTTCGACTCATGTTGCCCCGTGCCGTTTTCGGGCTAACCGTGACCTATATCACACGATTTCATGGCCGAAAACGCGTCCGGAGGCCATTTTCACGTCTTCGGTCCATCCTTCACGTTTTCGACCCCAGTTGCCGGTGCCGTTTTCGGCTAACCGTGACCTATATCACACGATTTCTTGGCCGAGAACGAGTCCGAAGGCCATTTTCACAGCTTGGGTCCCTCCCCCATGTTTTCGACCCCAGTTGCCGGTGTGGCCGTTTTGGGGCTCATCGTCACCTATAGCACACGATTTCATGGCCGAAAACGAGTCTGGAGGCTATTTTCACGTCTTCGGTCTATCCCCCACAATTTCGACCCTGGTTGCCGGTGTGGCCGTTTCTGGGCTAACCGTGACCTATAGCACACGATTTCATGGCCGAAAACGCGTGAGGAGGCCATTTTCACGTCTTTGGTCCATCCCCCACGGTTTCAACCCCGGTTGTCGATGTGGCCATTTTCAGGCTAACCATGACCTATAGCACACGATTTCATGGCCGAAAACGCGTCCGGAGGCCATTTTCACGTCTTCGGTCCATCCTTCACGTTTTCGACCCCGGTTGCCGGTGTGGCCGTTTTCAGGCTAACCGTGACCTATAGCACACGATTTCATGGCCGAAACCGAGTCCTGAGGCCATTTTCACATCTTCGGTCCATCCCTCACGTTTTCGACTCCGGTTGCTGGTGTGGCTGTTTTCAGTCTAACCGTGACCTACAGCACATGATTTCATGGCTGAAAACGCGTCCGGAGGCCATTTGCACGTATTCGGTTCGTCCCTCACGTTTTCGACCCCAGTTACCGGTGTTGCCATTTTCGGTCTAACTGTGACCAATAGGACGCGATTTCTTGGCCGAGAACACGTTCGGAGGCCATTTTCACGTCTTCAATCCATCCCCGACGTTTTCGACCCCGGTTCCCGGTGTGGCCGTTTTCGAGCTAACCGTGTCCTATAGCACACGATTTGATTGCCGAAAACGAGTCCGGAGGCCATTTTCACGTCTTCGCTCCATCCCCACATTTTCAACCCCCGTTGGTGGTGTGGACGTTTTCGGTATAACCGTGACCTATAGCACACGATTTCATGGCCGAAAACGAGTCCGGAGGCCATTTTCACAGCTTGGGTCCATCCCCCATGTTTTCGACCCCAGTTGCCGGTGTGGCGTTTTAGGACTCATCGTCACCTATAGCACACGATTTCATGGCCGAAAATGAGTCCGGAGGCTATTTTCACGTCTTCGGTCTATCCCCCACAATTTCGACCCTGGTTGCTAGTGTGGCCGTTTCTGGGCTAACCGTGACCCATAGCACACGATTTCATGGCCGAAAACGCGACCGGAGGCGATTTTCACGTCTTCGGTCCATCCCTCATGTTTTCGACCCCAGTTGCCGGTGTGGCCGTTTTAAGGCTAACCGTCACCTATAGCACACGATTTCATTGCCGAAAACGCGTCTGGAGGCCATTTTCACGTCTTCGGTCCATCCCTCATGTTTTCGACCCCGGTTGCTGGTGTGGCCGTTTTTAGGCTAACCGTGACATATAGCACACGATTTCATGGCCGAAAACGCGTCCGGAGGCCATTTTTCACGTTTTTGGTCTATCCCCCATGTTTTTGACCCCAGTGCTGGTGTGGCCATTTCTGGGCTAACCGTGACCTATAGCACACGATTTCATGGCCGAAAACACGATCAGAGGCTATTTCCACGACTTCGATCTATCCCCCACGTTTTCGACTCATGTTGCCCGTGCCGTTTTCGGGCTAACCGTGACCTATATCACACGATTTCATGGCCGAAAACGCGTCCGGAGGCCATTTTCACGTCTTCGGTCCATCCTTCACGTTTTCGACCCCAGTTGCCGGTGCCGTTTTCGGGCTAACCGTGACCTATATCACACGATTTCTTGGCCGAGAACGAGTCCGAAGGCCATTTTCACAGCTTGGGTCCCTCCCCCATGTTTTCGACCCCAGTTGCCGGTGTGGCCGTTTTGGGGCTCATCGTCACCTATAGCACACGATTTCATGGCCGAAAACGAGTCTGGAGGCTATTTTCACGTCTTCGGTCTATCCCCCACAATTTCGACCCTGGTTGCCGGTGTGGCCGTTTCTGGGCTAACCGTGACCTATAGCACACGATTTCATGGCCGAAAACGCGTGAGGAGGCCATTTTCACGTCTTTGGTCCATCCCCCACGGTTTCAACCCCGGTTGTCGATGTGGCCATTTTCAGGCTAACCATGACCTATAGCACACGATTTCATGGCCGAAAACGAGTCTGGAGGCTATTTTCACGTCTTCGGTCTATCCCCCACAATTTCGACCCTGGTTGCCGGTGTGGCCGTTTCTGGGCTAACCTTGACCTATAGCACACGATTTCATGGCCGAAAACGCGTGAGGAGGCCATTTTCACGTCTTTGGTCCATTCCCCACGGTTTCAACCCCGGTTGTCGATGTGGCCATTTTCAGGCTAACCATGACCTATAGCACACGATTTCATGGCCGAAAACGCGTCCGGAGGCCATTTTCACGGCTTCGGTCCATCCTTCACGTTTTCGACCCCGGTTGCCGGTGTGGCCGTTTTCAGGCTAACCGTGACCTATAGCACACGATTTCATGGCCGAAACCGAGTCCTGAGGCCATTTTCACGTCTTCGGTCCATCCCTCACGTTTTCGACTCCGGTTGCTGGTGTGGCTGTTTTCAGTCTAACCGTGACCTACAGCACATGATTTCATGGCTGAAAACGCGTCCGGAGGCCATTTGCACGTATTCGGTTCGTCCCTCACGTTTTCGACCCCAGTTACCGGTGTTGCCATTTTCGGTCTAACTGTGACCAATAGGATGCGATTTCTTGGCCGAGAACACGTTCGGAGGCCATTTTCACGTCTTCAATCCATCCCCGACGTTTTCGACCCCGGTTCCCGGTGTGGCCGTTTTCGAGCTAACCGTGTCCTATAGCACACGATTTGATTGCCGAAAACGAGTCCGGAGGCCATTTTCACGTCTTCGCTCCATCCCCACATTTTCAACCCCCGTTGGTGGTGTGGACGTTTTCGGTATAACCGTGACCTATAGCACACGATTTCATGGCCGAAAACGAGTCCGGAGGCCATTTTCACAGCTTGGGTCCATCCCCCATGTTTTCGACCCCAGTTGCCGGTGTGGCCGTTTTAGGACTCATCGTCACCTATAGCACACGATTTCATGGCCGAAAACGAGTCCGGAGGCTATTTTCACGTCTTCGGTCTATCCCCCACAATTTCGACCCTGGTTGCCAGTGTGGCCGTTTCTGGGCTAACCGTGACCCATAGCACACGATTTCATGGCCGAAAACGCGACCGGAGGCGATTTTCACGTCTTCGGTCCATCCCTCATGTTTTCGACCCCAGTTGCCGGTCTGGCCGTTTTAAGGCTAACCGTCACCTATAGCACACGATTTCATTGCCGAAAACGCGTCTGGAGGCCATTTTCACGTCTTCGGTCCATCCCTCATGTTTTCGACCCCGGTTGCTGGTGTGGCCGTTTTTAGGCTAACCGTGACATATAGCACACGATTTCATGGCCGAAAACGCGTCCGGAGGCCATTTTCACGTTTTTGGTCTATCCCCCATGTTTTTGACCCCACTGCTGGTGTGGCCATTTCTGGGCTAACCGTGACCTATAGCACACGATTTCATGGCCGAAAACGCGATCGGAGGCTATTTCCACGACTTCGATCTATCCCCCACGTTTTCGACTCATGTTGCCCGTGCCGTTTTCGGGCTAACCGTGACCTATATCACACGATTTCATGGCCGAAAACGTGTCCGGAGGCCATTTTCACGTCTTCGCTCCATCCCTCACGTTTTAAACCCCGGTTGCCGGTGTGGCCGTTTTCAGGCTAACCGTGACCTATAGCACACGATTTCATGGCCGAAAACGCGTCCTTAGGCCATTTTCACGTCTTCGCTCCATCCCTCACGTTTTCGACCCCGGTTGCCGGTGTGGCCGTTTTCAGGCTAACCGTGACCTATAGCACACGATTTCATGGCCGAAAACGCGTTAGGAGGCTATTTTCACGACTTCGATCCATCCCCCACGTTTTCGACTCCTGTTGCCGGTGCCGTTTTTAGGCTAACCGTGACCTATATCACACGATTTCATGGCCGAAAACGCGTCTGGAGGCCATTTTCACGTCTTCGGTCCATCCTTCACGTTTTCGACCCCGGTTGCCGGTGTGGCCATTTTCAGGATAACCGTGACCTATGGCACACGATTTCATGGCCGAAAACGCGTCCGGAGGCCGTTTTCACGTCTTCGCTCCATCCCTCACGTTTTCGACCCCGGTTGCCGGTGTGGCCGTTTTCAGACTAACCGTGACCTATAGCACACGATTTCATGGCCGAAAACGAGTCCGATGGCCATTTTCACGTTTTCGGTCTATCCGCCATGTTTTTGACCCTGGTGCTGAAGTGGCCATTTCTGGGCTAACCGTGACCTATAGCAAACGATTTCATGGCCGAAAACGCGTTAGGAGGCTATTTTCACGACTTCGATCCATCCCCCACGTTTTCGACTCCTGTTGCCGGTGCCGTTTTCGGGCTAACCGTGACCTATATTACACGATTTCATGGCCGAAAACGCGTTCGGAGGCCATTTTCATGTCTTCGGTCCATCCCCCACGGTTTCGACCCCGGTTCTCGGTGTGGCCGTTTTCGAGCTAACTGTGTCCTATAGCACACGATTTGATGGCCGAAAACGAGTCCGGAGGCCATTTTCACGTCTTCGCTCCATCCCCACATTTTCAACCCCCGTTGGTGGTGTGGACGTTTTCGGGATAACCGCGACCTATAGCACACGATTTCATGGCCAAAAACGAGTCCGGAAGCCATTTTCACAGCTTGGGTCCATCCCCCATGTTTTCGAACCCAGTTGCCGGTGTGGCCGTTTTGGGGCTCATTGTCACCTATAGCACACGATTTCATGGCCGAAAACGAGTCCGGAGGCTATTTTCACGTCTTCGGTCTATCCCCCACAATTTCGACCCTTGTTGCCAGTGTGGCCGTTTCTGGGCTAACAGTGACCCAGAGCACACGATTTCATGGCCGAAAACGCGACCGGAGGCCATTTTCACGTCTTCGGTCCATCCCTCACGTTTTCGACCCTGGTTGCCGGTGTGGCCGTTTTCAGGCTAACCGTGACCTAGAGCATACGATTTCATGGCCGAAAACGCGTCCGGAGGCCATTTTCACATCTTCGGTCCATCCCTCATGTTTTCGACCCCGGTTGCCGGTGTGGCCGTTTTTAGGCTAACCGTGACCTATAGCACACGATTTCATGGCCGAAAACGCGTCCGGAGGCCATTTTCACGTTTTCGGTCTACCCCCCATGTTTTTGAACCCGGTGCTGGTGTGGCCATTTCTGGGCTAACCGTAACCTATAGCACACGATTTCATGGCCCAAAACGCGTTCGGAGGCTATTTTCACGACTTCGATCCATCCCCCACGTTTTCGACTCATGTTGCCGGTGTCGTTTTCAGGCTAACCGTGACCTATATCACACGATTTCATGGCCGCAAACGCGTCCGGAGGCCATGTTCACGTCTTCGGTCCATCCTTCACGTTTTCAACCCCGGTTGCTGGTGTGGCCGTTTTCAGGCTAACCGTGACCTATAGCACACGATTTCATGCCCGAAAACGCGTCCGGAGGCCGTCTTCACGTCTTCGGTCCATCCCCCACGTTTTCGACCCCGGTTGCCGGTGTGGCTGTTTTCAGGCTATCCGTGACCTACAGCACATGATTTCATGGCTGAAAATGCGTCCATAGGCCATTTGCACGTATTCGGTCCGTCCCTCACGTTTTCGACCCCAGGTACCGGTGTTGCCATTTTCGGTCTAACCATGAGCAATACGATGCGATTTCTTGGCCGAAAACGCGTTCAAAGGCCATTTTCACGTCTTCGGTCCATCCCCGACGTTTTCGACCCCGGTTGCCGGTGTGGCCGTTTTCGAGCTAACCGTGTCCTATAGCACACGATTTGATGGCCGAAAACGAGTCCGGAGGCCATTTTCACGTCTTCGCTCCATCCCCACATTTTCAACCCCCGATGGTGGTGTGGACGTTTTCGGGATAACCGTGACCTATAGCACACGATTTCATGGCCGAAAACGAGTCCGGAGGCCATTTTCACAGCTTGGGTCCCTCCCACATGTTTTCGACCCCAGTTGCCGGTGTGGCCGTTTTGGGGCTAACCGTAACCTATAGCACACGATTTCATGGCCGAAAACGAGTCCTGAGGCCATTTTCACATCTTCGGTCCATCCTTCACGTTTTCGACCTCGGTTGCCGGTGTGGCCGTTTTCAGGCTAACTGTGACCTATAGCACACGATTTGATGGCCGAAAACGCGTCCAGAGGCCGTATTCACGGCTTCGGTCCATCCCTCACGTTTTCGTCCCCGGTTCCTGGTGTGGCTGTTTTCAGGCTAACCGTGACCTATAGCACATGATTTCATGGCTGAAAACACGTCCGGAGGCCATTTGCACGTATTCGGTCCGTCCCTCATGTTTTCGACCCCAGTTGCCGGTGTTGCCAATTTCGGTCTAACCGTGACCAATAGGACGCGATTTCTTTGCCGAAAACGCTTTCGGCGGCCATTTTCAGGTCTTCGGTCCAACCCCCACGGTTTCGACCCCGGTTCCCGGTGTGGCCGTTTTCGGGCTAACCGTGTCCTATAGCACACGATTTGATGGCCGAAAACGAGTCTGGAGGCCATTTTCACAGCTTGGGTCCCTCCCCCATGTTTTCGACCCCAGTTGCCGGTGTGGCCGTTTTGGGGCTCATCGTCACCTATAGCACACGATTTCATGGCCGAAAACGAGTCCGGAGGCTATTTTCACGTCTTCGGCCTATCCCCCACAATTTCGACCCTGGTTGCCGGTGTGGCCGTTTCTGGGCTAACCGTGACCTATAGCACACGATTTCATGGCCAAAAACGGGTCCGGAGGCTATTTTCACGACTTCGATCCATCCCCCAGGTTTGCGACTCCTATTGCCGGTGCCGTTTTCGGGCTAACCGTGACCTATATCACACGATTTCATGGCCAAAAACGCGTCCGGAGGCCATTTTCACATCTTCGCTCCATCCCTCACGTTTTCGACCCCGGTTGCCGGTGTGGCCGTTTTCGGGCTAACCGTGACCTATAGCACACGATTTCATGGCCGAAAACGAGTCCTGAGGCCATTTTCACGTCTTCGGTCCATCCCCCACGTTTTCGATCCCGGTTACCGGTGTGGCTGTTTTCCGGCTAACCATGACCTATAGCACACGATTTCATGACCGAAAACGCGTCCTGAGGCCATTTTCACGTGATCGGTCCATCCCCCACGTTTTCGACCCCGGTTACCGGTGTGGCCTTTTTTGGGCTAACCGTGACCTATAACACACGATTTCATAGCCGAAAACGAGTCCGAAGGCCATTTTCACGTTTTCGTTCTGTCCCCCATGTTTTTGACCCCGGTGGTGGTGTGGCCATTTCTGGGCTAACCGTGACCTATAGCACACGATTTCATGGCCAAAAACGGGTCCGGAGGCTATTTTCACGACTTCGATCCATCCCCCAGGTTTGCGACTCCTATTGCCGGTGCCGTTTTCGGGCTAACCGTGACCTATATCACACGATTTCATGGCCAAAAACGCGTCCGGAGGCCATTTTCACGTGTTTGGTCCATCCCCCACGGTTTCAACCCCGGTTGTCGATGTGGCCATTTTCAGGCTAACCATGACCTATAGCACACGATTTCATGACCGAAAACGCGTCCTGAGGCCATTTTCACGTGATCGGTCCATCCCCCACGTTTTCGACCCCGGTTACCGGTGTGGCCTTTTTTGGGCTAACCGTGACCTATAACACACGATTTCATGGCCGAAAACGAGTCCTGAGGCCATTTTCACGTCTTCGGTCCATCCCCCACGTTTTTGACCCCGGTGGTGGTGTGGCCATTTCTGGGCTAACCATGACCTATAGCACACAATTTCATGGCCAAAAACGGGTCCGGAGGCTATTTTCACGACTTCGATCCATCCCCCAGGTTTGCGACTCCTATTGCCGGTGCCGTTTTCGGGCTAACCGTGACCTATATCACACGATTTCATGGCCAAAAACGCGTCCGGAGGCCATTTTCACATCTTCGCTCCATCCCTCACGTTTTCGACCCCGGTTGCCGGTGTGGCCGTTTTCAGGCTAACCTTAGCACACGATTTCATGGCCGAAAATGAGTCCTGAGGCCATTTTCACGTCTTCGGTCCATCCCCCACGTTTTCCATCCCAGTTACCGGTGTGGCTATTTTCGGGCTAACCGTGACCTATAGCACACGATTTCATGGCCGAAAACGAGTCCGAAGGCCATTTTCACATTTTCGGTCTATCCGCCATGTTTTTGACCCCGGTGCTGAAGTGGCGATTTCTGGGCTAACCGTGACCTATAGCACACCATTTCATGGCCGAAAACGCGTTCGGAGGCTATTTTCACGACTTCGATCCATCCCCCACGTTTTTGACTCCTGTTGCCGGTGCCGTTTTCAGTCTAACTGTGACCTATATCACACGATTTCATTGCCGAAAACGCGTCCGGAGGCCATTTTCACGTCTTCGGTCCATCCTTCACGTTTTTGACCCCGGTTGCCGGTGTGGCCGTTTTCAGGCTAACCGTGACCTATAGCACACGATTTCATGGCCGAAAACGCGTCCGGAGGCCGTATTCACGGCTTCGGTCCATCCCTCACGTTTTCGACCCCAGTTGCCGGTGTGGCCGTTTTGGGGCTCATCGTCACCTATAGCACACGATTTCATGGCTGAAAACACGTCCGGAGGCTATTTTCACGTCTTCGGTCCGTCCCTCACGTTTTTGACCCCAGTTGCCGGTGTTGCCATTTTCGGTCTAACCGTGACCAATAGGACGCGATTTTTTTGCTGAAAACGCGTTCGGAGGCCATTTTCAGGTCTTCGGTCCATCCCTCACGTTTTTGACCACGGTTGCCGGTGTGGCCGTTTTCAGGCTAACCGTGTCCTATAGCACACGATTTGATGGCCGAAAACGAGTCTGGAGGCCATTTTCACAGCTTGGGTCCCTCCCCCATGTTTTCGACCCCAGTTGCCGGTGTGGCCGTTTTGGGGCTCATCATCACCTATAGCACACGATTTCATGGCCGAAAATGAGTCCGGAGGCTATTTTCACGTCTTCGGTCTATCCCCCACAATTTCAACCCTGGTTGCCGGTGTGGCCGTTTCCGGGCTAACCGTGACCTATAGCACACGATTTCATGGCCGAAAACGTGTCAGGAGGCCATTTTCACGTCTTTGGTCCATCCCCCACGGTTTCAACCCCGGTTGTCGATGTGGCCATTTTCAGGCTAACCATGACCTATAGGACACGATTTCATGGACGAAAACGAGTCCGGAGGCCATTTTCACAGCTTGGGTCCCTCCCCCATGTTTTCGACCCCAGTTGCCGGTGTGGCCGTTTTGGGGCTCATCATCACCTATAGCACACGATTTCATGGCCGAAAATGAGTCCGGAGGCTATTTTCACGTCTTCGGTCTATCCCCCACAATTTCAACCCTGGTTGCCGGTGTGGCCGTTTCCGGGCTAACCGTGACCTATAGCACACGATTTCATGGCCGAAAACGTGTCAGGAGGCCATTTTCACGTCTTTGGTCCATCCCCCATGGTTTCAACCCCGGTTGTCGATGTGGCCATTTTCAGGCTAACCATGACCTATAGCACACGATTTCATGGCCGAAAACGCGTCCTGAGGCCATTTTCACGTCTTCGGTCAATCCCCCACGTTTTCGACCCCGGTTACCGGTGTGGCCGTTTTTGGGCTAACCGTGACCTATAGCACACGATTTCATGGCCGAAAAGGAGTCCGAAGGCCATTTTCACGTCTTCGGTCCATCCCCCACAATTTCGACCCTGGTTGCCAGTGTGGCCGTTTCTGGGCTAACCGTGACCCATAGCACACGATTTCATGGCCGAAAACGCGACCGGAGGCGATTTTCACGTCTTCGGTCCATCCCTCATGTTTTCGACCCTAGTTGCCGGTGTGGCCGTTTTAAGGCTAACCGTGACCTATAGCACACGATTTCATTGCCGAAAACGCGTCTGGAGGCCATTTTCACGTCTTCGGTCCATCCCTCACGTTTTCGACCCCGGTTGCTGGTGTGGCCGTTTTTAGGCTAACCGTGACATATAGCACACGATTTCATGGCCGAAAACGTGTCCGGAGGCCATTTTCACGTTTTTGGTCTATCCCCCATGTTTTTGACCCCAGTGCTGGTGTGGCCATTTCTGGGCTAACCGTGACCTATAGCACACGATTTCATGGCCGAAAACGCGATCGGAGGCTATTTCCACGACTTCGATCTATCCCCCACGTTTTCGACTCATGTTGCCCGTGCCGTTTTCCGGCTAACCGTGACCTATATCACACGATTTCATGGCCGAAAACGCGTCCGGAGGCCATTTTCACGTCTTCGGTCCATCCTTCACGTTTTCGACCCCAGTTGCCGGTGCCGTTTTCGGGCTAACCGTGACCTATATCACACGATTTCATGGCCGAAAACGAGTCCGGAAGCCATTTTCACAGCTTGGGTCCCTCCCCCATGTTTTCGACCCCAGTTGCCGGTGTGGCCGTTTTGGGGCTCATCGTCACCTATAGCACACGATTTCATGGCCGAAAATGAGTCCGAAGGCTATTTTCACGTCTTCGGTCTATCCCCCACAATTTCGACCTGTGTTGCCGGTGTGGCCGTTTCTGGGCTAACCGTGACCGATAGCACACGATTTCATGGCCGAAAACGCGTGAGGAGGCCATTTTCACGTCTTTGGTCCATCCCCCACGGTTTCAACCCCGGTTGTCGATGTGGCCATTTTCAGGCTAACCATGACCTATAGCTCACGATTTCATGGCCGAAAACGCGTCCTGAGGCCATTTTCACGTCTTCGGTCCATCCCCCACGTTTTTGACCCCGGTTACCGGTGTGGCCATTTTCGGGCTAACCGTGACCTATAGCACACGATTTCATGGCCGAAAACGAGTCCGAAGGCCATTTTCACGTTTTCGGTTTATCCCCCATGTTTTTGACCCCGGTGCTGGTGTGGCCATTTCTGGGCTAACCGTGACCTATAGCACACGATTTCATGGCTGAAAATGCGTCCGGAGGCTATTTTCACGACTTCGATCCACCCCCATGTTTTCGACTCCTGTTGCCGGTGCCGTTTTCGGGCTAACCGTGACCTATAGCACACGATTTCATGGCCGAAAACGCGTCCGGAGGCCATTTTCACGTCTTCGCTCCATCCCTCACATTTTCAACCCCGGTTGCCGGTGTGGCCGTTTTCAGGCTAACCGTGACCTATAGCACACGATTTCATGGCCGAAAATGAGTCCGATGGCCATTTTCACGTTTTCAGTCTATCCGCCATGTTTTTGACCCTGGTGCTGAAGTGGCCATTTCTGGGCTAATCGTGACCTATAGCACACGATTTCATGGCCGAAAACGTGTTAGGAGGCTATTTTCACGACTTCGATCCATCTACCACGTTTTCGACTCCTGTTGCCGGTGCCGTTTTCGGGCTAACCGTGACCTATATCACACGATTTCATGGTCGAAAACGTGTCTGGAGGCCATTTTCACGTCTTCGGTCCATCCCTCACGTTTTCGACCCCGGTTGTTGGTTTGGCTGTTTTCAGGCTAACCGTGACCTATAGCACATGATTTCATGGCTGAAAACGCGTCCGGAGGCCATTTGCACGTATTCGGTCTGTCCCTCACGTTTTCGACCCCAGGTGCCGGTGTTGCCATTTTCGGTCTAACCGTGACCAATAGGACGCGATTTCTTGGCCGAAAACGCGTTCGGAGGCCATTTTCATGTCTTCGGTCCATCCCCCACGGTTTCAACCCCGGTTCCCGGTGTGGCCGTTTTCGAGCTAACCGTGTCCTATAGCACACGATTTGATGGCCGAAAACGAGTCCGGAGGCCATTTTCACGTCTTCGCTCCATCCCCACATTTTCAACCCCCGTTGGTGGTGTGGACGTATTCGGGATAACCGTGACCTATAGCACACGATTTCATGGCCGAAAACGAGTCCGGAAGCCATTTTCACAGCTTGGGTCCATCCCCCATGTTTTCGAACCCAGTTGCCGGTGTGGCCGTTTTGGGGCTCATCGTCACCTATAGCACACGATTTCATGGCCGAAAACGAGTCCGGAGGCTATTTTCACGTCTTCGGTCTATCCCCCACAATTTCGACCCTGGTTGCCAGTGTGGCCGTTTCTGGGCTAACAGTGACCCAGAGCACACGATTTCATGGCCGAAAACGCGACCGGAGGCCATTTTCACGTCTTCGGTCCATCCCTCACGTTTTCGACCCTGGTTGCCGGTGTGGCCGTTTTCAGGCTAACCCTGACCTAGAGCACACGATTTCATGGCCGAAAACGCGTCCGGAGGCCATTTTCACGTCTTCGGTCCATCCCTCACAATTTCGACCCCGGTTGCCGGTGTGGCCGTTTTTAGGCTAACCGTGACCTATAGCACACGATTTCATGGCCGAAAACGCGTCCGGTGGCCATTTTCACGTTTTCGGTCTACCCCCCATGTTTTTGAACCCGGTGCTGGTGTGGCCATTTCTGGGCTAACCGTAACCTATAGCACACGATTTCATGGCCGAAAACGCGTTCGGAGGCTATTTTCACGACTTCGATCCATCCCCCACGTTTTCGACTCATGTTGCCGGTGTCGTTTTCAGGCTAACCGTGACCTATATCACACGATTTCATGGCCGCAAACGCGTCCGGAGGCCATGTTCACGTCTTCGGTCCATCCTTCACGTTTTCAACCCCGGTTGCCGGTGTGGCCGTTTTCAGGCTAACCGTGACCTATAGCACACGATTAAATGCCCGAAAACGCGTCCGGAGGCCGTCTTCACGTCTTCGGTCCATCCCTCACGTTTTCGACCCCGGTTGCCGGTGTGGCTGTTTTCAGGCTAACCGTGACCTACAGCACATGATTTCATGGCTGAAAATGCGTCCCTAGGCCATTTGCACGTATTCGGTCCGTCCCTCACGTTTTCGACCCCAGGTACCGGTGGTACCATTTTCGGTCTAACCATGACCAATAGGACGCGATTTCTTGGCCGAAAACGCGTTCAAAGGCCATTTTCACGTCTTCGGTCCATCCCCGACGTTTTCGACCCCGGTTGCCGGTGTGGCCGTTTTCGAGCTAACCGTGTCCTATAGCACACGATTTGATGGCCGAAAACGAGTCCGGAGGCCATTTTCACGTCTTTGCTCCATCCCCACATTTTCAACCCCCGATGGTGGTGTGGATGTTTTCGGGATAACCGTGACCTATAGCACACGATTTCCTGGCCGAAAACGAGTCCGGAGGCCATTTTCACAGCTTGGGTCCCTCCCACATGTTTTCGACCCCAGTTGCCGGTGTGGCCGTTTTGGGGCTAACCGTAACCTATAGCACACGATTTCATGGCCGAAAACGAGTCCTGAGGCCATTTTCACGTCTTCGGTCTATCCTTCACGTTTTCGACCTCGGTTGCCGCTGTGGCGGTTTTCAGGCTAACCGTGACCTATAGCACACGATTTAATGGCCGAAAACGCGTCTAGAGGCCGTATTCACGGCTTCGGTCTATCCCTCACGTTTTCGTCCCCGGTTCCTGGTGTGGCTGTTTTCAGGCTAACCGTGACCTATAGCACACGATTTCATGGCTGAAAACACGTCCGGAGGCCATTTGCACGTATTCGGTCCGTCCCTCATGTTTTCGACCCCAGTTGCCGGTGTTGCCAATTTCGGAGGCCATTTTCAGGTCTTCGGTCCAACCCCCACGGTTTCGACCCCGGTTCCCGGTGTGGCCGTTTTCGGGCTAACCGTGTCCTATAGCACACGATTTGATGGCCGAAAACGAGTCTGGAGGCCATTTTCACAGCTTGGGTCCCTCCCCCATGTTTTCGACCCCAGTTGCCGGTGTGGCCGTTTTGGGGCTCATCGTCACCTATAGCACACGATTTCATGGCCGAAAACGAGTCCGGAGGCTATTTTCACGTCTTCGGCCTATCCCCCACAATTTCGACCCTGGTTGCCGGTGTGGCCGTTTCTGGGCTAACCGTGACCTATAGCACACGATTTCATGGCCGAAAACGCGTTAGGAGGCCATTTTCACATGTTTGGTCCATCCCCCACGGTTTCAACCCCCGTTGTCGATGTGGCCATTTTCAGGCTAACCATGACCTATAGCACACGATTTCATGGCCGAAAACGCGTCCTGAGGCCATTTTCACGTCATCGGTCCATCCCCCACGTTTTCGACCCCGGTTACCGGTGTGGCCTTTTTTGGGCTAACCGTGACCTATAACACACGATTTCATGGCCGAAAACGAGTCCGAAGGCCATTTTCACGTTTTCGTTCTGTCCCCCATGTTTTTGACCCCGGTGGTGGTGTGGCCATTTCTGGGCTAACCGTGACCTATAGCACACGATTTCATGGCCAAAAACGCATCCGGAGGCTATTTTCACGACTTCGATCCATCCCCCACATTTGCGACTCCTATTGCCGGTGCCGTTTTCGGGCTACCCGTGACCTATATCACACGATTTCATGGCCAAAAACGCGTCCGGAGGCCATTTTCACATCTTCGCTCCATCCCTCACGTTTTCGACCCCGGTTGCCGGTGTGGCCGTTTTCGGGCTAACCGTGACCTATAGCACACGATTTCATGGCCGAAAATGAGTCCTGAGGCTATTTTCACGTCTTCGGTCCATCCCCCACGTTTTCGATCCCGGTTACCGTTGTGGAAATTTTCGGGCTAACCATGACCTATAGCACATGATTTCATGGCCGAAAACGCGTCAGGAGGCCATTTTCACGTCTTGGGTCCATCCCCCACGGTTTCAACCCCGGTTGTCGATGTGGCCATTTTCAGGCTAACCATGACCTATAGCACACGATTTCATGGCCGAAAACGCGTCCTGAGGCCATTTTCAGGTCTTCGGTCCATCCCCCACGTTTTCGACCCCGGTTACCGGTGTGGCCGTTTTTGGGCTAACCGTGACCTATACCACACGATTTCATGGCCGAAAACGAGTCCGAAGGCCATTTTCACGTTTTCGTTCTGTCCCCCATCTTTTTGACCCCGGTGGTGGTGTGGCCATTTCTGGGCTAACCGTGACCTATAGCACACGATTTCATGGCCAAAAACGCGTCCGGAGGCTATTTTCACGACTTCGATCCATCCCCCACGTTTGCGACTCCTATTGCCGGTGCCGTTTTCGGGCTAACCGTGAGCTATATCGCACGATTTCATTGCCAAAAACGCGTCCGGAGGCCATTTTCACATCTTCGCTCCATCCCTCACGTTTTCGACCCCGGTTGCCGGTGTGGCCGTTTTCAGGCTAACCGTGACCTATAGCACACGATTTCATGGCCGAAAACGAGTCCTGAGGCCATTTTCACGTCTTCGGTCCATCCCCCACGTTTTTTATCCCGGTTACCGGTGTGGCTTTTTTCGGGCTAACCGTGACCTATAACACACGATTTCATGGCCGAAAACGAGTCCGAAGGCCATTTTCACGTTTTCGGTCTATCCGCCATGTTTTTGACCCTGGTGCTGAAGTGGCCATTTCTGGGCTAACCGTGACCTATAGCACACGATTTCATGGCCGAAAACGCGTTCGGAGGCTATTTTCACGACTTCGATCCATCCCCCACGTTTTTGACTCCTGTTGCCGGTGCCGTTTTCGGTCTAACCGTGACCTATATCACACGATTTCATTGCCGAAAATGCGTTCGGAGGCCATTTTCACGTCTTCGGTCCATCCTTCACGTTTTCGACCCCGGTTGCCAGATTGGCCGTTTTCAGGCTAACCGTGACCCATAGCACACGATTTCATGGTTGAAAACACGACCGGAGGCCATTTTCACGTCTTCGGTCCATCCCTCACGTTTTCGACCCCGGTTGCCGGTGTGGCCGTTTTGGGGCTCATCGTCACCTATAGCACACGATTTCATGGCTGAAAACACGTCCGGAGGCCATTTTCACGTTTTCGGTCTATCCCCCATGTTTTTGAACCCGGTGCTGGTGTGGCCATTTCTCGGCTAACCGTGACCTATAGCACACGATTTCATGGCCGAAAACGCGTCCGGAGGCCATTTTGCACGTCTTCGGTCCATCCGTCACGTTTTCGACCCCGGTTGCCGGTGTGGCCATTTTTAGGCTAACCGTGACCTATAGCAGACGATTTCATGGCCGAAAACGTGTCCGGAGGCCATTTTCACGTTTTCGGTCTATCCCCCATGTTTTTGACCCCGGTGCTGGTGTGGCCATTTCTGGGCTAACCGTGACCTATAGCACACGATTTCATGGCCGAAAACGCGTTCGGAGGCTATTTCCACGACTTCAATCCATCCCCCACGTTTTCGACTCATGTTGCCGGTGCCGTTTTCGGGCTTACCGTGACCTATATCACACGATTTCATGGCCGAAAACGAGTCCGAAGGCCATTTTCACGTTTTCGTTCTGTCCCCCATGTTTTTGACCCCGGTGGTGGTGTGGCCATTTCTGGGCTAACCGTGACCTATAGCACACGATTTCATGGCCAAAAACGCGTCCAGAGGCTATTTTCACGACTTCGATCTATCCCCCACGTTTGCGACTCCTATTGCCGGTGCCGTTTTCGGGCTAACCGTGACCTATATCACACGATTTCATGGCCAAAAACGCGTCCGGAGGCCATTTTCACATCTTCGCTCCATCCCTCACGTTTTCGGCCCCGGTTGCCGGTGTGGCCGTTTTCAAGCTAACCTTGATTTATAGCACACGATTTCATGGCCGAAAACGAGTCCTGAGGCCATTTTCACGTCTTCGGTCCATCCCCCACGTTTTCGATCCCGGTTACCAGTGTGGCTGTTTTCGGGCTAACCGTGACTTATAGCACACGATTTCATGGCCCAAACGAGTCCGAAGGCTATTTTCACGTTTTCGGTCTATCCGCCATATTTTTGACCCCGGTGCTGAAGTGGCCATTTCTGGGCTAACCGTGACCTATAGCAGACGATTTCATGGCCGAAAACGCGTTCGGAGGCTATTTTCACGACTTCGATCCATCCCCCACGTTTTTGACTCCTGTTGCCGATGCCGTTTTCGGTCTAACTGTGACCTATATCACACGATTTCTTTGCCGAAAACGCGTCCGGAGGCCATTTTCACGTCTTCGGTCCATCCTTCACGTTTTCGACCCCGGTTGCCGGTGTGGCCGTTTTTAGGCTAACCGTGACCTATAGCACACGATTTCATGGCCGAAAACGCGTCCGGAGGCCGTATTCACGGCTTCGGTCCATCCCTCACGTTTTCGACCCCGGTTGCCGGTGTGGCCGTTTTGGGGCTCATCGTCACCTATAGCACACGATTTCATTGCTGAAAACACGTCCGGAGGCTATTTTCACGTCTTCGGTCCGTCCCTCACGTTTTTGACCCCAATTGCCGGTGTTGCCATTTTCGGTCTAACCGTGACCAATAGGACGCAATTTTTTTGCTGAAAACGCGTTCGGAGGCCATTTTCAGGTCTTCGGTCCATCCCTCACGTTTTTGACCGCGGTTGCCGGTGTGGCCGTTTTCAGGCTAACCGCGTCCTATAGCACACGATTTGATGGCTGAAAACGAGTCTGGAGGCCATTTTCACCTATAGCACACGATTTCATGGCCGAGAACGAGTCCGGAGGCTATTTTCACGTCTTCGGCCTATCCCCCACAATTTCGACCCTGGTTGCCGGTGTGGCCGTTTCTGGGCTAACCGTGACCTATAGCACACGATTTCATGGCCGAAAACGCGTTAGGAGGCTATTTTCACATGTTTGGTCCATCCCCCACGGTTTCAACCCCCGTTGTCGATGTGGCCATTTTCAGGCTAACCATGACCTATAGCACACGATTTCATGGCCGAAAACGCGTCCTGAGGCCATTTTCACGTCATCGGTCCATCCCCCACGTTTTCGACCCCGGTTACCGGTGTGGCCTTTTTTCGGCTAACCGTGACCTATAACACACGATTTCATGGCCGAAAACGAGTCCGAAGGCCATTTTCACGTTTTCATTCTGTCCCCCATGTTTTTGACCCCGGTGGTGGTGTGGCCATTTCTGGGCTAACCATGACCTATAGCACACGATTTCATGGCCAAAAACACGTCCGGATGCTATTTTCACGACTTCGATCCCTCCCCTACGTTTGCTACTCCTATTGCCGGTGCCGTTTTCGGGCTAACCGCGACCTATATCACACGATTTCATGGCCAAAAACGCGTCCGGAGGCCATTTTCACATCTTCGCTCCATCCCTCACGTTTTCGACCCCGATTGTCGGTGTGGCCGTTTTCAGGCTAACCGTGACCTATAGCACACGATTTCATGGCCGAAAACGAGTCCTGAGGCCATTTTCACGTCTTCGGTCCATCCCCCACGTTTTCGATCCCGGTTACCGGTGTGGCCGTTTTCGGGCTAACCGTGACCTATAGCACACGATTTCATGGCCGAAAACGAGTCCGAAGGCCATTTTCACGTCTTCTGTCCATCCCCCACGTATTCGACCGCGGTTACCGGTGTGGCCGTTTTTGGGCTAACCGTGACCTATAGCACACGATTTCATGGCCGAAAATGAGTCCGGAGGCTATTTTCACGTCTTCGGTCTATCCCCCACAATTTCGACCCTGGTTGCCGGTGTGGCCGTTTCTGGGCTAACCGTGACCTATAGCACACGATTTCATGGCCAAAAACGCGTCAGGAGGCCATTTTCACGTCTTTGGTCCATCCCCCACGGTTTCAACCCCGGTTGTCGATGTGGCCATTTTCAGGCTAACCATGACCTATAGCACACGATTTCATGGCCGAAAACGCGTCCTGAGGCCATTTTCACGTCTTCGGTCCATCCCCCACGTTTTCGACCCCGGTTACCGGTGTGGCCGTTTTTTGGCTAACCGTGACCTATACCACACGATTTCATGGCCGAAAACGAGTCCGAAGGCCATTTTCACGTTTTCGTTCTGTCCCCCATGTTTTTGACCCCGGTGGTGGTGTGGCCATTTCTGGGCTAACCGTGACCTATAGCACACGATTTCATGGCCAAAAACGCGTCCGGAGGCCATTTTCACATCTTCGCTCCATCCCTCACGTTTTCGACCCCGGTTGCCGGTGTGGCCGTTTTCAGGCTAACCGTGACCTATAGCACACGATTTCATGGCCGAAAACGAGTTCTGAGGCCATGTTCACGTCTTCGGTCCATCCCCCACGTTTTTGATCCCGGTTACCGGTGTGGCTTTTTTCGGGCTAACCGTGACCTATAGAACACGATTTGATGGCCGAAAACGAGTCCGAAGGCCATTTTCACGTTTTCGGTCTATCCGCCATGTTTTTGACCCCGGTGCTGAAGTGGCCATTTCTGGGCTAACCGTGACCTATAGCACACGATTTCATGGCCGAAAACACGTTCGGAGGCTATTTTCACGACTTCGATCCATCCCCCACGTTTTTGACTCCTGTTGCCGGTGCCGTTTTCAGTCTAACTGTGACCTATATCACACGATTTCATTGCCGAAAATGCGTCCGCAGGCCATTTTCACGTCTTCGGTCCATCCTTCACGTTTTCGTCCCCGGTTGCCGGTGTGGCCGAAAACGCGTTCGGAGGCTATTTTCACGACTTCGATCCATCCCCCACGTTTTTGACTCCTGTTGCCGATGCCGTTTTCGGTCTAACTGTGACCTATATCACACGATTTCATTGCCGAAAACGCGTCCGGAGGCCATTTTCAAGTCATCGGTCCATCCTTCACGTTTTCGACCCCGGTTGCCGGTGTGGCCGTTTTCAGGCTAACCGTGACCTATAGCACACGATTTCATGGCTGAAAACGCGTCCGGAGGCCGTATTCACGGCTTTGGTCCATCCCTCACGTTTTCGACCCCGGTTGCCGGTGTGGCCGTTTTGGGGCTCATCGTCACCTATAGCACACGATTTCATTGCTGAAAACACGTCCGGAGGCTATTTTCACGTCTTCGGTCCGTCCCTCACGTTTTTGACCCCAGTTGCCGGTGTTGCCATTTTCGGTCTAACCGTGACCAATAGGACGCGATTTTTTTTGCTGAAAACATGTTCGGAGGCCATTTTCAGGTCTTCGGTCCATCCCTCACGTTTGTGACCGCGGTTGCCGGTGTGGCCGTTTTCAGGCTAACCGCGTCCTATAGCACACGATTTGATGGCCGAAAACGAGTCTGGAGGCCATTTTCACAGCTTGGGTCCCTCCCCCATGTTTTCGACCCCAGTTGCCGGTGTGGCCGTTTTGGGGCTCATCGTCACCTATAGCACACGATTTCATGGCCGAAAACGAGTCCGGAGGCTATTTTCACGTCTTCGGTCTATCCCCCACAATTTCGACCCTGGTTGCCGGTGTGGCCGTTTGTGGGCTAACCGTGACCTATAGCACACGATTTCATGGCCGAAAACGCGTCAGGAGGCCATTTTCACGTCTTTGGTCCATCCCCCACAGTTTCAACCCCGGTTGTCGATGTGGCCATTTTCAGGCTAACCATGACCTATAGCACATGATTTCATGGCCGAAAACGCGTCCTGAGGCCATTTTCACGTCTTCGATCCATCCCCCACGTTTTCGGCCCCGGTTACCGGTGTGGCCGTTTTTGGGCTAACCGTGACCTATAGCACACGATTTCATGGCCGAAAACGAGTCCGAAGGCCATTTTCACGTTTTCGTTCTGTCCCCCATGTTTTTGACCCCGGTGGTGGTGTGGCCATTTCTGGGCTAACCATGACCTATAGCACACGATTTCATGGCCAAAAACACGTCCGGATGCTATTTTCACAACTTCGATCCCTCCCCTACGTTTGCTACTCCTATTGCCGGTGCCGTTTTCGGGCTAACCGCGACCTATATCACACGATTTCATGGCCAAAAACGCGTCCGGAGGCCATTTTCACATCTTCGCTCCATCCCTCACGTTTTCGACCCCGATTGTCGGTGTGGCCATTTTCAGGCTAACCGTGACCTATAGCACACGATTTCATGGCCGAAAACGAGTCCTGAGGCCATTTTCACGTCTTCGGTCCATCCCCCACGTTTTCGATCCCGGTTACCGGTGTGGCCGTTTTCAGGCTAACCGTGACCTATAGCACACGATTTCATGTCCGAAAAAGAGTCCGAAGGCCATTTTCACGTCTTCAGTCCATCCCCCATGTATTCGACCCCGGTTACCGGTGTGGCCGTTTTTGGGCTAACCGTGACCTATAGCACACGATTTCATGGCCTAAAATGAGTCCGGAGGCTATTTTCACATCTTCGGTCTATCCCCCACAATTTCGACCCTGGTTGCCGTTGTGGCCGTTTCTGGGCTAACCGTGACCTATAGCACACGATTTCATGGCCGAAAACGCGTCAGGAGGCTATTTTCACGTCTTTGGTCCATCCCCCACGGTTTCAACCCCGGTTGTCGATGTGGCCATTTTCAGGCTAACCATGACCTATAGCACACGATTTCATGGCCGAAAACGTGTCCTAAGGCCATTTTCACGTCTTCGGTCCATCCCCCACGTTTTCGACCCCGGTTACCGGTGTGGCCGTTTTTTGGCTAACCGTGACCTATACCACACGATTTCATGGCCGAAAACGAGTCTGAAGGCCATTTTCACGTTTTCGTTCTGTCCCCCATGTTTTTGACCCCGGTGGTGGTGTGGCCATTTCTGGGCTAACCGTGACCTATAGCACACGATTTCATGGCCAAAAACGCGTCCGGAGGCTATTTTCACGACTTCGATCCATCCCCCACGTTTGCGACTCCTATTGCCGGTGCCGTTTTCGGGCTAACCGTGAGCTATATCACACGATTTCATGGCCAAAAACGCGTCCGGAGGCCATTTTCACATCTTCGCTCCATCCCTCACGTTTTCGACCCCGGTTGCCGGTGTGGCCGTTTTCAGGCTAACCGTGACCTATAGCACACGATTTCATGGCCGAAAACGAGTTCTGAGGCCATGTTCACGTCTTCGGTCCATCCCCCACGTTTTTTATCCCGGTTACCGGTGTGGCTTTTTTCGGGCTAACCGTGACCTATAGCACACGATTTGATGGCCGAAAACGAGTCCGAAGGCCATTTTCACGTTTTCGGTCTATCCGCCATGTTTTTGACCCCGGTGCTGAAGTGGCCATGTCTGGGCTAACCGTGACCTATAGCACATGATTTCATGGCCGAAAACGCGTTCGGAGGCTATTTTCACGACTTCGATCCATCCCCCACGTTTTTGACTCGTGTTGCCGGTGCCGTTTTCGGTCTAACCGTGATCTATATCACACGATTTCATTGCCGAAAATGCGTTCGGAGGCCATTTTCACGTCTTCGGTCCATCCTTCACGTTTTCGACCCCGGTTGCCAGATTGTCCGTTTTCAGGCTAACCGTGACCCATAGCACACGATTTCATGGTTGAAAACACGACCGGAGGCCATTTTCACGTCTTCGGTCCATCCCTCACGTTTTCGACCCTGGTTGCCGGTGTGGCCGTTTTGGGGCTCATCGTCACCTATAGCACACGATTTCATGGCTGAAAACACGTCCGGAGGTCATTTTCACGTTTTCGGTCTATCCCCCATGTTTTTGAACCCGGTGCTGGTGTGGCCATTTCTAGGCTAACCGTGACCTATAGCACACGATTTCATGGCCGAAAACGCGTCCGGAGGCCATTTTGCACGTCTTCGGTCCATCCCTCACGTTTTCGACCCCGGTTGCCGGTGTGGCCGTTTTTAGGCTAACCGTGACCTATAGCAGACGATTTCATGGCCGAAAACGCGTCCGGAGGCCATTTTCACGTGTTCGGTCTATCCCCCATGTTTTTGACACCGGTGCTAGTGTGGCCATTTCTGGGCTAACCGTGACCTATAGCACACGATTTGATGGCCGAAAACGAGTCCGAAGGCCATTTTCACGTTTTCGGTCTATCCGCCATGTTTTTGACCCCGGTGCTGAAGTGGCCATTTCTGGGCTAATCGTGACCTATAGCACATGATTTCATGGCCGAAAACGCGTTCGGAGGCTATTTTCACGACTTCGATCCATCCCCCACGTTTTTGACTCGTGTTGCCGGTGCCGTTTTCGGTCTAACCGTGACCTATATCACACGATTTCATTGCCGAAAATGCGTTCGGAGGCCATTTTCACGTCTTCGGTCCATCCTTCACGTTTTCGACCCCGGTTGCCAGATTGTCCGTTTTCAGGCTAACCGTGACCCATAGCACACGATTTCATGGTTGAAAACACCACCGGAGGCCATTTTCACGTCTTCGGTCCATCCCTCACGTTTTCGACCCTGGTTGCCGGTGTGGCCGTTTTGGGGCTCATCGTCACCTATAGCACACGATTTCATGGCTGAAAACACGTCCGGAGGCCATTTTCACGTTTTCGGTCTATCCCCCATGTTTTTGAACCCGGTGTTGGTGTGGCCATTTCTAGGCTAACCGTGACCTATAGCACACGATTTCATGGCCGAAAACGCGTCCGGAGGCCATTTTGCACGTCTTCGGTCCATCCCTCACGTTTTCGACCCCGGTTGCCGGTGTGGCCGTTTTTAGGCTAACCGTGACCTATAGCAGACGATTTCATGGCCGAAAACGCGTCCGGAGGCCATTTTCACGTGTTCGGTCTATCCCCCATGTTTTTGACACCGGTGCTAGTGTGGCCATTTCTGGGCTAACCGTGACCTATAGCACACGATTTCATTGCCGAAAACGCGTCCGGAGGCCATGTTCACGTCTTCGGTCCATCCTTCACGTTTTCAACCCCGGTTGCCGGTGTTGCCGTTTTCAGGCTAACCGTGACCTATGGCACACGATTTCATGGCCGAAAACGCGTCCGGAGGCCGTCTTCACGTCTTCGGTCCATCCCTCACGTTTTCGACCCCGGTTGCCGGTGTGGCTGTTTTCAGGCTAACCGTGACCTACAGCACATGATTTCATGGCTGAAAACGCGTCCGGAGGCCATTTGCACGTATTCGGTCCGTCCCTCACGTTTTCGACCCCAGTTACCGGTGTTGCCATTTTCGGTCTAACCGTGACCAATAGGACGCGATTTCTTGGCCAAAAACGCGTTCGGAGGCCATTTTCACGTCTTCAGTCCATCCCCGACGTTTTCGACCTCGGTTCCCGGTGTGGCCGTTTTCGAGCTAACCGTGTCCTATAGCACACGATTTGATGGCCGAAAACGATTCCGGAGGCCATTTTCACGTCTTCGCTCCATCCCCACATTTTCAACCCCCGTTGGTGGTGTGGACGTTTTCGGGATAACCGTGACCTATAGCACACGATTTCATGGCCGAAAACGAGTCCGGAGGCCATTTTCACAGCTTGGGTCCCTCCCCCATGTTTTCGACCCCAGTTGCCAGTGTGGCCGTTTTGGGGCTCATCGTCACCTATAGCACACGATTTCATGGCCGAAAACAAGTCCGGAGGCTATTTTCACGTCTTCGGTCTATGACCCACAATTGCGACCCTGGTTGCCAGATTGGCCGTTTCTGGGCTAACCGTGACCCATAGCACACGATTTCATGGTCGAAAACGCGACCGGAGGCCATTTTCACGTGTTCGGTCCATCCTTCACGTTTTCGACCCCGGTTGCCGGTGTGGCCGTTTTCAGGCTAACCGTGACCTATAGCACACGATTTCATGGCCGAAAACGCGTCCGGAGGCCATTTTCACGTCTTCGGTCCATCCCTCACGTTTTCGACCCCGGTTGCTGGTGTGGCTGTTTTCAGTCTAACCGTGACCTACAGCACATGATTTCATGGCTGAAAACGCGTCCAGAGACCATTTGCACGTATTCGGTCCGTCCCTCACGTTTTTGACCCCAGTTACCGGTGTTGCCATTTTCGGTCTAACCGTGACCAATAGGACGCGATTTCTTGGCCGAAAACACGTTCGGAGGCCATTTTCACGTCTTCGGTCTATCCCCCACAATTTCGACCCTGGTTGCCGGTGTAGCCGTTTCTGGGCTAACCGTGACCTATAGCACACGATTTCATGGCCGAAAACGCGTCCGGAGGCCGTTTTCACGTCTTCGGTCCATCCCTCACGTTTTCGACCCCGGTTGCTGGTGTGGCTGTTTTTAGTCTAACCGTGACCTACAGCACATGATTTCATGGCTGAAAACGCGTCCAGAGACCATTTGCACGTATTCGGTCCGTCCCTCACGTTTTCGACCCCAGTTACCGGTGTTGCCATTTTCGGTCTAACCGTGACCAATAGGACGCGATTTCTTGGCCGAAAACGCGTTCGGAGGCCATTTTCACGTCTTCGGTCCATCCCCGACGTTTTCGACCCCGGTTCCCGGTGTGGCCGTTTTCGAGCTAACCGTGTCCTATAGCACACGATTTGATGGCCGAAAACGAGTCTGGAGGCCATTTTCACGTCTTCGGTCCATCCCCACATTTTCAACCCCCGTTGGTGGTGTGGACGTTTTTGGGCTAACCGTGACCTATAGCACACGATTTCATAGCCGAAAACGAGTCTGGAGGCCATTTTCACAGCTTGTGTCCATCCCCCATGTTTTCGACCCCAGTTGCCGGTGTGGCCGTTTTGGGGCTCATCGTCACCTATAGCACACGATTTCATGGCCGAAAACGAGTCCGGAGGATATTTTCACATCTTCGGTCTATCCCCCACAATTTCGACGCTGGTTGCCAGATTGGCCGTTTCTGGGCTCACCGTAACCCATAGCACACGATTTCATGGCCGAAAACACGACCGGAGGCCATTTTTACGTCTTCGGTCCATCCCTCACGTTTTCGACCCCGGTTGCCGGTGTGGCCGTTTTCAGGCTAACCGTGACCTATAGCACACGATTTCATGGCCGAAAACGCGTCCGGAGGCCATTTTCACGTTTTCGGTCTATCCCCCATGTTTCTGAACCCGGTGCTGGTGTGGCCATTTCTGGGCTAACCGTGACCTATAGCACACGATTTCATGGTCGAAATCGCGTCCGGAGGCCATTTTCACGTCTTCGGTCCATCCCTCACGTTTTCGACCCCGGTTGCCGGTGTGGCCGTTTTTAGGCTAACGGTGACCTATAGCAGACGATTTCATGGCCGAAAACGCGTCCGGAGGCCATTTTCACATTTTCGGTCTATCCCCCATGTTTTTGACCCCGGTGCTGGTGTGGCCATTTCTTGGCTAACCGTGACCTAAAGCACACGATTTCATGGCCGAAAACGCGTTCGGAGGCTATTTCCACGACTTCGATCCATCCCCCACGTTTTGGACTCATGTTGTCGGTGCCGTTTTCTGGCTAACCGTGACCTATATCACACGATTTCATGGCCGAAAACGCGTCCGGAGGCCATGTTCACGTCTTCGGTCCATCCTTCACGTTTTCAAATCCGGTTGCCGATGTGGCTGTTTTCAAGCTAACCGTGACCTATAGCACACGATTTCATGGCCAAAAACGCGTCCGGAGGCCATCTTCACGTCTTCGGTCCATCCCCGACGTTTTCGACCTCGGTTCCCGGTGTGGCCGTTTTCGAGCTAACCGTGTCCTATAGCACACGATTTGATGGCCGAAAACGAGTCCGGAGGCCATTTTCACGTCTTCGCTCCATCCCCACATTTTCAACCCCCGTTGGTGGTGTGGACGTTTTCGGGATAACCGTGACCTATAGCACACGATTTCATGGCCGAAAACGAGTCCGGAGGCCATTTTCACAGCTTGGGTCCCTCCCCCATGTTTTCGACCCTAGTTGCCGGTGTGGCCGTTTCTGGGCTAACCGTGACCTACAGCACACAATTTCATGGCCGAAAACGAGTCCGGAGGCTATTTTCACGTCTACGGTCTATCCCCCACAATTTCGATCCTGGTTGCCGGTGTGGCCGTTTCTGGGCTAACCGTGACCTATAGCACACGATTTCATGGCCGAAAACGCGTCAGGAGGCCATTTTCACGTCTTTGGTCCATCCCCCACGGTTTGCACCCTGGTTGTCGATGTGGCCATTTTCAGGCTAACCATGACCTATAGCACACGATTTCATGGACGAAAACGCGTCCTGAGGCCATTTTCACGTCTTCGGTCCATCCCCCACGTTTTCGACCCCGGTTACCGGTGTGGCCGTTTTCGGGCTAACCGTGACCTATACCACACGATTTCATGGCCGAAAACGAGTCCGAAGGCCATTTTCACGTTTTCGGTCTATCCCCCATGTTTTTGACCCCGGTGGTGGTGTGGCCATTTCTAGGCTAACCGTGAACTATAGCACATGATTTCATGGCCGAAAACGCGTCCGAAGGCTATTTTCACGACTTCGATCCACCCCCACGTTTTCGACTCCTGTTGCTGGTGCCATTTTCGGGCTAACCGTGACCTATATCACACGATTTCATGGCCGAAAATGCGTCTGGAGGCCATTTTCACGTCTTCGCTCCATCCCTCATGTTTTCGACCCCGGTTGCTGGTGTGGCCATTTTCAGGCTAACCGTGACCTATAGCACACGATTTCATGGCCGAAAACGAGTCCTGAGGCCATTTTCACGTCTTCGGTCCATCCCTCACGTTTTCGATCCCAGTTACTAGTGTGGCCGTTTTCGGGCTAACCGTGACCCATAGCACACGATTTCATGCCCGAAAACGAGTCCGAAGGCCATTTTCACGTTTTCGGTTTATCCGCCATGTTTTTGACCCCGGTGCTGAAGTGGCCATTTCTGGGCTAACCGTGACCTATAGCACACGATTTCATGGCCGAAAACGCGTTCGGAGGCTATTTTCACGACTTCGATCCATCCCCCACGTTTTCGACTCCTATTGCCGGTGCCGTTTTCGGGCTAACCGTGACCTATATCACACGATTTCATGGCCGAAAACGCGTCCGGAGGCTATTTTCATGTCTTCGGTCCATCCTTCACGTTTTCGACCCCGGTTGCCGGTGTGGTCGTTTTCGGGCTAACCGTGACCTATAGCACACGATTTCATGGCCGAAAATGCGTCCAGAGGCCGTATTCACGGCTTCGGTCCATCCCTCACATTTTCGTCCCCGGTTCCTTGTGTGGCTATTTTCAGGCTAACCGTGACCTATAGCACATGATTTCATGGCTGAAAACACGTCCGAAGGCCATTTGCACGTATTCGGTCCGTCCCTCACGTTTTCAACCCCAGTTGCCGGTGTTGCCATTTTCGGTCTAACCGTGACCAATAGGACGCGATTTCTTTGCTGAAAACGCGTTCGATGGCCATTTTCAGGTCTTCGGTCCAACCCCCACGGTTTCGACCCTGGTTCCCGGTGTGGCCGTTTTCGTGCTAACCGTGTCCTATAGCACACGATTTGATGGCCGAAACCGAGCCCGGAGGCCATTTTCACAGCTTGGGTCCCTCCCCCATGTTTTCGACCCCAGTTGCCGGTGTGGCCGTTTTGGGGCTCATCGTCACCTATAGGACACGATTTCATGGCCGAAAACGAGTCCGGAGGCCATTTTCATGTCTTCACACCATCCCCACATTTTCAATCCCCGTTGGTGGTGTGGACGTTTTCGGGCTAACCGTGACCTATAGCACACGATTTCAAGGCCGAAAACGAGTCCGGAGGCCATTTTCACAGCTTGGGTCCCTCCCCCATGTTTTCGACCCCAGTTGCCGGTGTGGCCGTTTTGGGGCTCATCGTCACCTATAGGACACGATTTCATGGCCGAAAACGAGTCCGGAGGCTATTTTCACGTCTTCGGTCTATCCCCCACAATTTCGACCCTGGTTGCTGGTGTGGCCGTTTCATGGCTAACCGTGACCTATACCACACGATTTCATGGTCGAAAACGCGTCCAGAGGCCATTTTCACGTCTTCGCTCCATCCCTCACGTTTTTGACCCCGGTTGCCGGTGTGGCCGTTTTCAGGCTAACCGTGACCTACAGCACACGATTTCATGGCCGAAAACGAAAACTGAGGCCATTTTCACATCTTTAATCCATACCCCACGTTTTCGATGCCGGTTACCGGTGTGGCCGGTTTCGGGCTAACCGTGGCCTATAGCACACGATTTCATGGCCGAAAACGCGTCCTGAGGCCATTTTCACGTCTTCGGTCCATCCCCCACGATTTTGACCCCGATTCCCGGTGTGGCCGTTTTCGGGCGAACCGTGTCCTATAGCACACGATTTGATGGCCGAAAACGAGTCCAGAGGCCATTTTCATGTCTTCGCACCATCCCCAAATTTTCAACCCCCGTTGGTGGTGTGGACGTTTTCGGGCTAACCGTGACCTATAGCACACGATTTCATGGCCGAAAACGAGTCCGGAGGCTATTTTCAAAGCTTGGGTCCCTCCCCCATGTTTTCGACCCTAATTGCCGGTGTGGCTGTTTTGGGGCTCATCGTCACCAATAGCACACGATTTTATGGCCGAAAACGAGTCCGGAGGCTATTTTCACGTCTTCGGTCTATCCCCCACAATGTCGACCCTGGTTGCCGGTGTGGCCGTTTCTGGGCTAACCGTGACCTATAGCACACGATTTCATGGCCGAAAACGCATCAGGAGGCCACTTTCACGTCTTTGGTCCATCCCCCACGGTTTCAACTCCGGTTGTCGATGTGGCCATTTTCAAGCTAACGATGACCTATAGCACACGATTTCATGGCCGAAAACGCGTCCTGAGGCTATTTTCACGTCTTCAGTCCATCCCCCAAGTTTTTGACCCCGGTTACCGATGTGGCCATTTTCGGGCTAACCGTGACCTATAGCACACGATTTCATGGCCGAAAACGAGTCCGAAGGCCATTTTCACATTTTCGGTCTATCCCCCATCTTTTTTACCCCGGTGGTGGTGTGGCCATTTCTGGGCTAACCGTGACCTATAGCACACGATTTCATGGCCGAAAACGCGTCCGAAGGCTATTTTCACGACTTCGATCCCTCCCCCACGTTTTCGACTCCTGTTGCCGGTGCCGTTTTCGGGCTAACCGTGACCTATATCACACGATTTAATGGCCGAAAACGCGTCCGGAGGCCATTTTCACGTCTTCTGTCCATCCTTCACGTTTTCGACCCCGGTTGCCGGTGTGGCCGTTTTCAGGCTAACCGTGACCTATAGCACACGATTTCATGGCCGAAAACGCGTCCGGAGGCCGTATTCACGGCTTCGGTCCATCCCTCACGTTTTCGACCCCGGTTGCTGGTGTGGCTGTTTTTAGGCTAACCATGACCTATAGCACATGATTTCATGGCTGAAAACACGTCCGGATGCCATTTGCACGTATTCGGTCCGTCCCTCACGTTTTCGACCCCAGTTGCCGGTGTTGCCATTTTCGGTCTAACCGTGACCAATAGGACGCGATTTCTTTGCCGAAAACGCGTTTGGAGGCCATTTTCAGGTCTTCGGTCCAACCCCCACGGTTTCGACCCCGGTTCCCGGTGTGGCCGTTTTCGGGCTAACCGTGTCCTATAGCACACGATTTGATGACCGAAAACGAGTCCGGAGGCCATTTTCATGTCTTCGCACCATCCCCACATTTTCAACCCCCGTTTTCGGGCTAACCGTGACCTATAGCACACGATTTCATGGCTAAAAACGCTTCGGAGGCCATTTTCACGTTTTCGGTCTATCCCCCATGTTTTTGACCCTTGTGCTGGTGTGGCCATTTCTGGGCTAACCGTGACCTATAGCACACGATTTCATGGCCGAAAACGCGTTCGGAGGCTATTTCCACGTCTTCGCTCCATCCCCACATTTTCAACCCCCGTTGGTGGTGTGGACATTTTCGGGATAACCGTGACCTATAGCACATGATTTCATGGCCGAAAACTAGTCCGGAGGCCATTTTCACAGCTTGGGTCCATCCCCCATGTTTTCGACCCCAGTTGCCGGTGTAGCCGTTTTGGGGCTCATCGTCACCTATAGCACACGATTTCATGGCTGAAAACGAGTCGGGAGGCTATTTTCACGTCTTCGGTCTATCCCCCACAATTTCGACCCTGGTTGCCGGTGTGGCCGTTTCTGGGCTAACCGTGACCTACAGCACACGATTTCATGGCCGAAAACGCGTCAGGAGGCTATTTTCACGTCTTTGGTCCATCCCCTACGGTTTCAACCCCGGTTGTCGATGTGGCCATTTTCAGGCTAACCATGACCTATAGCACACGATTTCATGGCCGAAAACAAGTCCTGAGGCCATTTTCACATCTTCAATCCATCCCCCACGTTTTCAACCCCGGTTACCGGTGTGGCTGTTTTCGGGCTAACCGTGACCTATAGCAAACGATTTCATGGCTGAAAATGAGTCCGAAAGCCATTTTCACGTTTTCGGTCTATCCCCCATGTTTTTGACCCCGGTGCTGGTGTGGCCATTTCTGGGCTAACCGTGACCTATAGCACACGATTTCATGGCCAAAAATGCGTTCGGAGGCTATTTCCACGACTTCGATCCATCCCCCACGTTTTCGACTCCTGTTGCTGGTGCCATTTTCGGGCTAACCGTGACCTATATCACATGATTTCATGGCCGAAAACGTGTCCGGAGGCCATTTTCACGTCTTCGCTCCATCCCTCACGTTTTCGACCCTTGTTGCCGGTGTGGCCGTTTCCAGGCTAACCGTGACCAATAGCACACGAGTTCATGGCCGAAAACGCGTTCGGAGGCTCTTTTCACGACTTCGATCCATCCCCCACGTTTTCAACTCCTGTTGCCGGTGCCGTTTTCGGGCTAACCGTGACCTATATCACACGATTTCATGGCCGAAAACGCGTCCGGAGGCCATTTTCACGTCTTCGGTCCATCCTTCACGTTTTCGACCCTGGTGGCCGGTGTGGCCATTTTCAGGCTAACCGTGACCTATAGCACACGATTTCATGGCTGAAAACGCGTCCGGAAGCCGTTTTCACGTCTTCGGTCCATCCCTCACGTTTTCGACCCCGGTTGATGGTGTGGCTGTTTTCAGGCCAACCGTGACCTATAGCACATGATTTCATGGCTGAAAACGCGTCCGGAGGCCATTTGCACGTATTCGGTCCGTCCCTCACGTTTTCGACCCCAGTTGCCGGTGTTGTTATTTTCGGTCTAACCGTGACCAATAGGACGCGATTTCTTGGCTGATTTTCACGTCTTCGGTCCATCCCCACCAAACATTTTGCCGACGGCCAAAAACACTCGGCGAAAAGATGTACTCGGCAAAATACGTGATGACGGCGTCGGGTTTAACGGCAAGTTTGCCGAGTGCCAGACGGGAGGCACTCGGCAAACACCCTGGCTTTGCCGAGTGCCAACAATCGGCCAAGTGCCCATCTTTGCCGAATGCCAACACTCGGCAAAGTGCCCAGGTTTGCTGAGTGTCAGCACACGGCAAAGTGCCCATGTTTGCCGAGTGCCGTGTCCCTGACACTCGGCAAACGTGGCCCCTTTGCCGAGTGCCGTGTCCATGACACTCGGCAAACAAGCCGCGGCTCGACCTGGGAGTGGCCCCTTTGCCGAGTGTTAAAGCCAAAACACTCGGCAAAGGCCCCTCTTTGCCGAGTGTAACACTCGGGAAAGTGCCCAGAACCCCCCCTTTTTCGACATTTTGCCACGTATAACGGACCCCTCTCAATTCACAATACACATATCACAGGCATTTGTAATAAACAATCACATGCATAATTCACAACCACAGGCATAATTCATAAACACCACAGGCATAATTCAACATAAGCACGAAATAATCCATAAATCCAAGTTCAAGTCACAATTTAGTTTCCACATTGTTCACAACCAAGTCTACTTCCGTGGAGGCCAAGGAGACCACTGCGACAAATCTTGATCTTCATTATTCGAAGCCGCCGATTGATTCTGCACATAGGATAGGACATTCTGAGCTAACATCTAAAGTTGTCAAATTGAAAGTATTAAATCTTAAGCACAATGTGTCAAGTGACTCACAGGAGTAGTCGTGGGTGGATGAGGCGGAGGGAACATCATCGGCGGTGGCGGAGGCAAAGACTGTCCCATGCTCGAAGCAAAGTTCTGCATGTACTGGAACATCTGCTCCATCCTAATCCGGTTTTCCTCCTCCATCCTCCGCCGCATTTCCTCCATCTGCGCCGCCATCTCCTCTTGTTTCTTCCTTGCTTCTTCCACCTGGGCCTAGAATATTTCATTGCAATGTTATAATGCAAAGCTAAAGTATAACAACAAACGAACGATGAATGGAAGAGAAAGAACCTGTAGAGCCTCCATCTGGAACTGTGCAGCGGTGGGTCGTGGCCGTATCGCCGGGCTCGAGTCCGTGCTCCTAGCTCGGATCTGGGAGAGAGTGGGAGTAGAGGCCGTGTCGATGACGCCGTCGCCAATCCAATATTGGCCATGCTTCTTGCCTCCTCCCACCCTCATCACGATTTCTCCATCAATGTCCTCGGAGCTCGGATCGAAGTCTGGCCCGTGAACCTCCCTAGCCATCTTTGTATACTCGCTGACGCGGCTGTGTATGCTAGGGTGGCTGTACGCCTCGAACGGGTCGTCTGGGTTGAAATCTATATCGGCCGTCGCCTTGCCCTTTTTGGAGAGGACCCATGCCTTGAGCTGGGAGCAAGGTCGGCCATCATGTGACGCCGACTGCGGCAAAATACAAAATCATTAAAAATTACGTAGAACTAAATGTTACAATAAAGAATTGGAGTTGCGTACCCATTTTTCTCTATATTCATCAAGGCTTAGGCTGCCTTGATGGTGTGGTGCAGTCGGCATCTGCAAACGCCGCTGCCGGCAAGCAAGGTGGTTCTCCAACCACCCGGGCTCCAACCACACATCGACCATCCTCTCCCAGCATAGCATATGCGCACGACACCACCACGGAGGCACCTACATCATCAAGCGTGTGACATATGAAAAAGAAAATGAGCCTAATTAATCTTAAATAGTAAGCATCAACGTTCTTTACTTACCCTCATGAATTGGTCCTTACTCATGTTCATTGTTCTTGCCTCCTCTTTTCTAACCTTCATCTGTCTGTATTGAGCGTGGAATTCGATGATGGCCTGGATGCGCGCCTCGTAATGCATGTCCTTCACGAGCTTCTTGGCGGCTACATCACAGACGGCCTTCGCCTTGGCCTCGAACCCCTCCTGGCATCTATAGAAGTCCTGCATATACACGCGTATACAGTTATTATTTCAAGAATGTCGAAAGTAGGTGATGTATTAAGCAATTTAGTACGAGGAGTACTTACCCACAGCTCGGCCTTGACCCGCTCCGCTATGTTGGGGAATCTTCTCTGTTGACAATCAGGGACGTCGGGGGCGGCGACGAAGTGGTCCCACGTGTAGGCCGGCTGCTGCTGTCCGGCGTACACCACCAAGCTAGGGAAGTGAACCCTGCACAAAAGGCCAAGGATCCCTTTGGCCTTACGGTTGTGGTCACCCCCACTGAGCTTAATCCAACTCCTGCACAAGTCATTAATAAGAATTATTAGTTTTTGTAACTTTCAACATAAGAACAATATTAAGAATATTTAAAGTTACTTACTTGGTCCCAACCGGTTTAATCAGCGGGCGTAAATGCTCAGGTATCGGCCGCTTCGGGAGGGATGAGGGACCTCGCAACCATATCTTGGACTGGGCATCCCCTGCCTCCCCGTCCCCCTCGTGCTCCTGCTGCTCCTCCTCCTCCGCCTCCTCCTCCTCCTCGTCCCCAGAGGCGTGTGCGGAAGGTACCTCCTCCTCCTCCACCTCAGGTTCAGGCGACGGGGGGCTCGCCGCTTTACCCTTCCCTCGAGGCCTCTGGACCACCACCTCCTCCTCCTCCTCCTCCTCAACCCTACGTCGAGGCCTGCCTCGATGCCTCCCTCGACCGCTCCCTGAACGTGACCCTGACCCTGAACCAGTCCCTGACGCGGCCAGTCTCTCGCAAATCGACGTGAGCTTCCTCATACCGCCCACCATTGCTCAATGACCTGCAATTAAAAAGAGTACACGAGTCAGCATAGGCAAATAAAACATAATTACAAAGATATGCAAATTATAATTAAATTAAAACTAAATTAGTATGAATCATACATGTATTAGAAATAATCATCATGATCGGGATTAGCTGGATCATAAGTCTCATCATCACTATCACGCGTGTCGATATAGTCAAGCTCGTGCTCCGAAGAAGGAATGTTGTCATCATTGTCATTAGCTAACTGTAATCGTTGAAGTAATTCTAAGTCCTTCACATTCTGAACCTTGTCTCCACCGTCCTCTGCAGCAACCCGATCGTTGTCTACTTCCATTCCGATCGCTTCGGTTAAATCTATCACAAAACTCCCTTCGAGCCCATCTTCTTGGAATAACTCTCCTTCATACGTGTCGGGGTCTATATTGTAATCTTCATTGTTTGGTACAGGTAGTTTACCGTGTGGCGATACCTTGTACACAACATCCCAACCCTTAAGACGGTTGTCGGTTTGGCACGGGTATGACAAATAATAAACTTGCGTGGCCTGTTGAGCCACAATATAGATATCGTCTCCTGGTAACCTGGATGACTGTCAAATTTTGACTAGCCCAAGGTTAGGGGCCCGTCTCACGACAGATGGATCAAACCAATGGCATTTGAATATAACTGGATTAAGAGGTTTGCACCCATGAAAAGTGAGTTCGTATATTTCTTCAATTCTTCCGTAGTACTCGACCCCATCGGAGCCTAGCGTGAAAACTCCGGTATTTGTGGTTCTTCGATTGGGCCGACTCTGCTCGTGCCTTGTTGTGTGAAACCTATATCCGTTGACGTCATAACCGGCAAATGACCTGACCCTATAGTCATAGCCATCAGCAACCTGTCTCAATTCGACATTCATAGACGCATCGGTTCGGCCCTGCAAGTTCAAACAGGGGGGTTCGTTATATTAATCGTATGTACGAGAACGAGAATGTTCGAAGAAATGAAATTGTACCTTCTGTTTGAACCAAGAAATGAAATCGGGCATTCCATTTCCCGCACCCCCTTTAAGAAGAGTCTCAGCTTCGTGCGGGTACAGTTGCCTTGATTTACGCCAGAATTGACGATGAAATTGCCTATAGCAACGAGAAAGATACGTTTAGGCAAGAGATACCATGACTACGTCGAAACAAGTTTGTGAGAACTTACATCATGTACGGCTCCACCTCAGATAGGTTGGTCAACACATACAGCATGATAGAGCGCCACTCTTCATGGTTTAGGGTCTTGCGGGTCGCACCACTTGCACTTTCGAGTTGCCCTCGGAAAATGCTAAGGCTTAATTCATCTTCGCTGGCATTGTAACGAGGAGGTGGATTATGCACGCTAGGAAGGTTGTTAGTGTAGTATTTCGATGTGAAGTTTGACATCTCCTCCATAATGTATGCCTCTGCAATGGATGCTTCAATTTTGCACTTATTCTTACATTTAGTTCGAAGAACCTTTTGACATCTCTCAATTGAGTAGCACCAACGACCCTGCACAGGCCCCCCCATTCGTGCTTCATACGGGAGGTGTAGAATCATATGCTGCATTGGATTGAAGAAGCCTGGAGGAAAGATCTTCTCCAACTTACAGAGCAACACAGGCGCCATTGTTTCCATTTCTGCAACCACGGTACGAGATAACTCCTTCGCACAAAGCCGGCGGAAGAAATTGCTCAACTCCGCTAGCACCTGCCACACATGCTCAGGGACATAGCCTCGAACCATCACCGGAAGTAGGCGCTCAAGCCATATATGGTAATCATGACTCTTGAGCCCGTTGATTCGCATAGTTGCTAAATTCACTCCCCTCTTCAAGTTCGCTGCATAGCCATCAGGGAACATTAACGTTTGGAATCATTCTAGAACCTCCCTCCTTTGGGCCCTCGTCAGAACGAAATCGGCCTTAGGCTTCCTCCACGACTTGCCAGCTCTTGGAGGCGCCATGTTTAGCTGTGGTCTGTTGCACAATGTCGCTTGATCCACTCTAGCCTTAACGTTATCCTTTGTCTTGTCAGGAATGTCCATTATTGTACCAAAAATTGCCTCGGCGATATTTTTTTCCGTGTGCATTACATCAATGTTATGTGGAACAAGGAGATCATCAAAATAGGGAAGCTTCCAAAAGCACGACTTCTGCGTCCAAGCATGTTGCTCGCCATATCCCAAAAAACCACCTTCTTCATTATTGACCTCGAGAGCATCTAACTGAGCATGAACTGCGGCCCCTATCATCATCGGCGGTGCGGGGGCTGTAACTACAACATCTTTGGTAAAGTTCTTGATGTCTCGTCTAAATGGATGGCCAGGAGGGAGGAATTGTCGATGTTTGTCGAACGAAGAATATTTGCCACCTTTCGACAACCAAATGAACTTCAAAGATGCTTTACATACTGGGCATGGGAACTTCCCGTGAACACACCATCCAGAGAAAATCTCATATGCCGGCAAGTCATGCAGTGAGTACTGGTACCAAACATGCATCTTGAAGTTTGTCTTTGTGGATCGGTCATATGTCCATACCCCTTCCTCCCAAGCACGGAGCAAATCATCAATCAGAGGCTCCATGTACACACTCATATTATTCCCTGGATGCTCTGGAATTATCAACGACAAGAATATATTATGTCGTTGAAATAGGACGCCGAGGGGGAGATTCAGGGGGATAACGAAAATGGGCCAACAGGTGTACGGGGCGGCCGCCATTCCATAAGGATTGAACCCATCAGTTGCCAACGCAACGCGTACGTTACAGACCTCTAGAGCTTTTGCAGGATAAATTGCATCAAAGATTTTCCAGGCTTCAGCATCGGATGGGTGTACCAGCTTCTCAGGATTATAGCGACGGCCATTTTTGTGCCATGTCATCTGTTTCGCGGATTCTTCAGTCATGAAAAGCCATTGGATCCTCGGTATGAAAGGAAGATACCGTAGAACCTTCACAGGAATTGCGAGCTGCTTTTTCTGACCGTCACCACAGTCTACCTCCAGAAACCTAGACGATTCGCACTTCACACAGTATTTTGCTTCCGCATACTCTTTCCTAAATAAGATGCATCCCTTCGGGCAAGCATGTATATGCTCGTATGGCATCTTAAGTGCACGAAGGAGTTTCTGTGCCTCATACATGCTCTTTGGCAAGATGTGACCAACCGGGAGCAGGCTTCCAAAAACTGTCAACATAATATCAAAGGCGTCTCGACTCAAACTAAACTGAGACTTCACAGCCATTAGGCGTGCAATGGCATCTAGTTGAGAAACCTTGGTATGGCCATGAAGGGGTTGCTGTGCCGCAGACAACATTTCGTAATAAGCCTTAGCGGTAGCCTCTGGCTCCTCCTCCCTACGTGCTTCATCGAAGTGTGCTTGATGATAGTCATTTAACATGTCTCCCACCCCGGCATCATCATCAAAATCCTCGATGCGTTGTCTCAGGACCTCCTCTCTCCCACGGTCAGATTCACCATGGTAGATCCACCTGGTGTAGTCTGACGTAAATCCGTTCTTCACAAGATGTTTGCCCATGTCTAGCTTGGTTTGCCGACGCATGTTTCCACATTTGCTGCACGGACACCAAGTCGATCGAGCTCCTTTGACACTTGCAAATGCCTGTTCCAAGAAAGCATCCGTCTTGTCAATCCATTCATTGGTCAACGTATTCTGACTACTGCGACCCGTGTACATCCACTGACGATCCTCCATCCTCTACCATTTAAGCGAGTAATACAAAATTCACATTACATATACACGTTCCTATATTGTCTACTAGGTAAAGATAGGTCCTAATCCCACCCGAGAATGTGTAGGTGGGTTTAGTATCCATGGTCTACTTCGACCCGAGATAAAATTTTGGCAGCACCTCCCCGCTGTTCTCCAAATACACGTCCTTGACAGGAGATTGTGTATCTGGAGAACAACAGGAAGGTGCTGCCGAAACTCTATCTCGAACCGGAATATACCATGGATACTAAACCCACCTACACATCCTCCGGCTGTCCAAAAAACGTGGACAATTCAAAACAGATACGATTATAAATATGCAAAGATCTGCATATTTCCAAACGTATCTCTTTCAAACGGGAGACGTCTAACTAGGTTACGTGATATACGAACATTATACGGAAAGAGAGGTGTAGCATGCCTTACCTTGCTATCCTGCAAAGTGACGAGTCGAGGACGGTCCTTGTAAGCCTCTCCTGCAACAAAAGAAATAGAGCACTGTTTAAGTCAAAATTTCGGCAGCAACTCCCCTGCACGGGGAGGTTTTCCAAAACCTGCAACATAATAACCGGCACGATAGCCGACAACCACAATCTCACCAAAGAGTTGGCACGATGGCCAACAACCACAACCACAACCAACCACACCTCTATTCTTTTCAACATTTTCTAATTTCCACTCTTCCTTCTTCTCTAATTTTCTAAATCCATGCCTCTAATTTCTAAAATAAATTCTACCACATCCTACCACCTCTCTAGTCTTTTCAACATTTTCTAATTTCTAATTTCATGCCTACTCTAATTTATGATGTGTAGCGGCATAGAAACTTACCGGAGGGGTGACGGAGGGGCGACGGCCACGAACAGAGGAGCGGGGGCGGCCGGGGGCCGGTGCGGCGGCCGGACGGGGGCGGCCGCGGCCGGCCGGAGAGGACGCGGGGGGCCGGCGCGGGCGGCCGGCCGGGGGCGGCCGGGGCTGGCCGGAACGGGTGCGGGGGGCTAGCGCGGGCGGCCGGGGCCGGCCGGGGGCGGCCGGGGCAGGCCGGAGCGGGCGCGGGGGGCAGGCCGGAGCGGGCGCGGCGGGCGGCGACGCAGGGGAGGCCGGGGGGCCAGCGTCCGGCGCCCGGGTCCCGGCGTGAGGCGGAGGCGGCGGCGCGGGGCGCGGGCGAGCGACGACGGCGCGGGGCGGCGGTGGCGGCGCGAGCGGGCGGCGACGGCGCAGGCCGGGCGGCGGAGCGGGCGCGGGGCGGCGGCGCGGGCGGGCGGCGCGGGGCGGCGGAGCGGGCGCGGGGGGCCGGGCGGGCGCGGGCGTGTGCGTGGTGTGACTGCTATGCCTGTCCGCGTGAGGCGCGTGAGGCGCTAAGTCAGGTGGGGGCGCCCGCTTTGCCGAGCGCACCTGATCTAGCACTCGGCAAAGCCTTTGCCGAGTGCTAGATCAGGTGCACTCGGCAAACAATTTTTTTTTTTTGAAATTTTTTTTTTCGTATTTCAAGTTGCGACTAACAGGTGGACCGTGGCGACGTTTGCCGAGTGCTAGATCAGGAGCACTCGGCAAACAATTTTTTTTTGTTTGGAATTTTTTTTCGGATTTCAAATTGCGGCTGACAGGTGGACCGCGGCGACGTTTGCCGAGTGTCCCAGGGTTGCCACTCGGCAAATAGGCTCTTTGCCGAGTGCCATCCCGTGACACTCGGCAAATAGGTACTATTATTTCATGTCCAAACTGGTTTTATTAATTAAAACTATGTAAAGTTTGCAAAAACCTAGTCAAATTCACTAAACATTGCGTATTTTATTTTTTAAGTAATATTATTCCATTATTTCATGGATTTATAGCTTATATTAAATTTATATCTATTAAATTCATATACGTGCAATTAATGAATAAAAATTACCAAATAGATCCGAAAAATTCCCAAAAATTGACATGAACCAATCTATATTCTCTATGGTCTATAAAAATAAATTTGAACTCAATCACAAATTTAAGTATCGATTCGACTCAAAATCTTACCGGATCCTTCCAACTTCTACGAATCCTCTCCGGAGATGCTTCGAATTCTAAGCATCATATGTCAAAACTTGTGCGAAACCTTGTTAATTTTTTACCACAGCCTCTGCATATGAAATCATAGCATCTTTCAAAATCTCGTGATTTTCAAACTTCGTTTGTATTTTTGAGAATTAAACAATCATTTGGCCACACATTCGTAGTCGTGTTTCCTTAACAAAATGTTTGAAATTTCTTTTCATTTTCTGGGTAAGACCTCAATTTGGACTCACTAACATGAATATGATTTTTCCACTCATATTATTCTATTATTCCAAACACCTGCAGTTCAAATTTGACTTAAATCAACAAATTACTCTAAATGAAATTAATTGATTAAATATAGCAAACAGGTCAATAAGAAGTCCACCTTGTACCATGCAGTGCCAAATCTCATACATGTGGAGTATAAAAAGTTTGGAGGGCGGAGGAGGTTTTTTTTTTCTTTTTTGCCGAGTGTGCCAAAAAACACTCGGCAACACCCCTAGGTTTGCCGAGTGCCACAAGGGACACTCGGCAAACTAGCATCTTTGCCGAGTGCCCCATCGAAACACTCGGCAAACATGGAGTTTGCCGAGTGCCCCCCGTCGACACTCGGCAAAGCCTAACGTCCGTCACGGCGACAGCACCGCGCGGCACGTGGAAGTCACGTGCTCAAGACTTTGCCGAGTGCCCCATCTTTGCCGAGTGCCCCGTGGGTATTTGCCGAGTGTTTTTTTGGTGGCACTCGGCAAATCGTGTTTTCGCCGAGTGTATTGTTTTTGCCGAGTGTTTCTACTATTGCACTCGGCAAACGGGGCCTTCGCCGAGTGCCCGCAATAATACACTCGGCGAAGCAATTACACTCGGCGACTTTGAGGTTTCCCGTAGTGAACTTTCTGCAGTAGTGATAAAAAAGAATACACTAACTACGTGCCATGCAAGTAGCTCGAATAGCAGCCAATATGTTGTTGTCTTGTTGTACGGTGAACCTCGATCGGAGAATTAGCTGTTCCGTCCATAGTACGTACTAGCTAACTACCATCCGTGCTCGGTCAAGGCACCATGGCACGCACATGCATGGATATAGCTAGCTAATTTTGGAGCCACGTACCATATATAGTACATTTACCCGGCCGGGAGTTTCTCTTGGACCTATATATGCTGTTATTACCATGCATGCATCATCGTCAACTATTATAGCAATGGCTTTCGTCAATAAAAAGACGACGACTCATCAACAAAAACATATAGGAGCTAGCACCGTACCCCTCGTACAATCCGCCATGGCGAAGATCATCCTCGTGTTTTTGTCCTTAATTTTTGCTATCGTAGCTGCAGCAGAAGCCTCCTCTACGCAACAACCACCGTCCCCCGCCACCAAAAAGTCCATTGACGACTTGACCTCCGCCACCAAAAAGGACATTGACGACTTGACCTTGTTGTTCCAGGAGGTTACCGATGCCATCAACACCGCCACCCCGCCGGCCAAGAAGCCAGAAGCCACACGTGCCTCTTCGAAGCACATCCAAACTGCAGAATCAGATGTCGCCAAGGCCGCCAAGGCAGGAGACGAGGAGAAACTCGCCCACCTCATCCTTGCCTATAGGATGGCTTCTGCTATGGTCATCCATGCGCCGCCGGCCGAGAGGCTCAAGGTAATGGAGGACACCTTCAACTCGGCAGCTGCACCAAACCCATACGAGTGCCCCAACGTCGACAAGGCCTACTGCGAGACGCGCTCCAAGATTAACAAGGCCATCCTTGGAGTCGTCGCAGCGGCCTCACCAGAGCAGAAGAAGCTGTGGGACAAAGATTCTACTTTACCGAAATCAATGCATACCGCTATGTCAACTGTCAACAAGGCGTATGCGGATGGAGACGACAAGGAAATCGCTCGAGTCCTTGCTGCCTACAACAAGGCAGCCGATTCGGTCATTGCAGCCCCTCCTTCTGATAAGCTTAAAGTGATGGAGTCAACCTTCAAACACGCAGCGGCCAGCGGCGCATGATCAATACACCGTCGTTCATCTGTTCCATCGTCCCCATCACTCCGAAAGTCACAGCATGCTCAACATATATGTATGATCGATCGCGCATTTACTCAATTAATAATATTTACTACCATGCATCGTTCCTTAATTTCCTCTAAAACACATGTACAACATCTACTCGTTGTGCTCTGAAGCATTTGACTGATCGATTGGGTTGTCATATATTTGTTATAGGAGGACAAATGCTTTTTCTTTCTTACCGACTCAATTTTGTGCTATCTAAACTTTTTTTAAGAGCTAGATAATGTGGGGTCCCTTTTTAACACCTTTGTATTAACACTAAGGAGAGAAACGACTTTCTATCCAACCCTTTAGTCCCGGTTGGACGTGGATCCGGGACTAAATTAGCTCTAGTCCCGGGTCACTATTTTCGGGCTCCCGTGACACACGTTTTCATGGCCAAAAACGCGTCCGGAAGCCATTTTCACTTGTTCGGTCTAGCCCCTACATTTTTGACATTGGTGGCCAGTGTGGCCGTTGTCGGACTCCCGTGACATATAGCACAAGTTTTCATGGCCGAACACACGTGCGGAGGTCATTTTCACATCTTCGGTCCATCCCCCCACCCCCTGTTTTCGACCCCTTTAGTCCTGGTTTCTAACAAATACCGAGACTAAAGCCCGACCTTTAGTCCCAGTTTGTGTTACAAACCAAGACTAAAGGGGTCACGTGAGCTCAAAAACAGCCACCGGGGTTGAAAACGTTGGGGGTGGACCGAAGACGTGAAAATGGCTTCAGACGCGTTTTCGACCATGAAATCGTGTGTTATAGATCACACTTAGCCCAAAAACAGCCACACGGGACACAAGGATCGAAAAATGTGGGGGATGGACCGAAGATGTGAAAATAGCATCTGGACACGATTGCAGCCATGAAATCGTGTGATATAGGTCACGGTAGCCCAAAAACAGTCACGCCGGACGCGGCGGTCGGAAACATGGGGAATGGACCGAACACGTGAAAATGGCCTCCAGACGTGTTTTTGGCCATGAAATTTTATGCTATAGGTCACGGTAGCCAAAAAAATAGCCACATCAGACACGAGGGTCGCTGTTTTCGGGCTCCCGTGACCTATAGCACGCGTTTTCGTGGCCGAAAACGCGTCTGGAGGCAATATTCGTGTTTTCAAGCCCGGTGGTCGGTGTCGTTGTTTTCGGGCTTCCGTGACCTATAGCACACGTTTTCGGGGCCGAAAACGCATCCGGAGGCTATTTCCAGGTCTTCGGTCCATCCTCGACGTTTTCGACCCCGGTGGCCGTTTCGACCACAATTATGAGAGCTTAAGCAAATGCATGACCATGATGCTCAATTATGCACTAATGATGCTCATGATACCCATATTAACATGTTGAACTTGTTTTGCAACCTCGGGTCAATATTGACACATCTTGTGGCTGGGAACAGCGTCACATGCAAGCCGGCCACAATGTGTCTATAAGTAGTGCCCTCCCAGATGCCAACCCACATACCCTGCTACACTTTCATCACAAACACATCAAGTACTACACCACCTACTGGCGGCATGGCATCCACTGCGGTCCTTTTCGTGCTCATCATCACCATGGGCGAGCTGATGCTGACGCCGCTGGGATCAGCTGGGGGCAGCGCCGGCGGCGAGCTGACGCCGCCGCGATCTCCTCGAGGCAGCAGCGCTGGCGGCGAGCTGACGCCGCCGCGATCTGGTGGAGGAACTGCCAGCGAGTTCATGCCAGCTGGATCAGCTGGAGGAAGCGCCACCACGACTACAGCTGGTGTTTCTGCATTGCTCCGAGATGAGTTGTCCCTAGTTGATCTTGGAAGCAACTGCTCCAGTGACTGTTTGTGGTGCCTGGCGTCGAACATCGGGTCCTGCCTCGTTCATTTATTTGAGTGTCCCGACCCTTTGGTCGTCGTCCAGTGCTTCGCCGGGAAGTTCATGTTCATTGTGAACTGCATCGGCACTGGAGGCAGCGGCAGCGGCGAGGGCCAGCTGACGACCACGGGATCTGCTGGAGCAACCGCCAGCCAGCTCGTGCCTGCAGGATCAGCTGGAGGAGGAAGTGCCGCCACTAGGACAGCTCATCTTTCCGCGTTGCTCCGGAATGAGTTTGCCGCAGCCGACGTTGGAATCAAGTGCTCTGCCGACTGCATTAGGTGCCCTGCATTGTTTGATGGACTTCTCTGTTACGACCCTTTGGAGCTCGCCGTGTGCTTCGCCGGGAATTTGAAGATCATCGTGGAATGCTTCGGCACCTAGCTAGGTAGTGACTTGATCACCTAGCTATCTAGCTGGTACCCATGCATGCATATGCTATAGCTGCCTGCCTTGATGTATATGGGCAGAGGCAGTACCGTACCGTTTGTAGCTTCAGTTAGTATATATATGTATTTGGTGTATGCATCCAGTAGTCTCCAGTGTACCTATATATGTGATCTGGCATCACGGAATAAATAAAGAGACGTTTGTTTTACCATTTGACCTCGTGTGGTAGCTGGTGCAAGCTCAACTTTACCGTCCATATTCTTGAATTGCTAATTGTTGAGATCGATATATTTTCCTTTCCCTTTACCGTTTCCTTTCATTCTATAATATGATGGCATGTAAAAAAGTAGCGCAGTACGAAGCTGGCTTTCCTCTTTCTTGTGTGTTTCTTCTGGTCCCAATGATCTCACTTGCCCCTTGCAAAAAAAAATATGATCTCACCTTGCAATAACAGTTCTTATCATCCATCAACGAGCACCACAGGGATGGACACACATGGGTACTCTATGCAGTTTGTTGATCTTCCCAACCCCTGTAGGAGACGAAGCCCAACTTTTTTGCGGGGCCATCTTCGTTTCTTGATAACACATGCAGCACTCAGCACATGCCTGTCGATCGATGCATGTGTGCATGTCCAATTTGGTGCTCGGTGCTCCGATCCAATGGAAGATGGAGCACACCGGTTCTTAGCTTGGGATTCATAGCGACACAATAGGACGAATCTTAAGCTTGCATAATTGATGATTCTATTGTGTAGGCTGCCAAGTACAACCAGCCACAACTGTGCCCATACCAAAAGGTTACCGAGTTAAGATGGCACACATCGTTATGTGCTCAACCTTTTTACTTGAAATCACTGCAAATAATATACTTTAAAGTTGATATCCATCTATACTTTGAAAACTTAAGTGATCAGTTTTCAATTTGATTACCCAAAACTAAACAGAACTGCTCAGTGTGAATAGTTCCCATAAGCCAAAACAAAAGCAATACATGGCAAAAGTAGTGTACCTAGAAAAGCCAAAACAAATTGTAATTTGGGATGGAGGGAGCATTCAACAAGATTTTATTTTTCTTGTGTGTTCCTATTGGTCCCACTAATCTCACTTGCTTTAAAAGTTTTTATCAAACTCGAATGGACCATTTGATATACGTCCCATGATCTGGGAGTTCTACCAAATAGGGTCTAAGAATGTGTGCTAATAAACCAAGTGCCTTATCATCATGCATGTCGTCCTAGGTACATCACCGGTTCCAAATATGGTTCGCTTTGGCTTTATTATCCTAGCTCCTAACTCAAACTTCACTAACTTGACCATGTTTTTACAAATCTTTTTTTTTTTGAAAAGAAAGGAAACTATATTAAGACATGCAAACGCATAATGCACTATCAAATCATGTTTCATGGATGGAAGATTCAAGTGAAACTCATTTGATGTTAGTACATTTTTCTATAAACTGGTCAAAGATACACAAGTTTTAGTTAGGACAAGGCAAAAGTGAATTATAATTTGGAATGGACGGAGTACTTGATCGATCATCTTTCCATGCCAGATTAATATATTTCATATACCAGAACAGGCCGGTCTTTCCCAGTCATATATACGTCTCATGCCAACATGCAAGGCCAACTAGTTTTCCTCTTCCTTCTGTGTGTCTTGTGGTCCTACTGATCTCACTTGAATTATTAAACAGTTCTTACCAGCCATCAACGAGCATCACAGGGATGAACACACACATGGCTACTCTATCTATGCAGTTTGTTGATCTTCCCACCCCTGTAGGAGACGAATTGAAGCCCAACCTTTTTGTTTCTTGCTAACCCAGCAGTCAGCACATGCCTGTCGATGCATGTGTGCATGTCCAATTTGGTGCTCGGTGCTCCGATCCCATGGAAGATGGAGCACACCGGTTATTAGCTTGGGATTCATATGGAAGGACAGGATAGGACCACTCTAGCTTATACATAATTTATGATTATGTAGGCTGGCAATCACACGCTATCACAAACTGTCCCCATACCAAAAATTTACCCAGCAATGATGGTGCACATCGTTATGTGGTTAACCTTTTTACATGAAAATAAAAAAATAGACTTAAAAGTTGATAGCTATCTATGCTTTGAAAACGTAACTGATCAACAGAACTGTTTGGTTTGAGTAGTTTCCATATATATGCCATTTAGTTTTTCATTTTATGAACTACTCCATGTATGGTTTTCCAGTGACCTGCCAAGTTCAAATTAAGCCATGTTGAGATCTGAAGTATGCAGAATCTATGTTCAAGCCAAGTCCTGATCTGCCCAAACAAAGAGACTTCTTATACAATATATAATGCCAGACAAAACATGTTTCCCGGTGACCCTTTTTTCAATACGGGAAGCTTTGTCAATCTTAGATAATGGTATCAATATGATACAGTCATACTAAGGCCACAATCATACTCCGATCGACCACCTCGCCCCATCCAGATTCTTGAATTGCTAATGCAGGAAACTCCGATCCACGTGCACGTGATGGATTTCGTGCTCCCATAGTCCCATGGATGATGGATCCACATGCAATGCTAGTGAACGCACTGTTGGTGTTCACAACAAAATTACAAAAAAGTGTATAAAAATTGTACATTGTAGGATGTAGGAAAGACCTAACTGGCATAGTAAAATAATTCTTGCCGTTGCGCATTTAAACCCTTAAAAGTGTATAAAAATTGTACAGTGTGTAATTGACCATTTAAACCCTTAATGGCATACATTGTTGCTGTTGCGCATTTCATATGTATCCATCTAAATTAACTCTAGTAAACATGCGATGTCTTCAACTTGTCCATATCCCTATCAATTGCATTATCTTTTTACATTCTAAAACTTAAATGTGAAGTTGGCCTAAAAAAGTATGTTTTGCAGTGTTGCACAGTTTCAGCTAAGTGGTCTATATGAATAATTCACTTTTTAACTAACTAACCTCTAAAGGTATGAACAGTCAACCTGTCAACCTGGCCATATTAGCTTGCCTTGGATCCATTAGACCATTATCTACTTACGGAACTCTATGTATGTGAGCTAAGTGACTATCCAAACACATATGCCAAACAGGATGCTTCGTAATAAACATGTTATAGGAAGATACTATGGATTGTTTTAAGCGAACATGATACATGATATACAACAGAGCCATTACATGATAAATTAGTAAGCACTAATCCCTTTAGCCTCGAGTATAACCAGCCTGTTACTTAATATGCTATGTAATGCTGAAAAGAAGTTCCAATAAAAGAGTTAAAAGAAAATTGCTGTATTATTGAAGTTCTACTGAACCAAAACTTCAAGGAATTTGTGTTACATATATAGCAATGGACAAGAAAAATTAACATTAAGTTATGTATTTCTGAAAAATAACATCGAAACCCAAAAAAAACACTGTATTCGATAGTCCATCAAGCAGCAAAGTTTTTACATATATGTTTGAGTTTCGATTCTGAATCCAACACTAGAGGACTTGCAGTGTTCAACAAACCAAATATTACGGGAGAAACTAGTTCATTTAAAAAAAATATTAGAGGAGAAACTAAGCTTTTGGTATACTTGCATCCATCGAGCAAGACACCATCACAGTCGGATGCCCTCTCCCATAGATGGGCTCTGAAGTTGGCTGACATCACGATTAAACTAAGCCCACCACCCTTGCTAGTGTGTACTCAAGTAGAGGCTACGATGGTTTGCATAGGCATTTGATGGCAGTGGCACCTCTATCACATTCACAGCTATGTTCTGGCTACCCAAATCAAATTCAAGGATGCGAAGCTGACCGCCAAATAGAATGACATTTCGAAAGCCAACCATGAACTCACATTGAGACTGGACCGTTGTGGAGAGGACATCACCCCATACACCACCAGTCTCTGACGAGTAAACGCAGATATATATGTGCACTACAGCTGCCGCTCCAAGCCAAAGCCACCTCGAAGGAGCCCTTGTCGCCGGTGGCACAGATTACCACCCCGCTAAAATTATCTCGTGGCTCTCGAGTCTCCTCTTTGCCCGTGTCGCTTGGGAAGGCTGAAGATCAGGGATCTCGGAGAGGATGTCCATGGAGGACATACTCGGCGATGGGGCAGCTGGGGAGGGGAGTCTTGGTCGTCCATGGAGAACACCGCCGCCGGCGACGAGGCAGTGGAGGGACGGTGGCAACCGATCGAGGTTGAGGCTAATCATCATCACCTCTTGGGCATCGGAAACATCACCGTCGTTAGCTGTCCGGAGCCAAACAGAAAGGTTGCATTCGTGCACATGGACGATACAGAGCTTCCCATCATTGGTCTGACCAAGCATAAAATTTGAGGATGGCAATTTCAAGGGTGGCGGCAGATCCATTCGAGAGAACTGAAATGTCGCAGTGCTGAGAGCGAGGATGCAGCCCACCTTTTCGTGTACCCAACAGAGGAACCCACGGACAACCGTACCAGTAATGTTCCTGTCGCCCTCAAGCAGCAGGGTCCCGGTCTTTGGAAAAATCTGCCACTCCATTGTGTGAGATGAGAAGACGGCCAGCGCTGGCGGGCAGGGCATGGCTGCGAGTGAGCTGCCAAGTTGGGAACTGCGTGCGGCCGCTAGCTTGGAGGAGAATGAAACTGAGGCCGCTCTATGGGCCTACACCCTCGCTCGACTCGGCCGGCTCGTGCAATCGGCCTATGTTGCGTCTCTTGTTTTGATAGCCCGAATCGCGCCTTGGGCCTACACCTGCGGAGCCTCAAAAGTTTTTTTTCTAATTTTATTTTTTATGCTTCAAAATATAGGCTGACTAAAACAATTGGCAACAAATGTACATGGTTTTCTACGTATGTTGAGTCCAAATCGTATCTAGTTTTTTTCTCTCTTCATGCTATATCATCATAAGTCCTATTTGAAGCTCCTCACATGTGTGTGAGAACGTGAGATTACATTGAGGATTTTTCCTAAATATATGTTAATTTATATGCTGTTTCTAATATTGGATATTGAGCACAAGCTATTTATCTTCCTTAGCTATTTTTTTCTCTCTTCCTTAATAACCTCATAATATGTCCAAAAAGTATCTACTACCACTAGTAGAGAATTGGGCTTTAGTCCCGGTTGGTAGGGTGCAAATATCCCGAAAATGCATCCGGGATAAACCAACCGGGATAGTAGAGAATTGGGCTTTAGTCCCGGTTGGTAGGGTGCAAATATCCCGAAAATGCATCCGGGATAAACCAACCGGGATAAAAGGGGGTCTTTATCCCAGGAGTCACAAGTCACGCGATTTTTCACGCGAAATATGCGCGTGCGCGGTTCGTGGGATTCGAACCCACAACCTCCAGCCTCGCGCGTAGCTTCCTTGCCATCCCACCTACACACCACATCTGACTATGTAGGGGATGCTATCCTTTTGTATTAACTCGTGGGGGACCCTTTTATCCCGGTTGGAAACACCAACCGGGATAAAAGACCCCCTTTTATCCCGGTTAGTGTTTCCAACCGGGATAAAAGGGTTCGAGGATTTAATCCCCTTCCGGCCACCTTTCAGTCACCTCGTTGGGGACCCTTTTATCCCGGTTTGAAATACCAACCGGGATAAATGACCCCCTTTTATCCTGGTTGGTATTACAAACCGGGATAAAAGGCTCTTGACCCTTTTATCCCGGTTGGTGTTACCAACCGGGATAAAAGGGGGGGTCTTTTATCCCGGTTGGTGTTTCAAACCGGGATAAAAGACCTCTTAGAGTCTTTTTTTCCCATTAGCCTTTGCAACCGGGATAAAAGGTCCCGGTTAGTGAGCCCCCCACCAGTGACCGAGTTTTAGTCCCGGTTCGTGAACCTTTTGTCCCGGGCCAACTTTAAACTGGGACAAAAGGGGGCGTATGGAAAGCCAATTCTCTACTAGTGTACATAACAATCCTTAAATTGGAATGCTACTGTGAATAACTTTAAAGCCACCAATATGTACTTGCGTTAGACTAGTAATAAAGGCATACACGTGGCGGTTTCGTAGTAGTCAAGTGGTCAACACCTTTCTGCAACTAAGGGCACGTACAACCCAAAGACGGCTACTGTCTTTGTAGCTCCACGTAAGCAAATCGAGCTGATGTGGACAATAATTAATGAAGAGGGAGAAAAGAGCCGTAGTCTGATGAGAAGATGATGGGGGCCCGTGCTCCAATAAACAATCAATGGGTGGATGCGTGTTATATGCGTCGTCAGGTCGAGACAACTATGCTGCCCGATCTACTGCGGCTGGACTCTTTTGGTGGGGAAGAAAGATCAGCGATGGAGAAGTAACTTTCCTCTATGTGCGCGTCTGACCATCGCTCGCTGCTCTCCTCCACCAACCGGCCGTCGTCGAACACCGCACAACACTGCCCAAGTCGAACCGCGCTGGACACCAAACACCGCTCTGGCCAAGCCGATCCACCGGGTGCCTCCACGGTCCCTTGCCACTAGGCGCTGGATACCATGCCAAGATCGAGAGAGAGGAGAGCAGAAAGAGATCGATCAAGAGAGGGAGGCAAAGAAACATCAAATATATACGGGAGTCACTGGGAGAGGCACGAGAGAGACGGTGGTAGTTCAAACCTGGGAGAAATATCTCCATCATTTTACAGTTTGGCCCTTAACGAAGGTAGAAATTGTAAAAAGTTCTTTATTAAAGTTGCAAGGACATGAAATAAAATAAAATTTTACATTACAATCCTTTTGATGGATTTTATTCTCTCAAAATGGCTTACATAATCTATTCTGTCATACGAGCAATAAAATGACATACAAAGATCAAGTTCATATTTGATCACCATAATTTGTGGGTACATCAATGAATTAAATAGTTTACAAACCACTTATAGACGTAGCTTCCTTTTGTGGGAGTGAACTTCGATAATAAATCTTTTGTCTCATGTGCTTGTTTTGTGTTCACATCTACTTTGACCTAGAAGCTTACTTTGTGCTGATCTACTCATTCAAGTTGATTTGATCTTGTTCATCACCTACAGTAGTGTCTAGGCTTCATATACAAACTTTTGATTCATACAGAATTGGCAGATTCAGTTTTCATTTTGAATTTCATTAAGAATACTCTATTTGGTCGGAAGTTCCGCTCCTGTGCCGCAAGTTTCAGACCCTGGAAGTTCCGACACAGCGCTGGAACATCCGAACCCCATTTAACTGCTGCGAAGAATTTTTTTTAGGAAATTCAAAGTGGTACTTGGACATCACCCATGGTGACACTCCCTAATAAAGTGAAGATCAATCTCGATGTGTTTGGTGTGCTGATGTTGAACAGGGTTGGGGGATATGTAGACCCTGCTAATATTGTCACAATAGACCAATGAGGCATGGCAAAGCGGGGCATAAAGTTCCAAGAGTACTTGGCGCAGCAAAGTGGCCTCAGTGACGGTGTTGGCCACATCATGATACTCCGCTTCGGCACTGGACCTACTGACAGTCGGCTGACGCTTGAAGGACCAAGAGACGGGTTGTCACCAAGAAAGACAACATATCCCGTGGTGGACTTGCGAGTGTCCGGGTAACCAGCCCAATCTGCATCAGACTAGCCAATCAGAGAATCCTAAGCAGAGCAATGTCGCAACACTAGACCAAGGTGTAGAGTACCCTTAATGTAGTGAAGAATACACTTCAGGGAAGCAAGGTGCAGCGCCTTGGGACCATGCATGTGAAGGGATACTTGTTGTACAACATAGGCAATGTCAGGTGTGGTGAAAGTCAGATATTGTAAGGCACCTGCAAGGCTGCGAAACTCGGAGGCATTCTTGAGTAGAGCACCAGCGCACACTAAAACCTTGGGATTAGTGTCAACTCAAGTTGAGCACGGCTTGCACTCTGCCATGCCGGCACGATCCAGGATATCCACCATGTACTGGTGCTGGTACAGAAGGAAGCCGTCACCATCAACTATCCTGCATGTGCATACCCAGGAAGTGATGGAGAAGATCGAGATCCTTCATAGAGAACTCCTGCTACAAGGTCTGAATTACCCGACGGAGAAAGGCAGATGAGGAGGCTGTGAGCACAATATCATTAGTAGGAGATAAGCCCATGCTGATAGACAAATAGAGAAGTATCCGACCTGGCGAAATAACTGTACCAAGTGCGGGGTGCCTGCTTCATACCATAAAGGGACTTGTACAGGCGGCAGACGAAATCCAGGTGAGCAGGGTCCTCGAAGCCAACATACTGTGCGCAATACACTGTATCGAAAAGAGTGCTATGAAGGAATGCATTCTTGACGTCGAGCTGATGGACCGGCTAGTGACTAGAGAGAGAGTCAGGGATAGCACCGTGTGGACAGTGGACGGCTTCACGACCGGACCGAAGGTCTCATAGAAGTGTTGCAACAATCAATAATATATTCAATTTATTATCTTCACGGTATATATTTATTTGTTGTCTTGTTGTGCGGTTTAAGACAGGAATCGCCCGCAGCAAAACACCAAGGTACGGTGAACCTCGGAGAATTAGCTCTTCCGTTCATAGTACGTACTAGCTAACTACCACCCGTGCTCGGTCAAGGCGGGAGGGGTAGCGGAAGCACAAAGCATGCATGCTGTACCCCAAACACCAGGCACGCACATGCATGGATATAGCTAATTTTGGAGCCACCGTATATACATTTACCCGTGAGTTTCTCTTGGACCTATGCTGTTATTACCATGCATGCATCATCGTCAACTATTTATAGCAATGGCTTTCTTCGTCAATAAAAAGACGACTCATGCATCAACAAAAACATATAGGAATACAATCCGCCATGGCGAAGATCCTCGTGTTTTTGTCCTTAATTTTTGCTATCGTAGCTGCAGAAACCTCTACGCAACCACTGTCCCCTGCCACCAAAAAGGACATTGACGACTTGACCTTGTTGTTCCAGGAGGTTACCGATGCCATCAACACCGCCACCCCGCCGGCCAAGAAGCCAGAAGCCACACGTGCCTCTTCGAAGCACATCCAAACTGCAGAATCAGATGTCGCCAAGGCCGCCAAGGCAGGAGACGAGGAGAAACTCGCCCACCTCATCCTTGCCTATAGGATGGCTTCTGCTATGGTCATCCATGCGCCGCCGGCCGAGAGGCTCAAGGTAATGGAGGACACCTTCAACTCGGCAGCTGCACCAAACCCATACGAGTGCCCCAACGTCGACAAGGCCTACTGCGAGACGCGCTCCAAGATTAACAAGGCCATCCTTGGAGTCGTCGCAGCGGCCTCACCAGAGCAGAAGAAGCTGTGGGACAAAGATTCTACTTTACCGAAATCAATGCATACCGCTATGTCAACTGTCAACAAGGCGTATGCGGATGGAGACGACAAGGAAATCGCTCGAGTCCTTGCTGCCTACAACAAGGCAGCCGATTCGGTCATTGCAGCCCCTCCTTCTGATAAGCTTAAAGTGATGGAGTCAACCTTCAAACACGCAGCGGCCAGCGGCGCATGATCAATACACCGTCGTTCATCTGTTCCATCGTCCCCATCACTCCGAAAGTCACAGCATGCTCAACATATATGTATGATCGATCGCGCATTTACTCAATTAATAATATTTACTACCATGCATCGTTCCTTAATTTCCTCTAAAACACATGTACAACATCTACTCGTTGTGCTCTGAAACATTTGACTGATCGATTGGGTTGTCATATATTTGTTATAGGAGGACAAATGCTTTTTCTTTCTTACCGACTTTTATATTTTTTTAACACTGTTATATTAACATTAGGAGAGAAACGACTTTCGATCCAACCCTTTAATCCCGGTTGGATGTGGATCCAGGACTAAATCAGCTCTAGTCCCGAGTCTAAATTTCGAAGTTCATGGAGACCCCTTTAGTCCAAGTTTCTAATACAAACCCGTACTAAAGGTGACCTTTTAGTCCCGATTGGTATTACAAACCCGAACTAAAGCCTCCCACCCCTTTAGTCCCGGTTTGTAATAAATACCGAGACTAAAGCCCCACCTTTAGTCCCGGTTTGTGTTATAAACCGAGACTAAAGGGGTCTCCACGGGTTACTACAAAAGGATAACATCCTCTACTCCATCACATGTGTTGTGTAGTTTATATGGTAAGGATGGATCGCGCGAGGCTTGAGGCTGCGGGTTGATATTACCAATCGGGACTAAAGGTCCACTTTTAGTCCCGAATACTTAGTCCCGGTTGAAAAAATCGAGATCTATGAGGGTTTCCAACTGGGACTATAGCCCATTTTTCGACCAGTGTAAGAGAATATATATATACATATATATTTCGAAATTGAAGACACTTAATTAGTCCGGAAAGAAAGATTAACGTTCAATGCTTGATTTGAAAAGATGATGATGATACAACTAATGTGCTCATTTGACATATATATTGAGCCCAGCCCAATGTGCATCAGACTAGCCAATCAGAGAATCCTAAGCAGAGCAATGTCGCAACACTAGACCAAGGTGTAGAGTACCCTTAATGTAGTGAAGAATACACTTCAGGGAAGCAAGGTGCAGCGCCTTGGGACCATGCATGTGAAGGGATACTTGTTGTACAACATAGGCAATGTCACGTGTGGTGAAAGTCAGATATTGTAAGGCACCTGCAAGGCCTACGAAACTCGGAGGCATTCTTGAGTAGAGCACCAGCGCACACTAAAACCTTGGGATTAGTGTCAACTCAAGTGGAGCACGGCTTGCACTCTGCCATGCCGGCACGATCCAGGATATCCACCATGTACTGGTGCTGGTACAGAAGGAAGCCGCCACCATCAACTATCCTGCATGTGCATACCCAGGAAGTGATGGAGAAGATCGAGATCCTTCATAGAGAACTCCTGCTACATGGCCTGAATTACCTGACGGTGAAAGGCAGATGAGGAGGTGTTGACGCCAGATTTTGACACATATGGAATCGGCGTCAAGGGAAGAAAGAGTTGGCCAATGTGGCACATTAAAAGGTCATGACTGGGAATCGGCCGATTGGTGCTACAGTTGGGGATCGGCCGATTGGCGCTACAGTATTTTGGCGGACAGAGTTGGTGGAGATCGGCTGACTGGAAGGCTGGAGAGATTGGGCCAATATGGGCTTAAAGTGGATCAGGAAAAGAAGATAGAGAAAGATTGGCCCGTGGGAGTATAGTAACCAACTCCGATACGAGTTGTGTTTGTAAATATTCGTTTTTGTTTAAAATTAGAGATAGATCCTAGTTGGTTAAGAAATTGGTTGTAACAGGCTATAAATAGCCATCTTTAGAGATATGTAAACAACACATCAATCAATACAAACAAATCTACTTTTTCATCGCACTTTACTTTCAAGTCGGCGAATTCGCCAATACTTTTCTTCTTTCACGAGTTCGTACGGGTTGGTAGGGCTGCATCAACACGATCTCCGGCCGATTCTGTAAGTTCCATTTATCGAGTAATATCTAAGCTTTAACTTTGGGCGCATCGCTATTGCTTCGTTTAGATTTATTCACCAGTTATCGATATTTACTAGAATTATAGGTTTTATCTGTTGTTCTAGTTTTATCACCAGTTATCCAGTTTGAGATTTGAACTGTCGGCTCTGTTATTGTTATTTTTGATTCATCATTATCACATAGCCGATTAGATCTATTTCAAGTGTTGCTTTCGTAGCTTTGTCTAGCTTACTCTAGTAGTTTCCTTCGCAATCACTACGTGATTGTCGGTTGTATCATAGCCGATTAACTTTATATACCAAATCGGCCGATTCGCTGATACGCTTTTCGAGATCGGAACCTTAGCCGATCGGAACCTCTAGAATTTGACACGTTTTCTTCCTTGCCAATCAATAGGTCAGATTGGCTGGCACGCCGCGCGAACTGCACCAGGGCAATCACCCAAACAGGAGCTAAGCAGATTCTCCCGGGTCGTGTGTATGACACTGAGGGTCAATCGGCTGACTTTTAGCGCCAACACACTTTTGGCACGCCCGGTGGGACCACTTCAACCTCCACCATGTCGAAAGCTGCCAAAATTTCCGAAGACAACGTCATCGAAGTGACGGAAGCAGATCTCAAGGACGACCAGAAAGAAGAGTTGGCAAAGGAAATGGAACAATACAGGAAAACATGCTTGCAATCTTTCAGTCGGACCAGGAGCGGGGAGGCCGTCAAGAAAGCTCCTTTTCCAACTCCCCGCCAGATCACCATCGTTGAGGATTCGGCCAAGATGTCCGATATGATCCAGCAGTCTGTCTACCAGGCCTTCATCGATCAATCTCCGGTGATGGCCAACACGGTGTATAATGTCATCATCAGCTCCCTAGCCAACGGCGTAACTCAAGGATATCAGGGGCAGGCGTACGCCCCACACATTGCAGCCCCAGTCAGGACCTTACTGGGCACATCGCAATCGGCTCCTCAGCCGATGCTGACACAGTATGGAGGACACAACACTTCACTGCTTTCAATGCATCCAGGATACAACGGTGCGCCATGCTTTCAATCACAAGCACCGCCGCAGCCTGCTCAAGTTACCTCCGTGCAATCATTGCCATCAAACTTAGTGCCTTGGGGGGCACCATCGACAGCGGCCGTTCTGGATCAATCGCCCAGCAATGGAGGCTCTCCGATCCAGGCACCATTCCAGTCGGCCACTCGACCGACGGTTCCACAGTATCAATCGGCCACGTCAGAAATCGGCAGGGGGCAGACGCTGCTGAGACACTCCGAGGTGCGGCGCTGATGATACTGTACGATGAGACGGCCAGTTCGCTGCCTCATCAAATGTCAACCGCTCAGCCGGCCACGTTGCCGCAGAATCCGCCGCACACTTTGATTCATCACCCGGTCATCCCACCACCGATCCACCAACATGTGCCGATTCCCCAACCAGTAATTCATCAGCAGCAAGTAGACTGGACGGCAAGGATAGCGGAGGTGATTCAAGATCAATTCGGGTTGAAGCCAAAGGTACAAACTTACACGTACAAAATGCCATACCCGCCTGCCTACAATCTACTGCCGTTTCCCCATCGGTACAAAGTTCCTGACTTCACTAAGTTTTCGGGGCTGGATGACACCTCAATTGTGGAACACGTAAACAGATTCATCATCCAATGCGGGGAGGCAGCTACACAAGATGCTCTGCGGGTGCGTCTGTTCTCATCGTCCCTGTCTGGGTTGGCTTTCTAGTGGTTCACTACGCTACCGCCCAATTCCATCGTCACCTTGGCCGACCTGGAAAAAAAGTTCCACAAATACTTTTACGCGGGAGTCCATGAGATGAAGCTCTCAGATTTGACCAGCCTCAGGCAGAGGAGCGACGAGCCCGTGACCAATTATGTGCAAAGGTTCAGGGAAGTCAGAAACAAATGCTACACCCTGGTCCTGACCGATGCGCAGCTAGCCGACATCGCCTTCCAAAGCCTCTTGCCACATATCAAGGAGAAGTACGCCTCCCAGGAGTTCGAGAGCCCGAGTCAGATCGTCCACCAATAGGTTGGTAAAGAAGTACGCCCCTTTGATCATCGAAGAAACTTTCAGAAGAAGGTGGCATACTTAGAGGGATCTGAATCTGAGGAGGAAGTGGAAATCAGCCTAGCAGAGTGGGTTAAAGGAAAAAAGCCGATATCGTGTCCTTTCGGGAAAAAAGAAATGGAGGCGTTCAGTTTTGACACATCAAAGGCCGACAAAATTTTTGATCTACTTCTCCATGAGGGGCAGATCAAACTCTCACCTTATCATACGATCCCATCGGCCGAGCAGCTAAAAAAGATGAAGTATTGCAAATGGCACAATGCCATGTCCCATGACACGAACGAGTGCAAAATCTTCCGCCAGCAGATACAATCGGCCATCGAGCAAGGCAGGCTCAAGTTTGAGGTCCCGACAAAGCCAGCAAAGCCAATGAAGATTGATCAGCATCCTTTCCCCACTAACATGGTTGATACAGGAAGAAACACGCTTCAAACCAAGGTGCTGACGTCGGAATCGGCTAAAAGGAGCGGCGTTGTGGATCCCAGGAATCAAGCTATGGTCGAAGACGTCAAGGGGAAGAGATGGGTTGACGATGAGGGTGAAGGATCAGAAAGACCGTGTAGACCTATTACCTCCCAATTCTTGCTTAACAAATATCAGCGGCAGCAGGAAAGTTCGAGATATCGCGAAGAAATAATGCGGTGACACGAAGATCATTGGCGATGCCCGTTCTTCATCCATTGCTGGGAAAATAACCTTAGGTTGCCATCGGCTTATAATTGCCCGGAGTTCAGCGGTCCATATCGCAGTAATCGCCCGTCCAAGAGGTCCCGCTCCAGGGATAGAGGATCAGAGCCAATCAGCAGAAACTGGCGCGAGCAAGAGGATCGGCGCCTTTCAGTGCGTGATCGGCTGGGGGGCAGAGTTGACCGGTATGATCGACCAAGGAGCAGACGTGAACAGTATGATCGGCCAGGGAGCAGATCTGACCAGCACGACCGACCAGGGGGCAGAGTCAGCGCACACGATCGGCTAGAGGAGATGGCCGATGCCAGGGTGTCAGATGAAAATCCCTAGGACGGGAACCGGACTGGGAGCACGCCAGACCGCCAGCCAAACCAGTGAACCCCAGGTGGTGCCCTAATGGATTGACCAAATCCCAAAAACAAAGGATCCAACGCCTGTGCCAATGGGAACAACAGGAAGAAGAGCAGAGGTAGATGGTGGATAAGAAAGATGATAGGTCTCGAGTCTGGGACCCCAAAAGAAACAACAATGAGGAAGATGGCAACCAGGAATCGGCAGCTGACGTCAGCATGGTGTTCATCTTGCCGATAGAGTTCATGGCTCCCGCCGATCGGTACGACACGACGAAGATGGAGGAACAGATGGCACAATTAGCTTTGGAGCCAATGAAAGCCACTTTTGAGAAATCCGAAAATGAAAAATGGCAACACCTCAAGGCACTGTTCCTCAAAGGACACGTCAACGGTCGACCTGTCACCAGGTGATGGAGGCATTGCAGTCAACATCATGCCGTACGCCATGTTCCGGAAGCTGGGTAAAAGCGACGAAGATCTAACCAAGATGGACATGATGCTCAAGGACTTCGAGGGCAACGTGTCTCCCGCGCATGGAGCACTCTGCGTCGACCTCACCATCGGCAGTAAGACCCTTCCCATTGCTTTCTTTATTATTAATGGCAAAGGATCCTACAATATGTTGCTCGGACGCGATTGGATACACACGAATTGCTGCGTCCCGTCTACAATGCACCAATTCCTCGTACAATGGGTCGGCGATAACATCAAGATAGTCACCGCCGATTCCGCCTACAGTGTTGCTGCGGCCGATACGCAGCAGTGGAGCTGCGAACACGTCAAGTGCATATCCAGGAGAACTTGGGACACCAATTTCCTGAAAGTGTTCAATTTTTGCCTACAGCCGATCCGAGTAGTCAGCTCTGAAGATTCAGATTAGATGGATCAGTTTGTCCAAGAAGATGGGAAGCTGGGGCACGGGTTTACATCAGCCGATTCATTAGAGATGATAGATTTAGGTGATGGCACCAAACCAAGACCGACGTACATTAGTGCTAACATGGATCCCGAATACAAGTGTAAATTGTTAGACTTATTAAAAGAATTTAAAGATTGTTTTGCTTGGGAATACCATGAGATGCCTGGTCTAGACCGGTCCATTGTTGAACACCGGTTGCCTATATAACCAGGATGTCAGCCGTATCAGCAGCCCGCACGACGATGCAATCCTAAAATTTTACCTGATATAAAGGCTGAGATTACGAGACTGATTGAAGCGAAATTTATTCGGCAGTGCCGTTACGCCGAGTGGATCTCCAATATTGTACCCGTATACACGAAAAATGGAAAGCTGCGCGTGTGCATCAACTTCAGGAACCTTAATTAGGCTACGCCGATGTATGGGTATCCAATGCTGACAGCTGATGTTTTGATAGATGCTGCCGTGGGACATAAAGTCATCAGCTTTATGGACGGTAATACTGGGTACAACCAAATATTAATGGCCGAAGAAGATATTTCAAAAACGGCTTTCAGGTGCCCGGGTCACCTCGGTTTATTCGAGTGGGTAGTAATGACCTTTGGATTAAAGAACGCTGGCGCTACATATCAACGGGCTATGAATTACATCTTCCACAAGCTCATTGGCGTCCTGGTGGAAATCTACATCGACGATGTCATAGTCAAATCAAAAGGGCATCAAGAGCATCTGGCCGATCTGCGAGAAGTATTGGAGTGCACAAGGAAGCATGGGTTGAAAATGAACCCGAAAAAGTGTGCATTCGGCGTATCGGCCGGGCAATTTCTGGGATTCATGGTTCACGAGCGCGGGATAGAAGTCAACCGAAAAATCATAGCAGCCATCAATAAGGTTGTGCCCCCACATAACAAAACTGAGTTGCAATCCCTAATCGGCAAAGTTAACTTTATCAAAAGATTCATATCCAACTTGTCCGGGCGTATTCAAGCCCGAAAACGGGTCCGGAGGCCATTTTCGCGTCTTTGGTCCATCTAGCATGTTTTCGACCTCGGTGGTCGGTGTCGCCATTTTCATGCTCCCATGACCTATAGCACATGTTTTCATGGCCCAAAACGGGTCCGGAGGCCATTTTCACGTCTTCGGTCCATTCCTCACGTTTTAACCGCGGTAGTCGGTGTGGATATTTTCAGGCTCCCATGACCTATAGCACACGTTTTCATGGTTGAAAATGGGTTCAGAAGCCATTTTCACTTCTTCAATCCATCCCCCACATTTCAACCCCGGTGCCTGGTGTGGCCATCTTTGGGCTCCCATGACCTACGGTACACGTTTTCATGGTCGAAAATGGGTCCGGAGGCCATTTTCACGTCTTTGGTCCATCCCGCACGTTTTCGACCACGGTGGTCAGTGTGGCCGTTTTCCAAGTCCCATGACCTATAGCACACAATTTCATGGCTAAAAATGGGTTTGGAGGTTATTTTCATGTCTTCGGTCCATCCCCCATGTTTTCCACCCCGGTCGTCGGTGTGGTCGTTTTGGAGCTACCGTGACCTATAGCACACGTTTTCAAGGTCGAAAACGGGTTCGGAAGCAATTTTCATGTATTCGGTCCATCCCCCACGTTTTCGAACCTGGTGGCCAGTGTGGCCGTTGTCGGGCACCCGTGACCTATAGCATAAGTTTTCATGGCTGAAAATGGGTCAGGAGGCAATTCCCCCATGTTTTCGACCCCAGTGGTCGGTGTGTCCATTTTCGCCCTCCCATAAGCTATGGCACACGTTTTCATGGTTGAAAATGGGTTCGAAGCCTATTTTCACATATTCAGTCCATCCCCCACATTTTTTAACCCGGTGGTCGGTGTGGCAGTTCTTGAGATCCCATGACCTATGTCACACGTTTTCATGGCCGAAAATGGGTCCGGACGACATTTTCATGTCTTCAGTCCATCCCCACGTTTTCGGGCTACCGTGACCTATAGCACACGTTTTCATGGCCGAAAATAGGTCCGAAGGCTATTTTCAAGTCTTCAGTCATCCCTCACGTTTTTGACCCCGGTTGCAGGTGTGGCCGTTTTAAGCACTCGTGACCTATAGCACACATTTTAATGGCCAAAAATGGGTCCGGAGGCCATTTTCATGTCTTCAGTCATCCCCCACATTTTCGTCCCCGGTGGTAGGTGTGGCCATTTTCGGGCACTCGTGACCTATAGCACACGTTTTTGTGGCCAAAAACGGGTTCGGAGGCCACTTTCACGTCTTCGGTCCATCCCCACGTTTCGACCGCAGTGGCCGGCGTGGACATTTTCGAGCTCCCGTGACCTATAGCACACGTTTAGATGGCCAAAAATGGGTCCCGAGGCCATTTTCCTGTCTTCGGTCCATCCCTCATGTTTCCACGGCAGTGGCTAGTGTGGATATTTCCGGACTCCTGTGTATAGCACACGTTTTCATGGCCGAAAACGAGTCCGGAGGCCATTTTCACGTCTTCGGTCCATCCCCTATGTTTTCAACCCCGGTGGCCGGTGTGTCTGTTTTCGAGCTCGCGTGACTTATAGCGCACGTTTTCATGGTCAAAAAGGTGTCCGGAGGCTATTTTCACATCTTCAGTCCATCCCCCACGTTTTCAAACCCAGTGGCCGGTGTGGCCGTTTTCGAGCTCCTGTGACCTATATCACACGTTTTCATGACCGAAAATAGGTCCGAACGCCATTTTCACATCTTCCATCCATCCCTCACATTTTCGACCCCACTGGCCGGTGTGGCTATTTTCCAGCTCCCGTGACCTATAGCGCACGTTTTCATGACCGAAAACGGGTCCGGAGGCCATTTTCACGTCTTCAGTCATCCCCCAAGTTTTTGACCCTGGTGGCAGGTGTGGCCGTTTTTGGGCACTCATGACCTATAGCACACCTTTTCATGGCCGAAAACAGGTCCGGAGGCTATTTTCACATCTTCGGTCATCCCCCGTGTTTTTCGTCCCCGGTGGCAGGTGTGGCCGTTTTTGGGCACTCGTGACCTATAGCACACGTTTTTATGGTCAAAACTGGTTCGGAGGCCATTTTCACATCTTTGGTCCATCCCCATGTTTCGACCGCAGTGGTCGGTGTGGACATTTTCGGGCTCCCGTGACCTATAGCACACGTTTAGATGTCCGAAAATGGGTACGGAGGCCATTTTTGCGTCTTTGATCCATCCCTCACGTTTCAACCGCAGTGGCCAGTGTGGATATTTTTGGGCTGCCGTAACCTACAACACACGTTTTCATGGCCGAAAACGGGTCCGAAGGCCATTTTCACGTCTTTGGTCCATCCAGCATGTTTTCGGCGCTGGTGGTCGGTGTGGCCGTTTTTATGCTCCCATGACCTATAGCACACGTTTTCATGACCCAAAATGGGTCCAGAGGCAATTTCACGTCTTCGGACCATTCCTTACGTTTCAACCGTGGTGGCCGGTGTGGACATTTTCAGGCTCCCGTGAGCTATAGCACACATTTTCATGGTCGAAAATGGGTTCGGAGGCCATTTTTACTTGTTCAATCCATCCACCACATTTCAACTTGGTGCCCAGTGTGGCCATCTTCAAGCTCCCATGACCTACAGTACACATTTTCATTGCCGAAAATGGGTCCGGAGGCTATTTTCACGTCTTTGGTCCATCCCGCACGTTTTCGACCATGGTGGTTGGTGTGGCCGTTTTCCTAGTCCCATGACCTATAGCACACGTTTTCATGGCTAAAAACTGGTCTGGAGGCCATATTCACATCTTCAGTCCATCCCCCATGTTTTCCATCCCGGTGGCCAGTGTGGTCGTTTTGGGGCTACCTTGACCTAAAGCACACGTTTTCAAGGTCGAAAACGGGTCCGGAAGCAATTTTCACATCTTCGGTCCATTCCCCATGTTTTCAAACCTGGTGGCCGGTGTGGCCGTTGTCGGGCTCCCGTGTATAGCACAAGTTTTCGTGGCTGAAAATGGGTCAGGAGGCAATTTTCACATTTTTGGTCCATCCCCCATGTTTTCAACCCCGGTAGTCGGTGTGTCCGTTTTCGGGCTCCCGTGACATGTGGCACACGTTTTCATGGTCGAAAACAGGTCCGGAGCCTATTTTCACATCTTCGGTCCATCCCCCACGTTTTCGGGCTACCGTGACCTAGAGCACACGTTTTCATGGCCGAAAACGGGTCCAAAGGCCATTTTCAAGTCTTCGGTCATCCCCCACGTTTTCGACCCCGGTTGCCGGTGTGGCCGTTTTCGGCACTCGTGACCTATAGCACATATTTTCATGGCCGAAAACATGTCCGGAGGCTATTTTCACGTCTTCAGTCATCCCCCACGTTTTCATCCCCGGTGGTAGGTGTGGCCATTTTCGGACACTCTTGACCTATAGCACACGTTTTGGTCGCCGAAAACGGGTTCGGAGGCCATTTTCACGTCTTCAGTCCATCCCCACGTTTCAACAGCAGTGGCCGGTGTGGACATTTTCGGGCTCCCGTGACCTATAGCACACGTTTAGATGGCCGAAAATGGGTCCGGAGGCCACTTTCACGTCTTCGGTCCATCCCTCATGTTTCCACCGCAATGGCCGGTGTGCACATTTTCGGACTCCTGTGACCTATAGCACACGTTTAGATGGCCGAAAATAGGTCCGGAGGCCATTTTCACGTCTTCGGTCCATTCCTCACGTTTCAACCGCAGTGGCCAGTGTGGACATTTTTGGGCTCCCATGACCTATAGCACACGTTTTTATGACCAAAAATGGGTCCGGAGGCTATTTTCACGTCTTCGGTCCATCCCTCACGTTTCAACCGCGGTGGTCGATGTGGCCGTTTTCGACCTCCCGTGACCTATAGCACACGTTTTCATGGCCCAAAACGGGTCCGGAGGCCATTTTCACGTCTTTCGTCCATCCCTCACATTTCAATCGCGGTGGTCGGTGTGGACATTTTCAATCTCCCGTGACCTGTAGCACACGTTTTCAAGGCCGAAAACGGGTTTGGAGGCCATTTTCACGTCTTCAATCCACCCCCCACATTTTAGCCCCGGTGCCCGGTGTGGCCATCTTTGGGCTCCCGTGACCTATAGGTCATCTTTTCACAGCCAAAAGGGGGTCCGTAGGTCATTTTCACATCTTCGGTCCATCCCCTTGTTTCGACCCCAGTGGTCAGTGTGGACATTTTCGGGTTTCCGTGACCTACAGCACACGTTTAGATGGCCCAAAATGGGTCTGGAGGCCATTTTCACATCTTCGGTACATTCCTCACGTTACAACCGTAGTGACTGGTGTGGATATTTTCGGGCTTCCCTGACCTATAGCACTCATTTTCATGGCCGAAAATAGGTTCGGAGGCCATTTTCACGTCTTTGGTCCACCCCGCATGTTTTCGACCCCGGTGCTCGGTGTGGCCATTTTTGAGCGCCCGTGACCTATAGCACACGTTTTCATGGCCCAAAACAGGTCCGGAGGCTATTTTCACGTCTTTCGTCCATCCCTCACATTTCAATCGCGGTGGTCGGTGTCGACATTTTCAGGCTCCCATGACCTGTAGCACACGTTTTCATGGTCGAAAACGGGTTCGAAGCCCATTTTCACGTCCTCGGTCATCCCCCACGTTTTCGACCCCAGTGGCAAGTGTGGCCATTTTCGGGCACTCATGACCTATAGCACACATTTTCGTGGCCGAAAATGGGTCCCGAGGCTATTTTCATGTCTTCAGTCATGCCCCATGTTTTTTGTCTCCGATGGCAGGTGTGGCCGTTTTTGGGCACTCGTGACATATAGCACACGTTTTTATGGCCGAAAACTGGTTCAGAGGCCACTTTCACGTCTTCGGTCCATCCCCACATTTCGATCGCAGTGGTCGGTGTGGACATTTTCGGGCTCCCGTGACCTATAGCACACGTTTAGATGGGCTAAAATGGGTCCGGAGGCCATTTTCACGGCTTCGGTCCATTCCTCACGTTTCAACCGCAGTGGCTAGTGTGGACATTTTCGGGCTCTCGTGACCTATAGCACACGTTTTCATGGCTGAAAACTAGCTCGGAGGCCATTTTCACATCTTCGGTCCATCCCCACATTTCGACCACAGTGGTCAGTGTGGACATTTTTGGGCTCCCGTGACCTATAGCACACGTTTAGATGGCCCAAAATGGGTCCAAAGGCCATTTTCACGCCTTCGGTCCATTTCTCACGTTTCAACCGCAGTGGCTGGTGTGGACATTTTCGGGCTCCCGTGACCTATAGCACTCGTTTTCATGGCCGAAAACAGGTTCGGAGGCTATTTTCACGTCTTCGGTCCATCCCTCACGTTTCAATCGCGGTGGCCGGTGTGGCCATCTTTGGGCTCCCGTAACCTATAGTTCATGTTTTCACAGCCGAAAAGGGGTCCGTAGGCCATTTTCACATCTTCGGTCCATCCCCCAGGTTTTCGACCCCGGTGGGCGGTGTGGTCGTTTTTCGGCTCCGCGACTAGCACATGTTTTCATTGCTAAAAATGGGTCCAGAGGCCATTTTCATGTCTATGGTCCATCCCCCATGTTTTCGACCCCAATGGCCGTTGTGGCCATTTTCGGGCTACCGTGACCTATAGCGCACGTTTTCATGGCCGAAAATGGGTCCGGAGGCCATTTTCACATCTTCGGTCCATCCCCCACGTTTTCGCACCCGGTGGCCAGTGTAGCCGTTTTCGAGCTCCCGTGACCTATATCACACGTTTTAATGACAAATTAGAGGTTTGGATGCCCTTTTCACGTCTTCAATCCATCCCCCATGTTTTGTACCCTACTAGCCCGTGGCGCCATTTTCCAGCTCCCGTGACCTATAGCACACATTTTCATGGCCGAAAACGAGTGCGGAGGCCATTTTCACGTCTTCGGTTATCCCCCACGTTTTTGACCCCGATGGCAGGTGTGGCCGTTTTTGGGCACTCGTGACCTATAGCACACATTTTCGTGGCCGAAAATGGGTCCCGAGGCTATTTTCACATCTTCGGTCATCCCCCACTTTTTTCGTCCCCGGTGGCAGGTGTGGCTGTTTTCGGGAACTCGTGACATATAGCACACGTTTTTATGGCCGAAAACTTGTTCGGAGGCCATTTTCACGTCTTCGGTCCATCCCCATGTTTCGATCGCAGTGGTCCGTGCGGACATTTTCGGGCTCCCGTGACCTATAGCACACGTTTAGATGGCCCAAAATGGGTCCGGAGGCCATTTTCACGTCTTCGGTCCATGCCTCACGTTTCAACCGCAGTGTCTCGTGTGGATATTTTCGGGCTCCCGTGACCTATAGCACTCGTTTTCATGGCCGAAAACAGGTTCGGAGGCCTTTTTCACATCTTTGGTCCATCCCGCATGTTTTCGACCCCGGTGCCTGGTGTGGCCGTTTTTGAGCTCCCGTGACCTATAGCACACGTTTTCATGGCTGAAAATGGGTCCAGAGGCCATTTTCACGCCTTTCGTCCATCCCTCACGGTTCAATCACGGTGGCTGGTGTGGGCATTTTCAGGCTCCCGTGACCTGTAGCACACATTTTCATGGCCCAAAACAGGTTCGGAGGCAATTTTCATGTCTATGGTCCATCCCCCATGTTTTCATAGCTGAAAGCGGGTCCGTAGATCATTTTCACATCTTCGGTCCATCCCAGACATTTTCGACCCCGGTGGTCGGTGTGTCCGTTTTACGGCTCCCGCGACTAGCACATGTTTTCATTGCTAAAAATGGGTCCAGAGGCCATTTTCATGTCTATGGTCCATCCCCCATGTTTTCGACCCCGGTGGCCATTGTTGCCATTTTCGGGCTCCCGTGACCTATAGCGCACGTTTTCATGGCCGAAAACGGGTCCGGAGGCCATTTTCATGTCTTCGGTCCATCCCCCACGTTTTCGAACCCAAAGGCCGGTTTGGCCGTTTTCGAGCTCCCATGGCGTATACCACACGTTTTCATTGCTGAAAATGGGTCAGGAGGCCATTTTCACGTCTTCGGTCCATCTCCCATGTTTTCGACCCCGGTGGCTAGTGTGTCCGTTTTCGAGCTCCCGTGAGCCATAGCGCACATTTTCATGGTCGAAAACGGGCCCGGAGGCCATTTTCACATCTTCGGTCCATCCCTGACGTTTTCAAACCCATTGCCAGTGTGGCCATTTTCGAGCTCCCGTGACCTATATCACACGTTTTCATGACCGAAAATAGGTTCGGACGCCATTTCAAGTCGTCAATCCATCGCCCACGTTTTGGACCTTACTAGCCGGTGTTGCCATTTTCCGGCTCCCGTGACCTATAGCACACGTTTTCATGGCCGAAAACGGGTCCCGAGGCCATTTTGACGTCTTCGGTCATCCCCCACGTTTTTGACCCCGGTGGCACGTGTAGCCGTTTTTGGGCACTCATGACCTATAGCACACATTTTCGTGGCCCAAAATGGGTCCCAAGGCTATTTTCACATCTTTGGCCATCCCCCACGTTTTTCATTCCCGGTGGCAGGTGTGGCCGTTTTCGGGCACTCGTGACATATAGCACATGTTTTTAAGGTCGAAAACTGGTTCGGAGGCCATTTTCAAGTCTTCGGTCCATCCCCCACATTTTCGAAGCCGGTGGCCAGTGTAGCCGTTTTCGAGCTCCCGTGACCTATATCACACGTTTTCATGACCGACAATAGGTCCGGACGCCATTTTCACGTCTTCAATCCATCCCCCACGTTTTCGACCCTACTGGCCGGTGTGGCCGTTTTTCGGCTCCTGTGACCTATAGCACACGTTTTCATGGCCAAAAACGGGTTCGAAGGCCATTGTCACGTCTTCGGTCATCCCCCACGTTTTCGACCCCGGATGCAGGTGTGGCCGTTTTCGGGCACTCGTGACCTATAGCACACGTTTTCGTGGCCGAAAATGGGTCCCCAGGCTATTTTCACGTCTTCGGTCATCCCCCACGTTTTTCGTCCCTGGTGGCAAGGGTGACCGTTTTCGAGCACTCGTGACCTATAGCACACATTTTTATGGCCGAAAACTAGTTCAGAGGCCATTTTCACGTCTTCGGTCCATCTCCACGTCTCGACCGCAGTGGTCGGTGTGGACATTTTCGGGCTCCCGTGACCTATAGCACTCGTTTTCATGGCTAAAAACAGGTTCGGAGGCCCTTTTCACGTCTTCGGTCCATCCCTCACGTTTCAATCGCGGTGGCTGGTGTGGACATTTTCAGGCTCCCGTGACCTGTAGCACACGTTTCCATGGCCGAATATGGGTTCGGAGGCCATTTTCACGTCTTCAATCCATCCCCCAGTTTTCAACCCCGGTGCCGGAGTGGCCATATTTTGACTCCCGTAACCTATAGGTCATGTTTTCAAAGCCGAAAAAGGGTTCGTAGGCCATTTTCACATCTTCAATCCATCCCCCACGTTTTCGAACCCGGTGGTCGGTGTGGCCGTTTTTCGGCTCTCGCGACTAGCACATGTTTTCATTGCTAAAAATGGGTCCAGAGGCCGTTTTCATGTCTATGGTCCATCCCCCATGTTTTCGACCCCGGTGGCCATTGTTGCCATTTTCGGGCTACTATAACCTATAGCGCACGTTTTCATAGCCGAAAACGGGTCCGGAGGCCATTTTCACGTCTTCGATCCATCCCCCACGTTTTCGAACCCGGTGGCCGGTGTGACCGTTTTCGATCTCCCGTGACCTATACCACACGTTTTCATTGCCGAAAATGGGTCACGAGGCCATTTTCACATCTTCGGTCCATCCCCCATGTTGTCGACCCCGGTGGCTGGTGTGTCCGTTTTCGAGCTCCCGTGAGCTATTGCGCACGTTTTCATGGCCGAAAACGGGTCCGGAGGCCATTTTCACGTCTTCGGTCATCCCCCATGTTTTCAACCCTGGTGGCAGGTGTGGCCATTTTTTGGTACTCGTGACCTATAGCACACATTTTCGTGGCCGAAAATGGGTCCCGAGGCTATTTTCACTTCTTAGGTCATCCCCCACGTTTTTCGTCCCCGGTGGCAGGTGTTGCCGTTTTCGAGTACTCGTGACATATAGCACACGTTTTTATGGTCGAAAACTGGTTCGAAGGTTTCACATCTTCGGTCCATCCCGACATTTCGACCGCAGTGGTCGGTATGGACATTTTTTGCCTCCCGTGACCTATAGCACACGTTTAGATGGCCCAAAATGGGTTCGGAGGCCATTTTCATGTCTTCGATCCATTCCTCACGTTTCAAGCGCAGCGGCTGGTGTGGACATTTTCGGGCTCCCATGACCTATAGCACTCGTTTTCATTGCCAAAATTAGGTTCGAAGGCCATTTTCACGTCTTTGGTCCATCCCGCATGTTTTCGACCCCGGTCCTCGGTGTGGCCGTTTTCGAGCTCCCTTGACCTATAGCACATGTTTCCATGGCCCAAAATGGGTCCTGAGGCCATTTTCACGTCTTCCGTCCATCCCTCAGGTTTCAATCGTGGTGGCCGGTGTGGACATTTTCAGGCTCTCGTGACCTGTAGCACACATTTTCATGGCTGAAAACGGGTTCGGAGGCCATTTTCACGTCTTCAATCCAGCTCCCACATTTCAACCCCGGTGCCTGGTGTGGCCATCCTTGGGCTCCCGTGACCTATAGGTCATGTTTTCACAGCCCAAAAGGGGTCCGTAGGCCATTTTCACATCTTCGATCCATCCCCACGTTTGGACCGCAGTGGTCGGTGTGGACATTTTCGGGCTCCCGTGACCTATAGCACACGTTTAGATTGCCGAAAATGGGTCCGGAGGCAATTTTCACGTCTTCGGTCCATCCCTCACGTTTCAATCGCGGTGGCCGGTGTGGACATTTTCAGGCACCCGTGACCTGTAGCACACGTTTTCATAGCCGAATATGGGTTCGGAGGCCATTTTCACGTCTTCAATCCATCCCCCACTTTTCAACCCTGGTGCCGGAGTGGCCATCTTTGGGCTCCCGTGACCTATAGGTCATGTTTTCACAGCCGAAAAAGGGTTCGTAGGCCATTTTCACATCTTCAATCCATCCCCCACGTTTTCGAACCCGGTGGTTGGTGTGGCCGTTTTCCGGCTCTCGTGACTAGCACATGTTTTCATTGCTAAAAATGGGTCCAGAGGCCGTTTTCATGTCTATGGTCCATCCCCCATGTTTTCGAAGGCCATTTTCACATCTTTGGTCCATCCCGACGTTTCGACCGCAGTGGTCGGTATGGACATTTTTGGCCTCCCGTGACCTATAGCACACGTTTAAATGGCCCAAAATGGGTCCGGAGCCCATTTTCACGTCTTCGATCCATTCCTCATGTTTCAACCGTAGCGGCTAGTGTGGACATTTTTGGGCTCCCGTGACCTATAGCACTCGTTTTCATTGCCGAAATTAGGTTCGAAGGCCATTTTCACGTCTTTGGTCCATCCCGCATGTTTTCGACCCCGGTCCTTGGTGTGGACATTTTCGGGCTCCCGTGACCTATAGCACACGTTTAGATGGCCTAAAATGGGTCCGGAGGCCATTTTCACGTCTTCGGTCCATTCCTCACGTTTCAACCGCAGTGGCTGGTGTGGACATTTTCGGGCTCCCGTGACCTATAGCACTCCTTTTCATGGCCGAAAACAGGTTCGGAGGCCATTTTCACGTCTTTGGTCCATTCCGCATGTTTTCGACCCTGGTGCTCGGTGTGGCCGTTTTCGAGCTCCCGTGAGCTATAGCGCACGTTTTCATGGTCAAAAACGGGTTCGGAGGCCATTTTCACATCTTCGGTCCATTCCCCACGTTTTCAAAGCTGGTGGCCAGTGTGGCCGTTTTCGAGCTCCCGTGACCTATATCACACGTTTTCATTACCGACAATAGGTCCGGACGCCATTTTCACGTCTTCAATCCATCCCCCACGTTTTCGACCCCACTGGCCGGAGTGGCCGTTTTTCGGCTCCCGTGACCTATAGCACACGTTTTCATAGCCAAAAATGGGTTCGGAGGCCATTGTCACGTCTTCGGTCATCCCCCACGTTTTCGACCCCGGATGCAGGTGTGGCCGTTTTTGGGCACTCGTGACCTATAGCACACATTTTCGTGGCCGAAAATGTGTCCCCAAGCTATTTTCACGTCTTCGGTCATCCCCCACGTATTTCGTCCCTGGTGGCAAATGTGGCCGTTTTCGGGCTCCCGTGACCTATAGCACACGTTTAGATTGCCGAAAATGGGTCCGGAGGCAATTTTCACGTCTTCGGTCCATCCCCACGTTTCGACCGCCGTGGTCGGTGTGGACATTTTCGGGCTCCCGTGACCTATAGCACACGTTTAGATTGCCGAAAATGGGTCCGGAGGCAATTTTCACGTCTTCGGTCCATCCCTCACGTTTCAATCGCGGTGGCTGGTGTGGACATTTTCAGGCTCCCGTGACCTGTAGCACACGTTTCCATGGCCGAATATGGGTTCGGAGGCCATTTTCACGTCTTCAATCCATCCCCCAGATTTCAACCCCGGTGCCCGGTGTGGCCATCTTTGGGCTCCCGTAACCTATAGGTCATGTTTTCAAAGGCGAAAAAGGGTCCGTAGGCCATTTTCACATCTTCAATCCATCCCCCACGTTTTCGAACCCGGTGGTCGGTGTGGCCGTTTTCCGGCTCTCGCGACTAGCACATGTTTTCATTGCTAAAAATGGGTCCAGAGGCCGTTTTCATGTCTATGGTCCATTCCCCATGTTTTTGACCCCGGTGGCCATTGTGGCCATTTTCGGGCTACTATGACCTATAGCGCACGTTTTCATGGCCAAAAACGGGTCCGGAGGCCATTTTCACGTCTTCGGTCCACCCCCCACATTTTCGAACCCGGTGGCCGGTGTGACCGTTTTCGAGCTCCCGTGACCTATACCACACATTTTCATTGCCGAAAACGGGTCCGGAGGCTATTTTCACGTCTTCGGTCTATCCCCCATGTTTTTGAATCCGGTGGCTGGTGTGGCCGTTTTCGAGCTCCCGTGACCTATACCACACATTTTCATTGCCGAAAATGGGTCAGGAGGCCATTTTCACGTCTTCGGTCCATCCCCACGTTTCGACCGCAGTGGTCGGTGTGGACATTTTCGGGCTCCCGTGACCTATAGCACACGTTTAGATTGCCGAAAATGGGTCCGGAGGCAATTTTCACGTCTTCGGTCCATCCCTCACGTTTCAATCGCGGTGGCCGGTGTGGACATTTTCAGGCTCCCGTGACCTGTAGCACACGTTTTCATGGCCGAAAATGGGTTCGGAGGCCATTTTCACGTCTTCAATCCATCCCCCAGATTTCAACCCCGATGCCCGGTGTGGCCATCTTTGGGCTCCCGTAACCTATAGGTCATGTTTTCAAAGGCGAAAAAGGGTCCGTAGGCCATTTTCACATCTTCAATCCATCCCCCACGTTTTCGAACCCGGTGGTCGGTGTGGCCGTTTTCCGGCTCTCGCGACTAGCACATGTTTTCATTGCTAAAAATGGGTCCAGAGGCTGTTTTCATGTCTATGGTCCATCCCCCATGTTTTTTACCCCGGTGGCCATTGTGGCCATTTTCGGGCTACTATGACCTATAGCGCACGTTTTCATGGCCAAAAACGGGTCCGGAGGCCATTTTCACGTCTTCGATCCATCCCCCACATTTTCGAACCCGGTGGCCGGTGTGACCGTTTTCGAGCTCCCGTGACCTATACCACACATTTTCATTGCCGAAAACGGGTCCGGAGGCTATTTTCACGTCTTCGGTCTATCCCCCATGTTTTTTAATCCGGTGGCTGGTGTGGCCGTTTTCGAGCTCCTGTGACCTATACCACACATTTTCATTACCGAAAATGGGTCAGGAGGCCATTTTCACGTCTTCGGTCCATCCCCCATGTTGTCGACCCCGGTGGCTGGTGTGTCCGTTTTCGAGCTCCCGTGAGCTATAGCGCACGTTCTCATGGTCAAAAACGGGTCCGGAGGCCATTTTCACATCTTCGGTCCATCCCCCACGTTTTCGAACCTGGTGGCCAGTGTGGTCGTTTTCGAGCTCCCGTGACCTATATCACACGTTTTCATGACCGAAAATAGGTTCGGACGTCATTTTCACGTCTTCAATCCATCCCCCACATTTTGGACCCTACTGGCCGGTGTCGCCGTTTTCCGGCTCCCGTGACCTATAGCACACGTTTTCATGGCCGAAAATGGGTCCGGAGGCTATTTTCATGTCTTCGGTCATCCCCCTGTTTTTCGTCCCCGGTGGCAGGTGTGGCCGTTTTCGGGCACTCGTGACATATAGCACACGTTTTTATGGCCGAAAACTGGTTCGGAGGCCATTTTCACGTCTTCGGTCCATCCCCACATTTCGACCGCAGTGGTCGTGTGGACATTTCGGGTTCCCGTGACCTATAGCACACGTTTAGATGGCCCAAAATGGGTCCGGAGGCCATTTTCACGTCTTCCAACCATTCCTCACGTTTCAACTGCAATGACTGGTGTGGACATTTTCGGGCTCCCGTGACCTATAGGTCATGTTTTCAAAGCTGAAAACGGGTCCGTAGGCCATTTTCACATCTTCGATCCATCCCCCATATTTTCGACCCCGGTGGTCGGTGTGGCCGTTTTCCGGCTCCCGCGACCAGCACATGTTTTCATTGCTAAAAATGGGTCCAGAGTCCATTTTCATGTCTATGGTCCATCCCCCATGTTTTTGACCCCGGTGGCCGTTGTGGCCATTTTCGGGCTACCGTGACCTTTAGTGCACGTTTTCATGGCCGAAAACGGGTCCGGAGGCTATTTTCACGTCTTCGGTCTATCCCCCATGTTTTTTAATCCGGTGGCTGGTGTGGCCGTTTTCGAGCTCCCGTGACCTATACCACACATTTTCATTGCTGAAAATGGGTCAGGAGGCCATTTTCACGTCTTCGGTCCATCCCCCATGTTTTCGACCCCGGTGGCTGGTGTGTCCGTTTTCGAGCTCCCGTGAGCTATAGCGCACGTTTTCATGGTCGAAAACGGGTCCGGAGGCCATTTTCACATCTTCGGTCCATCCCCCACGTTTTCGAAGCCGGTGGCCAGTGTGGCCGTTTTCGAGCTCCCGTGATCTATATCACACGTTTTCATGACCGACAATAGGTCCGGACGCCATTTTCACGTCTTCAATCCATCCCCCACGTTTTCAACCCCACTGGCCGGTGTGGCCGTTTTTCGGCTCCCGTGACCTATAGCACACGTTTTCATGACCAAAAACGGGTTCGGAGGCCATTGTCACGTCTTCGGTCATCCCCCACGTTTTCGACCCCGGATGCAGGTGTGGCCGTTTTTGGGCACTCGTGACCTATAGCACACATTTTCGTGGCCGAAAACGAGTCCCCAGGCTATTTTCACGTCTTCGGTCATCCCCCACGTTTTTCGTCCCTGGTGGCAAGTGTGGCCGTTTTCGGGCACTCGTGACCTATAGCACACATTTTTATGGCCGAAAACTGGTTCGGAGGCTATTTTCACGTCTTCGGTCCATCCCCACGTTTCGACCGCAGTGGTCGGTGTGGACATTTTCGGGCTCCCGTGACCTATAGTACACGTTTAAATGGCCTAAAACAGGTCCGGAGGCCATTTTCACATCTTCAGTCCATTCCTCACGTTTCAACCGCAGTGGCTGGTGTGGACATTTTCGGGCTCCCGTGACCTATAGCACTCCTTTTCATGGCCGAAAAGAGGTTCGGAGGTCATTTTCACGTCTTTGGTCCATCCCGCATGTTTTCGACCCCGGTGCTCGGTGTGGCCGTTTTCGAGCTCTCGTAGACAGCATCAATTCCTCACCATCTTATTAATGCGGCGCTGACGAAGTGTAGGCTCAAACTAAAAATTAGAACACATCCAATACCTCTGCCTATATGTGTCCTCTACATCGGACTTGACTACCTTGCAAGGATCGCTGCAAAAGCAGATAGGCACTAGAACACCACTAGGTAGAGGCAATGGGTCGAAGGCATTTCCGGCATCTTGGTGCCATAACTACAATTTAGTTAATTTCCTTATAAGAACCGAAAGCAACTAACATTAAACCTACACCTAGGGTTTCTCATTCGATCAACAACAATGAACCCATAACATAACAACATGCGCTCACATTATCTTGGTTTCTTAGCTTTTCCACGCCTTGGCATCCTACGGTTTCATGAAACCCTAAATTCAAAAATCCGACTAATATATAGCGAATCGATGTGAAAAAAAAACTAGGAGGGAGAGAGGATACCTTGCTCTCGAAGATTCACGGGTCAAATCAAAGTCTCTAAGGTCCAATATGCCGATTTGTGGTGTAGGGCGACGTGGGGAGAGGAAAACCCCGAGAGGGAGGAGAAAGAAGATGAAGAAGCCTCGTGCAGAAAGAAGGGGCGCAACCTTATGTCTTCAGGCTTGGCGTTAGGATGCATGGCGCCAGGATCCATGGTGCCAAGGCTTGGCGCCAGCCATCTTGGCGCCAAGCCCCCGCCACGTCCGCATCCACGTCAGCTTCTGCGTGAGGACCTTGGCGCCATAGATCTTGGCGCCGAGACGTGTAAGCTTGGCGCCAGCCATCCTGACGCTAAGCTATGGGTCGAGATTTTGAAATAGTTCTGTCAGGGGCGTATTTGTGAGAATCTTTCAAAAAAAGGGCTAAAAAACAAAAAAATCAGGCGGGGGCCACCAAGGTGAGGCTACCGAGCCACCGACCGGGGTCCAGGGACAGCCGGCCGCGGCGCTGCGTGCGCGGCACGCGCCTCGGGGAGATGGCGGAGGGTCGTGGGAGAAGTGGCGGGGGAGGCGGCGGAGGGTGTGGGGCAAGCGGCGGAGGGCGTAGGAGAAGTGGCAGGGGAGGTGGCGGCGGAACGGAGGACAGGAAGTGAGAAAGGTAGGGTTTGGGGGTGGGGATTTTTATATGCGGGCCGAGCGGGCTTTAACAGGCTGGGCCGCCCACTTAATCCTGACAGGCCTAATGGGCCAGGTCGTGCCGGGCCAACACGCGGGCTGAAGCGGCCTAGGCACAGCCCGTGGTGTGGGTCGGGCCAGCACAAGCACGCCGCCGCCGTGCCGGGCGTGCCTAGACCGGGCCAAAATCCCGTGCCGTGGGCCAACCCACGGGCCATGGGCCATATGGCCAACTATACCTGCAGGTGGTCGGCGGTCCACCTGCCACTGCGTGCACACCGATTGCACTTTTTTTTTCTTTTTCAATTTTTTCCATTTGATTATTTCTTTTTTATATCATTATTTTTACTCAAGTTAGTATCGTTTACATGTATAAGTTAGGTAGATAAGTTATTTAACTGTCTGTAAAAGTTGTGATACACGTTATGCGTATAAATTGTTTGTATCATGAAAATTATATACAAAACGGGCCCAGGGAAAATCACGGGGTTGAAGATGCAGTGGAAAGAGAGAAGACCAAGACGACAGACCTCATGACCTTCAGGTCAAGTCCACCAAATTCATACGAGCAACAAAGCCATTATGAAACTGCATCGGAATGAAAACCCAGTTGCATACCGAACGACCGGGCCAACTTGGGGCTGCGTGGTTCTGTCGACCGGTCATGGCTGGTTCAGGTTCGGCTTTCACAAAACACATGTTGGTGATTGCAACTTCTGCACTCGCTTTCACAAAACACTGGATGTTGACTCACCACAGAAATTTCCCCGTAAACCAACCAGAAATGATACACAACTTGCTCTGCCAGCTTACACCTCAATTTCGACAGTCACAAACCTCAGCGAATAGGAAAGCAAAAGTCACCGTAGAGAACGGCGGCCAAATTTCCAGTCAACTGATTCTACATTTCAGTCGGCAAGCGTTCCACACCAATGACGATAGGATTACATCTGAAACAGGCACGCTACGTTACACTAGATTCATATCTCCAGCTCAGCAGCCTACTTGAAGGAACTTCCGGCATCTCCGACGCAGTCCTGTAATTTGAGTCTCAAGTCCGACATGATCTTTCTCAGAAGTCCATCAGAAAGTCAACATAAACTACCCACAGTCCTGTAATTTGAGTCTCAAGTCCAACATGATCTTTCTCAGAAGTCCATCAGAAAGAGAACATAAACTACCATGACAGTCACATGTTATGTTCCAAATGGCAGCCACAACCAGAAGCCTTCTTCATTACAACAGAAACGAGTAGCTAGTGCTAGTGAGACTGGCGAAGGGTGATCATGGTTGTAGCAGCCCGTTGCTGGCGTCGTCTCCACCTCGGTGCTTCCGAGTAAGCAGGTACTTCTCAAACTCCTTCAGGTAATCCAGGAGCAACACACAGGAGAAGAGAAGGAATCCGCCGAAGTAGTTGCTGCCACCCCCGCCACCTCCACCACCGCCCCCACCTTTGCCGAAGCGGAACGGAGGGAACCCACCACTTCCATCGTCCAGCTTCGGCCCTTGAACTTTCCCTGGAACAGTTGTAAATCATCATACAGGTGAATTTAAGCAAATGTGGTGAGTTTGCCTGCTTTCTTTGAGCAACTTCAGTTACATCCTTCAAAGACAAATAAAATTGAGTTCAATTATATGCAGCATGATAATTCTAAATTCCAACCTTTCTTATCACGTTGAACAGTTGCACTTGAAGATTTCTTTTGGACGCTTTGGGTTTGAGTAGCTTTACACCTCATACTCTGTAGCAAAGAGTGGTCACAGGAAAGGTAGTCAAACAAGGGATCTGACAGTGAAGTAAATCATAGACAAGATAAGCAGGTTAACATTTTTGTATTCAATTTTTGAATTTCACAAGTTCAGATTTACTATGTACTTAACAACTCACAAAGTTAACGCTTTAGTAATCATTCCTGGTATGATGGTATCTAAGAAATTATGCCCATCACAGACAAGTGATTCACCAAAAAGCATTGCAAATCCATGATCCATTCATAATTGAACTAAGCCATTTTGAACATGCAAACTTTTTATAATACACACTCCTTTCAACCTAGGCAAAAGTTAGAATGAGGTCCCCCATTGGCACATTTATCTCAAAGTAGCAGTGGGTTTATCTAACATAATTACCATAGCTAACGATTTAGAAAATTTAAAATTACAATATGGAGACAATAACAAAATGCTTTTAAGATACACTGATGTTCCACTATGCAATAGTTTGTAAAATGTACAAATATTAGAATGTATAGTTTGATACAAGGCCTGATTTCTGATTAGTTTTTAATCCCATAAACTTCAGTCTACACGTAGTAAGATCAAAATAGACAACAACTCATTAATACGTACTCTCAATGTTGTTTTAGCAGACACTTTCTGTTCAAATGAGATGCGATTAACCTTAGGTTGCTGAAATTGTGAACCTGCCAAACAGCAAGACAATAATGAGAATTATTCAGCAATACATAGTATAAGCATTGATGTGCAAAAGAGGAACAGCAATGCCAAAAATCAGAAGAATGGTGATTCATGGATCACAAAATCCAAGATCAATCCTCAATTAAGAGTTGGAGACTTTTCAGCCCACTTGTACAAATCCATAGAATTCTCAAGCTTACAGATGTGCGCAATTTTGGGGACCTACTGTGCAATTTACTTTTTAACATAATATAATGAAACATTTTAATTGGAAACAACCAGTTACTCTATTTATCTATAGAGAGAATTTACACATGAACTTAATGAATATCTCATATAAAGGGACTGCGATATGACAGATACTCTTTAAACTAATAAAAAGATATACTTGGAAACAACCAGTTTGTTCTTTTTATCTTTTTTCAGATAATGGAAAATTCTATTATTCAAAAAGAGCATTTGTATATACTTTTTCTATTCATCTAGAAAGAGTATTTACACATGAACATAATGTCCATCTTGTAAAAAGGGAAAGTGTGCTATCATAGATTATTCATGATGTATCTAAATTGCATCTGCCTGGGATTCATCAGTTTTCATGGCTTAGGTTGAGCAGTGGTGAATCTCCAGAGCAAAAGACAAGCTGGTAAGAACTATGCTACCATTGAAATTCTTTACTTGCACCTCTACAGTAGACCAAATACGGACACCACCACTGCTTTCTTTTGGTTTTCAATGCATTTATAAGGCAACAAGTTTTAAGGATAATTATAATAAACTAATATAGATTTAATAGTACTAGTACTACTATGCTGACAATGAGTACAGGAGACAAAAAAAAATGTTCAGAGTCATAGGATAGTTTCAGTACAGCCTTGGAAAACATAATGGCTGAGTGGCTAGCTTTTGCACGAGGTCCAGCGATTTCATGATCTGTCTTGATTCTAGATGTATCGAGACAAATCTACTTGTTTGCACCTGCCAGCACTTTGTTATTGTATTTGATGCTCAGATTAACCTTTTATTTCCAACTGCACCTTAAATCCCACAAGATTTTTATGTATGATGACAAAAGGACACAACCCTGATCAAAAATGAAAAAAAAAACAAAAATAAAAACATACAGAAACTTGAATCCAATAATTACCTCCAAACCTCCTAGTTGAAGTGCCATAGATTGCAGCTCCAGGCAATGAACATGTTCCAAGTTGGGACATTGTGGATGCAACTCAATGCCTACGAAGCCGAATATATATCACAAAATCAGTACACATACAAAAATGAAACACCTCACTGAATGATTCGAAATGGAATATGCCTCACTACCTGCTGCATAGTTCATAATACCTGAAACAATTTATTTGGATTAGCTATCTAAAGACATAAAAATGCAACAAGGATGGTACTATATCATACAAATAAGAAGTACAAAATAAGCCCGCAATGCAGGTGTTACCCATGTATGTATATACTGAAATATAAAGCACGATAGATAAAAGCAAAATATCCTATTACAACACAACTCTACTTACAAACAGTGGACATGAGTTTGAAACAAATAATTTCGCAAAAGAATTAACCATTTGGAAAGGGCATCACAGACTGGAATTTGTACCAGATGACTGCAACAGGTTTCATTCTCCCATGATCCCAGCGGATCGCAATAATATCAACCGAATTTGCACACGGAGCAAAACGAATGGAACCCTAGAACAGATAAGAATTAAGTTTGCGTGTTCTTGACGCACCTATCTCCTCGACAGGTGAACCCCCAAACTTTTGAAAAGTAAATAGCCGTTCGCGATGAAATCCACAACAAAATGGATGGACAGATTGAAGAACACATCCCAGGAATGAAGGTATGGATTTGATCTCACAGAGGAAAAAAAGCAACCCAGCAAAACAGGAATCAGGCTCATAACAATCCATCCAGACGCACCAGGGATCCCTTACCAGCCAAAGCTAAGTCGATCAGGGAGACACCGCACAGGAAGGACCGAAGGAGACCCAGGCAGCGCGCGGCGCGCTTCGATCCGGCATGGGGGCACTCGGCCGGCGGCCGTCAGGGTCAAGCGAGGAAAGGGATCGGAATTGCTAAACAATGCTTGGCTATTTAATTATTTCGCAATTCCTAAGGTAGTGTTTGGATAGGGTATGGGAAAGGGAAAGGGAAATCAGATTGGTGTTTGGATCTTTAGTCCGGACTAAAATTCCTATCACATCGAATATTCGGAGGCTAATTAGGAGGACTAAACATGAGTTAATTATAAAACTAATTACACAGATGGAGGCTAATTCACGAGACAAATCTATTAAGCCAATTTAATCCATCATTAGCACATGCTACTGTAGCATCACATTGTTAAATCATGGACTAATTAGGCTTAATAGATTCGTCTCGCAAATTAGCCTCCATCTGTGCAATTGGTTTTGTAATTAGTCTATGTTTAATACTCCTAATTAGTATCTAAACATTCGATGTGACAGGAATTTTAGGAGGGACTAAAGAACCAAATGGCCCCTTTCCTTTGTTTGTTTTTTTCTTTGGTTTGAGCAAGCAAATAAAAACAAGAATGTCTTCCATGCCCTCCTAGCTCCTGGCACCCAACTCCATCCGCCTATCGATTGCTTGCTAAGTCAAAATCTCAGATGAAATGAAAAAAATGGTCGTCTCATCCAATCGGGTTCAGATCCCCTCAAGTGGCTAGATTATGCATGGCAAGCGGGCAGCTCTGAACCCCCACACGCATGGGCATGGCGGTTTGCGATTCAAGTGGCAGCTCTGAGCCTTTGCGTGGCAACGGCTTGCGATTCGTGTGGCGGCTCCGGTGACTTGTGCAACTAGGCGAGTTAGGAACTTACGAGGAGTCGCAAGATGATCCTCTTGTTCCCGCTAGGGCCGATGCCAGCAGCGTTTCACCCGTTCGCACGACAAATGCCACCATTACCAAGCGGCCACGACAACGCGATGAGGACACGACGAGCAGTAGTAGCCGTCGATGGAGATCGGCAAGAAGGCGATCCGTGCCCGACGGTCTGCTCTGAGAAGATAAATAATAAGTCAGATTCACCCCTCCTTGTTTCCCAGCCAAAACCCACCCCTCCTGCTGGGTATGTAGCGGTGGGAAATAATCTCATTTTATCCCTATCACATACCCATTCTTTTCCCATTCCATAAATCCGAACAAGGGATATGTTATCCTTCTTCCCTTATTTCCCTATCCCATTCTCATTTCCTAGTTCCCAAACGCCACCTTCTTGACATTGCCAAACGTGTCAACTCCCCATTTACCAAGTCCATCCGATAAAGCACCCAGTTTGCTTTTAACATCTCCAACAATTGTGGCCACCACAGTATGCCAACACGTTGCAACGGTAGGCTGTAGCTCCGGGTGCATGTCCTACATGGCTTCGTAACGGAACTATCGACGCGCACCGTTTGTTCTAACTCATCATCAGTTAGTTTTAGCAGCAACCCACGATGATCAGACGTTGCTGCGTTGATATGGCACACATTTGCAAAGGGAAACTGCGCACTCCATTCAGCTGAACCAAGGGCTCGATCCAGTCTGACTTGAGTATAAGTACCCCCTGCCACCTTCTTCTCCCAGGTCCAGAAGCGACCACTATAACCGAGATCAATGAGGCTGCATACATCAACCATGTCGCGAAATCCCTGCATCTGCGATAGCGCGCGGTGTCCCACTCGAAGGTGCTCCTCAGGTCGCAATACTTCATTGAAACCTTCTAGGCAAAGCCAAGGTAAGGTGCTAGTACCACATATGTTCTTTAGAGTATCCCAAGTTTGAGATCTCAGGTTAGTCTGGGCCTCTCCATAAACTGTTGTGATTCTCCAAGGTAACTCACCGATACCCATAACTGAAGCATCAATGCGATACTTAGAATGACCCAAAATATTGATATCCAAATCGTTATTCCAGAAAATACAAAGACCACCACTCCTGCCTTCACTACCAACCGCAAAGGCTCATCAAAACCCAGCGTACCGGCTAGCTATGCAGCACGGATACGGATACGCGTATCGGTATCGGAAGGATACGGATACGCGGATACGGCAATTTCTTAAACAACCCGATATGCGGATACGTTTTAACTATTTTTTTAATAAATAAATAACAATGCATATTAAATTGCAAAATAGATGTTCAAATTCAGCATAGAGACATTTAAGGTCTATTACACTGAGAATAACATGATAGCAGGTTCTAATTTAGGAGAGGATGGGAGCCTGGGACTGCAATCAATCAATATAAACTCATATCCAGATTCTGGAGATTGGCCAATTATCATCACGTTACCTCCTACTTGCAATCTATATGGTACTATTCTCCAAGCAATTGTATTTGAACCAGTTAAGTATTGAAAAGAAAGGATAATCAACAACTGTGCAATAGCCAACATTATAAAGATCACACTGCCCCTGACCTTAATCCACCATCCATGCTTGCATGGGCCCTTATTCTGTAGACTATGGATTATATTCCAAATTGCCTGGATACACTACACAGAAAATGTAAATCTCTATGCACTTTACGGATGCTATGCTACCACTACTGGGAGGAACTCACGGTTCACGGGAGGCCTGCACTACCACTATCAGAGGAAGTCACGCACCTGAACAGGGGCTGGGGCTCCTTACGCCGGAGGTCGACGGGAGTAATCACGGGCGGACGGAGGCCGACGGGAGGCAGCCTGCGGCCGGCCGGAGGCGGCCTTGCGGCCCGTGGCCGCGGGAGGCGGACGGAGGCTGGCAGGAGGCGGCCTCACGGACGGCGGCCAGCGGACGGCGGCCGACGAGAGGCGGAGGCGCTGCGTCAGCCGTCAGGTCGAGCGGGAGAATGCGGCGATGCGCTGCGTGAGGCGGCTGCGCGTGGGAGAGCCGACGCCCGACGCCCGACGGGTCACGGGAGTAGGGCAGGAGGTGGGATGTGCTGTGATGTTGGGCCGGCTGGGCCGAATCCAGGCGCGGAAACGTTTCCGATCCGAAGTTTTCGGCCCATTTAATCGGGGATACGTGGATACGCCACGGATATGTATCCGGGGCGTATTCGGATACGTATCCGATATGGGATACGGTCCCCAGGTGGAGTATCCGTGTTTCGTAGCCGGCTAGAGCTTCTACACGAATTTTACTTTAACAGTGTTACATCAGATGTTTGAAGGTTAATTAGAAGAACTAAACATGAGCTAATTATAAAACTAATTGCGGAACACTGTACTAATTCACGAGACGAATCTATTAAACCTAATTAGTCCATTATCAGCAAATGGTCACTGTAGCACCACATTGTCAAATCATGGACTAATTAGGCTAATAGATTCATCTCGCGAATTACATTCCATCTATGCAATTAGTTTTGTAATTAACCTATATTTAATACTCCTAATTAGCATTCAAACATCCGATGTGATAGATGTTAAACTTTAACACCTTATTGCCAAACAGACCATCAGTCTCAAGAATACATTAAATAGAAGGGGCAAACTTTGTGATAAAATCACGGAGCTCTCTGACTGTCGAGGCATTGCCCGCTCCTCGACAGTTCAAGCTGAATAGACTCATCAGGACGGGCGGCACTCCTCGCGGGAGCCTGCAAGCTATGCAGCACGGGTACGGACACGTATCGGTATCGGAAGGATACAGATATGTGGATACGGCAATTTTTTAAAAAAATCCGATACCCGGATACGTTTACTATTTAAAAATAAAATAAAAAATAATAATGCATATTAAAATTTTAAAAGTGATAACAATAAACCGTTGCAATTAACTACTTAAGTGTACTATTACTGCAACACAGCAGGTCTCATTCTCAAGTCTCCTCAACTCTCAAATATAGTAGTCTCAAATTTAGAAAATCAATAAAAGGCATGCAGGCTTGCAATTCATGCAGCAGCAAGTTCACTTGCTGCACTGCTCATATTTGGAGACGCCATCTACTGCATACAAGCAATGAAGCAACAAGAAGTCACTAACCGCACTGCAGAAATAGAATAAATCGAGAATGGGGAAAGGAAGACGAAGTGGGGAGCAAAGAAATCAAGCAACAAGCAGTCACGAACTGAAGAAGAAGAGGAGATCGAGAACGGGGAAGGGGATTAACTCAAGGAACTCGTCGCAGGGGCCTGGAACTCGTCGCAGCGGCCACGAACTGAAGAAGAAGGGGAGATCGAGAACGGGAACTCGCTGCAGCCTGGATCCACGTGGCCGGGGCGGAAACTCGTCGCTGGCGGCCAGCGAGTAGGAACGGAAGCTCGTCGTCGGCGCTGTGCCGCTGCGTGGGGGAGGCGGAGGCGTGAGGCTGCGCGTGGGAGGGCGGACCGGCGGAGGCTGGTCGCCGGCGGGCGGCAGACACGGGCGCTGCGCCGCTGCGTGGGGGAGGCGGAGGCGGCTGCGTGAGCCTGCGCGTGGGTCGGGACTATAGATGGCAACGGGCACGTTACCCGCGGGTACGGAATTTACAAACCCTCACCGTGAGGCAAATCCTGTGCCCGCACCCGCACCCGCGTCACAGGTACGAACTTAAACCCGTGCCCGTCACCCGTGGGTAAAGTATACCTGCGGGCACACCCATACCCACCAGCCAGATCACAAGTTCCGGATCACAAGTATATGAAACGGCAAGTATTGAGAACTGTATGGAGTATATGACAATGAGTAATAATGTACAAGTCAATGCATATGATGGTGAGCAGATTGTTGATTCATTACATAAGCCAAAGTATCATATAACCTCGCTAACAAAATCATTCTTTCATTCTAGACAATCACAAAATCACAAGATCTAGCATTAATCAATGGCAAGGCACAAGTACTGCTTATGGATCTATCATTCTACCAACATTTCACCCAATAAGCCTATCTATCAGCAAGGTCTGTAATCTTTCCATGTTTACCTCTGCAAAGTGTTTTTCCGGCGATGTCAGGCACCAGATGGCACTCCTGAGGATCTGGGGGGGGGGGGGGGGGCGACTCGTGCCGTTGCGCGAGGACGGGGCTGCCGGGTGGTAGACCTGGTGCCGGTGGGAGGCGCGATTCGCGCCGTCACGTGAGGACGAGGCCGGCAGGTCGTCGACCTGGTACCGGCGGGGGGCGCGACACGCGTGAGGGCAGGGCCGGCGGGCGGACTGCGGTCTACAGAGTGGTGGCCGTGGGAACTGCGGAGCGGTGGCACCGGCCTGGGCGCGAGGCGGGCGGCGGAACGGATAAGATTGCAGCGCGGGGAGGTCTGGGCGACTGGTATAGAGAAACCCTGGAGAATCGCTTATATATTTGTGCTAGAGGCCCACATGTCAGCGGGTATACGGGTACGGGTAAAGTATTTTAAAACCCATAAATTTGTTACCCGCGGGTACAATCTCAAACCCGTATTATACCCGTGGGTACTAAACGCTATCCGTATCCTCGCCCTAACGGGTTTTTACCCGCGGGCGCGTGGGTAATTTGTACCCGTTGCCATCTATAGTCGGGACTCGGGAGTAGAGGCAAGGGATCGTGGTAACGGGTAAGTTGGGCTGGGCCGTATCGATTGGGCTGAAACGTTTCCGTTCCTTAGTTTCCGGCCCAATTAAGAAGAGATACGCGGACACACCGCGGATACGTATCCCGGACGTATCCGTATCGGATACGTAACCGACACGATACGCACCCTTCCTGGCGTATCCGTGTTTCACAGCCGCCAAGTTTGAGTCAGAAATATCATCAGCTGCTGAACCAGTCCCCACTTTCGGCCTCTTCGTGTCACGTACCGGTTAGGGCTCGGAGGTGCATTAGGGTTAATAGCCGGCGGCTCAAACTGGCTAACCATTGTATTAACGCTGCTCGTGTTTCCTGCTGGAACAATAGCATTAGCAAACTCGTTGCCCTGCTGGACTGGCGGCGGGTCTACTCCTCCATGCACTGAGCCCCTCGTTCTGCTCCTATCAGGATCAGCATCCGTATCCTCATTTGGTTCCTCCTCCGTATCATGTTCTAACTCTTGATGCACACCACCTCCACGTCCAGCGTGGAGGTTCCCAAACGCCACCTAAACGTTTCCCGAGTAAATGAATTTCTGTTGCATCAGTCGATTTCTTATTCAGTCGGCCCAGCTCGTCGCTCGGCCGTCTGCGCATGAGGCAGCTCGGCCCAGTACGGATAAGTTCTGCAAGCTCGGCCCAAGAGAGTCTTGGCAGTTAACGGGTCTTGTTCCCATCTGTTACTGGATCAGTTAGGTAATCTAAGGCTTAATTTGGAAGCCAAAGGTAAGATAACCCAGGGAAGGGGAGGCCCAACGTGATAATAGACTAGGGTCTTATCTAGTTGTAATCACCAGCCATCCCTGACGTCAGCGGCCAGCGGTCCCGCGACATCCCTGACGTCGCTGCCACCGTCGCCACGTCCGCGCGGCTCCTCCCGCTGTCGTGCGCGGTCGCCGAAGCCATGCGGATTTGAATGTTTTTTTTTAAAATGTTGATTTATGTTTTTTTTTGAACGAACGGCACGGACTGTGCCATTTCTATTAATATAGGAGAGATTTACATGTTTATTTTAAATGTTTATTTTAAAGACAAGGATAAAGGAAAACTCGACGCCAGCGAAGCGCCCGCCTATACTACATATACCGTATAAGGCTATACCCCCTCCAGTAAGGCTGCCATGTGTTTCGCGCCGGCACTCTTCCAGGTACAGGCTTCATCCCTAATCTACGATAGCAGAGCATGGGCATGACGCTCGGTTCTTTGGAACGTTCTAGCGTTTCTTTCGAGCCACAACTGCCAACAGACGAGCAGGAGGAGGGACCGCAGTCCTTTTCGAGGAACTCCCGGCATGGCGCCCATGTGTGTCCACCACTCCTTGACAGTTGACGTGTGTGCCCACTGGTTCGGGTTGACTTGATTGTAGGAGATCAAGGAGGCCACCATGGACCAAATCCGTCTAGAATACCGACAGTCAACGAGGATGTGGTGGGCTGTCTCAGGCTGACTCCTACATAGAGGGCAGACTTGATTTCTTGGCAAGTTTCGTGTAGCCAGTCGGTCTGCCGTCCATACTCTGTTGCGAATTATTAGCCATGCAAACAATTTACACTTCAGCGGCGCCCACGGTTTCCAGATCAGTTGTCGGAGATTGCAGGATGTGGATCCCATAAATTGAGCACGGTAAGCCGATGCTGTCGAGTAAAGGCCCGAGGGTGACAGCTTCCATGCTACCTGATCATCTGTGTCTTATTGCAAGTGAACTTCTTGAGCAAGAGTCCATATCTCTGAAAATTCCTGGAGGTGGCCCACTGTTAAGCACTCAAGCACATTCAGATCCTTCACCCAATTGTGGTGTCGTATGGCTTCTTTTAGCATCCTATTCTTTTTCCTGGAAGCAGCAAAAATCTTAGGTGCAATGTCCTTAGACCGTCTTCCTTGTGCCCAAGCAGAGTGCCAGAAGGATGTGCGGGCGCCGTCCCCCAGTTGAATGGTCGTGCAAGCAGCAAACAACAGCTTATCCTTGTCTGAGCATGTGATGGGAAGCCCTACCCAAGCTTTGTTTGGGTCCACTTTCTCCTGCCATAGCCAACGCAGTCTAAGTGCTCTTGCAAAGAGGTGGAAATCAAGGATTCCTAATCCGCCTAGTTCCAGTGGTCGGCCAACCGTTGGCCAATTCACCTTACACTTTCCACCAGTCAGAGCCTGATCCCCAGCCCAGAAGAAGCGCTTACGGATTCGGTCGAGCTCCTCAATCACCTCTCTGGGAGCATTGAGTACGGTGAGGAGGTAGATCGGCTGCGAGGAGAGCACAGATTTTGTCAGTGTTAGCCGCCCTGCATGTGTCAAGTTTCGACCCCACCAGCTTGATAATCTGGAAGCTGCCTTGTCAATTAGAGGCCGATAGTCGACATTCCGTAGGCGCCGTACTGTCAGTGGGATGCCGAGGTACTTTATCGGGAAACTTCCTCTTGGCGCGTTGAAGTCTTGCAGGATATCATCCAGGTCAAGGTTGTCACAGTTGATTGGCACAACTGTTGATTTTTGGATATTGGAGTTCAAGCCAGTCACTTTGCCAAATAGGTCCAGTAGCTTTGAGAGGTTGGCCATCTCCTCTTTGACCGGCCGAACGAAGAGGACAGCATCATCAGCATATAAGGATGTCCGTATTCGGTGGCGGTTTCGGCCGATATTGGTCAGTAATTTGTTCTCCGTGGCCAGCTGCAGCAAGCGTTGTAATGGATCAATAGCAAGTATGAAGAGCAGAGGGGAAAGTGGGTCCCCTTGCCGGAGACCTCGTGCGTGTGCAAACGGTGCTCCAGGAATGCCGTTTAGTAGGACCTGTGATGAGGACGTGGCACATATTGCAGTAATCCATTCCCTCCACCTTGGTGGGAATCCCAAGTGCTCCAGTAGCGATAGTAAGTAGTCCCAACGGACGGAATCGAAGGCCTTGGCGATGTCGAGTTTCACAAGAAGCATAGGGACTTTGTTACGGTGAAATCGTCTAGCCATTCCGCGCACATACATAAAGTTATTGTGGATGCTGCGCCCTTTGATGAAGGCGCTCTGTGATTTGGAGATGATGTTTGTCATAGCAGGGGCTAACCGCAAGGCTAATATCTTGGTGAAGAGCTTTGCAATGCTGTGTATTAGGCTAATCGGCCTATAATCTGTCACATTATCTGCGCCTGTTTTCTTGGGGACAAGGACTATGTTGGCTGTGTTGAGCAGTTCGAAGTTTCGGCTCCGCATGCTGTGAAGAGCGTGCAGAGTGGCCATTATGTCTCCTTTGATGATGGGCCAACATGCTCGGAAGAAGGCGCCTGAGTATCCATCAGGCCCTGGCGCTTTATCCACGGGAGAGTGCTTGATGGCTGCGAGCACCTCATCCTCAGTAAACGGTGCGTCCAAGTGCGAAAGGTCAAATCGTTGGAGGTTGATGGAAGCCCAATTGAAATCTAGTCTCCGAGGCCCTGGTTCTCCCATGACAGCTGAAAAGTGGGCTTGGGCCACCCTTGCTTTATCGTCATGTGATGTAACCCAACCCGCACCATCCTTGAGACGGGCAATGTAATTCCGTCGACGACGTCCATTAGCCTTTAGGTGAAAGAATTTCGTGTTGGCATCTCCTTCTCTTAAATTAATGATTCTGGATGTTTGTCTCTTCCGCGTTCTCTCAATAACCGCATAGCCCAGCACTCTGCGTTTTAGTCCTTTGCGTAGGTGAAATTCAGCCGCCGTTAAAGCCCGGCTCTCCTGAGCGATGTCAAGTTGTTTAATTACATCCAGCGCCATATGTAGTTTAAGTCGGTTTTCTGAAATGATCGACCGGCTCCAAGCTCTCAGGTGTTGTGCCGTCGTGGCCATCTTGTGGTATAGGATCCTTACTGGCTGCGTATATGGTGTTGGTCCCTGCCACGCCTTTTTCACCTCTTCGGCGAAGCCGGGTATTTTTGTCTAGAAATTTTCGAATTTGAACGGCCGAGGTGTTCGCGGTCCTGACATGTTGGAGAGCAACAATGGGCAGTGGTCAGAAACGGAGGTAGATAGTGCTTGCGGGGCATGCTGGTCAAAAGCGAGGTCCCATCCTTCATTACAGAAGACTCTGTCGAGCCTGCACAGTGTCGGCCGTCGTCTCTCGTTACTCCATGTGTATTTTCGATTTTGTAGATGTATCTCCTTTAGCCCGCAAAAATTTAAAGCTGACCTAAATTGTCTCATACGAGTAGTGTTGAGGTTTCTATTATTTTTATCTCGTGCTTTATAAATCAAATTAAAATCCCCGAGCAGGAGCCATTGTTCCCCGTTGTCTGGCTTGCATCTCCTCAACTCCCTTAGAAAAGCTGGCTTTAGGTTGTCACGCGCTGGACCGTAGACGGCTGTGAGAAGGAACGAATGACCTGAGTCATTTAGTGTGACTGTGGCCATCATCGAGAATCGTCTGTAACTAATGTTTGTGAGGCCAACTAGACTGCTGTTCCAGAGTATAAGAATCCCACCCCTAAGTAGATTTTGAAAAATGTTGAAGGTAGTATTTTTCAAAATGTTGGTGTAGTTTTTTTAAAATTGTTGAATCTATTATTTTCAAATGTTGATTTATTATTCAGAAAATGTTGAAACTTGGAGGATTACTTATTTCTGACCCATACAATGATACCAGTCAGCGCCCATACACGAGTCGAGCACAACAGATTCACTTCATCTTGTGATAACATCTTTCATGATTTTGCAATCCAGATACACGGCGGCCACATAATGCATGCTGTACAAGCAATGGCAACACCCCCAAAAGCAGCTGTGCAGGACTAGAACTATACAGATACACGGCGGCCACATAACCACCAGTACACGCATATCATCGACAACAAGGTGACACGGTACAATGCGATGGAAGATCAACCAATATTCGAAAAGGTTACAAGCAGACAGGAAAGGTTACAAGATACGATGCCTGTACATACCAGGTGCTTGGAACGGACACATGCTTCTTCATCTGTCACGTGACTGCTCTGCTCACTGAGGCGGTGCTGCATTTGCATCCACTGTGTTGTAGGTGTAGTCACTTGTGTTCAATCCATACTGGAGGGCAGGAAAAAGGTGTGAGTTAATCCATCAGAACCGGTTAAAGATTACCATTTTCAGCTGAGGAATGCCGAGCAATCATTTTCTGCAGCCTTTGGAAAAAAAACGCACATGGAATTGGAAGAACCAATGAAATGATGCCACTGTAGACACACATGAGAATTTGACTGTAAAGACAAGCATGACTTCCGGATCTAGTTGCATTCTATATCCCATGATACTAATGACTCGTATGGTAGTCATCTAGTCAATAATGAGAGTGGATAAAGGGAAATTTTGTAGAAGGATTGAAGAAATAAAGAAGCACAAGGCGGATGAATTGGGTGTGAGCTATCATAGATGCATGAGTGGAGGTAGCTACTTGTTTTGCTTGAGAAAGATAACTGGCAGAATACAAGAATCATTCCTAAACTCCTCATCAGACACCTTGTCAGTTAAAGAACTCTGTGAACTCAATAGAAAATCAACAGTGTTGTCCGTAACAGTACAATTAAGGCCCACAACTATAACTACATCCAGCATGTGAGGATCAAAACGTCATGTGAGATTATGATGTGGTTCGTAGATTAGCTGCCTTACATGTATGACTTGATATAAATGAGTTGGCCACTTTCCTGATATCTTAAGATTGTGTGATTGTTTACACAGACGAAAAGCCAATGTTCAGTTCGTTGCGTCTTGGTGTTAGCTCATTCCTGTCTAATGTATGTACTATAGATATAAAATTGCACGAGTGTTGAAATGAGTGACAGTTGTCACCTTCTGTCTCATTCTTGAGCTCCAGAGGTCTGGACGGAAACCTCTGGTATCAACTGTGGTGGGAAGATAAGGCGGAGGAGCTTGGGCAACGAGGAGCGGCCTCCTTATGACCACAAAGTCTTCATCACTGTCGTAGTCCATGGTCCGGGCAGACAGCATGGCTCGTAAAATCATGGCCAAGAACAGTGAGAGTGCCTGTACATGGCACATGGTAGATAATGGTGATACATAGACTGGATTAGGAGTGATAATCAAACAAGGGCACTCCGAGTATGGCATTAGGAAAAACCTGCGTGGCGAAGATGGCAAGAGCAACCCATCTGCATAGGTCGAGGTTATTGTGGATGAAGGAGAGCAAGTTGTGGAGTTCGCCGGTGCGGTCATCGGGCAGGTCCTGAGCGAGGATACACGGAACACGGAGATGTAGTGTGGTGAGCAAGCAAGTAGGTAGAAATGAGAATCCGTGCGTGGTAGTTAACTAAACCTGGATCCAGTGCTCGTTGATGGTGAGATGAGCGGCGAGGGCAGCTTCGAGCAGCATCATAGCCATGGCCGGGATGGTGTACTGCGAGGAGGAAGAGTCAGCCACCGCCCTCTGAGCATCTAAGAGACGAGACGAGAAGAGAAGAGAGGAGTACGAAGCAGAGGCAGCATCCGGTGTTGATCTCGGCCGCCAGGTAGCCCGCGAGGAGCAGGATGCAGTAGAAGAGTCCCGCCGCCATGACGAGCGATGGAAACCAGAGGCCGGGGAGGAGGTCCTGGAGGTGGAGGTGGTGGTGACGCGCCCAGCGGGAGAGGATCCAGGCGGCGTAGAGGATGGCGGAGACGGCGGCGAAGGCCTGGAGGAAGGCGAGCAGCTTGAGCAGGAATCCCAGGCAGCACGCAGCCCAGCCCAGGCCTTGTCTGCTACGGCCGCCTTCTCCGCTCCGGCGACCCATCATCATCATCTCGGCTCTCGGCGGCGGCGGCGGATCTGGATTTGGATTTGGATCCCCTTCCCTCCCCGGCTGCTTTGCCTTGCCTGGATTTTTCGTCTTTTTTTTCCTTTCTTCCAAAATAAACGGGAGCACGCAAACGAAATAAATGATTGGCCAAATGCGTGCGTTGACTACTTCCCGTGAGAGCCCACAAGAGAGCAGGCAGGCAGGCTGCGGCCCGGCCCAGAAATCATTGAGCCCATGAATCCCGTCGCGCGCGCACGTGCTCCTCGGGATCTTTGGTGCCGCCCAAATCCATGGCCGGCGATGCATGACCGGATGCGCTGCATCTACTAGCTATTTGCATATAGCCATCCACCTCTCTCGATTAGTAGTCAGTCAGTCGTGGCATCGGCCGGAACCAAGAGTCCATTGACGCATGACGACGCAGCAGCCGGGGAGACACAAGGCGGCGGCGGTGGTGGTGGTGTGCCTGCAAGCGCAGCACGTCGCCGGCCTGCCCGCCGCCGCGGAGGGCCGCCAGGTCCTGCTGCGCCTGTTCCAACAACCTGCTACTCGTGCAGTAGCAGCAGCAGCAGCTGTGTGCGGGGAGGGGGGCGTGGCCGCCTTCCACGACCAGGTGCTCCTCCTGGACTGCGCACCACCCGTCAGCAGCATCGTCGGCGTCGCGGTCACGGTCGACGACGACGGCCGTCGTCAACACGGAAGCGCAGCTGCGGTCGACGTCAACCTGGCGGAGCAGCTGCGGCGGCCCTCCCCCCGGGTCCTCAGCTTCGTGATCGGCGGCGGCGCCGTGCTCTCTCTGACTCTGCACCACAGGCTGGTCGCTCAGCGCCGCCGCCGCCACTCTGTCTCTGGCTGCAACTGCATGGCGGCGGACCTGCTGCTGAGCTGCCTGCGGGTGCCCCTGCCCACCGGCGGACCACCACCACCTGCAGCAGGAGGAGGAGTAGGTGTAGGTCATCATCACGACGATGAGTCATCATCATCATCCGGCTTCATCACCATCGAGAAGGGCACCATCTCCATCTCCAGGCAGCGCCCGCCGTCCGACAACATGCTGACCACCGACGACGAGGGCGAGGAGGAGGACATCCGCAAGGTGGAGGACGAGTTCCTGGCCATGCTGAACGCCGACGACTTGTTGGACCTGGACGCGCTCATCAAGGACGCCGAGGCCGAGCTAATGCAATCAATTAATTAAGGATCATCAGTCAGCAGGAGAAGCACATGGTGGACGATCCACGTTTCAGGCAGGCCATGTTTTGTGTTAGTTCCAGCAATTTAACTAATCTACTATGCCTGCCTCGTATCCAACCCATCCCATGCCATCGCATCGCAATATTCATCGTCCTCAAAACCCGGATCCTGCAACCCACATATGCAAAGCCCATTGCTGCTCCAGTACCATATGTAGCAAGTAGGCCGGGCCGGCCTAGATTGTGCGTGCTATTCTGCGGCCCATAAAGCATTTCTTTCTTCTTGTTGTGTGATCCGACCACCTTATCCATTTGCCACTCTGATTCTTAGTATCCGCTCTGCTCCAAGGCAAACAGCGGCAGCCATGATGGCCTCCTCGCCCTCCCCTGCTGCTTGTTGCTCACCGACGACCCACCGGCCCTCTTCCTCCACCTGCTGTCGCGGCCTCGGCCCCCCCGCTGCTATTCGTGTCCTCGTCCATGGTCATCATGCAGAGAAGCGGCGGCGAGGGCATCCGCCGCCTTGTGCTCTCCCAGACCCCCAAGCTGCTGCGGCGCTACTTGCCGTCGCCGGGACAGTCGGGGTCGCGGCCACAATCCTGCTTCGCTCTTCTCCCCGGCGAGAGCAGCAGCAGCAGGAGGAGGAGGAGGTTGAGGTGGTGGTGGTTGCAGAGCAGTCGGAGTGCCCGGACTGCGGCGGGACGGGGCTGTGCGGGCTCTGCAAAGGGGAGGGCTTCGTCTTCAAGCAGCTGCCCGAGGAGGCGGCCACCAAGGCACGCAAGGCCGCCAAGAACATGGCCACAAGATACACAGCAGGGTTGGTGATTTTGATTTGCTATAATCTCCTCTCCCCTATGCAAATAATAATTCCAATTAATTGGCTGCAGGCTGCCCACCAAGTGGACCTACTGCAACAGATGCTCCTCCACCCGCTCCTGCACAACCTGCCGAGGCTCCGGCACAATCAAACCAATTACTAGTACTACTTAGTTGTAACTAACTCTGTTATTTATTTATTTATTTATAATATGTCAAGTCTGCATATTAGAAAAAGAAAAGCTAAAATAATTAACCGACAGCATATATTCCTGCGAACCGATACCTTCGAACCTAAGCAATGAACAAATTAAAGCTCCTCTGCCTTGCACTAGCAGGATGATGCATGTATGCGTGCTTTGACACTATATACTATATCATAGCAGCTTTGTTACAAAGATAAAGCACCTATTCTTTTTTTTAACCATAAACAACCTGTTCGCTTCAGCTTATCAGCCGGCTTATCAGCCACCAAACAGTGTTTTTCTCTCAGAACAAATCAGCCGTTTCAGTTTTTCAGCCAAGTCCAGCCGAACAGGCATACAGTGATCAACGTACGTACGTATTGGTTTAGATAACAATAATTAATTAATGGAAATACGTACCAATGGGTAATGTATGATACCAAAACACCATCATATTAATTGATTGAGAGGCCAGGTACATCTCCTGTTGACAGGGAGCACATGCATTGCATGTCTCAATTTTCCCAACCCGACATGGCATCTAATTCTGCAAGTATATTTATATATTTGGTGCTTTGCACACATAACAAAGTTTGATTTGGTTTTCGATGATGCATGTATTGTGGGCATGTTTGGATGGACAAAGCTAATTTTTAGCTTATTTATTGGTAAAAGTCCATTCTATTCTTAGCGGGTGTAGGAAAAAAATTGATAAAATTCTAGTGGAATGGTATTTTTATCTTTTTACCCTTCATGTCTAAAAGGGCCGATGACTTTGTGAAGATATTGATACGCATATATTCCCCCACTAGCTGTATACTACCTTTGTAGCTATGCGGTAGGTGATTGATATTCGATAGATCTTTACTGTCGAGTGCAACTTTAGTTGTATCACGTCCTTTATTCACATGGCTTTATTATATTTGACAAATGGATGGATGGATGCATGCATGTTTAGTATTTGATGGAAATAAAAAGGCATTCTCAAAGCTACAAGTATGTGATCTTTGAAGCTAAAATATTTTAGCCAATAAAAGAATCTGATTATATTTTCAACTACACACAACCTTTAATTTTGTTCTCGCTCTATATATTGGCTAGTGGTACACATACATACATGTATTATTTTAAAATATATATATATAAAGGCGTGTGATCTATATTATTTAATTAAAAAAATGCTACGGCTGCGCTATATATGTGGTGTGCTAGCTCGCTCGTGCTCCGACGATCCAATCTATCATCCTCGGCTCCTTTTCTTGGATCAATCATCATCGTCATATCGTCCATTATCGCAGGAGGTATTTTTTTTCTCTTACAAAATACCAACTCTCCAATTCAAATACATGTTGTTGTTTTCTTTTAATCCAATATATACATTTTGTTTTAGATACTCGTGTGTAGAATTAGATTAGATAGAAATGCCGCTTCCTCGTAAGCCCAAGCCCAAGCCCAGCGGAAAGAAAAAGGTCCGAGCCCAAACCTCAACACCTCCCCTTCCGCCGCCGACGACTCGCCGGCCGCCTCACCCGCGCCCCCTCCAATGCTCCAATGCAAGTCCTGGCACGGAAGAAAGAAACCACCAAGGCGGCTACTCATAGTCATAGATGGCGGCGCGGCAGCCGGCGCCTGTGGTGAGGCCGCCCTTCTGCATCATCTTGTTCATTTCTCTGGGGGATCGGATCGGATCAGATCAGTCGTTACTATGCTCTCGGCTTTTGACGCTATCATCAAGGTTCATTAATACGCAGAGAGCACTTTGTTTTGTTCCACCACTTGCAAGAGTAACCCATCTATCTCCTCCATCTTGTGCAGTGCAGCCTGTTCCCGTATATTTCTTGCTCCTGCTGAGCCGTACGCATGACGAGCTCTCAGACAACGGAGGCTTCCTCAAATCTTCACAAGGGATTATTGCTTGCTCTGCCCAACTGCCAACATTCAGATGCTTCTAAAATAAATCCTGGCTCCAGAGTTGGGGAGCTTATACTACCCAATGGGGATATTTATCGTGGTACATTATTGGGCAACACGCCAGATGGCTCAGGTAGTTATATCTGGTCTGATGGTTGTGTTTATGAGGGTGAGTGGAGGGGAGGCCTCAGGCATGGGCATGGAAAGATGCTATGGCCGACAGGGGCCACCTATGAGGGTGACTACTCTGGTGGCTACATCTACGGTGAAGGAACATATATCGGGCTAAACAACTCGACTTACAAGGGAGGCTGGAAGTTGAATCTTAAGCACGGCCTTGGTTTACAGACATATCCCAACGGAGACAGATTTGAAGGTTCATGGACGCAGGGACAAGTACAAGGCCATGGCATGTATACCTGGGCAAATGGGAACACTTATGTCGGCACCATGAAAAATGGAGTCATGTCAGGCAAAGGAATTTTCACATGGAAGCATGGAGATTCATTTGAAGGCAACTGGTTAGATGGTGTGATGCATGGGCATGGAGTCTATACATGGAAGGACTGTGGCTACTATGTAGGAACCTGGACAAGGGGGGTGAAGGATGGAAAAGGCACATTCTATCCGAGATGTCGTGAAATTCTGCTTCCCGATGAGCTAAGCATAGATGCTTTAAGAAAGAGAGGTGTGCTGCCTGGTGTTGAAAGTCAGATTCATGGTTCACGTACCCTTCACTCCTCGTTTGACATGGCAGATGTGATGGCTAGAGGAAATCAGGACTCTGCAGGTGTTTCATCGATTAGAAGCTTGGCTTTTGAGGAAACTCGCTCAAAAAATGTATCTCTGGAAAGACGGTGGAGTCTTGGAGTGGCTATTGAAAAATTCATTGGTCGTGAAACAAATGAAAGTTCTGCAGCCCAAAGCTGTGAAAACAAGACTGATTCCAACCTCCCTATACTGGAGAGGGAATATATGCAAGGTGTTCTTATCAGTGAGGTTTTGGTGGATACAAGCTTCTCGCATTCATTCAAAAGATCATCACATTGCCAGAAGAAAATAGTGAAGGATATCAAGAAGCCTGGGCAGACAATAATTAAAGGACATAGGAGCTATGATCTAATGCTCAGTCTTCAGCTTGGAATCAGGTAATGCATAAAACGAGACACCATGAACTGAGATTAGGATGTCTTTACTTTTTTCCACTCCTTATTGTTGTTCTCCATTGTATTTTGTTGAATGTTCGAATATGATTAACCCATAGGCAGGGTTTTGGCATGTCATAGCATAAGATACAGATACCTACTGTGCATGTACTGGCTGTGTCTATCTTTATTTACCAAAACAGTAATGAATTTTTGTCTTTGCAGCCTGAACAAAATGTTATGGATGCCTCTACCTTGCACAAGTTATTATCTGTCATTGAAAAGTAATTGTAAAGCATAATTGACAGGTTAGGTAATTACTTACTGCTGGGGAACTAAGTCTTTCCATCCGATGGTCCTTCAACCCGTACTTTTTACTTAAGATTAGCAGTGACGGAATTGGAGGCTTACATATGGAATACCAACTTGATAGCTGATCGGTAGTTACGACTTCAGATATTTTGGTTATGCGCTTTAATAAAGCAAGTGATACATAATAAAAATAGGGTCAATTATCTTGTTCATGTTGCGTGACTGAATATAGTGAAAGAGAAGTAGATTCTTCATTGTTCTGGAAGTGTAAAGATCTTCATAATAGAATTTTTTAGACAGAATTCACAACAGGGAGCAGGAATGATGGTTAAGCATATAGTTGATTATAGTAAGTGCAAATTAAACATTAATGCAAGCTTCAAGTCTTAGAAAAATCACTATTATTGATATTTTGGAGTTCCTTTTTCTCAATGGTATAGAAAGTGTGACAGTTGCTCTAATTATTATTATTATTATTTGTTATGGCAAGTGGGTCGGCCGCAGGCTTAGGCCCACGAGCACTGTAGCTCGTGAACAGTGCCACGAATAGGAGTAGTTGGTTTGTTAGGAAGGAGATAAGTTAGATGGATTTGGTTAGAGATACGGTTGTTTAGATTAGATTGAGTCTGTTAGATGGCTGGCTATATAAGCACAGCCGCACCATCCATTGTAATCAAGGAAGAAGGAGAGGATTAATCTCAGAGCCTCCAGCGTGAGGGCGAGATCCCATCTACTACCTTCTCTATCTCAGTAAAGTAACCATATCATTATTAGTATTATTTATTTATTTTTAACAGGACATTGTCTTGTAGAAAATATCCAACCGAATGGTGACCGCTGAAGGCTTTAATGTGATTGTACTCAGGTATACAGTTGGAAAGATTACGCCAATTCTGAGGCGTGAAGTGCGGGCTTCTGATTACGGTCCCAGAGCAAGTTTCTGGATGAGCTTCCCTAAAAATGGATCACGGCTTACTCCTTCACATCATGCTGATGATTTTAAATGGAAAGACTACTGCCCAATGGTTTTCAGGTTTGTTGCATGGTGTCTTAATTTTCATTCACTAAGACTATATTTATGATCACCATAAGTTATATTGTAATCTGTAGAGCCTTCATGTTCTTTTCGCTGAAGTTGCTTAGATTCACAACCTGGATAAAGGAAACTAGACATAGGGTCAAGTGTGTCTTGCAAATGCAATAGCTTGAAGAGTTTGATGCTCTTTTAAGTCTTATCCTGTAATTTTGTTCTTGCCGAAAACAATATTAAATTCTGAACCTTCCATTACTAGTTAGGATCACAAAAATGAGAATTTTCCTTAATCAGCACCTAATAAGTAACTCTACCTGTGCTCTTATCTGATCAGGCCTACTTGTTTGTGTGTAGAAACTTGAGGGAGATGTTCAAGATCGATGCAGCAGATTACATGGTTTCCATTTGTGGAAGTGATGCACTTAGGGAGTTATCGTCTCCTGGAAAGAGTGGAAGTGTCTTCTTCCTATCACAGGATGATCGATTTATGATCAAGACTCTACGGAAGTCTGAAGTGCAGGTTTCATATATTTTAATGATTTAGAAATTTGCTGGGAAACAATGCCTCACACCAAATTTTCTTATCCAAAAATATACTACCATATCCTATTAAGAACCTTTTGAAAGTATATTCTATTACATTATGATATGTGGGTTGGTATAATGTTTAGATCATATGTTTTTTGGTAAATAGAAATGGGAGCAGGCATGGAGACAATGGTTCCATCTTTTACCAAATTCTAGCAATCAGTAAAGAGTTGGATATATTCAATGATCCAGAGCTTTTAGCTTATCTGGCTTTGGTGCTTGACTTGTCATATAGAGTTATACTTTAAAACCTTTGGACGGTTCACTTGTTGACACTTGGATCAACTAAAAACAAAAAAACTCTTGCAGGTTCTTCTGCGAATGCTTCCAGAGTATTATTACCATGTGCGGACCTATGAGAACACACTCATAACTAAGTTTTTTGGTCTCCACAGGGTTAAACCATCCAGCGGTCAAAAGGTTATCACATTATTAACAGCTTGACTTTATTGTTCATGCTTCCTTCCTACTTCACGTGAAACATAAGAGAAGAAGTTTTACAATTTGTGCACACAAATGTCTGTTAATTTTTTTAAAAAAAACTTTGACCATTGGTGTACCCAAAGTCTTTGGGATTTTAATGAAAAGTGTTTTCATAATATAATAGTTTTCCTTTCTTTTGGTTTTGCTAATATTCCTGATGGAAAGTGATGCTCAAGGTCATATCTGTGACCATTCCTTGTCTACAGTGTCATAGATTTAATTTTTAGACAGTTGGAGTGTTCTACATATCTGATTTTAATTGTAGCCATTTATCCTAAAGTAGTGCATGCTGTTGTTGTTTGTGTTTGCAGTTCCATTTTGTAGTGATGGGAAACATGTTTTGCACGGAACTTAGAATTCACCGGAGGTTTGACTTGAAAGGTTCATCCTTAGGCCGTTCAACGGACAAAATTACAATTGATGAGAACACAACCCTGAAAGACTTGGATCTAAGCTATTCATTTTATGTTGAGCCTTCTTGGCGGGACACACTGCTTAAGTAAGCAACTTGTAGCCTAGTAAATTATGCCATAAAGGGCTATCTTATGATTTCTTTCATTGAATTATGATTCTGTACCTGTTATATGAATATTATTCTACCAGTTGGTGCATCATATCCTTTTTAGCTAGAAATTTCACTTTCACTGTTTAGTATTTTTGCAAAATTATATTCCAGACATGTTAGCTGAACAATGTCAGTCCTGTCATTTTTTATCAGTTACTATTACGAAATGCCTATGTAATAAATATTTTGACACTAGTTGACCCAAAATGCCATTTGATGTAAAGTAAGTTCCTTCACTATTGCGTATTATATTGTGAAGCTTCACGATTATAAATTATTCTGAGAAAGAATCCTACTAGTTGGAAGGAAAAGAAACCAAATCTCTGATTTCTTCGGAGCAGTCATATTTGATCTATGTATTAATACCTTTTTTTTTAAGAAAAACGCTACTATTTCTTTGCATTTTACCAAGAGTATGCTATTTCTATTCATTGGAGTGCATGCATCTTAAGTGTAATCATCTTTTTATCTGTAGGCAAATTGAGACTGATAGCAAATTTCTAAGGAATCATGCAATAATGGATTATAGCTTGCTTCTTGGCGTCCATTATCGAGCTCCTCAAAAGCTGCGGACACAGGCATCTTTTAATCATACAATCGTACCAGATAGGCTCGCTGTTCTTTCAGAAGAAGGTAACTTTGTGCTATACACTTACAGTCTTGCACTATCTGTCTCCATAACTATTGTTGTACCGCCCGATCACCTCTTCATTTCTTCCCTCTCTGAGCCTGGTCTCACGTTGACAACAAGCTCACTATGCCTTTAGTCTTCCACAACAACATGATTATGTAAAGCACAAACTGTAACTAATATAGAGTTTTCCTGGAAATTAGTGTTGATTGTTGATTCCATGCAACACAATAAAACATTTGGACATGTACAATAGCTTCTCCATCTTATAGTTATAGGAATGTGGTCATACAGGAAGGGCCCTTTATCGCCTAGGCTCCTCCCAGAACTTGTAAGTTAGTGTGCTTGACATTGAGAAACCTTTTGCCGCCATTTTCTTCATTTGCTCTGAAGTTTCAAATTCTTCTAATATCAGTCCAGTCAACATTACAACCCATGTTATCAATGTAAACAGTCCAATCTGCGTAACCTTGCTTTGAGATGTAACTAGTATTATGATCACTAGTCATGTTTCATTTACTTATTATTGACATTGTGAGGCAATGTAGGCGCTCTGGAGGAGGACATTATGAACTGTTCTGAAGGACTGGTTTTGGTCCAGCGAGCTAGTGATCAAAATGATGTTGTTATTGGTCCTCATATAAGGGGAGCCCGTCTTCGATCAAGTGCAAGTTTTGAAGAAGTAGATCTCTTGCTTCCAGGCACCACAAGGTGAGTTATCCTATCATTATGCGCCTGTTCACATTGTTGTATGTTATATACTATTGGGGTGCAAGTCTGACAAAAACTATTCACTTTATCAGGCTCCAGATCCAGCTAGGGGTTAACATGCCTGCAAGGGCAGAACAGACCACTAAAGAAGATGACAGGGAGTCGTTTGGTCAGGTGTATGATGTGGTGCTCTACCTGGGAATAATTGATATCTTGCAGGAGTACAACTTAAGGAAGAAGATTGAGCATACTTATAAGTCCATCAAATATAACTCATTATCAATATCTGTAGTAGAACCTAATTTCTACTCGGAGCGCTTCCTGAAATTCATTCGTACGATCTTTCCTGAAAGGTCATAAGAACCAGTAATTCCTCATCTTGTGCAACAAGCGTTATTCAGCTCTTATTTTTTTTCCTGCCACATCCCTTGTTGCTTCCTTCAAGCATTCACCCTGGGTTTTGTTCCCCGTGTACACATTAGGCTGTCTGATCAAGGCAAGTTTTGAAGCAGCCAGATTTCTCTTGCTGCACTCGCTGACCTCAGCGATTCCTTGCATTATTAGTGGAAAAACTGTGCCTTAAATTCCGCTTTCCAAGGCCGTCCTAATACTATGTGTGAGTGTAATATGGTGGAAATGTTTTGCACAAAACTGTATAGAGCATAGGAATGACGTGAAGGGTTTAAGGAACCCCCATAAAGTAACAATATTCTCTCTGGAAAATTTAGCTCGAAGATTTCGAAATGTTATTTTAAGCTTGTTGTCGCCAAAAACACAAATAATATCACAGTTGATTCCTGTAAAAATGATAAAACTATGACAGGCTCCTTATGATGTTGATCTCCTTTTTGTTTCTTTATCTGAGCCAATTTTTGCATGACGATGGTAGATGATAAGCATATTCCGTTGAAACTTTGATGCACTTTTTGGTGGAAGGAGTAGCACCAATTTCAACTGGGGTGCATTTCGGCGGTACATGCATCTATGAATATATTGGGTTAGGTTGCTGGATTAATACGTGCCTAGGGAACAGAAAGATTGCAAATGAATACCTAGCTGGTGGTGTACATTATATTCATGGATCATCAAAACATCTTTCAAAGTCTATAGCACACATGCTGCAATTTTTTTTTACAAAAATGGCATAATTTCTTTCTAATGGATTGCAATAAGCTCCTTCAACTTACATACCAGCATATGGAGAATCTCGAAAGCACAAAATACAAGAGTGTATTTGGTTGCATGCACCACATGATGCATGCATGGATGATCTTGGACAACCAATTTGCTTGTACATTCACTCTAATTAGTAGAATAATGTATTAAGTGGGATGGTCTCATCCTAGATGAGTTGGTCCAATTCACCTAACCAAACAAAAGGATCATTATTATTTTGAATTATTTCATACATGCACCTAACCAAACAAAAGGATTATTATTATTTTGAATTATTTCATACATGAATCAAATGATACAACCAACCAAACACACTACGAGCCACCAACTGGTTTGGTATCCGTCAGAATTATGGTGCTGATTCTGCTGCTCCAGATTCCGATTTCCCAGCTATTCGATTCATCTGATCTTCCTAGTGAATCAGAGGAAAGGTTTGGCTCCTCCAGGCGCGACGCCACGGTCGAGCAGGGCCAAGCACGGGGATGGCACCAATTTCATATAAAAAAAAGGTTACATACTAATGATCAATAACTTATCATAATGAAGCAAAATACGCTTTACATTCTTTGGACAGAGACATTACAACAACTGCGCTACATTGTATCCACACAGACGATCTACGGCGACAGAGGCAGACCAACAAAAAGGGAATCACATGTTCATGCTGTACGTTGAATTTGAGACCTCCCCAAATCCACCCCCCTCCTAACAGCCTGGTATCACACTACTATCTCCTATAATAACAAATCAAAAAAGACATCAGCAGATACAACCGAGTCACCTCCAGTGACACTTCTGACCCGCAGTCGCCATCCTGTTCCAGCCCAAACGAACACTAACTCAACACAAGCACAGCGGCCCACGAACACGCATACCAAATGCCACCCAATAAGTTGCCTGCAATTCACTCGGCTTTGCCTTTGCCTTTGCTTTTGCCCTTTGGTAGGTATCTTACACAATCTTCCGGCTTCTCCTTGACAATAGATCAAAATGCCAATACCACCCTTTTAGCAGAACTAGCATTCCCGTTCTGGGAGTGGGACCAGCTTGTGTAGGGTTGATGTCCCCTGAAACACAGTTGTTCGCCCACCCTTGAGGTATTCGCGCAGCTGCAGCACAATAAAATTTACATAATTACAACCTCAAGCTAATTCTTCGGTCGCACACATGCTTGCAAGTTGGGCATAGGAACATATACAAACCTCATCCTGGCTTATCTTTGTGAACCCAAACCGCTCTGTCCAGATAGACTCTGCTTCCTCTGCAGCTGGTAGCACAAAATGTTTCACCTCCAAAGATGCCAACAGTCGTTCTATGCAGGCGAAAAGCGCTTGGAAATACCCCTGTTCAGTGCACAGAAGAAGAAAAAAGGATCAATACTAGTATACGTCAGACAACTTTGTAACAAGGTTAACCTCAACTCTGCAATTACATTCAAATTAATAATCCAACTACTAAAACTTATTCCGAAGAACTAAAACATCCTGCACCATCAAAACCATCTTCCAAGACTATAGTACACCTACTGTATTAACACAATAGACCATGTTTGCTGTCCCTTATCCACAAGGGGCATTGGAGCAACCATGCAGTGCATACATGATCTGCGGAGCAGGTTTATGCCCAAAATATTCATTGTTTATGTTCCAATGAGAACTCGAATTATAATGCACCCGATACTTGACGAACTTACCAAGCCTTGACTATCCCTACTTGTAGCGACCAATGGCAGCTCAGCAATTTCACTACCCATGATGCGGAAAAGACCGGCAGAAACTACAGTGTTGCTGCATCAACAAAATTAATTAGAGCAGCTTAATTAGGAATAATTTATTGACGATGTCATTTCATTTTCAGCCAGAAACAATCTAAGACAAAAATTACCGCACAGTTAACACAGCACAATACATTCCTGTGTAATCTTGATCCCTTGCACTCCTCCTGGAAACAAGCATATATTATTTCTACGATGGTGAGTTGTGTGTGATACAAGTAAAGAGGATGACACTAATCAATACCCATAAACCATGGCTGGAATGAGGTCTCGGCCAGTTGCTATCTGAATAATGGGATCGAATGTTTCCTGCAGAAACGAAAAATAGTATACTGAATCAATAGAGGATGCATCCCAGGTATTGTAAATAAACAAAATATTGTTTATGCCTGCTAAGCAGAATCTGCAATCATTTCCCCTTCTATAAGTTGGGCCTGAACTTGAATAATGTCAGTTAGTAAAATGAAGATGCTTTTATTCTTTCAATTTTTCTCTTGTTGATTTATAGCTTAAACTGGCAGGTTTGCAAGGTTGTACATGAAATAGGGAATGTGCAAAACAAGATATCCACTATATTTCACCTCAATTATAAAAAATACACTCCGTACAACCCTGCATAAGGATAAGTTTTCTTTTCTTAACATACTATACATCCTGGTCATAGGTTATTGCAAATCCTACAAATTAATATCCAGTATGAAGTGACAGAAACTCACATGAAAAATGGCAACTGCTTTGGAGAGCACTAATTTGCTGTCTTCTGAACTCTTATCCTTTAAAACTCTCCATCTAACATCAAGGTCAGCATCCTCATCTAAACCTTTCTCTTCTCGCTTCTTCTTGATAACATCTAAATCCATGGTAGGGACAGGTTCTCCCCCACGGTTAAGTAAGTCTTGCAGTTTCTGGTTAATCCTCACACAGTCGGTGGAACAATACCATGCTCCCTCAGGCAATGCCTGCATTGTTTAATTATTAATTAATATGGTGCTAAATTTCTGCAACAAACTCTTACAGATATCTCAGGTTAGAAAAATCACCGTCAGATCAGCCATGTTATGTTCCTTGAGGCAACCAACATGATATTCTCTACCGCACTGATAAAAAAAGACATGAATGACTTACTGTTACAAATTACCACTGCTGCCTTATAAAAAGCACGAGACAGAAATAACAGGATAACACTCTGTACATAAATCATGAATGGACACTAGTATCATCATTCATAGAGGTAAACCATGCTCTATAACCCTATATGATTGGCAAACGTACTTGGTCACAAAGCAGCACGGTCCGGGTACTGAATTTCTTTTTGCTGAAATCATGGAGCCTGCCAAAATAATTCAAACAGATAATCTCCATGGATTATATATATGAAAGAAAAGAATCCTGGGAGTACTAGAGAGTCGAATGAAAGCATATATAAAAATAACAAAACTGCATACAGATCCTGGACCAGATGTTATGCCACTTCTGGTTTTGAAGAAATGCTATGGCACTTGGCAAGTTGCCATTAAGCGGAAACAATCTGTAACTTTCTTTCTTATAAAAGGTACCAGTAAATACTTCGCAGAAAACTCATAACAAGCACAACTAGAAATTATGAACTAATGCTAACAAATGATTAACTAGTGTAGATAAAGCTTAAAGAAAAAATAATGAAATGAACATCTATGCAAAAGTAATCAGCAAGTTGGCAAGGGGTAAAGAGATTCAGCAATCAGCAGTAAGATATTGATCTCCCTTAGCTCAACCAGTCTATGCAACAAATACCACTACTTGATAAGAGGTTTGCCAAATTTCCTTTGTTGGCTCAGGAAATGTTTTATGGAAGACTGGAAACACATATAGTCTCGGGAAATGAACACTTACTTGCACAGTGCACAACCGCCAAATCCAGTCGCAAGTGATGTAGCAACACGTATCGACCGTGTGAATATTTCTGCCAAGGGGTCAGCTCCTTCAATCCTCCCAGCAGCTATTGCATTGTTGTTATATGCCAAACAACTTTCCCTCTGTTGTCTATTCTCACAATATCGGCAACACCAAGTTCCCTTCGGGTTAGCAAACAAGCTAACACATTCTGCAAGAGATAAAAGGGAGGAAATACAGCATTACAGTAATGAGAACCAAAAAATGCAGCTCTGTTCAAAGGGGTTCACCAAAACAAATATTTAAACATAATTCTTGATGAAACACCAGATGTTAGAAATAAGAACTGCAAGATGACAGTAAGAAACAGTTGAACATAAGTGTAAAATGCAGCACTGTAATTCAAAGAAAAAGGTTATACAACAGGAATCCCCATGTAGACTACAAATTGAGCATCGTGCTACAACTTACAACATAATTTAGGTGCATTTTAGAAGGTATGACACCTGGATTTTAAGCATCATTAAAATTGCTGTAGACATTAAATTTAGCCTTCCACTAGAAAACATATATTTAAATAGCCGTGTATCCTAATGGAAGAGTTAAATGTTGCTTATTTAAGCAGTAAGGAAACATGCAGCATTGTCATATTGGCTATGCATAATGTCATTACCTCTGTGAAAAGCTCTTGGACAGGTATCACAAAGGAGAAGCTGGCCACCATCTGAACAAATGCTGCACAAATCATCACTTTGTCTGTTTGTCTTTTGACCTTTTAAGAGTGAAATTGACAGCTCATGCAGCGAAACACCATTTGACATATATATGTTGTGGTACCTAAAATAGTTTTTGTGGAAGGGATTAGAGTTTGAATTGTACCCTTTACAAAAATAAACCGCAAGAAATACTCACGGTTTGCGTCGAGCAGCTCGACCAGCATGAGCTTCAAATTGTGAAGGACTAACCTGTTCATTGAATTAAACGAATTCAAGAATTAGACTAGGGAATACTCAGTTGCGTGCCATTAAATTTTCAACACACATCTAATGAAAGGGGCTGCAAGTTACCACTGTGTCGCAGCAATGACAGTAGATCCCAAGTTCCTTTATATATCCTTCCAGTAACCTCTAGAAAGTTGTCACTACAAGTGTTAATAATAAAATAACATTTGTACTGGCTGAAAACAGTAAGTTGAGAGACGAAAAAAGAAAATAACCTTTCCGCCAACAAAGTAGCCGACATTAGTGCCCTCTGGTAAAACACCACTCATGAAAACCACCTTATGCAACCCCTTATCCCTTTTTTTGGTCATGAAATAGCCAAAATGGGGATCAATGGGATGATTAATTCAAGGAAAAGGATGCTTATCACAACTGACAATACCTACTTTCTTGTAAGCCTTCCTACACTTGCAGACTTTGCTCCTGGGGATGCACTTTTATATCCCTTGGCAGATGAAGTCCGACCTCGTGCAACTTTTGAAGACCTAAATAAAAGTAGGGCAACAGCCAATTGTTTGGGACCCAAGCAAATACTTTTGATGTGATAAAAAAAATGGAATGGCCACATTTATTACAAAGATTACCTGGTACTATTCTTAGCTCCCTTGGACTCCAGACATGAATCACAAAACAAAGCAAATTTCCCACTGCGTAGTGTGCTGAACGAACCTGAAAGATTAGATATTTGATCAATATTTGAGAAATTAACGAAACCAAGCTAGGTAGGGATGAGAGGAGAAACTGCCCACTTTTGCAGGTTTGGCATCTGAATGTTCTCTTGTGAGGTGCTGGGCCTATCGCCTTCTGTATTGCAGACTCCACCATGTCTAAGGTAGCATTTGTGCATGCCCTCAATACATCATGAAGGTTATTTCCATTTTCCAGGAAAATGTAGTCGGATGGGTGCTTTTTGGTACTCCCAGCATGCACCTCAAAATAGTAAGGTGAAACAACCTGCAACTCAAGGCACATTGGTTCGACTCTCAAAGTTGGGATAGCAAGGTGGTGATTTCGGAGAAGAGGAGAAAACTCACTTTTCGGCCTTTGCATGAAGAGCAAGCGCACAATATGCCGGCACGTTTGATAACTCCCCGGAGTACTGCCCGCTGAAATAAGAGCAGAAACAGATCCCTGGTCAATCAAATTACAGCAGCCATGAAATGAAAGTAAGCACAAACGGGGACATCCAGAACAGCAGGTAAAGATGAGAAACCCCACATTTTGTACATTCATCATAATGTGACATGCAACCAGAAAGACGCGCAAGCAGAAGAGATGAATGATTTAGCTAGAGAGAGGAGAGCATACATAACCAACATACCTTGCCTTTCCTCATGATATACTTGACGGGCTGGCCTTCGAGCAGGCCGGTGGCGAGAAGCTCCCTGAGGTTGGTGGGGATCTTGTTTGTAGTATTCCGCTTGCTGCTGCTGATGCTGGTGGTGGCGTTGGGTGATGGTGAGGAGGAGGCATTGCTGGCGGTGGTGGTGCCCGAGAGGTCGTCGTCGTTGCTGTCCTTATCCTTGAGCAGGAGTGATCTGGTGAAGCGCCTGAGCGCTGGACCGGGCTTGCTGTCGTCCTCTTCCTCGGGCGGTTCGGGTTTGGGCTTGAGTGGAGTGGCATTGTGAGGAGGTGGAGGAGCTGCGGTAGGAGGCTTGTGGTTGAGCATGGAGCGCGTGATCCGCCTAGGCGGCGACTCCGGCGGGATGACGATGTTGGTGTCGGCCTGCGGGGGTGGAGTGGAAAGCGGCGGCGGCGGCGGCGGCGGCTGAGAGCTGGTGTCAGCAGCCATCAAGGCGAGCACGGGGCCGGGCTGCTCGACTGTTTCTCCTTCGGGAGGGGGAGGGGGAGGGGGAGGGGGAGGTGGAGGATCTGCAAGGCTAGGGCCAGGGCGCGGGCGCTTGGGCTTGGGTCCGTCGGAAGGCGGCGATGAGGTGGTGAGCAGTGTGCGGGATGAGCGGCGGGTGCGGCCGAGGGGCTCGGAGAGTGCTGCCTGGGAGGCGATGGCGAAGGCGAATTCGCGCTTGAGGCCGGCGCGGACGCCGGAGCGCAGCACGAAGGAGGAGGAGTCGGCGGCGGCGGCGCCGTCGGGGTCGTCCTCCATGGTGGATCCCTCTGCCGTCGCCATCTTCAACGAGTGAAATGGATGGATTGGATCGAGATGTCTTCCTCCGATCGATGGAACCGATCTGCAGCTGCAACCGAAGAGGAACCCAAGGGGGATTGGGATTTGGTGGAATTGGACTCAACTTGGTGGAGAAGGAAGAGAGGCTGCTGCTGCTGCTTACTACTGGCTGCTACAGGAAGTAACAGCCTTCATTGCTGAGCTTGCTCGTGCTCACCATTGCCCATGGAGTTTTATGTGTCGGTCCTTCTTCAAGACATGATTTATGTTCGCATCCCTAGACAAGCCTGCATCTTGGAGCATAATGCAAGTTCTCTCTAAAATAATAAGACCAAAATGCAAAAAAAGCATACCGAGGCCTGTGGAGTGGGCCGCAGCAACCCGACCCGACCCAAGCGAGTCAGCAGAGTCAACAACCCACCACCACCATCCCGACCGGCGGAGAAGAAGGCCGGAGCCGAGCGATTCCTAGAAGCTCACCTGAGGTTGGGTTGGGTTGGGGAGGGCTCGCTTAGGTCTCAGCCCAGGGATAGATGGCCGCCGCGCCGGTCCTGGCGCTGCTGCTCCTGTCGGCGCTGGCGGAGGCCGCCGCCGGCGGTGATATCGTCCACCACGACGACGAGGCACCCAAGATCCCCGGATGCAACAACGATTTCATCCTGGTAAGAGCCCCCTCCTCCTCCTCTACCTCTACCCAATCGAATCGAATCGAATCCAGTCCCCAAATGGAGGGGGAGGGCATGTACAGTGTACACCACCAGACCATACTGAAATAGTTATGTGGTAGCTACTCCTATCTATTTTTAGCATCACAAGAGAGCTATGACTGCCCATTTCATCTACCTAGCTGATCTTGTGTCAGGTAAAAGTGCAAAGCTGGGTCAACGGCAAAGAGGGTGACGAGTTTGTTGGTGTTGGTGCTCGCTTTGGTCCCAAAATCGTCTCCAAGGAGAAGCACGCAAACCGAACTAAGCTCACGCTCGCAGACCCTATTGACTGCTGCTCTCCTCCAAAACACAAGGTCTATCTTCTGCAACTTCCTACACTCAATATTTGCCTGTCTTCTGTACCCCCAGCGCTCAAATGCTTCCTTCTCATCCTAGGTTTCTGGAGATGTTCTTCTAGTTCAAAGGGGCAAGTGCAAATTCACAAAGAAAGCAAAGTTTGCTGAAGCTGCCGGTGCTTCTGCCATAGTAATCATAAACCATGTCCACGGTGCGTTGTTTCCCTATTCATGACTTGTGCCACTGCTTGTAGTAATCATAAACCATCTGAGGAACGTTTTATTTCACATGTTCTGTCTTGTGTTTACCCTGCAGAACTGTACAAGATGGTCTGTGAAAAGAACGAGACGGATCTTGACATACATATACCTGCAGTTCTCCTGCCAAAAGACGCAGGTTCTGCTTTACACACACTTCTTACAAGCGGTAACGCAGGTAAACTGCTAGCTCGCAGTGGTCACCAGCATTTCAATTTTCATATGGAACCTTAGGGTGTTGGCTACTTGCATTTTGGTTATTTCTTCAATCTGGAATAGCTTACTGAGTAATGATGTGATGTATCCTTGTCCTTCCTTAGTTTCTGTGCAGCTGTACTCTCCAGACCGTCCCGTAGTCGACACTGCAGAGGTATTTCTATGGCTTATGGCTGTGGGTACAGTCCTTGGTGCTTCATACTGGTCCGCATGGAGTGCTAGAGAAGCGGTTATTGAACAAGAGAAGCTCCTGAAGGTTCTGATCTCTATGACATGACACTTGCTCCATTATAGCATCGACTTAAACTGATGTACTGACGAATGCACTTATTGTTAAGGATGGCCATGAAGGCCTATTGAATGTTGAGGCTGGGGGTTCTACTGGCATGGTAGACATCAATGTGGCATCAGCGATAATGTTTGTGGTGGTTGCGTCATGCTTCTTAATAATGCTTTACAAACTGATGTCTTACTGGTTTGTGGAGCTACTAGTGGTAATATTCTGCATCGGCGGTGTAGAGGTGCAATTCTATCTCACTATCAGTTTACTTTCAGATTACATAATTACGAAATACAAATTGTAATCATATTAGCTGCTCTTACTTTCTATTTCATGGTACAAGTACCTTGAAACAACCTAGTGTGCTATTAGTTCACTGATCCTACAGTGTTTTTCAGATGATTGCTACACAAAACTGTTGCTGTAGTTAGTCCTTTGCTGTTTTTCCTTTCTTGAACTAAAGCATTTGTTTATGCAGGGTCTGCAAACATGCTTGGTGGCTCTGTTATCAAGGTACAGTGGATTTGCTTGGGGGTTTGTTTGAATCAAGCATTCTGTTCAAGAACCTCTGCAACAAACCTGAGTTTTTTTCCCTGAAATTACTAATATTGACTAAATCGTGGAACCTTTCAGATGGTTTAAACCTGCTGCAGAATCTTTTGTGAAAGTACCATTCATTGGAGCTGTTTCACATCTTACTCTGGCAGTTTCCCCATTTTGCATTGCGTTTGCTGTTCTATGGGCTGTTTTCCGCCAAGCTTCCTTTGCTTGGATTGGGCAAGATATTCTTGTGAGTGTCACTGTCTGTAGTATTCGATGCCCCCTATTGTAGTTGTGACATCAAATGATTCCAAACTCTGTACTTATCAGGGTATCGCACTGATAGTTACGGTCATCCAAATTGTCAGAGTACCCAACCTCAAGGTAATCACATTGCTCTTGATTTTGACTTCCGCTTTGTGTTGACTTTAGCCAAGGGTTTTCTTCATAACTGTGGTGGTACCTGTTTTATTTACCTTGTGGCTGTGATCAGGTGGGTTCGGTTCTTCTCAGCTGTGCCTTCCTGTATGACATCTTCTGGGTGTTTGTCTCCAAGAGGTGGTTTCATGAGAGTGTGATGATTGTGGTAAGTATTGTGAAAGGGCATTCTAATATTTGGTGGTGATAGTTTCTTGATTTTGTGGTTGTACATACTGGTTTCTTCTGATAGGTTGCACGCGGTGATAAGACTGACGAGGATGGTGTGCCCATGTTGCTAAAAATTCCACGAATGTTTGATCCATGGGGTGGATACAGCATCATTGGCTTTGGTGATATCCTTCTTCCTGGGCTGCTAGTTGCTTTCGCACTAAGGTAAGTCTGGTGTGCAAAACGTCTGTAATTTCTTCTATGTGAATTAGAGCGATGAGTTTCCTTTGAAAATTGTTTGTTGTTCAGATACGATTTTGTTGCGAAGAAGAGCCTTCAGTCTGGTTATTTTTTGTGGTCAATGGTGGCCTATGGTTCTGGTAAGTTTGAGTCCATGCAGCGGGCCGAAGATTGAACCATGATTTCTTCAGTGGAGACTAACTGGCTATTTCTCCGTTGGCCACGTGATCAGGACTTCTAATCACATATGTTGCGCTGAACCTGATGGATGGGCATGGGCAACCTGCGCTTCTGTACATCGTGCCCTTCACACTCGGTAATGAAGATAGCTTGGGACTCTGCAGTGGATGCATATATAATATGTGGAGATTGTGAATGTCCGAATAGGGACGATTGCATTGCATGATGCGATTGTGTGTGTTTTGTTGGTGCAGGAACACTGATCGCGCTTGGGTGGAAGAGAGGGGAACTGCGGAACCTGTGGGTGAAGGGAGAGCCAGACAGAGTGTGCACGCATATGCATCTGCCGCTGCTGCCGGCAAGCCCAAACTAATTATGCATATTCCGAGTAAGTTGGTTCCTGCTAATTATGGTAACTACTGTAGTGACTAAATATATGCATGGTGGAGAAAGTTGTATTAATTTGATGGAGACACTTTACTGATGTATGTATATGTATGTATCGTTGCTTATGCCCAAATTGTAGGCCGTTTTAGCTTTTCTAAATATATAGCTTTTGCTATACACCATGTCTAGATACATAGAAAAACTATGTATAAAATGATTTACAATTTGACATGCAGGGAGTAGCAGTTTGGCTCATCATGCATGTCTGTTTGTTTTACATATATAAGTAATATGATGCTCCATGCATCATCTAGCAGGCAGTATTGAGAGAGACTGATTGGTTGATGCCTGGATGGCTTGGCTGTTGCAAGTACTTACTGCCTGCTTGTAACAAGACAAACAAAAAAAAAAGGTAGCATCAATTGAAGTGGTGCGTGCGCTTTGTTGCCAATGCCGGGGATGTCACCTCTTGCTCCGTTGACGGCGCCGGCAGCAGGTTGAGGTCCAGCTCCAGGCTGACGTTGTTGCCTCCTGCGCTCGTCTCCTCGGCGGTGACCACGCTCTCAGGCGCGGCCCCCGCCGTGAGCGGCCGGTGGCGCCTCATGTGCCCGCCAAGCGCCTGCCCGGATGCGAACGTGGCACCGCACGCCGAGCACTCGTGCGCCGCCGCCGGCCTCCCAGCCACCGCCGCTGTGCGCAGGCTAAGCGTCGTGGTGACAGCAGCAGCGGCGGCGGCCTCCGCCTCCGGCCGCCGCGGTTTCTTGATCTTGTCATTGTTGTGGCTGGTGCGGTGGCCGCCGAGGGCCTGGAAGGAGGGGAAGCACTTGTTACACGTCTTGCACTCGTATGACGACGGCGGCCGCTGGGTCGTCGTCGGCCTGGGGGGTGCCGGCACCGGCACTGGCATTGCTGGCTCCATTACGGTGGCGGCTGGACCCTGGGCGAGGAGGATGAGGCATTTGGCCATGTCCGCCGCCTCGTCTTCCTCCTCTTGCTGCGTGGTGGTGCTGCCGCTGTGGGATGAGGATGACGAAGCGGGCGACGGCAACGAGGAGCACTGGCGACGTCGCTTGGCGCGCTGCTTGTGTGCTCCGGCGATGTAGGCCGGCGGCGTGGCCATGAGCGGGTCTCTAGCTCTCCGCCTCCTCGCGCATCTCTGTGGCAAAGGTAGGAGAGAGGGCAGGGAGAGGCAAAATGGACATGGATGCTCCGATATAGCGCGCATACTCCATATAGCACTGTGATGAATAGGATAGGACGATGCTGGACGTACGTCAATTTCTTCCTCTCCTTAGATAGCAAAAAAACAAGCCAATTATCAACAACCACAGAGAATGCATGCGCCGTGGCTCAGGACTTCAATTTTACTGCAAGAAAATAATCTAAGACAAACATACATCATGAGTTGTTTGGTGAATGTTTTTTCAACAAATCGCACCCATGTAGTACTTGGCTTGTTATTAACATGGCATCGAAATCAAAGGAGGTTTTCGAAAATTATTTGGAGTGTGAGACACCAGCGTTGAACAGACCTGAATGTTGCAAATTTTGATAATAATGAAATCACCACAACGTCTCCTATCAATGTTGCAAATCGCGTTACAACAGTGTCATATAGATGTACACATCACTTAGTACTGGAAAGAATATCGCAGTTAAATATGTATGAACAGCCATACGTTAACTATATATAGATATTCGAATTTAGGTGGATAGATTCCACCACATGACCATAGGGATAACACTACACCCGCGTTTATGATCACCTTGGCTTCGACATTAGGCCATTCTCAGCAGGGGTTTCATTCTCATTAAATAGAGTGCACGTCAGCGTTTTCTATGATGTGGTAATGAATTAGCGAAGAGATAGGTGTCTTGTGTCTTGCATGTAACTTTGGAAACAACAACTAATGAAACTTTGCATTGTGTGGAGCTATTTCAACCATGAATTAGTTATCATCTTGCTTATATGGAATTTTTGGAAACACAAATATGAAATGCAATGGCCTTATGGAACCAGATCCCTCCGACAGATGCTGCGTATGTATATACAGTTTGACATGTATGTTGGTGTGTCGTTGACCGGCTAATACGTCTTAGTTAATTAATCTTATACATTCAAGAATATAATAACAATGCAAGGTCAAGCTGCAGGGATATGGATTTGAATTGATTACCAAATGCAAGTACTTTTGTTTGGGTCAAAGGTTTGAGAATTAGATCGATTTAATAATTTGCGTGCATGTGGTATTAATTTAACACAACTCCATTAATTAATTAGAGTATACCAGTTATTCCAGCACTAGCTAGCTAGGATAATAGTATAAGATGATGGGGGTGGATATATATGCATGGGATATTCGATTAAATTTTGAGAATTGAAACATGCTGCACACGTACAGCTTGCTATCTGGATTCGATGCATGCATTGGCCTGGTCCTAATTACTTGTTGAAATTGAAACTAACTTCAAAGGGGAGTCATGGCGAGCACTACATATGCATTGCATATACGATGAAGGCACAGGGCAGCACGGCTTGATTGCCATTGCCACATTTTGGTGTCGACGACCATGTTCTTCCGCACCACTACTACTCCTGCCGGCGGCGAGACGGCGGACGTGAGCAGGAGCACGAGGACATGGAGCAGCAGCAGCACTGGCAGGGTGTCGTCGTCGTCGTCCTTGTCGTCGGGCATGATCAGCAGCGGCGCCTACGAACAGCAGGAGGGTGACGACAGCAATGAGGAAGCCGGCCTGGTAGTGGGCGTGGCGGTGGGGAAGGAGGTGAAGGAGTGCAAGGCCAACCTCAAGTGGGTGCTCAGCAACCTCGACGCCGTCATCACTACCGGCGGCGACAAGATGAAGGGGAACGCGACGGTGGTGCTGCTGCACGTCCATCGCCCGGCAAAGACCATCCCATTCAGTACGTTCGTAGTTCATTATGTATATATGTATACATATAAACATGTATATACTGTATGCGCGCAGTGGGCGCCAGCTTCCCCGCGGAGAAGCTGCACGAGTCCGAGGTGTCGGCGTTCAGGCAGGCGGAGACGCAGGCCATGACCCGGGCCATGGCCAAGTACCGTGCCATCTGCGCCAAGGTGAAGGTGGCCGCCGTGTGCAAGGTGGAGACGGTGTCCGGCGACGGCGACGTGGCGCAGGGGATACTGCGGCTGGTGGTGCAGAACGGCATCAGGCGGCTGGTGGTGGGAGCGGCGGCGGACAAGCGGTACAGCAGCAAGATGAGGGCGCCGAGCTCGAGGACGGCGGTGAGCGTGCAGCAGCAGGCTCACCCGCAGTGCGCCATCTGGTTCCTCTGCAAAGGCAACCTCGTCTGCACCAGGCCACCAGCTGTTGTTGTTGATGCTGCTGAGAGCCATGGCCAGCAAGCAGCAGGTGCCCAGCATCCATCAGCATCAGGTGGGCATCGTCTCTGCTGGGACGACAACCACCACCACCTCCAGCAGCAGCAGCAGGAGGAGGACATCCAGAGCATCTTTGCCGAGGCCCAGGTGCTGAGACGTGAACGGGAGAGGAGGGACGAGCAGGTGGCCGCGCTGGAGGCCCAGCTGGTGAGCTCCAAGCGCGTGATCCAGGACCTGCAGGAGAAGCTGTCCGAGGCGCACTGCCTTGTGTTCACGCTGGAACGCGAGCAGGAGGAGCTGCGCCGCCAGCGAGACGCCGCCCTCCGAGAAGCCGCCGCGCTCCGCGACAGACTGCTGGAGGAGTTGGTGGAGCTGTCGTACGAGGAGCTGATGGAAGCGACGCAGAACCTGGACGAGTCGCTCAGGCTGGGCCAGGGCGGCTACGGCACCGTCTACAGGGCCGTCCTCCAGAGCCAGAGCCATGGGGTGGCGGTGGCCATCAAGGTGCTCAACAACCAGCACGCCTTGCAGCAGCAGCAGGTGGAGGCGCTGCGCAAGCTGCGGCACCCCAACGTGGTGCCGCTCCTGGGCGCGTGCTCCGCTCCGCAGGCGCCGGCGCTCGTCTACGAGTACCTCCCCGCCGGCAGCCTTGACGACCGCCTCATCGCTGATCCTGATAAGAAGCCGCTGCTGTGGCCGGAGCGCACGCGCATCGCCGCCGAGGTGCGCTCCGCGCTCATCTTCCTCCACGACAACGGCGTGGTCCACGGCCACCTCAAGCCGCCCAACGTCCTGCTCACCACCAGCAGCAGCAGCAGCAAGCTCGCCGACTCCGGCCTGTGCCGCCTGCTGGAGCCCGACGTGCTGATGCACTGCACGCTCTCCGCCAACACGGTGGCGTACGTGGACCCGGAGTTCCTCGCCTCCGGCGAGCTGCGCCCCACCTCCGACGCCTACGCCTTTGGCGTCCTCCTCCTCCGCCTGCTCACCGGCCGCCCGCCCATGGGGCTCGCAAGGCACGTGCGGGCCGCGCTCACCGAGGGCAGGGTCGCCGACATCCTCGACGCCTCAGCGGGGGACTGGCCCTACACGCCGGAGCAGGCGGAGCAGCTGGCCCATCTCGCACTCAGCTGCTGCGAGATGGCAAGCCACAACCGGCCGGACCTCGCCGGCGAGATGGTGGCCCACACACTGCAGTCGTTTGCCACCATATAATATGAGCACGCATCCAGATAATCCATTTTCCTACTTGTACGTTTACATCATTGTGCAACAATTACATACAGTAAGGAACAAGAATGTTACCTAGTCAACAGCAAGGCATCATTGCATGAATGAATGAATGAATGAATGCTATTATTTTATTTCTGGCAGGCTACAAATTAGACGGAAAACAACTACTCATGGATTGGTTGCTTCTAACTAAAAGAATCAACCTACATTGTCGGGCTAAACCGCTAAAGACCTACGTCGGACAAACACAATTGGCACTTCATAACAATCCGACAAAACTACTGCGTCTTCGAGCTGTTCGATGTGGAACCCTTTTGCCCTCCCTCCACGACCCATCAGTTTCACCATGGCAACGCAGAATCTTTATCAAGTCGACCCTAATCTGGGATTTCCCTCGTTTCTCACACTTGTTAGCATCCACCGCTCTGCCTGGTGCATCGCAAGATGCAGGGGGAGTGTGCGGAGGAGCTCCACCTCCGGTGCTCGATCTGCCAAGGAAGCGAAAAGGAGTCATTCTAGAGGCCACAAGACTAAATATACAGTACAAAATTTAACTGCCTAGTGCATCAAACTAACTGAATTGCAACAGCACCTTAAATGGCCCTGTGATAGCATGGCACATTAATGGAACATTTCTTTGTACCATATATTCATGCACATAATCATAAACGCTTTATAGTTTTGCACATTGTAAATTGTAATTCCACTGCTAGCATTATAGTACGAGAAAATAAAAATCACGATTCCCAACATCACAGCGCCATGCTATCCCAATGTATCAACCCATAACTTCAACAATCAATCCTTACATGATCAAACAAAGAGTAGAATGAAATGGTTACAGGTAATGCCCATACCTGTCCTCATCATGGTCTGAGCGTGGAAGCGATATAGACTCTTCACCATTATTTGGACGGCAAGCAGGACAGAAGAAGGTTTCCGGAGGAGGGCCAATCAAATTGATGCAATCAAAATGGTACCACTCATCACACTCATCGCATGCTATCATGGCCCTGTTATCATAGGGCTTACGACAAATGCAATAGAGAACACTGCGATCTCTCAGTAACTGCAATGAAATGGTGTTAATGAGAAGATAACCCATCAATATGCCGAAGAAACTATGATATCTAGCACTAGGCATATGCACCTTTAGTTCCTTCTCAAAATGTACAGAGAGGTTTTCCCCTTCAACTATAAGTCCATACACAAGATCTAGTGCAAGCTCACCAGAATCACATGCAACCTGTATCAAGAAAATGGTATGAATATTTTCATTCCCATCCTAATAAACAAATGGTAGAAGGGACTGAAACCTCACCTTTTCTGCTTTGGCCAGCCACTGCAGACTGGTTTCCTTTATTTTGCTAATCTCCAACTTGAAGAAATCCTGACCAAATATTTCTAAATGTGAACCCTGAAAATATTAGTGCAGTAAGAAACATGTCAGGCAGAATTGATTCAAATAGATTTACAGTACAGAAATTTTTGCTGCGCTGATGATCGTCTCAGGTGAATGTTTCATTGCACCAGATCAGCTACAGGACCAATCTTAAAAAGTCGTGCATATATGGAACACATCCTTTTTTTTCTTTAACAGGTTTAACGTTTTAGGGTTTAGGGTTCATTCCACGTGGAACGCAACTGTAAACTGCATACTTTAATACTTTTATTTCCTCTGCATCTCAGTTGCCCACACCGGTATCACTCTGATTGGAAAAGTTCTACCCGTTACTGAACAACCGAGATGACCTTACAAGACAACTTTAGTTTTTTTTTACACAAAATAAAAACAGTGTTACCTCTTTATCAAGGTGCAGTACTTCTTCGATCAATGCCTTTTTGCCACTACACAAGAGTTTGTGAATTTGTTTCTTCCACAAATATCTGCTCAACACAGACTCAATTTTGCAACTGACATGGTGATCATACAAGCCAGAAGCTGATGTCGCCTATCAAACACAGTAGCCAAAAATATAGTCATTCATAGTAAACAGCAATTGCATATTCATTAGTTATTTTAACACAGACAAAAATTCGCAAGACCATTGGCTTTTCAAAAAGAGGGAAAACTGCTAATTATCACCTTCAGAGCAACTAGAAGAGATTTGCATATGACAGTAAGATCTTCTCCATGATAAGAGCCTGAATCATCCAAAATTTGCATCAAATAGGCATTCAAGTTACGAGCCTTCTGGACAATTTCTTCTAGCAAATTAATTTCCTCTATCCTGTAAAAGTAACTTTTAGCCAACCAGAATAAGAAAGCTGAATCATAATTAAATATTCAGTTTCAAAAAAAATTACCCCGTGCAGAAACCCGTTGCGGAAGAGAGGAGTTCATTAAGTGCAGTAAGTGCAGGACAGTTCCCTTTAGACATCTGAAACACTTACACATGTTTCAGACTATAAATGCAGTCATCGCCTTAATGGAAATTAAAAGAACTAATAGCTACCTTTACATGTATTTGGTTCTCTAATAGATCCTCACTTTGCAAAAGTGAGCAAAATGGACAAATGCATTCGCTTGTCATTTGTGTAGACACAGACAGGTTTTCCACGCAGGAGTCATGGTACCTGTACAAACAATCATTCTGTCATCACTCACCGAAAGAGGCAAAACAAAATTGTACAAAACGAAATCATGTAGCACTAAAGATATCAGCTTTGAGAAAAGCTATTCGGCAGTCTTGACTTAATGCTAGAAACGTCCATCTTTTAGCACTATATTTTTCCATTTTAACATAATGACTTGGGCAGAAAAGATCAGCAAGAGCTTCCTACCAATTCTCTCTTTTTACACATATATAACAGTAGGGTTTTCCCCTCAAAAACAAAACAATGGAACATCAACCCTAGCACCTGGACTTTACCATTCTTGACAAGTCACACATCTAGAGGCCAGACTATCTCCCATGTCACATAAACATATGGCACATAATCCTTTCTTCACACAATCCTCGGCAAGTAACGAGCAAACACCATCTAATGATTGTCTTATCTGAAAGGAGAAAATAAATTGGTCAAAGTATTCTTCAAGGAAAAAACTGAGAGCAAACCCTGAAATAGAAACCAACCTTCACAAGTGCAGAGAGCAAAGAACTATTATTGCCATCTAGAAATAGAGTGCGGTGGCACTGATTGAGCCACTCTTCAACCTTTTTAACCTCAACAATAACTTTATCCATCTCAGGGCAATCAAATGCAACAGACTGACCATTGTCCTAAAAAGACACAGTTACAAGAAAAATATAAGGATTAACACTTAAGTGACTTCAAAGGGCCAAAACTCACTGTGCGGATGATATATTACAAATATAAATTTTGGCAGCAAATAAGCAAGGACATATGAAGACCAAAAAAAAAACAGCTATGCAGCAAAAACATATTAGGCTTCAAAAGAATGTTGCAAAGTATTTAAACCCACAAAAAAGAAATTCAGCATCTAGACACACAAAACAATAATAAATTAATAACGTACTCTCAGATTTAGCAGCCCTGCCCAAGACTGGCCATCAGGTAGCATGAAGTAGGTATTACATTGCTCTGTCCATAAACTGAAAGGAGGGAAGATTTATTACATGAGAAAGCACAGATGACATACCAAATACCAAGTGTGATAGGCTAGGAAGAATGCAATGGTTCTAAAGATTTCTGGAAAGATGTAATTCAACACAAATACAGAAGCAAGGGCTCAAAATTCCATATTTCCTCCAAAAATTCTGAGATGTTTAGCATACACATTTTGGATAAAGATAGCTTACGTGTGCTTGTTAACAGCATCCTCAAGCTTGGAAGTTATTATAAGATAAGGAACATCAATCTCCTGAGATAGGCAAAAAAGGTGGCGCAGTTAAAATAAAATACAACAGAACAAGTGCATGGCAAATGGAGGAAAGGCAGATCACTTCAAAACACTTACCTTGAATTCTGCTAAAATATTTTCAACATCTTTCAATTTGGATTTGACAGATGTTTCACGATCAGGAAGCAAGATAAGTGCTTTTCTTAGACAAGACAATCCCCTCATCAACAACGTAACCAAAGAACAATCTGATAAGGAGGCAGGAAGGTGGACTACTGCTTCAATTAATCTATCAACATCCTGAAAGATCAAAATTAGCTGTTTGCACAAGAGGACAATAAGTTTTATGCTTTGCAGATTTGGCAACACAATTGTGACTATTGAAGACGCACATGTCAAAGCAAGAAAACATGTGAAGATTACAAAGCTCAAGACAGTGAACCAAAATTTAAATTTATGGTTGAATTCAAATAATTGTACAATTGTACTCAGTACTATGGCACTACAGTAAGGATGGGACAGCTACCATCCATGAAACTCGAACGTATAAAAGGTCCAACATTGAACAACAAATTACCTGCAACAAGGGAATCATGCAGCATAGAGACAGTGAATCCAATATCCATCTTAGTACCAATAAAGAATCTTTCAGTTCATCAAGAACCCTGAACTCAAAACCAAGAGATGACCCACTTTCAATTTCTGTGTTCAGTTTATCTTGCAGCTCCTCTAAATTTCTTTTAAGTGGGTCAACTGTAGAGCCAATATGATTCAAATGAAGTAAGGTTCTCAAATTGCTTAGTAGACTTAGTGAGTTGCCTTCCCATTTTTCAACAATATTGAGAACAGAATTAAGTGCTGATGTATCAAGAATGACTTTCAAATTTCCAGCCTGATTGATTAAATCCTGTGATAGAATGAAGAACAAAGGTTAAGTAAGTATCCTACTACTACAAACAATTATGCAATACTACTGAGCCTTATTCTGTGAACCTTGATATCCTCAACTTGAAGAAAGCCTCCAAGTGCAAGTTTATTGCACTTAGGTCTCAGATAGGCCTGACATTTATCTATCCACAACTTAGCAATGTCAATCTCTGCTTTCATGCGCGGTTCAGACGGAAGTATAATTCTTATGTCATCTGAACGCCTGAAATTGGAAGATTTAGAGGGTAACATTCAATTCAAGAGCAAAAGAACATACCAATTCAGTTCATGACTACTATTACCGCATATGATCTTCATACTCAGAGAGAGAGGCTGATTGCTCAAGAATTAGTCTAGCCTTCTCTTCCCAAGCGGTGGCCTCTTTGAGCATCCGAGACAGATCAACAAATGGTTGCTCCTCTTCAATAGTTAGTCTGGCAGGAAAAGAAACTTAAGAGCGAGGCAGAGCTAGATAATCATTCTAAAGAATACTTACAAGCTGACAATCAAGTAAACTTACATGGAAGCTTCTTTCAAAACATCTTCAACCACATCCATAGACATTACTGTTGCAAGTGCCTATTACAAGCATGGACGTTATGATCAATTCATCATCTGCCTAGGCATAGAAAGAATATATTCACCCTAAAAATTGGTGCAGAAACTACCAAACACAAATGTTTAAACTCTGATCCCTAAAAACACAGTGTTCAAACTCTCAATTACTAGCCATATAAAGCATACCTCAGATGCTTGCTTCCTACATAAGGACCTCTTTAGTTCTTTCTCAACAATCGGCAATTCATCAACTGCGTTAGAAAAATAACTCTTTTGAAATGACTTACAATAATCAAACATTTCAAATACAACAGTATCCATGAAAACAGAAGTATTTACACAGCATGCCTTTTACTCCTAGAAATTCTGCGTCCTTCAGAATGCCAGTCAATTCCTCGGCAACATTGTGATAGTCACTCCTTGTATGAAGTTTTCCAAGTATGTTCTTAGCATGATTCACCCAAGAGCAACCATCCAAGTAATGTTGCTTAAGACGGTTGAGCTCTGGAATGCTAAAACTGGCACCATCTGCAGAAAGGAGGAAACCCTCCAGCTCCTAGATTGTTCACAATAGAGGAATAGCACATCTACATTAATTCAAAGTAAATATAACAGAAGAAAGAAAAGGGAGGAGGGATAGCCACCTCTAGACCAGGGAAGTCTTGGAGGTATAACTGACAACGCATTTGCCATGATTCAGCATCTTTCCACAGCTTTGAAATAATATCAATCTCTGGGAGTAGAACTCGAAGCTGTATTATCTATCAAGGTTTTAGGATACTATCAGATATACCAGTTCAGGATACAAGTTTATGCAGAAACATATGAATGTCAGAATGAACTTCAAAAAAACTAGTTGACAGCAAAAGGTTCCTGAACAAGACAAACCTCTAATTTTAGTTTATTGAGGACATCTATGTCAATAGTGCCCAGCTTATTCTGTTCAAGGCAATCATTTGCTTTCTTCAACCAGGACTACAGTAGAAATAAGATGCAAACATTCCAAGAGTTAATACACTTGCTATTTTTAAAAAAAAATGAATGTGGGCTCTAATGGAGAATATCCAACTAACATATAAACATATGTAAAAATGTAAGATGATCTATTTTTACACCACATACCTTTGCAGAAGATATCTCCCGAAACAAAGTCAATGATTGTGTTAGCTTAACTGGGAATTCTGAAACCCTAGAGTATAATGTTTCCAATTTGTCAACCTAAGATAACATGGCAAGAAGAAACATTGTAAAAAGAGATTCCATGAAAGAGTTGGAAGAAGAATATCAGGATGCAAAAAGAACTTATTTTGTCGACTACAGAGAAGTGTCTTGCTTACCGTTAAGCGAGATGATAGCGCACTGTTTACTTCATCAATCAGCATTTTTCCTTTCTCTGCATACGCCTGCAGTAGGTGAAATTGAAACATCGGTAACCTAAAAGCCTAGTAAGGATTACAAGACTACCCAGTTACCTGCAATGTTGTAAGACTAGGCTCACAGCACGGGATACATCTCATAGCAACTAGTTCATCTATTTCCACATAATTTACTTTTTCAGAGCAGCTATCTTTCAGAAAGTCCTCAATCTTGGAGAGACATTTTCTAACACCCAAGGCCCAGTTCTTCGCCTCTGTTAGTCTTAGTGTCATGTTCCGGACCTAGGAAGCACACAGTACTACAGTTAATACAAGTCATTTAATACTTGAGGACATGTAGCCAAGTCACAGCATGCTTGGAAAAAAAACATACAGAATCCATGTCATGGTCGCCCCAAAGAAATTGCTCAGCTTCTTCTAAGGCAGTGGCATAAGACTTATCCAGGAATGGCATCTGGAGTATATGTTCTGATTTTGAAACCCAATCTTCTGCAAGCTGTGCATATGATATATAGCGATCTTTGACCTGGAAAAAGGCAGATAAAGCACACCTTTGAGAATATAAGAAAACCACAACAACAAGAACCGACATAAGGACAAGATTGATCAAACCTTTTTAGATGGAACACAAACGTCATTGAGCAAGTGCGGATTCTGCTTAACATCGTCCCCTGGAAGGCTAGCCAAAGAGACGTCACAAACTAAATCACCCAACTCTGCAAGGGTGTGCCGATAAAGTAAGCAATGCTTCTCTGGACTGCATTCACAAAGATGCTTCCAGTGCTGGGAAAGAAACAAATTCAATGATTATTAAAATACTTGACTTAAAAATAGCTCATTGAAAGTTGTTACAGTGAAAATAAGAAATACTGGGTTGAGCAGTACAAAAGAAAAATGAAAAATTCACATCTCGCACTGTCAGCAAAAAAAAAAAAGAATGAGCACATAAGTATGGCAGACTTTGTTGGAAACAATACTGTGTGTGTCCAGCTAGTGTCTAGGTTCATTGCTATTAGTGCTAGCTAATTTCGGCTTGTAGTTAAGGAGAATAATGGGCAGATCATATGAGGCATTGATTGCATTAATTAGGAGGATATCATTGGCAGGTGCATAGCCCTGTATCAGCTATATATAAATGAAACAACGATGAAAACTAGTGTGGCCGCATTCACCAAAAGAAACTGTGCTATTTTGTGCTTGTGTGCGTCCACCAGAGAGAAAAGCTAGTGTGTTTGTGATAAGCATTCACGAGAGAGGGAATGATTTCCGACAGAGTAAAAAAACTGAATAAGCAAAACAATGGAATGAGAAAGACACACCTCAAGGCAAACGTAAGAAGACAATCGGCAGTTACAGGAGACTGCTGAAAGATACAGATACTGCCGACAAATGATGCATGTAGGGTCCTGCATAATGAAAAGTTTCACACTGATCAAAAGAGACAAATGAAGCTATCAGGATAGGATGAAAAAATTACTATATACCTCTTCACTTCCAATAAAGTTTGGGTTACTCCTTGGCAACATTGGACTAGATTTGATGATCCCATTAATCCATAGCTCCTCTCGACGTCTTCTCTCGTTTATAAAAAGCCTTTCTATTTCTCCCTTCAAGTGGGGAAGCGACTCAGCGTCCACACCATTCTGTCCAACATAAATAACATGGATTTAGGGTTAAGAAGCTAGCATTACACAGCTTACAGTTAATATAATAAGAACAATGTGCCGCAAAATAAATATACCAATGCAAAACCTAACCATTCATTAAAAAATGTGGTTCAAACAGAGGGTTTTACAATCCGGCATACATTTTATCCGTTACAACACAGGATATGGATGTTAACATCATGGTTCCAGGGAACACAAACATCGCCAATAAAACTAAAAGTTCTTCACGTTTTGACATGAAAAAATGAATGTAGAGAGTTTGGTTTATCCTGACGTGAAACAATAAGTATTGCATGGATACTAAAGATTTCAGTGGCTAGTACTTATCCTCAACAAGCGAAACATCAAATTCTGTAGCCTAGGCGGCAAAGAAGCTAAGAATGCTCATACCCTGAAGCTGTTTTGCTACATATGACAGCTGCACAAGATGGTAGTGCATTTTTGAACAATACAATCAAAAGACACTTTACATGCTATCCCAAATTTCAAATTCTGAAATGTGAAGGACATCGCACAAGGACAGAAGGACAATCACGCTGAATTAATACAAGAACCAACTAAGCAATACTTAATACTCTCTCCAATTAAAATATATGTCATTTCAGACATCGACATGGGTATAATTTTTTTTTATTTTGGCCCTTTTTGTGAAAGTTTTTTACATTTGGACCCCTGGCAGAAAGATTCCCAGAAATGGACCCTCGGCACGGCGCCATGGGTCTTGGCACCATATGTGAACGGCACGGCGCCGTGCACCGCCACGTCAACCCCAACGTGGTGGTTGGTGTAAACTCACGGCGCCAAATGGCACGGCGCAGTGATGTTAATGCACGGCGCTAACCTATGTGGCGTCGTGCTAAAATATACCGGCACCATGTGGTGTGGTGCCGTGGCACAAATGCTTACCACCTCCTTGTATCCTTGGTCCACCACCTCGTTGGAACATGGGTCTAGTTTGATTTTGTTAGCATGAAACCATCATTATGATTGGCTATCTTATTATTTTATGCTGTTGAAGGCTTTAGTTGAAATATTATTGGTTGTTGCATATAAGTTTAATTTGCATGGATAGCCTAGTAATATGTTGTAAAAGCATTGCAGTAAAATAAAATCCGGCTTTCATTATATTGAAACACATCCCAAAAAGGCTATTTTGGTAAGTTATTGTTGCATGACACTACCAGTACGCTACGATATGCAACATGCCAACACCAAACACCTTTTACCTACACAATCTATTACATTTTGCAGTGGCACGTATGGCACATTTGTGTAGTAAACACGTGCCATTGCTAAACCTAACATGCCTTAGGTTAACATAAATAGCCGGGTGCAGCACCAAAGATGTGGTGCCTAGTAGTACTGGCTTTGGGAGTACTGCGGCGGTCCAGATTGGGAGTAGCCACCACCACCAGAGGAAGGTGGAGAGGGAGGTCTATTCTTAGAAGGGGGCGACGGGCAGCGCGCTGGAAGGAACGGGTGGGGTAAGGATGGTCCAGGGCACGGCGCCACGATACTTAGCACCGTGTGTGAACGTGCTGGCACCGTGGCAATTGGCGCCGTGCATTTTCCACCTAGGCCACGCTGGAATTGACGTGGTGCAACACAGTGCCAAAGGTAACAGCGCCGTGCCGGTCACATATAGTGTCGTGGCCCATGGCGCCATGCTGAGGGTCCATTTCTAGGATTCTTTCCACCAGGGGTCCAAATGTAAAAAACTTACCAAAAAAGGGCTAAAATGAAAAAAATTATACTTGACATGGTCTACAAGGTGAAACTTTGGCCAGCAATTGCTATGAAAATATAAAGTTATTGAATATTTTGAAAGTACTTTTCATGTTGAATATATTAACATTTATCTTGTGCCGTTAAAGTGTTAATATATGTAATTTCTTATATATTGATGGTCAAGTTTTTTTAGAAAAAAACGACCAGCAGGAATCCTGAAACGACATGTGTTTTGAATCGGAGGGGGTACGAATTCTGACCTTTGCAACCACATACAAAAGCTCTTCATGTGACAAAACAGGTGCTTTACGGTATAAGCGATATAGATCAGCCCCAATTCCACCATGAGGTAACCAATCAGCAGGAGCAAAATTTACAGCTTCAGCGCAATTCAAACCTGAATTTTGAATGATACATTTAAAAATTTGGTACAGGATATTTGGGGGGAAATGATGTCCTGAATTACCTAAATTGAAGCCACCATGGAATGACCTGGGAAAAGTAATGACGAAATTGCCAGGTTCCTAAAGAAAGCCAACAAAAAAGATGAGTGAAATACACCAGGGGTCCTTAAACTTCATGTCAGGAAACAAAGCTTCCACTAACCTGCATTACACTATAAACTGGAACACCATTTGCTCGTAAAATAGATGGATTCAGCATTGTGACAAGGTGAAAAAGAAGGTCAGGCTGTGCATCAAATAGATCAGGTAAGGCCTGGCGCATAACCTGCAGGAGTATAAAATGTAAAGTTACACATAATATAGAACTAGCCATTCTTGCAGCCAACCATGGGCAGCATTTTTGTTAATTGTTTCTTCAAAATATAAAACAAAGGGTAAGTAGGTAACATTGTGTATGCTTTTTTTCCCTAATATCGATGTATATAAGCATAAGCATAATACAACAAGAAGATACAGAACAAATAAGCAAACTTACTATAACCAGTAATGTTTTCTAAAAAACGAACTCTAGAACAACAATGAACATACTAGTAGAAATTAACTCCAGTTCCCCAGCTCTTAAGACACAAAATTTGAAAGATGGAGCTGTACAAGAACAAAATGCAATTTATTCCTAAGTGTGTGAAGACTGATACAGAGATATTGATATTGTCAACAACAATATAATATACCTGCTCAAAGGTGTTTGCTTCTGCTCCAGGTACCCCATACCAACATTTTGGCTCACCCCTGAAGCATAAGAAGAATAATCACATTCTGACCCAAGATGAACTTACTACATGCTCTGTTAACATACAACTTCTTGTATAAGATCAAAACATTTCATCCATTCATAAATATATGACGTTTTGGACTCTTTTCTTGTTCAAGAATATATGATGTTCTGCGTTTTCAAGGATATTGTCTAGTGCCAATAGTACTATACTCACAACCATGATTGAATACTCTTACACAGACTCTCAAAACGCGCACGCATGCCTCTATATTGCCATCTGGGTGCCTTTTGTCAAGAATGTGCGTGTTAAAGCATGTGCTCTCTACACGACTGTGGGTCAAGTAACTCTGCAATTCTTGTGGAACAGGAAATGTTTTCATCATCGCCTGTCAGATGTTTAGCTAATATGAAGTGAACCCTAAAGCTAGCGTCACAAAATGCTAGAGGCTTTTAGATAAACCCGACAGCAATCATGTTTCTCTTTTTACTGTTTGATTTCCTGTCATCGCATTACTGTAGCTGGTTGGGTGCTCGGGCTTATTATCACAAATTATCAATGCAGGTGCCCCTGTCTATGTGTCACAACTTTTCTGCAGCAACATCCTTCACAGTACATGATCATGGTGGATCCACTTCTTTTCAAGGTAACTGTGAGTCTAAGCGAGGTGGACTGGGGGCGCATTTTCTCATTGATGTCTAATAAAACATAAATACCGAAAATGGACACCATGATATATAGAAGATTAGCATTCACACGACGTGCTAAATGTCTTGATGTAGCTAGATGATCCCAAATAGACCATGATCAATCAATGAAATGGGGGCATTTCTTAAAACAAGCTCTCTAAAATTTTCAGAACTCAAGAAACCAACCCATGAACCAGAAAAAAAATAATAAGTAGTGAAAATTGCATATCTAAAGTGGAACTGCAAGCACTAAAAACACAGGGCACATAAGTGTTCATAAATGGTACATGCAGGTTTCTGCAATCTGTTCCAAACTCTTTCCAACAACGGAATGAGCCCTTAGTGTTAAACAGATTCGCAAATTTACCTATATAAATTTCAGCCATTGGCACTTGCTTACCCGTAATGACAGACAAACAAGTTTACATGTTTCCCAAAATTAGCCATAGGATAACAATTCAGCAAGAAGACTTAGATAGCTAGACTAGATGGGGCAACACTCAATGGTACCAGTGCTTACAATTTGCAACAAGCTAGTTCAGGGGATTATATGCGTACCAATGTAAATAGTTTATTGAATAGAAACAATGGTCCTCAACATGCCAACAAAATGATGAAAATAGCATCCCTATGTAGAGCCACGGGACCATTACACCAGCAATTTTATCCCTGACTGTCCTAAGAACTGAGCCAGGCAGATTTGGGAAATTGTTCAGATTCCAGGGGCTCGAACAATACTTCCGCCACGTCTCTTGGTCCACAGATGATGGCACTAGATCACTGAGACGAGGAAACCCACTCCCATAAATTGAAGTGTCCAAGTCACTCCCATACATAACCTCTAGTTCCCCTGCCTTCCCCTCCACAATCTCCCAAAACTGCTTCTCAACTTGAACACGGGTGGGACTCCTCTGCCCAAACCATCTCTTTCTCACTCTCTCCTCAAACCGCCGGAAAGTCTCAAGCAAGCAGGACTTCCTCCTGTGGACAAATCCGAAACAATCTCTATCGGAGTTCAGGCAGTCTGAGCAATACCAGTTTCCTGGAGGCACTCGCTCAAGCGGTGGTGACAAACAATACAAATGCCAACCTTTATCACAACGATCGCATAGGAGCATGACATCCCCGTGTAACCCGCTACTACACTGCTCACAGACCTGATCCACTGCCTCATTAAACACAGTAGCCCCAGCATCAGACTTCCTCCTTTTCTGCTTCCGAACACCAGCAGGCGCCTCATTAGCCACAGTAACCGCAGCATCAGGCTTCCTCCTCTTCCGCTTCCGAGCACCAGCAGATGCCGCACTATTTCTGTCCGATTTCTTACTGAAGGCATTTCTCCTTTTCCAGCTCCTAACACCTGAAACCTCTTCAGCCATCTCCCCAGTATCAGAAACTTCATCCTGTGAACCAGAAACCGAGGGTTGCTCGTCAGATTCCACACCTGGCTGCTTCCCCTTATTCCCATCCTGTGACAGCGATCTGTTGGTGAACTTCTCGTAGTCATAGAGATGCTCGTAATATAGCTGCGCAAGCACATGCTTGGCGCACTCGGAGACGTGCATCGGTGCCTTGTCGTCAACGAGGCGGACCACGTCGCCCCAGCGCTTCCCCTCGCAGGCACCGTCGTAGCCGCCGAAGCGCTTGACAGCATGGAACAGCCGGCAGAGGTCGACCGGGCGACCATCCGAGAGGGCGGGCGACTTGGGAAGACCCTTCCTCCGGCCCCGGCGATGCGCCGAGGAAGCCCTGAGGAAGCGGCGGTAGTCGAGGAGGAAGGTGTCGGGGTCAGCGGGGGCGGGGCGGGCGAGGAGGCGGTGGATGGGCTGCCTCTTGGTGGGGAAGGAGAGGGAGGCGAAGTCGAGGGCGTGAGGCGGGGACCATGAGGACGGCGGGACGATGCGGCAGATGCCGTAGGGCTCCGCAAGGGGGCGGATGCGGGCGACGTAGGCGAGGGGGTCGGCGAACTCCTCCTCCGTGGGGTGGAAGACGGGCGCCTCAGGGACGGAGGTGCTGCCCTTGCCCATGGCCGGTTAGGGTTAGAGAGCGCTGACCGAGAAGTGAGGAAGAAGAAGAAGATAGATAGCGTTGGGACCCCTTTTCTTTGTTTCTTTCTCCCTTTCGACCCTTTCTTTTTTTTTCCTTTTCTTTTTTGGATATAGTGATTCGTCTTTTTTTTAGAAAATGCAAGGCGTGTTTCGGATTGCTCCACTCCAGAAAAAATAACTTCTCCACTCCACCAACTCCACATTTTTTAGCTCCACTTCACCAACTTCAGAAAAATAAGGAGATAATAAACCCCTCTAAAAATTAAATAGTCTTCCTTGTCCTTGTTGTGGTTGTTATTTGTTTTTATTTTTGGCCATTTTGAAAATGAAATTATCTCATTCAACAACCAGTTTTAGTTATACATTTAAAATTCAAATATTAATCTTAAAAATAATATATTTCAATCGCACTCGTCATGATCATTTTTTGTTCGTTCCATATCATTCTTCCAGGACGTTCGTCCTCGCCGGTCGTGACCGCTTCCATGCCTACTTCTCTTTCCTCGAGTGGATGCACTCCGCCTTGCGCCGTTGCACTATAGTCCAACGCAGCCGGTGAACGCGAGCTAGAGGTGTTTGGCGAGATGGTTCGGGAGCGGAGCTGAAAAAATTAGGACCCAACGGTTCGTATGATCTCCGGGACGTAGCCCAGCTCTTTCAATTGGACCTCGAGCGTCATCAGATCATCATCCAACGACCCACCTTTATCTTCTACCTCCTGCCAGCTTCATGTGCTTCTTTGCCGCCCTCTCGTGCCCCCACCCTTCCGCCGTGGGCGGGCTAGGATCTCACTAGAGCTCCACGCTAGTGAGACCCTAGTCCGCCCATGGCGGCCGCCTTTCTATCCTACTCCCCTATTATTACCAAAATCAGGGATGATGAGTTCGACGCAAACACACCACATGGACACTAACGTGAATGGATACGGCTGCGAAGATATCGATACATACTCATAGTACAACTGGGAGGAATGGGATTCGAACCCGGGTCCTCACGCCACGTTACTCGGGACCTTCACGATCTATGCTCCTGCGTCTGGCTTCTCTCTCTTTTTTTCTCCAACAAGTACGGCCACAATGATTTTGTTTAATTGTATTGTATACTCACTCAATTCCAAATTATACCTCCAAATTATACGTAGTTTTAGTTTTTCTATGAACTCGATTCCTTCCAAATTGTATGTTATTTTGATTTTTCTAGGTTTATAGATATTGTTATGTACATAGATATACATTATCCAAGTGCATAGATAAAAGGTAAAATAACCTGCAATTTGAAATGGAGGGAGTAGTATATATTTTTTATTTACCAATACATCGCACAAGTAGTGTCGGAAGTTTGGATCTGGAACCTGGGCTACAGATATAAAGCGTGATCTCAACTGCAAATCGAAGACATTTGGGCACTGACTTCACATTGTGCGAGATGATCCCTCCTTGCAGGTCACGCGGGGTAAGAACCGCTCCAAGCAATCTTCAATGTCATGAGTCAAAGCACGCATCTCTTGACCATAAGCTCTGGCCACAGCATGCGAGGAGTACCCCCGCACTTGACAAGTTCATCGTCCATTCCAAGAGTAAGGGCGTTCAAGCATTTAATCAGTTCCTCACTTTGACGTGGTAGCCCCCTCCAGATATTGTACTTCTTCTCAATCTCATTCACTATTCTACCGATGACAGCATTAGCAAATGCTACTATCGCAGCTCGCTCCATGGCACCTGTGGAGGCATCTCTCAATTAGTAGAAAATATCGCGATATTTTGGATGCAACGAGAGAAACAGTCAAATAAGGAGAGTGGGAAGGGTTTACGGAGGAGGGTTTACCTGACTTGATTCGCCTCCACAAGTTCAATCGAACAGCACGACGCAACCTTCACGGAAGCAACTCGCCCCAGCGACCGCCACAACCGAATCTTCTTCACCGCCGCAAGACAGCCCAGTCAGCGGCCACCGAAGAGCCCAAGGCGGGGTGAATGCCCCAAGCTTCTTCCGCACTGCCAGCCAGTCGGAGGTCCCCGCACGGGCTCGGCATGGATGCAAGCAGACCGCGTGAGGGTCTAGTGTCTGGCCCGCCGATGTCGCCCACGCCTGCCGACGCCGCCCCCAGCCGGCGCTCGCGCCCGCCGCCGCTTTCTCGTGGCCTCGCCTCGGGGGTTTTGCCGTTCTGGAAGGCACGGCTCCGAAATAGCCCTTTAACAAAAATTCCCTAAGGCCCCGCTTGGAGAGCCATTTGCTATCGAGCCACTTCAAACGTATGGCTTCGCACCAGTCGGGCCCACATGTCATTGATACACATGATCCCACATGTCATTGGCACACGAGTGCAAATCGGCAAAGCACACATGTTTGAAGTCCCAAATCGTCAAATTTCTCGCGTGCGCGTGATTCGCAGGTGGGATTGAGCTGGGTACGCGTGGGCGGGTAAAAAAAGCGCGTGGTGTTAAAAAAATGGGCGCAGGTGGGATTTAGAACGGAGGGAACCGAAATGGTCTCCCCCCTTGGTTTCGTCGTTTCGTCGTACTTTTCACAGCTGAACGGTGGGTCATCTGTGAGAGAAACACTTGGACACTGGGACCTCCTTGAGGGGTACGTGGGTATTACGGTGGTAATTGACATCAATTATTTTGTTTCTTTATTTACAGTAAGTATAGATATAGATTTGTATGACGTGTGTGTGTTTGACAGTTTGAGCATGTTTCTGTTATGTGTGTGTTTCAGATAGCGGGCCATGTTGGAGCCGGCCCACTCGGCCCTGTCTGAGTGGAAGAGCCACAGGCCCACATCCCACACAGCAGGCGGCAGGGTCTTCCTCCTGTTCCAGATCTCTCCCTCCCTCCTCGTGCCGTCGTCTACCTCCTCCTCCATCCCCTCCATCGGAGTTCGATCCGATCTCCGCTCTCCATATCGGATCGGATCCGCAGCAGCATCCGCGATCGCGAGCCATGGCGGGGAGGGCCAACATCCCCACGAACAACTCCGCCCTCATCGCTATCATCGCCGACGAGGTAACCCGAACCCACCCCACCGCCACCGGCTCAATTCTCCTTGCGCAGGAGGAGACCGACAACCCTTGGGGTGTTGGATCCAGCGTGGGGTCGGACTTTTGGGCTTCTTACTGTCAGCCGCGATTTGCCCCTCTTCCTGACATCTAGACGACTAATTGCGTGTTTTCCTTGCAGGACACCGTCACTGGCTTCTTGATGGCCGGAGTTGGCAATGTTGATCTGCGCAAGAAAACCAACTACCTCCTCGTCGATAACAGTAAGTAAAACGAACGCCTTCACAAATATCAAGATTGCTTACCGGGTTCCTTCTTCAATCGTGACCAAGGCCTACTTTATATTAGGATACATACATCTAAGCTTCCTTCCTACTACTGTAGGTTTCCTTAGTCTTGAGCTTTCATGTACTTGTAGAGCTCATGCAGATAATCTTGAATGCTTCTTATACCTTGTAACCGTATCAATGACGAGGAGCTCCAGTCATTTTGATTTCATTTTACAATCCTGATTAGTTGGTGTTGCATATTACTTTGTACTTTTGTTACGGTTGCTGATCCGGATGGATCGATATCAATACTCTCTGTTGTTTCATGCCACAGAGACGACAGTCAAACAAATTGAAGACGCATTCAAAGAATTTACTGCAAGGGAGGATATTGCTATTGTGCTCATCAGCCAATATGTAAGTGAACCATCACATACACATACGTATATTTGTGTATTGATGCATTGTTAGGTCACATCCTGGTAAACATATCGTGCAGATAAGAGAAAAAGGTGTGGGGTTCTTTTGTTCATTTAGTTTTGTTGAGTTTCTTTAGAGCCAGTTCCTGTTGCTGTAAACAATATCGGGTGAGCTTGTTGGAACCTGAAAGGTTGTCCTCGAGTTGATTCTTTTTTGGTTCAAAACTTGTGAACAATCTCTAAAAGTGAGCCTTTTGAACTCCTGCCAGATTCTCGTGCTTCAGGATAAATTTACCATTTCAGTCAAGAAATTGTGCTTTCAAAACTCAGCTTAGATTCCAGTTTTTCTTCCCTGCATCATCCTTTGTTATTTCGATCACCTTTTACAGTAATTAGTATCCTCTTGGTTGGTGGCTCTTGTTACTTGCATCTTAATTTACTGAAACCTACCTTCCAGCTCTTTTAGTTTTAGATCAAGCCGTAATTAATTACAGTGCATGTTCATTAGTGCCAATTGCTGGACAAATTACTGTTGGATACTCCTGCTGTTATGCTATAATTAATTTGAGAAAGAAACAAAAAAAAAAGTCTAGAAGCATCGTGGAAATCGTTAAGCATAGTGGTACCAGCTTAGCTAATAGAGGAAAGATCCATCCTATAAGTTGTATCCCTGCTGATGCCTATTTTGTTGTGTGTGGGTGACAGATTGCCAACATGATACGATTTCTGGTGGATAGCTACAACAAGCCAGTCCCTGCTATTCTGGAGATCCCATCCAAGGACCATCCGTATGATCCAGCGCACGACTCAGTGCTCTCTCGCGTGAAGTATCTGTTCTCCACAGAATCAGTGGCGTCTGAGAGGCGATGAAGGTGCCCTTGTGTAGCAAGGAAGCACCCTTTGTTGTATCTATTTTGTTTTGTGTTGAAGAGAAGGTTGCCTGCACCATTTCGGTTCGGGATAGCAAGAAGCATGAATAACGAATGAGCTTGCAAACAATAATAATTGGGTTGAACCAAACCAGCTTGTATTTTATAAGGTTGGGATGCTATTTGGTGCTTGTATTAATTTGGTTCTTTTTATGGAGAGTAATATAAGGTGTTATTGTCGTGACGAGTTGATTGCCGGTTACACAGTCACACACTATGGGAAAGGTAATGTTTGTAGTTGTTTCTAGCTTAATCTTTGAATTTAAGACTTATTAGGTTATTTAGTGCATGTGGTTTACCGAATTAGAATATGGTTTTACCAAATTGTAAATGGTTTTATCAAATTGTATAAGATTTTTTTTCAGCATACCATGCGGTAAAATTTTAGGTCCGCCACTAGTTGTATGACCATGATTTTTGGGAGCTGGTCATCACTTGCTCTAGAAAATCTTAGAGCTTGCAATTTTGTTATTAATTGGATTAAACACATCTCTAAACCAGCTTGGTTTATCTTATCGTACTAGCTCCAAGAGCTGCAGCTTACGCTTTGCTACACCAAAAATAAGCACTCTCTCGATGATCTTGGTTCTGATATTTAATTTTGAAAAATGGAAAAAAAATTGGGGCGTTGCGAGAATCGAACTCGCGACCTCTCGCACCCAAAGCGAGAATCATACCACTAGACCAAACGCCCTCTTTGACTTTTTTTATGATTAATTTATTATAGTATTAAAAGTACTGCAGGGTCTTCCCCATCTCCATTTCCGTAGCGGTTTCCCCCACTTTGCCTTGCCCGTGCCCGGAGGTAGAGGAGAGGGAAGAAGAGCCATGGCCGCCGCTGCCATGTCCACGGAGACTATCGCCGCCGCCCTCGGCACGCGCCGCCTGCTCCACCCCCCTGCCTTCCTCTCCTTCCGCTTCCGCCCCACGCCGCGGCTGCCAGGCGCCGCCGTCGCAGCCTCCGCCCCCGCGTTCCGCCGCTGCAAGGCGGCGGCCAAGGCTCACGACGACGACCAACTTGGTAACTTCCTATAAATCCCCCGGTTTTGCTCTTCTTGCTCCGGCCTACCTACCTACTCGCCGTGCAATCCGTTCCAGTCGCTGGGTCAGATTCGCGATCCGGTCCCTTGGTTCTCCTCGTCGTGTCCGTTTCAGATCGAATCCAATCGTGCGGTATCATTGGCCATCCATGTTGTTCCTTGCAATCTCCATTCCCTTGGACTGCAAAACCCTGCCACTACTGAGTACTGACCACCCTTGTAAGCTTTCATTAGCAGCTGCCTGCATATCTATGAATTATTACTACTCTACATGCTGCCTTTACCAACTTAGAGTCTCAGATAGATTTGACCCTAGCTACTTTTTGTTGATCATGCTCATCTCTGACTAATTATTCATTCGTCCTTTTCCTTTCTAATTTCTGTTGTGTGTTGTAGGTACATTTTAGCATACAGAAGTAGGATTTTTCCTCTCCTACTGTTTCCATTCGTTATAAAAAGAATTTAAAATTTGTTCTACATGTTATGCACAGGGATCATTGAGCGATCCAATAAGCAATAGCTCTGCAGCTCAAGAACAATCTCATTTAGTAATCTTCAAGTCAGTAGATATTTAACCCGTAAAGTATGAATTAGTCTGCTTGCGAGAGCCCTAATTCTGGATCTGCCCCTGGGCAGTAGAGATGGTATCCTTTTTGTGATCGTTCAGTTCTCACTATAGTGTACAGCAGTAAGCATGCATGACTGCATCACGTAGTAAACAAACATTGCTGGTGGAAATCTTGTGATTGTCTCCTTGTCTTGTGTGAATCTTCATGGGAAAACAACTTGAACTTCATTGTTTCGGTGATTTCTGGATCGGATGGCTTTCGGTGTCCTTGTGATGTACCAATCCACATGGGAACGCACCTTACTTCTGTTGTAGAATTGTCACAGCCCAAATTCAGACAATTTGTGTTGCACACAACTGAATTGTGATGACTGAGACCTGACCTGGCTGTTTTCTCTCTCTTTTTCCCCCTCTTTACTTTACAGTGCTTGATGTAGCAGAGTCGACATGGGATGACCTCGTTCTTCACTGCGAGTCCCCGGTGCTTGTTGAGTTCTGGGCACCGTGGTGCGGCCCCTGCCGTCTGATGCATCCTGTTATCGCAGATGTGGCAAAAGCATACACTGGCAGGCTGCGGTGTCTGAAGCTCAACACTGACGAGAACCAGGATGTCGCAACGTGGTACGGCATCAGAAGCATCCCTACCATCTTGATTTTCAAGAACGGGGAGAGGAAGGAGACGGTGATCGGTGCCGTTAAGGACACCACACTGGCAATGACGGTGGAGAGGTTCTTGTAGGCCACGCACAAGGTTGTTCACCATCTGCTGAGAGAGGTCAAAGTGGCAAAGTGAAAAGGCTGAGATTGCAATTGCATACAGGACTCGTTTAGTGTTTCTTTGATTTTTGCTGATGATTGCTGTCGTCGTTACGAAATACACAGCCTGCTGCAGACATGAAAAGAGATAAAGAAAAACATGTTGGTATGCATGGTACTAGTGTTACATTGTCTCTCTAAGAAAAATATGTTTGCTGGCATGTTTGCCATCTCATCTCAGGCTCCACCGCAGTGTAACAACCTGCTTTAACTTAACTAAAAACAGACAAAATTACATCACGCGTGCATCTTTCAACTCAAAATTGACCGTGGGTTTTATTTGTTCGTTGTACTATTCGATTAACCCATACAATCCTGTTGCATTGTATGCTATCAACCAGCACTAGCTAAAAACATAGACATTGGCTTCTAGCTTTCCTGATCCATCCGGCAATCCTGAATTCCTTATAGGGAGCACATATATAGGCAACTGCACTGCCAAAGCAAACAACAGGCTATAGCCATCGGCCATGGTAGTTGAGCTCTGATATGCATGATGACAGCGCTTCCCTCACCATCTTGTTATCTGCTTCCACATACAGCACGTCTTCGAACAAGCTCTTCGCCTGCTCCAGAAGCCTTATCTTCTCCCTGTTGTTCCGAGGCCGCAGATGCGATCGCTGCTGCAGTGCGGTGCCCCATCTGTAGAGAGCTGCAGTGCCATAACAATTCCGCATCAGCAGACATACCCACACCCACCCAACCAACCAACATAATATGGCAAACATCAGAGTTGTCATCAAACCTTCTGGGGCGTAAGTGTTGCTTCTCGACAGCATGGCATCAAACTTATCAATTGCAGCCAGATACACCTGGTCAGCATCAACTGCCGCTTCCTGCATCAACATTCCAAGTAAATGCAACCGGCATGAAAACATTTCAAGTCGTCTTCACAAATAGAAAAACCTAAAAGACCAGCATTTGATTTTAGCAAACTGTCACTGGTTCTCGGACAAATTCTTGCCCAGGTGAATATTAATTATTGGCAGTTTGAATTCCTAGAGCATAAAAGAAGACCTTTCTTTCAACTCGTAATAGATGATAAAAGAAAATGGCATATATTGATGTCCATACCGGTCCGATATCTGCAAGTAACTGCGCCCGGAAAATAAGTGCCAGCCCCCAGTTGTACAATGCCTTGACGTCACCCGAATCTATCGAAAGGGCAGTCCTGTAGCTTCTGCCAGCCTCAACAAGGAGGCTTTCACATTCTTCACATACATCAACAAGGGCTGATGAAATGTTGTCCGTGCTTAAGATTGTGCTATCTACCTTCCTGGACCGTGAAACACGCTCTCTTCCATTGAGAAAAGCCCCGCTGCTGGCCAAGAGCGTTCTGAGCTCGCGACTAATCTTGAGCTTGAGCTCTCCGTGGAGCAGGTAGGTGTTCCCAAGCTGACCCACAGCTACCAGACTTGTTGGCCTCAAAGCTACAGCTGCAGAAAGGAGCCTAGCTGATTTGTACAGCAGCGCGTCTGCAGTCTCTTCATCAGCCATGGCCACCTTGGCCTTGCTCAATAGCTCTGCAGCCTCCTTGACATAACGGCTGAACTCCTCGCCATCCGAATCAGTAGCGGCGCTTTCATCCGAATCAGTAGCGGCACTTTCATCACACGCAGGATCCAAAGGGGCAGCATTGTCGGCAAAGCGTCCATCTGCCCTGTGCTGTGCTTCACTGACTTGGCTACCACTGTCACGGCGCTCAATATTGAACCTGTAGGACCTGTCCCGAATTTCAAGCGTCCTCTCCAGGAAAGATGACTGCACGGATTCGGTGGAAAACCTGGGAGAAGCATTCCTGTGCTTGAACACTAGTCTCTCCAAGCGAGCATCTCCCAGGTTCGCCTGAGCGCCCATTCCTGCACTGCCATCCTCGTCAAAGTGCAGCATTCCACTTTGTTGTTGCGGCTGAGGACGTGTAGCAGCAGCAGGCTTGGCCACATCTGAATTGGTGTTGTTCTTGGAAGGCGCCTGCTTCTTCCTTGGCGAGCTAAGGGTGAGGTCCCGCACGGCGTGGCGAGCCCAGGCACCGAGATAGTCTGCGAGGTCCCCGAGCGGTCGGAGCACGGGCGTGCGGTTGGCGTCGCCCTGGGCGGCGAATCTGGCGACCGCATCGCGCAGGCGATCCACGGCCTGGACGAGGAGGCCCGGGTCGGCTTGAGACAGCAAGTGGCCCCTCAAGGCGCGGAGCTGGGCGTCGAGGTCGGCGAGGAGGGCGGAATCTGATTGCGGGGCCGGGGAGGAGAGGTGCCTGGTTGCGAATCCAGCGGTGAAGGCGGCGGCGAGGAGGGGGAGGGGAGGGAGGCGGGAGAGGGAGAGGGCGAGGGCGGCGGCGGGGAGGAGGAAGAGGAAGAGGAGGCCATGCTGATGCGTGGTGGACTGCAGCGGGAGGGGGAAGAGGGGAAGGTCGGGCGCCGCGGCGAGGTCGGCCCAGCCGTGGTAGGACGAGGAGGAGGAGCAGGAGAAGGCAGAGGGAGGCCTGGGAAGGAGAGGACTCAGGCGAGGTGGGGGTGGGGGCGTCCTCCGCCGCCTGGACCTCGACCCCGATACGAAGAAGAGGGCTGCTGGGGATGATACCAGGGAGGAGGAGGAGGAGGAGGAGCAGCAGCAGCAAGGAGGAAGAGCCATCAGACCACAGACCAGAAAGAAAGGGGAGCCACACTTCCCTGTTTGAAGCCACACCCGCTACTACTACCAGCAAACGACGAGTCCTGCTGCCTCCCTCCACTCCAACCCCACCCCCAACAGGCCTGGCCAACCTCCTAAATTTCCTTTGGAAACAAGCTCAGTTGTAATGTCTAGGCAACATGAGATGTAGCAAATCTAAAAAACGAAAATGAATCGGAAAAGAGCAATAATAACCTCTTCTATCTCTGCGTGCATCATCCATTGTCCAAGACGCATGAGGAGATATTAGACTTGCAGCAAGATATAGCATAAATGAAATGTTACAGCACAGATGGTTAGGAGCAATACAGACAGATAAAATAGACGGTAAATGAAATTGATCGAAAAACCAAGGAAGCACAAAATATACATATGCAGCAGATCGTCACGTAATACAACCAGTTTGAACAAAATCTCAAGACACTTGGAAGACAGGAACATAGTACACACATCCTCATTTTACCTTATTAATACCAGGATACACACATCCCACCTCTCTACAAAATGCAATAACAATATATAGTAGTAATGTAATGTAATGAATCAAGGTGCCCCAACAAAATACACAGTAGGTGCCTCAGCCATGCCAGCAATTCAGACACTTTCACCACCGCCTCCTCTGAAACAACTCTATCCTCCTACCGCAAATGATTAGCTCAGGCAGCTGCGATAGGCTCAGTTGCTGGTGCAGGTGCTGCCCCCGCGGCCTTTTCCATCTCAGGGACGCTGCCGTTCGCAGGGGCTGCTGGCTTTGCTCCATCCTTTGCAGCAGCAGCTGGAGCTCCGTCCTTTCCAGCAGCAGCTGGCGCACCATCCTTGCCGGCAGCTGCTGCAGGTGGCGGAGGTGGCTTCATGTGTGGCGGGGGAGTGTGCTTCAGCTTCAGCAATATCTGCCGCATCCGAGCCATGTCCGTCGGCTTCCCAGGCTTTGGGCCCTGGATCACCACGATCCCAGGCTTCTTCTCCTTCTCCTTATCTTTCCTCGCCCCTCTCTTCTCAATGTTAGCAATCTCGTGTGGGATAAGTTCTGATATCGCCTTCCAGTACTGCTTATCCGCGCCGGCGTGGAACTTCTCCTGGTTCGCTAGGAAAAGCTAGCAACAAGCAGTCAAACAGGACTCAGGTTTCCATCGTGCGGAAAAGGATATGCAGGGCTCTGATCTTAAGGAAGTACCACCTACCTTCTCCCTGTCACGGTTTTGACCCTTGCTGGTCTCAAGGTTGAGCTTCCGCTTCTCAACGAAAGCTTTCTTAAATTCTTCAGCATCAAGGATGATTTGGCTCCTCAGCTCCTTCTCCTTCTTTTCCTTTTCCTCAAGGAGGATTGCATTTTGACTGTAGATGATTGCAGTATATAGTTAGAATAACGAGAGAGAGGACATCAATCGACAAAAGTACCAGCAACCATTATTCCAGCAAGTCCTTAACGTGACTGTCCTGCTCTAGTCGAAGATATGGCAATCTACATGAAGATATTCCGTGGCTAGCAGCTGCATCTAGAGCATACCATTATCTCGCAATTGTTATGGCTGGCTGGAGGAGGATAAAAGCAAACTAGGACAAGCAAGCTGAGTAGATAGAGAGTACAAAGTGAGGGACAAAGAACAGCAGCAGCAAGGCTCACTTTTAGAAGAACTGGCAGAATTGCTGATAATTTTCTTAATTACGTCTGCAGAGTTAACTGCACCATGATTGACAAATGAACTGGTTACAGTCACAGGGCATTGAGCGTAGTGCTGCAGCACGCATCCGTCAATGAGCCTAGAATCCCACAAGTGTTTTATATTACCAATATACATGGACTAAGGCGAAGCGTGGATCACATCGCATGCGCTGATTCATGAGCAGAGCTGTAAAGTAAAAGAAACGGATGATGCATCAAATGTAGACTTGGCGCAGGAAATGAGATCTAGGCAAGTTGTTGGCGCGCGACGATCGGAAGCGTAGATCTAGGAGAATCTAGCAGTGCGCGGGCCTGGATCTGAGCAGCGGAAGGAGGGGAGGTGAAGAAGGAAGGGTTACCGGCGCCACTCGCGGAGCAGGAACCCCTCGTCGCGGCCCATCTCGGTGGGCGGCGGGAGGATGGGCCCACCGTTGGAGTCAGGGGCGAAGGGGTCGTCGTCGTGGACGGCGCCGCCGTTGGCCTGGGGCATGCCGAAGGGCGAGGGCGGCGCGTCGGAGCGGAAGGCGTAGGGGTCCGGGGAGGCCGGGAATCCGTCGGCGGAGGCGTGGACGTCGGCCGAGCCGTCGAAGTGGAGGAAGGCGTCGCCGCCATGGAAGGGCGCGGCGGCGGCGGGGGAGGAGGTGGGGGAGTCGAAGGCGGTGGCCATGGCTTGGCCCCCTCGGGATCTGGATCCTCGGCAAGGTGGTGGTGGCCTGGTGGGTGTGCGCAGCTTGATCTGACCTGTCCAACAAGCCAATGGAGGAAAGGAAATGTATAAGCAAGGAGGTGAGGAGGGAGGGAGGGAGCCCGACCGCCGCCAGTGACCGTATTGCCCCTGGGCCCTGGCCCATCAATATGTATGGTCCAAACAGGCTGGAGTAGAAATGTGTTTAAAAAGCCCACCTTATGGGCCTGTTTGGTTGCCTGGTTCCAGCCCGGCCAGCTCTCGGCATGCGACTTCCGCGCGATTAGCGGCCGAGCCAGGCTCCCGTGATGCAAGATGCTCCTCCTAAATAGGTTCGCTGGAAACGCGGGAATCGAGCATTTCTGTTAAGCCAGGCCAACGCAAGCACACAAGTTGCACGAGTGCAGAGAGAAGCGATGCGAGGCCAGCTCGTGCGCCCAGACAACCAATCAACTTCTCTGCTGGCCATGCTGCATGCGTGCAGGCAACCAAACAGTGGGTATAAAGTGGGTATTTGCATGATAACAACGTGGCTGGGGAGGACGTGGCTCCCCGGTGGGATGCAAGGATGGTGCAGCCAACCAAACAGGCCCAAACGGCCCATTGGGCATCTCATCTAAACGTGTGCCCGCCGCTCCTCGTCGAAATTCTCCTCGTCTTCCTCCCCGCTACCACGCCGCCGCCGAAATCCATGGCCGCCGCCGAGGTGAACCCGACCCCCAACCCGGCTCCAACCTCTGACCCTACCGACGGGAACAAAGCCAAATCGCGGGAGACGGACCGACGCCGGCGCCGCCGCAAGGCCAAGAAGAACAAGGCCGCCGCCAAGGACGCCGACGCCGACGCTAAGGACACGGATGAGGGAGCTTCTGCCAAGGAGAACGATGATCCCAACTCCAATCCTCAGGTGACCGGCTTTCCCCCGCTGCATCCTCGGTTTCGATACGCCCAGCTGCTAAAACCTAGGGTTTCTGATCGTGCTGGATTTGTTGCAGGTAGAGGTAGAGGTAGAGTACGTGCCGGAGAAGGCCGAGCTGGACGACCCCCTCCTCGATGACTTCAAGGCCATCTTCGAAAAGTTCACCTTCAAGGACGCTGCCGCAGCAGCCGCCGAGGTACATCACTCTCTCCTTTACTTCCACCACAAAAATCTCGGAACAGATCTCGAGATGATGGGATGCTTCCGAGCCCTAATAATTTGGGGTGTTTCACTCACAGGATGACAAGGGAGATGAGGGTGCTGCGGATGCCGCAAACAAGTCGTCACTGGATGACGACGACGACGACGACGACGATGACCAGGAGGCACAAAAGAAGAAGGAAGGAGGGTTGTCCAATAAGAAGAAGAAGATGGAGCGCAGGATGAAGATTGCAGAGCTCAAACAGATATGCAACAGACCCGACGTCGTAGAGGTGCTTTCTTCTTTCCAATCGAGTTATCCCACTGCCACCAATTTGATTGCTCATCAACAAATCCTAACACTACTGGTTACTTTTGTTTCTTCATTGCTAGGTCTGGGATGCAACTGCTGCAGATCCAAAATTGCTCGTATATCTCAAAGCCTACAGAAATACAGTACCTGTACCTAGGCACTGGTCCCAGAAGCGAAAGTTCCTGCAGGTTTGTGACCTTCAACTCATCTTGTTAGAAATATGGGTACTCATATTTGGTGAAATCAGTTAGCATAGGGATTGTGATTGTATTTCCTTCTCAGCGGATCATTGAGGGTGTGGGGGTGTGGGAGCACAATGTCCATATGGTTTCACACCTCTTATACAGATACGTAATTCTTGCAGGGGTGGCTCTAACAACCGGGGAGGCTGGTCTTGGTGGTGCAATACTTTTGAGTGGGTTCTGTAGTCTAAATATCCTATGATAATCGAAACTAGTCTTTTTTCACATGAGGCCTCTTCAGTGGAAGAGATAGTCCAGCTAGAGTCAATGGGCTTGAATATTAATTGGAACCACAAATATGACTTGCTTTTCTTGTTTTTTAAATAAATCTTCCTTTAGTCTATACATGTTTAAGCACAATATTTTCATATTCATCTGTTTATAGCAGTTTCTTGTGTGGATATAGTCAATTTACATTGTCATCTTTTTGTTTCAGGGGAAGAGAGGTATTGAGAAACAGCCTTTCCAGCTTCCTGATTTCATTGCTGCAACTGGAATAGAAAAGATAAGACAGGTAATTTGGTTCCGGTATCTAAACAAGTTACTTCTCTGTCTGCTCAGTTTCTGCCTTCTTGAAGGAATGCTGCAGAGCTGTTTATACCATCTCGGGAATATGAAAAGTCTAATTGAACACTAAATTTCTACATAGGCTTATATTGAGAAAGAAGACAGCAAGAAATTAAAACAGAAGCAGCGGGAGCGTATGCAGCCCAAAATGGGCAAGATGGATATAGATTATCAGGTAAACTTCTTTCCTCCTGCATACCACATATTTTTGTTTATTATGCCTACTTTACACTTTCTTCCTTGGTTACATTCACATGATTTGTTGCTGTGCGGGGGTATTTACCGTCGTCATGCAAATATAAAGCCTCCACATCTGGTCTTGAGTATTTCTTGTCTTAATGTCATGATAGGTTGCAAGCATTAGTTGTGTTGCTGTTCTATTGTTCTGCGAATTATGTTTATGCGTTAGATCTGGCTAGCTACCCGGTCTTGAAATAGTTGTCTTGCAGAATGGATCGTCTAACAATAAAATTGTTCCCTACAGGTTTTGCATGACGCGTTCTTCAAATATCAAACAAAACCTAAGTTGACTAGTCACGGTGATCTGTACTATGAAGGCAAAGAGTTTGAGGTACCTATGCTCTTTCATGTTTGCAGAGTGCAGACATAAAGCAAATACAGTCAATGTATGGTTTTGGTAATACAATGCTATGTTCCTAACTTCTAAAGGGTTTGGCAGGTTAAACTAAGAGAAATGAAGCCAGGCATGCTGTCCCGAGAGCTCAAAGACGCTCTCGGTATGCCTGATGGTGCCCCACCCCCATGGCTTATAAACATGCAGGTCTGTTCTTTTAACTTGCATGTTCAGCTGTTCTCCTATTGATAAAGCCTTTGTTATTGGCTAACTTAAATCAATGCATAATTTGTCAGCGCTACGGTCCGCCTCCCTCTTATCCTCAACTAAAGATCCCAGGTCTAAATGCTCCAATCCCTCTTGGTGCCAGTTTTGGTTATAGACCAGGGGAATGGGGAAAGCCTCCTGTTGATGAGGTATATCATCTATTTGAAACCTGGCTTTTACACTGTCTTGATGTACCCGCAGTTCCTTTCCTAAGCTCTTGTATTGTTTCTTGCCAACAGAATGGACGTCCACTCTATGGAGATGTTTTTGGTGTTCTGCAGCAGGATGAACCTAACTATGATGTATGTTTTAGCACTAAACACTTCAGAGTCAATTTAGAACCAGAATTTATTTGTTCTCTTCAACCTTGTAGGATGAACCTGTTGATCGCAGTAAACACTGGGGAGATTTGGAGGAAGAGGAGGAGGAGGAGGAGGAAGAGGAAGAGGAAGAAGAAGAACCAATGGAAGATGAGGAAATGGAAGATGGAACTGAGTCTGTCGATACCATCTCAAGGTGAGTTCCTATTTTTTTTTCTTTAGTGTTTCGTAGGCACCAGGTTTTCCTTTTGAGTAACAAAGTAGACATGTATGCCTAATTTTTCTCCTGTAAACAGTACTCCAACTGGTGTTGAAACACCTGATGTGATTGACCTCCGTAAGCTGCAGAGGAAGGAGCCGGAGAAGCAGGCAGAACGGCCATTGTACCAGGTGACTATTGGGTAGTATTGGTTGGGGTTTGTGTTATATCTGTCATCACTGATGTTTTATGTTTTCCTTGGCTCCTGAAGGTTCTCGAGCAGAAGGAAGAAAGGATCGCCCCTGGGACACTATATGGGTCAAGTCATACGTATGTGCCCTTGAGCCTAAAACCTATTCCCTAGGTTTCTGTTTAGTTGAAAGTTGAAGCATAAAGACATGACATCTCATGTTGTATATGCTCACTTTGCAGGTATGTGCTGGGAACACAAGATAAATCATCAGCTCCGAAAAGGGTGAGTGGTGGAGCTATTTATCAGCTTCTATGTGCTCTTTGGTACTAGGTCGCTTCCCTGAGATTTGACTTGTATTTGATATTTTTTTTATGGATGTTAAATTTGGTGGCAGGTGGATCTGCTTAAGAATCAGAAGTCGGACAAAGTGGATGTCACGATCCAACCTGAGGAACTGGAAGTCATGGATGATGTTCTGGCAGCCAAGTAAGACTGACACTGCCTGTTGTCTTTTAAGTTATTAGTAGTTGATGCGGTTATTTCTTTTTTTCCCTTTAGAGTCAGAACTGTAACCCATCATCTTACAATAATGTAACAGGTACGAAGAAGCACGGGAGGAAGAGAAGCTTCGGAATCAAAAGGAGGACTTCAGTGACATGGTGGCAGAGGTATGCACGATCATCCTTTCCTGTGTTTTTTTTTTAAAAAAAGTTGTGATACATATAGCAGCCTGATGAATGGATGGGTTGCCCTGTGCAGAATGCTCACAAGAGGAAGAGGAAGCAAGAGAAGGAAGGCAAGTCGAAGAAGAAGGAATTCAAGTTTTAGGCTGATTTGTGTCCATCTGGCGAACCAAAGTCACCTCACCTAGATGTTTTTTGCAAGCTATTGTACTAGCACGTTAACGTTTGTGACCTTGACTTGTCTGGAATGAACGTGGTCTTGTTGGATTTGCAACTGTGATGCTCAATGTTTTTTTAGTTTTTTTTTGTATTATGGTTTTTTAGTTGTTTTGTGCACCCTACCCGAGAGCTGTTAGCATACGTTTTGGTTTGAACAAGATGCACATCGCATCTTAGGAGGACAAGCTGCAGGTAACTGCTAACTAGTTTTGGTGTCAACCCCTTAATTGGTGACTTAACTGGTGACGGTGGAAGGACAAAAGAGCATGGCTTAATTATGCGTAAGAAGAATGGACACGTAGCATTGCTGTTGAGAGGTAGGTTAGGTGGTGGGCCTTTTTCTTAATAAAGAAAAGATAATGTTTGGCAGGACCCGCGTGCTATATGCACAACCCCACCGGCCACCGAAAGCAAAGCAGGCAAAGCAAAAAAATTTTAAACCAGGCAAAGCAAATTAGGGGGTGTTTAGTCCTTAGTACTAAAGGTTAGTCCTTTAGTTTTTCAAGTGGTTGCTTTTAGGAATTAGAACCACTTTCAGGAACTAAAAGAAATCTTGGATAGGGTGTACCTCTCATTAATACCTCGTGCCTCCTCCCTTACCCCACTCGTCCCGCGGTCGGCTCCCGCCCCCGCTGCCGCTCCAACCCATCAGGAGGGGCCTCGCGAGGCTGCGTGCGGGGAGGCGCAGAGACGCAACGCGGTTGCCGGCGTTGTAGGCGGGGAGAGGAGGAGGAGGAGGAGGAGGGGGACCACGTAACACGGAGATCGGCACTGTCAGCGCTCGTGAGGTTCCTGACGAAGGCTCGCATCGCGCGGAGATCGTCCGGGTGGCACAGTGTGACTGCCGGCGGCCGCGATAGGAGGAGCAGGAGTGCGACAGGGGCAGCAATGATTAGGGAGCAAGTCGGTTATTGTTCAACTCGTTTAATGCCTTTAGTTACGGGAACGGGAAGGGGACTAACCAGACAAGCGAAGGTGGAGAGCGGGTGTCAACCCAACGAACCGAACCGGCCCGGCCGGCCCATAAAACGAACGGGAGGGGAAATGGAAAGGAAATAATAAATTATAGAACCCTCTTCCTTCCTCACCTTCTTCCTCCTCCCCCAGCAACAGCACCAGCACCAGCAGAGAGAAAGCCGCCTCCTCACCGTCACGCGTCACCTTCCCTTCCATTTCCTTTCCTTCTAGAACCCTCCAGAACCTCCTCCCGCGGCAACGGAGCCCCCCACCGCCTCTAGCACGGAAGGCCGCCCCAGCGATGAAGCACCCGCCGCCGCCGACGCCGCGCCGCTGCGGCGTCGTGGCGGCGGTCGTCGCGCTCGTCCTCCTCGCCTGCCTACAGATCCAGTACCACCACCTCAAGGTTGCCATCCCTCCTCCATCCATCTCCGCCCCGCCGGGCCTAGCTATTTTTCCATTTTTAGCTCCCCCTCCCTTTCTTGTTTCTTCACCCGCCGCGCTGTCTGTCTCTGGACACTTCTTGCTCTGAAATCTTCAGGTGGATCTCGGGAAGGCCGGCTTTGCCTCTGCCACGCAAGAAAATACCAACCGCATTCACTTGGGGATCACCACCAAGGCGGCCACTGCCACCACCAACTCCTTGCCGCGCGGGATCGTCGAGCGCCACTCCGACATGTATCTCCGACCGCTCTGGGATGACTCCGCTGCAGCCACCCACAAGGTACCTTTCTCTTGTGACTGACTGCTTGTCTGAATTCATAAGTCACTCAGTATAGCTCTGAATTTTGCAAAGTCGCTTCTTTTCTGCGAAATGCACAGGTGTTAGAGCCTTCCACACCACAAACTAGTCGTTCCAGGAATCACCATTTTTTATCCGTTATTAGTACGCCGTTTCCTTGCTAATTGCTAATTATTATCATGCTCCCTTATACACGCAGAATAAAAATGATGACCCCAGTGCTCTCCTGGCCATGGCAGTTGGCATCTCCCAAATAAAAAACGTCGACACTATGGCACGTAAGGTCTGTGTTTCGATCAACTTGTCCTTTCCCTTATCCAGAGCTGTCTATGTTGCCTGGGAAAACAGGAGAGAGGTTTATCTAATATGATTGTTTGCTTCCTGTAGTTTCTCAAGGAAAACTATGCAGTAATGCTCTTCCATTACGATGGAAATGTAGATGGATGGCGTCATCTTGAGTGGAGCGATAAGGCCATACATATTCTCGCTCACAACCAAACAAAATGGTAACTGTATGAAACCTCATCGTTCTGTTATGTATGAGTACGGTAGCTGGACTTCTGATAGTCCTTTTTCAGTACGTGCTGCAGCAGTTTGCCTTCCATCATATATGCCCCCCTTCTCAGAAGAATTAAACTCGCATTCCTGCTGCAGGTGGTTTGCTAAGCGTTTTCTTCATCCTGATGTCATGGCTATATATGATTTCATCTTTTTATGGGATGAAGACCTTGGAGTGGATAACTTTAACCCAAGAAGGTATGCGTAATGCCATAATCCTTTTCCACTAGTCAGACACGTTACTAAGTTTCCAAATTCAAACTAACCATATTATCATCCAAGGGTGCTGAATATTGGCCATTTCTAGAGCAGCTGCATTAATTTGATTCTCATACTCTTTTGTGCTCTGTCCTGAGTAACCTCTTTTAGGTAATGGGAATAGGCTTTGTAAATCCAAGTTATTTTGTGTTACTGTTTGGTGTGATTTATCCAATGGAAATGGGGTAGGAATTTCTGCAAAATGATCTCCGCCTCCTTTGTATACATAAGCTCCTAAAATTTATTTTTCTGTTGAAAGATGCTTCCTCAGATTTTATGTTATCTGCCTAGGTATCTGGATATAATGGTTTCTGAAGGCTTAGAAATAACACAACCTGCTCTGGACCCTGATTTATCAACTGATATCCACCATCGAATCACAATCCGCAATAAGCTGTCAAAAGTGCACAGGTGCTTCCATCTTTCTAATTTTCACGCAAATTTCCTTTGTGTCCCCGTCTCGCTGCGCCCCCCCCCCCCCCCCCAAACCAAAAAAAAAAATCTATGCTCTAAAAACACCCTTTCAACTTTTTATGTAGGAGAATATACGACAATCGACCTAGTATGAATTGTTCTGATGAAAGTAAAGGACCTCCTTGTACAGGGTAAGGACCTAAGCTAAAAATTATTTCTATGCTCTAAAAAGCACTCTTATGCAGTTACTTTATTTGGGAGGTACTCATGTACCGCTTCATACTTTATAATATTTATTTCAGAAAACTAGTAACATTGATGTAGCCTATTCCTATTTTGTTAGACCATTTGGTTATTGAAGCAAAATCGCATTTTGCAGCTGGTTGATTCTTGACCAGTTATCTTATGAACTGTCCCAACACATTCCACAAAACATCTGAAGATGTTGTGATTTGCATTCTTGGATAGGTGGGTTGAGGGCATGGCACCAGTTTTTTCTCGCGCTGCCTGGAAATGTGTGTGGCATCTAATCCAGGTGCGATTATCCTCTAGCCTGACCATTTTTTTTAAAGATTATTTTGATGATAGTCAATAACAAGTCAACAACCTCTTGTTTGGTTTCATAAAGTGTGAGTGGAAGGTCATAGCTTTTAATAACCTTTTACTTGTTTTTTAATCTCTTGAGCTTGCAGAATGATCTGATTCATGGATGGGGTCTTGACATGAAGCTTGGCTATTGTGCTCAGGTACTCGAGATATGTTTCATATTCTTAAGAGATAGGATGTCTTTTTAGACATGCTATTTCAGCTACCATGCCCTCTGTTAAACAAGATGGGCACAGGGCATTTTCTAGGAAAACCGAAATGCCAATTGACACAGTCACATGATATTTCAGGGTGATCGAACTGAGAAAGTTGGTGTAATTGATAGTGAGTATGTTGTCCATCAAGGGATACCATCTTTAGGAGGACCATCACTTAGCAGCAAGGTACGCTTGTCGTAACAAACTGATATTTTCTAAAGACTTGGTAAAGGAATTTAGGACGCGGTGTACTGTTTTCTCCGAAACTAGTTTGAAATCTTGTCGGATCATCCATTCAGATATTCCGCTCTGATTACCATTCGTATTACATAAATGATCTAGCCTGGGAGTTTTTTCTTTGTTGTGTTTTGCTGCCAGTTCTTGTTTCTTTACCTTAGTTGGGGTATACCTGCATGATCGTAACAATAGAGAATAAAGGTAACCGACACATGTCATTACTGACATCCTTTCTTGTTGGTGTAGACACCTCGAAGATCACTGGATTTGAGGACCCATGTGAGTATAACCTATGCCTTGTCTTCCTAGATTAGAGAATTATAAGTTGTCATTATTACTTATTATCCCTTTATAATAGATAAGAAGACAATCATCAGCTGAGCTGGAGAAGTTCAAAGAACGGTGGAACAGGGCTGTAAGGGAAGATGAAGGATGGAGGGATCCTTTTGAATCTTGAATTCAAAAGTCGATTGCTTAGGGAGCAGAATGTGATGACACCACAGATGAGTGAAGCTGGTCAGTGGCCGCAGTCATATATAGCAGTAGTTATAGGATGATGAATGACTTACACACACCACCACGATTTTATCCCCGTGAGACAAAGGAAGTACTGGAAAATGTTATCGTCAATACAAGGAGCAGCTTATGGAGGAGATGAAACTAACAAGGGACTATACTATACACAGTGCTGTAATTTTTGGTCCGTCGACTAGAGTTGTATTGTATAGTGATATATCATATAAGAAAGATACATGCTTGACGCTTGTGCAGTTATTTAACCAGAAATCTTACATGCATAACCTAGAGCAGATTTCTTTCCTACAACTGTACTATTGCATTATGGTACTACCATGTAAGAAGAAGAAGAAGCCTCCCTGGGTAGTGGAATTCCGGTGTTATCTCGTCTGAACACACGAGTATTTCTTTTCTTTTCCTTTCTTTTCTGACAGTGAGTGGCAAGAGAGTCCTAGGTCCTGTTTGTTTCAGCTTCTCGGGTAGAAAGTTAACTTCTGAGGAAATGAGCTGAAAAGCTAGTTGAGAGGAATTTTTTCTAGCTTTTGGTGTGCTGAGAAGATAAAAATTTATTACAAAAGCTAATAACAAAAGGTCCGAAATCAAAAAATCAACTTTCAGAAAGCTAGCTTTCCAGCCAAAAGCCCAAAAGCAGAAGCTCAGGGCCGTAGTAAATGGTAGCACTGCAACAATGCTGGCTGCAGCCAGACAGAGTAGGGGTAAGGCCATTTTATGTATTTGGCCCAAGCCCATTCGCTACTATGCATCCGGCCCGGTCCGGCCTGGTGGAGGGTCTCCGTCGTCTCCGTCGCTCCACCTCCACCACCTGCAGCCCTGCAGGGAGGAGGAAGAACTTGTTCTCTTCCCCGATGGATGGGGTTCCTCACTCTCTCTAGGAGCTGCCAGAGCGACTACTAGCGAGGGAGGGAGGGGGTTAGGGTTTCTTCTCCTGATCAGGGGTTAGGGGTTAGTTTCGATTTCGAGGATGCGGAAGCGGGATCTGGGGATCCTACTGCTCGCCGCCTTCGCCGTCTTCTTCTCCCTCCACCACGAGGGCGACTTCTCCTTCCGCGAGTCCTGGTACCACCTCGCCGACGAGGACTTCCCCATCAAGTACGAGGCCGACCGCCTGCCCCCGCCCCTCATCGCCGACCTCAACGGCGACGGCAAGCCCGAGGTCCTCCTCCCCACCCACGACGCCAAGATCCAGGTCCTCCAGCCGCCCCACGCCCGCCACATCAACGATGACACCTCCTTCCACGAGGCCCGCCTCATGGCCGACATCTCCCTCCTCCCCGACAACGTCCGGGTCGCCTCCGGCCGGCGGCCCATCGCCATGGCGGTCGGCAACGTCGACCGCTCCTACCGAGCTGGCGACGTCAGGAAGCAGGTCCTCGTCGTCGTCACATCCGGATGGTCCGTCTTGTGCTTCGACCACAACCTCAAAAAGCTATGGGAGCAGAATCTCCAGGATGACTTCCCTCATGGCGCACACCACCGCGAGGTCGCCATCTCCATAACCAACTACACTCTCAAGCATGGAGATGCTGGCCTTGTCATCGTAGGAGGAAGGATGGAAATGCAGCACCATGTATGTTGCCTCTTCGCACTATTTGTACTGTATTGGTCCACATGCTTTGCTTGCTTGGATTTGGATGTGCTACTCGCTTATACCCTTGTAATTCAGTCGGCAGATCTTTTCGACGAATTTATGATGCCAGAAGACCACCGCAGAAGCACCGATGAAAAACAGGTTTCTTTTTCTTCCCCCCCTGTGTAGGAAACAGCTTCTTAGATTGCTATGAAACCGAACCATTTGTTGCCTTACCTTGGCTACTTACATTCACCAAGAGACCTAACCTGTGTTGGTGCTTCACCTCAATCCCGTGCAGGGCTCTGAGACTGGCACTGCAGACCTGCGCCATTTTGCCCTTTATGCCTTCGCTGGACGTACTGGCGAGCGAAGATGGAGCCGGAAGAATGAGGTGCACTGAATTTAACTTCTCATTTTATGTCAGTAATTTGGCTCCACTGTTAGTCAAAAGGATGTTCCTCTTTATTTCATGTTCCGTCTTAGCATGGAAAGGTCAAATATAACTTGACACTACATAAAGTTTAATGTCTTCACAGGACTTGGCTTATATATCATTGCTAAGTTTCTCTTTTGGTCTGGCAGAACATCCAGTCACAGCCATCAGATGCTTCAGTGATGATACCACAGCACAATTACAAGCTTGATGTCCATGCCCTCAATAGTCGTCAGCCTGGTCAGGTCAGGATTATCTTCACCAATCTTAGTAGTGGGTACCTAGAAGCAGATATTCATATTTGAGCAAGTCTTGTGTCAATGTTTTCATATGCTCTCTGTTGCTTGATTTAAGTATTGTGTTGTGGATTGTCTTCTGATGAAGTTGGTGTCATCAATTATTGTTGTAGCAGCTATTGTTATGATGGCCTGAATTGCTTACTTATTTGCACTCTGCTTGGTGGCAATGCTTTTCCAACCTAAAGTGTGTTATGTTTTTTGAGCTTTAAAGGTCTCAAGTCCATGGAAAATTCATGTAAACTCAAGATGTCAAATCTTGCTACCTATTTGTGGTTTGATTTGAGTATAGATGTCAAATGTGTTGTTCTTTGCTCTTTTTTTGTTTCACACAGTGATATCTTGGCTAATTTGAATCTAACATGTCACATGTCAATTTTCAGTTTGAATGTCGTGAATTCAGAGAATCAATTCTTGGCGTCATGCCTCATCATTGGGTAAGAACAGTACATGTTTTCTTATATTTAGTTTTGATACTCTGGAATCATTGAACTTAGATTTGATGTTTTCCTTTTCAGGATAGGAGAGAGGATACTACCCTACAGCTTGCACATTTTAGAAGGCATAAAAGGAAACAAGTGAAGAAAACACAAGGAAAGGCTGCTATTAATAGTGTGAACAAGCCCATTGAACACAATCCACCTGGAAAGGATGCTTCCAATAGAATAGCTAGAGTGCTTGGGAAGGCTGCAGATATTGCTAGCTCAAATAAAGTCAGGAAGGTATGACGCATAAACACGGCTGTTGCATTCAGAATTTGCCTTGTCTTCTAGGAATGATTGCGGTCATCTTCAAGTCCCTGCATGAAGCACCATGGATGTCCTTACATATACTGTGTCTTGTCTCTTTGTTATGCTTCTTTTTGTAGTTTTGTCCAAATAGATTACAGTGTTCGCACACGGTGAAGTCAAACACCTAATGTTTTCTAATGAGATGCAACTTTTGCTTTTATTGCAGACACAGAGGACGATGTACATTCCGACAATCACTAATCATACTCAAGTATGGTGGGTTCCTAATGTTATCGTTGCACATGAAAAGGAAGGGATAGAGGCTGTCCATCTAGCTTCTGGACGTACAATATGCAAGGTCAACAAGATATATCCCTGTAATTTTATTTTACTTTAATACGATGCAACCATTCAGTGTATCACCTCTGACTTGATTTTTTTTTGATACTATTCTTATTTCCAGCTTCATTTAACCGAAGGAGGGCTTCATGCAGATATTAATGGAGATGGAGTTCTAGATCATGTTCAGGTGCGTTGGGGTTATTACTAGTGCTGGGATTTAGTTTTTTATGTACACCAGCTTTTCTTTGGTTCTGGGTTGTTCATGTAATTCATATTTCCTGTCCGTAAGCTTAAGAATTTGCGATATTTGGATATGCCCATTAAGTAGGTCGACTGCTTGACTTGTAAGATGATGTGGTCTTCCAGTAGATTGATATGGTTCTGAAACCATTGAACAAGTTCAAGTGATGGATTTTTAATTCTTTCTGGAAGGAGAAAATGATATCCTCTGTCTATCCTTACCTTTTGATTTGTTTTCTATGGTTTTATTGCCAGAAAAATGAGTTAAAATGATTTGCATTTCTTGCATGTCGATTGCATTGCTATCTTGTATATCTACTGTAGTCATGTGTAAGGTGCAATGCTTGCATCAATATAATGTTAACATGACACGAATATTCTTGTTTGTTACATACTTTGATGTCTAAAAGCTGATTTTCACATGTGCCATTGGGGACAGACATATCCAACTTAGAGCCATCATAATATCGTGTGCCTAATCAGTTCTAACTTGTAATGCCATTCTCCTCTACTGAGATCGGCAAAGCATTTGGCATACTGTTCTTCGGTAGCTATCTGCATTGATGCTGTGTTTATTGTCGTGGCCTCCCTTTGTCTATGTAGAAGTAATGGTTGATGTTCACCATTTGTGTAGGTTGTTGGTGGAAACGGCATTAAAGAGCAGACAGTTGTAAGTGGGTCAATGGAAGTGCTGAAACCGTGTTGGGCAGTTGCTACATCGGGTGTTCCAGTGCGGGAGCAACTTTTTAATGTGTCTATCTGCCATTACAACCATTTTAATCTGTTCCATCACGGTGACTTTTCGAGAAGTTTTGGGAGGAAATTTGATACGACTGGTTTAGAGGTTGCGACTCCTATCCTGGTCCAGACAGATGATGGGCATAAACACAGGAGAGGAAGCCATGGAGATATCGTCTTTTTGACAAGCCAGGGAGAGGTCAGCATTTGTGCCTTGAGTGCCCCCCCTCCCCTCCCTTTTTTTTAACTAGTAGTTCATGTTGATGCAACCTTTAGCCTTAACACTGACAAGTGTGCACAAAATGGTGGTATGCTTGTGACTGTAGGTGACTTCGTACTCTCCTGGGCTGCTTGGCCATGATGCGGTATGGAGGTGGCAAGTATCAACAGGGGCAACATGGTCCAATCTCCCATCTCCGTCGGGGATGATGGAGAACATAGTGGTTCCTACTTTGAAGGCTTTCTCATTGCGTTCCTATGACCGAAAAGAGGTGATCATCGCGGGCGGCGATCAGGAGGCTGTGGTGCTATCACCTTCTGGTGGCATACTGGCCATAATCGAGCTTCCGGCGCCTCCCACCCATGCGCTGATCATGGAGGATTTCTCGGGCGACGGCCTGACCGACATGGTTGTGGTGACATCGGGGGGAGTGTACGGATTCGTGCAGATAAGGCAGCCTGGGGCTCTTTTCTTCAGCACGCTGGTGGGGTGCCTGATAGTTGTGATCGGGGTGATATTTGTGTCTCTGCACCTCAACTCGTCAAGCAGCGGTAAACCGAGGGCTTCTTCAGCGGAATACAGATGATGTTGAGAAGGAAGTGTGTTACTTATTTGATAGAAGACTTTGCATATATAAGCAAACCAAACCAAACCGGGGGCTAGCGAATAGAACTGGGGGTATGCATGTTACACGGGCTATTTTGTTTTAGCCTGCACCAAGTGTTGGATTCATGTTGTTGTATGATAGAAGAGAGCATCTTTTTTCCAGAACTATTCCATCCAATATACTTACTAATGATACTATACTACTAGTAGCAGTTGCTCTGCTTTCTTTTTTGTTTGCAAAATCATGTATCGTATCTAGTTTTGTTTTAGCTGTGCGCACTGCCAGCAACTGTGGGCCAGTTTGGCAGGGCTACGGCTTCTTCGGCGGCTCCAGCTGAAGCTCTACCAAACGGTTTGGTCAAAAATGGCTTCAGCGCTGGAGGAGCTGGAGCCGTTTTATATGAAGAAGCTTTATATGAAGAAGCTAAAGCTAAAAAAAATAGCTCCTCCGGTTCTGGCTCTTTTTTTAAACCCTACCAAACTAACCCTAACTCCTATTTCATAAACGTTTTCTTTGGTGATCCTGCCCCTGTTCGAAGTATTGTTTTAGAATATTTTGAAGTGCAATTGTGTTTTAGAAAACTATAAAGCGACTTTTTAAAAACAGGTGGTGTGCAATTGTGTGCCCCTACTTGTCATCTTTTCCTTCTTTCTTTTTTTTTTGAGAAAGAGATGGAAACAAGAGGAAATAGGAATGCCATTCTTTGCGTGCCTCTGCTCCTCCGTGCATTTGTCTGTCCGTCCGGGTGGTCAACTGCTGCTTTCCTCCGACGCCTTGTATAATACTCTGTTCCGTTCCGTTCCGTTTGGCGTGGGTTGCGCAGCCATACTTTGATCAGGCGGAGCGGAGGCCGATAAAAATAACGGAATTCCACCATGGTGGCCATGGCGGTAGCGGTGGCGTTGCTGGTGGTGGGGTTCGTCGTCGGCGTCCTCTCCCTGGCCATCGCCGAGGGGGCAGCACTCCTCTGGGCCATCCGCACCCTCACCACCACCACCACCCGCCCCTCCAATTCCTCCTCCAATTCCAGCGACGACACATCTCCGGCTCCGCCTCCTCCTCCTCTCGGGGACCTCAAGCGACAGGTAGGAATCCAATCCATCATCCAATCCAATCCGATTCGCGTTGCAAGCGAGCGAGCGAGCAAGCAATCAAGCAATTCGACTATGGATTGTGTGGAATTCAGGGTTTCCTGTGGATTCTAGAGCAAGAAAAGATGCCCGCCAAAGCCAGCCACCACCCATCAAATGATGCCCAAAGCCACGGGGGGATCAAAGACAAGAAGACCGTCGTGGAGGTTTTCCCTGTGAAGATGTTGGCTAAACTTGAAGGCCACTCGCTCACCTTGTCTGCACCTGATGATGCTTCTCAGCAGACCACCACCATCCACCTGCTGGATTCTACAATTGTTGCTGTCTCTGCATCAAATCTACCCTCGCGTAAATGGTTAGTATGTATGCAATCTTCCTCCATTTCATCTTTCCTTTTCTCCAGATTTTAATAGCCAGAATTGTTGTACAAAGCAAGCAATCAGACTAGTCGTTCTTCCTGGTTTCAATGGCTCAGACAGTTTGGCTATAACCTCTTCCATCAGGGCCAAGAGGTATCCAATAAAACTGGAAAGCAAGGAATCTCAGGTTTCCAGGGGGAGCAAGGTATGCTATGTTTATGCACAAACCTCTTGGGAAAAGGAATCATGGTGTAAAGCACTTCGTCTTGCATCTACTACTGACAAGGACAAGCACAAGTTCCATGCCATGTTGGCTCGAGAGTTCCGCAGCTACATATCCTCTTTGAATGCTGGATACCCATGTTTTCTAAAACCCTCCATGCTCTCGGGCCTGGAACAAGTACTTGTGGACAGCACTGTAAAGACCGATGGATCTTCAAAATTCAGAAATCTTCTAAAAAGGTTGGCAAAGAAGGCACCAGTAAAGGCTTCTCCCGACAGCAAAAGTCCGGTAACATCTAAACAGGATATAAAGCAACCTACTACACCTAGCTCTTCCGTGAGTTCCAACAGCCAGCTATCTGATTCCTCCCATACAAATGTGGAAGAAAAGCTTGCAGATGAGGGTACACTTTGTTGGAACCTCCTGTTCTCTCGGTTGTTTTTTGATGCTAAAATGAATGGTGAGGTCACCAAGGCCATCAAAGCACGCATTCAGGTCAGATGATGCTGATATTTTCAGGTGCGTTCATCCATTGTTCATATTTTCTTTCTATTGATTGATTCTTGTATGTTGTCAGCGAACATTATCAAACACGAGAACTCCAGCCTACATTGGAGAAATTACACTTGCTGGCCTCAGTCTTGGAAAGCTTCCACCATATCTACACAGAATGAGAGTCATCCCACTGGATTTGAACGAGCTGTGGGCTTTTGAAGTCGATTTTAACTATTCTAGTGGAATGCTTCTGCATATTGAAACAAGACTTGAGATTCAGGAGCCAGAGTTGGAAAAAGACATAATGAGGACTAGTCTTAAAGATGATTCTAACGGGGATGTGGGTTCGGATGTCCTTGATAGCATTGAGCAATATGGTAACCAATTCAGGTCTTCAGAAGCTTTGGATTCTGTAGTGGGGGATGATGATGAAGCAGGTTCGTGACAATTCTACTCTTATGCGCTTTCTTTGTCTGCTTGTTATTGGAATCGGCATTTAATGTATGTGTAAATGATGAAATCAATAGCATGTGACGTGAGAACTGTCACCTATCTATTCTGAGCATGATGGTCCTGTGAAAACATCATCTTGAGGCAATTGATGACCTTTTGAGGTTGTGGCAGATGCATTAAGGAAGTCAAAGAGCACTGGATGGACATCAACATATATGTCGAGGTGGAAAAGAATCTTGCATTCAATAGCTGACCAGGTATCACAGGTTAGTTCTTGTTTTGCTATACCATACCGACACATTACCCGATGGACAACTGGTTGTGCGCTAAGGCGTAAATCATGGAAAAGAGCATATCTAGTCTGGACAATTTTCATATTTCTATTTATGTAGTGTGGCCAGGGAAGTTTTGATGTGTACTGTATTTTCTCATTTTCCTTGCAAAAAGGTGCCATTATCATTAGCAATTAAAATATCAAGTATCCGTGGGACAATGCGCCTACATATAAAGCCTCCTCCAGGTGACCGAATTTGGTATGGGTTCACGTCCATGCCAGAGATAGAGTGGGAGTTGGAATCATCAGTCGGGGACAGGAAGATCACCAACAGCCACATAGCCTCGCTTATCGGCAACAGAATTAAGGTGGTTTTTACTTACCTCCCATGAGCCATGACTAACCTGTTATTTGCCGGTAAATCTGTGTTATTAAATCTGGGAACATTTGGTTGGTGTCCTACAAATACACAGGCTTCGCTTCATCAGAGCTTGGTGCTTCCCAACTGTGAAAGTATTCCAGTCTCGTGGATGATATCAGATAAGGATGACTGGGTGCCTCGCAAGATAGCGCCTTTTATATGGCTCAACCGTGAGCCAACCACTGAGAATAGTGCAAGGCCCCCTGTAGGCACGACCAGAGAGCTACCTGGGGAAGCATCAGTGTCGAAGGCCATTGCGAAGAACAAGTCGAGTCCACCTGCTTCTTCAACGAGAAGCGAGAATGAATTGCCCAAGACAAAAATATGCTTTGATGGATCAGAGCAAGCAGAAGCATCAACGAGCCGGCACTGGCAGTCCCAGCTAGTTTCAGCAAGTGGAGCTCCCCTGCAATCTTGTGAGGATGCGACAGGGGATCAGCTGAGGATGCCACTGCTGAGGGGCAGCAGCAGAGATGACAGAGCCATGGTGGTAGCTGCAGGGACCTCTGCCAGTGAGGAGGCCGGAGATGTGAAGAGGAAGCGCGGTGCTAGGCGTGCCCGGGTGATGGACCTGGGCAGGAGGATGGGGGGCAAGCTGGAGGAGAAGGGCAAGCATATCGTCGGGAAGATGCGGGAGAATGCGAGGAGCAACAACAGCCTGCTCCTGCCAGGCTTGGAGCGGGCTACCACCCCTGCTCCTGCTCCTGCTCCTAGTTAGCACAGTTAGTCAAGAGTAGACAGTAGAGATGACAACTGCTACTCAACAAAAATGAAATGAGAAATCCTCATTTATAGTGCCTGGCAACAGCTCCTACAAAATGAAATGATGTGGGAGACTGTTTGCGATTGTATCATTGTATGTAAAAGAGCCTATGGATGTACCATACCACCCAGCTAGAGCTACAGTTTTCACTCAACTAGATAGATACACATATGCATCTCGTCAACTCTCCTCACTGAACAAATATAACAAGCAACAGTTCCTTTGTTGCGCCCTGAGCTGCTTATTTCTGACTTACAGGCATCCTTTATATGTTTCTCACGCGCAAAGTATTATTGATGTGTACTAGGGGGCAATATTTAGTTGGATCATGAAGACCCCATAAAAGAAAGCTTACAGGTTTTGAAAAATTCTCAAGAAGAAAAACTCAGATAAGTAGAGGAGGGATGGAACAGAAATGCCGAAATCAACCTCACTTTCACTTTCAGCTACATTCATGTGATACCTTAGGATACAAGTAGCAATTGTGGAGAGCGGACTGGGAATAGCAGATATTGGGGTTGGGGAGCAAGGCACAGGGAGGGGACTTCATGTACACCAGGAGTTTCTTTTCCATTGTAAAATATGTTTTCCAAAAGAGCCAGAATGTAAAAGATTCAGGATGTGTTTGGTTGCATGCACCACATGATGCATGCATGATGATCCTGGATGGTGGGGTTCAACCAATTTATTTATACCATATGGTTCACTCCTATTAGTAAAATAATGTATTAAGTGGGATGACTTCATCCTGAATGAGTTGGTACAATTCAACCAACCAAACAAAAGGATCATCATTATTTTGAACCATTTCATACATGAATCAAATAATACAACCAACCAAACATACCCTCACTCTGCTCAGCGCAGCATGAAGGCATGCTTCATAATCACCCCACTAGTTTGATCTGGTCTACATAAAACAGGACACAACTACTACAGTTCAGGTTTTCATGTAGCACTGGACAAATTTCACTCTAGTTTTATATATTAGCTATCCTACCTCAAAAACAAGTCCTATCCAGGCACCATCTCTCATACTCATCAAGGTTGCTTCACTTCAGTTCATCCCCACCGGTAGATACACTAAGCGCCCCAAGTACCTTACATATTACGAGTTCTGTCACTGACTCAGGTTGGTCAATCTTGAGCTTCCTCCAGGGCTTCTTTCTCCCTCTGTTGCTCCACTGCAAGCGGCGGAGTAATTAAATATCAATGTGTAAGTGCCCAACCAAGAAAACAAACAAAAAAATCACACAAGGAACTCAATGGAAAATGAAGGAATAATCTGCCAATTAATCATATTTGAGCACTCACATGCAATTTCCGCCAATGCTTTCTGTGTTCGCTTCTCCAGTTTGTCAATTCTCTTCTGCACATCACGTTTCAGATCCCAGTTTGGATTCTTTGGGGCTATGTTTCCAAAAGGGTTCTGCATGCACAGTATAATGTTGAAGGATTAATTGACAGCTTACCTTGTCAAAAGTACAAACAAGAGATCTTGAATTTGAGAACACCAAGATAGTACCTCCACTTGCTTTGGTTCTGCAGCTTCAGCACTGATTGGATCTTCAAACTTAGGAAGAGAAACTGGAGCTAGCTTACCACCTCGGAGTTGTTCATCATGAGGAAGGTAGTTTCTGAACTTCATGGCAGGAAGCTCACTGCATCAAAAAGAACGCACACTCATAAAAAAATATCTCACTCAGCACTAAACAGAACTCAAATCTACCAAGACCATTAAATCAAAGATGGAGGTTCTCTTACATTCACATACAAGGGATTCAGTGAATGGCTTGGAATTATCATATATGGCAATACTATTCTTCAATGAAATAGAAGATGCACAATCCGCGTTCAAGATATTTTTTTTTAAAAAAAAATAGACTTACCCATCATCTTGAACCTCCTCGACCTCCTCAATGGAGCTAATGTTCTCCTTAGAAGCTTCATCAGGTGCATCCTGTGGACCTGGTAATGCAGGCTGTTCCACGTGTTCTTCTGTGGCACCATGGGTTCCATTTCTGATACAATCAACAAGCATAAGAACCAGCATTTAGTAGCATGTACTGAACAGAGCATAGATAGAATTTGCATTTTATGCCCATGCTTCATGATACCCACTAAAGCAGATCATCAAGACCCAGCAATGTACCTACTTGGTAGTTCCCACCCTTCCACTTGTTCAAACATAAAAACAGTGTCCAGCATCAACAAATCCATTCAAGTTAACTCAACCTTTTTCTCTCTTTTTTTAAAAAAATAAAGAAAACAAATGAAACCCAATTGGTCAGATAAAGATCTAGCAAACACCACTGAGTTGTGGCAAAAGGAGAAGCAACTCTGCATGTCCAGATTTGTGAGATTGGCGCTAAGGTTAGTGAGGAGTGGTTCCTGTTATACGCACAGCTCCATTAAAAGAAGCTAACTACTAGAAAACAGTAGGTGCGGAATTATCTAGTGAGATAGGGTAGGGGACGGGAGGGGAGAGATCTTACTGCTGTTCTCCGTCGGGGGCGGGGGTGGATAGGAGCTCCTTGGCGGCGCGGAGGGCACGGAGGCGCTCGCGGCGGGCAGCAGCGTCCTCCTCGGCGCCCATAGCTTCCTCCTCTCCTAGCAGCGCAGAGCAGCCGGGAAGCGGAGAGGGGGGGCGTGGCGTGGCTAGGGTTTCCAAAGGTTTCTTCCCTCCCGAGACGGCCGGACCAACACGACGACGAAACGGGGAAGGCTTTTGCTTAATGAGCCTTTGGAATTGTTGGGCCCTGTTTTGGACTTTTGGTACCTACAGTGAAAAATGAATTATTTTTCTCGTTCTATACATGTTCCTGCGTTGCTACGGTGAAACGATAATATTTAGCGCGTGATATTTTCATCGAGTTGTGTAGTTTTTTTTACTTTAGTACTATTGCAACTTGTTCATGCCGGTAGCCCGGACGTGGGAAGGTGCCGCGGCTATCACAACTTGTTCATGCCAGTAGCCCAGACGTGGAACGGCGGACGGCGCCTTCCGCGTTGCCTCCTCCATCTCCCCTCATCGCCGTCTCGGTCGCGTTGAATCCTATCGCAAATTCAGATCAAGGAGCTGGAAGGGTCGGGAGGGGGTTAAGAGGGCTTGATAGACAAACGGGCCGAACTGAAGCTGGCCCAGTAACTGTTTGCCTTCGCCAAAAGCCAGTCCAAAACTATCTCTGAGCTTGATAATAAGCAGAGTCATTATCGGGTACGGAAATTATGGTACACATAAACTTGATTACTGTTTTTTAGAAGCAACGTATCAAGAATTATGGCAGAAGTTTACTCGTTTAATATCAGGTAGAGATAAAAATCGAGATCTTCATTAAAAAACTATTTCCTCTCGCTTCTCTTGATAATATGTTTGCATCCAAATGACAATGCCTAAACACTTGAGAATAAAAAGACGAAAGGGATGTTTGGATACACCCTCATAAACTTTAGGACCTGTCATATCGGATGTTTGATACTAATTAGGAGTATTAAATATAGTCTAATTATAAAATTAATTGCACAGATGGAGTCTAATTCGCGAGACGAATCTATTAAGCCTAATTAGTCCATGATTTGATAATGTGGTGCTACAATAACCATTTGCTAATGATGGATTAATTAGACTTAATAGATTCGTCTCGCGAATTAGTATAGGGTTCTGTAGTTAGTTTTATAATTAGCTCATGTTTAGTCCTCCTAATTAGTATCCGAATATCCAATGTGACCCTCCTAAGTTTAGCAGCTCGCATCCAAACACAGGAAATAGGCGTCGTATCCGGCTAGGAGTAAATAAAAAGACGAAGGAAATGAACGGGATTGAGAATCCGAAACCTTAGCCGGAACAAACCAACTCCCGGAAAATAAATAAAAGGGCCGCGATGTTGCGGCTGTTGCCGAGGCATCTTCTTCCTCCTCGTGCGCATCGCGCGATCTCACCAACCGCATCCCCGCTCTCGCGCCGCCGCGCCCTCCTCCTCCTCGGCTTCGGGTGCTGTCGCGGCCCTCCCCCTGCGCACTCGTACGCCTCGATGGCGCCGCCGCCGGTGGCCAAGAAGGTGCCGCGTCAGCTCGTAGACCACGGCGACGTACGCGTCGACAACTACTACTGGCTCCGCGACGACTCCCGATCCGATCCCGACGTCCTCGCGCACCTCCGCGCCGAGAACGACTACACCGCCGCCGTCATGTCCGGTCAGTCCATTGCCACTGCATTTGGAGCTTTTGCATATCGCTTCCCTCTGTGGATTAATTTTAGCGTGTCGACCAGATGCATCAGAGTGGCAGTTCTATCGATCTGTACTGTTGCCAGGAGTCTCAGTCCTGATATGCTTACCCTGCTATGCTAACTCGGATCACTTGCAGATGTCAAGCAACTCGAGGATGAAATATATGCTGAAATCAGAGGAAGGATTAAGGAAGATGATATCGATGCACCTCTTCGCAAAGGGCAGTACTACTACTATGAAAGGACATTGACTGGCAAGGAGTATGTGCAGCACTGTAGGCGTCCCGTACCAACTGATGCTCCAATTACTGTTCACGATGTGATGCCCACAGGACCTGATGCTCCTGATGAGCACATTATTCTGGATGAGAATGTGAAAGCTGAGGGCCACGATTACTACAGCATTGGGGCTTTCAAGGTAAACCCTTTTTTAGCATATCTCTCTGTATGTTTGTTTCCCTCACGCACACGCCCCTTCGAACTTCGATGTTCCTTGTGTCTATCTATATGATCTAACTGTTCGTTTCAGGTCAGTCCCAACAATAAGCTAGTGGCTTACGCAGAAGACACTAAAGGCGATGAAATTTACACTGTCTATATCATTGACGCCGAGAGTGGAGAATATGTTGGGCAACCACTTAAAGGAATTACTTCTGACATTGAGTGGGCTGGTGATGACCACCTTGTTTACATTACAATGGATAGCATTCTTCGGCCAGATAAAGTATGCCACTCGTTCCTCTCGCTTCTTCTAACTCCTACATGGCACGCGTCTTGTTTTATGACTTCATTTGAAACTTTCGGTGATTTTTTAAGAATGTTTAGTTATACTTGCCATGCCTGTAGGTTATTGGATATTGCAGTACCCATGTTTTAGTGCTAGCATCAACTGTGACATAATTTTCGTGGAGTTTGTGGTAATTATACTTTATCTTCCTTTTTTTTGGGCCTTTTCAGGTATGGCTACATAAATTAGAGTCTGATCAATCAAGCGATGCATGTCTCTATCATGAGAAAGATGACACATTTTCTCTTGGCCTTCAAGCCTCTGAAAGCAAGAAATATTTATTTGTTGAGTCTGGAAGCAAAAATACTAGCTTTATCTTTTACCTCGACACATCCAAACAGAACAAGGAACTTGTGGTTTTGACGCCTCGTGTGTCTGGCATTGATACAACAGCTAGCCATCGTGGGAATCATTTCTTTATTACGAGGCGAAGTGATGAATTCTACAATTCTGAATTGGTTGCTTGCCCATTGGATAATGTAGCTGAGACCACTGTACTGCTACCACATAGAGAAAGGTACTTGCCAGTTATACAAGTTTCAGAAATCATTCTTACGGTTCATAAATCATGTATCCAGCATCACACTTTCTGGGGACATTGTTTGTGTTGTTGTGATGCCCTTTGTTAACTTGCTCTTGATGAGGAATGATTTGTGAAACCTTGCATAACCATTTGATAGCACAAGTCAATCTTCTTCTAGTAATTTTTTAGAATACACTGGAGAACTGCATCTCTTTGCATTAAGCAGAAGAAGTAAAAGAGTTTACAATGTGAGTGCCATGGACTGTCTGTTGAGTAATCCTGTGCAATGCTTGTAAAGCTATTTTCGGTTTCCTTGTTCACGGTTGAAATAAGCTCACCAGTTTGTTTGGCTGAGCGAGTCTGTAGGAGCTCAAGTGCATGGTTGCATGCAGAGCGCGTCTGTAGGAGAGTGTGCGCGGTGTGTGGAGCTGAACATGGGATGGCATGTTCACGAAAGGCGGCATGCCGTGCGTATAGGAGTCGTTGGTTAGCTTCTATTTGTATTCAGCAATACAAGGGAAATACGCTGCCTGTTCTTTCGCAGCACAAAACAGAGAGTTCGTGTGTGTGTTCCCGCGGCCCTCGTCGGTGATCGTCGGAGTGCCGCTGACAATTGGTACCAGAGCCAAGGTTCGGTAGGGGCTGGACTCGATCGCGGCGCGGTATCGCCGTTGGAACCGAGACCCCACGATCCGCTACGCACTGATGGCCGGCGACGATGACACGCCACCCTCTCCGAAGAAGGGCGCCCGTGGCAAGGGCGGCGCTGCGGGCGGCAGCAGCAAGGAGGAGAAGGTGCGCATCGTCAAGGAGTACGCCGGGCCGGCGAACTGGCCAATGCTCACCAAGACGAACTACACGACGTGGGCGGCGCTGATGAAGCTCAAGATGGAGGCGCGCGACATGTGGGAGGCGATCGAGCCGGGTGACGTCTCGTTCCAGGAGGATCGAGCGGCGCTCGACGCCATCACGAGCGGGGTACCACCGGAGATGGTGCCGTCGCTGGTGGCCAAGGGGTCCGCGCTGGAAGCGTGGAAGGCCATCAAGGAGCGCCGGATCGGGAACGACTCGGTGCAGAAGGTGAAGGCGCAACGTCTTCGGAAGGAGCTGGAGACGATGAAGTTCAAACCCGGTGAGTCTGTCGATGATTTCACCGAGCGCTTGGAGAATCTTGTGGCGGCAATGGAGACCCTCGGCGAAGTGGTGACGACGCGCAGGACCGTCGAGAAGCTGCTGCGTGCTGCGCCCAAGGCATTGAGGCAGACGGCCGTCGCAATCGAGATCACCTCTAATCTCGACAAGCTGTCACTGGAGGACGTGTGCGGACGGCTGCGTGCGGCGGAGGATTGCGAAGCCGAGGACGACACGCCGGCAGCGACAAGTGCCGACGGTAAGCTGCTTCTGACGCAGGAGCAGTGGACGGCACGGATGAGGAAGGCGGACCACGGCTCCGGCAGTGGCGGCGGCGGCGGCCGCGGCCGTGGCCGCGGGCGCGGACGGCACGGCTCAAGCTCTGGGAGAAAGGAGCCTGGGCCGAGACCACCGTGGGACGGTGGATCGAAGACGGCGTCGGCTTCCGGCGATGTTGGGCCGGATCAATGCCGCCGCTGCAAGAAGACCGGGCATTGGGCCCGGGAGTGCCCGACCAAGCCCAAGAACCAGGCGGCCCACGTTGCTGAGGCTGAGGAGGAGGAGGGTCCGGCCCTCTTCTTTGCCTCGGCGGCGGTCAACGATGGTGGAGACGCGGCGCCGGCCGTAGTCCACCTCGTGGAGGAGAAGGTGATGGCGCAGCTCGACGGAGATGCCAACCGCGACGCCGGACTCTGGTATCTGGATACCGGGGCTACCAATCACATGACGGGCGCGCGCGAGGTCTTCACCGAGCTGAACACCGGCGTTCAGGGCACGGTAAAATTTGGGGATGGATCCGTGGCGGACATCGCCGGCCGCGGGAACATCCTCTTCCAGGCGAAGAATGGGAAGCACCAGAGGCTGACGGACGTCTACTACATTCCGCGGCTCACGGCGAACATCGTGAGCCTCGGCCAGCTGGACGAGGGAGGCTGCCCCGTCCACATCGACGACGGAGTGCTCCGGATCTGGGACCGGCAGCGGCGTCTGGTGGTCAAGGTGAAGCGCACGGCGGCGAGGCTGTATCTGCTACGGCTGACGGCGGTGAAGCCAGTGTGCCTGGTGGCGCTGCGCGGCGAGGAGGCGTGGCGCTGGCACGAGAGGTACGGCCATCTGCATTTCGATGCACTGCGCCTGCTATCGCGCAAGGAGATGGTGTGCGGGCTGCCCTGCATCGAGCATGTCGAGCAGCTCTGCGATTGCTGTGTGGCGACAAAGCAGAGGAGGACACCGTTCCCGGTGGCGGCGAAGTACCGAGCGGAGGAGAAGCTGGACCTGGTTCACGGTGATTTGTGCGGTCCAATCATACCTGCGACGCCAGGAGGGCGACGCCATTTCCTGTTGCTCGTGGACGATGCGTCGAGGTACATGTGGATCTCTCTGCTAAGCAGCAAGGACGAGGCGTCGGAGGCCATCAAGAGGTGGCAAGCCATGGTGGAGACGGAGACCGGGAAGAAGCTGAAGATCTTGCGCACTGACAATGGGGGTGAGTTCACCTCTGTTGAATTCGGTGAATGGTGTGCAGGTCGTGGCGTGCGGCGTCATCTGACGGCGCCGTATTCACCACAACAGAACGGCGTGGTCGAACGCCGCAATCAAACCGTAGTGGCGATGGCGAGGAGCTTGCTGAAGGGGAGATCGGTGCCGGCGGTGTTCTGGGGCGAGGCCGTGGTGACGGCCGTGTACCTGCTGAACCGGGCGCCGACGAAGAGCCTGGCCGGCCGTACCCCGTACGAGGCCTGGCATGGCAAGAAGCCCACGGTGGAGCACCTGCGCACTTTCGGGTGCGTCGTTCATGTGAAGAACGTGAAGCCACATCTGAAGAAGCTAGAAGATCGTAGCACGAGGATGGTGATGTTCGGCTACGAACCGGGCGCCAAGGCGTATCGGGTGTTCAACCCGGTGGCGCGGCGCGTGCACGTGGCGTGCGACGTCATCTTCGACGAAGAGGCGAAATGGGACTGGAGCGCAGGACGTGAGGACGATGGAGGCGGAGAGTACCACGACGGCGGCTTCAGGGTGTTCACGGTGGCAGGCGAGTACATGGCTGGTGACGGGGAACCTGTGGAGGGGAGCTCCGCACCCGCTACACCGAGCACGGCGACCACGGTGCAGCCTTTGACGCCGGGTGCATCAGATTCGCCTATGACGCCAGCGGCTGCCGCGACACCGATGTCACCCGAGCAGGTGGAGTTTGCTTCTCCACCAACAAACGTGCAAGACTTCGTGGATGCAGACCATGATGAGGAGGCGCCGGTACGTTTCAGATTGCTGGATAATGTGCTGGGGCCAAGTTCTGTGCAGGGACTAGCAGAACGAGATTTGGAGCAGGCAGAGCTCATGCTTGCAAGTGCGGAGGAGCCGGCAACATTCAAGGAAGCTGAGCAGGATCCTCGCTGGAAGCAAGCTATGAGGGAGGAAATGAAATCGATTGAAGAAAACAAGACATGGAGCCTTGTTGATCTGCCTGCAGGACATTCACCAATTGGGTTGAAATGGGTATTCAAAGTCAGGCGTGATGAGCATGGAGCAGTGGTGAAGCACAAAGCACGGCTGGTTGCTAAAGGATATGTGCAGAGACAGGGAATTGACTTTGATGAAGTTTTTGCTCCAGTTGCAAGGTTGGAGTCTGTCAGAGTGCTGCTGGCTATAGCTGCTCATAAAGGATGGGAAGTGCATCACATGGATGTAAAAAGCGCTTTCCTGAATGGTATACTGAGTGAAGAGGTGTATGTGGTACAGCCACAGGGATTTGTTAAGGCAGGTCAAGAGCACAAGGTGTTGAAACTGGAGAAAGCCTTGTATGGCCTGAGGCAGGCGCCAAGAGCGTGGAACATGAAGCTGGATAGCAGCCTTCTATCACTTGGGTTCAGAAAAAATATAGCTGAGCATGGTGTTTACACCAGGGGTACTGGAGGAGCAGCACTCATTGTGGGAGTATATGTGGATGATCTGATCATCACAGGAAGCACAGGCATCAAGGAATTCAAGTCAGAAATGATGAAGATTTACAAGATGAGTGATCTAGGTCTGTTGTCTTATTATCTGGGGTTGGAGGTGAGGCAGACCAAGGAGGGGATCAGCATTGGACAAGCTGCTTATGCAGCAAAACTTGTAGAGAAGGCTGGCTTGACAGGATGTAATGCTTGTGCAGCACCAATGGAGTCCAGGCTCAAACTGAGTAAAATCAGTGAGGCACCTTTGGCGGATGCAACTGAATATCGAAGTGCAGTTGGGGGACTTCGGTATCTGGTGAACACACGCCCTGATATTGCCTTTGCAGTGGGGTTTGTAGGTCGGTTTTTAGAACAACCACATGAAGATCACTTGGCAGTAGTGAAACACATTATCAGGTATGTGAGTGGTACATTGGAGTATGGTTTGTTCTATAAAGTAGGAGAGCAGGGAAGTACTGGTGTTCAATTAACAGGGTTCAGTGATAGTGATTATGCTGGGGATATTGATGATAGGAAAAGCACCAGTGGGATGTTATTTTGTCTAGGAGACAGCCCTGTTACTTGGCACTCCAATAAGCAGAAGGTGGTGGCACTTTCTACATGTGAAGCAGAGTATATTGCTGCATCTGGTGCAGCTTGCCAGGGAGTGTGGCTTGCACGGCTACTAAGGAGTCTGCTTGGTTTGGAGGTTGGGGTGCCGGTTCTGAAGATTGACAACAAATCAGCAATTGACCTCTGTAAGAATCCAGTCCATCATGATAGAAGTAAGCACATTGAAACTAAATTTCATTATATCAGAGATTGTGTTGAGAAGGGCAAAGTTGTGGTGGACCAGATCTCTACAAAAGATCAGTTAGCAGATGTTCTGACGAAGTCTTTGGGTCGTGTTCTGTTCCAAGAGCAGCGTGATCGCATTGGCGTCGTCAAGCTTGAAGCACAGCGCAAGAATTAGGAGGAGAAATGTTGAGTAATCCTGTGCAATGCTTGTAAAGCTATTTTCGGTTTCCTTGTTCACGGTTGAAATAAGCTCACCAGTTTGTTTGGCTGAGCGAGTCTGTAGGAGCTCAAGTGCATGGTTGCATGCAGAGCGCGTCTGTAGGAGAGTGTGCGCGGTGTGTGGAGCTGAACATGGGATGGCATGTTCACGAAAGGCGGCATGCCGTGCGTATAGGAGTCGTTGGTTAGCTTCTATTTGTATTCAGCAATACAAGGGAAATACGCTGCCTGTTCTTTCGCAGCACAAAACAGAGAGTTCGTGTGTGTGTTCCCGCGGCCCTCGTCGGTGATCGTCGGAGTGCCGCTGACACTGTCAATCTTCTTCTAGGATATTAATTGTGTTTTCTTAATGAATATTGGAACCAGGGGGGATACTTTACAGCTGCAACTTAGACCTTTTCCTCTTTGAAAGTTCAGATGCATTCTTGTAGTGGCATTGCTTGCTATTGATTAATACTATGTGTGTTGCCAGCTACAGCATGGGAAACTTATGGGTTCCATCCAGTTTAAGCTTATGAAGAATTGAGATCAAATCAGCTTGCATTTAGTTTGGTTTTATCATATCAAGTTTATCTATGGAATATGTCAGTTTTAGAATATTCGATCTTTGAGAATATTGGATCTTTGATAGGATGGCTGCCAAAGATTTAGATTTACTTACCACTGCTTCCTGGCCCTGGGTTTTGTTTCTATGTAAGAGGCTTGATGCTCTGGCAGTGATATACAATGGTTCGTTGAAACTGCAGCTAATACAAAATTTGATGAACCTACTAGTTAAGTTATCCATCAGGAACTTTACATGTTTGCAAATTTTATTGATGCCCATTGATAACAAAAGTGTATAACACGTCACTGTTGCATCAAAACTGATACTACCCTTCAGTGTGAAAATACAGGAAGTCCAGCTCTTTGACAACCATATTGCTGTATATGAGCGTGAGAATGGCCTACCCAAAGTAACCGTATATCGGCTACCTGCTATTGGAGAGTCAATTGGACAACTTCAGGGAGGTCGAACAATTGATTTTATTGATCCAACATATGCTGTGGATCCTGAGGAGTCTGAGTTTCATTCATCTGTTCTTCGTTTTCATTATAGCTCAATGAGGACCCCGCCCTCTGTTTACGACTATGATATGGATTCAGGGGTGTCAGTGCTGAAGAAGATTAAACCCGTAAGCTATAAGTTGCAATAGGTTTATATAAATATTTGGTATTCTGACCAGGATTGATTTCTTTTTATTTACTTCTATAAACCCGTTGTGATTTGATCTTCTAAATGTCCATAGGTTTTAGGTGGATTTGACGCATCAAATTATGTAACAGAAAGGAAATGGGCTGCTGCTGCCGATGGCACTCAGATCCCGATGTCCGTTCTGTACAGAAAAGATCTTGTGAAGCTTGATGGCTCAGACCCAATGCTGCTATATGGCTATGGCTCCTACGAGGTATGTCGTGTGTTTACTATTCTGTAATAAAAATGTGTTGTGCCATTTTGAATGCCTTGAACAACTCTTCAGATTGGCATGCAGTTCATGTCCACATCCTTGGGTCATCTTGGGATGCAAATGATTCATTTGGAATGTTATGTATTATTTGCTAATGTGGCATCATATATTCATTTACTGTTATTCATTGTCATTTTGAAGTGATAACTGTTCTTAACCATTCAGTTAGTCTAGTGTTTCCTCGCTGAATGGTATACTTCGATAATTTGATGTCATAAAGATTCCTTGTCAGGACCCAGTAATGAATTACCAGCAAAATGGGGTCAGAATTCTAGTCTCTAAATCAATGTCTAGCAAGTAGCAACTGATAAAATTTGGCAACTTGGCATTGAGACTATGATGATTCTAGGTTTCAGCAGTAAGTAGCAGAATGGCATTGAGTTAACCATGCCCTTATTTCCCCATTTTGCTATGGTTGCAGATTTGCATCGACCCGACATTCAGAGGATCCAGATTATCTCTGGTAGATAGGGGTTTTATATATGTGATAGCTCATATTCGTGGTGGTGGTGAAATGGGCCGGAAGTGGTATGAGGATGGGAAGCTTTTGAAGAAGAAGAATACTTTTACTGATTTCATTGATTGTGCCGAGCACTTGATAAAAAACAAATACTGTTCCAAGGAAAAGCTTTGCATCAATGGAAGAAGTGCAGGTGGCCTACTGATGGGTGCTGTCCTAAATATGAGGCCTGACTTATTCAAGGCTGCTGTTGCCGGAGTCCCTTTTGTTGATGTTGTCACAACTATGCTTGATCCAACTATCCCACTGACAACAGCTGAATGGGAGGTATCCATTTCCTCTTCAGTTCAGATGCTTTTTATGCCATTATTTTTTCCCCATGTCTCACTATCATGTTTATTGCCATTTTATAATTAGCACAAATAATGCGTAGAGATACTTTCTGGAAATGTTCTTTGGTGCCCTTTTGTCCATTCCCCAACATTTCATTCACACTTGGGTACCACCACATCAAATCAATACCAACTGATATCCATCCAAACGTTTAAGCAATGCAACCTTTCTTGTGCAGCTGGGATCAGGTTTAAGCTTTAGTTCACATTGAGCACAGCAGTTGGGCCACAGTGCATACTGGGGCTAGATACTTAGGCAAATATACGTGCGTTAGGCTTGAGCAGATCTCAGGGCTAGGCTACAGTGATTCCTTGTTATAATAGCTATTATAGATTCGCTTATAATCTGAACAATTATAATTTTTGAACCATTGTTTTATTTCATTATGCTTTGTGCCTGAGGGTAGGGATGGAATAGTTGGCGCTTGCATGATAGTGATGTTTTGAAACTTGTACCATGTCAATTGCAATTGGCATGTTTTATTCGAGCTGTTAGCACACTTGTCCATTCTGTTATAGTCGTCTACTTGCTTCTGTTCTTATCGATTTGTGTTTCCTATCCTCGGTTCAGGAGTGGGGTGATCCGAGAAAAGAAGAATACTACTACTACATGAAATCATATTCTCCTGTTGACAATGTAAGTAGTGATGTCTGTGCCTCCCTAGGCGTATTTACTAATCAAGCTAGTATTTTTATTTCTGTTCATCTTTACTGTTCTTGCTTCTGATGTTATTTCTCCCACAAGCATGAATTCCATTTCGAATTGGCTGCAAATTAAAAGCTCATCGGGGTTTGGTGTTTGTTTATCCACGCTACAGGTGGCAGCACAAGAGTATCCCAACATTCTTGTCACGGCTGGCTTAAATGGTAGGTGCCTCTGCCATTTGCATTCCAAGTGTCACTAGTAGGTAGCTGACTGGTTGGGTTGGTGATCAGATCCTCGCGTGATGTACTCTGAACCTGCGAAGTACGTGGCCAAGCTGCGGGATCTCAAGACAGACGGCAATCTTTTGTTGTTCAAGTGCGAACTGGGTGCTGGGCACTTCTCCAAGTCGGGAAGGTAAAGTAAAGCAGCTGTTTTGTTTGTTGGTTCTGGCAGTGCTAGCATACGATGTACTTGTAGAGATTATGAAGCAGAGCAATAAGGTGGTTGTTGCCTGTGATTGCAGGTTTGAGAAATTGCAGGAAGATGCGTTTACTTATGCGTTTATCCTCAAGGCACTGGGCATGACTCCAAAGATGGCTTCAGTATGAATGTGACTCCAAAGATGAATGGGATGGGAACTTGGATTCATTCAGAGGATGTTTGGTTTCACGGACTAAAGTTTAGTCCACGGACTAAAGTTCAGTCCTTATTACATTGAATTGAATGTTTAGATACTAATTAGGAGTATTAAATATAGACTAATTACAAAACATAGACTCATATGAATATACTCCTCGAAGATTGCTCTTCACTTTGCTGGATCTAGACCAAAAGTCCTAGGCAGAGTGTCTTCACACTTAAATTGGGTCAAATTAAAAGGTAGCAATAAAGGAGATTGCTCTTGTTCAATGATGAGAAGTATTACCATAGTAATGTCTTCACTCACATAGTTTCTTTTCAGAAGCAAGGTGGTGAACAATGAGAGCTTGTAGCATATGGTTTCACGTACAGACCTAGCATAACACACCCAATGGTATGTGTGAAAATTATGCTACTAAATTCAATCATTGGCAGATCAAATGAATTTGATAGATTCGGACGTATGAGTCCCAATGGACTTCACATTCTAAATCCAAATACAAATCGCAACTTACATTGTTTACAATTCAGGTCACAATATGATTTGAAACAGTTAAGTTGATTGTGGTACAACTTATTAATTGAGTTACTTCTATAGAAAGATTACTCTAATCATGATTGTGTCATGTGTTTGTAAAGAAATCCCAAATTGGATTCCCTATCATCTCAACACATTGATTATTTTAATATCATCAAGATATAGAAATAATTAAGCAATCATTTTAGCTACAATTTCCATTATGTGGAGTTGGCCTTCAAGATGGAATTTTAGATGAGATATTTGGGTAAAACCAAATTACGCTTAAGTCTTAACTTAAGCACATACATCAGTATACCAATATCCAACTTAAGCACATACATCAGTATACCAATATCCAACTGATATTGCCTATCAATATCCAAATAATATTGGACATCATATCCAGTTATTCAATCCCTAGATATGGACTCCTATCCATTTAGACCCTAGGATGACAACCTTGGTGCCATGAAAGCGCTCATGTATCTTGCAAATAGTGACATGCCTGATATTGCATTTGCAAATACCTTGCTAGCAGAAAATAGCGCAACTTCTACAACATTGAAAAGTGGAAGTCAAAAAGCATATCCATAGATATTCATATGGTAATAAAGGACTTTAATTTATTATCAAATAAATTAAGGCACGACCTAAGTGGGATATCAAGATACTGACTATTTAATCCCTCACGCCAGATCACATACTGATTTTATTGTGGTAGAGTCTCCTCACACGAGTCATCAAATTTGACTCCAATGGTTACTTTCACCTCTCATTTTGAAGCATCCTATGCATTACTTCATAGAGTGATCAAATGTGATTCCATAGGATCACCAACCATTATCTACAAAGATAAGGTTGCTTGTATTGTCAAGATTAAATATATTGCCCAAAAAATGTTTTATCCCATAAATTACAACATGTTAGGAAATAAATATCTTGCAAAAGTAGTCTTGCGCTAATTTTGCAAATTCACTCACTAAGTCACTACCTACATCCACATTTTATGGACTTGGCATTCAATGACTTTGAGAGTTGCAAGGTTCAGAGGGAGTTTTCTCCTGGATTATAACCTGTTCAAACATCATGTTGTACTCATTTTCCCTCTATGGGTTTTTCTCACAAAGGTTTCTCATAAAAGGTTTTTAATGAGACAATATCGATACAAGAATGTGTCATATTTTCTATTTTTCCCATCGGGGTTTTTATGGGAAATATCAAAGACACATGTTGCCCTCAAAACTCATCCATGGTTTTTCCTAAAAGATTTTTCATGTGAGTTATCTAAAAGGCAATAACAGTAATATGTCGTCACATTTTCTCCTGATTTTTCCACTGGGTTTTGCAGGAGTTTTAGCGGCATATCACTTTATATCGCTCCTCATATTTTTCCAAAAGGTTTTTTGGGAGTTATTTTTATGTCGTATCTGCAATATTTTTTTCCTCACTGCGGTTCTTAGTGGGATACCAATGACATAGTGGTTTATTTAAATCACCATAAAGATACTATTTCTTCTTATTTTTCAGTAAGGCTTAAAGGAGTTTTTATGGCATATCCATATATTCCTCAGATGTTTTCCATGGGGTTTTTTGAGGAATTTCAGCAGCTAATCACAGGCTCACAGCTACATTGATGTCAAGGAAGATTCGATCAAGGGTAAGTTTTGTGAAACAACGCCTCTTCACCAACAGACGCCTTTTCACGAAGTGATCTCATGCATTCAAACACAAGATTAGTGGATAGGATTAGATAGTTAGTTTTACTCCCAAAGAGCATGTCCTTTGAGAACAGTCGTGTCTGTTCAGTGGTTTATTTTGGAGCAGTCGTGTCTCTTCGAGACAACCCTTCACTCGTATAAATATATCCTCAGAGATAGACAGTTCTCTCAAATCACTTCTAACAATCATGAATACATGTGATTTGGACTTTGAATTATATCACTATTTTTTTTAAAAAAAATATGTATCATGTGCATGCCCCATTTAAAAAAAATTGTTTACTGGATTTTTTAAGAAACACGTAACCGGCCATGTGCATGTCTAGTTGTCCACTACTGGTCCGCACCCAATCGGACGAAGCAGGATTCCGTGACGTACTGCACGTCATCACTGACATGTGAGGCCCACATATGCAACATGTCAGTCAGCGTTCCGGATGTGACTTACTGCACGTGCAGTACATCACTGAATATAAAATGGAGCAACAAATTAACATCTAGCACACTCCTACCCAAAATAGGTCTCCGATAGTACTGTACCGGTCTCTAATACAATACCTATACTATCGGCCTCCTATACAAGAGATGCCAGGAGAGGCATAACCTAAATCTAAGTATCCTCTCTCCTGAAGACCTATTTGCATAAAGGGTTCTCTTTTAGGTCTTGTTGTTGGATAGATATCCAACCATTTGCCTGTAGAATGGGTCTTGCCGTTGTTGGAGATAGTTATATAGCAAGCAGTAGGCCAGTAGCACATTGGTAGTACGATTTGATTGGCTCACAATATGTCAATCAAAGCAAACAACGACATATAGTTAGGCTAGTGTATTAGAGGTCCTCAATTCTTTTCTTCTAGACATGTGCCATTGCATCATCAAAGCATCTACAGTAGAAAGAATAGCATGATCGATTAGGCAAGCTTTCCTAAAACCGACAGTGGGGTAAAAAAAAAGTATGATTACATTGCAATTGTCAACAGAACAGTAGATAAATGCTTTTATCTTGAGTAAGATTGTTGTTTTACTAATCGACTAAGAAACAAGACTGCAGGGCCAGGTAAGAAAAATAAAATAAATATATGATATCCATCCATTTTGCCATTACCCTGTCTACATCTTGAGTTAATCAAAGTTAGGACAATAAGAACTTGATAAATGTTTTTTTGTTTTTGCTCTTACATACCAGACTAAGAATGAAGGCAATGAATGAAATTAAGACGACAAAAACAGAAAACATTGAGCATGACGCTATGTTGTGGTGGTTGTTTTGTTTAATCAGAAAGGCAGGCAATTATGTGCATCTATCGAGATGAAGAAAAAAAAAAGTACTGTTCTTTCAACCATGATGATCATTTAAAAGATGCTAAGAGCACTAAGCATATATTTCTTTCAAATAAAGGGGTGGCAGCTGGTTAATCCTGATGCTAAGTAGCATTTCATGACAACATCACCTTAATTCCAAATGACTAGTACAAAATGCAGCAGCCAAAATAAATTCTACATCAACAGAATTTTATCACCCTTTCCACAAACCTCGGAGGAAGGAAAGGAAGACTCTTGCAACATGCTGATCATAAAATCCAAGGTTCTGATCCGGATCAAGCGGGCCTCCTCAAGCTCACTAGGAGCAGACATGCTGAAGGCAACAACCCTGTTCTCTCTCTTCATCCAATCACACATCGTTTTGGCCTCCTTTGCAATACCCTTGAATTGAAACCATCCATCATCTTGTAGTTAGTGCCAATGAGTTGGTAATTTACAGAAAGAAATTGATGTGCTTGTTAAGATTCAGCAAATTTTAGCAAGAGGCATGATGCAGGCAGACACATACCACCAATGCAGCAGCAGAAGCAATTTTGAGGTTCACAAAGCCTAAGGCGCACATACGGATCACACTGCTCTGCTGGATCATGTCATCAGTAGGCTTAGCACCACGCTTCAGCAGCTCACGCATCAGGTCAGCCTCCTTTGTGATACACTTGAAACCAATGTCTTGCATTAGTCAAAAGATCATAAAAACTCAATACTCTATATGCTACCCAAAGAATCACTGCTACTTTACTGAAGGCGTATGTGCTAAGTTGGATAGAAAGTCCAAGCTATCCACACGGAAAACACGTGAAACAGTAAGCATGTGCGACTAGGGTTCATGAGGCCACACTTAATATTGTGCAATCACTCCTAAAGTGCACCAGTTAGTATTATGTTTGCCAAACTTGATTAAAATAGCAACAAAAAACTCACAATTCAAGCCTTAAAGGGTAACATTTTTTTTGACATGCGATCAAGATTAAAGAATGCTGGTTGACTGTCTATTGCTAGATATGCTGCTTGTCAACTTGCTAACTGGAAACCTTAAAACTTGCAATTAATTCCTTTGCAGGTCATATAGTGGTCACTGATTATCACAATTCACACCACTTTTTGCAGCGGCCAAAATTCAAACACTGCCAAGGAAATAGTATTATAGTCTTGTTTGAGCAAAGCGAGGCACATACCACAAAAGCAATGATGGAAGGAACAGAAAATTTGTCCCCTGTACTGCAGAGTGAGAGTGCACGCTCCTTGATAATGCTACTTTGAATGAAATTGTTGACTGGTAAGATCTCGTCCGGCCAATGTTTCACATGAATCTTCCACTCGAACATAAGTTCATCCTCCATCTCGAGACACTAATTGAAAATTGTCATTTTGCAATCAGTTCGTGTATACAGTTTCAGTTAGAAAATCGATGGTTTAGCAATGAAGCAGGAAGATTACTTACAGATTTGGCAACATCAGCAATAACAGCTCGGGCAGCAGGACCCAACAGCCAATCAGGATTCTGGCTGGCAGCAGGACCCAACAGCCAATCAGGATTCTGGCTGGCAGCAGCTTCTGCAACAAACTTCAAAGCATTGCGGCGGTAATACTCCTCAAGGTAGTTGCAATAGTCAGACCACTCAATGGAACTGAAGAATGGAACCAGCCTTTCCCACCCCCATAGTTTCTCCAGAAAATCTTCTGAAAGTAAATAATACCCAAAATAAAATTACATATGAAGCATATGCATGAGAAATATGAAATACTCATAGTAATCACTAATCAGAATTGTTGTGATTAGATTCTCTGCGTCTTACTCTTTTTAGAATCTTTGATCTTTTTCTGAACTTGAGGCTTTAATACGTCTGGAATGCCACCCCTGTACAGTAAGAATATAGTATCACAAAGCATATCATCAAGAAGCAACAAACTAATCCTCTTAGACCATATGTAGCTGCATCATGAAAGAAGAAAAGCATATGGAACATCCATACCCTGTGATATTTGCTGCTTCATCAGCAGCAATGCCATTCCCATCACCGCCAGGACCATTAATACTAGCAGATTCTTCCTTATCAATCTTGTTCCCAGCAGCAGCAAAAGAAGACTTTAATAGTATGTCAATCATAGCATACAAGGTTCGGATCCGTATTATGCGGCTATGGTTAAGCTCCTCAGGTATCTCATCGTCATCGATGTCAAGAAGCATGTTATTTTCACTCATCCACCGAAGTATTCGTTCAGCCTCCTTTGCGGCACCCTTAAATTGAAGCCACCCATCACTTTGCAGTTAGTGCCCATAAGTTAGTGGTAAAACCAAAAGAAACAGATAGATGAATTACTGATATTAAGCGAGTTTTTGCAGGCAAGCACATACCAACATGGCAGCGGCGGCAGCGACAGAAAGGCACGAAGTGCAGTTCATAAGGCTCAACGAACACATGCGTATCTCGCTGCCCTGGTTGATTAAGTATTCATCACTGGGACTAGCGCCACGCCTCAGCAACTCACACGTCAGGTCAGCCTCCTTCGAAATACACTAGAAACCCATTCTTTGCATTAGTATAGATACGGAAAGAAGTCAAACAAGATTATCCTTATACCATCCAACTCGTCTAGTCGAATTTGGGTGCCAATTTCGTCTTTATATAAAGGCCCCAAGGTCCTCCTAGCCTGGCCTTATTTTTTATATGCTACCAAAATATTCCAACTATTCTAATGAAGGTATATGCAGAAAGTTGGATTTGTGCCAGTCAAGCTACCGACATGGATAATACCAATAAGCATTGAAGACCAAGGCCACGTTTACTAACTTGCAGCTACTCCTACACAGTACACAGATACTTTAGCAATATTTGACTAAAATAAAACCAAATGTTAGATAAATCCAGGCTCCGGATTTAAACTTCACTAAAAGAAAACTGTGTAGTCAAAACTGCAAACACTAAAACATGCCATTAATTTGCACTTCGTATTGAGGTTTGTTGGTGATTACAATATGCAGATCATAGTTTGTACAACTGCCCAAATTATTAAAGCATGGTAGTGTTTTCAAGATTGAGATGAGACCACTGTGGCCACTAGACCGACTATGCTGTGACAATAATTGGAACTAGTTTTCTAGGAAAGGTTCAATATAGTTTCGGACAGAAGGGTTCTTTTTTTAAAAAAAACAACTCCAAATAGGTTTTTTTCCCCCTTTCCAATCCAGCTCATTGCAGCAAACATTATGTAAATGTAAATATGATGCAGAGAGAGGATAATGCGTCACTTATCAGTCAAATTCAAGAAAATGTTTTGTTTGGTTTGTTAGGGGCAGGTGAGGAGCGTACCAACAAAGCGGCAGAGAAAACATCAGAAAAATTGCCCCCATCAGAAAAATTGCCCCCAGCTGTGCAGATGACTGAATGTGCACGCTCACGGATCAGGCAACTCAGAATGATCGTTTTGCTCGGTAACATCATATCCACTTTAGATTTCATTCGGCTTTTCCACTCAGATGCGAGTTGCTCCTCCTTCTTGAGACACTGCTTGAAACCAGACAGTTGCAGCATCAATCATCGCAGTTTAAGTTGGCAAACAAGACAAATTTAGCAAAGAAGACAAGCGTGAAAAAAAGTAGGAGCAGGATATGATTGGGTGGTTTAATAAAGGGGCAGGGGGTTACTTACAATATCAGCAAGAGCAGCTATTCTGCTACCCGTAGCAGGTGCAGCACCAGGAACGAGCTGACCAGCATTGCGACGGTAATACTCTTGGAGGTACTTGCTATAGTCAGACCACGACACGCACTTGTATGGTAGCAGCCTGTCCCATCCCCATGTTTTTTCCAAGAGATCTTTCGAAACAAGTAAAAAGTACCATTACTGACGAGAAAAGAAATCATGAGAAAAGTATGTTTGTAGAACAGATACATGGACAAAAATGACGAGCAAATAGCCAGGGTTACTGGAATAGGTGGCATATAATTAAACAGAAAGGCGGTAGCATGAAGAAAAAAAATAGCACATCATCGCGTAGAACAAAGTAAGATTTCAGTAATAACGAACAAATCCTAATCTCTGGATCAAATCCTACCATGGTACTTGACAACGTCTGTCGGCGGCATCTGCTTTATACCATACTCCTCCTCCACCATCTCCATCCCTTCGATTTGACTCTCAACAATCTCCCTTTCCTTGATCTCTTTCCTGCGCTTGCGCTCCATCTGCTTCTCCACGAGCCCGAGGCCGTCCGCAGAAGGGGTGCTCCGGCCGTTCATGATCGCATTCCGGCCCGAAGTTGCGCCGCCTCCGACTACAACAACTCCGATCCGATCTAGGGTTCCTAACCGCGGATGGCAGGATGGGTAACGGACTCTATCTATACTCCTAAAAAACGCAAAGAGGCGACAGAAGCGGCGACCGCGCGCCCTACAGAAACATTTTCCCGCCCTACCATCGATTCGTGCCTCTCGCCTCTCCCCTTCCCCGCTGCCGCTGCCCCTCACATCCTTCCCCTCCGCCGCCGCACCCCACGACCCTCCGGCTCGGCGGCTCCCCGGCGGTCCGCCTCGCCCCCGTGCTCCACACGGGTCCACGACCCCGCCGTGGCTGCGCTTCGGTGTGGGCGGCGGAGAGGAGGATGAGGGCCGGGAGCGTGGCCGCCGTGGTGGGGACGAGCGTCGAGCTGCACCACCGTGCCACGCCTCTGCCTGCTTTCCGGGTCACCGCTGTGGGGATGCTCGTGCCAGCCGCTGCCCCATCGCGACCTCCTCTCGCCCTACCTCGCCGCGTCGTCGACCACCCCGGGCGGTGGCGCCGCCAGGAACGGGTCCCCCGCAGCGTCAAACTGGCTGAGCGACGGCGGCACCGCCCCGTACATACGCTGCGGGTCGGCTGCTGATTATATTTGATCTGTTGCTTGGTAATTTGGAGGAACAAAAAGAAGAAACTGGTTGCCAGGTTGCTAGCTATTGAGGATTGCTTGCTCGGTGGAGGCAGAGGGAGAATAGAGGTGTGAAGGAAGAATGATGCTACTATGTGTTTATTTGGGAGGAGCTGGCTTGCTAGAGAATAAGAGGCCGGGAACATTGGTAGCGCATTCTTCAGACCATATCACAAGTGCTAGCATATTGAAGATTTGAACCATAGTTAGACCTACTGGAAATACTTTTTTATGCTCTCATATTCTGAATATGGGAATTCTGGACTTCTTTATTTTGTGCATGTTAATTTCTCGACAATATTTCTTTAAGATTTGCAGTTAGGAGACTTTGGCCTTTTGCTCGCCAACTTTCTATAGCAATCAGTGATGATATATTAATCTTGATTCTTGAGCCAATCTTCTTGTTATTGAGGCCACTTATTGTACTTGTGCCCATGCAATGTATCTTAACATGGTAGATAACATGCAGGTTCCATGTTAGAGGTGGAAAAGTTAATTTTCAAACAAACATATAATCAGGACTACATGCAGTTTATTTTGTGACTTTTGGTTTCAGGGGTACATGCAGTGGTATTTGTTTCATATCAGCTTTAGGCTCTCCAATCCTTATTTATTTTATGAATTTTGGTTTCAAGCCTACAAAGCACTGGCATTTGTTTCAAATTCAACTTTTGGCTCCCAACTCTTAATCTGTAAATGGGCGGCTTTAGGTATCAAGAACTGCATTAACCATTGTATTTGTGAGGACTAATGCCCAATCATTTGCCTTCTAGATTTTAGGACACATCATTTTCCTTCTTTCCCTTGTACAATCAATACCAAATGTGGTTTATTTTGCTTTTACTGATTCCTTCCCGTCCATTCCATTCTGCCAAGAAAGCTAGGTTATTGGTTAATGGTGGTTCAATGCAAAATATTACGATTCTTCATATCTAGGTGTGCTGTTGTCCAAGAAGGTTGCTTGAGTTACAATTTACAAATAGTGTGCACTGTTGGACTGAATTTTTTATGGAGTCTTAAGTTGTACAAACCATAGATGGATCAGGCCATGAATTTTATTACTGTAATGGTTGCTACACAAGTTATCAAAATTATTTAGCAACATATCAACTATAGATTATTTAGCAAGAAAATGCTATATCTGTTGAGAAGCTGAAAAGGTTTCAATGAAAACTGAAATGAAGTAAGATTTTGCAGTTGAGCTGAACTTGCTGGGAGTCCAGGTCACCCTGATAGTATGCATCATAGGCCTGGTAGTATGAGAGCAATTTTTCATAATTGATATTAGAATATAGATTCATGTCTGCTCAGATTCCTACACTTTACTGAATTTAATATGACAAAGTAAAATCTAATGTTGTTGAATTCTACTACTTAAAATTTCCTTCTCTTTTCCATGCTGTTTGGACTTTTGGAGATTTTCTTAAACTACCTGTTGGGTAAGCAACCTAAAATGGACAACCATATTGCTGTATATGAGCGTGAGAATGACCTACCCAAAGTAACCGTATATCGGCTACCTGCTATTGGAGAGTCAATTGGACAACTTCAGGGAGGTCGAACAATTGATTTTATTGATCCAACATATGCTGTGGATCCTGAGGAGTCTGAGTTTCATTCATCTGTTATTCGTTTTCATTATAGCTCAATGAGGACCCCGCCCTCTGTTTACGACTATGATATGGATTCAGGGGTGTCAGTGCTGAAGAAGATTAAACCCGTAAGCTATAAGTTGCAATAGGTTTATATAAATATTTGGTATTCTGACCAGGATTGATTTCTTTTTATTTACTTCTATAAACCCGTTGTGATTTGATCTTCTAAATGTCCATAGGTTTTAGGTGGATTTGACGCATCAAATTATGTAACAGAAAGGAAATGGGCTGCTGCTGCCGATCACTCAGATCCCGATGCCCGTTCTGTACAGAAAAGATCTTGTGAAGCTTGATCGCTCAGACCCAATGCTGCTATATGGCTATGGCTCCTACGAGGTATGTCGTGTGTTTACTATTCTGTAATAAAAATGTGTTCTGCCAATCAAGCTAGTATTTTTATTTCTGTTCATCTTTACTGTTCTTGCTTCTGATATTATTTCTCCCACAAGCATGAATTCCATTTCGAATTGGCTGCATATTAAAAGCTCATCGGGGTTTGGCGTTTGTTTGTCCATGCTACAGGTGGCAGCGAAGAGTATCCCAACATTCTTGTCACGGCTGGCTTAAATGGTAGGTGTCTCTGTCATTTGCATTCCAAGTCACTAGTAGGTAGCTGAGACTGGTTGGGTTGGTGATCAGATCCTCGCGTGATGTACTCTGAACCTGCAAAGTACGTGGCGAAGCTGCGGGATCTCAAGACGGACGGCAATCTTTTGTTGTTCAAGTGCGAGCTGGGTGCTGGGCACTTCTCCAAGTCGGGAAGGTAAAGTAAAGCAGCTGGTTTGATTTGTTGGTTCTGGTAGTGCTAGCATACGATGTACTAGTAGAGATGAAGCAGAGTAGTAAGATGGTTGTTGTCTGCGATTGCAGGTTTGAGAAATTGCAGGAAGATGCATTTACTTATGCGTTTATCCTCAAGGCACTGGGCATGACTCCAAAGATGGCTTCACTGTGAATGTGACGGAAGATGAATGGGATGGGAAGGAACTTGGATTCATTCAACTCATCATTTGTTCTCTCTCTTTGGCAGTAGAATGAGATAGAATTTGTTGATCGGCATGCCCATGTCATACTCACGTCCCTAAATAACCATTATTTTCGCTTCCCGAGAAACAACTTTGACTAAATATATATAAAATATATTAATATTTATGATATAAAATTAATATCATTAGATAGACATTTGAATCTAGTTTTTTAATAAATTTATTTGAAGGTACAAATGGTGCACATATTTTCTGCAAATCCAGTCAAATTTAGGGACGGATGAGCATGTGTTATGTTTATGTGTGGCTGGCCCTTGGGCCCGGGCATCTGCTGCTGGTGCAGTGGCAGCCAAAAAAGGTGGACTGTGGGAGGAGCATAGGAAGGCCCAGGAACCCATGGGGGTCAGGAGGGGAGGACAGTCCGCTGACGCTGACACCTCGGGTCCTCTCCTCCTTGGTCGTGCGTGGTGCCTGCCGACATCCACCGTACGGCCTGTCAGTTGTCAGCTTGCCAAACAAAGGCAAAGATTGACCTTGCCTTGGAGTCTTGCCCTGCCATTTCGGGTCATGCCACGAATTGGCATACCTAACCTGACCTCCTCTCTTGCTAGTTGCTACTGTTGAGCTACCATGGGCCTCTCTCTATAATTAGAGCAAACAATGTTGACCCAATCACTACCATGGGACTGGCTGGGCCTCTCTCTATAATTAAAACCCAAAGCTTCTTGATATATGCACATAATAGACAATAGACAAGAAAACGAGGCACGTTATCCAACCATTTATACATAACAGTAGCAAATTAGTATGAAAATTAGCCAAGCTACCCAAATCCATACCTATCAATAGTAAATCCATTGAAGATAAGCGCAAGCCATAAACAATTAAAAGAAAAAACTTGCCAAAGATCCCTTAATGATGTTGCTATTCTCAATGCTTTGCTAGTGGTTTCTATATTCTCATAATATTTACCACCGTTTGGGACATATGATCACTTTACTATCACTCACTAGTCAAAATTAATCTAAAATTCAATTTATAGGTCCATTCCTGAGGGATAAGGGTACCCATGGATCCCAATCGATCACAATATTGGCTGACCTGACAACTGGATCCCGCCCAACCATGGCGTGCGAGGCAAGACATGAAGACGTGTGGAGCACAATCTGGAAGGCCAGGCGAATCAATTCAGCCCGGATATCACGAGATACTTGTTGTAAACCGACTCAGATTGATTTCGGATATCACGGGATACTTGTTGTAAACCGACTCAGATTGATTTCCTTGTAACAAATGACTAGGATTCACCCTAGATCGTCAGCCTATATAAGGCAGCCAGGGGCACCCCTCGAGGGTAATTCACCCCACCGCACGTTAACTCTCCGCATACCGTACCAACAATACAATTGACTAGAACACAGAATATAGAGTATTACTCTCCGGAGGTCCAAACCTATCTAAACCTTGCGTCCCTATATTACCATTCAAGTTTTTGTCTTACGATCTCCCCCGCCTACAAATCTACTACCTGAGGAACCCCTAGTGGACTGTTGGTCACTAAATCCGACAATCCTTTTTTATAGAGTAGCTTGGCTTGGCAAACAGTACTCGAAGAGCGTCATCCGTCTAGCAGATGAGAGTAAGCTAGTCCGCCAATCGTGTATGAGATTCTACCGTTGGGTAACCTTAAAAAATAATAAAATAATAGTGTAACGAAGAGTTGGATTGTACCCGTGGATACTAAAAAGATGAAGATTACAAAATAAAAAAAGATGTACTAATTCACAGGTCCTGGCAGAGTTGAGGTTGGTTGGGGTGTGCGTGTATGGTGTGTACTCCAGCTCCAGCTCCAGCTCCAGCTCCGGGGCAAGCTAGCCAGCCAGCCAACCCAAAGGCAAGCCACCCCACCCCAAGCCGTCAAGGCTCTCTCTCTTTCACCTCCCCCTTTCTCCCCGCGCGGAACGGAGCGGAGCGGAGCGGAACGCCCCAGCACGGCTCCCCCTCCACCCAGATCCAGGTCTCCCGCCGCCCCCTCCCTCGTCGCCGCCGCTGCTGATTCTCTATTTCTTGCCGTCGACTCGTGGCCCGTCCCCCCAATTCGGGATTCCCCTCCTGCCTTTGCCTTCGATTCCATTGCTTGGTAAGAAACCCTAACCTCCTGTTTATTGTATATATATATGTACTCTGTAATATGGCTCCGGTCAATTTCTCCTCCTTCTCAATCCATCCTTCTTTCTCCCCCACGCCATCCTCGATTTCTGGTCTATTTCTTTCTTTCTTTCTTTCTTTCTTTCTCGCGGATTGACGGATTCTCTGTTTCTCGCGGATGGGGATTTTAATGTTCGCGGCGCCTCTCGAGGTTTATCTTGTTCGGCCTCGGCCTCAACTCGACCCCCATGCCTTCGATTCCTACAATTTCCCATTCCTTTACATAGATGTCTAGTCTCGTTTCTCCAGAATGGAATCAAATCACTCTTTCTTTGTTCTATGCCACAAATTCTTTTTTTTTCTTTTCTCACCAGCGCAAGGACCAGTTCCTCATCTCATTTCGTTTCTTAAAAAACCAATAATCCATCCGCTAAAGATCCATGCAAAATACACTGTACGAGACGACATTGATTGCTCACTTGGTGCTACTTTCTGTTGCAGAGGACGTCTCAAACAAATCACCCTTGGGGAGTTCAGTGTGCCTAAGCTGGTATGACGCCGGCAGAGCACCACAGGTACTCCAACAACCATTAGCTTTATGAACCGCTATTGATTTGATACCAACAACGTTTGATAAAGCACATTTATACGCGGTTTGGCCTCAGATTGTGGTATACTACTCGATGCTTAGAGCTTGAGGCTAGTTTGCCTGTGCCAAGTTACTCACTTGTAAAGATGCTCTATACAAATAGCTTTACCTGTAATCTGATGTGTTAAGTGACTTGCTTGTGTGCCCTGAAGTTGAAATGAAACTAAACGCCAGCTGTTCATATTTCCTTTGACAACAAACTCTTGCCCACATGATTCATGTGCACTGATGATTTTGTTCACAGTCTGCCCGTAGTACTTGTTGACTGAATTACTATGCTTCTTTCAGGAAATTTTGTCAACTGAATGAATTTTGGTGAACTTCGGAGCCAAAAGAAAAATTCTGTCCAAGGGTAAATTAGCAGAGCAGCGGTAAAGTGCTCAAGGCAAGATGCTTGAGGATTTCTTCACTCTTACCGAGATGAAGGATGGCATTTCAACTGCTGCAAGAATCGCGGAGCTTATATCTGAGATCCAGAAGCTAAAGGATGCTGCTGAGATTAACACAGCCGACATGATAAGGCAATGTTCTACGGCTGCAAACACATTAGCATCCACCAAAAATGAAGAGTGTCTTCAACATTTCGTTCAGCTCAACGGTGTTGGCTTCCTAAACCATTGGCTTCAGGATGCTCAAAATTGTGGCGAGAAGGTCAGCAGTTCAGCTGAGGATCTAATAGTTGCAATATTAACTGCGTTGGAGTGCCTTCCAATCAATAGTGAGCACTCAACTTCTTGTGGAGTTATGTCTACCGTTAATCACCTACTTGCCCATGGAAATGCTGTGATCAACCAAAAGGCCAGAGCACTCTGTCAGAAGTGGAGCACTGTACCAAAATATGGTGCAAATGCTGAACATTTTAATACAGAGGAGGCATGCCAGACTGATCAGAAGTCTCCAGAAGTTAGCCTCAAGACAGAAATTGACAAACAGAGTGTAGCAAACGAAGTTGAAAATACTGTTGATGAACCAAAACCTGAGGTGACAACTTGTTCAGATGCACCTTTGCCTGATCCTTCTCTAACCAATGATAATACAGATGCAACAAAGCAACCACTGGGGCCGGCATCACCAAATTTGTCAAATGGAAAGACGACATTAGGAGATTCGAAGAACTTGGTACCATCCCCTACATCCACATGTCATGTGGGTTTAGAAGATGGACAGTCCATTACCAAGGAAACTTCTGCTTCAAATGATGTAGATTTGTCCGCTAATGGCATACTCCGATCAAACTCTATCAATGCAAAGAGTGGTTCTGGGCAAGATGCACCTTCAGATGCTACTCCAGCGGCCATGTCTGTAGAGCCTAATAAACCTCAAAGGCTGTTTGTTAGTAGCAAAAAGGATTTGGAGGATAATATTGTTTCAACTAGCTCATGTATCAAGGAATCTGAGCCATTTGCAGCAGGTAGACCACATCTGGAGAAGGATACAGCAGATACTTTAAACCATCTTGCTGTTGTAACCCGTGAGTTGCAAGATTTGTCTGAGGAAAGTACAGGCAAAGAAGAGGGACCTACACCATCATCTAGTACAGATGATATGGGCATGGGCAGTGATTATATATTGAAGAGATGCATGAAGAGTTTTGGGGGTTCCTCGAAGGCAACAGACACAAAATCAACTGTATTGAAAGGGGAGAAATCAACACGACTAACAGAGTATGATGATACAGATGCACTAGAAGTAGCACGTCTGGTAGCTATTGAGGTAGAACGGGAGGTCATCGACTACAGAGGGCCCTTTTGTGGTTCTCCTGATATTAATTCCAGGAATGCTGATAGTCCTGACTTGGAAGCACGGCGGCAGCCTGTACCTGATGAACTGAATGACAATAAATCTTCCTCTACAGGTGCTGATTCAGGAAGTTCCTCATCTCTTAAGGAGGATGGATCAGGCATTACAGATGGCAGTGGTCCGTTGAGTAGGAAACATACACGGCGTGTGGAACTGGGGAACTTAGACCTCAATGAAAATCAGTGTCCTGAGGAAGCTGACTGTAATCCAAAGTCCATCCTTAGTAATTCTGTCAATTTGTCAATGCCTAAAGCTGTGGCTGCTTCAAGAGGCTCATCTGTGTTTCCAGCTCGACTCCACTTTGAAGGTGAACTTGGCTGGAAAGGCTCCGCTGCAACCAGTGCCTTTCGACCAGCTTCACCTCGACGGACTCCCGATGCAGAGAAGTCCCTATCAGCTTCTTCACATAAAACAAGCAACGTGTTGTTTGATTTAAATGTAGCTGACAGTGATAGTGCTACGTCTGGTGAGCCACTCTCAACAGCAATCCTGCCAGCTTCATCTGACCTAGCTTCCAAGGGTGCTTCTACAGCAGTTGGTGTGAGCGGAGGACTGAAACTTGACCTTAATTTCTCATGTGGTGATGAGGAAGATGTAACCACTGCAAGCAATTTACCGCCACTGTGGAACCGCCAACAGTTCAATGGCAACTGGAGCCAGCCTTCTTCCTCCTCATCTTCGAGGCAACCTGCAGTCAGAAACTTCGACTTGAATGACAGCATGTCAATCGCTGATGGTTCTGGACGAGGAATGGATGGGTCTTCTGTCAAGGCTCTTGCAAAGGATACATCTGACCATTCTGCCGTCACAATTATGGGTAAGAGGATAATTGTTGGGCAGCAAGAACATGGGCAACACTACCAGCATAACTTTCTGGGACTGAGTGCGGAATCAAGAGTTCCTGCGAGATCTATTCAGTCATTTGCACATACTTCTGATTATAATGGTGTCAGTTATCCATCTCAACCTGCTATGCCTTTCCCGCCAGCTTTCTTTGCCCCCGGAGGCGTTCCGTACATGGTTGATGCAAAGGGTGCACCAGTCATACCACCACTATCAGGCTTAAGCCTGGGCATTTCTCATCCATCTTTCAACACCAGAGCAACCCCACCCTCATCTAATGAATTGAGTTACTATCATCCTAGCATGGATTTCAATTACAGACTGCCATCTGAAGGTGCACGTAGGGAAGCAGGAAGCTACTGGCCTGTGTCCTACCAGGGTCACACCGTCTTTATGGATGAACGCATGAGGAATATGTCACAGGGTGGCAGTTCCGGGTTGGTGACGAAGCGAAAAGAGCCAGAATCCGGTTGGGATATGTACTCGCGTCGTTGAGCTTGAAGGTCTGTTGCATCTGTAATCGATTTTGTCTTGTTTTCTAAATGGTTTGTTCAATGTTCCGTTTATGGCGGCACCTTGGACATTGTATTCTAGGGTATTTCTTTGGCTCCAGAAAATGGGTCAGCTCTATTAGGTCTGAAGACATACACGGAGAACTGAATAAGAGATCAGCTACAGGTAGCTTTGAGAGACGTTGACATGGCATGGACATTGTTAGCTGCTGGAAAACCACCTTGTGTAGATCTGGTTCTTTGTGAATGTATTAGCTTGTTTTAGTTGACATAATATAGCCAAATTGTTCTCTGCGGAAAGCTGAAATTATGTAAATCATCGTATAACTCATAGATGAAATGCATCCTCCTTTTTTCATCCATCTCCTTTTCCTTTGGGTTTATACAAAGTTGTATGATCGTTCTTATTTTTGGCAAGTGCCTTGGTGGGCAATTCTGTTTGTTTGGAGGTGAGGAGTTTTGTGCCTGCCTGGGAAGAAGTGACGGCTGGAGCCGGTGGTACTTGCCTGACCCTCAGGATATGGTGATCGAATTGGTAACAGATGTATGATAAGTATAAAAAAATTAGGGTCTCAAGGTTGCAACCATCTTTTCTTTCCAAAAAAAGAAGTGCACAAGGAGCAGGAACTATAGCAATCAGGGTCTGTCTCTTGCACAGGGAGGGTCAATACAAGACTCGAGTAAGATTCATCAAACATTATACATTGCACGACGTCAAGTGGCCATATTGCAGTTGCAGCCGCCGCTTGCCGCAGGCTACCTGTCCAAGCCAGCAGACTGACGACGTGGCTACTTCCATTCCATTCCGTTCCATTCAAAAAAGAACCTTCTACTTGGTCAGGTAGTCCTGCCTTGTTGCTTTTCGTCTCTTTGGACTCTGGGCACCCTCCTCTCCAGCGCACCTGCATACGTTACAATGCTTGCATCAGCAATTTCTTTTGCTAACAGCAACTGATCGAATTGCTCTGAGAAGTAAACAAGGAGGAGAAGCAGCAAGTACCCATCCTGCATCTGCTTTCGTTTCTTGTGGATACCACTTGGCATTGGCATCACATCTTGGCTGGGCCTGACCACCTCCTGAGGATGATCAGGATCATTTAGCAATGCAAGCCTCTCCAAGATGCTTGCATTACCAACCCAGGAGGCTTGTCTTAGTCGCTCTTTGGATTCTTGCAGCAAAACAAACGCTGCAAAGGCATCCAAAATCGCAGTAGGTAGTACTGTAGTAGTGGGTGATGCGATGCGCAATTGTATGAGCAGTCAAGTACCGAGAGCCCGCAGCGCGCGGAGATGGAAGACTTTGTCGGCGAGGTGAGGATGGCCGGCGTTGGAGGCCCGCGCCACGGCCACCTCCTTGAGCCCGATCAACAAACCCTAGACAGATTGTATAGTATGATTGGCAATCAGACAAGACAAGAGCATCCAATCCAATCCAATCCATGCTGCATTCCTTGGGAGGGAGGGAAGCAAGATCGCCTTACGAGCTCGGGCTCCGAGAGGGTTTCAAGCCACCGCGTGTCCGCTGCATCTTGCCGCGTCTTGCTGCTCTCTGACTCTGACTCTGGCCGGGCGGCGGCGGCGGCGGCGCGCCGGGGCTCCATGAGGAGAGGAGAGACCAAAGGGGAAAGAGGGGAGGAACCTTCCCCCCTTTGGGCTTGGCTATTTGGGTGGGTGGGGAGAGATGATGGATGAGTTCTGGACATGGGCCGCATGATTCATTCATACGGGCTCTCGTTCTTTCTTTCTTTCTTTATATAAATATAAATCTAAAAGAGTAAAATGCACCGGCAGTCGTGTGTCACATGTACAACTCATGCAATTCAAGCAGAGAAAGAACTGAATCGATGGAAAAGAAGCAGAGAAAGAAAGCTCGACTACTGTTTGCTTGCTCTGCTCAGATTGGAAAAAGATGAGCAAACAAGGAGATCGACGGGGATATGGTGGCAATCATTAAACAGAGCTACAAATTGGCTTCCCACTGGTTCAACGTGTGCTCGTTCGCCATCCCCGAAAAGGAAAAGAAAAATCCCCAGATCCCGACACAGAACACCGACGGCAGTATCCCTCCGCAAGCACAAGCGCTATGCGAGCAACTCCCACACTTTGTGCTCGCCTTCTCCGCCCCGTCTCCTCCACACGCTCGACCTCCTTCCCATACTAGCATCCAAAGGTGAAGCAGAATTGACTGACCAGATTGAACCACACCGTACGCTGAGACGCAAATCAACAGACCACCATCTCAGTTGTTCAGAATGCAAGTCAGTTTGACAGCCAGTCCAAACAAAGAATTGACTCTCATTTTCATTTTTGTTATCTCCTCAACATTTTTACAATTGTGCGACTAAGTCAGCCCCGCGAAGGGAACAATAAAAACATGTCAGAAATTCTTTGTATAACCAACCGGCGTATATCCCTGGTACATGCCCATGGACCAAAAGAATAATAAAAAAGAAACAACCCAATGTTTTGTGTTATGCCCCCAAGAACCATGATAATCATGAGGGACATTTGTCTTCACGACAGGTGCTAAGGACACATTCCTCCAAGAAGTGGCTCAGCTGAGAGGTGTACAGACCAGGATTGCTCCGGTAGTGGTCCACATGAGGCGACGACACAAAGTCGCAGGCCCTCACCTCACGCCCGGCTCTCCGTTGCCCCTCGATGAATGACTCCACTGATTTTGCTGGGATCACCCTGTCGGCAGAGCTGTATATATACAGCTGAGGGCACTTTGGTTGCTTCGACGACAAAAGCTCCATGACATCAGATAACCTCCTGTTAAAAAGGATACGTTGATGAGTTCAGCAGTGGTGCTGTTGCCACCATTTATAGATAACCAAATTAACAAATGTTAGTATGTGGTGTATTTGCTGAGTAAACTACACTCCATCATCATGAACAACTTGTTACTTACGAAACAAGCACATCTATACTTTGATGCAATGTCAAGTATCACAGAGATTACGTCACGGTATGGTGGACCATTGTGTGACTGTTCCGCCACAATCAGCAATTCAATTATTTAGTTTTTGTGAGGTGAGCAGTTAGATGTCACAGATGCCCCGGTCTCCACTTGAGGACTACTCATCAGTTGGAAAGGGCTTATAGATAGGACTGAACCCCAAATGATTTGTTTCATACATGGACAACATGCATACCTGTTGATCCTTGGAGAGTTCAAAACGACATCAAAAAATGTCTCCAATGCTGACAGTAGAACTGCCTCTGTTGCTGCCGGTTTAGGCTCCATGTTAGACTCCACAACTAGGACATCAGACCTTGAATCATTTGATCCTAGTCCTTTTGTGGTGACACTGTGTTTTTTCATGAGGGCAGCCGAGAAGCCTGAGGCCCATACCTGAGTTCAGAAAACAATACAAACAGTTTGTTATTTACAATTTACAACAAACATGATGCCAGGAACAGATGACTTGCTGTTTAACTCGGATGTGAAGAATGCATATGATCATTTTGAAATAACAGCTCAAAGAACCACCAAGTCAAATCAACTGAAAGCTCATGATATGCTGTAAATCAAACAATTAGATGGGTCTAGCTAAAGTTTGTACCTGAGGATCAGGTGCAGCAACAGGTGCAGAGTCTACTACGCAAGCTTGAATTTTCTCCACTGCTGAAGGATCCTGCTGTTGCAGGTTCTCCAGAATTACGCCATAGCTGCAACATTGAAAAAAATTGAAGAAACTAAGCATCAAACAAGATAAGAGCTCATTCTTGGTGAAGAAAACCAGGAGGAAGTACATCATACCAAAGCCAACCAGTATTACTGAAGGTGTGGAAAATAATCTTCTTCCCACTCTCCTCCCTGACCCAGCCAGCAAGATGCTCAGATAGCATCTCTACATTCTTCTCAGCCTTCCCTCCAAGGTTATAACTGAGGATGTCAGACATTGGGAGGGTGAAAGTGACAGCATGGAAGCCCCTGGAGGTGTACCATTCGGCATATCTCTTGAGGTGCTTCTGCCTTGAGCCCAGCCACCCAAGAAGAACCACCACTGTCTGAGACTTGTCGGGGAAGTCGGCACAAGCCCTGGGGTCTGGCAGATGCCAGCGGTACAGCACATCGGACGACGAGGAAGGAATTGCAGGAATCGCTTCATCTTGTTCCGAGGTCTTGGCAATCTTTGCATACTGGTACGCGGTCTGGATGACCGGCAAAGACGCGAACGGAGCCTTCAACGGATGCAAATTCTGGAGATTGCACGGTAATAGCTGCATGCCAGACAGGGTAGAGGCTGAAGGCCCTGCTGGAGCATCTGCCCTGGTGGCCGGGACTGACCCAAGCACGTCCGCATTTGAGCTTGCATCAGAAAGCTTGTGGTGGGACAATTTGTCGGGAAGCTCGAGGGAGGAGACGGCAGCAAAGGCGGCGACTGCCATGGCGGAGAGGGGGCGGTGGAGGGGTCCTGAGAAGGAAGCCATGATGGGTTGTGGAGCCTTCTCAGCAGCAACGAGATTCTTGTGACACGCAGAGGAGGAAACTTGTGCACGTTATTTATCTGCCTGCACCTTGCGCCCTGCTTCACAGGAAGGAAAGAAGGAAGGCTTAGCTGTCTGCCTGTCCTAACACGCGGTATGCATAAATTGAATTGATTTTTCTTTTTTGCTTGGAAGAAAAAGAGAGAAACATGTGTAGCCAACGGGGACTTGGAAGAGGTCTGACTGCCACATTTTTATTATGATTTATGTGTGCCACAATTGACCCAAGAAGAGGACTACACGGCGAATGGAAGAAGAATGGTATTGTGGACACGTCTTTGTCATGGTCAATATGCAAGAATGCAAAAGAAAACGACAGGAACGTTGGGATTTACCAGGCCGGTGAGGTAAAATTAGGATGGAGTTTGACACGGGCTGGCTACCAAATAGAGAATTTGACAGCCGAGCCCGGTTGTTGGCAGCAACTCCAAAGTGCTGTCTGCTTCCTTACTCCTGCAAACATAACACATGCAAGTTTTTAACATGGAGCGAGTCAAAGGAAAATAAAATAAAATTGTGCTATGGAGTTTGTAAATTTGAAGGACTTATATAGTGGGAAGAGAAAGAAAAGAAATTGGGCAGTCCAAGGACGGTGGGCGGTGGTTGTTGAAAGCGATCTATGCGTGCGCAATCCGTGCGGAGGCTTTGCGTTTTGCTTTTGTCCGCAACATTGCCGGAAGGATGGAGCTGCCCTCCGAACAGGACCAGGGGAAGAGTAAACTTGTTCCAGGAAAGCAGGAACGGGAATTGCAGGAAAAAAAATTCAACTTGGAGAGAAAAGAAAATCGCTTGAACGAACGAATCAAATTGCTGCCATGCTGGGGCGGGCGAAAGAAACGGCAGAGCGACGACGGAGGCGGATTCGATTCGATCCGATCCGATTCATGGTGCAAGAAAGGAACAGAGGAAGGAGGGGGGGTTACGAACCAGGGCGGGCAGGTAGGCAAGCAAGCAGGCAGGGAGGGAGGAAGAAGACGCCTCCGCACCGCAGCAACCTCCCTGCGCTTGTGCTTCTGCTTGGCAGAGGACAGGAGAGGGGAGGACGGAGGCAATATCCTATGTACTTATACGGGTGGGTGCCAATCTCTCTTGTAGGGGAGGGGAGAAGGCGGAGGAAGCGGCGGCGGCGGCGGGGCGCCCGACCCGACCCGGCACGACCCGACCGACGCAGCTCCCTCCCCCAACTGCGCGTGCGACCTGCGGGTAGACGAAAGAGGATGAAGATGTGGGGCCCTTCCTTCCGCGCGGGCTGGGCTGGGCTGGGCTGGTCTGACATGGGCTCCATCGAATATCCTTCCTCCCAACCGGATATTCCCCTCTCCTCCTCATTGCACGCAAGGAATATTTTTTGCAAGCAAGGAATATTGGGCACACACAAATTGCAAATGCAATGCAAGCGCAACAGAATATAATGCAGCATCATGTGCTAATTCCATGACCATCAACAGACACCCAAGGTAAGGTGCGGACAGAAAGGAAGAAACGCTGGAAGCCCAATTCAGATAAGCAACCTACTCATATAATGTCTGTATGCTCATTCATCACCTCAAGCATACTATCATGACTGAAAAGGGCATACAGTATGTTCCATTCATTACACCAATCCCCAAAACAATGATCCTGTATTCCTGTGGGCACATGAACAGTTTCTATCAAATTCAAACATATATGGCTCCGTGCAATTCCTATTACAAACAAGTTAGGATCAAACAACGCACTCCCAGTTCTGACTAACTATATAGTCGATTTCGTAAACTCAAACTTCTTTCATACAAATGGTATGGTACAGCAGGGTATCCACATCTTAAATCGGTCGCTGAATGCAGCGCTCTGTGCCTCCCAATAAGATCCCTCCTTCCACCCGTGCATCCATTCTGCATTCTTCACCGATTACAAACCCATGCATGCGTGTGAATATGTGGTGCACATACAAGGGCGTCACTCGGCCCAGTCCTGATCACTATCATCATCCACAGCATTGTCCTGTACCAACTACAACAGGTAAGGATGCAAAACCATTGTGCTCAAAAGATCAGAAATACATGTGAAATACATGTGGTGAGATGGATACAGGTTCACACACTTCCTTCTAAAACCGAAGACTGATGGGTTTATCTCAAATTAGCACAGGAACATTCTACACTTGAGAGGCATATGCTAAACTGACACAGGTAACAAATAATGCAATGCACATTTCGGCTGATGTAAGCTAACAGCCCACCTGAGAGGAACTTGAGAGCTCTTCGATTTCATCTTCCTCCACCTGTAACAGAAATGAAAAGGTCAAAGGTCCTCAATCTTGCAAATAGGCATTTATAAGACCAAACAATGAGCAATATTTGAATCAAGACCCCTGCTCAACTCATTCATACTAGGCCTTTCATCTCATCTACCAAGGATAACCAAACATTGAACTTCTAGAAAACAGTACCTTTTGTGTTTGCTTTCTTTGAGTTCCACTAGCTGCATTCAGCGAAGCACAAGGGTCAATGTCCTCTATAATGAAGCTGTAAGCTTATCTCACAACAACCCTAGAGGACTTGTGCTGGGACATATCTTCCCCACAAACACTGAGAAAAGTATTCGAATGCTCGCACTAAAGCCAGTACACTAGATGGCTCCTACGGAAGAAGTGAATTTACCTTTCTTGATCCCTGTTGGCTGTTTCACCATTGGACTTGCTCGCTGCTTCTTAGCAGCAGGACCTAAAGAAAAATGGCAATTACAAATTCAATGGAAAGGTTATTTTCATAATAAATCATTGTGCAAGGAACATAGATTGGTGACAATACAAGAAACCTTTCGTTGCAGGGGATCCTTTAGGACTTCTTGTAGATCTCTGAAATAGGAATCCATTTGTGCTTGTGAGTTAAATCTGTTGATATGTAAATAGATAATGTTTAACACATCCTTATCGAATACCGTGTTGTTTCCATGAAATTGGGAGTTAGGCTAAAGCTAAAGGCATAGCTGCCTGCTAGTGACAGTGAGGGATAACTAATATATCTGTTGTGCATATTCTTAGCTTTTGTGTCACTTATGTCAATTGTCTAATGCATGTCAAGACTTTTCCATGATCTGTACAGTCAAAATGGAAGGAAAATCACATGGCACGTTACTATCTAGGTGGTTTTGCACTCTCACCTTTTTCTCTTCTGCCTTTTTAAACATGCTAGACAGAGTAGCCTGAACAAGAGGCTCCTTTTTGCTAGAGAGGGGCCTTGCTGAAGAATCTGCAGGTTTGATGTCTTCGCTTTGGCTTTCGTCCTTAACAATAACAGCTGGACTCTTCATCTCCTACATACATAGAAGCAAAACAAGCCAAAGCGCCACACAGTTTAGCTATTGACATCCGTAAATTTGAACCAATGGGGAAAGAAAATTTCAAGTGCTACCTTCTCATCCAAGTCCTCAGGAACCTCAACTTCATTATCACTGCTAGATGAATCACCTCCAGAAGATAAATCTGTGTACCTATACAAAGAGCAAGGAGCCAAGGAGGAATCTGTTAATTATTTCATGGGGGCAATGGGTGTATTCAGGTTTGAAGCTGTTAGCAGCAGATAAAAATAATCAGGTGGCTCTTAGTCATTAAGCAAACTAGAGTTAGCAAAGTAAATAGACATTCAAGAAACCAGCCAAACAGAGTAAAACGGTCTTACTTTTTCAAGGCTTTCCCTGCATTTCTAGCAGATTGTCTAACTGAAGGTGTTCCACTTGTAGTCTGTGTAGCATCCCCATCCTTTTGATCTGAATCGTCAGAAGCATCGCCATCTGACTCAAAATTCGGGGAACGGGGTTCTGCAACTTCCTTTGCAGCTTTGCTTGCAGTTGCTTCATCAATGGCAGCACCTGCTCCACCTCTGAAATCACAATCTGCTGCTACGCCATCCTATCAGTATTAAACGAAGAAGCATATGATACGCTACACAAGGATAACAGGAAACCAAAGAAGCAAATGGGGTTGCAAATAGCACAAACATTTTGGAATTCTTTTGGAAACTCAAGTTTGAGTTCTTCTGGGTTATCTTCTTTTGTTCCAACCCACCAGGCTTCAGAAAATACAATCTGCCCAGAGACAACATCAGAATGAATTAGCTACTGTGCACATCTTTCTGTTGCAGGTAGAACATGAAACATACTAACTCTGGAAACAAAAACCAAACACCTGCGTGCCCGATGGAATTTTTCAGTGGTTTAACGCAAAGTTGACAGTACAGTACTCCAATTGCAGTATTTGACAATCACCCATTTGTAAATGTAATCAGTAAAACTGGGAGCTGCACATGCACAGCAATCCTACCTGATCAATGCACATAATTGGAAGGGAAGGTAACGCTGACAATGCTCACCAGGCTCTCGAAGACGTCCTCACAGACGACGCCCTTGGCGGATCTAGTCATCTGAAGCGTGAGGTACTTGTTCTTGGGGTAGACGTGTGTCCCGAAGAGCTTCATCCTTCCCTGCAAGCAAGCGGCACCCCGCACCCGCACGGAAAATCTCATATTTTTGACATTTGATACGAGGGTGGCAAATCGCGGCTGGTGAACCGGACTGGAAAGCCGAAAGCGTTCGGTACCTGGGGGAACTCGAGGTAGAGCACCGGGTTCTTGGTGCCCAGGTCGGCGAGCTCCCCGACTCGGCCGGCCGAGGCGGCGGGCGCGAGGAGGCCAGGGAAGGAGAAGAGGAAGCGGCTCTTCCGCTGGCCGCCGCGGCGCACGATGTCGCGGCCCTGAAGGCGCGCGACGGCATCCGACGGCGCGAGCGGCGTCCGCGGCGCTGGCGGGTCGGCGCGCTGGAGGAGGCCGTTGGAGAAGGCGAGCGAGCGGAGGCGTCGTCGCTCGTCGGCCTCGGCGTCGGCGAGCGCAGGCGCGGCAGAGGCCTTCTTGACCATCCTCCGGTTTACTAGTATGCTAGGGTTTTGGGCGGGGGGGAGAGCAAGTTTGATTTGAGTGGGGGATTTGGGGAAGGAGGAGATCGGAGACGACGACGAAGATTGGAAAGCGCCAAAACCGCCTTCGACAGTAGGAAAACGGAATACTCCTAGCAGGCAGACAATCAGCTCAACATACATCTCAGACATCTAAGCATACCAACACATTCCGTTCCATTCCATGGTCAACTTTTACATCTCAGATTGCTTATCCAAAAAAAAAAAAGAAACTTTCACATCTCAGACTGCAGATGAACGATCTTTACATCTCCTACTGCTTTTTACATCACATCAGATTGCATTGCAGGCACGGCGCGCTGAGTAAAAGGAGCTCGAAGACTAATAAGCTACTTAATACTAGGCCTGATTTGATGGTCAATTTTTATACATAATGCTCATCCAGATGCAAGAATGAAAGATGAAATCAAAGTCTTCAGACCCTGAGGAGGGCCGCGCCGCCGGAGGAGCTGCCGGCCGCGAAAGGCAACGAGGTGGTGGCGCCAGCACCGGAGACGCAGGTGCTCGTGCTCCTTGTGGCGTCCAAGTTGTCGGCCTCCTCGGCGATGGGGTCGAGGCAGAGCGCGGCGGCGCGTCGCAGGAGCTGGCGCTGCCTGCGCACCACGTCCAGCGTCTCCGGCGGCGCGGGTTCGTCCGCGAAGGCGTAGCGGGCGGCGGCGACGATCCTAGCGGCGGCCATGCCTCTCTTCTTCTTCTTCTTCCCTGGATTGCTGTCCCGGCTGCTCAAGGCTGAAGCTTCTCGACTCTGGGGCGGCTAGGCTAGGCTCACAATTTCCTTTCCCCTTGTGAATCCTGCTCTGCTCTGAATTCTCACTGGTTTGGCTGCCACTGTGTTTATATATAGAAGAAGAAACAACAAGGAAACCGAGTTGGGGAAGGAACAAGGAACTGCCGTGGAAACTTCTGGATCGACGAACCTTGGCTGTCTGTCTCGCGCCATGTTTTGAGTTACACCCTTGCCTCTCCAGTGTTTTTTTCTTTCTTTTCTGGGTTTGCACAAGTCCTAGCTTGATTGCATCGTACCTTTGTGTTTGCTTGGTGGCAAAGGCAACTAATGTAATACTAGGTGATCCATGGCACAAACAGATGGTTTTAACAGCTAAAACGTTATACAAATGGCTGTGTATCCGTGCATGTATTCTCAGCGATCGAATGTAATTTTGCGGGACAGGTTTTTACTTTTGTAAGAGGGGACAGACGGACTGAGTGCAAAACTAAGCCTCTCAAAAAGAAAAAAAATTGGCATTGCATGATTGCACAGCATTTTTTTTGCTTGATTTTAATCTGTATAGGTAATCTAATGGCGTGAGTATGCCATGTGGCGCCGTCAGTGTCGTGCAAACGTCCCACGTGTGCTTTATTGGATGTTTCCCGTCTCCACGGTTGGTGGTTGACTTGACGCCATCTGGCTTACTGTCTCTTTCATCTTGTCTGTTGCAAGCACGCGTTGCTACGCATCCATTCATCTTATAATTTCATTTAAGAAAACGTGTTTGTCCTGCCTTGCCTGCTGTGTTTCCCATCTCAGCTTCTTCAGTTCTTCTTCTCATACACCAACTACATGCGCAGGGAGCTATAGTAATTCAGATCACAACGAGTAGCAGCAATCCGCCAATCAGTATAGATGCACACACAATCCTCAAGTGCAAATATCAGGCAACATAAGTCATTACCAACTGAAACAACATTCGCTCAGTCACACAGCGGACTTACTGAATCATTAATCTGTTGATGATTTCATCAACACAGCGTACATGCAGGATACGTACTCTTTTGTCAAATTATAATATGTGCTACCAAAGCTACACAACAAGGTACAAGAAAAAAATGATGGACAACCATCGCTTCCATGGCACTGTAATGCGCTCTACACTTTTACCACAGCCTGTAATCTTGCATTGTAACCATGATCCGAAAAGGGGCACTGCCACAGCAGATATGCTCAGCCACCAATTGCCACCATCCAGTAGTCACCGCACGGTTCACACAAGCTGGATCACAAAGGAAAAATCTGCAATGCTGACTTCAAGTTCAGTCCAGGGCAGTTTTCATCCTCCTAGCCGATACCGGTTTTGGCAGGCCATCAAGTAACGGCCGTGTGAAGGACTCATGGTTGAATGTCCATTTTGAGCTAGACCACATAGAGATCCCATTTTCTGCATCTGCAAAGTTCGGCGCGCTGGGCGACTTCCTCACAGATTTGAACCCGTTAAGGAACGAAATGTTGCTCTTCTGGCTGGAATCTGGGCTGCCTGTACCCATGCTTAGACGGATACTAGAAATTGGCCGTGGCAACAAACTCTTGATCGCCTTAATTGGGTCTGCTAGAAAATCATCCTGGGTATCGGTTGCGTTAGATTCTGCTTCCACTTTCTGCCGCCGCCGCATAGAAACATCTTGCTTGGGTTTGGGTACCCCATGGCTCTTGTTCCCATTGGCACCATTCGCTGATGAAAAGCCGTTAACTGCCTCTTCATACTCCCAGCTTCTGTCAGTGCCTGGAGCTGCGGAACAACTGAGCAATGTTTCACCGAGGCTACTCTGGAAGCTGCCCTTACAGTACATAGACATTTCAGTACTGCAATCCGTGGTATTTCCTTTCTGAGATGATAGGCCATAGTATCTCTGCAAGGTACTCATTGCAGGTGACGCCCCCTTCTGAGCAGAATTTGCTGAATCTAGTGAATCAGTGATGTCTCTGTCATGCTGATGATTTGGAGCCCATGTTCTGCAGAACCACAGAAAATTAAGTTCAAAATGCACACATGTATGAGGTAGCACTTCAACAGCTAAGAAACAACATGAACAGATGCCATGATAAAGATTTTTTCTCATTTGTGTGATTTTCTCCATAGGGATACCGTCTTTACAAAATGGTCAAAATGCACTTGCAGTTTCATGATGGGCAGCAATCAAGCAACGGTGGATAAACCATGAGTAATTTAGGTAAATGACTCATTTTCAATATTGTAACAGTTTGGCAGTTCAATGTCAGCACTGAGGTCTTATAAAAAACCTAGTTTGTGCTTTCTCCACAACAAATTCAAAACTAACTAAAAAAAAAGTCAAATAAGACTGGATGCATGTAGCACAAAATGAGTCGGAAACACAAGCAGCACGCATGATGGGATATCTACCTTTTCATTCTTTGGCCAGAACTGCTCAATCTCACAGAAGCTGGCATGGGCATTCCTGGTAGAGGTATGAGCAATCTTTTGTGTGCAAACATCTGGCTGTCACTGACCAAACCGTTTGCCCTCTTAATGTCAGATATCTACAAGGGAAACAACATAGTATCAATTCAGCAACTCAAAGGGTCATAATGTCCAATACGTAGAAGAAGCATGCTGCTAGAAATCTGGGAAAGCAATGCTTGATGTCGCTGTTCTCACCAACTCTCCAGAAGTCTGGAAGTTGTGCATCACATTACATGATTTGATCACCCATAAGTGAAGTGTAGAAAGTATGGGTAAAGAAGTTTGGATCTTGTAAGTTCATCAGTCGTCACAGATGAAGCTGTATCTCTGTGTATATGTGTAGAGACACATTTGCCAAGGGTGAAGACAGAAAATCATAAACCACCATTACATTTTTTTTCCTTTCAAGTTTGTGGCGCTCCCCCAGCAATAGAGATTTGTTGAGGAATTGTTCCTTGTGTATAGCAAGAAAAATGATGAAAATATGAAATCTTGGCCAACAGCAGGAGCACGACTGCAGGACCTCTTCCATGTTGCTCTTCTGTTTCGTAGAGAGGGACATCCCAAGATAGAGAGAAGCTTCACCCAACACCACCAAAGTGGCAAAGCCATGAGGGAGGGATTATTACCTCGACGCCGTATTTGATGGCGATGCCGGCTAGCGTGTCCATCCTGGAAACCTCGTGCTCCAGGCAGTGGTGGCCGGGCGGCGGCGGCGGCGGGGACGAGGGAGGCGTCCTCTCCGGCGAGAGCAGGGCGTCGTAGTCGTCGGAGAGAGGGTGAGAGATGCCCATGGCGATGAAAAAGTAACTCCGGCAGGGGCTCCGAATGAAATCGCGCGCGAGAGGGGTTGTCTTGTCGTTGGTGGGCAGATCTCGGCAGGGAATCAATCCGGGGAAATGGTCGCCGGTGGAGAAGGAAGGTTGCTGCGCTGCGGTCGGTGAGGGAGGAGGAAAGGCGAGTCTGCCTTTTCTTGCGTTGGAGGCAGGCTCTGCCTGCCAAAATGGAAGGAAGGGAGGAAGGAAGCAAGCAAGACCTGGCAATGGCCTGGTCCCCAGCAACGAAGGGTCAAAAGCTCTCCTTTTCTCTTGAAGAGGAATCATGAGCTCAGTCAGTCCGATTCTTAATCTTTAAAAAAAAATGCTCGCGGTTTATGGGGTGGGTGGGTCACATACAGCCACGTGTTGTACTTTATCTTTCACTCTTGGGCTTGGGCTTGGGCTTGCAGTACTATACTATAATGGGGGCCTGGCAACCTCAACAGTTGCATAAATAGAGTATACAATTGGCTCTTAACATCACCTGCGTGCTGGTAATACAATTTTAACATATCTTCTACTGGGTTCAATTTTGGTGCTCTTTTCTGCCACCAAAACTGAGGATGACACATTTTGTTAATTAGGTGCAGACGCAGATTGTCCAACTTATGCTGGTCCAGATCTACCAAACCATTCTTATTCAACAGTTTCCTGACTAATCATCAGCCGTAGCAATACTGTTTGTTTGTTTTTTCTTTTCCTTCCTTTCTTTTTTCTTCTTTAAAAAAAGCATGCATGCAGCAAAGAGTGTTGAGTGTATTATTCTATTTGGTTTCCATTAAATAAGTTTGTTTACCTAGAAGAAGCATGCAAGTACCAGCATAACACATGTTACCATTCAGAACCCATACACAGTTGACCGTTTGACTCTGCAAAAAAATATCTTCAGGTATGCTCAACTTCAGAATAAAAGAAGAAAGGAAATTTGCCAAAATTAAGTCTACACCGAAAGTAACTGCCACTAGTGTTAGAAAATGGACATGCAGTTTGTTAAGTCCAAATGTACCACATGTAAAATAGGAGGAGAACGTGGTTGCCTATCTTGACTAACCACGGGTGCTTGTTTATATAGGGGCAATTGCCAAGGACATCTTCCAAAACAAGAACTAGCTCTATCTCTAATCTAACTGAGTCATGACCAGGTACAACTCCTGTTGGAGGTAGATTACATGGAAACTAAACTACTTCGAACACCACAGACAGCAACCTCAATTTTTTGGAAGTACCACAGACTTAACTGCCATTTGTTGCCAACTTACAAGAGCTAGCTATAGGAGTCAACTAACGATTGCTTCTCCTAGTTAATTTAGTACTCCAGTGATTACTATATCAAGCGTAAGCCAAAAGAAAAAGGGACATCAGTCTGTTATGTGTTAGACAACCTCACAGTGATTAATCAACAAACCCTTTCTTTTCCTTTTCCCAGCTAGCTGAAAGCAACCTTTTGTTTCTCCATTACAATTTGTAAAGGGAATGTTATTTGGTAGGCAAATACCTGAAACCCTCACCTGTTTGGATTTGTTTTTCTTCTTTTAACCATTACAAAACAAATGGTCACAGATGTACTGGTTATTTTGCTTAACCAGAATACCAGACAGGAATGTAAACTAGAGCCGCGAATGGCAGCCTTTATTTAAGAGGTTGGCAATGATAATATGATATGCATGGCCGACAGTACAACTAGCTGTACTGCAAAGTCACAAGTGCCAGCATGTATAGTAAGGGGACGTTGGGTTATTTTTGCTTATTTTTAGCACGTGTCACATCGAATGTTTAGATAATAATTAGGAGTATTAAACATAGACTATTTACAAAACTCATTACATAAGTGGAGGCTAAACGGCGAGACGAATCTATTAAGCCTAATATAAGCCTAATTAATTCATCATTAGCAAATATTTACTGTAGCAACACATTGTCAAATCATGGACTAATTAGGCTTAATAGATTCGTCCCTCCGTTTAGCCTCCACCTATGTAATGGATTTTGTAAATAGTCTACGTTTAATACTTCTAATTAGTATCTAAACATTCGACGTGATGGGTGCTAAAAATAAGCAGGAAATCAAACCAGGCCTAAGTAGTATGGTTCATTACGAATAAAAGGGGTATTCATCATCCCCAAGGAACACCCTGTTCTCTGATCACGCAACTTTCCGTTTTCATTTCGAGTGATTCAGGAACCACCCTTGCAACACAGACATGGTAATGGTTGTGAAGCATCAACCCATACCCATTGGTAAATCCGAAACCAGGTACGTAATCTGCCGCTTTGCAAAGTGTTCCTAGATGTTCTCTGAAACTTGTAAGAAACTCGAGGAATTCACGCGGGAGCCAGAGCTTTGAGAGATTTTTGTCCAACTCTGTAATATATCTTTATTGTATAACTTCGCTGCCAATCTAGGCTCTTCTCCTTAATTAATATAATAGGCAGATCTGTTCGTTTTTTAAAAAAAAAAATCGGAAATCCTGCGGGTAAATTTCACCTCCATTTTGCCTACACTGCAGCGAGTTCTCCATGGCTTGCCTGTAACCGATCTGAAATCAACTGATTGGTGCAGTTGAATGCGTGGACTGGACTTGTAAGGAAAATGCAAAGCTATCGGGTCTGTTCGCTTCAGCTTATAAGTTGGCTGAAAAGCTGAAACGGCTGATTTGTTGTGAGAAGAAAATACTGTTTGGTGGCTGATAAGCCAGCTGAATAAGCTAAAGCGAACATGCCGATCGGCGGGGCAAAACAAACAGCCCAGTCCGCGCTTTCCACTTAGACCTGATCATGGCCATCTAACCTGACAAACCTGACCTGAGTCAACTGAAAAAAACCCCGACCCGACCAAGATGCATATTCCTAAATCATGGGCCGAGCACGGATCAAAATTTTTGACCCAAAGCCCGAAAAAACCCGACCCAACCTAAAAATTGCACATAAAAACCCAAACCTGATCCTATTCGACCATGTGACGAGTTGAGGACGGGCCAAAAAATCCGACCTGATGGTCAGGTGCGAGCCAACTTTTTTGACCCGAAATTTGAAAAAATCCGATCTGAACCCGACAAATGAACAGGTCTATTTCCACTCACGAGCGAGGGCCATTCACGACCGCATCCTTTTTTCTGCAAAAAAAAGGAAGAAAAAGGAAACAGAAATGGAGATGCGGGGTATCGATCCCCGTACCTCTCGCATGCTAAGCGAGCGCTCTACCATCTGAGCTACATCCCCGACCTGTGATTTGGTTTTGTGTGAAGTCATTTTGTTAGTATAATAATTATACTCTGATCTGGAACAGTGCCACGGCGAGACGACGCCCAGGATAAGAGACCGGAACGCGCAGCCACAAGCAGAGCAGAGCAGAGCAGCCTCGCCGCGGCCACGTCTCGCCTCCCATGGCCACCAGCTCCGCCGCCACCGCCTCCCTGCACCTCCTCCTCCCAGCCTCCCGCCGCCGCCGCCTCCTCGTCCCTCGGGCCACAACCCACTCCAACTCCGACCCCACCGCCGTCGACCGCCGCCGTTTCATTGCCCACACTGCCGCCGCAGCCGCCGTTGCCCCTCTCGTCCTGCCTCGATGGACTCCTATCGCCCGGGCGGACGACGCGCCGGCGCTCTCCGAGTGGGAGCGCGTCTTCCTGCCCATCGACCCCGGCGTCGTACTCCTCGACATCGCCTTCGTCCCAGACGACCCCTCCCACGGTACCATTATTACTCACTAATTTAGCCTACATGAACCCATTCATTCATTCATGAAATCACAATGCAGATGCTTAATTAGTTATTACTACATCATCTCATTTCTGAATCGAGAAATTGTATCAAGTAGTAAGACTGGCCCAAGAGTATGTACATGATTTTGAGTTGCATGTCCAGGTTTCCTCCTTGGGACTAGGCAGACCATACTGGAGACCAAAGATGGTGGAAACACCTGGTTCCCTCGCTCCATCCCTTCCGCTGAGGACGAAGATTTCAACTACAGGTTCAACTCTGTAAGCTTCAAGGGCAAAGAAGGCTGGATCATCGGCAAGCCAGCTATTCTGCTGCACACCTCAAATGCTGGAGAGAGCTGGGAAAGAATACCTCTCAGTGCTCAACTTCCTGGGAACATGGTATATATTCATTTTCGGTTTCTACTTTCCACACACACCAGACAGAGCTTGTTGTTCCTTTGCATGGTTCCCCAAGGCAGCAACGTAAACCTTAGTTGCTGTCACACGGCAGGTTTACATAAAAGCTACGGGGGAGCAGAGCGCGGAGATGGTTACCGACGAAGGGGCAATCTATGTTACTTCCAATCGCGGCTACAACTGGAAGGCTGCCGTGCAGGAGACTGTTTCGGCTACTCTCAACAGGTACAAACATGCAACGAATTTCTTTTATTCAAGTCATGCCTAAACACTGAAGTAGAGTCCTCTTAGAGATGCTTATCGAGTTTGATGAAGCACATCCTTGTCGAGGGCTGTGTCTTGTTGAAAATTATTCGTACAAGTGCATGAAATGAAATAGCTTAAATCCCGTCTTGATTATCCAATTACTACACTAGGTGGGAAAAATATTGTGTTGCCTTTTGGGCTTCTTTCTCTTTCTTTTTTCCCGGTGATGTGGTGGTGCATACCTAGCCAGGTGATGGATCAGACCATGACGCTGTCCCCTCCATTTCTTCTTCCTTGTGTTTGTGGTGCAGAACAGTTTCAAGTGGCATTAGCGGTGCAAGTTACTACACTGGGACTTTCAACACGGTGAACCGGTCACCTGATGGACGCTACGTCGCTGTATCCAGCAGAGGGAACTTCTATTTGACATGGGAGCCTGGGCAGGTCCGGAAGAACTAGTTGATGTACATTACTTTGTTATGTCATAGGCGGGTTCTGAAGTCCACATGTACACATCTGCGTATATATGCAGCCATTTTGGCAACCACACAACAGGGCGGTGGCACGGAGGATTCAGAACATGGGGTGGAGAGCAGACGGTGGGCTTTGGCTGCTGGTGCGCGGTGGTGGACTCTTCCTCAGCAAAGGAACTGGGGTAGGAGGGTGCTCGAAGACTTGCCATTTCTTTTTTTTATCTTCACATTGCTTGCAAAGTGGCTAGAAACAACAATTCTGTTACAATAATTGGTTTGGTTTCCATGCATAGATAACTGAAGACTTTGAGGAGGTGCAAGTGCAGAGCCGGGGGTTTGGAATTCTTGACGTCGGCTATCGCTCGCAGGTAAAATTCATCGATACAAGGCGGCTGCAATTAGCTTGCAGACGGATGGTGACGTGCGATTCGTTTCCAATTCCAAATTTCCAATGCATGGTGGTGCAATTCTAACTGCAGGATGAGGCTTGGGCTGCTGGTGGGAGCGGCGTCCTGCTCAAGACCACAAACGGAGGGAAGAACTGGGTGCGTGACAAGGCTGCTGACAACATCGCTGCCAACCTCTACTCCGTCAAGTAAGCAGAAAAGCACTATCCCATGCATCTTGTTTCTCTGGGGCATTGTGATCCTGACGCTGTTTGTGCTGTTGCCGGCCTGTTGGGTGCAGATTCCTTGATGACAGGAAAGGCTTTGTGCTCGGCAACGACGGCGTGTTGCTTCGATATCTTGGCTGAAATGAGCTGCCAAAATGCTGCGAGCTCGGTCTCGATCGTGTTAGCCTTTTTGTATATGATGATGACGATATATACTTGATCGATGTACGTATGTATACAACGTGTAACGGCTTTAATTTGCAACCACTGTAAAAGGAGTATCTCACTCATGTGGTCATGTGTAAGCATCTTGGATTAGAGATCGCTTGATGTACTTCCAGCAAAAAGAAGATGCTTTGTTTTAGGAAAATGAAAGGAGATGCTTTTGTACCATTGCCACCGCATAATCCACGCTGCACGCGCATGACACGTCACCATCAGCAGCCGTGTGCGTCTCATGATTCGTTCGTGACGATAAAAGTCATGAACAGCAGCCGTCCACTCCACTTGGCATGGCGGTGAGAGCAATAAAGCAGAGGGAGGCTCCACTACACTACTGCTGGCAGTGCGCACTCCACTCTTCGGCAAGGCTCAATTCATTCCTTAGAAGCATCACATGAAAGCAGGGCATTGCTCTCTTTTTCCAAAAAAAAGAAAACAATTAGCAAAAGGACAGCTCACAAGCACAAAGAATTTGGAATAGATTAGGAACAAGCACATCACCCCAATTGGTGAGAAATAGCATTATTCATACGAACAAGGGATTAAAGTAGTCTTGAATCCCTTATCTTATAAAAAAGTAGTCTTGAATCCAGAGGCAGAGAAACCAGTTGTCTGCAGAAAAATAAAATATTCCTCAGTATAAACATAAGTCCAATGTCACAATCAGTTGCCTACCACACGCACGTACCGTCCATCTGCCAAACAGTCCAAGTCCAAGTGAAAAAAAAAATCATCAGTTATTAAAAATTACAGCAATTCCGGTCACCAATTACACTAGATCCACTACTGACACACCCTGACTGCACCAAGAAGATGTCTGCTCTGCTCTGATCCAGTTCCAGGATCCAATTTTGGCTTCGGCCCTTGAGGAATGAATCTAACTGAAATGTATACAAGATGGAATCTTTGTTGCAAGCCAAGATGAATGAAAATTCATCTTTCAATTGCGAGGCCTTTGATGGATTCAGTAGTCCGGCATGAGCTGGGAGATCTTGCCCTCTTCTCCGGGGGTGGTGGCGGTGCGGTCCGTGGCGCGGAGCCACAGGCAGACGGCGGAGAAGCTGAGCACGAGGCTGAGCAGCCCGCTGCCAAGGCCGATGCCGACGATGGCGAGCACGGAGAGGCCCCGCGTCCGCATCGGCGGCAGCGGGTAGCCGTACAGGTTCTTGTTCCCCACGAAGGAGCTGGCATTGAACCCAACAGAACCGGTGCGGTTGGCGAGGAGCGCAGGGATGGGGCCCGAGAGGCGGTTGTAGGAGACATCCAAGGTGGAGAGGCGGACGAGGAGGCCGAGCTCGTCGGGGATGGGCCCGGACAGCTGGTTGCCGTGGAGATCTATGATGTTGAGGTAGGCGCAGCTGGCGAGCTCCCGCGGGATGGCGCCGGAGAGCGCGTTGGCGGAGAGGTTGAGCACGGCGAGGTTCAGCAGCGCCGAGAGCTCCGGCGGGATGGCTCCGGACAGCGCGTTGGCGGAGAGGTCCAGCGACTGGAGGTTGGTGCAGTTGGAGAGCTCCGGCGGGATGGTGCCGCCGAGGGAGAGCCCCGGGAGCGCTAGCTTGTAGACGCGGCCGTTGTTGCAGGTGACGCCCTGGAGGTGCGAGAAGAAGCCGTCGCACGGCGCCGAGAAGGACGCCTTGGTCCAGTTGCGGAGGCCGCCGGCGGGGTCGGAGAGGGACTGGTGGAGGTGAGACAGGCACCGCTCGTCGTCGGGGTCGGCGGCGCAGAGGAGGAAGAGCGCTGCGGCGAAGGCGGCGGCGAGGTGGCGTCGGGACATTGGGGAACGGTGCTGCACCGCTGCTGAAATCAAGCAGATGTGGAGGGAGATGCCTGCCTGCCACTGCCGCGCGATTGCTCGCCCTCATCCGCTGCTCGCCTACGCCGCACCGCCGCGAGAGCTCGACAGCGACGACGGGATGCTGCCCACCATCACCGCGAAGGACCTCGCCGTCGCCTGAGTGCGTGGCGGCTGCGGGGGAGGAACTGAGGGAGAATGAGTGGATTAGAGTTACTCTGTCCATATATACTTGCTCAGGTAATGGGCTTCGTGGGCCGTTGTTGCACCTTTAGCGTCGGCCTTCGGACCGGAAGCCAATTAATTATCCCTGCCACCGCCATCTCCCGCAGCACCCGCGCCCTGCACTGCGCGGCTGCCGCCCCCGCCCCCGGCAGCCACTCCTCCTCCACGCCCCCGTGGTGCTCTCGCTCGTGGCTGCCGCCGCCGGCGTAGAAGAAGAATGCGTCCACAAATAATTGTTTGAAAAATGTTGATTTTGGTCCAGAAAAATGTTGAATCTGTTGTTTTGAGATGTTGAAATATGTTGTAAAAAAATGTTGAGTGTGTTAATTTTTTCAACATGGTGATCTATATTTTTTCAAATGTTGAATCAGATATTTTTAGAAGTTGAAATGTCTATAAACGAATGTTGAATCTGATCTATTAAAATGTTGAAATAATCTTCTAATTTAGGTTTAATGGGCCTTAAAGCTACGAAGCTTAACTGGCTTCCAGCCATATAGGAGCCCTCTTTAGACTACTTTGAGCTAAGGCATCGTATAAAAAATTGATAAATGTTGAGCAATGCTTCAAACCAAAAAAAACTTTGAGACACGGTAAACTCAGTTAGCATATACTTCACAGTAATAAATGGAATTCCATAAATCAGTTTTATCACAATAATTGGCTGCCTACGCCACCATTATTGATCCTACCGGTACTGATGATGCAGGAGCACGGATAGAGTTCATGGATTGGCATTCGTTTTTCACTCACCTGCTGATCAGTCCTCGTATCGATTGATCTCACCGTTTGAGAGACACCCAATTCAATCGATGAAAAACATTATCAGTTTACTCTTTTATCTTTTTACCTTTTCTCTTTGCCCTAACTTTTTCAATCCTCATCTACTGTTTTTTCATCATCTCTACGACGTTTGAGAACGTTCTAGGTGGCCTACCGACCCTAGAACAACCCAAAGTGCACTTGCCCTGACGGGGTCCCTCCCGGGCGAGCGTTCGTTGCTTTGTTCGCCGGGCTCGCCGGCGAAACCGGTTTGACCGACCACCCACATCGGTCTGACTGCCCCACGCAGAGGAGCTGCAAGGAGCCCCTCCGCGCGCCGCACGTTCGAGTGTGTTTGTGTGTTGGCCCGATTTTAACACCAATATATTTTAGCGACTCCGTTGGGGAAGAAGAAGAAAGACATATCGGTTGTAATTGCCGATGAAGATGATCTTTCCAATATCACCGCCAAGAACGTCGTCAACCCGACATTCAAACAACTTCCTGAAGAGATCCACTAGATGCTGGAGGAGCGCAAGAAGAAGCGCGATGAAGAGGACTTGCAAGTAACGATTGCAAGTTTTCAAGTTGATCGAAGAGGCACGGTCAAGAAGATTAAGGAGATCGACTTCGCTTCTACCTCCAACAACACTTTTGATACTCCATCACTCAAGGTGAAGACCAATGTGAGCACATCATCATCGCCATCTCCTTTTGTTACCATGGATGATCTTACTACTGTGATAGATAATTTGTGCTTAACGTTAGCGAAAAATATGCAAGATATGGTAGATAAGAGCAATGGTAAACGAATCGAGGAGGGTAATGATGTTGCATCTGTTTCTAATACTGTACTACCTCAAATATCATATTGTAGTGCATCGACAGCACTCATAGTGGAGCCTCAGTATGGCATGCTGTTGAACTATTTCGTGGGACAAACACCTCCACCCCAATCTGGTCAGATTACATCGATCAGACCGCATGGTCCAACCGGTTAGACCGGTTTCGATGTCATGGTTCCATGTGCATCATCTCCGGAGCCTATAGCTACTATACCTCCCGTTCAGGCTAGCTCTGGCTGATCTAGTAAGGTTCCTAGTTTTGTAGCTCCATATGCTATAGTAGCTCATGGCGCTCTGCTCGTGGTTTCTGTTGGAGTAGGTGTTTCATATGGTTCCATACCTAATCCACAAATTAATAGCCATTTGTAACATAATGTTCCTAATCCACTTGTACAACAGAATGTGTTGCAATCGAATGCTTCTACATCACAATCATCTTGGCCAACCACTATTCAAAAAATTATTGATATGTTTAATACCAATCTTGCTAAACAAATAAAGGAGGATTATGGAATAGAGGTGAAACATAAAACCCATACATATCAAAAGCCGTATCCCTTGAGTTTTGATTTGGTTTCTTATCCTTTTGGTTGGCATTGTCTTGATTTTGTGAAATTTAGCGGGATGATCTTGGGGGCATATTAGCCAATATCTTGCTCAATTAGGAGAAGCTAGTGCCATAGAAGAAGTGAAAGTGTGATTATTCTCTTTATCTTTAGCTGGAACTGTTTTTTCATGGTTTGCTTCATTACCTGTTAATTATATTCATACTTGGGAGCAATCAGAGCAAAAATTTCATGATCACATTTATAGTGGAGATAATGAGTTAAGATTGAGTCATTTAACATCGATTAGGCAAAAAGCCGTGATCCGCGATGGATGTGAATGTCACTACTTCAGATTCACCGATATCTTCGGATTTCAGAATCAAAGGGTCAAACGGGCGTGCATCACCTGAACGAGCGCAGTTCCAACTCTTATAGACTGCTTTGAACCTGATGAAATCTCTTGCATTACTGATCTTATTGGCGATGCTCACAACAAGATGTGGCATAAGATTTTCCCATGAAGGAACCATGATTGACGAGAGATTGACTGGACAACCAAAGAAGAAGGTAGAGGGAGAACAATATGAGGACTCGTAATAGCTAGAGAAGGAGGAAGTTACGGACGAGGCAGAGGTTGTACTTCCAAGAAAGACAAAGGATGAAGGAGTGGAAGAGCGAAGGTCCGGTGTATTGATGCTTTGCAGAAAGGACATTCTTGAGTAACAACTGCATCTGTCTATTCGTGTACATCGGATCGTCTTGTTTAACTACTGTTTACCAGATCGAAATTTCCTATATAACGATGATATTTAGCTATTCATGGGCACATTTATCACTTGTTTAAATGCTATGGTTTATATGCCTTGGATACAAAAATCAACGAAACTTTGCATTGTGTGGAGCAGTTAGTTTCTATAAAATAAATGTTGTCATGAAAGAAATTAATATATTGAAAATACAAAAGGGCCATTGATGTGTATTGGAAACCGTGAAATGAAATTAATTTATTGGAAATAGCGCGATGATGTGGCACTCATAGAGAAATTGGAGGACCGCTTTATGATTTTACGATTCGTTACGGCGCAACGGAGGGACGGCCTCATCCGTGTTTATATTATTATGGTATTACCCTGTTCTCTTCCCTTGTCGAGTAAGCTACTTCTTCATTCCTGCAACCAAAAAAACCAGTCTGGTAGCGCACCTTTTCCTCTCCCCATGGAGCCATCGTCTCCTAGAGCGATGGCGTATGGCACATCCTCTGATGAAGAGGAGAAAGCTCTAGGGCTGACAGGTCCGCTGTTGTTTTATTGTATTATTTAAGTGTATTTTATCATGTAAACAGTCAATACATTAATTTGTTGCACTGAAGTACATTTATAATGCAATAGTCAGATCATCCTGTAGACATGATCTACAAAGGAGGATAATCCATGGAGTGCTCATCAATGCCATGATGCCACGGACTGTCCCAGACTCCCTTTTGGAACTGCTCGTCTACGTAAGGTCACTGACGCTTGGATCCGAGTCCCAAGCGGTCCAACATGCCAGTGACCCAGGTCTCATAGTGGTTTTCAAGGAGTTTTGTCTCCCACTACCGAGCACAAAGGCGGGATCTGAAATTTTGAATTCTCCACTCCTCCTCCAGGTCCTTCCCCGTTATATATAAATAAAAGAGGGGAACCAAGCCTCCCACATCCCACCTGGTAATTCCAAAATCAGTCCCCTCTCCTCTTCCCGTCGAATAGCCGTAGTAAATCTGCAGTGGTGGCAGCAAGCGCGACCTCAGCAGCGCCGTCAAGCTGGACTAGCGGCGGGCTACCTCGGCTACGAGTGGCGAGCTTCCTCGGTAACGGGCTTGAAGCTGCGAGATGTTTCGAGGCTGTCGCTCCGTCGGCTTCCCCGTGGCTGCCACCGACGGCTGCCATGCTCGACTACATTCGAAGAAGATCGAGGAAGCGGCGCATGCCCGGGCTGCTCTATCGATGCGGCATTCGGCACCTCCTTCTCTTCATGTTTGTCAGGTTAGCGGTCTCCTCCCCGTATTACTAAATTCAATTATTAGATTGCTTCTCCATGCTCTTTGGCTTTCAATATTATAGTTGCATACTTTGGTGAATGTGGATGTGTTGCACCCTATTGCGAGAGTTGGTGAAAAATTACTGCTCCACTAAATCCCCTTTATCTTTCACCTTTTTCAATAATTATTTTTGTACCAAGTCAAATTATTTATGTGGTTTGTAGAACTTAATAGATGAAATTATTAGATTGCTTCCCCATGCTCTTTGGCTTTCACTATTATAGTTGAATTGGAGAACGTGGATCGGTTGTACCCTATTGGTAGAGTTGGTGAAAAATTACTACTCCAGTAGATCCCCTTTATCTTTCACATTTTCCAATCATTATTTTTGTAGAACTTAATAGATGAAATTGTTTCAGTTTGCAGATGATCTCAACCATTGCCACATGTTCTTATGTTTGTTATTTGTCTGTTCTTAATTTATATTTAAACAAATGCATCAACTGAAATTTGACTATATCCTGTTTCAGCCGACCAAAGAGTCAACATCTGTAGTCGCTCCTATTCAGTCCAGCTCCAGCGTAACACACTAAATACATGATGATTATTGACGTTTTTTCTTTCCTTAGTTTAAATCAATGACATGATCACAATCTGGTTTCGGATCCGCTAGATGGAAGTTTCTCAAATCAATGTTGCATTTAGCTAAAAAAAACCCTAATGAGGCAGCGGAGTACTCAAGAAGCTCTGCCAAATCCTTATGCAGCAGTGTTGGTGGCGAGCAAGTTGACGCTGACAAACAAGATAGGGTACAATTTCGACAATAATTTTTTCTCACCAGCAAGAGTTATCTACCTTGAAGAAGAAAATAGAAGAATCAGAATTAACTCTCAAACTACAGTCAGCCAAGATTAAAAAATTGAAGAAGGTAACACAAGATAGTGAAGCACTCCTTCATCAACCGCTAACCTATACAAGAGGTTTAGATCAATGCTCTACTTTGTCTCTTAAGATTATTATCTAGATGCAACATTGTTAATCTTTATTTTTTGTGAAACAGTTATCTTGTAATAGTTTGTGATATGTGATGAACAATATGGTAGTGGTTGTCTTGATAGTGAACAATAATTTGCACAATTTTTGCACAACTTTTGGGCTCAACCCAACAACAAATGGGCCTACAAAATTAATTTTGGGCTATCTGAACAACATTAGCCTGGGGAACAAATTTGGGATCGTCCCAATAACAAATGGGCCTACCGGAATCAATTTTAGGCTACCTGAACAACATTGACCTGTGGGAACCATTTTGGGCTCGACCCAACAACAAATGGACTAAATTCATTTTATGACGAAACAATTTGTCACAATTCTCATGCCACATCAGATTCTGTCCATCGTGGCAAAATAGTAGAAACCAATTTATGATGTTTCTGTTTGACGATTCGTAGGCGTCATAATCTTAGTAGCGCAGCGAAATAGGGAATGTCACTAGTCACGGTTTATGACGCTCGACTAGTGATGAAGGGTTTTCGTCACTCCCACATCATAAATCACGGTTTATGATGAAAAACGCGTTTATGACACTTTTTGATTCGTCATAGATAAGAAGATTTGTTATAGTGCGTATTAATAAAATCAAATTTGTTACTACCACATTTATTGAGATTTATTAGGTCTAATGAACCATTTTAATGGCTCATAAGCTGTCTTTGTTAAGGGAAAGAGCTAAAATGGAGGCTCAATTCAGTTTTTTGCCCATCTATGTCTAGTTATCTACCGCTAGTGGACCTACACCAGACGGAAAGGTTAGCGAGGAAAGGGTGGCGGTTAACGAGGAAAGGGGCGAGTGGAGCAGCTAGCTAATCAAAAGTCATCAACCGTTATTACTTTTTGCTTCATCGGATCAGGAATAGTAAGTCAACCATGGATTGTTCTTCTAATAAGTTAAATTTGCTAAAAATATCTTAAAATTTACATAAATTATTATTAAAATCTATTCATAATACTATACAACTACAGCCTGTTGGAGACCATGGACTGAAAAGTCCGATGTTTGGATGCCAATTAGGATGACTAAAAATGAGTTAATTGTAAAATTAATTACATAAGTCACAACTAATTGATGAGTAGAAACCTATTGATCCTAATTAGATCTTGATTAGCCCATATGTACTGATCTAATTAGGATCATTGGATTCTACTCATCAATTAGCTGTGACTTATTGCAAATAGTTTCGTAATTAGCTAATCATTCTAATTGGCATCATAACACATATTTAGGGGGTGTTTGATACCCCTGCTAAACTTTAGCACCTATCACATCGGATGTTTGGATACTAATTAGGAGTATTAAATATAATCTAATTATAAAACTAATTGCACAGATGGAGTCTAATTCGCGAGACGAATCTATTAACCCTAATTGGTCCATGATTTGACAATATGGTGCTACAGTAATCATTTGTTAATGATGGATTAATTAGCCTTAATAGATTCGTCTCGCAAGAACTTATGATTTTTTGGTAGGAGTCCAACAAAGCTTTCAACAACAACAGCTATGAAAACCTAGGTTGCACCACAAAATCCAAGGAAAAGGTAGTAACTTATTTTTTCCAATTCAAATTTATGTTGATAGAGTAAATAGAATACTCTATTTGTTTTGAAAAAGAGTAGGTCATAACAAGGTTTTTCCTTTTTCCCCTCTAAGAAATTAAAATTCGATGGAAGATACATACAAATGATGTTGATCGATTCAACAAATCGATATTCAAAAAAAGCACCCGCAAAGTCCCTTTTTTCTGAAAAAATGGAAAGAGAAAAGTGCATGGAGGAATAGGATAGGGCAGGAGAGACTGAATATTGCTAGGCGTCCCCTCAGCGAAGTAACCCAACGGTAGAGAGGCAAGATAGAGTAACCAACCAAGCCACTCCCCAAATCGGCTTTGCATTTGCTTTCTCGACTTGGGAATCAAAAAGTCCCATCGATCGATCGCTCCTCCGCATCGCATCGCATCCCACCCATTCCCCTCGTCCTCATCGGTTCCATCCTCCTGCCGCTCTTCGGAGGCGGGCTCTCGATTCGATCGAGCGGGACGGAACGGGAGGATCGGCGCCGACACCGGAGCCGGAGCCGGAGGAGAGAGGGAAGGGCCATTTCCTCCTCTCCCCGCGCGATATCTCATCTCGAGTAAGCAAGCAGGCCGACGAATTCATGGTCATCAGTCTAACTAAACCCAAGCGTGCTCCTTTCTTGTGCTGTGTTTTTTGCACCCATGCCCGCTTTTTTTAGCGCCGGCCGGCTTTTTTCGGCCCTCCCATTTTGGTGCAGCGTTTCGCTGTCCGCTTTCCAGCAGATTCATCATCGTCATTCCTCCTCCTTTCTGTTGCCATTTTTTTTGAAAAAAAATAATCTTAATTATTCTGTGTGTTAGATTGCATCCTAATCCTCTCTAGGGATTTCCACTGTTTTCTTGCCTCCACATTTGTCCTTTTTCCGATTCGATTCCGTAACCGCTCGCTTCCGGTGATCGCCATGCATCCTATCGCTGAGGTCCTCACCGTTCTCCCCCCTTTACCAACCCCCCCTCCTCAATTATTTACTTCTTGTGCGTGCGATGTTTCAGATTATCCGCAATCCGACGGCGGTTTGTTTAAATTTCTCTAGCTTTACTTTACTATAATAATAATTGCCTGCTTATTTTCTGCTTACGACCCAAACTCGGGTCAGAAACCCCACAAATTTATTCCGAGTTTGATTTCTTGTGGTCGGTTAGAAGATGCCAGATTAGCGGAATGTTTCTCCGCTTGGATTCTGGTGCTGCTAGTCACTATGGGCAAATCTCCATAGGCATCCATTTTAGTCTCATGGACGGCTGCGAGTTCTGATTGGACCCTAGTAGGTAGCTTCATGATTAACTTATTACAGATTAAGTATGGGGCTAGGCGTTGTTCATAGCCGTATACAGCAATTTGATCCCACATTTCAAATTGCACATGATATATTAGTTCCTGTAAGTGTAATCCAACTATGAGAATGGTTATCTGCTATCACCACCTGTCATATGTGACAAGTGGTTGATATATCCTGTTCTTGATACTAGAATAAATATTTGAATCACCTTGATAGAGATAACAGGCCATTTCTATGTATTATCAATAGGATCAATTCTTTCCAGAGATAATCCATGGTCGAATTACCACCTGTCATATGTGACATGTGGTTGATCAAAACTTTCAAAAAAGAAACATAATTCTAAAGGTACGAAAAATTGCCAATTTCACGTTGTTCATGTGCTCCAGTTTGATAATTGTCAATGTCTGCACTTCACGAATTATGTATTTGCCGGTCTCATCCACTAACTTAATAACCTACCCTATGGCGTCATAGTTTCTTTTGGAATTTATTTGCTTCCTAATTACTCTGCTTTTGCTTATTGGCAATTGTGTGGTGACTCTACCTGCTCAAGAGATCATCAGCTTGCTTCGCTACCTCCATAAATCTAGTTGATCAGAACCGAGACTTTATGATGCTGCTGATATGCTAGATCATCTCAATAGAAGTGTGTGGTATTAAACCCTCGTGTGATCACAGGTTCTCTGAGAAATGCCGTGTGCACTTGAAGTAATTGACTCAAGGGTACAGAGCACATCACATATTCAGTGCAACAGATCATTAGACCAGAATATTGGCAGCCACTTTTCAAAGGTTTGCATTATGCATGCATTTTATACATGTTCCATTGTTCTTTTATGGCACAGATTGCCTGGCTTCGCCAACACTAACTTGGCATTTTTATCTTTTTTTTTTCAGGGCTATCTGATATGTAAACCTGTTTCTGTTCATCCAAGGAACGGGTAATTGACTGTTGCTTGCATGCTAACTATCACTGGTGAACTTGACTGAATGTATCTGGTATTCTGGTCTGTTGATGCTGTGTATACTGTTTAACAAGAAAATTATAAATGAACTGACTTAATAGGTCCAGAAAAATGAAAAGATTAGGGATCATCAACCATAAAGATCTAGTAGCTCGTACTATTCTAAATTCTAAGTTCTAACTTCATCAATAAAGCTGACCCCACCCATCAACACAATCAAATTTATCTGGGAGCTTTGTGATGGGATCCTCTCACGTAACTGCAAGCTGTGACTTTGTCACTGACATGTGGGGCACATGCTGCTTGGACCCGGATGTCAGTGGTCAAGTCACCATGCAGTTAAGTCGGAGTGGCTGCCTGTTTGACAACTGTGGAGGTTCAATATTGGTTAGTCACAAAGTTTCTTGTGCTTGGTTGCATTGCATATGTGAAAAATGAAGGAAGAACTAAAAGACAGCTGTACTGATTTTTTGCCACTGAAACATCCAATCCAGTGTCACCTAGTCTTCTCTGGATCCCTGTTAGTTTGCTAGCCTTATATTACTGTGTGTCATCATTTTCATTATGATGCATTTTCATAACCAGGGATTCAGCCAGCATAACCAAACACCTCACAACTCATCTGTTCTTCCGATTTTCTAGAAAGCTACTTGTTTTATTGTGCTTTTGTGGTGTGGCAGGGACACTGCATTAACAATAGTTCCGCTAGGGCATGATTCAGATTGGAAATCAGCACCATTTTTTTCTGACAATCAAGAGGTCAACAAGGTAATCTCTTTGACATCAGGAGATCTGGGTACAGAGGGCCTTGAGTTATTATCTGCACAGCCAAGACTACCTTATTGCTTAGGCCAGCTGAATGAAAGGAACATGCATGATCAGGATGATTCTTCTAAACCAGTTTCCATTGGAAACCCATGCGGAGGAAGCAACTTAAGTCAATCTCGACAAAGGAAAACCATCTGCAATTCATCGGTAGCAGTCCCCCCCTGCCATGTGGTTGCAAAGAAGTTCTCCCAACCTGTCACTACCATTCTGAGATCTGATTCTGATATTTTGCATGATGATGAAAAGCCTCCAAAAAGGAGTTATAGAAAGAAAGGAAACAAGAAACGGAAACATCACGGGCGAACGACCCGTAAAAAGCTGAATTTGGCATCAGGAATCACTTTTGACGAGAATACTTATGGTGTTTCTCCTGTGGAGGTACTTCCGACCAATTTACTGGTTGATAAGTTTTCAGAGATCACATCCTCTGCTAGCTTGTTGGTTAAAAAAGCCCATTTGGGTGGTGAGAACAACAACAACTATGTGGAATGTGGTACTATGTTGAATTTATGTACATTAGGAACTGATGAGATGGATGGTTCTGAATGTGCTGGTTCATCTAATGATGCTGCCAGAGCGAGATTAAGCTGCACTTGTGTTCCTTACTTGAATGATGAATCAAATACTACTGATTCTTCAGAATTTGATGGATCCACTTTCACTGAACGTGGCTCGGGAGAAGAAAGCAAAAGCTACCAGAAGTTACCGTGTGCCTGTGTTTATAACCCAGATCATGCAACCATAGATTCCTTCTCTAGCAAGTGGAGCAATGACAACAGTGGGAACTACAGTGTCCATGTTGGGGCTAGTTTAACTATGAAAGATGAAAATAGTCACGATCATTCTCAACTGGTGGCTTCCACAGGGCTGAATGGTGCGAGGAAGTGCCAGCTGATAAGGTCACATCTCAGTGCTACTCATGCTGAAGATACCAACAATCCTTTAGAGAGCAGATCTTGTTCCTCTAAGGATGTTACTGATAGTTGTAGTCATACTGAAAGAGTTCAGTGCAGCAGTGAGGCCTGCAGCAGTAAGGCCTCTCTTCAAATTAGTTCACTGACGAGGAACAGAAAATCAAGAAGAACACCGAGCTACAGTGATCTAACTGTATCTAACAGAGTAACGAGCGCTAATAGGCACAAGAATAATGGCAAAGATAGTTTTGCTGTGTGGCAGAAAGTAGAAAGAAATGACAAAATCATATCTAAAGCAGGACATTCAAGTAATTTACCTATTCAGGAAAAGAGTGCACATGAGAACAGTAACAAGGGTGTATATGATGATCGAACAAGAAATCGGGCAAAACATAATCATAATAGGAAAGCATGCAAACAGGAGTCCCCAAATGGGACAGTTGAACTGGAGTCTACCAAAGAAGAACAAGATGCATTGGATTCATGCCAAACATTTTCCGGACCCATATATAAGAAGCAAGCGCCCTTCCTACGCCAGCAAAGGAGCTCTTCTTCAAAACAAGGGTCTCAGTTATCAAGAAACTACTATACTCCTAGGAACAGCATCCCCAAAGTGCCTAAGGATTCCCTGCAGCAAGAAGAATTGCCGGTGCTGCAGCTAGTTCATACCAATGACATCGGTGATAGATCAACCTCAATTTTTTGTTCAGCTGGTGAAGTTGTTCTAACTGGAGATTGCAGCAACTGTCCAACTGAGGGAAATGAGAGTTCACAATCTGGTATTGATGTAGCTCCATCAGTATCTTGCAACTTGGTTCCAGACTTGACGCTACAAGCTGCTTCCGATGATTCCCACATATCAGATCCTTACTCTTTATGTCCTCAAGACAAGGGTGTATACACCAGTTGGAGCTCCAATAACTCGTGCACAGATCCTTGCGCTGCAGAAATCGAGGAAGTTCGATGTGTGAAGCTAACAACAGAGGGTAATTCTCAAGAATCCTGTAAGTGGTATTCTGCTGCTGGACACCTGTCACAGAAATGGGTTCCTGTTGGAAAGAAAGAGGCGTCTAGTGTCATCCATTTAGACATCTCAGAGGCTTCTGTTGTTGAAGGTATAGTTTCAGCTAATGATATTTCTGATTCAGTTGGTCCTGTATCAGCAAATGGTGAAGATAGCAAATTAGCTAGTGAAATGACTCCTAAACTAAACTCATCTGAACATGTCGATTTAAGAAGCCAAGCATATAATGTAATTGAGACTGGTTACAGCAAGATAAAAGAAGCCATCAGTTGTGTTTACACGGCACAGCAACGAGCAGAAGACATCCAACTTCGCATCGGTAGGCCTCTTGCGGATTTTGAACATTTTGTTAACTCTGCTTCTCCAGTTTTGCACTGTAACCCTTGCCCTGCTGGCTGTAAATCATACTTGCAAAAATGCGTGGAGGATGGTTTATGTTTCCATCAGACTCCATACATCACTCTAAGAAGTGTCTGGCAGTGGTACGAAGAGCCTGGCTGCTATGGTTTGGAAGTAAAGGCACAAGATTTCCGTAGATCCAAAGGGTTGTGGAATAGTCATTGCCAGTTTACTACCTATTTCGTGCCATATCTATCTGCTGTTCAACTTTTCAGACAGACTAAAAGAACCAATGGTGGAAGCATTGTTAAGGAAACAATGGATAGGGATATGCCATGTGAAACATCTCCGTATGAGAATCTGCCCCCTATATTTGCAAAGCTTCTGCCGCAACAATCTAATCCAACAAACAGGTCGTCTACATTGCATACTGAAGATGATGAACAGCTAAAAAGTGGCGAGCTCATATTTGAATTTTTTGAATCTGAACAACCATATTCGCGGCGACAGTTATTTGACAAGTGAGTTGAACTAGTAATTATGTATAAAAAGGGTGCATGCATGCTTATTATTAACCTTTTACTTGTGAGTGGCGATGGTGGTAACCTTGTTTCTTATAAAAAATTCAATTTTTTACTATCTCCCTTGTTATTGCACTTGTGCCATTCTTCGTTAATAATGGTTTATGATTTTCGACTTGTGGTTCACTCTTGTACACTGAACACTAGAAAATGTGTTTCTTTTGTTAATTGTTCTTATAGAAGACTCATAGCACTCCTACTAGGGTAAATGAGCTGATTGCTGGTGTGAAATCTGTGAATGGCCAAATATTTGGAGACCCAAAGGGTTTGGAGCTGAGCCTGCATGATCTCCATCCAGCCTCTTGGTCTGTTGTATGCTCTCTACTTATATTGGTGCGTGCTATTATCTTGTTGCTTTGCTTGTATGTAGATGTGTAAAACTCTTCTTGAATTCCAGGTATTGTGTTGCATGGTATCCTATATACCGCATACCAGATGGTAAATTGCAGGCTGCATTCTTGACATATCATTCTCTTGGGCACTGGATTCGGCGGAGTAGCTCAGCAGACGAGGCTGTTGTTTTGCCTGTCATAGGCCTGCAGTCTTACAATGACAAGGTAAAGGACTAACATATCTCGTGGTACATGGTTGTTATGAACTGAAAATGGTGTGAGTTGTGTACGGCTTGAGACCTAAAATATTGGTTGTTCTGACATGGTTTGAGGTTTCCAAGCTTGATGTTTCTGCGTCCTGTTATGAATACAGTCTGATTTGTGTCGCAAACATCTCTCGTACTGTATGGACATCTTGAAAATGGTTTGGTTTGAACTAAACTGTAGCTACTTGGCGGTATTTCAGAGCAGACGAAGATCCTATCTTTTGGCAGAAAACCAGCTTATGTTCTTGAACCTTGACGAAAGACTATTTAGTGCTCTTAAAGGTTCATCTAGATCATGCATGAGAGTCAAAAGGACCATGCAGGCTTAGTGGAGCTGCTCCCTTTTGTGACCTGGTGTGCGGTGAAATATTGGATCGTGGTAGCAAAAGTAGTGGTGGGGATCCTGGGCATGTGGAGTGTTGGTGTTCTGGGTCCCGGCCCAGGAAAATGCTGCTGAGAAAGTCAGTCATGGCCATGTGGTGTGTTTTGAGGGACGTGGCAAAGCAGTAGTAGGCTGGTTTTATTGTGCTCTGTCAGTTGGTTCTCTTGGTGACTGACCTTTGTATTTTGGGAATGCAGGCGGAGCGGTGGTTTGAGATGAGGAAATCCGACTCTGAAGGTGGTGAGCCAGCAGAGTTGCAGTATAGCGAAGCATCGGAGGTTCTGAAGGAGAGGGTGCGCGCCTTGAATGAGGCTGCAGCGGGGATGTCCAGGGCCAAGGTGGTGAAGAATGGGCCGATCATGAGCAGAAACAGGCACCCGGATTACGAGTTCTTCCTTTCACGGTACCGATAGATTGATGCTTGGCTGCTGGCTGCTGAGGGAGGGGTTGGTTGCTGCCTGCTGAGGCTGGAGCAACCACTAGTCAGTGTTGTCAGATTTAGGCTCGTTTGTACGTATGACCGATCCTTTTGTAAGATAACAACTACTAGTGTAGTTAATGTTGACTGTTGGCTACCTTGAGGCTTTGTTATGGTGCAAGTGCAAGCGCTGGATGATGATGATGATGAAGCCCAATGCAGATGATCATGATGAGTCTGTTTATTTATTGATATACAATATATAGAACATGATGAAGCATATGTAGCAAGCACTGCAGAGATTGCTGCTATCCATATATAGCAAGCAAGATGCTGATGCATCTTGTTTCTTTCTTTCTCATGTCATGTGGTACATTAGGGGCACTTGAGCTTCTTGGTGTGAGGGTTGACCATGGTGTCGTAGCAGGGGCAGAGGTGGCGGGTGTCCTGTCCGGTGCCCGGGGGCACGCAGCTGCAGTGGTTGCAGCAGACGTTGCACATCTTGTTGCACATCTCGTTCTTCCAGTTGTTGGCGCACCGCACCACGCACGCCGACGGGCAGTCTGCGGCATAACATACATGAGCAGAGGAGATAGGAGATGGATGATGATTTCTGACTGTTTCTCCAGTTGTTTGTGTACCAGTTGAAGAACATGGGACGTTACCTATCTTTGGAGGAGCCTGCTGGAGCAGGGATCTGCTGGTGCTCCAGAGTTGCTGCTTCACCTGCCGCATCGCATTGCATGATACATAAGCCAGATCAGATCCGAATATCTGATGGTGTGTGATCCAATGACTGCACAACTCAATTCTTATGCAGAACTAAGGTCAGATTGATTTTACCTGCAGCTGCTTTAGATCATCATCAGCAAGCACCACCATGAGGATGAAGACGACGACGAGGAAGAGGATCTGCTGCTGCTTCTTCATGCTGCTTCACTTCTATCTGGTGGCCTGGCTAGCAAGGATTCAGCAAGGGTTTAGGCAGGGGCACACTCCTCTTCCCTTCCTCTCTATCTATATGGTGCATATGCTGTGAATTGGGGCAGCAATGAATGGGAGCAAATAATACAAGCAGAGCGGTAGGTGGCAGATGCAATGCACTACTGTAGCTAGCAGCACCATATATCCTTTTCTTTTCCTTTTTCCAAAATTTGGGTGCAGTGCAGTGATCATCAAGAAGTGAAAAGGGCAGACAGCAATGCATGGATGCATGTGATGTGAATGGGAATCAACATTGAACAAGCAGCCCTGCACAGCACTGCCCTCCTAGTACACCAGTCCGTCACCAACTAACTGAGCAGAGCAAAAGCAGGGGTATCTCCAGTTAAAACCGAAACCACCAGTCAGTTGCAAAACATTCCACCGTGCATCAAGAATTAGACAAGACACAAAAGAGCTATCCATGCTAATCCCGAATTAAGTTCAGCAATTCCATTACAAATGATAAAAAGCCACTCACTACATAGTACCAATGGCGGCAACGACTGACCAACAGAGACAAACACACTACACAATCAACAAGTTATTCTAAGCAAGCAGAACCGAGACCAGCATCTCGTTCCAAATCCCATCATCAGGTAAACAAAACAAACGCTGCTGCTGCTGCTGCCGCTGCCGACATCTAAATCACAAACGCCGCTTCATCAACAGCTAGGACTAGGCCTCATCTGCATAGGCTGGCTCCAGGATGGCCGCCTCCGCCTCCTGCACCTCCTTCTCTGTCTTCCGCCCCTTCTTCGACTTGTAGTACACGCTCATGAACGTCCCCACCGCCCCATACTTGCGACGGCAGTGCTCGTAGTGGGACGCGTCGAACATCCTCCAGAAGTCCTTCTCGTTCAGCTCAGACACAGCATACTGAGGCTGGTAGCTGTGGTTCTCGATCAGCCACTGCTCCAGCCGGTGCACCGCCTCCGCGCCGTTGAACTCCTCACCCCTTAGCACAGCAGCGGGGGCGTAGTACACGCCCACGTCCGTGAACATCTGCGCATAGCTCGTGTCGCCCTGCCTGTGCTGGTGCTCGAATCCAGGCTCAGGGTACACCATCGTCTTCACAGGCAGCTTGTACAGACGGTGAGGGCACAGCCACAACGGATACACCTGGCAACATATATAGAGAAGAGTGGTTAGTATTATAATGCAGGGTGTGGTATGCAACAGTAATAATCAGTAACAAGAGACCACGCACCTCCATCTCGCGGTGGACAAACTCAAGGGCATCTCCAACCTTGTACAGCGGCACCAGCATGTCCTGGATCACGTGGTTGTCATGGTAGTAGTTCCTGATAGCCTCACCCTGGGTCGCCTTCAGCAGAGACACCTTTGGTGGCATCAGCCAACCCAGCAGGAACCTGAACCAGAACTGGTCACCGAACGGCAAGATCAGCTTCCCCTCCCAGTACAGGCACCTGGTGTGGCGGTGGTAGTACTCCCTTGTTGGGATGTACTCCACGAACTCACCCCTCTTCAGCGCCGTCTGAGCGTGCTGGTAGAACCAAGGCTTAAACCACCACCCGACGCAGTTGATCTTGTTGCCCTTCTTCTTTGCCTCTTCTTTTGAAGCATAAACACCAGTCATCATCACACCCTCGCTCTCAGTGTACACCATTCCTTCAACAAAGTCAGGGACCTTTGCAGGGTCACCGTCTCTTGGCGCGAAAGAATCAGCATAGGCCTGCGCGATTTCCTTCAGATTCCCTTTGACTGGAATGTAGGTGAGCTTCATGTATTCCTTGATGGGAATGAGCTTGATCTCAGCAGAGACAAGGAACCCAAGTGTTCCCTGGGACCAGGGAATGCCATAGAAAAGGTCAGAGTACTCGTTATCCTTGGTGGCTCTAACAACACGGCCATCTGCAAGGACAATTTCCATTGCAACAACTGTGTCAGAGAAAAGCCCATAGAGGTGAGAGCTACCCTCAATACCATAACCATTGATCAGCCCACCAACAGTGAGGTCGTCGAGCTCAGCGACGACTGCAAGGGCAAGGTTCATGGGGCAGGTAGCTCTGGTAATCTGACCCATGTTCACAAGGGGCTCAACCTTGGCAACCATCCTCTCTTTGTCAATCTCAAGGATATTCCTGAAGGCAGAAAGGTCAACCTCAAAATGCCTGGCACGCTTGTAGTCCACATTGCGCATGCCAACAGCAATCCAGGGCTTCCTGGCTGTGCAAACAAGGCCATCCTTCTTTGGGTTCCTCTGCTTGAGCCGCTTCACAACCTTCTGCACATTCTCATCATGCTGCTTCTGGCGCTTCTTCTCTGACTTCATGGCAGACCACATGTCGCCCAGATAGATATTGAAGTAGATCAGAGATGAAATCGGAAGGACCACAAAGATAACAAGGATCCATCGGAACTGCACCAAATAGTCCACCAAAACCTTCTTCCTCTTGCGGCGCACCAATGGTTCATGCACGTCCGCCATGGTCTGAAAAGAGGACAGTTGAAAAAAAAAAGAAAAGGAAACAACAGAGTTAGTTGAACAGTGCAGTAACAGCAAACCATACATATCAGGGAAGAGCTTCTACACTAGCTGTAGAAAACAACTGGAGCTGCTAACAGATATCTTCACCAACAGCTATCACATATCTTCACCAACAGCCGTGACGATAAAGATACATTTATCACACTAACATTTCACCATCTAACATTTCAGGAAACAATGCTGTAGCACAGAATGAATAAATAAACTACGAGGTCCAGAACACAAGAGCCTATCAGGAGGCAGGACATTGACATGCAGCTGTAAAATTTTTACAGCCAACAGTTGTATGTCCAGTAAGTACCCCTACGACCCGAAGCAATTTCCAAGACCATCAACTTGCACTATCACTTTTACAGAAACAAAACTGAGCCCAACAAGTATATTCGGTCAGATGGCATTCATTTGATGTAACATGCACATGGTCTGGCTATTAAAAGGAGGCAGCAAATAGTATGAGGTAGCTTTGCTAAAAACAGGATGGACCTCGGCGATACACATAATTGGATAAGGGCATAAGGCAGTCTGGATTCCAGAAAAATTGGCAATGTCTTTTGCTATCTTTAAACCTTGAACCCAACAAAAGCACTGGACCGGCCTCTTTATTCATATTTTTTTTCTCTAGACTAGAGCTGCGGCCTGCGATCATTATGCACCTAAACTAGATCTGGGAAAGAGCATCTGGGCAAAGTAGCAAGCAGATTGGAACGGTTTTGGGCACAGAGCTTATACATGCAGGCAGCAATGCCCACACGAAACAACATGGAGTAGATATGTGTGATGCAGCCATGCAATGGAGTAGTTGGCATGACCCGACGTGCTTAGATCAGATCCAGCAATCATTGATGGTCCCAGCCGAATTCAAAATTGATAGCAAGTTGCGGTATTCTCCTATAGGCGTACTAGCATACAGTGGCAGTCTTTTATTTGATTCCAAGGTCATGATTCGCTTGATTGAGTGATGCAGGAAACACCAGAAAAGTGAAATGCAGGGTAGCACGAATTGGGCGGGCTTCCTCCCCTAACAAAACTATTAACTGCTTTTTGATTGGATCGGGTTGCGGATTAAAGAAAATTTGCACCGCGGAAAAGTAAACCTGGCCCTGCAAGCGTAAAAAATCTGTCTTTGGCAAAAAGAAAAAAGTGTAGAATATGTGCGCGTGCAGGTGGAGAAGCAAGTTCCATTGAGCAGGGAAAAAGGACCAAGGTAGTAGTTGCTTACTAGACTGATGTGTATAGTAGTCCAGATTCATACTAGATCTAGGAACGGATGGTGCCGGAACGCAAGGGAAGGAGATGTGTTGTCTTACCAGGCCGGCCGGCCGGCAAAGGGGTGCTCCGAATCACCGATGCAACCGGAAGAGGAAGGGCCTCCTCCGCTGCGGTGCAGCAGCGTCTGGTGTCAGCTGCTGCTGCTGCCGCCTCCGCTGCAGATGGGGATCTCGACGGGAGAGAGCGGTGGGGGGGTTGGGTTGGGTTTTAAACGCATCCAATTCCAATGGGTTTATGGTTCTTTTCATTTTAGCCCTCCGTGATGCCTGTGTTGACCGACAGCTCAGCTCAACGTGGCGGAAGAGGACAAAAGCCGCCTTGTCGATGGTGATTTTTTTATAAATTATTTTCATTGGAATTCGAGCCGTTTTGCTTGCGAGTCCGTAGGATTTTTCTTTATTCTTTAAAAGGAAACAAAAGGGGGAAATGGAACGGGTGGGGTGATGCCGAAATATCAAGGGGTGGGTCCCACCCACCAGCCTCGCAGGAATCTGGACCCGCATGTCAGTCACGTGCACGCCGTGCTGTGCCGTGTCGTTGGAGATCCGATCTGAATCGGAGATCTGAATCCACCAGCTACGTACCTCAGGTCGTCGTGTGTCATGCATGCTATGCTGCGGTTTTCTTAATTAGCAACTTAATCAGCAATTAATTAGTTAATCAATTAATTAGTATGCAGTGCAAGGTACCTGCAGCGCATCACGTGTGCCATGCATCGGGAATATCGGATGGGATCGGGACACATGGATCCATCACAGTAGTATGCATGATTACATGTGCCCATCCCGCCGGAGAGAGAGGCAGACAAATGTACTCCTGTGTACAAATACAACACAAGAAACTTAACCAATGCAACAAATTGAATGCATACACTAGTAGAGTGTGGGTCGCTGCCGGCCTAGCCACATGGAGCGCTACCGAATTATATAGTACACTACTACTAGGCACGTAGCGCCTGCTGCTGCCACCTTTATTTGTTTAATTATATACTATATGAGATCCAATCAGGATGGATGTACGTACATGTATGTATGTTTCCGAAACGGCACCAACAGCTGTACCTCTTGCCAAGGGCCAATAATGCAAGCACACTGCCAACCGCGTTGCTGCCGTTGCTTGTCCTGACCTTTATATATCTATGGAGATAAGAGCAGCGCAAACAGGGCATTTGGTCTAGTGGTATGATTCTCGCTTAGGGTGCGAGAGGTCCCGAGTTCAATTCTCGGAATGCCCCTCAATTTAGGTTTTTTTTTCTTTTCTTTTGTCGCGGATGGGCCTAAAGTCCAAACGTGAAGGCAGCCCAATACAGCCCAGCCCAAGTCCTTTCCACAGCAGCTGTTGGCGCCACCGCGCCGCCCCTCTTCTCTTTGCTTGGATCGGATCCCGCCAAAACCCACACAAAAGAGGCTCTCGGAGATTCCTCCCCTTCCTTCCTTCCTCAAGATTCCTCCCGCTCCCCAATCCCCATCTCCAGTCCGACCATGGCTGCGGCGCCGCCAACCGGCTGCTTCAAGTGCGGCCGCCCGGGCCATTGGTCCCGCGACTGCCCCTCCGCGCCCGCCTCCGCCGACCCAACCGCCAACCCTAACCCCTCCCGCTTCGCCGCCTCCTCTTCCTACCCCACCGCCAAGCCAAGGCCTCCAGCCTCCGCGGCGCCGCCGCCCGAGGGGGACGCACCGCAGGACAACAACCGGAATAAGAAGAAGAAGAAGGAGAGGACCACGCGCCCCAAGCTCACCCCCGACCTGCTCCTCTCCGACGACGGCATCGGCTTCGTCCTCCGATACTTCCCCAAGGCATTCAAGCCACGCGCCCGACCAGGCCACGAGGTACCTATTACATCTCTTCCCCTTCTTCTTTACCCATTTTTTTGGTTGGACTCACTGGACCCCAACCATGGTATGCTTGCAAAATCCCCTTTTTTATGATATGTGCATAGAGTAGTGCAATGGTTGGGAATTGTTGCTGAAGAAAGAAAACTGTGCCTCCACCTTCTGCCTGCAGCCGACTTCATTTGCTTTCTGTTTCCCTCAAGGAATGGATACAATAAGAAATGACATTCTTCAGCATTCGTTATACATATGCGCTATTCAACAATAAATGAAACAATTATAGCTTATCTCACAATATGACAAGAGGAAAGAAAACCTGTTTTGCCGATGTAGTACGTGCTTACTCATGTTTCCTTTGACATCCTAATCTTTAAATTTACACCTACATGTCAGGTGGAGGACCTTGGTAATCTCATCAAGCTGTACACGGACTGGCACTCTCGCTTGATCCCTTACTACTCATTTGAACAGTTTGTGCGAAAAGTTGAGAAAGTGGGGGCTGGCAACCGTGTTAGGGTAAGCTATCCGCTTTCATCCTCTTATTCCAACCAAATGTGATTACAAATAAAATGAACATACTAGAGAGAATGGCCAGCTCAAGTTGACACGGTATTAGCTTGGGTACTTTGTAATATGATACATCAATACATGTGTGTTCAAGCCAGGAAATGATGTGTTTTAACTAACAACCCCCCCCCCCCCTCTCCTCCTCACTAAGCGGCATCTGAAAATCGTTATTATTTGTTGTTACCCATGCTTTGCTATTACACAATGATAAATATGAATGATGAATTTGGAGGACTGTTGCATCAAAGGCAGTGAATTTGGAGAACACCTTAAACGAAAAGCACCATGCATGACCATTGACCATCGATCTTTTTGTTCCTTTTCTTTTTGCGAGGAATAAATCTTCTGTTCTAGTTGTAGAACAGTATGCTTGTGGGCAACGTGCCATCGAGCTGTTGTTTCTTTAACTAGTTAAAGAAACTTTCAAGTGTAAAATCTCTTCTTTCAGTTGTGGAATCTGTTGCTAAGCTCTGAAATCAAGTGATTTCAGCTCAAACGTCATTGATTTGTTGTTCGTTAAGCCTACCTTACAAATTACAGAGCATAAAAATCTTCTGTTCACACACACACAATGGCCATTCTTGCCAGGAAGATGACATTTTCTTTCTCCTAGGACCTTGCCATACATAACCTTGTTATTTCTGACCTGTGTTCCTCATTTACACTGTTCCTTAGAAATGCATTTCTGAACTGAGGGACAGGGTTGCTAGAGGGGGAGATCCTACAGTGCTGCACGAAGCACCAATTGAAGAAGTCACGCCAGCAGGTGAACCTGGTATGAGCTCTTTGTTTTGTTAACAGCGAGCATGCATCGGGTTGGATGGTTGGAGTCTGGGTGATAAGGGTTAGTAGATGGTGTTGGTTAGTCAGTGGTTTGTGACTCGGTCTCTGTTTTCTCCAAGACAGAGACTCGGATTCTGTCCTCTCTGAACTTTCGAATTTTGGCATAATAAGGGTTGCTGCACTGCTGATAGAAAAATAGCATGCGTGCATATAATTGTTTAAAGTTTGGCTAGAGTTGCATTTTTCTTGAACGTTTGCTCCCATGATAGTGATAGTCTAAGGTCTGTTGCAGATGGAACTGCAGCTGAGGACGCATTTTTAGGTACTGAAGATAACCATGCCATCGACCCAGCGCACGGAGATTTAATGGATCCACCAATGGAGAGGAATGATGTGGATCTGATGCAAGAAGATTTGCTCAATGAAACCTACGGAAAAGCAGCTGATGTAAGTATTTGCCCCCTAATTTTTTTGCAAGTGATCTGGTCATTCATGACAAGCCATTAGCTACCATACAATCCACTATACTTTTTGCCTGAATACTGCTGTTGATGTCACAACAGGAACCCCGAATCCCAGGTGGAGAGGGATCCAACAAAGAGGCCCCAGAGCACCCGGCTCCAAAAGAAACAAGCTTGAAGCAGCAGGAGGAAGCAGGCAGCACCAAGCGGGCGAAAATTGAGCTGACGGAGGAGCAGAGGGCGCGCATGGAGGCCAACAGGCTCAAGGCCTTGGAGAGAGCGGCGGCGCGGGCTCGCTAGATGTCGTTGGTTCTTGGTTGGTGTCGCATGCTGGAACAATTTCCTTGTACTCGAAAGCTTGGTTACCCGCAAACACTTAGGGGGTGTTTGGATCCCCGGGCTAAAATTTAGCCCCTGTCACATCGAATGTTTGGACACTAATTAGGAGTATTAAATATAGGTTAATTACAAAACCAATTTCACAACCCCTAGGCTAAATCACGAGACGAATCTATTAAGCCTAATTAGTCCATGATTTGACAATATGATGCTACAGTAAACATTCGCTAATGATGGATTAATTAGGCTTAATAGATTCGTCTCGCGATTTAGCCTAGGGGTTCTGCAATTAGTTTTGTAATTAGCTCATGTTTAGTCCTTCTAATTAGCATCCGAATATCCGATGTGACACGGACTAAACTTTAGCTCCAGGATCCAAACACCCCCTTATTACAAGTGTGAAATGGATGCGACTGCCAAATTATATTTTTAGGATTTACCGGGGCATTTTCGTCACCCGTTTGCTTTAGAGCACAGATTTGGCATCTCATCTACTTGTCCAGCAACCTAGTAAATCATAGTTTCGGCTTGGATTATGTTTATTTTTGAAGAAAAATAAAATGCCTTTTTTTCGCGATTTTTCTCCACTGTTTTTCAGCAGCAGTCTTAAAAAACACAGGGGAAAAAAAAAGGACGCCTCGCCTTCCTAGGATAGGATGTAGGCATCGAAAGGCCGGCCATTGGGTCCCCTCCCTGTGTCACTGTGTGCGTGTGTCCACGTCCCCTGCCGCTGCCGGATCGGCGGATCGGATCCTCCTCCACCACCACCCCACCAGCCGCTGCCCCCAACCCAACCCTAGCCCCATTCGTTCCGCCCGATCTCGATCGTGGTCGGCGGCCCCTCTTCTCCCCTTTCACCGCCGGGGCGCCGCCATCACCGCCGCGCCCACCCGCACCCTTCTCGCTCAGTCTCCCTCCTTTCTTGGTCTTCCTTTCCTGGCGGCGACGACTGGGCCCTTTGCCGGCGACGAGCCCCCACCAGGTATGCCCTTCCCTTCCCTTCCCTTCCTGCTGCACGCAACGGAGACCCTAGGATAAGCTATTTGTATTTGGATCCCACCCAGTTGCTGTGCGCAACGGCGGTTTTGTTTGCACAAATTGTCTGGGTCCGCCCCTGATTGCTACCAATTGTAATAATTCGATGGATTGGATCGTGTGCCTTGCATTCCATCCATGCACTTCTACATGGATTTATGTCACTTCCCTGTGTTTCATCATGAGCTAAAAAACCTTCTTTTGGTGCAAGGTGCCCACTTTAGATGCCGCATCAGCCATAGCAACGAGTTGTCGTGTTGCACCGCTTCCTATACTTGGGGTGTAAAACGAATTGTTATTGTGGTGAAATACGTAGCTGTTTTCATGCTCGTGCAAGAGACATGTTCCTTTCTCGATTCACTCCAATCATAATATATTCATTTTTTTTTCTGAATTAAACCCATGGATAGTTTCAGATTCACAAGTCATAACCAAAACATACAGAGTTTCGCCTCTTAGGAAATGACCTGTAACATATGCTGAACCGTTTTAGAGCTTTGCGCCTTTATGCCGAGTCAGACAGTGCCTCTTATCGTTTTTCCTTTTCCCTTTTTCACTGGAGCTGTATGGACTTAGCTCTGCTTCTAAATGTGAGCCTATGAGGTAGTGACGAAAGGGCAAGTTCATGTTAGACGACCTGCTTAAACTTTTTGTTCAGAAAGATGTTCTTCTTTCAAATAGACAGACATGTTTGGGTCTCTCAGTTGAGGCTAGTATTGTGGTTTACGTTTTTCATGGAAGACTGGACCTTATGTTTCTTTGGGTTGATGTTTGCTGGTGCACTACTAAAAAAATTGATTCTGCTCCATGGCAGTTTGACAGTTAAATCATGGAAAAAAATTCCTGATGTTAGCTAAGTGGAACCATTACATTTATCTTCTGCTAGGGATCTATACATGACTGCTGTTAATAATTCTGGATGTCATCTATCAGTCTTCAAGTTCCATAGATTTAAAGATGTTCTTCTTTAGAGAATTTGTTGTTACTCTTACGCAAGGAATAGCTTGATTTCTTTTGGGTTTGTGTTTTGTTTCTTCTCTTCTGATGACAAGCAGGAGTGAAGCTAATATGGCTGCCTTGCCATTGGCCACCGCTGAAGTATGCGATGCTAATCCTCATTTGATTATGAATGGCGAGCTTCGTGCTCTCCATCCCATCTTCCAAATCTACGGAAGGCGCCAAGTTTTTGCTGGTCCTATTGTGACACTGAAGGTCTATGAGGACAATGTTCTGATCCGTGAGTTCCTTGAGGAGAAAGGCCACGGCAGGGTCCTTGTAGTTGATGGTGGTGGGAGCATGCGCTGTGCCATACTGGGTGGCAACCCTGTCCAGCAGGCACAGAACAATGGGTGGGCCGGCATTGTGGTGAACGGCTGCATCAGGGATGTTGATGAGATTAATGGCTGCGACATTGGTGTCCGAGCTCTCAACTCCCACCCCATGAAGGCAAACAAGAAGGGCATTGGTGAGAAGCATGTCCCCGTGACCATTGCGGGAACTAGGATTTGCGACGGGGAGTGGCTCTATGCTGATACGGACGGCATTCTTGTCTCGAGGACAGAATTGACTGTGTAGATCCATTCCCCCTTTGCACGTGTGTATAAGAATTGGGCGCATAAAGCAGGGCTGCTCCTGACCTTGCTTGCCCTCTTGGTGTTATGTCTGAACTTGTAATAATGGATTGTTGTTGGATCGTACGGTTACCTGGAATAATTGGATGTTACAGATTGTTGTTGATAAATTTTTGTTGATTATGAAAATAGCAACTCTTATTCTGGTGAATTTTCTTCCACTACATGATTTACATTTGCATTTCCTTTGTACTTCTGAAGCGGAGTGTTGTGTGCCTTGACGACCTTTGAGAGAATTCCTGTGCCTGCCTTGTTCAGGCAAATTCCGTTGTATGAAAAATGCTTACCATATTGTGCTCGAGAAAGTAGAATGGACCAACAGCCGAATTGTGGGCCACGATTGGGCCGGCCCAACGTACTGCCTGCTCCAGTTCTCCTCTCACTGGCCGCCGGAGTTGAGAAATCCCAGTGGGTGAGGGGGCGGGGGGGTCTCGGCACTCTCCCCCTCTTGCGCTGCTTGCCGGTGCGCGATGCGGGGCCGTGGGTACGACGCCGGCTTCCTCGGCGATGACGTCGACCCGGAGGCCATCACCAACGACGACGCCGGCCGCCGGGGGGACAGCCTCGTCGCGGCTGACTCCAGCTCCGTGGTACCGACCTCTCCTTCTCTCGCACTCCTCTCAACTAAGGACTAATCCAGTGCCGACTACCGACGGGGCTATGGCGCCACGGGTATCTATCAGGCCATTCTTTCTTTTTCATTATAAATTGTTGGTGTGGTGCGATTTGGTCATTTGGGGGGAGGCAAGCGACGATCTGCCTGGGTGGGCATTCTTTTCTTTAGCGCGACTAGTATTCTGCGACTTACCCTATCTACCTAGGAAAAACTGCTACTTTTCATGTCTGAAATATGCTTAGTTTTCATGGAAAGGTTGCAATCGTCCTTGGTTTCATAATATTTAGCTAAAACAATGGGTCATTTTCTTGTGATGATGGCTGCAAATGGAATTTGTTTCCTTTTCGTGATTGTATCCTGTACACCAATGTAGGAGCTCGAGTAATAACTGCTGTTTCCTCTGCTAGGATTGCATGCATGGATCATGTAGCAGCTCTTTGAGCCTCCATGGTGTAAGAGTTGATGATGAACAATCGGCTCTTGATAACAGCAGCAGACCCTCCAGTCCTTTTGATATCCTGACTCCTCAAGGTAGTGCCCCGTGAAGTACATTTAGTTTTGTTGTACCATTTTTCACCCTCCCTCCCTCCCATGCTTATGCTGTAACAACATTTCTCCCTTGGTTGCAGATGTTCTCCCTATTGAAATGGCAAGATCTAGGTTCTTGGACCTCGTTGTTGATTATTTTATAAGTGAGCATGTTGTTGAGACGGTGGAATGCTCTAGCTCGGACTTTAGCCAGGTTGATGATAAATCAAGCAAAAGAAAGCAACAGGGGGTTCGATATGAGGGTGATCCTATGATTGCTTTGCCATTAATGTATATAGCAAACTTGTATGAAACCTTGGTCAGTGATGTCAATGTGCGTCTTGCGTCTTTGATTGGGTTCCGTGAGAAATCTATAGGGCTAGCTCTTGAAGCTTCCGGTGGCTTGTACAGGAAACTGATTCAAAGGTTCCCAAAGAAAGGTATGATGGCTCATTATAAATGTTTACTCTGCACAACATTATCTGATGTTATGTTCTTAAGTCTGATTCGATGCATAGGCCCTTGCAGCTTCAAGAGGAGGGAGTTAGCGACTTCTCATTCAACTAGGACAAAGTTTCCTGAACTTGTGGTTCAAGAAGAAAAACGAGTTCGTTTTGTTGTAATTAACGGATTGGCAATCATAGAGAGGCCAGACAATATGAGAATGGAGGATGCAGAATGGTAGGGCTTCTAATTTACACAATGTTAGCTGCTTAGCTTCCTTTGCTTCTAAGGTTGGCTCAGTGTCTGGGATAGTATATGGAAATTCCTGTATTTACCCTTGCCGCAATGATTGTCTTTTTGCTATTCAATTTGTGGTAGTGGGTCGGTTCAATAAAACATAATCTTTCTAGTGGACCAACGATTGTCTTTCGCAAAACTGCATGTTCTTGGACCACAATACTATCTTGTTAAATATTCCTTTTGAACAGTTATGGGCCATTTGTATCCTTGGATGGCACAGAATTTTGCCCTGTGCCCAAAAATGTCCTAAGGCAATTGTTGAATATTTCTATATTCCATTAAGCTATCTGCCATCGCAGGGGAAGGGGATTAACTGTGGTAATCTACAGAATCGATTTCTTGTTAACGGCCATTCATTTAAATTAGACAGGCATGGTATCTGCACTCATAATGAATGCTTTCAGTTTATAATGAACTTCAAATAAGAACTCAAAACTTTGGCAGTAAAACAAAGCCCTAGGTTCATTGATTTCAATAACAATTTACTAGGAAAACCTCTGTTTATTTTCCTGTACCGTTGCTTGTTCTTTTGGTTGCACAAAAGCCTCTGATATCCTGTTATGACTTTGTTCTCCTTTTCATCGTATCCCAAAATGTGAAGGTTCAAAAGATTGACTGGTCGAAGTGAAGTTGCTATTTGTTCAAGAGATTATAAATTCTATTCACCCCGGCATAAGTTCAGGCGCTCTCCGCAGGCAGCATTTGACATCCCTGAGACAAGTGTAAGTTGAAATGTTGAATACTGGGCTTCAGAGAATGCAAAATTGCAGCCAAACTGAGTAACTTACTTTTTATATTATTATTAATCCCTTGTAATTTGTTTAGGCTTTGGCAGAGAATGAGAATTCTCCATTGGTTTGTTCATCAGGATTCCGCCCACCAAATGAGCTAACTTTATGTTTTTACTTCACTCATGGTAGTAGCAAGTAGCATCGTGCATTTACAATTTTTTGCCTGCTGCCCACCTGGTTCATCAGTTCTTATTAGCTTGTTTTTGTGGTGGCATCATCAAGTAAATTCTTATATAAGTGCAAATAGTTGGTAGATCGTTCTTGTTTATCTACCAATCTAACTCAACTCACTGGCTAATACATAGCTTGATGTGTTCCAGATACAAAATCAGCACCAGTCAACATCAAAGAGACATATTGAACAGCTAGAAAATCAACCTTATTTACACCTTTTCCATCAATCGGAGGATGATACCATTCAGCAAGTACAACATTGTACCCAGTTCCCTCCCGTTCATCAATGTACGAGCGCCCCACATTTGTCAGATAACCCCCAAAACCAGCAGCAGGCTTATTTATCTCAGCATATATCTTGCTTGCAAGTTGGACAAGGTCATCTTGGAGGACGCATGCATATTATTGTTAGTAACCTTCTTCAATTTAGCATCGGCAACAGTTATCAACTTCATGCAGTTTTATCATGATTTGCCCTTGAACTTAATTTTGTTCACAAAGAGACTTGTTGGCTTGGGCTTGGAAATCAAGCTTGTATGCACTTGTTATGGCTGAAGTACTGAACAAAAGATTAGCAATTGAACATAAGTTCTCATTTTGCTGCCTCCAGTTGTTGTAGGAGTTCCATTAGATCATAGTTGTCATGCCCTGCTATCTAATGCTACCTTATTTTATCCCTTGCCTTGATGGTGTATTTTTGTATTTCAGCCAACCAGCCCTGCCAAGTTCTGTGATGAGTGTGGTTCCCCATATTTAAGGGCAACATCGAAATTCTGCTCAGAGTGTGGCACCAAGAGGCTAGGGATGTGACTGCCCTGATCAATGTGTATATATAGATAATAGGTCTGTTTTTGTAGTGCTGTACTCTATGCTCGATGAAGTTAGTGCATCTTTGAAGTTCTGTAGCAGAAAGCCTATCTTTGAGATGACTCACCAGGGGACATCACCAGTCATTGTATTGTTCTAGCATCTGTAGTTTTTATCTTTTACTTGAGCAGTTGAGCTCCACGGCCATGCTTTGTCATCATTCTTCTGAAGAGTTTTAGTAATTTCACGTTCTAATTGCATCTTACTTATCATGATTCTTGATTGTTTTTCTGCGTAAGTTCTGGATATCATCAGGGCATCAGGCTGGCCGGCCTCTGAACTACTTAAATTTGCCAGCTTTTTAATCTCAACTGTGTAGTTGAGTGAGTTCTGGTTAAGCAATAGTATGTAGATATTGATGACACGACACGAGCTTCTGAGGACTGCTAGAAAGAAAAAAAAAAAGGACAGCAAAGCAGCAGGAGTGAGTCTTGTTGGAGACGAACGCAATGGTGACTTTTGGAGAGTCGTCCTGGCAGCTTCTCTTTTTAATTTCTTATTTTATAAATTGTTATTAGTTCATGTGGATCGTGGTGTGCAATAAGCCAATATGGTTGAGGGCGACCTGCATTGCCCATACATGGACATGGCTTTGCTGTCCCTGACAGACTATACTACTATATGCAGTGCCAGATCATTATACCAATTTAGTATTCTTTTCCTTTTCCTCTTTTGCTGACTAAACTAAATTTGGTGGTGAGGCCGGCCATTTTTTTTTCATGAGTGCCTAAGCACCTTTTGATTAAAAAGAAAGCAGTTTACAGACACAATCTCGATGAAGCCAATCAGAACCAGCACGAGAGCACAAAGGATCAAAGAAATAAAACATGAAGAAATACACAAACAACCACCACTAAGACGCGAAGTAACAAAGGCCGGCCACTTTTAACGACCACCACAAGACGCGAAGCAACAAAGGCCGGCCACTTTTGTTTCCTTCAGACAGTATAGGTATTATTTGCAGTCACACCCATGTTGGTGCCCGGTATGAATAGCAGGAATTCAGCAGGGGCGTAGGTGTGAAGAAGCTCCCTCTGACTAAATGGGGACTTTCCGTCCTTGTTGCGTTGGTTGGTACAGCCGAGATGAGCTGCTGCTCATCGATCAGCCTCCTTCTTCTTCTTCCCCAGATTCCCAGAAGAAAAGAACGACCATTTCCACCTACCGGGCCGGCATCAGGTTTTTGTCTGCAGGAGGAGGATCGGATCGTATCATCCAACAGCTAGCTGCTTGATTTCATCTCATCAAGGTCGAGCCCTTCCTGACAGCGACAGATCCAGAAAGAAGAGGCTTTTGCATTGCATTTGGGGAGAAGAGCAGAGGGGAGAGAGGGGGGAAGGAGGAAGGTGGTGGCCGTCGAGGTGGTGACATTCGCTGTCGCCACCTTTAGGCCCTATCGCCTTTCCTCTTCCTCTCCCTCCTGCCCTGCTCTGCTTCGCCCCCAACCTTCTTCTTTCTCCAGCAAAGGTATGTCAATCCATCTCCCTTTCCCAATTTCTTTTTCTCCATGTTGATCTCTTGTTCTTGATCTGATTATTAGAAGATTTCTTCTTGCCTCTTTGGTCTCACGATCTTGATCAATAATTTCGCTATGTTTCCATGAAGAGTAGTAGATTTTTAGGATTTCTTTCCATCCATTGTACATTTCCTGTATCTGTCGGCGTCATCTTCCAAAGATGAAAAAAGGAATTCCTTTGCAAAAAAAAAACACCAAAATCCCCAATCGTGCCGTCTCAGTAATTAAGAAATTTCCATGAAAACCAGATACTTTTCCTCTTCGGTGATCGCTCTGTGCTTACCAGAAAAAATTGCAACACAAGCAGGTGGGCCTCCATCGCGATGGTGCTCGACTCCTTCGTCAGGCGATGCACGGCTTCTCTGCACAACTTCGCCGGCCAGGACTCCTGCGCCGCCCTCGGCGTCGGGGACGACGTCAGGGCCCTCCTGGCCACGCTCTCGCGCATCAACGCCATCGTCTCCCACGAGGAGCGGAGGCGCGTCCTCACCGCCAAGCTTGACGCCTGGGTGGCGCAGGTCAAGGATGCCATGTACGACATTGACGACGTCCTCGACATCTGCATCATCGAGGCCGGAAAGATCCTCGCCGACGACCGCCCACCCACGCCCAAGGTCCGATGCTTCTCCTGCTTCAAGCCTGCTGGCCCCCGCAAGTTCCGACATGAAATCGGATTCTCGATTAGAGATATTGATCTCAGGCTCAGGGAAGTCGAGGAGGAAATGCCCAGGCTTCCTGTCGGATCAACACACTACGATGCAAAAAGGGATTGGTCCAGTCATAATAGCGTCTGTAACAACTGTTATGATGCGGCTAAGCCGCAAGCAGTAGGGTCACAGGTCCACAAGGCTGTGGGTGGCCTTGTGCCAAGGATGCTTAGGGAGGGCAAGAAGAAGGTGGATGTCTTTGCCATTGTTGGTGCCGTGGGGATCGGCAAGACAACGCTTGCCAGGGAGATCTACAATGATGACAGGATGACTGAAAATTTCCCCATCTGTGTGTGGGTTAAGATGTCCAAGGATTTGTCGGAGGTAGCTTTCTTGAAGAAGATCATCACCGGTGCCGGTGCTAATGTTGGGGATACAGAGAACAGAGAGGAGCTCCTTGGCCTCCTCAGCTCTGCTCTTTCCAAGAGATTTCTGATTGTCCTAGATGACTTGGACAATCCAGGCATATGGGACAATCTGCTCAAAGATCCATTGGGAGATGGTGTGGCGAGAGGAAGAATACTGATCACAACTCGGAATGAGGAAGTGGCGTCAAGCATGAAGGCTGTCGTCCACCGTGTTGATAAAATGGACACTGAGAATGCCTGGGCATTATTGTGCAAACAAGTTGATCTGGAATGCAATTCAGAGGAGCTTGCAGCATTGAAGGATGTCGGGATTAAGATTGCAGAGATATGTGACGGCCATCCTCTAGCAATCAAGGTCATTGCAGGTGTCCTGAGGTCAAGAGGCAACAGCAAGGTGGAGTGGGAGATGGTCCTGAATAATGATTCTTGGTCCATGCCTCCAATCGTTCCAGAAGTACCACAAGCTTTGTACGTGAGCTATGCTGACCTGCCTTCCGAGCTGAAGGAGTGTTTCCTCCGCTGTTCTCTGTATCCAGAAGAATGCTCCATTCAGCGCTTTGACCTTGTTCGGCGTTGGATTGCTGAAGGCATCGTAAATGCTGGAGACAACAAGTTGCTTGAAGAATCAGCTGAGGAGCATTATGTAGAATTAATAAGCAGAAACTTGTTACAACCTGATCCTGACAATGTTGAACGGTGCTGGATAACGCATGATCTTCTCCGCTCACTAGCCCGCTTTTTGATAGCAGACGAGAGTGTCTTAATTCATGGTCAGCAGAAATTGAGCACCTCATTGTCAAAGCCCCGGCACCTCACATTCTGTAACATGGAAAACTGCTCGGAGGATCCAATTTCGCTGAAGCAGCAGATAAGCATAAGGTCACTGATGCTCTTCAAAAGCCCAAATGTCAGAGCAATAGATCCTCTCATCGAGTCAGCTCCATTGTTGCGTGTATTAGATTTGAGCAAGACAGCAGTAGAGGCACTCCCAAGATCCATTGGCAACTTGGTACATTTGAGGTACCTCAATCTTGATGGAACTCAGGTCAGAGATATGCCTTCTTCCATTGGATTTCTCATTAACTTGCAGACCTTGAGCCTTCAAGGTTGCCAAAGGTTACAGAGACTTCCTTGGTCCATCAGGGCATTGCTAGAGCTTAGATGCCTTCGTCTCGAGGGAACCTCCCTAAGCTATGTACCAAAGGGTGTTGGTGAACTGAAACATCTCAATCATCTGTCTGGTCTAATCATTGGTCATGACAACAACGGACCTGAGGGTTGTGACTTAGATGACCTTAAAGCTTTGTCAGAATTAAGGCACCTTCACATAGAGAGTTTGGATAGAGCTACTTCAGGTGCTAATGCACTTGCAAACAAGCCATTCCTAAAGGATCTATACCTCTCTGAGAAAGCACCTGTAATGGAAGAACAGCAACAGGAAGAACAGGAGAGCCAAGAGAACAAAGATGAATCAGTGATAGAAGAGAAGAAAGAACAGGAAGTAATCAATGGTCAATGCAGTGGAGAGGAATCAGCCAAAGCCAGTGAAAAGATATGGAATGAGCTCATCCCTCCCAAGAGCATTGAGAAGCTAGTAATCAAGAACTACAGAGGTGTAAGGTTCCCAAATTGGATAAAAGGTCCCAAGCTAGGAACCTCCTTCCCCAGCCTTGTGCTTTTGGATCTTGAAAACTGCATGTCATGCACTAAACTGCCTTCACTAGGTCTCCTGGACCAGCTCAAGTCCCTGCAAATCTCAAATGTGGACTCAGTTGTCACCATTGGCTCGGAATTCCTGGGCACAACTGTACTTTCACCAGCCACTTCGTTTCCCAAGCTTGAGGTTTTGAAGCTCAGAAACATGAGGAGACTGGAAGAGTGGTCATTAGCTGTGGAGGAGAGCCAGGTACTGTTACCTTGTCTGAAGTCACTGCACATACAGTCCTGTCCTAAACTGAAAGCTCTACCAGAAGGCCTAAAACATGTGGCACTGCGTGAACTTCATGTGGAGGGTGCATATAGCCTAACTGAAATCAAGGACCTGCCAAAACTGTCTGATGAGCTCCATCTCAAAGATAACAAGGCTCTTCAGAGGATCTCCAACCTGCCCATGCTTCATTCCCTTATTATTGACGACTGCTCCAAGCTGAAGCATGTGGCAGGCCTTGACGCGCTGCAATACCTCAGACTTGTGTTTCCCCCATCCACCGAGACATTTTATTTCGAAGAGCTAATCATCTTCTGGAGCATTGCCTTCCCGCGGTGGCTGGAACTACTGATTCAAAAGTGCAGAGGCCTGCGACGGTTTGAGTTGCAGTGCAGTCTTTCGTTACTCAGGAGCTGCCTGGATGGTGGCAAGAACTGGCACATCGTTCAGCAGATCCCTGAGGTGCGCATCATAAGTTGTGATGGCAAGAGGTACATTAGGTACAACAAGAGCCGTCGCATCTACGAAACAAATGCCCAGTCTGAAGAGTGAAGCCATTCTGAAAATCTTTGTGCGGTATGTTCCTTGCACCCTTCAGAATCTTGCTTATCCTGTATAAATTATCTTATTATATGTTAGGGTACTAACAGCAGCTCACACATGCATTTTGTGTTCCTTTCTCTTGCAGACACTGGCTTGTTTTGGTACAGCCACACGTTTCAGTTGTCCCTTGTGGATTGTTCCGGGAGTTTGTATTTATATTGAGAGCTTGTATTCACGATTGATCCAGGAGTTTTCATTTGTTTTGAGGGTCTTGAGTTTTTACCACTCTATGCCTTAGAAATCTTTCGCAACAAAAAAAAGGATATATGCGCTGGAATGATATGATGGTTTGGGGAGCCCTGAGGAAAAGCATGGTTCTCTCTGCTGAATCAGTCTGCAGATGCTCACGTTTTCTTGACCTCTTAGTATGGGTATCCTTCACCAGGACTCAATATGTGTGTAATTCTTTTCTGTTTCCTGGTTATGGTGGTCTGTAAATTGTAAGATTTGGGTTTGATGGATTTTGACTTGTATTTGCGGTTAAATATAAGGCCCTCTTCCTGGCTCAAAAATATGACTTTTGTTTTACAGTTGACCAGTCACTGTAAATGCTGGCAGAATTTAACGATTTGGTCTAGATTAACAAAAAATAGCCCTTTACGTAACGTACTTGGTATATCTGTAAGCTAAGAGTGTGGCAAATCAGAAACAAATTGTTGTGCCCTTAATCATCAGAACGTAGCTTATTTCTCAAGTTACTGCATGGCCGCTGCGACTGGCAAAATAACTGGTATCACGCCAAATGTGCATAAAAATGTGTGGGTTGGCACCCAGGTTGTCAGGAAGCCCGTTACTGGGATCCAATGTAAAGCATAAAACCATGAGACCGTATGCTTGTGTTGAGGATGAGTTGTACATTGTTTTCATATGCAAGTTATCCAATTCCAACCCCAGCGGTTGATGTTGGACTTTCCAACGAGGTAAACTCGTACTAATTGCAGAATAATTAAAGAAATCCCTTTCTTTCCATTTATAGGGTAGGGAGAATGTATGGTAATAAAATCAATCCAAGGAATCTTACGATGATACGGCCTTGGTGTTCATGCCTTTCTTTTTTTTGAAACCATTTCATGCCTTTCTTGCCTTGCATGTTTCTTCAGCATAATGCTTTCTCCCCTTCGCGCCATCTCCCATTTCCAGCTGGTGTCCACAGAAAGAAAACCTTGTCAAGAGACTAATGTTTTATGCTCTCTTCTATAAATTGATGCCCCATCAACACCCAGCCAGTCACAGCATTCTTCCTCCTCCGATCCATAGCATTCTTCTTTGTTCCCATTCCCAGGCCAGCATGGCGTCCAACAACCTCAGCTTCAAGAGGACGGACAGCATTGCAGATGGCATGCCCGATGCGCTAAGGCAAAGCCGATACCAGATGAAGAGATGCTTCCAGAGGTAAACCCGATTTAAATGAAGTCACCACGATGGATTCAGATGATTTTCATTTGCAATGCTAAAAGTTTTTTCTTGTTCTTTTGGGTATGACAATGTTTCAGGTATTTGTCCAAGGGAAAGAGGCTCTTGAAGAACCAGCAGCTCCTAGAGGAGCTGGAGAAAGCACTGGATGACAAAGTCGAGAAGGAAAAGCTTGTCGAAGGCTTCCTCGGTTACATTATTTGTTCGACACCGGTAATCTCATCTCGATTTAAAATCTTCTGCAGACAACATCAAGTTTGATGGAATGGTCTCGTATTAACTCAAATAACTTGTTATCCCTGCAGGAAGCAGTGGTGCTACCACCCTATGTTGCATTTGCTGTCAGGATGAATCCTGGCATCTGGGAGTACGTCAAAGTTCATTCCGACGATCTGTCGGTCGAAGGAATCACACCGTCTGAGTATCTCAAGTTCAAGGAGACATTATATGACGAGAACTGGTATGCAGTCTTCACCAATCAAATACTAGGAGCCTTTACATTGATCACAAATGTATTGATGCCAGCTGAAACTGTATCTGAATCTTCAGGGCCAAGGATGACAACTCACTGGAAGTCGATTTCGGTGCTCTTGACCTCTCAACGCCGCATCTCACACTGCCGTCATCCATAGGAAACGGGCTCCAGTTTGTCTCCAAATTTATGTCTTCAAAGCTGGGCGACAAGCCTGAAACTAGCATGAAACCGTTGCTGGACTATTTGCTTTCACTAAACTACCGTGGTGAGGTACGGATATCTGATCACCTCTTCATGGTGGATATACTAGTGTCAAAAATGAGCAACCATGTGAACTTAATTATATCCTGATCACCTCATCAACATGCAGAAGCTGATGGTTAACGATATCATTGACACGGTGAACAAGCTTCAGACAGCGCTGCTACTTGCTGAGGTATACGTCAGCGGGCTGCCAAGATACACGCCATTCCCCAAGTTTGAACAAAGGTGAGATTTCTATCTCAAGAACATAAAAATTATTTGTGCGAATACTAGATATTGTGCCTAAGGTTCCTGAATACAACACTGGTGTTGCAGGTTTCAAGAGTGGGGATTGGAGAAAGGGTGGGGTGACACTGCTGAAAGGTGCAAAGAGACACTGAATTGCCTGTCTGAAGTGCTACAAGCGCCAGACCCTATCAACATGGAGAAGTTCTTCAGCAGAGTTCCAACCATATTCAACATCGTCGTCTTCTCCATTCACGGTTACTTTGGCCAAGAGAAGGTTCTTGGCTTGCCAGATACCGGCGGTCAGGTGGTCTACATCCTGGACCAAGTCAGGGCCCTTGAAGAGGAGTTACTGCAAAGAATCAAGCAGCAGGGTTTGAAAGTAACACCAAAGATTCTTGTGGTAAAGTTCATGACGTCATGATCCATATCTGCTCAATTTTAATATATATATATATATATAGATAGATATAGATGTCCTAACGGCTGATAATGTTCCTGCAGCTAACAAGACTGATACCAGATGCCAAGGGCACAAAATGCAACGTGGAGCTCGAGCCAGTTGAAAACACAAAACATTGCAGCATACTTCGTGTGCCATTCAAGACTGAAGACGGCAAGGATTTGCGCCAGTGGGTGTCCCGGTTTGACATCTACCCATACCTAGAGAGATATGCCCAGGTTTGCCAGCTGTCAGTTCTTACGCCTATGATATTCCAATAAGTGCCCTGCTCACAGTAGCAATTTCAGGATTCTTGTGCCAAAATTCTTGACATTTTGGAGGGTAAGCCAGACCTGATCATCGGCAACTACACCGATGGCAATTTGGTGGCGTCCCTCATGTCAAGCAAGCTTGGGGTCACTCAGGTTCATGACAATTGAAGTCTTGCAAGATTACTTCTGCTACCAACAAAAATTTGGTATGACACAAAATGATTTTACTGACAGGGGACAATCGCACACGCTCTGGAGAAGACGAAGTATGAAGATTCAGATGTCAAGTGGAGAGATCTAGACCAGAAGTACCACTTCTCCTGCCAATTCACCGCTGATATGATTGCCATGAACACCAGTGACTTCATCATCACCAGCACATACCAAGAAATTGCTGGAAGGTCAGTATAATGCATCTCACTGTATCTTCAGAACACTGACCACTACTTAATCCTAGAAGCCTGAAACATGAACATATGGTGCAGCAAAGAGAAGCCTGGCCAATATGAGCACCACTACGCGTTCACAATGCCAGGGCTTTGCCGCTACGCCACGGGCATTAATGTCTTTGATCCAAAGTTCAACATTGCTGCACCCGGTGCTGACCAGTCCATCTACTTCCCCTTCACTCAGAAGCAGAAGCGGCTGACAGATTTACACCCACAGATTGAGGAGTTGCTCTACAGCAAGCAGGACACCGATGAACACATGTAAGATTTTTTTTTCCTTTTCCCAAAAGACACAAAATCTCTTCCATATGTCCGATTTGCTAATTTCTGTGCTGCCATAAAATCAGAGGGTATCTGGCAGACAGAAACAAGCCAATCATCTTCTCAATGGCAAGGCTGGACAAGGTGAAGAACATCACTGGACTAGTGGAGTGGTATGGCCAGAACAGGAGGCTGAGGGACCTGGTAAACCTTGTTGTTGTCGCTGGCCTGCTGGAGGCATCACAGTCCAAGGACCGGGAAGAGATTGAAGAGATCAACAAAATGCACAACCTGATCGACAAGTACCAGCTTAAAGGACAGATCCGCTGGATCAAGGCACAGACTGACCGTGTCCGCAACGGTGAGCTGTACCGTTGCATTGCTGATACAAAGGGTGCATTTGTTCAGGTATGCATTAGCTTCTATGCTGAAAGTTGCAGAGAATGAAACTCAACTCTAACCTTTTAACATAATGTCTACTATGGTTTCAGCCTGCACTTTATGAAGCATTTGGGCTGACAGTGATTGAGGCGATGAACTGCGGCTTGACAACCTTTGCGACAAATCAGGGAGGACCGGCAGAGATCATAGTGGATGGTGTCTCCGGTTTCCACATAAACCCCATGAACGGCAGGGAGGCAAGCAACAAGATTGCAGATTTCTTCCAAAAGTGCAAGGAAGACCCAAGCTACTGGAACAAGGTGTCCACTGCTGGGCTTCAGCGCATCTACGAATGGTAGGTGCCATACCATAACATGACTGACCTAATATCTCTTGGATGCATCTGATGAAAAAACAGTAAAACTAAACATGTGTTGAACATGATGGCAGCTACACATGGAAGATTTATGCAACTAAGGTCCTGAACATGGGTTCAACGTATACATTCTGGAAGACTCTGAACAAGGAAGAGAGGGCTGCCAAACAGCGCTATCTGCAGATGTTCTACAATCTTCAGTTCAGGAATCTGGTGAGTTGTGAATAAATCTGGCTATCTGATGCTGTGGTGACAGCGTTGCAATCATCAGGACTGTAGTAATAGGAGATATCTGATGAATGATGCTATATATCATCCGTGCAGGCAAAGACCGTACCAAGAGTATTCGAACATCCTCCGCAAACCCCAGCAGGCGCAGGGCCTAGTACAGTGACAGTAGTAAGACCGAAAGAAAGGCAAGTGTGCCCACTCTTAAGAACTTTACTGAAGAGAGACCGGGGAAGCAACTGACTGACCCATTTGTTGTTTCACAAATCCAAATTTGGATGCTGCAGAAAGCCACAGACTAGGATTCAGAGGTAAGGCCTCTCCCCAACTTGCACGAATTTAACTTCAAACCTACCAATAAAACGATGAGCTAGTGTCGCTTAATACTAATTGTTTTCTCAGGATCATGACCAGCCTGATGGGGAACAAGTCTTCAACTTCTGACTAGAACGTATTGAACCAGAGAGATGTGGTGATATGATACCCTGAAGCCAAGGTCCTCGTGGCTGCACATATTCCATTGATACCGGACCGGAGTGTATTGTAAAGTGTATGCATGTGTGTGGATGCCATTGTGTTGATTGTAATTGTAGAGATGGATGATGTAAAGCGATTGAAAGTGTACATGGTTACAATTGATAATAATATACCACAAGGACTGAAGGATGCTGAATCCAAGAATGGGCATGCAGTTCCCTAAAGAAAACGCATTTCATGACCATGCAAGGCAATGGCCAGCAGCTGATGCATGCCTGGCACCCCAGATAGCATGCAAAACTTTGAAAATCCAAATACACACCACAGTTCACAACAAAATGTCCCACATAGCAAATTCTGAAAATGCAAATGGCAACTGACAACAATAACAACATGATATGATCCACAATGAACATAATAGAGGTTCATAACAACATATGGGATCCCTCCAGTGCAGCAAGCAGGGCCTAGGGCTGAATAGTATGACTGGCAATAGTAGCAAGCAGATTATTACTACTGACCAATAAACGACTCGAATTTCAGGCAGGCTGGCTGGCTGCTTATCTTATCGAGGATCAAAAGCAGCGCTACTGCATGGCTAGCTTGTAGAGACAGGCAGGCAGGCTCCATCAGCAGTAGAACATGACGTTCTTGACGCTGTCCTTGAGCGCGGGGAGGGGCCTGACGGCTCCGCCGGTGGCCGCTCGGGTGCTGCGTGACGTCGACGAGCTGGACGGCGCTCCGCCTCCACGGACGCCACTTGCCAGCGACCCGCTTTCCGAGCTGTCGGGCTCCATGTAGAACCGGGCGCGGAAAGCAGCCAGATGAGCGTAGTACGCTGGTGGGACTGCATTTTGGTTTGATGGTCACGGATAAAATAAGTCATTCATAAACCAAGGCAACAGACTGATCGATTCAACCATATTTCTTTCAGAAAGCGGCTTACCAATAGATACAGAGCGCGTGCACCTCGCATAACTGCACAAGCAATTCAAACAGTTATATAGTATCATCGCTTTAAGCAGCTGGGACATGGTTGAGTTGAGATCTAGATGAACTACTAGCAAATAAGAGTGGCCAAGCTTACGTGTAGCAGAGGTTGTTGGTAAGGGTCTGCAGTGCATCAGCTGTGAAGTTGTTCTCATCCCACAGGACATGGTAGTGAGCAGGACGGCTTGTGCCCTTGATGCCAGCGTGGCTGCACAGGAAGAAGTCAAACTCTGTAGGATGGCAGATCTTCGAGTCCACAACAGTACCTGCAAGCATTGCTCCCTAGTTAGATTAGGCAGATCATGGTCCAGGGACAGAATGTTTTGATACATACAGCATTCCTAAAACAATTAATACTCACCAGGAAGTATGTTGCCGCTCCTGTCAACTGAATTCTGATCATTGTGGTTGTGTGCAAACAACCTTGTATGGTGCCGTTTCTGGACCACGATAAAAGTCACCTGTGGCTGGTAATTTGCTTCCAGCGATGCACATGCCTAAAGCAGATACGAAACATCAGCTAGTAAATCGCAACAGCCAGCCTCTTGCTATCTCTGTTGTGTTGTCTCAAAAAAAAGAAAGGGAAACTTAAAAAAGCTACCCTTCGGATTGCATCCAGCTCATGCAGTAGAACTTGGTAAAACTGCCCTTCACTCACACCATCCCTGCCAAAGGTAACCACATTAGCTAGCCAGTTACAGCAGGTATTTGCCTCAAAGCATGAGAGCAAATGTTTCTGTAAGAGCTCGTACCTGTAGAATAGTATCCTCTGAGGCTTTTGACCAGTTGATCTTTTGAAGGATATAAGAAGCTCCCTGCAAATGTGGATCTCAGCATGTATTACTTGAGCTCTAGGTAAAAAAGACAGACGAGAGGAAGGAGATGGAGGCCTTGGTGGAACACCTACCTGATCATGCCACCACAGATTGTTCCTCTCTGAGGATCATGTGTCACCTTATACAGATCCTCTATTAGCTCTTGCCTGTGAGATTGAGCAGAAACTAAACCAGCATACTTTGTCACCTCAGGCCAATCTTGGGACGCCACAACCTGCAGGGTTATAAAAACAATTGCAGGTTAATATTCAAATAATCAGTCACAAAACATGCGTTTGATAGCTCAACTTACAGCTGCAATGGAAGGGCTGCTATCTTCACCAGGATGAGGATGGGTTACATCCGCACCAAATATGATGGTAGGCCTGTCAGTCACCAAAGGAATGCGTCTTGACACTGCATCAACCAGTACAGTGTTCCTTCCTCCAACCTTTGAAAGCAAAATTGTGTTGGGTTCAACAACTGGAAAATGCAACAAAAACAAAAGCAGACTCGATAGAAAACCAACCTTGACATTTAACTTCAGAGCAAGATTTGCCAGTATCTGTTTGTTCATCTTAAAAACTTGCTTCGCACAGCAGCACTGTGAAACTATCCCAAGGTCTATTTCGCAGACACGCTTCAAATCACCTGATACCAACATAGAGCGGTTGACAGCAACCATATGCACAATCACACAGGAATGAATATAAAACTGGCACACAGAGTTGTAAGTTTATATACCATAAAGAGAACCATTGTTGTCAGGAAGTATTCCTATAAGCAAATCAAGCTCCTTGCGCTGTGGTCCGAGCATGTTCATTACATCATGGAACCTGGCTTTCAGAGCTCGCTCCACTTGATCAGGATGTGCATGCATAGGTGGAAGAATAGGCTCCAAAGCAAAGTCCTACAGTCACCTTATATTATTACTTCGATAAACCAGTAGATGAAGTGGGTAATAGCCATTTCAGCATGTGTTTGAGGGATACTTGCCATTCCTGAGGCCTGGCACATGCGAGCAAGTTCACGACAGAATCCGCTTGCAACACTCTCTTGCACATTTCGAGCAAAATTGACACAGAACCAGCTCCTGACTCTACCACCATTTACCATTTTCTAGATAGTAAAAAACGAAAATAAGTAGTAAATCTTTAGGCAAAGCAAATATTTTTGTTAGCAAAGTATAAAATTAGTAGTGCTAATAATTAGGAAAACGTCAGTGGTGGCATGGATGATCGAACAATATTTTAACACAGACGAAAATGCAAGAGATAAATTAATACTGGTAGCAGGAAAATCAAGAAGTGCAATTATATTAACCCACCATTTTTGTCATTCAAGAAATGCAATTATCTTAATGTGAATGCTAAATACAACTGTGCATATGATTTATTTCATTTTGAAGCTAAATGTGAAAGAGGCAGGTGGACAGCATCTTAAAAATTGCTCAGGTCTCGGAACACAAGAGCTTATGCATACCATTTCTTTATAACAATATAACCAATATAGCTATTTAGTTATAAATAATTTAGAAACTATTATTCAGAAATCTAAATGTTTAGTACCTTGTTCATCATATTCCACTGCCCAACTCTTGGCAAGCAGTCCTTCTCTCTGCCAGTCTCGTTATATTTGAGCTGCATCATTGGAAATAAAACAGAACAGGGTGGAAATGTTACAAAGAATTATGAGGTATGTTAATCATCCACTTTGTTATGACACCCATAAACAGGAGTTGCTAGCACAGAAAGGTGATGAGAAAAAAAAATAAAAGGTACTTCAAAAGATATTTCCTTAATATGAGTGGGTTTCAACCTACCCGAGGAGCAGGTAAAATCCGTGCCTCAACTGAAGCCAAACGCTCACTGATCTTAATGCCAAACTCTTTAGCATAAGGATCCTCATGGTAAGAGTTATGATTCACCATCTGTGGGCACACAAAAAATAGGTTGTATTTTGTATAAGCATGCGATGTTGCCAAACGAAAGGAGAACCCCAAAATAACTGAAACAAGGGGGGGAAGGCACTACCTGAATTATGTCACGCTCCCGATCATGTGGGCGCTGACATGTCTCCTCTAAAAGGGCTCTTATCTGACTCTGGTTTAATCTCTTGGAGTACCTCTGCCCCTCCACTATTTTGCAGACCTGAGTGAAGCACAGATTAGAAACACATGTTTTGCTACCAAAGGATAAGCAGGGATCAAAGCCATAGTGTAGAGCTTTGCTACTAAAGAGCAAGAGGAGCAGCTTCAACCACTAAACTTACCTCCATTGGAAGGTAATTTGGACGCTGCTGGTTGCCAACCTGCAGGCAGGGCAGGTAGGTATGCTGGATGGCAAAGCCATATGTCTCTTGAAAATATTGTACAACAGACTTCACTGTGCCCCCTTGATCAACAGGGAAACTGCAGCAAATAACATCATTTTCTTTTAGGACTAAGATATTATCCTTGGATTTTTTTTCCCTCTGAACAAATGATCCAGAGGGGGAAAATGTAAACACAGAAGTAAATGAAGAAACAAGGGATGACCGTACGTTAGCTCTCGAGTTGCCTGAGATGTTAAACCAGCTATTCTATACTTCCGCCGCATGTTACCACGGTGGGTAACTTCCACCTTCACTCCTCTTAAGGCCTTCTTGATCTAAAATTGTGCACAACAACACATAAAGTTGATTGTTAAAACCGTAGACAAAGTGACAGACAAAAACAGATATTGGCAGCTCAGATATGGTAAGACAAAATAAAATCATAGAGGCAAATATTAAGAACTGGATAGCAGGAATATATGCAACAAATAATAGTCTGTTTCCAATAAGCAATATACTAAACATTTGTTCTTCAACGACTTTAGGTCTTCTGCATTACAGAAAGGTACCAAAGTTCCGTTTGAGGACTAGTTCCTTCCTAGTCAACTGGTAAAATGTGAAAAATCAGATGTTAGCTAAACATACCTTGACACGTTCAGCATCTGAGAGGGGCCTCGAGTGGATATCAGTATTTAAAAGCTGTGCAACAAAATCTATCACAGGTAATGGCTCAAAGAAAGCAGTAGCTGACATATCTGAAAAGGCAGAAAAAGTGGAAAATGTAAATTGAGGAGAAGCATTCAGGAATATGCTAATTTAGCAACATGAAAAATGGCACTGAATCGAAAAGGTCAAACATAACAGAACCCTGTCTTGTGAATCTGAAAGAAAGATCAACTTTACATGATATGGTACCATACTACCATCTGTGCATGGCTTGGATTATGCTTTGCGCAAAGTTATATGAGAACCTTAAGTTATGACTGATACTGCCTGCTAGTTTAAAGTACATTTTTCAAATCATCTGCAAATCTTATTTGAGGGAATATGACTACTGGTTATGGCCTTTTATCAGCAAGAAAAATGATCGCGCTTATCATCTTATGATTTATCAGTTATGATGCCCTTCATGATTCATGACATAATAAGTTAGTCATAAATAGAATATATTTAATGGCCAGAACTGCAAACATTGGAGGTGTAACGCTCATAGGTAGCTTGTTCACAAATTAAACATTTGCTTGGCATCACCCAAGTTATATATCTATTGGATGGGCTTAGATTTGAGTGTTACAACAAGAGGACCCAAGTTTAATCCTGTATCTTATACATACATCTATGAGAGAGAGGTTTACCAATGTTCAATGACAAGCCCATCTGAGTAGGACGAATGCTCTGATAGAACCCTCGCCAGCTTTCTATTCCCTCGCCAAGGGATCGCCTCCTCCCAAGGTCAGGAGAGAAAAAAGATCGACCAAATGGTGCATATCTGTGAAACAAAGGAGGGGAAAGCACCATTGTGAGATTCTCACTGATTTATCCTATTATCTGAAGCCTAGAGTTTAATTTAATCACCTTGCTGTTGGCAGCTCCCGCAGGACAATGTCAAGAACTTGCAAAGCCTCTTGAGGAGCCTCTGCCTGCCTTCCGGCAATAAATTGCTCAAGACGGCGGAGATCAGCTCTTGCAGCAAATTTAATCACCACCTTGTAAGTTTTCTGACGCCTAAATTATAGAAAAGACAATAAGAAATGTCAAACAAATATTCCCTAGGATGAGAAAACATGTCAACAAGCATGGCTCAATGATACCTCTCCACACCAGAACCATCATCTTCCTCAAGTAGAGTAATGTGAAATTCTTTTGAAGTGAATGGCAGTGGGCCAGCCGTGTATAGGCTCTTTCTACCATCATAGGCCGGAAGCCGCCCTCCCAAGTATGACATCTTATGCAGCTTTACCAACTCTTCCATCACAGAACGGCTCCGAATTCGTGATGTAACATCTGGGGTGATTGAAACCTGATAGGATACACCACCGTGATTAGGAAAAAAATCAGGGTTAAGAACATTAACATTTGGGTTATGCCATCGATTCAATAGAATGCTGAAAGGGATAGACCAACGCACATCATACTGATGAAGATCCTTGTCAGGCAGTTCAGCAAAGAAGTAATTTGCCTTCACCAAACACCTGGTGCCAATACTTCCATTTCCCGGGCGGTGAGGAAACTTATATGAATTGTGAGACACCGGAAATGCTTGCACAATCTCTTGGCCCACACTAGATTCACCCTGTACAGACAAATCTTTCAGCTGATCCGTCACTTCCACAGTAGAAGCGCGTGGTGACAGATCTGGAGAGCCTGCTTCTGGTGAGGAGATGTTATCCGGTTCATGTGAAGTTTCCATTGCTTGGCGCAGCTCGGGAGCTATGGCGGATGGAGCTGACCCGCGTCCACCTCTATCACCACCATAGTTTTGTGGTGGCTGCACTTCTCTGTAAGCCTGACCATGGCCCAAATACCCTGCAGCAGGGCCAGCAGGCCGCCACTGCTGTGGCGTCATTGCTCCACGAGGTTGAGACGCAGCACCTTGTCCATGCTGGTAGTAGCCAGCTCCACGACCACCTTGTGGGAATTGTTGATGGTAGGAGGCACCACGGCCACGAAAACCTCTTCCAGGACCTCTCCCACCACCACCAGGCTCAGCAGCCTGGGAGCCCTCTCCAAACCCAGGCATTCTTGGTCTCCACGATCCCATGCCGGGGGCAGCGAAACAGTGAGCTGAAAAACTTGATGAACTGCCAGGAGAGTAAAGCCCAGTTATTAGAAGTTGATCATAACTGTGAAAATTACACACGTAAACAAACATAGCTAAACAATTTTCAGACAAGCTAGCATGAACTGCAGAGATTTAGTTTTGGGTATTAAGTATTAACAAAAGCGAGGTAAGGAGGTTCATATAGAACATTTTTTTTACTAGAGCAGCAGGGAGGCCATTGCTGAGACTTCTTTATATATTTGCAATGTTCATATAAAACTTGACTTAGTAATGTGCTAACACAGTCACTAGAATCTAGCTTAGAATATTACAAAAATAAAAAAAATCAATGTTGTAAGCTAAAGGCCGCAGCTTTTGCCCCAAAAGTAAACTCACAGACTGAAATTACATGGAAAGATTTGCAACAGCAAGAAAAGCACACAAAAGGTAATGAAGATGTACATACAGAAGGCTAATTCCTACACACGGCCTCTGTTCAAAAGGCTAACTCATACAAGCAGCCATGGAAGCGAAAACATAGACACGATGAGAAACTAGAGAAGAAGGTTGGGGGGGGGGGGGGGGGGGGGGGGGGGGGGGGGGGGAACAAGAGGACAACAGAAGCACCCGCATTGGTGCAGTCAAGGCCTGCTGTTGTGTATCAACACCAAAACACACGGGGAACAAACGAACGCGGAATCGAGATTAAAACCCAAGGACACACACATTGTTTCTCCAGGAGGAAAAGGACTGACAGAGCCGCGGCGAGAAAAGAAACTAAAAGAAAAAGGGCAAGGAACAGATGGAGGCATCTTGGAGAGGAAGAGGTCGGAGCACGAACCCCACCCGCGATGGAGAAGAAGGTCGCAACAAGAGGAAGTAGAGCACTAGCTAGCAGGACCCCTCCCTCCCCCTGTTCTTCCTTTCAGCGGATCGGGGAGAGAGAGAGAGAGAGAGAGATGAGGGGAAAACGACGAGGGGAGCTATTTAAGCAGCAGAAGCAGGTCTCTTCTCTGGTGGTCTTGTGTTGCTTTCTTGGTTGGTTGGTTGGCTGGAGGAGTATTATGTTGGTTGCTGGGATATGCTTTTACAAAAGGCAATTAATAGTTCACAAATGCGTGCTGTCTTATGTATGCAAAAATCTCCATCAACATCCACACAAATATCAACCTCGGAATATTATGGTCTACTCTTGTCATGATCTCATCCAATTTTTGTTGGAAAAAATTGGTGTAAACTTTATTCAGAAAAAGGTTGCCAAAGCAGGTGTGCATGGACACTGTCAGCGCCAAAAGGCAGGCAGAGCAAGTCTGACTGGAGTCTGGGTCCAATTATTAGACAGGCACAGGCTCCCCATCCCATCCAACATCCATGTCCTCTAGTAGTGGGCCCACTCAACAGTGGTTCAGTACTATTCCTTACTGGCAGTGGGTCCCTTCAAGTACAGAGGGCATGCCATGCATGGGTGGCCACTACAGGACTACACCACCAGTCAGCCGTGTCATCTGTGGCAGCTGCTGTGAGTGACTGTGAAGGCACTAGCTGACTAGTACTAGCAGGACCAGGCCTAGCTATGCTTATCAGCTTTATGCTGTGCCATTGCCAAAGCCCAAATGCCATTGCCATGCTTCAACCCCTAGTTTTCAACGTTCTAGCTGAGCTGCCAAACAGACAGACACATGCACATGGTGACGATCTCATCTCCCAGCAGGGAAGGTTATCTGTCGATTCTAGAATTCTATGTTTCATTATTACCTCTCAGAAGCAGTCATTAGCTAGTATAACAACAGATTCAGATTGCCAGTTACCTCAGTCAGGGTTCAGGGTAGCTCAGAATTCAAAGCATTCAAGATCCACGACAGGCCCCTCCGGAAATGCAGCAGCTCCAATCTCCTTCAGTTCACTTGAGTTCCATCCTGTCCTCCTCGCAGTGGTGGCAGCCGGCCTGAAGAAGGAATGAATGCAAGTGTGCAATACAAAGAGAAGTGCAGTGCAGCAAAACTAGCATCATGCAGATCAGGATGGATGTCCGAAGGGTCGGGTATCACGGGGCGAGGCAGCAGTTGGAGCAGGCAGGGTATGTGGCTGTGTGCCATCAGCCATGTGGCGGTGACAGACAGAGTAGTACTGATGAGCAGGCGACCAATTTCATCATGCCGTCCTTCTACCTTTGCTCCATCCACTGATTCTGCATTGCATTGCATGCATAGAGAGCTCCAGGCATGGGCTTCAAAAGATGTACCAGGAACTCCAGAAATTAGCATTCATTGTATAAATTTTTGCAGCCACAACATGTAGTCAGCTCAACACAATCTTATTTAATATTCGTAATCATCTCTACAAAGATTGGTGTTAGAGCATAGCAACAGCCTTATACAAGTTTGTTTATGGAGTCCTTTTGTTGTGTAATCTCCTATATATGGCATGTCAGTCAAAACCATTATTCAGTTAAAAGTAAACAGGATACCTACATAGTAGCCAAAAGGAGTTTTCCTCTTATCAGCCTTTTGTGCAGCTGTTTAACAAATTTCTGCAAAGCCATGAATCAGCACTAGTCTCTACAATTGTGTGCAGCACGTGACAAAGAGTCAAGAGCAGATGAATTCATGGACCACATGTACAGTTCAAGCATATCTCATTACCTCATCAGATATCCTATCAGGAAGTACTTTCAAAATAAAAGGAAGGGAGAAAATCAGATTATTAATCCAGAACAGGTTGAGTGAGTTGTCCCAATATTTAAGGATCAGTAACATAGAAGGGGAAATTAAAAAGAAAAAAAGGGAGAAGAAAATATTTAGCAATGATTGAACCTGTTTGCAATATCCTGGTCATCAATCACGACACAAAAACTTCTGATACATCATATCTGCAATGCAGCCACAAACTTGATTGCACATTTGAGTTGGAGCAGCTTTTGTTTCCATTTTAATAACTCCTGTAGTGATTCATTCTTGGTATCGTTGTCTTCCTGAACTAAAATCTGGATGTTACTTTAAAAAATCACAGGCTGATGGAAAGTGGATGAATCGATCTTCATGTTTATTTCTGGAACGTCATTTGTAGCTCTTGCACTATCTAAAGCCATTTCACAAAACATGTACGTAACAACTTCACGTTTGCAATACAAAGATCAGGTCAGTGTCTCACCTGCCGTACTTGAACCTAAAAAATGAAAGGACTATCTAAAGCCATCGACAGCATAAACCACAATTTTATCGGATCAAGATGAAGGTACCAGCAATTTGGTATTGACCAAAGTGCTAACTGATCTGGCGTAAACTATTTGTGTAATTTATATTCATATTACCTTTGTTAGTATTCCATCAAGGAAGAAAAGAAGAGAGACATGATTGGGGAAGGCCCAAGCCACTGGCTAGGATGATGGGCCTGATTGGGGTATCAAGGATGAGCTGGGTCCCAAAAAAAACATTGCCAATCGAAACCATTTGTCTCCTGGAAGGCTGTTGCTTTTTAGTTTAGCAACAGTTAGCCTATGTCCCTCCCACAAGTGTGATGAGCAGGGAAGGTCGATCTTTCAAAAATTAAATTAAAAAAAGCAGAGAGGGTTGAGCAAAGATCTTACGTGTTTATAATTGACCAAATAAAACATGACATTTATTCAGTCCTTGGCATCCAATGTATATATAGGTTAATGGATAGATTTTTTTGAACGGACGTCAAGAGATTTGCCAATTTTTATTAAAAGAGAGAGCAAAACAAAAAAAAATACAAAAGCAACTTACAACTTAAAAAAACGCAACTTAGAAAACCAACTCCACAGGATCGCACAACTAGGAAAGGACAAAAGAAAAAAACCCAAAACTGAGGGACCCTGAGATCCAGGCTAGCGGAGAAGAAGAGAGGAAAATTAGACTTCCTGTTGTAAGTTCTGTCTTATGTTTTGTGTTGCCCACTGGTATTGCTCCACTTCTTCCTTGATTAGGTATGCCACATCTTCGTAGGATTTGCTCTCTTGGTTGAAAGTTCTTCGATTTCTTTCTTTCCATATGTTCCACCAGAAATGTACGACTAGACCGTCGAACTGTGATCTATTTTGTCTTGTTGTGCGCCTCTGACTTTGTTTCCACCAATTATATATAGATGATGTCTCGTTTGCTGCCGGTAGGTGGTGTAGCCCGAACCATGTGGCCAGGCGGTTCCATACTGCGGTGGTATATGTGCAGTCCTTACATAGATGTGTCGGCGTTTCCAAAGCCGCATTGCATAGCTTGCAAATCGGATCGTTCGGCTAGTTTCGCTTTGCTAGATTATCTGATGTTAGGATTCTTCTGTGTAGTAGTATCCAAGCAAAGATCCTGCACTTAGGTTCCATTTTGGCCTTCCACATTGGGGTGACGTTGATTTTCTTCATCTGTCCTTGGAACTGGATAAGGTATGCATTTTTTGTTGAATATTTGTCATTTTCTGTCCAATGCCATTTGATGCCATCTTCCCTTTCTTGAGATATTTGCTGCATGTGGATTTCCTCACAAAGGCTTGTGTATTCTCTAATCTCATCTCCTGTCGTGGGGTGATTTGGTCTAGCCAGTAGTTATCTTGGAGTGCTCTGTGCACTATGAAGTTTTTACGTCTTAACTTTTTGAAGAGCAGTGGTGCCATGTTTTTTGGTATTGTCTCGTTTACCCTAGAGGAGTGGTCTTCTTGCCATTCCCTATCGTGACAATTGTTGATGCATTGAAAAGGTCCATGTCACTTTTGTTGCATGAGATCTCCATCCCTGTCCAAGATCTCTCTTCATTCTTCCACTGGAACCAACACCATCGTAATCGCAGGGCCCTTGCTAGTCGCTCGATGTCAAGGATGCCTAACCCCCCTAATTTTTTCAGCATGCATGTAGTTGGCCAGTTAACCAGGCAGTATCCGCCACTCACTTTTTTTGGTTCTTCACCCTTCTTATACGGTCTATCTGTTTGATCAACCACTTTTGAACTGGGAAGACAGTGAGGTGATAGATTGGTTGCGAAGTTAATACGCTTTTGACTAGTGTCTCTCTTCCTGCAAGGGATAGCATTTTCCCCTTCCATCCCGGTAGGCGTCCTCCAATTTTGTATAAGAGTGGTTGAAAGTCTACTCTTCTAAGGGTACATGTATGTAAAGGGAGGTCCAAGTACTTTCCTGGGAACGAGGATACCTTTCCGGGGAAATCTGCTAGTGCTTCGGCTACAATTTCTGGTGTGCATCGAATTGGAAAGATTTCCATCTTGATCATGTTAACCCTCAGTCCTGAGCAGTCCCCAAATAGTTGCAACAGCTGTTTAATTCTTTGAAGTTCCGTTCTGTTGGGATTTGTAAAAATTGCCGCATCATCGGCATACAAGGAGCAGTGCATTTTTCTGCCCTTGTCAAGATCGGCTGGATAATGTTCTGTGCCGCCGCTAGTTCCATGATTCGGTGCAGCGAGTCAATTGCGATGATAAAAAGCATTAGGGACAAGGGGTCGCCTTGTCTCATCCCTCAGGCGTGCTTGAATTTTTTTTCCTGGGCTTCCATTGAGTAGGACTCATGAGGATGCGGTGGCTAAAAGCATTAATATCCAATCTCTCCATTTCTGACCAAAGCCTAATGCTTGCAAAGTCTCTAATAGGAACGCCAAGCTCAATGAGTCAAAGGCTTTTGAGATGTCCAGTTTAATGAAAAATGCGCTTTTGTTAGCTTTGTGCAGTGTCTTGATTACACTATGGACATACACAAAGTTTGTCGTGGATACATCTTTTTTTCATGAAGGCGCTCTGGCAGCTGGAGATGAGGTCATTTAATTTTGGCGCCAACCGGTCGGCTAGGATTTTTGTGATTATTTTGCAAGGCTGTTTATGAGACTGATGGGCCTAAAGTCAGCAATCCTCACCGCGTCGTCTGTTTTGGGGATTAGGATGATGTTGGCCTCATTTATTAGTTCTAGGCGGTGCATTCGTAAGGAGTGGAATGCCTGTAGTGCGTAAGTGAGATCTGCTCTTATTATGTACCAGCATTTCTTGTAGAATAATCCTATGAATCCATTGGTCCCAGCGCTTTCTCGGTCGGCATGTTCATGACTACTCGTTTTACTTCATCCTGCTCGAATGGACTTTCTAGGTCAGATAGATCTTGAGCCTGGTATCCCAGGTGGCTCCAATTTAGACCCTGTACTCGGTTTTGTGGCGTGCCCAGTAGCTCCACAAAGTGCTTGTATATTATTTCCTCCTTCTGCTAGTGGTCGCTAGTTTGTCCTTGCACTGCAGTCAGTGTAGGGATGTGGAGCTTTCATTTTCTACTGTTTGCATGTAGCATGAAAAGCTTTGTGCAAGATGTTACAGTTTTTTTACGACATTTGGAATGGAAATGCAACTTGACATTGTTGGAAACTCATGCTGCACGGAGCGTACAAAAGCACTAGAAAGTTTGGCGGGGTGGGCCGGCCATTTACAAAATCTGCCCTTGGTAGTTGGGCTTGAACTTGCGGCCCATCCAAATACTGTTGCTACTGCCCTGTGTACCCGCGTTGTGCTGTTGGGCCACGCCCATCTGAATACTCGGGTCCAGCTTGCTGGGCCAGTACAACTTTCAGTCCATAACAGAGAAGGTAAAAACACTCCTAACATTTGCTAACTGATACCACTACGAACCCCTCAAAGACACACTCCTGCAGCGGCTTGGTGCAAGGCTTAGGCCTCCTGCGCCAATGCAAGTTAAGTGGTTTGATTCATCAGATGTAAAACTGGGATTCTTTTTACCCTACACGTGTAGGTCAGATTATACAAATAGTTAGAAACCAGGCAGTATGTAAGATAGCTAGATGTATAGTGATATATGATCAGTAAGAGCAAACTGCACATTAAACTATCCTCTTAGGTAACACCATCAATATAATCCGACGTCTACCCAAGAGAAGAGTGGAGACAAATTATTCTTAGAACATATAATACAGTGTAACAATGCATGCATGTGGACGCGACGATGATATTGAGCCATCAGGTAAGAACCAGAGTACGTGCCAAAAGGAAATTCAGCGTATATCACCTGAATTGCATGCCATGTCAGCGTCCACGTCGGACAGGAGCAGCCAGGGTGAATCCGGAGCTTTCCAGGTGTCACCACTCAGCGGCCTCCCAAGTAGGTGATAAGCTTATCTATCCGTTGCCGGCTGGCTGGCCCTCGTCCACTCCACGTCTGTTTCTTTCTTCTCTGTCGTCCCTGAGACTTGAGAGTCCAGAGCATCAGGTACTAGCAGCATGTCCAATGCAAGGCTATGATCCAGCCACACATTGCTTGATGGCTATTTGATTGATGATTACCTGCACATGTAGCATATGCCAACAATGCAAGCAGGATACCGTACCGTGAAATGCATGAAATCCCTCCTGTTCCATGAAAAAAAAAATGCATGAAATCCCGGTAGGAGAGGAGAGCAGTAGGAGAGGAGACCAACGATAAGAGGTGAGTGGCCTGAGCTGTTTGCGTCTGGATGTCCTCCAGCGCACTCCCTTCCCTCCTTCCCATGGAGCCTTTTGCTCGTGTGTCTGCTAACTGAAAGTGTGTGACTGTATGCAGGTGCCCGTGGCAGATAGTGCGGCGGCCACCACCCAGCGTGCGTCTTTTTTTTTCTTCTTCCTTGCAGTCATCCACCCATCCCAGACTCTCTGATGAGCATACCTTGCAGTAGGAGCTCTGCTGATTGGCCCCGTCCGTCTTGCAGATAACAACAGGCGACAGACACATGGCCATCATCCTTGTACGAGCAGCGTCGCCCGGGCTCTCCGACGCCGCCCACCATGGGAGCGGGAGCGGGAGCCTCGGCCAGTGCTCCTCCCTGCTCAAGAGGCGGCGCCGCTGGATGCTCTGCTCGCTCCGGTACGCCTGCCTCGGCCTGGGCCCGGGGGAGAGGGAGATTGGCCGGGCCCCCGCTGTGTACTCCAGCCTGGCCGTAAACCCGGCGGGAGAGGCCGTCGTCTCCTCCGAGCAGAAGGTCTACGACGTCGTGATGAAGCAGGCCGCATTGCTCAAGCGCCAGCTGCGCACGCCCGTCCCTCTTGACGTCAGCAGGCCCCGGGACCTGGAGATGCCGCGCAACGGCCTCAGGGAGGCCTACGCCCGCTGCGGAGAGATCTGCGAGGAGTATGCCAAGACATTTTACCTCGGTATGCTGCCGTAGCTCTTCCATCACTTTGTTCCTCTTGATCACATGACAAATTAAATGGCACGCTCGTCATTTGATTTCATTCATACATGTCTGCCAGGAACTTTGCTGATGACAGAGGAGCGGCGCCGCGCCATATGGGCCATCTATGGTATGGTATCTCTCCAAGTGACAACTGTTCCATATAATGCTTCAGTTCCCTAGTAGTACAGTATGCTACTTCTCTAATAAGTACGCCTAAAACTTCATGCACCGTGTGCCGCTGCTTTTTTTTTTTTTGAGAATACGCTGGAGTGTATTAAGAAGAAGAGAATAGTTCAAATTACAACGCAGGCCTCCCGTGCTGCAATAACAAAGAAAAAATCATGCTTTTAAAGTAATGGTGCCAACTAACTAGCTCTCGGTGGGAATTAACATTGGAAAGGAAGCATTGTTGAGTTCCAATGGCAGTATCTGTGGGAGCACTAAAATAGGCTTTCGGTAGCCTAAAACGCTACTAAATGGCTTCATGAATACTTTAAGACCATGTGGAAAGTTATGAGAACGTATATATATTCTTCACGCTTCAAACTACCTTAGGGATATGAATCTCAAGTGTTGGCAATTTTAAATGACCTGCTTCAGGTATGACCAAGGAAATCTGATGGGTAGTGCTTTCTGCAGTGTGGTGTAGGAGGACGGATGAGCTCGTGGATGGGCCAAACGCCAACTACATTACGCCGACAGCCTTGGACCGGTGGGAGAAGAGACTTGAGGATCTATTCGAGGGACGCCCTTACGATATGCTTGATGCCGCTCTTTCTGATACCATCTCAAGGTTCCCCATAGACATTCAGGTAGTAGCTGCTAGACTACACTTGTTGCTATTCCTGATATAATTATTAGCATTAGACTCCCTTGGCCTCACAATTTTAGTGCAAGATGACTAGACCTACTAAGTTGACAAGAACAAAATCATGTAATTGCCTGGGTAAAATAAAAAAGGACCAGTAGAGTCATTGGGTCAAAGCTGTTTAAATAAAAGGGTGGTATTGTAGGATATTTTAGAATGAACTATTTCTAGAGGAAATCTTGGATCTAGAGGCAATCGTTCGGAATTTAATTATATGGCATTTGGTAATTTGACATTATCAATTGGTCTCACCTTTTAATAAACAAAAGGTAACTATATGACCAACACAAGAACAGATATAAGAATCTGCATAATGATCTAAAAGGAAAAGGTTCAGCCAAGTAAAGTGACTTGAAAATTACATGTGTTACTTAGTGGTTTGACAAATTATGTTGTACATACCAATATTCTAACATCACTAACTCTTATGCAATGCACGTATGTGGCAGCCCTTCAGGGACATGATTGAAGGGATGCGGAGCGACCTTAGAAAGGCAAGGTATAAGAACTTTGACGAGCTCTACATGTACTGCTACTATGTTGCTGGAACTGTGGGATTAATGAGTGTACCTGTGATGGGCATCGCACCTGAGTCTAAGGCAACAACTGAAAGCGTGTATAGTGCTGCCTTGGCTCTTGGAATTGCGAACCAACTCACAAATATACTACGGGATGTAGGAGAGGAGTAAGTAACCAATTCCTTTCAAGTTCTTGCTAGAACGAGGCATGGACGCGTAAAAATAGTATATGGCTCTAAACATTTACACTGTGGCTTTTTCATTTTTCTTTTAGTGCTAGAAGAGGAAGGGTGTATTTACCACAAGATGAACTGGCACAGGCAGGGCTCTCTGATGAGGACATCCTCAATGGTGTCGTCACAAACCGATGGAGAAAATTCATGAAGCAGCAGATCAAGAGGGCCAGGATGTTTTTTGAGGAGGCGGAAAGAGGGGTGACTGAGCTCTCACAAGCTAGCAGATGGCCAGTAAGTTGAAGGGCTTGGCACTGAACAGCAGAACACCCTCTTCTTCTTCTTTAGCATATATAGTGAAAGGGTTTCCTTTTTCCATTGCAGGTATGGGCCTCACTACTGTTGTACCGGCAAATCCTGGATGAGATTGAAGCAAACGACTACAACAACTTCACAAAGAGGGCGTATGTAGGCAAAGGGAAGAAATTGCTAGCACTGCCTGTTGCATACGGGAAATCGCTACTGCTGCCATGCTCACTGAGAAATAGCCAGACCTAGCCGCCAGAAGAAACAGGACAAGATGATCAGGTTAGGCTAGGTAGAAAATAGGGCAATGTCTGGTGGAGTTGTTGTTCAGGTGTATCATATGAAATGTTGGGGGCAGGCACCGATAAAGCACTGCAACCAACCTAGATATGATGGATATGGAATGCTTGCCTGTATATCCTCTTAGGAGCATATGCATGTCTCTGAAGGAAAGAAGCAACATGTATACTGTTTTCTTTGTTATATCATCCCAAACACAGATTGGGGGGGAAACACAACTGATGTTGTTCTGTAAATGGCAATGCTAAATGTTGTCGTATAGGAAGCTTGTGGAATTGAAATATAGAATTTCTGATGGTGTTGATCGAGATTGAAACTTAGTGATGCATGGGCTCCCCAAGCATACAAAATGCCTCTTTTCAGCAACAAATTCAATTTAATTCAATGAGCGATCCTTTTAGCAAAGTTATGTTGCAAACTTACAGTCTGCCTAGTGCCTAGCTTTGTAGTACTTGTATGACGTGAAAACTCACTAAAACATAAGAGCAGTACTTGCCTGATCTTTTACTACGTCCTATTTGCGGGACTCCACCAGAACGTAAACTGGTTTTCCGTTGAGCTTGTAGAAATCCTGCACATAAAAATTGCAACCATAGTTATCAGATATGAGGACTAGTAGGCAACGAAGGCGGGCGCGCTGGTCTCGACGAGCTCTGAGTGGCCAAGTCTCTGATAGACCGGTTGGCAGAAAGCGGGGGAGAAAGGCACATCTTTCTGCATGGTGCACCCAGGTCACGGATACACCTCAACTGATCGTGCCATGACATCGAATCAAACAAAGGAAAATGGGCATCTAGCCCCGAACATGACAGATAGGGAATCAGAGTAATGCTTCCATTTTACATGGAGATGACCTATCTTTGTCCTGTAACATGTTGCCATGTGCAACAAAATCCATTCAGGTTTGAATTGCCGGAGCAACTTCTAAAAAGTTACAATTCATAAGCCATGCCATTTGGTTCTGAAAAATGATACATACGTCATAACAGAAGCCAAAGCCAAGAAAAATTACAGCAAGCTCTGACTTGTGTGATGCACAATAACGTCCCATTCTAGCATTTCTCAAAAGGTCAACGAGGACAGGGAAAGATGACGCCAGAACCATGGATGCTGCCTGCTTCTATAAAACAAACCTCCATGCACGCATACTACAGGTACTTCCTTGCGAGGGCCCTGACCTTGGTATCAAAATGAGAGGATGTGATGCGAGAGCCAGGCAGGTAAAGCGGGTTGAGGAATATCTGCACAACGGTAAACAAACTTATATTATACTACCATAAAAGACAACCGTAGGTTGAAGTAAGGAAAATTTGGATGCATCTCATGCACATTTCAGAATTCATCACAGAAACTGCACACAACTACACATCAGCGTCAACTTTGCAAGATACAGAATTTATTTAGACAGTGCCATCACTGTCATGAGAAAATTCAAATCAAATAATAAGAATCGCAAAAGATACCAGCTACAGTTACCAGCCACAAAGAACAAGATAAATAGAGGCATCACAATTGAATACCATGTCCAGAGACAGACATGAATGCTTACTTGGTCCAGCACTTAGCAATCTAGAATGCAGTGGGGGAAATTCTCCTGACTGTAGATGACCAATAACTGTCTTACCTTGATGTAAAGTTCATGGACCTCTTGGAAAAAGCTTTTTATTCCATCTTCACTACGTGAGTCATGAAGCAACATGAATCTGGTATGTGTCATACTTGCAGTTAAAGAAACAATAACACCATTATGATCAAACTTTCAAAAACGAAGATAATGATATATAGTCAATGTCATATAATTAAACAAAAGGACTGTCATCGTCACTTTTTGAAGGATATGACCTGCAGTTACATAAACAGACACCACAAGGTCATTGAATCTATCAACTGACTTCAGGAACCTGACAAAAAGAATGTAAAAGATTATAAGTTTCTAGGTGAGGTAAACAATACATAAAATGTTAAAGAATAACTTTGGGTTGTTAATTATTTTTTCCACATCCTACCAATAAAATACTCACATTGCATTTGTGGTCCATGCTAGGTCCTGAACAACATCTAACGCAGCATGCAGGATAAATTGATGGTGATAAGACAGATCTTCTTTCTGCCACAGAAAGCAGATGGCAAGATTAGGCATACACCTTAGTAATTCAGTATGGGTGTGTTGCTTCAGAAAGAAAAAAAAATCCTGCCATAGAGGGTCCAAAGTGAAACTACAACTATATACATCTATATACAGTGATACACACCGTAGTTTTAGTGAGTTAGTCTAAACAAAGAAACTTTAGAAAGTAAACTACTCCATGAAATATCTTAGCTTTGCTCTGCAAGGGATGGGTATGAAGAGCATGATCCAATATGAATTATGTTCACCTATCAACTATTTCCAAATCAATTTTCTTTAACATACCAATATATCATATCAACAAAACAAAATGGTTCATGTCGTGGAGAAAAATTGAAATGCTATAGATATAGCCATATAGCTAAGTGTAATTTGAAGCTAACATATAGAAAGGAAATGAAGTCCAAGGTACGTACTTTCGGTGCGGATCCAACTTCTGCCTCATAGATCGGTATGTCATTCTTACTGACAATGACAAAGCATGCTGTACTTGCCATTCCCACCAGCACCTAGATTAATTTCGCCCCAACAACAATCTTCTGAGGTCGCAAACAAAAGAACCTTCCACATATAAACAGATTCATCAGAAAAAATTAATGCAGCTACCCTAGCCCCACAAGATGGAATTATACATTTCCAACAAGGAATGAACAAATGATTATAGATGGCCAAAACATATAAAACTACACTCCTACATCCATAATAGTCTTTTCTGGAACTATGTGCATGTCTTCTATTTTGGTATCCAAGGGCATTGAATGGTTACTTCTTCAAGAACACACAGGAGAGCTTTCTATTAAGAAGAAAACAAGTTCTTAAAAGTTGAGTACAACACAAGCTGCCCAAGGCACTCGCTGAGTTAACAATACAAAATGAGGCTTATGTTAGTAAACGTCAACAACTGAAGCATCTAAGCTAGGCACTTAGCAGTAACTTTATGTTATCTCAGTCAGTGGCGGACCTAGGAAAAAAAATTTAGCTAGGGCGAATTTTAACTGTAAGATAAACCAAAAGAAAAAAAATGCACACGCGCAGCATTCATATGTTGCAATCACAAAAAAAATATAGCAAAACAGCAAGCGAACATCAATAGTTTTAAAATGATACCTCTAATTTGAAGAATAAATATTATGAGTGCTATTATTGCAACATTCATGCGTGCAATGGTGACTGCCGCTTGAGTTGATACTCAAACTTGTAAATAATTATTCAAATCTAAGCTACTTGTTATGTCTGTTAATGTCTAAATTGCCAATGCCAATACCAACGCTAACACTAGCACCTTGGCATCGGCCACAACCCGCTGGAGACTTGATGAGCATTTGTTGGGGCTGCTAAAGGTTTTATTCATTCTTAGTGACAATCGTTTTGGTTAGCAGAAGTACAGAACTATATGAGCCCCTTAAATGTGCCTTAGAATCTCTACCACCTGGAAATTGATATTTTCCCACTAAACCATTTCTTTTAGCACAAGGAAACCACATTCTGTACAAAACTCGAGTGGGTTCCTGATCGATTCTTAGCCTGAACTTCCTCAGGAAATAATTAACAAACTAGGTTCTCATCACACCAGTCTGCACTATCAGCCATCTTGCTGTCCAAAAATCAACCATAAATTGCAAAGCATAAAAACATGTCTAACACACTGATTTACAAGAAACAAACGCTACACATGATATACATTATTAAAAAAAACGATGCGTGATCTGTTAACCATGAACACATACACGAGCCAATCAATTTCTACAAGCATGTGTTACAATTTCTCAGATCTGGGTGAGGGAAGGTATCGAACTCACCTTGGGGATGGTCTGTGGGCGTCGGATTTGAGGGCCTGGGCGATGACGACCTTCGGCCACCTACTTCAGGAGGCCGCTGCGACGGCCGGCCCTCCGGGTCCTGGCCTTCTTCCCTCGTGTGGAGGAGGACGGCGCTCCAGGGACCTTCGGCCGGCGGGCGGAGGAAGCCGGCCGTCGGGGACCAAACCCTAGCCGCCCCTGGAGTCGCCTGCTCGGGACGGAGACGCGAGACGGAGCGCTGCGGATCGAGGGGAGGGGCGCTGCGGGATGGTTTTGCTCGATGGTAGTGGCGGGTAATTTCGTGCGTTAATTTGAGAAGCTGTTTTGAGAGCGGGGAGAGCAGGTTTTTTGCCGATTTACGGTGGCAGTAAAAAACGTGAATCGATTTTTTCTGATTCCATAACTAAAAAGTACTCGCGGGCTTATTGGGTACGTTTCTATGAGCTCACCAGCACATATGGACAGATCCAAATGTGAAGTAGGGCCATCAAGTCGTGTTTGACATGAAGATTAGGGTGTAGAACGATGACCATGTAATAGATAGAACTGGTCGGGCATAAGGAAAATACTCGTTGTATAAGAGTAGAACTTCTCTAGTCGTATTCAAATAGTATTCTTGTAACAACCAACCTATAACCCTACCCCAGATATATAAGGTGAGGTAGGGACCACCTCCAAAACAATCTGATACACCCAACGCAATATAATACATATAGGACGTAGGGTATTACGCTGATCAGCGGCCTAAACCTGTCTAAACTTTGTGTCTGCGTTCACCGGCGAGTTCCTGATCTCGACGAAACCCCACCAACCAATCCACTGTCTCGGGATACCACTTAGTAGGTTACCGGTCTAAACATCGACACCACGTAGTACATCATATTTCTCGACCTTCCTACTCGTTCTGGACTTAGAAAAGGTGTTAGAAGATTTTTGAATTTTGGAGGATTTTGTGCTTAAAAAAAGGGGCATGAGCTCATGTTGTTTGACCTCCCGTGTCATTTCCAGAGCTGCTGGAGACATTGACGGATTTCTCAGTTCCAAAAATAAAAATATGTCCTAAAGGGTGATCTATAGCTCAACATTTTTCGGCTCCTCTTGTCATCCTGGGTGAGTTGTCAGAATTATGGCCCATCCTATCAAAAAGAAGTTGCATGATTGGATATTTATTGGAGGAGATAGCCCATGTTGTTAGGCCTCTCGTGTCATTCGATGGATTTGCCTACTCATCAAAAAAAAATGTTGTCCTAAATGGTGATGGCCTATACCTCCTCTCTTTTTTTTGTTGCCTTCCTTGTCGTTTTGGATTTATAATAGAAGTAGTTTTGGAATTTGGAAGGAAATTTGGAGGAAAGCATGGGCGCGGATGCTTGAGAGGCTCCAGGTGGGGTGGGATGACAAGTCACAAGTGACAGGTGCTGCTGCGAGAAAAGAATCGAGGAAAAGCGCGGCATCTCTTATTATTGTTGGATTGGAAGCTAGGTGATGTGTACTTGCGGTATTCCTTCCTTCTTCCTTGCTTGTTTCAGTTTCAGCATTGGATGCCTTGAATGAAGAAAAGTTGGTTTCTTTCAGAGTTCAGACCGAAAAAGCAATTTCAGAATTCGATCCAAGGGACCCTGCTACTCTGCTAGCATACTTCCTCTGTACAAATGTAGACGGTGGAGACGAATACATCAGCAGACAGCAGGCAGCAGCAGCCCGAAGGCTCAAGTGTTTCAATTTTGTCCATTCATCTGATTGACATGCAAGCAGAGTAGCTACACAAATTTCCCTAGTCAAGTCAGCTTAGCACTGCAAAATTTGTCCAACTCCAACCTACACCTCCTCCTCTCCTGTAGTAGACTAGCAGGCGGTCAAGGCAGGAAGGTGTGTGCGTCCCCAGCAGCAGCAGCAGGAGGCAGAGGCAGTAGCAGGTGGCCGCACCTCCCGCACGCGCCTGGTGCGACGACCGGCGGCTCGTGCGCGGCGGCGACGATGCCCGCGCGGCAGGACGGGCAGGTGGCGCGCGTGCGCAGCCAGGCGTCGACGCAGGCGACGTGGAAGGCGTGGCCGCATCGCGGGAGCACGCGCAGTGCGTCGCCCTCGGCGAAGTCGGCCAGGCAGATGGCGCACTCGGAGGCGGCGGAGCACGGCGACGACACGGCGAAGGGGACGGTGGGCAGCGCGTCGATGGCCTTCTTCTTGAGGCCCCGGGGAGGAGGCGGGGGGTGAGCTTCACTGGACGAGGACGGAGACGACCCGCGGCCGCGGCGTAGGCGGCAGGCGCATCGGGAGATGAGGGCGAGGCCGAGCACGCAGACGAGCGCGCAGAGGAAGGAGGCCAGGATGACCACCATGTCCGAGTCCGCCGGCACCACCGCTTGGTTTTGTGCAGCTGGGGGAGCAGGCGGCGGCTGCTCGACGTGGAGGAGCCTCGCCGGGGCGCGCATGGTGATGCTGCTCGTGCTTGAGTTGAGTGCTCTCCCTCCCTGTCCCTGTTACTGGCTGCTACTACTGCTAGTGCGCCTAGAGAGGATGAGGAATGGTCGACTGGAATGGATGTGGCTGCTGTTGGACTTGGACTTGCTTCCTTCCTTCATGCCAGGCTGCCAGCAAGCGGCTGACTTTTTATAGACCGCCAGTGTCTGTGTGGGCCCGGCCAAAGCCAACGGGGTCGTGCCATTTGACCATTTGATGAGCTACTCGTGGCGCCACTGACAGCGAGCTAGAGCTACCGGTCACTCACACAACACTCATCAAACTTTCTTTTACAAGAGTGTTTTTTCCCCTTTATAAGAACAACTAGTATTGTAGTATACTACCCTTTTGCACCCGTAAGCGCGTGCAGACACGTGCACTTGTCCTGATGCTGACAAGTAGCATATACGTGCCTAATTAGTTGCACCCGTAAGCGCGTGCAGAAAAGAGACTAGAGCACCCTTTACTGACTGGCTGCGTAGTATGATCATGATATGCAGCAGACGAGGAGGCCGACGACCCATCCATATCCATCCATACAGACTCTCGATCGATCTCAAGTTATGGTGATACTTTTCTTGCATCTGATGGAAATGTAGTAATGTGAATTCGACGATATCCATCCAAGACCAACCCGCATGCCTGTTAAAGAGTAGTGGTAGGCTAGCTGAATATTCCATTCCTGTCACCTCATGCATGCTTTGCATTTTGCTCCCCTTCCTTTCTTCCTCTCTTTCTTCCTCTTCGAAGAAGAAGAAGCAGCAGCAGCAGCACGGATGAGGAGGAGGAGTCGATCGTACTCCATCTTTCCATGCATGCTATGCTATGCCATGCATAAAGGCAATCGCCAGCCGCTGATTCAGCTTTGGTGATCGATCAACCCCATCATCGAAAGGCAATTGTGGACCATATATTCAGTTCAGGCACGCGGATACCATCGATCGATGAATCTATCCTATCCAGGACGAAAGAGTAGTAGATGCATGCATGGACCAGCCGATCGACGATTTGGAGTAGTATAGCACAGCAAATTAAAGCCCTGCTTATCCTCGACACAACAACGCACTTTTTGCCGGCCAGAAAGAAAATTCTAAGTTGCAACCAACAACAATAGGGAGGGGACCATTGCAAAAGCTCCGATACGGTCCTAGAAAGACAGCAACGAACATGGATGCATCATGCATCCCCGCGGTATTATGGATAGCAACGGGCACATTGCCCGCGGGCAGAGGGTTTACAGATCCACACCCGCGAGGCAAACCCTGTACCCGTGTCAACACCCGCCGTCCATCACAGGCAAAAAGTTGTGCCTGTGCCCGTCACCCGCGGGCACACCCGTGCCCGCCAGGCGTCGGGCGGAATCGGGCGGTGGGGCGGGCGAGTCGGGCGTCGGCAGAGCGGCCTCGCGGCGGGGAGCGAGGGTGGTGGCGGCGGCCGCCTGGTATGTGGGGTGCAGGCGTGCGGCTGGGCCTGGGAGGATTAGGAATGAAGGAGAAACCCTAGAAATCGCTTATATAGTTGTATATGATCCACATGTCAAGCGCTATGTTGCGGGTTCGTGGGTTTGGGCACAAGTAAGATATTTTTATGCCCGCGGGCACAAACTCAAACCTGTACCCGTGCCCACGAGTTTTTCGGAGATGAGTATTGATGCTCGTTATTGACATCTTTTTACCCCTATTTATCTTTAATATTAGTACACAAATGATATCAAAACTATTGATCATACGTAATAATCGGACCGTTTTCGTATATACATTGTATTTTGAAGAATATTCTGTTTTCGCAGGCCTACAGACAACAGGACCATACCTGGTGAAGTGAGCAGGCCACCAATTTTGTTTCACCAGCAGGCAGCGAGCCGAACCAGCAAAGGCAACAATATATGATCTCTCAAAATCAATGCAAAGGGACTCGACTCGTTGGTAAAACAGGAAAATATATTGCAAGTTACTAGCAAGCTTCCTAGCCTTGGGGCCTTACTATTTGGATTTGGATTAGCAGCCATAGCTTTTGTTTGGTTCTCAGCTTGCCTAACTTGCTGTTAGCCTGCTTGTCAGCCTCATGCATGCCAGAGGAACAGTTTGTCAATTTTCGTTACGCGGCTAGACCACGGGGTTAAAGTTTAGCTCGGATCACGTCGGATATTTGATGCTAATTAGGAGTATTAAATATATGCTAATGAAAAAAATAATTGCATAAATGAGGGATAATTCGCGAGACGAATCCGTTAAACCTAATTAGTCCATGATTAGCACACGTGATGCTACAGTAAACATGTGCTAATCATGGACTAATTAAACTTAATGGACTCATCTCGCGAATTAGCCCTAATTTATACAATTATTTTTATCATTAATCTATATTTAATTAATACTCTTAATTAGCATCCAAACATTCAACGTGACATGGGCTAAACTTTAACCAGAATCCGAACACGCCCGTTATACCCTAGCTTAAGCAACATTATTACGTGGTGAATTTTGTCCAACTAATTCCATGTCTTATTTTTAGTGCCATCGTTTTTGGGCCATGATGGATCACCTATGGAAGAATGGAACCGAGTCCGGCCCAATTCGAGGCCCAAAAGAAAAAAAATATCAGCAACATGTCCATACCCTACTACAGTGTACTGTATATCCGCCCACCCTTTGGCTACGGTTGGTGTGGTGGTTTGGACTTTGGCGCCGACCAAGTGAATCTCCACGTACAGTAGGAGTCATGGAATGAATCGGATGGAGTGACACGCATGCAGATGCAGATGCTGATGCTGATGCTGATGCCGCATTATTCTCTGCACGAAAACACGTTGTACAGCATTGCTTTGCCGCCACGCACAAAATAAACTCTACTGCGACTAGACTGATGAGTAGTTCCATCCTCACGTACCTTAATTAGCTTATTACTGTAAAGTGAGGTCTTCTTTTCGATGGATCGATCGATCGATCTTTAGCAAAGGTATAGTATATGCAGTTGCTTTAAAAAAGATCGTCTAGCTATTTGACACGATAGGTCATCCCATCCCCACTCCACTCCACTGTTATAGGTAGTACCTAGCACGTGCACTAAGCACTAGCTGGATGGAATGGATCATGCTGGGGGCGACGCTACACGTGATGTATGTATGGATGATTCCGTTCAACCATATAATTCACTTCTTTTGATAGATGTCAAGCGAGATAGCATTATCCTGAATATGAGTTGATACAGCTCATCCAACCAAAACTATTTATCTCGAACTATTTTCACACATGAACTTAAATGGTACATGTAACTGAACACACTCTTGTTTTGTCGTGTCCATCCATGGATACTCATGTTCTCCATCTACAAGGATCCTTTTCCCCGAGGTGGAGGAAAGAAAGGAACGCATGTGGGCGGCCGGCCCATGTTCCCAGCCGCATTTGCATGGATGCATCTAACTAATTAAGAGCTAGCTACACATCATATTGATAGTAGCATACAAAAAACGAAAGAAAAGTTGGAGAAGAGGAGGAAGGAATGGTGGTGCAGATGCAGACGACGAGCCGGCGCTGCGTTGGGCCCACGTGCTCAGCGGGCGTGGCCATTGTCACGTGCACAGGAATGCCCTCAACGGACGCACCTAATCACGGCAATGCCACTACAAGGCATGAGTGCCAGTGGCACGAGTGTGATAACCCTTTGAATCCGAGGCCCTGATGCCTCCGCCGCTACCGAAAGAGTTTGAAAACCCCAGCAGAACCTCCCTTTCCGTCGCTCCGCTCACCTCCCCAATCTGCAAGGTGTGCTGCGCTCCACTCCACTCCACTCGAGCAGCAGCAGCAGCAGCAGTGGCGGCATTGCGCCCGAGCCGCCGCCAAATCTAGGGTTTCCTTCCATGCGCCTTCCCTTCTCCCAAGGCAAGCTCGCCGCCGCTGTCCCTGCTGCTGCTCTCTCCGCGCATTTTCGATTCGATTTTGATTTGCAGATTGAGCGACCCCAGCTCATCTGAATCTCAGGTAAATAAATAACAAAGACCCCGCCGGCACGGGATGGCGGCGCCGGGGCGGAGGCCCGACATGTCCTCCTCCTCGCCCTCGCCCTCGCCGGCCGCCCCGCCATCCTCCGGGAGGCGCCTCCTCCGCACGCAGACCGTCGGCAACCTCGGCGAGTCCATCTTCGACAGCGAGGTCGTACCCTCCTCGCTCGTCGAGATCGCGCCCATCCTAAGGGTGGCCAACGAGGTCGAGGCCACCAACCCGCGCGTCGCATACCTCTGTGAGTTTTAGTTTTTTTTTTAATCATTACTGCTCCTGCATCTGCGCCTACTCAACGCGTTCGACGCAGGTCGCTTCTACGCCTTCGAGAAGGCTCACCGCCTCGACCCTACTTCCAGTGGCCGTGGTGTTCGTCAGTTCAAAACAGCACTTCTTCAGAGGCTAGAGAGGGTACTACTATCCACTATCCATGGCGGCTACTTTGACTTGTTATTTCTACTCTTCATGGAAGATGCATGCTCAAACCTTTTAACTACTCTTCATTCCCTAGGAGAATGATCCCACATTGAAGGGAAGGGTGCACCAGAGCGATGCCAGGGAGATGCAGCGTTTCTACCGTGAATACTACAAGAAGTACATCCAGGCGCTTCAAAACGCCGCCGACAAGGCTGACCGGTCAGCCATTTCACTCTACTGTTAGTTGATGCTACCTGCACTCATGCTGTTGCTCCTCCCATGACACTCTGCCCTCTCTTTGCTACATTGCTCAGTGCCCTGCTCACCAAAGCATACCAAACAGCTGCTGTCTTGTTCGAGGTCTTGAGAGCCGTTAACGTCTCACAGTCTGTCGAAGTCGATCAAGCGGTACTGCATCGTTTCTACTGCCACCAGAGGATTGTTAGTTTTCCATCATATGTACCGTGATACAACTTTCCCATGCAGATTTTGGATACACACAACAAAGTTGAAGAGAAGAAAAAGCTCTATGTTCCCTACAATATTCTTCCTCTTGATCCTGAGAGTACCAATCAAGCTATTATGCGTTACCCAGAGGTTTTCATCCATCCTTGTCCTCATTGGATTGGGAAATAGTACTATCTCATTAGTTGAGTAGCAAGTAAGCTGTTTATAATCTTCGTATTCCTCGTCATTATGTAGATTCAAGCAGCTGTTTACGCTCTCCGAAACATTAGAGGCCTGCCATGGCCAAAGGACCATGAGAAGAAGCCTGATGACAAGAACACTGGTAAAGACCTTCTTGACTGGCTCCAGGCCATGTTTGGGTTCCAGGTAATTGAGCGATACAGAGAATTCGTTGTGCTGTGCTGTACATTGCTTTCAAAATATGCTCCGTCTAACTGCAAGATTCTCTCCTCAGAAAGATAATGTGTCCAACCAACGGGAACATCTCATACTGTTACTTGCAAATGTGCACGTAAGGAAAATACCAAAAGCTGAACAACAGCCAAAGGTGAGCATTTAAACCCCCCTTTTTTTCCGTTTGAATATTTGGGTGGAACAAAAATACCTCCTTTTGGATTATTCCCCATTTGCATACTAATGATGTGATCATGTCCTATTTTTCAGTTAGATGACCAAGCTCTGGATGCTGTAATGAAGAAGCTATTTAAGAATTATAAGAAGTGGTGCAAGTACCTTGGCCGCAAAAGCAGTTTATGGTAGGTTCAAAGCAATTATGGAATGTACAGGAACCACTTGAACTGATTTTCTTATAGCTATGGTTGCATTTCTTGTTTTATATCTATTTTTTAATTTGTCAACCATCACATCACAACATTTCATCCCGTAAAGTTGCTTCCTCTTGAAAGGGATACTGCATCTCTTAATGCTTCTCTAACAGTAGCTGAATGGTCTCCAGGTTGCCAACTATTCAACAGGAAGTACAGCAGCGTAAGCTTCTTTATATGGGTCTCTACCTGCTGATTTGGGGTGAGGCGGCTAATTTGAGATTCATGCCAGAATGTCTTTGTTACATCTACCATCATGTAAGATCAGCTTGTGCTCTTTTTTTTTTCTAGATTTACTTTCATATATTATTCTTCAGTTTAGAAATAACAACAACAATAACCTAGCTGTAGTGTTCTGGTGTACTCAATGGGGAATGGTTGCATGCTGGTACAGATCTTTATTTATAAGTTTTAATTCTGGTGAGTCCATCCTGATAAAGGCTCCTTTGCATCTTAATAGATGGCTTTTGAACTCTATGGCATGTTGGCCGGAAATGTGAGCCCAATGACTGGTGAAAATGTTAAGCCAGCATATGGTGGTGATGAAGAAGCCTTCTTGATGAAAGTTGTGACTCCAATATACAAAGTTATAGAGAAGGTATAACATTTGCAGATTTTAGTTTTTAAATGTTATCATACATTCATTTCAAATCTGACCAGTTTTGTTAACAGGAAGCAGAAAGGAGCAAGACTATAAAATCAAAACACTCGCATTGGAGAAACTATGATGATCTAAATGAGTACTTTTGGTAAGTGATGATTGAACTGAATTGGTATTTTCTATTTTGTGGTCTAGATTGTAAAGAAAGCCAAATCATTCCTATATTGCTTGTCAGGTCAGTAGATTGTTTCCGGCTAGGGTGGCCTATGAGGGCTGATGCTGATTTTTTCAAGACTCCCAAGGATGCCTATCCTAATCGTCTGAATGGGGTAGGTTCCTGTTCACACTAATATTTCCATACTTCTATCTTGCCAATGTGTAACTTATGAGCCTTTATTGTCTCATCTTATGTGTAATATTCATTGTCGTAACTACTTACGCATTGAACTTGACCATACAATTTTCTGGCCAGGAGCTGCATACTATTTGTTCTTTTTTCTGGTAGATACACTCATTTAGCTATATGTTCCTTTTGATATGTGATATTACGCGAGCTAGATTTGAGCTACTTGCTTTTCATGCCTTTTAACTTGTACGTTATTTTGTTTACCTTGCAATAAATATCCATGAATTTGTTGTATCTATTGTTCCTCTAACATAAAGCAAGCAAAAATAGAGTGTGGGCAATAATCCTTATTTGTACCCATTTTTTTATTGTGATCCAGGAGAACACTTCTGTGGGTAGCGTTCATTGGATGGGAAAGGTTAATTTCGTGGAGATACGTTCATTTTGGCACATATTCCGTAGTTTCGACAGAATGTGGATCTTCTTGATACTATCCTTACAGGTTAATTGCCCTTTCTTCAGCACTTTCACTCTGTTACACTTCTTTCCATCTCTCAGTTTGCTGAACATTGCCATCCCTTCAGCTTCCTATATTTCTGATGGTATTTGGTTTTAATATAGGCCATGATTATACTTGCTTGGAATGGTGGCACACCAAGTGATATCTTTGACACAAAAGTGTTTAAGCAGGTTTTGAGCATATTTATTACTGCTGCAGTTTTGAAGTTGGGTCAAGGTATTTGGTCCTTGCTCCATCCCTTCCTCGTCCTGTTAGCATATTTGTCAATGCACGCCATAGGTTTTTTGCCCGGGAGCTCAGTAGTTGTTACAGAACTTTGATATGCCAATGTAATTAGAAGGTTTTCATGTTTCTGGTACTCTTTGTGATAAAACAGCATGTACTTTCTCAAGCTATTCTTCCCATTGAGATACCCTGATCCTACTTCACTCTATTTTCGCTACCTGCCATTTGCTTTTGGCAGCTAAAAAAAATACTAGCAGCGTTGATAGGCATGCAAAAATACTGGCAGCGTTGATAGGCATGTAATTTAGCATTCAGTTTCTTGACTGATGAATAACGAATTTGTAACATGACACTGAAGGGTCATATAAGTGCATCATTTTTTTTTTTGGAGACAAGCACCTTATTCTTCATTTGCATGTATATTTCTTACATTTAGGTTGAATTTCATAAATTTAAATCAGTCTGCAATGTGTTAAACAGCTCTCCTGGACATCATATTTGGCTGGAAAGCAAGAAGAAGCATGTCATTTGCAGTGAAGCTGCGATATGTCTTGAAGTTAATATCAGCTGCTGCTTGGGTTGCGATTTTACCTGTAACTTATGCATATACCTGGGAGAATCCTACTGGTCTTGCAAGAACAATAAAAAGCTGGCTTGGTGGTGGTCAGAATCAACCATCTTTATACATTTTGGCTGTTGTGGTATACTTGGCTCCAAACATGCTTGCCTCCATGCTATTTCTTTTCCCATTCCTCAGAAGGTACCTAGAAAGTTCAAATGTTAAGGTCATAACGTTCATGATGTGGTGGTCTCAGGTAGCTTTCGTCCTCTTGTTTGCTGCTATTTAGATGGTTAAGGTTGTCGATTTCTGTTTCCAATGAGATCCTATGTTAAATCTGCAGCCACGTTTATTTGTTGGCAGAGGAATGCATGAAGGCGCATTCTCCCTCTTCAAGTATGTTAACATATTAGCTCATCTTCTCATTGTCTTCTTCTAGCGTTACATCTTTTCCAGTTACTGAGCATTGTTATCCTGATAGGTATACCATGTTCTGGGTTCTTCTTTTAGCAATGAAGTTGACAGTAAGCTTCTATATCGAGGTAAAGATCCATTTCTTCCATCTTGTTTATTGTACTTTGTCCGCAGATGCTTCATTTTGGTATGCTTGAACATGAAGTTTGTGCCATCATTATTAAAGAACAAAATAAATAAAAATATCTGACAGCATGGACCATGATTTTTTTCAAAGTGTATTTATTGTGGAATTGACCATTACGGAACTGTTGATGTGGGAATTAGAGTGTCACATCATGTTTGCTGCAATTGTGGGCTTTGCCTGAACTTTGGTGCATGGAACTCAATGGGTATATCTTCAGTCATACAGTAACATTCAAAACATAAGCCATTCCTTTGCTTGAATGTATAAAATTTAACACATCATTGAGCAACAACACTTTGTTTGCACATGTCAAATGCTGCAAGGGGGCTTGTCTAATGTTTGATTATTATCCATTTGTTTGTGTATTTAATATGGTGCGGCTACTAAGGTATCTAATGCTGCTGGTCATTCATTTTTTGTCTTTTTGTAGATCAAGCCTCTGGTACAGCCGACCAAAGATATAATGAGAGAACCAATCAGGACATTCCAGTGGCATGAGTTTTTCCCTCATGGTATTATCCTGAAATTTCCTATATTACATTTTGGATTTATTTTGGTGTTCTTATTTATATTTAATTTGCAGGAAGTAACAATATTGGTGTTGTTATTGCACTTTGGGCTCCAATAATTCTGGTGTGTCTCGACTCCTTTCGCCCCATTTAAGAAGAATTCGTTAACCAATGTGTTGAGACTTGTTAGTGAAATTATCCAGGTATATTTCATGGACACACAAATTTGGTATGCACTTTTCTCTACACTGATTGGTGGTATCTACGGGGCTTATCGTCGTCTTGGCGAGGTTAGTAATATACCTACATATCTTGCTTCATTGCTCAATGCATTATATGTGCTGGCCCTTTGTTGGTTTCTGGAAAAGACTTTTTTCACCTAATGTCGTGGAGCATTATTTATCATGAGGAACTTATGCTAGACTCCTTGGTACATGAAACCAGATAAGGACACTAGGAATGTTGAGATCTCGCTTTGAATCTTTGCCTGTGGCCTTCAATGAGCGCTTGATCCCTTCTGATGCAAACAAGAGGAAAGGTTTGCGGGCTGCTTTTTCCAGGAAACCCAAGGTATTCATTTCTAGTGTGAAACTTGGCTTTATGAGTAGATCATTAGCATATCTCTGTTGAACAAACAATATTTTACCTGATATACTTTGATTTTTAGGCTTCTGATGATGAGAAAGAGGAAGAGAAAAGAGCTGCAAGATTTGCTCAAATGTGGAACCTAATTATCACAAGTTTTCGTGAAGAAGATCTCATAGATAACAGGGAGATGGATTTACTACTTGTTCCATATTGTAAAGATCGTGAATTGAATATATTCCAGTGGCCGCCATTCCTACTTGCTAGCAAGGTATACACTTTCAATCATTCTGTATTTTCTCTACTTACCGTGATTGTGGATTCAGGTGTTAATTGTTTTTTTACTGTACTGTAGATTCCAATAGCGTTGGATATGGCGGCAGACAGTGGTGGAAAGGACCGTGATTTGACAAAGAGAATGGGATCCGATCCATACTTTTCCTATGCTATCAGAGAATGCTATGCTTCCTTCAAAAACATCATCAATACTTTAGTGTTTGGACAGCGTGAGAAACTGTATGTTTTATCTTAGCAGGATTGTTATTTTTTAAGAAATGGAGCTCGATTGCATAATCCAGGGACCAAACATGTAGATCACATGATAGCTCCTTGTCTGGACCGAATGCAACATCGCACCAAACCTAATCTTATACAAGTTCTGCTCGAAACACTCTATGCCTTTAGTTTAAAAAGAACGAAGCTATGATAAATTGCAAAATCTGAGGTTAGAGTCTCTAATTTGTCCTCAACTGTCATGCATGTAACTTTTGAGCATGTTATGGTGTTCGAGTCACCATGTTGTGGCCTGGAGGTGCTGAGACTAAAAAATGAGTACCTTTATTTGAATTGAGGGGCGACCTTGTCCCATATCAGAAGGGAAAAGAGGAGTTTTTTTTTTGTGTGTGTGGGGGGGTGTATGCTGGCATATCTGTGAAATTTAATGTACTTTTGCATGTTTTGTTACTGGCTTGCAACATCTGCTTAGCTGAAGCTCCTTTTGCTGCTTATTTCAGTGTCATAAAAGAGATTTTTGATGTTGTGGATAAGCACATAGCAGAGGAAACCCTGATAAGGGATCTAACTATGAGGAGCCTTCCTGCACTGAGCAAGAAGTTTATTGACTTACTTGAGTTACTGGTACAAGACTTTCCATCATTGTTTTAGGTTGTGTTCAGAAAGGATAGCTTCTCACTGCATCAATTTCTTTGTATTACAGCAAAAGAATAAAGAAGAAGACTTGGGTCAGGTCGTCATTTTGTTTCAAGATATGCTTGAGGTGGTCACAAGGGACATAATGGAGGAAGAGCAGCTTGGAGGGTGAGGAGTTTAGTTTCTGCTGTAATCCTTGATACTCTTCTTCAAATAGAATCATACACATGCCATTTTTTTTTTGCCACAGCCATTATATTTTTGCGATGCAGCTCTGCTTGCTTTCTTGCTGTTAACCGTTTTTACCTGAAAATTGTAGTGTTTTAGGGCTTGGGTGGTATTTGCTGACTGCTGCAAGGAGTCTCACAATGCTCTTTTGTTCTAATCTTGGAGCTTAGTTCCAGTTCTAATTCTACATACAGCTTAGTTATTCTTTTTATATACATCTTTTGTCATGGTATCCGGTGATTTTGGAAATTGATGATCGTCTGATCTCTCGTGACCTTTTATGGCCGCTTGTTCTTCCAGAATGTTGGAATCCATACATGGTGGACATAATAGAAGACATGAAGGAATTACACCACTAGATCAGCAAGATCAGTTGTTTGCTAAAGCTATTAGGTTCCCCATGGAGGAATCGGATGCATGGACTGAAAAGGTTTGATTGTCATCCCTTTATTATTTTTAGTAACAAATTCTGGCATGAAGATTTTGTCCTTCACGTTGTTATAATGAACTATTTACGTTTCAGATAAAGAGGCTTCACCTTCTGCTAACTGTGAAGGAGTCTGCTATGGATGTCCCTACAAACCTTGATGCCAGAAGGCGAATATCGTTCTTTGCAAATTCTCTGTTTATGGAGATGCCAAATGCTCCTAAAGTGCGGAATATGTTACCCTTCTCGTAAGTTTTCACTGCTTGCTATGCGCGAATTTGATAACCTGTGTTCTTCTCAAACCTTGTTTGTTAAAGATTGATCGTTATATTACTTTCTCGCTGTGTAGTTTTTTGTTCTCAATGTCATATATGACTGCCGTGATTGCTTCATAACCATCTGATGGCTGTAGAGTTTTCCTTGTTAATATCATATATTGTCTACCGTGATACATAACTATCTGAAATGATTTTGTTTTTTTTTTGTCTGTGTTTTGTTTGAACTGCATTATTCTCAGTTATTTGTTTCATTTGGGCAACCCTGATTATATATTTTTGTCTTGCATATGTTAGTTTTTGCACCTTTTTTCACAATACCTGTGAGCTCTTGCCTGGTCACTTTTGCAAAATGTTATATTTTCCTGCAATGATTTCTATACTGCAGTGTCTTGACTCCTTATTACAAGGAAGATGTTCTGTTCTCCTCACAAAATCTAGAAGAGCCAAATGAGGATGGAGTTTCCATCCTTTTCTACCTACAGAAGATTTACCCAGGTTATTTTCTCCCTTCTGTAGCACTTTACTTGGATTGATGTTGATTCGAATTATTCTGGTTTGGTTCTTCGATGTCCTCTGAGAAACTGACACTGCAACATTGCATTTGTTAACCTCTTTGAAGATGAATGGAAAAATTTCCTTGAAAGAGTGGACCGAAAGAGTGAGGAGGAGCTCCGTGAGGACGAAGAATTGGAAGAGGAGCTTCGTCTTTGGGCATCATATAGGGGACAGACATTGACAAGAACTGGTATGCTATATCTTGTGTGTGATCCAGATTTGTATTATTTTTTTTCTAAAGAAACATTTTAAATATGTATTGTATTCATTTAATTTTGTGGTTGCTACTGTTATCTACACAGTAAGAGGGATGATGTACTACCGAAAAGCTTTGGAGCTTCAGGCTTTTCTTGATATGGCCCAAGATGATGGTATTTCTAATGGCTCACTCTATGCTGTTGATCTGAAATGTGTGCCTTTTGATGTATTTACTGACTTCTCTTCCTTGTTCATTAGATCTTATGGAAGGTTACAGAGCAACTGAACTGATGTCCGAGGACTCACAATTAATGACACAGTGCAAGGCCATAGCTGACATGAAGTTTACATATGTTGTCTCGTGTCAGCAATATGGAATCCAGAAACGGTCTGGCGAACCTTGTGCACATGACATATTGAGGCTAATGACAACGTGAGTTTCTTAAAAACTCTGCATAAATGCTATTCTACAAGTAGGATGTGAATATTTATTTTTTTTGCTCATTTTCAAATTACATGCTCATATATGAAAAGAAGTTTATGGTATTGTAGTAGTTTTGCTTTTGCATGGATTCAGAATGTTTGTTGATCTAGAACAATCTAAGAATGGCACTATTTTAAATAGAGTATGGCAGGAGCTAAGGGACTTTCCTTGCTCACTGCTAGAGGTGCTGATTAGAAGGTCAAGTGGTCAGGTCTTTCCAGCACTTTTATCCGTGATTAAGTTCATATAGTTCTAGTGTGTGTGTCTGGGTGTCTGTATGACTCCTACTATTTTTTTTTTCTCGAACAATGCAGGAGAGCTGCGTGTCATTTCATTAAGAGGGGAAAAACTCCTTCTACTATTAATACAATGATACGCAGTTCTCCTGCGTGTTAGAGAAAAAAAATGGCACTATCTTTAGTTTGAATGTGAGTTTTGTTTATTACCATGCAGGATCTCTGTCCTATGTACATATGTTTTGGTGTTCTTGTGTTACTTATCCTTTTAGATAATCAACATACCCTGTGAAGTTTTGTGTTTATAATTTTCACCACAATCAAATAAACACAGGCAAAGCTTTGCAGGGTATTTTGTAGTTATTCAGGGCACTGAAATAACAGAAAGGGCTTTTTGACAGATATCCATCGCTGCGGGTTGCCTATATTGATGAAGTTGAAGCGCCTAGTCAGGATAGGAACAAGAAGGTTGAAAAGGTTTACTACTCGGCATTGGTGAAGGCTTCTGTTACAAAACCTAATGAGCCTGGCCAGAGTCTTGATCAGGTAATGGAAACAAAATGCTTTGTTAATTTGGTATTCCTTGGGTGAAATTTGGTCAGGTTTATCTTTCCTTGCTTGATATGACACTTGGTTTGGGAGTGGGGTAGTAATCCCTTCATCTTGGCCTTATATGCACTACCTTCGTCCCAAAGTCATGTAGCCCCGAAGAACTTTGGTGATGTATAAATATTTATTTGAATGCTTGTTGTAATTTTGAGTGCAGCTGTTAGGATTGTTCCATGTTCAATCTAGAAAAGTTCAAGATCTTTCAAATGAAATGTCCAATTTACAGTGACCAAATTCTTTGGAAGCAATGGTTTCTCACAGCCTTAGTGGTCCAAGTTGTGTTGCACTTATTTGCCATCTATGTTTTCGCTGTAGGTCATCTACAAGATAAAACTGCCAGGTAATGCTATTTTAGGTGAAGGAAAGCCAGAAAATCAGAACCATGCAATCATATTCACTCGAGGCGAGTGTCTCCAAACTATTGATATGAATCAGGTACAGCTCTGTGCAATTTGAGGTTTTAGGAAATTATTTTTGCATTCTTGTTCATTTGCTTATGTTGAGTTGTCATGGCAGGAACACTATATGGAGGAGGCTTTGAAGATGAGGAATCTGCTGCAAGAGTTTGAGGAGAAACACGATGGTGTGAGATACCCGTCAATACTTGGTGTAAGAGAGCACATATTTACTGGCAGGTAATTTTCCATGTTCTACTTTTCTGAATTATGATTAAATTATGCACGTACGTGGCTATGGCATTATCTTGTATTATTTTGAGCTATATTTAGTATTTTTTCGTTTCCAATTGTAATTTGTGATTAAATCTTTGCTAAATTTTGTGCAGTGTTTCATCCCTTGCTTGGTTCATGTCAAATCAGGAGACTAGTTTTGTGACTATTGGACAACGTGTGCTTGCCAATCCGCTGAGGTATACATCTGAGATCAATTGTACATTCACTGTATGACATTGCGCAGTCTATTGGTTCTATTTTGTTAACTGCTCGGTTTATTTGTTCTCCCCAAGGTTACTAGTACTGGACAGTAACTTGATTCTAAAAGACCTTCTGTAGTTCTTGGCATTGACATTCTTTTTCTTAACACCACTTTGTCCAGGGTTCGATTTCACTATGGCCATCCTGATATCTTCGATCGTCTTTTCCACCTTACAAGGGGTGGTGTGAGTAAAGCATCCAAAATTATCAATCTTAGCGAGGACATATTTGCAGGTACTAACCTTTTGCTATTGCTGCTTGACTTAGTAAATCTTGAACTGTTCTGGTGTGGTCTCTTATGTTGTTTTATGATGCAGGGTTTAATTCCACACTGCGTGAAGGAAACGTTACTCATCATGAATACATGCAAGTTGGCAAGGGAAGGGATGTGGGTCTTAATCAAATATCTCTATTTGAGGCAAAGATAGCAAATGGAAATGGCGAACAGACACTGAGCCGTGACATCTATCGGCTGGGTCACCGCTTTGATTTCTTCAGAATGCTGTCTTGTTACTATACAACAATTGGTTTCTACTTCAGTACAATGGTATTTTGCTAACCTGAACTTATCAGTTTTAACAGCCATTCATTGTTTAATGCTTAACCTTTGTGGTTTTTCTTTTTGGACTTAGATTACAGTGTGGACCGTGTATGTTTTCCTCTATGGGCGGTTATATCTTGTCCTAAGTGGACTTGATGAAGCACTGGCTACTGGAAGGAGGTTTGTGCACAATACGCCTCTCCAGGTTGCTCTTGCATCAGAGTCTTTTGTGCAACTTGGATTTTTGATGGCGCTACCCATGATGATGGAAATTGGCCTGGAGAGAGGATTCAGAACAGCTTTGAGTGACTTTGTACTAATGCAACTCCAATTGGCATCTGTTTTCTTCACATTTTCACTTGGGACCAAAACTCATTACTATGGAAAGACATTGCTCCATGGAGGAGCTGAGTATAGAGCCACTGGACGTGGATTTGTGGTGTTCCATGCCAAATTTGCTGACAACTATCGGCTTTATTCCCGAAGCCATTTTGTCAAGGGTATTGAGCTGATGATTTTGCTAGTCGTGTTTGAAATATTTGGGCAGTCATATAGAGGGGCTATAACATACATCTTCATCACCATCTCCATGTGGTTCATGGTGGGCACGTGGCTCTTTGCGCCATTCTTGTTCAATCCTTCTGGATTTGAGTGGCAGAAGATTGTGGATGACTGGACTGATTGGCACAAGTGGATCAGTAATCGTGGAGGTATTGGTGTAGCACCAGAGAAAAGCTGGGAATCATGGTGGGACAAAGAACAGGAGCCTCTTCGACACTCTGGGAAGCGTGGTACAATTGTTGAGATACTGCTTGCATTGCGTTTCTTCATCTACCAATATGGGCTTGTGTATCATTTGAATATAACAAAGAAGATAACCAAGGATACCCACAGTGTGCTGGTAATTTACTTATCTTATTTGGCAAATTAAGGTGGTTTCATCTGTTTATGCTGATGCGGTGTTTCTAACTAATGCTCTTTTGCAGGTCTATTGCTTCTCATGGGTTGTAATTTTTGTTATCTTGCTCGTTATGAAGGTATTATTCAATTTTTATTTTTCTTCAATTAACTGTGGCACTCAGAGGTCCCAGAGAAGAGTAGGTTGTGATAATGATGCCATTAGGCAGTGAGATTTGAGGATCCCTTTGATTCATATAATAGAGCAATCTTGGTGTCCATAGAATTAACCTGCTTACCTATCGAGATGCTAGAATCGTAATAAAATGTTTTGCCTTTGAACAAGAACTGCCTATGGTTTAGCTGGTCTCCATCTAGCTGGTGCACTCAGTTATTGTATTTTCTTTTCCAGACTGTTTCAGTGGGCAGGAGGAGGTTCAGTGCAGAGTTCCAGCTTGTGTTCCGGTTGATCAAGGGTCTCATATTTATAACATTTACATCCATTGTGATAATCTTGATAGCAATCCCTGGCATGACAGTTCTGGACATCTTTGTGTGCATCCTTGCTTTCATGCCGACCGGATGGGGTTTGCTCCTGGTTAGTGCCTGAACATGTTTCTATCTTTCCACCATCCCTCCCTCTTGATTACATGCGTTATTTATTATTCTTGGGTTGCCCCTTTTTTGCAGATTGCCCAAGCGATCAGGCCTGTGATTCAAAAGATCGGGCTCTGGGGATCCATCAAGGCTCTTGCCCGGGGCTACGAGATCCTGATGGGGCTCCTCCTGTTCACACCCATCGCCTTCCTTGCTTGGTTCCCGTTCGTGTCCGAATTCCAGACGAGGATGCTGTTCAACCAGGCCTTCAGCAGAGGTCTGCAGATCTCCCGTATCCTTGGAGGGCACAAGAAAGACCGAGCGACCAGGAACAAGGAGTAGAGGTGGAAGCTATCTAAGATTGTGCACCCCGAAATTTTGTCGTGCGCTCTGGTGGTGTCAGAGAATTGGGTGGTGGGGAGCATGGTGCAGTAGGCTAGCAAGCATTTTTCAGACTGGAGTGTATGTACCTGTAGGATCAGAAGTGTTGCACCTAATGCTAGTAGTATGTAAAGCTGTATCGCTGCTAAGCAAGGTGCCTGACCCCCCGTCCGTGTTCTGGATTAGTAGGCAGCTGTATCTGATATTTCGATGGTGACCATAGAACCTAAGCAGATGTTGATTGTCCAGATGGGGTCAGATTTGCAACCCATGTTATGTAGCGTGCACTCATAGTATCTGGGAGGGAAGGAGGTGGGAAGGAAAATCAGTTGTTGGTTGCTAGGGTGGGTTGGCAATGGCATGGATTGATCGCTGACCAGGTAACAACAGCCTCTGGCATTGGCATGAGATGAGGTGCTTCAACGGCACTGCGAGTTACCCACTAGCACTGATGCATGCAACGGACTTCGTTTGTAAGTAGTAGCACCGATAACAAATATTAAAATGAATGCAAACAAAAAAGAAATCCGGAAATACTTATTGCTCAGGTGAGGTAAACATTTGTTTTGTAGACTCGGTTGAATAATCAAGATCTTTCTAGCCCTGTAAGAGTAATTGTTGTTGGTACAGCAGAGCAGGGACAAAGCATCCATGGAATTGTTGGGTTGGCCATGGGCCGATCGCTGCCACCAATCAGATACGGCACTACCTACCGACTCAACTCGCAAACTGGCATGTCCATTTTCTATTCAGGATGAGAGAGAGATCTTTTGGGCGATTTCTAGTGGGGACACGTGGACGCGGTGAGGTGGCGGGAAGAGTCACCCACACCACACTCTCGCCATCGCTGCTTCTCCAGATCCGCATCATGTGGACAGGAGAGCAGCAGCATATTGCTTCGTATTCTATGCCCTTCCTATTTCTTTTCCTAGTCATGCATGCGTGTACCTCCTCCTCCTCTTGTCCACAGCTTTGCAGGGCCCACCGTATTTAAGCATATGGACCACACTCATTTTCTTCCAGCTTCCATCTATCTATCGTAATAATACAAACACATTTCGTTGTGTGCACTGCGTCTTGCTACCTGTCAAGCTTGTGTCCACTAGTAATTTGTTGCCAAAATCTTGAAAGCAACACTACCAGGTCTAGCATCATTGATAATAACTAATATAAGCATATGACAAATTAATTTTTGAACAACTAGATTGTCCTCAACATCGTATATTTAAGAAAGGACGAGAAAGAACAGAGGTAATGAGAGTTGGGGTGATACAGGGATTAATGAAAAGGAGGGAGGCTTTGCTAAGCTGCCTAAGCTGATTAGTGGTCGATAGTTTAAAATGGGGATTAGATTAGCAGCTAAGCACATCACCCTAAGCAGCTCGCTAAAACTTGTGGCCAGGGATGCTCGGGGCCTAATTTTAACGCCGGCCACATGGTGGCGGTGGGCCCCGCTGCCTACCGCTGGACCTCGGGGGTTTGGTTGGGTCAGAGGGTAGACACGTGTCGAGAGATGGCGTGACGTGGCCGGGAAAAAGCGCAGCCAACCAAGAAAGAGAGAGATGGTTGTGGCCACGCTTTGCTTGGTCAGTCGCTCAACAGCAGCAATTTTCAAAAAATGATCAGACATATTACCACTCCATCCTTAAAAAAATGCATTTCTAACTATATATCCCTATCCTCTACATATTTGATGGATGGATTACGAAAAGTAAATTCAAGAAATGAAGCTCTCTTGAACCCTTTCCTGGATCACTTTAATACCCTATGTATGCCTACAAAATCGTGCACAAAGAAAATGTTGGCTTCTCCCTTACTGTGTGTCTTTACTCGTCTAGCCCTTCTTAATTAATATGATAGATATATCTCTTGCTATTCATTTTTTAAAAGATTATGTTTTACTGCTCAGTGCTCACCACAAAGCTTAGCTGTACCTACCAGGAGGTTCGAAATTTTTATTTTTATTTTTTAAAAAAAGCTACCAGGTTTGTGTTGCTGTGTGTAACATCACAAACTGTACGCACTGTCTATTGGTTCGGATAAATAAATAAAAAATACATGCATGGTCGATCAAATTTCCTGTGGCCGAAATGAGGCGCCTCGCCTGGCCGGACAAAGCGGAGAAAGGGAAATGCCACTACCACTTTCTTTCTTTCTTCACGACAAATTCTCTTTTTTTTCCCTTCCGGTATGCATGGCTAAGTTTATCCAAATGAAATACCAGCCTCTCCTGTGCTGAGCGGTTGCAGATATTTGTAGGTCAGGGTTTTTCTCAGCCCCTTCCTACGGATTTCGACATATGCAAAACATCCTCAACCCATTTCGACATGCAAAACATCCTCCACCATGCATGATGCATGACAATTCTAAAATAAAATGTATTGGCAGCACAATAACAATCTTGTTTCCTGAACTGACTGAGGATATGGAATCACAAATACTAGTCGTTTTAGCTGTTCCTGGAATCATAAATACTAGTCGTTTCAGCTTTTCTAAATTTATAAATTTATTATAGATATAGATATACGTTATATCTATGTGAAATCTTAAAATATCAGTAGTGAGGATAAGCACCGGAAACGGGAAAGCGACCCTCTCTCAAAACCGAAAAAAAAGAAAGGGAGAAAAAAATCCTGGGAGCGATGCGTGCCCCTGCACGTGGGCCCCATTCTCCCGGGGGCTCCCCAGCCACTAGATCCCTGGTCCTTCTGGAAATTTCCAGCCCTGACAAGGGGGCCCCACGTCCGACGTGGCCCGCCTCCCTCCCCTTGCTTGCCCCCAAAAATCTTCTCGCCGCTTCCTTCTCGATCCTTCCTCTCGCCATTTGCAGCTCCTTCCTCCTCCAGGAATCTCCGCCGATTCCTCTCCGCCGCTCCTTCCTCCCCTCCCACCCGCCTCGCCCGTGCTGCTCTGCTCACGCAGCGCCCCCGTTCCTCGCCGGATTCTCCCCCAGGCCGATATTTCCATTTCTTCCTCTCTTTTTGTTTCCTGTTGAGTTTGTCGGGCTCGCCGAGAAGCGAATTTTTTGTGTCTCCTGGGCGATCCCGGTCGCAAAGGCGGGAGATTTCCTCCGGTTCGACCTCCGCTTCTGTTGACGCTGCCGCCGGTGCCGGTGCTGGCTGCTTCTGTCCTGGGCGCTCCGAGCGCTACAGGTCGCCAAGGGGAACCGGAGATTCGAGCTCTGGGCCCGTCTCATGGCGTCCATGGCGCAGGTCGAGGTAAAGATCTCTTCTTTGTCTTTTGCCCCCTTGATACTTCCCTGTCGGTGTTGGAAGTAGATTTTAACTTTCAGTTGGGTGAAGAAGTAGTAGTGCTTTTTCCGGTGCCCATTGGAGTTTCAGATTTCTTTTGTAAAATAATTGTTTCCATGTGGATTATTGGTAAAAAACTGTTTTTAATTGAAATATTTTATCATATTCTTAAAAATTGTGCTGTTTCTAGACGCTTCTTCTTTGGGTTTGGGTTGCACGCAAATCATGGTATCCGTATGGAGAGTTCCAGAACGAGATGGGCAATACCAGCATGCATGATTAAAGATATCTGGCGCACCGGTAAAGCCAAAATGCCAAATTCGGGAAAAAATGCGTTTTCTGGTAGTTTGTTGTATCCGTTTGCGCTTTTTCTTTTTACCGCGATAACTACTACACCATTTAAGATTAAAAGGCAGTAATCAAAGTTTAGCTTAAGCAGTTCCCACCAGCGTATCATTACCAGCTCTTTTACATGTGTAAGATTGGAAACACTGTATCAGCTCAAATCTGGACATTTTTGCATGGTAAAATTTAGCATGATTTCGACTTCTAATAGGTAGCACAAGAAAGTAACTTGATATTCTGAAACTGTATCCAGCAATAGCCAATAGCAGCACGTTTTAGCTGAAGCACTAATCTTTGTTTCCTGTTGTTGCCTACAGGAAAGGGATGGATTAGACTCATCTGGGTTGTCAATTGACAAAAGGTTGCCGTTGGATGCTGTCAAATCTCCTCTGAAGGATGATGCAGTGCAACCCAAGGAGGGGATGGATGGGTACCCTGTCAAGGTACCCATTTCTTTTCCCACTTTTGAGATCCGTATGCAAATGCCAGTTGGTTCTTTTCAGTGTGTATTTGTGTACTATCCTACAGCACTGTCACCATCCCTAATGACAGCACACCGGTTCAAATAGGTTAGGAAGCCTTACACGATCACAAAGCAGCGGGAGAAGTGGACGGAGGAAGAGCATGAGAAGTTCCTGGAGGCACTGAAGCTTTATGGTCGGTCTTGGCGCCAGATACAAGGTGCGTGCAGACTGCATATGTGACTGCGACCTTATGTTTGAGCGCATTGGCGATTGGTTTTCTGATTTGTCCAAACTGTTGTTTAGAACACATTGGCACAAAGACTGCTGTCCAGATTCGGAGCCATGCTCAGAAGTTTTTCTCCAAGGTGCTTAACCCTCCTGATAGTTGTGATAAATTAAGCTGCTATTACTAAATTGACGTTAGTATATCATTACATATGGTTGTATGATGAGATTTGCTAGCAGCTAACTCTGAACTATTGAATTCTCTCCCCTATTTCTCATGCCAGTTGTTACTGTGCAGGTGGTGCGCGAACCTGGGGCAAGTAATGCAATTGAGATCCCACCCCCTAGGCCAAAGAGAAAACCACTGCATCCATATCCTCGCAAGTGTGCCGATTCCAGCACCTTGGCAAATCCTGCAGTGGGCCAACCAAAGCTTGCCCCTATATCATCGTCGTCTGGTTACAACGTAGAGAATGGTTCACCTGTGTCTGTGCTATCTGCAATGCAGTCGGATACTTTTGGGTCATCAGTATCAAATCCATCAACAGGGTGTACGTCCCCTGCATCATCAGATGATGGGAATAATGCCCCTGTGTTGGTGAGTGAAGAGGAAAATTTACTTACTCAACAAGTTGAGGATGATCAGTCCCGTCAGGTAAACAAACATTCATTGTATGGTGATGGTCTTTTCAAAACGGTGACTTAATGAATGAGGATGTATGCTTATCGGGTTGGGCTTGCTTCAATTTCAGGAAATGAAGCTGGACAACAGTGATGGCGACTTATCTGAAGAGGATTCATCGGGAGGAGTGCAAGAAACAAGTTTGAAGCTATTTGGGAAGACGGTTATCATCCCAGACCCAAAGAAAGTTTGCTCCTCGGATGGGGGCTGCGGAGATGGTGAGAAAAGCTCCCAACCTTCTAAGCAAGAAGTGTTACAAGCATCCTCGATTGGAGGGGTGGCAGCGTACCCTACCCATAATGGATGGCTTCTTCCATACCATTCTTTCCAGTTTCATATGGGTGATTCAGGGAATGCTAGGATTTCCCCTCTTCATGTATGGTGGCCTTACTATGGTTTCCCGGCCGGCCATCCAAGAGGATTTGGTATGGGGCTGCCTACTGAAGGTACCTGTGAGAGTGATACCGGCAAGAGCCTTTCGGCTGAATCTAGTTCAGACTGCCTAGGCAATGTTCAGACAACGGCCCCTACCAACTGCAAAGTTGTCAAGGAGCCACTTGGGGCAATTCAGGTGCCAGAGTCAGCTCTAAGTTTTGAGCTGAAACCGAGCACGAATTCGGCCTTTGCAAGAGTGAAGCCGGGAAGCAGCAGAGATCATTCTCTAAGGGGATTTATGCCATATAAAAGGTGTAAGGTCGAATAACCCAGCCAGACATTTCTCTGCAGCTAATTTTAACTGAGATTAATTGTGAACAGTAGAGAGCAGTTGCGCACGCCCCTTGTTCCAGCGTGCGCGCCATTTTTTTACTTGCAGAGGCAGAGATTGGCCGTGTATTTGCATCAATTGTTTCCTGTTTGCAGCTTGATGTAAGATGCTGCAAGCAGTTGCTGTTACTTGAGCAAATGTAGACTGAAGAAAGGTTTAGCAGGGATGCCAATCTCTGGCCTGTTATCTTGTTGTATAAGAGCAACTCTAAAAGTACCTGTATCTTACCCTCTAATACCTTTGTATCTTACCCTCTAATACCTTTTTAAGAGACCCATAATACTTTTTTAGGAGAAAAAGCACCTGTATCTTATCCTTGTATCTTATCCTCCTTAAGAGTAACTTGAGTAACTTCAAAAGACTCCTTAAGAGTAACTTGATACTCTTAAATACTCTTAAGTAACTTCAAAAGACTGCCAATCTTACCCAATACTTTTTTTGAAAATATTTGAAAATAAATAGAAAACAGTTCCCAAAAGATGGGAGAAGCGAAAAAACACATATTTTTTTCGTGACGCGCGATCTCCCTCAATCCCCCGACTCCGTCTTCCCGTGGCTCATTTTTTTCCCCGCGCGTGCCGGCCGCATCGCGCCAGCCGCTGCCTGCTCGGCGCTCGCCCCGCGCCAGCCGCCGGTCGCCCCCGGGCGTCTTCCCATCGACCGTCACCTCCTTCTAGCTCGCCTGCGGGATCGAGGGCGGTTGGCCACGGCGAGCTTCCTATGGACGCGCGGTCACAGCAAGCAAGGGGACGGCGAGGCTTGAGGGTAGGTGGTCACGGCGAGCTCGCGACGCTGCTAGACCACCTCTCGCGCGGCGGTAGCGGCAGCGTGTGTGGCATCGGCGGCGAGCACCGGGCCAAATGCTCCGCGGGCAGGCGGTGGCTGCGGTGCCGGGACTCACGACGGGAAGCTCGAGCACGATCGGCATTACCACGTTCTTTTGGATGATCTGTGAAATTGATAGCATAAGATGGTCTTGCATCAAGAACAAGATGGAAGAGAGCATAATAGCTCGAATTTCAGTCACCTGGAGGGGCAGCCGGCTTGATGTGGATGCAGATCCAAGCTGTACTGGGATTGAGGTTAGTCAACCCCTCCTCCACCTGCTCTGAAGGCTACAAGAAATAGATCCTTTCAATAACAATCACCGAAACATACTTCAGATGTTCCAGAGTTCCTTTACAGTGCCCTGCTTGAATTATGCACACTCTTCCCCTCAATCAGTTGATCTGAGCATAATGCATTTTTAGTGTTGGCCAGCTACATCAGTGTGTATTTTTTGCTGAAAGTTCTGCCTAGGACCTCTTGCAAAGACTGAAAGCTGAACACAAAATTGTGCTAATTGTTCTAGTGTCCAATATAAAATAGTACACATCTCTAATATGTACGATCCTGGATGGCTGGATGTGCAATCAGTCAGTTCTGACTTTGTACCTATTTAATTTCTTTTTCTCTGCCAGCTGAATCCTCCACCTTCAGAAGCTCTGAAAAGAATGCACATGCTTGCATGTGACCCTGGTATAATTGCGATCATGAACAAGGTAATGATCTTCAAGAAGTAATCCTATGTCTTAATGGACTTTCATCCTTTTCTGACTTTGCTATTGGTGTTTTCAGCATAAATGGCGAGTTGGAATCATGACCGAAATGGCTCCTGTCGGATATGTAGGCGTCAGTTGTTGAGTGGTCATATGTTGAGTGGTCGCAAAATCTTTGATTCTTATGAAGATGAATTTGTTCTGGAGCCAGGGATAGCTGCTGCTGGTCACAGCTTGGAGGAGAGTCAAGTTCGCTGGCTAGTGCTCGTGCAATGTCCAGGGGCTGCTGCTTATCAACGTTTATTGAATGCATCTGCAAAGGAGTATCGTGTATCAAGCACTGAACTTAAATATAGTCCAGCTGTTGTTCCTCAAGATTTTGTTCAGGAAACTGTGAAGGTAGAGCTAGATCCAGATGATGCTATGCATGTTGATTTAGCAATTGTGACATCAGGGTCTCTTGGGGAGAGTTTATTCTAAGGTAGGCTCAATTATGATGACGTGGTAAATATTGGGGAGTAGTTTTTAGCGTTCTGCTGTAACCTCATATATTTTTGGAGGAAATTGTTTTTAGCATAGCCTCCAATACCTCATTTTGGGGAAGAATTTTTTAGGGGACTCTTGGAGTTGCTCTAATACACTTTTTAGGGAGAAAAAGGGAAAAAACTCCAACACCTCCCCTAAATCTTCCCTAAAGATTGGGCGACGCGAATCCAAACCCCGACGTCCCGAATATTTTTGCGAGGCGCCTACTCCCCCAATTTCAATGCGAATATAGACCCGGACATTCCGGACATTTTCGCGAGTCGCCTCCTCCCCCCGACGCCTCAGATCATCCTTTCCCATGTGATTTTTGCGCATGGCGCGCACTAGTTTGTGGGAGGCAGCGGCGGCGGCAGTGGCGGGGCTGCTCTTCTTGCTGCTGCCGTTGTCCAAATCTAAGGCAGGGAGCTTCATCTTAACCAGCGAGATGCTCTTCATGTACATGTCCATGATCTAGTTCCCATGATCCCATAGACCTTCACCTCCTACTGGATGTTAACGCTAATCAGGCTTGTCCACCACGGCCTCCAACGCGGTGCCGGGTGAGTTCGCCACGGAGCTCTCCTGTGCGGGATGAGTCAACCTCCACGTCGGGGCCTCGGGCACCGCCATCTCTTGTGCTTGCATTGGCCGACGAGTGGGGTCTGTTCTTTGATAATTTCTTCCTAATCCAAACATCAAATGATCTTGAGCCTTTAACCAAAGTTGAAGCAGGTACAATCAGCTACAAACCATAGATAGGGCTTTTATTGCAAAAATCAACGGATTTGGAGATAGAAGTCTCTGAACATTGGACAAAACTCGAACTTATACTGAAACTTTTGAATCCCTTCATCAGTTAAAGAACCAACGTTGAAGCAGTACAAACTTCATCTTTGAGCTCCAAATTAATTATCCAAACCTATTTTTCCTAGTACAAGAGCTACTGGAATCTGTTAACTATAGATCATACATCCCATTTTGCATGATCTTGTCCAACATCCACATGTAAACATCTTCTAAATCTTGAACCAAGGTAGGCCAGTCAATGTTCCAAAAGCTCCTTATTCAGCTTCATCAGTTAAGTTAAAAATAAGTTGAAAATAGTAAAACTTTCAAACATTGATGTTACAATAGGCTCTTGTAGCTCTACACCTCCACGGCCGCGCACAGCAGCCTGGTATACTCGGACACCATGATTCGGTTCTCCTCGACAAGATTCAGGTCGTGAGCTCGATCTTCTCGTACTCCTTCCCGTTCCCAGCGCCAGCGCCGGCGTTATTCTCCGGCTCCTCCTCTGGGTCGGCCAGCACCGGCTTTGGTGTCGGCGAGATGGGCACGACCTCCAGCATGACTCCAATGTAGGAGAGCTCGAGTTGCAGGAACCCCTAAGGGCGTCTGGAAGAGGGGAGAGGTCACTGGTGGTGAGCGGGAACTCTCTAGCCGGCGGCGACGACCTCCAGGAGCGGCACGAGCGCGAACCCAGCAGTTCTTGACCCGGTTGAAATTCATCGCGTTGGAGGGCGATCGGAGGAAACTGTGAGGATGAGAGAGTTAACGTGAGGGGGAGAGGAGGCCGGCCCAATTGATGGGCTCATGCGCCCTGTTTTGAAAATTGGGAAGGTTAGTATTGGGAACCGTTGTGGGATGATATGATTTTGGGGGAAAATAATTTTAGGAAAACCCTCGATACATAGTTTTGGGGGAGAATTTTTTGGGAGACTCTTGGAGTTGCTATAAGGACACCAGATTTTGTTGTTAAACTCTTGTTCAAAGTTAATTACTCCTAATGGAAACTGATTTATGAATGGACATGGAAATGCCGTGCTTGGGCAAGTTACATGCATACACTGTGTGCTGTAAGATTATTTTCGTAGTATTGGACAGTGCTGACTAGTTCTGATATCGCAAAACAAACTAACTTTGGTGTAGGGAATTAATCAGATGCAACTGATTTGAGTCTTGATAATTCGGAACGGAGATGAAGGGAGGATACCGAATACCCAAGTTTTGATCTCTCGACAGTTGATGAGGCTTTATGTGAGCATATGCGGCACCTGGCACGGCGACAGTTGCCATGCGGGTGAACATATGCGGCACGGCGGCGATCCGACCGGCTGGTGACGGCGTGACGCATCCGCACTTTCCCCTTGGCGTCGCACTGCACTGGACCATCGCGTCCCCCTCCGGCGACACGATGGCCACGGCGACTGGGCGGTCGCGGACGATGTCGGCCGCCACGATCAGAGGAATCCTGAGCTTGCAGGCCCAGCTATCCTGTCGGTAGTAGTCCTGCAGCACCCAGAGCTCCGCCGCCGCCAGGTCCCCGCGAGTGAGGATCATGGTGAGGTCACCGTCGAGCTCCAGCAGCGCCTGGGCCTGGCCGTCCGCTTCCGATCCGCCGGAACGTCTCTGTCACCGGGTCGAACACCAGTAGGTCGTCGCTGCTGGTATGTGTTTGCGGCAGCCAGTGCATGCAGGTTGCCGGCGGAGATTCGGAGGCGGGGCATATCCGCATGGCGGCAAGCAGCTCGTCGGACGGTCGGAGTGGGGGCCGCCGGCAATCCGTCTGAAAGACACCGGCGGCGGGCTGCGGGTCAGGAATCAGGATCCGATAATCGTACTCAATGCTAAGGATTAGTATGAAAATAAGTATACTTTTGAGAACTTCACCTATGGTATAGATAGCATGGGTGAGTAGTGAGTAGCATGGCTAGTATAAGGGTATTATTAGAATAGAATTTTTGCCAAGCAGTTTTTTTTCAGCAAAATTTTTGATGGTTTCGTTAGGAATTTCATTTCTCCCCGTTCACCTCTCTCGTCCTCTTATGTGACTGGCGGCGGCGACCGCCGCTACCGGCTGGGAGGATGGAGAGCGGCGCCGTGTGTTTCTACAGGAGCGACGGGGAAGCGGGTCAACGGTGACGTGCGGGCCCGTGCGAGCAGCGGCCACCAGCGGGAAGGGTGGGTCCGCTCGAGCAGGATCGAGCATTCGAGCGGCGGTGCGCAGGTCGGAGCGCGGCCGATCCGGGCAAGTTCGCGCGAGTGGCGTCTAGTGGAGGGCGGTGATGCTCGAAAACGGCGGCGGCAGCGCTACCTAGCGGACCGAGCCGGCGGCGCTCCACGGCGGCAAGTTGTTCCTGCCATCTGCTTTCGCCGGGGGCAACGCTCCCATGAGGAGGTCCGTCGCCTCTTCCTCATGGACGCCCACTAGCAGTTGTTGTACGGTTTGGTGGTCGGCGAGTATGGCCACCACGACGGCAGGTCGTCAACGAGGGAGCACCCTCTGAGTGCATGGCCGCCGTTGCATCCCTCGTGCAGGCAGTTCTCATGGCCACTAACCCACTGTCCCGTTGGTCTGTAAGCTCTAACAGCAAACAATGACACGAACACAAGCTATACAAACTGAGAAGGTTTCCAAAGTGTCTATCGTCATTGAGTCTCTTCTTTCTCTCCGCTAGGCTGCCGTACTAGCTCGCCGTCCAGAAGAACAGCTAGTCCCCGGGCTATCATGCACGTCGATGACGATGAGGGTGAATGGGTGATGTGCTTACTGCCTTGGAAAGAAATGCTCACTTGATCCGTTGATAAGAACCAATTATATTTCTAGACAATGAAGCTAGGAGGAGACCTAAACTTATACTATTTACACATGTTCAGCTGACGCATCAATGGTTCAACAGCTAGATCAACTTATCTCTAAAAAAAGTTGCATCAGTGTTCTTCCCTTAACCAGAATTAAGATCATGAGTTCTTGGCTAACAGAAGACATTACAATACAGTAACGCTTGCCCTCTTGGCTTAACCAAATAGGCTACCACGACTTCACGAGTTGATTAGGCATCACTTAGTAATTCACTGACACTGACATTACAATAACAACATAGAAACAACTAAGAAAATTACACGAGTTTCACATGAGGTTGACTCTTACAAGTTGAACCAACAGCTGACTGACAGAAGCTACAACTGACTCTCCCATTTAAACCAAGGAACTTGGAGCATACTGGTAACTTCTCGACGATCACTAGAGTCAACTTCTTGCATCGCCTCCCAAGGATGGAAGTACAACACCGTGGCATTCAGCACTTACACTCCGCCTCGTCTTCCATATCTCAGTGTCTCTGTACTCTCTCCTTGGCTGCTTCAGTGCTGCAGAATATTATTGTGCCATGACCACCAACCTCCTACAGCAAGTCGTCCTGCTGGTTACATAAGTTTTGTTTGAGTTTAAGAATAGACTAACAAATTGTAGAATTCCACATGTAACACTGATACATTAGGTACCTTAATGCGAGGGGGAAAAAATCTTAGGCAACACAATATTGACAGGCAGCATATAAGCAACACTAACAGTTCATGACACATGGTACAGATAAAAAAAATGCTAGAACCATCATGTTGGACCATCAGAGTTTCAGTTTCATAAGTTACATTCATAAAGTTTGATAAATTCTGACATAATATAGTTAAATATCTACTTTGATGAAACACTGCTATGCCTGCTGACATTCTATTAACAAGCGTCAGGCTATTTTTTGGCTAATTTAATTCTTTCAGACTTCCACTTATAATTCTGTTAGTGCTCCAAATGTCAACATGATCTAAGGTGAATCCTAGTAATCTTAATCAGGTAGAAACATTTCACCTCTAAACTAACACTAACAGAAAGTATCACTGACAAAAGCTCCAAACTAACACTAAAAGATACCGGTTTAAGTATCACTGACAAAAGTATTAAGGATGAATGGATGATAGATATTAGGTGTCGAATAATGAATCAATGAACATTTTTCACACCACAACTCTATCATATTCGAAGCAAGAATGTTCTGGCACTGGTAAAAACCGCAATACTGGGCACAAGCAATGAATGTTACCTGATTCCTCATTCAGATCAATCCATCATTCCATATTACCACTACTTGTCGAATCTGACAAACACAAGGAAACTGAACCATGAAAAAGAAAGTACCCAGAGATCTGACGGGAAGCAACCGGGCAGGGGGAGTCGGCAGGACGGCAAGCAACCGGGCAGGGCGCGACGGGGCCGAGGTGCTGCCCTCTGTTGGGGCGCCGGCAGCACGTGAGCGACGCCCGTTGGGCGCCTCGGTCGGCAGCGCCGCCCGTGACTCTGACGGCGGCACGGGGAGGCGCCGGCGATAAAAATTCGACAGGGGTGAACGTGTAGGCGGCGGGCCGAAAAAAACTGATCCATCCAAATAAATGGTTAGATCTTCTATACACTGTATACTACTACTGAGCGGTAGTATTGAGCTCCTCGCCGAATGGGCGGTGCCCGGTGCGCGTCGCAGAAGACGACGATGTCGTCGAAGCTGAGCCCCGGCACCTTGGTCCATCGCCGCCGGGCAGGGTTGCAGAGGTGGAGGCCAGCTTTGTAGGAAACGAGGAGGACGCCGTGGACCTGGAAGCCGCCTTCGTCGGGCCCAGGTTCGGTCCCGATCGAGGAGGCCGCCGGACCCGCTTCCTGTGGTCAGTGGTCCCGGCGGGCAGGCGCGGAGGTCGATGGCTTCAAGGCGGACGCGGGGGATATTTAAATTCAAGCGACAGATCATTCAGGACGAGTGCTCCCAAATGCAAATGCGATACTCAAGCCCGGCACACACTTGTTGATGAATCAAGCAAACAAATGAGCACAGCCGTCCACGACGACGTTGTGGCCGGAGATGTATCTGGGCTCGTCGCTGGCTAGGAAGAGCAGAGCCTCGGCCATGTCCCTTGTCTCAGCGAGGCGGCATTCTTGGTGAGGCCCACGACGGCGTTATTGGAGGCGTAGGCGTGGGGGCTGAGGCCGTTGAGCACGCCCGCGACACTGGCGACGGAGACGATGCTCCCGGCGCGGCGGGGCGCCATGGCGAGCGCTGCGTGCTTCTTCTGAGCGCGGCGCCCAACGTGTTGACGCGGAGAGCGCTGCGCGTGTTGAAGGACAGAATGCCCGTCTGGCGGCCCCGCACTCCGGCTTTGTTGCCGTGGCGCCACAGCGCCGGCGCGCTTCACGTTCTCCTCCACGGACACGTAACAGCGCACGAAGCTGACCTGCGAGTCCATGGTCCAGAGCCGGTGCGCGTACTACTTCCACGGCATCAAGATCGCAAGGCGTCAGCGTCGGCGATCGTGCCGACTTCCGAGAGGAAGGCGGCGCAGCAGGGGAAGGTCTGCGTGCTCTGCATGAACTGATGGACGGCGGGGGTGGACGGGCTGAGCGCACCTGGAGGCCGCGCTCCGCCGCGCGTCGGAGGATCTCGACCTGCTGAGACTAGGGGCACCATTAGCAAGCCCAGCGGATCTCAACGGGCAGTAGAACCCAACTCGCGCGGAGGAGGAAGACGAGCGAGTGGGAGAAAGGATAAGGTGCGGGCATCGCCGTCTTTTCTCGTGCTCCGTCCACGCTGGCTAGCATACATGTCTTGCCATGTAGGCGAAAATGGCAAGAAAAGTTAGAAAATCTTCTCTCACCACTGTCATTTGAAGATGTATCGTTGGTAACGATGGCAAAAAATTGGGATATTGTTCCTAGTTGACATCCATTGCTCTAAGCCACACTCACACCCATAATATCTAATAGTTGATTTTTTACATCCGCACCCGTTGGGTGTCAGGCACCAAGCGAGTATGCGCATAGCAATACAATGTACAAAATATATTGATATCAAATAGTATAATTTTTGCATGAAAATTATAATTTGAATAATATATCAAAGTAGTAAGCCAAATTTTCAAGTTTCAACCTAGTATCTAACAAAAGACAGTACAACCACAATACAACATCAAGTGGTGCAAGTACAACCAAGGGACCCTAGCTTTAATTTATTTTATATCACAAGACATATTACATGTTCAAAGTTCAGACATCTCGTACTAACCCCATTGCATCTGTGCATAATAGAATATGGATATTTTAAGGAAATATGGATCATTGGATAACCATGGGTGAACCCTACACCCACAACCGTACCAATTGGTTGCTAGCCTCGTAGGCACCCGCATCCATGTGTGGATGCTTTTGACTGACATGTCATATCGTGGCTACCCATAAACTTTCATATAATAATATGAAGGGAATCAAATATTTTTCCATCCACGAGAGAGAAAGAAAAGGAATGAACATGTAGCTTTGCATTAACTTATTAAAGAGAGATGGAAACAAAACCTACATGAATTGATGCACTGTGTGATATAGCAAAATAAAGCATGGATTGGTTTTAATTTCTCTCTGATAGGAAGCGTCCATCCAACGGCCCACCGAACCAGAAGCTCAATGGTGGCTGACCACCTTTTTTTTTCCTCTTCCCAGTCCACCAAACCAAACCAAATCCCCGCTCAGCCTTCTATCTCAGCAACGGTCACCAAAAAATCTCCAATCCCCACCAAGCCACCCTCTGAAGCTTTTTGAGCCACTACCATGGCGCACGACGACAGGAAAGCTCTCTTAGCAGCGCTTTAGAGTACTGTGTGCTCTACTGCGGTAAGGACAAGCCATATCAATATGGCGCCTCCTCTTGTTGGTGGCCACAAGCACAGTTGTGTCTGCCGTCTGTCTACATTAGAGGAAGTGGACTGCCTGTTGGAGAGTGGTATGGATGGATGTTAGCTTCCTCCCATTTTCCTCAATGGAGTGCTGGCCCAAGTCTAGCTTGGAGCATGAGATCCTCGTATTTGATGCCATAACTTCAAGCTTCCGATTCATGCACCATCCCGAGGTCAGCTCACCTGCATACCAAATGACAAGCTTAGGCGGAGTCCAGATGGTGACGGAGGTTGACGGTGTCTGAAAGCTTGCTGACTATAAACTCGAGCTCTGAGTGAAAGTTGATTAATCCAACGAAATTTTCTACTGCTCTAGATCAAAAGCGTTCATGCTAGTACACTTGTCCTGCTTGCAGGAAGCGGTCTCTGCAACTCTGAAACGCATGACATGTAGATTCTATTGGAAAATCACCTTGATCATGTGAGTTATCAGGACTCAATTTGGTGCTGCAACACAAGCAAAGTAAATTTGACTACTATGATAGCTACTTGCGAGCTAGTTTTACTACCTGCTATTTCTGCTACTTACTTGCTAAGTTACATTAAAAAACTACGGTTTTGTATAAGAAGAAGCTGAATCTTTTCCCGGTCCAGAAAATCCCCCGAACCCTGGCTTTGCCGGCAAAGGGGATTTTTTTAACCTAGCCCGAAAATTCACTTCCACAGGAGTCGAATCTAGGACCTAGGGTGCTACATAAAGGATAAAACATCGCCACCATCAAGCTACAAGCTCGTTCACCTAAAGGAGTGACATCACTCCTCTACTTACTGGATAGCTTATCCTATCTTGCTTATAAGACTTGTCCTATCATTCACCCCTAAGTCTTGACATTTAGATTTCAACTACATCAATCCTTGTATGCAATCCTTGGAAGATAGCTTGCCCAAGTGGCTTTGTTAGCAAATCAGCAAGCTGTTCGGTAGTGCTGATGTAGTTGACCTCAAATCTTCCCTCGATCAACATTTGTGTCAATGTGTTTGCTACGAAGACTGGATTCTTGCTCGAGGCAATTGCAGCCTTGTTATCCATCTTGAGCTCAAATGGCTTGGCTTCTTTCATTTTGGATTTGTCCAAATAATCTCGCCAACCAGATGTCTTGACAAGCAGCAGAGGTATACCCTGCTTCACTGGATGAGAGTGCTACCACTCTTGGTTTCAGGGAGGGCCAATTGTTTGGCTTTGAACCGAGGAAGAAAATGCTACACCTTGTGCTTTTGCATGTATCATCATCACCACTTCACCAGCCATATCACCGCCTGAATAGGCCAGACATGGAAGGCAGTATAGGTAGGAGGATTCATGCCATGGCAGGAAGAGAACGCATCCGCCGGAACGCCTGTCCAGCATAGCTCCTTCAGAGCATGGCAGGGTTGCAGAGGTACAGGTTCGAGCCGTGTACGGTGGTAATGTATCATGATCCTCATGTCACCTTCATAATCCAACTGAGCTCTAATTATTTTTAGTTCAAAATTATATAATATTATGGTCCGCTCGATCCTTAAATTAGAGGGGTCTTTACCACCCTACTTGAACGTGCCTTCACCCCTGATTGATCTTGCTCGGAGGAGTTGATCTTGCTCGGAGGAGCGGAGCTGCGCTGAGGATCGTTGCCAGCAACGCAATGATGTAGGGTAAATCCACACAATTCCACACACACCCTTGATAGACATGTGAGTCCAAAAAAAAAGTGCCTACAGGTCACCCTTTAGCTTAAAAGTTCTCCATAACCAAGATAAACTTGAACACCCGCATGCGTCTTCTCCGGTCTCAGGTCGTCAGGTCATTCTGAACGGTTCAGATTTCATGTTGCAACTGTTCTCTGTTCCAAATTGTAAGTCAAAACCGTTCCAAATTGTAAGTTGTTTTGACTTTTCTAGATTCGTAGATATTATAATGTACCTAAATATACACTATATCAGTGTATATTTAGACGCATATTAATATGAATAAAAAAAACTAAAACCAGGGAGTAGAACACATGGTCCAACTTGCCCATTGCGATGCGACTCACCGCTCATCAGAAGTTACAATGTGCGAGCTCTGATAAGCACAGGTGTTCATAGATACTTTTTTCCCCATCACAAGATGTTCATGGATATGGAGGGCAACCCTCAGCGGAATGTTGAAACAATGAACAAACTGATTCCTAACTTGCTGGCTTTCTTAGAAAGAGAAATTCTGCCGAACCTGACTTAATTGCCTCATCACAATATAGTAACCCATAATCAGCCAAAGTGTATGTACAGACTACAGAGCTCAGAAATTTTTGCAGAAACAGAAGAAACTGAAGAAAAATGGCTACACGATGGAAGAAAACACTCGGAGAGTTCTTCAACCCAACGGGTTGACTCGCATCTTGTAGATGTACTTGTACAATACAAGGTATAAAGAATGTTTATAAGCAGCACCATCCCGCCAAACACATGTTCCCAGCCTAGGTACAAAATTAAACACAAAGCAAACACACAAGCAAGCCCCGTCCCGTCCCCTTTCCCGTCCAAGGTGTGGAGCAGAGGCCCATGCAAAAAAAATGTCTTGCCCTTGTACGTGTATGTATATCTGCAGTAAGGTGCACAAGCACATGACCTCTATAATACAATACCTGTCAAAATGCGCTCCATGCATCCGTTCCATGTTTTGTCGGGCTGCTTGACGTCTCTGTCGGTTTAAACGGCCCAGTTCCAAAGGGGTCCTCATCATCAAATGTGTAGCCCCGGTTGTTGTAGTCGCTGCTCTTCATGGAATCAAACCTCGCAAATGTATCCGTTCTGTCATGGTCGCTGGTGCTGTTCATGGAATCGTACCTCATGAAGCTGTTGCCCCCACCTTGATCAGAAATGCTGCGGAAAGAATCAAACCTCGCAAAGGTGTCATTACCGCCATTATCAGCATTGCTCCGGAAGGAATCAAATCTTGAGAAGCTGTCTCTCTGTCCAAAAGAATTGTTGTCGTGCATGCCAAAGGAGCTGTACTGAGACATTGTGTCAAATGAATCGTCTCCTGCTTCGCTGTACCTTGGCGTGAAGCTTGAGTTGTACATTGGTGTACTCGGAACTGAAGAATCAAAAAATCCCTTTTGCTCATTGCCATACATGCTGCCAGCAGTAGGAGATTCTGCTCTGCTTGGGCCAGAATCAAACAGTGATCTCTGCATTGGGGTGCTTGGAAAAGAGTCGAAGAATGGTTTCTGCATCGGCGTACTCGGAACAGAATCAAATACTGATTTCTGCATCGGCGTACTCGGGACAGAATCAAATACTGATCTCTGCACCGGTGTACCAGGGACGGAATCAAAGAGCGACTTTTGCATCGGCGTGCTTGGGACGGAATAATCAAAGACTGAGTTTTGCATTGGTGTACTAGGGACGGAGTAATCAAAGACGGATTTCTGAACTGGTGTGCCTGGGATGGAATCAAAGAAAGGTTTCTCCATTGGAGTACCAGGAACAGAATCAAAAGATGGTTTCTGTTCCTTGGCAAACAAACTACTAGATGAGGAACCTCCAGTCCTTATCGGTGGAAGACCTTGTGGCCCAAAGAAGAGATCTGAATCACCATTCTCACCATCCTGAGAAACAGGTCGTGGAGGTAAGTACTAGATAGTGCAGTACATCTACAACAAGATACGATGTCAGAAAGCGTGAACAGAATCTAACCTTATGACCAAAGTTCCACAGGGAATCATTATCAATGCCATGATCAAACGATGGGGCCCATGAATGTCCATCATAAGTGTTATCTCCATGAGCAGAGGAATTCGTTGCTCCACGGTTACTGTAAAATGTACCAGTGCAATAATAAGATAACAAAAGACTAATTAAAATACTAGTATGCAAGAAGTGTCATTCAAGCTTCCTTTCCAACAAAAAGTGTCGCTTTACCAGTATGCAAGAAGTGCGTTTCACCTAGAACATTCAGGAACCAAATTTCCTATACGGCTACACCAGTTAGATTAACAGCATATTGAGTAAACAAAGCACTAGCAGAAGGTTGGCTTATAGGATAGGCCAATGGTCTAAATAGTTTCAGCAATTTGCCGAGATCATGCCCAAACCTGTAATATTGATTCACTAAGAAAATTGGCAAAGAGCTTAAGGTTGTATTCAGAATAGATAAGGTAACAAGTAGAGGGTTCCTTTCCTCTAGCTAAAGATGTGCATATTTCATATAAAATAAAAACATAATATATACCTGACGCTTTCAGTGGCACGTGGTGAGATGTCATTTGTTCCAGATTGCTTTTCGGTAGAACCATCCTCTCTGTTCTTGACAGGACTAACTGGTGGACTTTTTACTGACTCTGGTTTGCTATTGGATGGTGTTGCTTCAGGTTCGACTGCCTGCTCCACAGCAGCAGCAGTAGATTTATCACCCTTCTTGTCTTCTTTCTCTGTTGATGCCCCATTTGCAGACACTTTGACATCTTCAACAGTAGGCTCACTCTTTGGTACAATGGGAGGTTCCACTTCAACTGTTAGTTCCTTTATTATGGAGAACCCTGGAGAAATGCAAATGGAGTAACATAGTTTAAAATATAAATGTTCAACAAAAACACATAGAATAATGGAGATCCTGGCAGAATCAAGATTCAAGGCATACCTTCATCTCCAAATCTGTCCCATTCTTCATCCCATGTGGCTGCTGTTTCCTGTATTCCAGGTTGCCAACCTAAAATTGAATAATAAAAGCAAAGAGCAGGATCCATGTTAGCAATTGGGATCAGATGAAGCCCTGAAACAAATTTGGTTTTGCAATGAATAGTGCATTTTGCGTTGTTATGATGCACAGTAAAATAACCTAAGATTCATTTTGCATTAGTTCATACCTGACAAACTGAAAATTAGAGTACGACATTTCATTAAATAAGAGACACAACCAGCACAGACCAATACTGGATAGAATTTAATAAACAAACAGGATAGTAGCAAGTACCAAAAGGAAGTTCCACCAATGTAGTTGGCTTAGCTCTCAAACCATATCTCTTGCACTGTTCATTCAATGATTTCACAAGCTCCTCAAGATCAGACTGTATCTTATTAGCCCGCTCCTATGAACAGAGGAAAAGATGATCAGGGAACAGATGTATGGCGTAACCAAGGAAATATATTAGAAGAGCAAAAATACAAACCTGAAGCTTTTCATCACTTTCATCCCCTTTCTGTAGCTTAACTATGGCGTTGTAAATTTCAAGCTTCTTCTCCTGCAAACATAAGAAATAAATACTATGCTCGCAGCCAGACCTCAACGGTGATAGCTCACAGTTTTCCAGATAACTTGATAAAATCACAAGTATACCTGGATCTCACGGAAAGTGGCCTCATCCATTGTTAGCTTTGATGCCACATCTCCAACCTTCTTGCATCTCTCATCATATTTTGCTGCAAGGGATTGAACCTGAATATAGAATTAAGAACTGTGAGATTTATGTAAAACTGACCTAGAACAGAGAGCCCCCTCTTACTCGTCCTCATACAAGGGACTTCACAGGGTATAATCAAATTGTAGCACAAAATATAATGCCCAAAAGTGTCCTAGCTCCTTCTAAAGTAATATATGATATGATTCCACAGGTTTAAAATTCTTCTGAAAGCTCAACTTCTTGAGATCCAAGACTTGTAACTATCTCGAAAGCATGTCATAATAGGAAACTTGAACAAACATTATGCTTGACATATCACAATACAGAACAATGTAACAGCATAGTTAAATGAAATGAAGGCTAAGATGCTGGAGATTTGATTTTCATCAATCTTTAATGCTTCGACAGCACTTGCACTTCAGAAAGCACAAACTGTTTGCCCAAAAAGGGTAGGAAATATAATCACAGAGCTCATTTCTTAATCAAGGTTACAGAGAAAATTACCTCACGTTTATCAGCAGACATACTTTCCGAGACTTCATTAAGCCTGTTCTCACACCTACTTTTGTAAAGAATCTAGGATAATATAATGAAAATAAGTCAGACAATAATACATCAAAATAGTACAAATATTTTATACAATGCAGTGTCATTCAGCACTTCATATATATGTTATATCCTTTGTCTGTGGCTCTTGTTGGGTTTCATCAAGGAAGTGAGCCTAGCTCAACTGGCTAGGGTGGGAGGTGTGGTCATGCACTCCAACCACCCAGGTTCGAGCCCCTTCTAGCTCGAATTTGGGTGCCTATTTCTTCTTAATGAAAAATCGCCTAGCTCCTCCTAGGTTGATCTAATTTTATCTTGTTGGGTTTCATCTATGGCCTAGCCCAACTTATTTGGGACAAAAGGTTCTTTTTGGGGGGTCGATGATGCAAGTTAGCAAAAGATAGTTATGCAGCTAGATGGCTAACTAATGAAATTGGAGGGTAAATGAAAATGATAGCATGGGAATTGAAATTAGTTCAGTAGAACCACATGTTTCTATTTAAAGAAAGGCATGATGCTAGAGAATACTCACAAGCTCCTGCATCTTGGTGCGATAAAACTCGGTCTTCTCTCTAGAATCCTGGATTTCCTTTTCCAGTTCTTGGACCTTCACAGAAGATTAAAAATATGTTATGATAACATATCAGGATAACCTAAATGAGTAGAATTGTATGAAGTCGAAATCTTGAGTTTCGCCAACCAAAACAAATTATCTAGACATCAAGTGCCACTGCCATTTTGATTACCATAGGAAATACAATTGGAACATCTGAAACAATGTTCTAGTCATTAATTTGTGTGCCAAAGAATTTTAGCTTGGTTATATTTTTCAAGTTTTTAAACCTTTCCATGGTCATGAGGTATCCAAGAATTATTAACCGTGTGACGCTTGAGCTGTTCGAAATAATCTGCTTGCCTCACTGGCACTACAAGAATGGTAGGGTTTTTTTGTGTGGTGGTGGTGGGTGGGTGGGTGGGGTGGGGGGGGGGGGGGGGATAGATTTCTTGTCAACTCAACCGTGGTTAGAAAGACCCGGTTCTGAAAAATCACTTCAAAATATATTTGCCATTTCTTCTGTTTTCTCAAATCTTAAGACATGAAAGCTCTTGAAATAAGGAAATAGAACAATATACTTTCTTATCAGAGTCTGAAGCTTCCTTAAACTTTGCTTCTAGTGTGCCTTGTTCCTCCTTGCTCAGCTGGCCAACTAGATGTTCCTCCAAGACAGGGATCTTTGGCTTTTGTTGTTCTGCCTTAACAGTATCATCAGCATCTAAAGAAAGAGGCCTTCGAGATGGTGGCTTCATGGATGGCGGAAGCATCCCATGATGTGGTCCTTGCATTCCTCTATTTGCTAATCCTTCAACAAGTGTTCAGTAAAAACAGCATCATTGATAATGTACTTACTTACAAGTTGGTGATAGAAAAATCAACAAAGCAGTTTCTCTTGGATAAATACCTGTACTTGCATGAGAAGGCGGTCCACTAGGGTTTCCTGCAAACTGGCCAGTAGAGGGTAGCGAGGTGCCCTCGGCCCAAATACCATCCGGTAGTACATCAGGAAGAGGACGATGCTCTCGGTGCCTCTCCATTAAGTACACGGCAACACAAAATTCCTTGAAAGACAGCATCCCATCCTTATCCTGGTCAGACAAATCCCACACCTTCCTTAAGATATCTGTAGGTGGAGATGAAGATTTTTAGAAACTTTATATGAATATAGAAACTCAATTTCAGAGGAAATTTGTACATCAGAAGTAATTCACAGTGGGAAAAAAAGATAGTAAATGCGGAACTCTTCAATGCACCTTTGACACTGATAACATAATAAGTTGTAAATTGAAGTAAGGAATATCAGAGCATTGTGGTAATGCACAGGGACACTTAATTCCCATGATTATGATGCTAGGCCAAGTAGAAAACATCGCTCAAATGATATGAAGAAGCACTATGTGAATTCAATGTGCAGCTAGTAGTTGAAAAGTAATTGAGTAACAATATATACATGCACACAAGAGATGTACTGACAACAGCTAGCACACAATAGTTCTGAATGAATTTGGTACCCACAAAAATTAAGGAAACATTTAATAAATCATCTAAAATACAAGTTTCATGGCAAAAAATAAAAAGGAAAACGGAATGAAGGAGATTACAGACAATAAATGGACATCTCAAGATAGAAATTTCAAAAAAAAATTTGCAGGTTATACTGTGCATATAGTTACCAACATACTATTTGCTTGGATTACTGAAAATGTAATGAGTAGCATCATCAGCAGAAAGAAACATGGCTATGAACTACAGGATCTAGAAAGAGCAGAGTAAATATAAAGGGACATGTGATGTACCTCTTGGCAGCCTCCAACTTAAAAATAGATTCCTTGCCTCTTCGCCAGTGATCTTCCCATCACGATCCCTGTCTACCTTGATAAATACAATCATATATTTCCTGACATCCACTTGAGTGATTTTCGGCCATGGGGCCTGAGAGTGGTTTGGATTTGAAGGAATTCCACCAGGAATATTTGCACTCACTGGTCCTGGAGTGCTTGGTATAGAATTAAATTGTTGTTGCCTAGGAGCTGGTTGACTGTGTGGCAACTGGCTAGTATGAGAAGGAAGTGGCGATATAACCTGCGCGGGACCAGCCTGCATTGGCTTGGGAGGGTGATGAGGTCCAGCAGCTGAGGAAGGAGCTGTAGAACTGGGCAGATTATTTGGGACGTTGGGGTGCAAAGATGAGTCTTGTTCCGCTTGTGGAGTTGCCGAAAAGGGGTCAACACCAAAAGTTGAGTTAGATGACAATCCATTACCCAAGGGTACCAATGCCTTGGAGTCATTAACTGATGGTCGTGAAGGCATCATGTTTAAATTTGTTGAATTTGCGTTGGCAGGCGTTGTAGCACCGGCCGTCTGAGAATTGTAGCCTGGTAGAGGAGTTGAATTCTGTGCTGAAATTCCTGCACTATTAAGGTTGGCCTGCGGAGAAATACCTCTGGTTGGAGCTTGTGAAGTTGCACCCAACGGACTTGCACTCCTCTTACCACTAAACCAATCAGTAGCTAGATTTGTTGTGGTTGAACTAGTATGGTTTAGTCCACTAGGACCACCTCCGACAGGTGGCCTGGAAGCAATTCCCTGAGCAGGGGGCACAGCGTTTGCATTTGGAGGTTGTGGCGGCCTGACTTGTGGATTTGATGATGCACCAGGAAGCACTTGTGGTCCTCTTATAGCATGATTCTGTTGACCAGACCCTAGTGCTTGAGTGGCATTCGGGGGGCTAGCTGCACTATTTGTCTGAGGAGCAGCAGTAGAAATATTTATCCGAGGAGCAGGAATCTTTGCAGCAGCTGGACCAAACAATGCTGACCTAACAATATCAGGTGTCAATTCTCGACCGCTCTGAGCTACTGTGACAAGTTTAAGCGAATTGTAGAAGTCTTCACGCCCAAGGAAACCAGTCCGATTTTTATCAGCATACGTCCAAATCTGAACCACGGAAGAAAAATACAGAGCATCAGTAAGAAGCAAATGCAATTGTAGTGTGCAGTTCAATAGTGTTTAAATTTCTAATGATAGCAACATTCCAGTATATTACAATTGATTGGATAGTGCAATGTGCAGTTAAGTGTGGTTCCAAATAATGGGTGCACAGCTATTTCTTCCAGCTAACACTTGAAATGCAGCAAATGCTTACAGCAAAAGGTTGGCAAGTTTTGCAACAGCAAAGAAGTACTCCTCTAAATGTTCATTCTTAAAACTGTGATTCTCTCATCCAGAATCCAAACTTGAACAGCGCAAAGACACACTAAGGTAACCCTGTACTGCAACTTGGATCCCAACAGCATAACAAGTGGAAAGCCCCAAACCTCAGTTGTCTACACTTGCTAGTGAGAACATCATATATAGAAACTTAAAGTGATGTTCCAAGCTTAAATTGGTGAGCTCACCGTGCTATAGAGATAGAACGAGCAAAATTGCGAGCTAGAGCACGTAATTACGCAGCTGGATCAAGGCAGGAGTAGGGACATCTAACTGTAAGCATGAAGCACTGAAAAAGCAGCTAAAGTTGATCTGCTTGGTCGGTGGGAAAGGACGACATCCATAATGAGCAAAGCAGAGCAGGCTACAAATCTGGGCGCCTCGAGCCCACTAGAGCTCGAAATCCCGAGCGGCGCAACTGGCCTACAGCAACCACCCCCGCGATTGGAACCGCAGGGTGGCTCGAGTGCCACAGATCGTCGAGGCGCAAGGCGAAGGCGCGGAATTGGCGCGCGGAGCGGCGCTAAGGAGGGGAGATCTGAGGTTCACCTGCGCTAGGACGGGCTGCGGGAGGCCGGAGCCCTTGAAGAAGGCGACGGCCTCCTGGCCGCTGATCCGGCCGTCGCGGTCCAGATCCGCGGCGCGGAAGTAGGCGTCGAAGGCCGCCTCCATCGCCCCCAGCAGAGGGCGTGGGCGGCGCGGCTCGCTGGGGCGGGAGGCTGTCGCCGGCGGCGTGGGTACCCGGCCGGCGAGATCGGGGGGAGTGGGCGGGCGGGTGGAGGCGCGGGTCGGCGTGCGGGCGGTGGTGGTGGTGGGTATATTGCCTGGCCTTGTGTCGTCTCGCCCGGACGGAGATGAGTTGCATTTCGCTGGATCCTACACCTCCAGGGGCTTTTCTGTAAAAAAGTAGCCGTGCAAACACATGTCTTTTTTTTTCTTCCTTTTTTGAACTGGTGCAACTGCAAACAAAATGTTGGTTCATCGAAGGCTTAAGAATTCAGACCAGTGGAGTTAAAAGTTGAGAATAAATGTACTTACTGCCAGTTATTAAGTGTAATCGTAGTGTAAGATACAAAACAATTGAATTTCATCAAAATCATAGTCTGATTTCACCAAAATTTATTGTGACCAGTGTCGATCCACCAAAGAGTGGATACAAAATAGAGGCGCATTGCCATATGCTGAGAAGAGTTTGCATTGGACCTGCTCACTTGTGCTTTTTTGCAGATGCAGCCGCTCAGCTTCAGGCTAGACACTACGAGTTGCAGCTGCTGATGGCTGGTTAGCCGCAGCTCTTGTAGTGGCTGGTCGGCTGCAACGGCAGCTAGCTTGCCGAGCAGGTTGATTCTACAATGTCCTTACCAAGAATTAAAAAAACTAGAAAGCACACCAATTTTATTTTGTTTATGGTGGCAAGAAAAAAAATTGATCCATCATTATAACCTTTTTTAACATTAAATGAGCATTCTCATTCATTTTTATTATTTCTCTCTGTTGAAGCTTGATCGAGGCTTAAATATTTTGGAATGCACCTGTAAACTTATCAATGCACATGATAAGCTCAAAAAGAAGAAGAAAATTGGCTGCAAATGTTAAATGGCTGAATATACTCCGGCAAACCACAGGGCTTAGCAGAAGTAGCATATATATTAATGATACATCATCCATGTGAGCATACATGCTAACTTGTTGAGTTATTATTAGTTAGTCGATCTATGTTGCAGCCGACATGTACATATATGTTACACATTATTATCAAAGCCTCCAGCACAAGGGGCTCTGTATAGCTAAAGGGAGATGCATCATGCATGCCAACATCAACAACGCACACTTGCTCACAACAAGATCGATTATTTTTAAGGAAACAAGATCGAAATTAAATGATGCGCATATACTGTTCACCGGAAGTATGTGATTTAATTTTATTCATGAATTTATAGTTCCTTTTTTATTATACATGCGTCTTTATCAGAGAAGATATTTTTTTCTCGGGGGGTGGGGGCGAAGGACTAGGAGAATTCATCTTTTTGGGCAGTGGAACTGGATCGCATTTCTCCTGGATGACGGTGTGACGGTAGCTCTTGCATCCTGTTTAATTTCAACGTACTTTGCAGTGCGGCATCAGCACATACATGTTATATAAATTAAATTAAGTAGAAATATTGTAGTTTAATCTGCGCCGCGTGTCCTAATTTAACCCGCTGGGGGGCCCATCGGTCAGTCACTCGATCAGCAGGGAAGGCGCTGAAGAAGCACGCTTTCTTCGTTACCATACACAGTGCATGGATGGACAAGGCACTGGACAACCTTTGTGGTATCATATCATAAATATATTAAATTCTTTTCTAGTATCATAAATATAGTTATAAATATAATTATAGTAGAGGTAATAAAGATGTAATCAAATGTGTTGTACTCCCTCCGTCCCAAATTGCTTTTCTAGTTACTGAACATTTGATATGCACCAAGATATATGTTATGTCTAGATGCATAGCAAAAATCGTGTATTTAGAAAAGCTAAAATGAACAGTAATTTGGGAGAGAGCGGATGGCTGGCTGGAGCAACCAACCACTGTAGCAGGAGGATGTTTGGTACACCATTACATCATCCACATGGACTTTTGGAGAAAAGGAAGGAAGCTAATAGTATAAGCTGCCAGCCTGTCATGTTTAATCCCCATCACCTCTTCTCTAGTTCTCTTTCTCTCTCACACACACACACCAGATGAGTGAGATACCAACAACAACATGATAATTGATAAAGCCAATGCAAAAAAATGGTTAGGCTCCTCCAGATCAGATCTGAACCCTCAACTCAATCAATTATATAAATGCCACTCTGATTGCCCACCAAACTCTCGCTATTTCTGGTACAAGCCCAACTTCTTACCTTCAAACTTTTTACAGGGTTACTTGCTTCCAGTTTCAGGAAGAGTAGCTGAGCCTCCCTGGCACATCTCTCAGCCCACCACCAGGATACAGCACATGATTTCGTCTGCCCAGTTACTGTCACCTTTAGGAACTTGGGGGTTGAAGGGGAAATTAGTTCATTTCTCTTTCATCACCCTGCGATCGCTCCCAAAGAGGAATGGTTTATCCAAACTAGCCCTTACCGTTACTACTCATGCACCTTCATGTATGACAAATGCTGATGTGTACGAGGAGGCAGTATCGTCCAAAGTAACAGGGCTGGACGACCATTTTTCAGCGGCGATACCAATCGTCATCTAAATTGAACTGCAATGTCCATGCATCATAGCAACTTCGCATCATGTAGGCTTTTCTTTTAACAAAATGGAAAGAACACCAATGATGGTTAAGCATTTGGAAATGGTGAGCTAACGACCAAAGTTTGGAAAGCAGCCAATTCAGTGGAAGGGCTCCAGAGTTTAACCAAATCACTTCACTTGGATGCACATTTTAGGAGCATAGCTGTTGCAGCTACAATGTAACAAGCAGCACAAACAGACTCACACACCAATCATGAAGGTATTATTAGTTAGTACATTCCTTTGATAACACATAACTTCTAATTCTACCATAACAAAGCAATCATGTTCACTAGTAGTTACGATCAAATACACAGATCTCTTGCATGTTGTCACAATCTTCCACATTTTAGGAACAAAACAGATATGCATCATAATCACAAGGGAGCAAATGAATCATGGGAAGGGAGGTAACTACTACAAGCTCAGTATATGAAGACCATTGGTTACAGCGTGCCATTTATTAGAATGATGATATGCATAACAGGTACAACTAAATGGGTTTGTCACACTCCCTATTACTAATGACATCAAATGGGAAGGGTGGAACAGAAACAATACGGTAGAAATACCTTGTCACTTATATACCATAAAACAAGCACATTTGTATAAAAAATCAAAGCAAAGGCAAGATCTACCGAGAGAGATTTACCTCCTCTCCCTCTTGGTCCGAATAACCACTTCAACATACAAAAATCTCACAACAAGCATAGCTAAGACAAGCATCTGCCGACTATACGCTATGGTACCTCGCTAATCAGCTTTCACCGAAGCTGAAGTTTCGGCTGCTGTAGGAGAGGAACACACGTTGTGCAACACCTTGCTGTCGGATGAACAGTGTGACGTTTTTAACTTCTTGAACTTCCATACAGATGTAATCTTCATCGACGCCGTGCCGTCACCTGGGGCCTTTGCATCTGCTGGACTCCCATGCTTTTCTGTTCCATTTCCATTCGTCTTTGGCTCATCCTGTCCTATAGGTTGTACAGAGGGTTCTGTTTCCTTGGGCTCTTCTGTTTCTTTATTGTTATGTTGGTTCAGAAGCAATTCCTTCCTCTTGATCTTCACTTTCCGAGCAGCGCTCAAGTTTCCAGTGCCAACTCCATTATCAGTAACATCGCCTCTACTCTTTGCAGCATGCCTAGACGGGTCATCACCACCATCATCAGGACCCCCATGCTTGAACAATGGAACAGTTGTCTCGCTAGATTTCTCCTCACAGCATCCATTAGATAAGCCACCGCCAGCCTCAATTGGCGCATGAGTTGAAGAACCATTGCAAGCATCGTCACGACCTTCCCTGTTACCTTCACCGGGGGCGGCTCCATCTTTGCCATCACCGGCTTTGCCGCGAGGCCTCTTGGGTGGTCCAGTGTGAGAGATCCTCGGTGAGCTATTCATGGCACGGTGCAAATTGCGTGCGATCTCTTCATCGGACTGCTTGCGCCTCCTAGGCTTGGGAGCATCCCCCAGGGTTCCATTGGGCCTGTACAACATCTTGACCTGGACATGCTTCTTCCTCGACTTGACCTTGAACTGGAGGCCGTTCCTGGACGTGCCTGTCCTGGAAAAGGAATCGAGGAACTCCATAGCAGCCCGCGCAGCGGCCCTAGCCTTGGCGGCCACGGCCGCTTTCTCGGCCGCGGCGGCTCGGGCAGCCGCGGCCGCATCGGTAGCGGCTTCCGCAGCCGCCCTCGCCGCTTCGATCATTTCCTCGGGCGAGGAGGCCGAGGCGTTGGCGGCGAGCGCCATCTCGCGGAGGCGGGCGGCGAGATCGCCGGAGGCGAGCGGGGACGGGAGGGGCTCGGCTGCGTCGCAGGAGGTGGCCGCCGTCCTGAGCCCGGCGAGCAGCCGCTTCCGCGGCGGCAGGTGGGTGTTCAGATCCGACGGCTCCATTTCCAGATCACAATTCAAACCATCTCGGCGGGGCACCGCAAGATCGAACGCCGCCAGCGATTGAATCAGCTAAATCTGCGCGACCATCCCGAACCAGGCAAGGCGGGGAGAGGCCCTAGCAGGGGAAATAAAAATGGTTCCTTTAGCATCAGAACCATCGAAAACTTGGTCGAATTGGTAATAAGAGTGAAGGGGGAGAGAAACCCTACCTGTGGGTGCGCCGGGTGTACGGGGATCGGCGGCAATTTGGAGTGGATTTTTGTGGCAAGAAGAGGAGGCCGGCGAGCTGCGAGGAGGAAGAGGCGACGAGACGAGGCGAGGGGATCCCAAAACCCAAGGCCACGGGGGCGGAGGAGGAGGAACAGATCAGGCTTGAGAGCCACAGTTTTATTGTTTCTTTTCACCACCAAGCAAAAGCATTGCTCCTCCAGTTTTCCGACACAAACAACATTTAAATGCCCGTCCTCTCTTTCAAGTATCATCAAACTCTCTGTTATTCCAAATTTCAAACCCATTGACAAAAAAAAACTTTCTTATCAACAATTCATAGTAGTAGTACATTGTTAAAAAAACCAATTCATACCTATACTTCCCTCCACTTAAAAAAAATACCTATAGATACCTATATTTTGGACATGACAAGGTTTTAAATGTGAACCATAGAGCTCGGGGTGACGAGAGGAAGGGACTCCAACGCATGATTTTATTTGCACTTTTCAAACACGTGAATTTTGTCCCCTTGGTCAAATTCTCACCTTCCAAAACAATTATGAAACGTGCAAATATCTCCAAATAAAGAGGAGCATCAAGAAATTGTACTCTAGAAGAATATTTTTTATAGAAACAAACACTTACACATGCTTGCTCGGACCTATGAACTATGAACATTGATAGGGTTAGCAGGGGCGGAGCTAGGCCGCTTTGTTGGGGTCAGCTGATCGCAATTAATTTTCCAAAAACAATGATTAAATTACTGATGATGACCCCAGTCTTTAATGGTGATGACCCCGACACCGTTCGGTTAGTAAATCTCGAGATTGACAAAGTCCTAATGCATTTGAGCCATTGGTTTTACAGGTTTATTATTTCTTTTCATTTATGGATCTTCTTATTAATTGGTGATTGTTCCTCGCTATAGTATGGAAGAACGGTGTCAGCTTGCGACTCCATCTTAACAAGGTTCTTGCCACGGGCTCACATGTGTATGGTTTTGCACTCCGTCTAGCACACATTCAACAACCATGGTGTCAGTGCGTAGACCGACAATCTACCGAGAGGTAGCCTGAGGTAGTGGATTTGTTGGTGGGATCTCATCGAGATCAGGAACACGAAAAGAAAGTCATCCGCGAAGATTTTTTGTAGAATTAATTTTATAATGTTGTTATTTTTTTAGATTTTGTAATGTGTTACTGTAGAAGTTGTGTAAATACTTTGTTGATATCCGAAACATAAATGACTAACTCTGGGAGTAATTGGAAATATTTGCTGCTAAATGCTATTTGAACTTTCTTTTCAACCGTCGAAGGGAACATTTGTAAGTAATTTGCTCATTAAACAATTTTAACTATGACCTTTCAGGATTATAGTCTTGTATTTTTTTCCGCTACATCAATAAAAACTTGCACCGTCCTGTTTGTTCAAAAAGAAATTAAACAATTCTGAAGGTAAAGGGTACACACAAAGACAATCAAAGCCTATCCAATAGCAAAGTGGAGAATTTATTTCAACAAGACATGCAACTTGTGCATTGTTGATGCTCTTATTTTGAAACTGAAACTTTGCAGCTCAAGTCACTTATCGATGAAAGCATCTGCCCGGATTTATCAGATGAAAACCTCTACCATGAGGTCTTCAACCAGTTCATCAAAGATGGCACGTTCAATCTTCCTCCCAACAACATAAACATCCTCGTACAAAGCATCAGCCCACACAGATTTCCGGATTTCATATGCCACCATGCTATCTATTGTCTGCATTTCCTGCATCTGGGGGTTCCTCAGTGTTTGCACCTGAAATTTGAGAGAAACAAAGCTTCGGTAAAAATAAAAAATAAAATAAATTTAGCATGCTGCTACTATAGAACATGTCCATTATTTCGTCGAGATCAGTGACCTGCTGCCACACATCATCCACCAGCCTCCTCCCTCGCGACACACCAGTACTGTCAATGATCCATTGCCGCAGCGAGGAACCGGTCTTCGCACCCTGCACCAAGCTCTGCAATGCTTCGTTGGCAAGGTCGAACAGCATCCTGTGATCCGTTGCATTTCCTCCAGCGTCGTTGTACGTGCCGATGGCATCATCGCAATACTTGCCGCGGTAGTAGTAGATGTCCTCCACCTCCTCAAAGATGCCGTCGCAGATCGGTCTGGCCATGGAGTCCACCCTGGCATTGGCCTTGTTGTCCGATGACCCGTCGTCGTATAAGCCAGCGGCAACAAGGACCTCTCTGATGTAGGCCTTGTCTTGGTTGCATGCTGTTTCACCAGTAATGTCTGTCCTGTATGATAATTCACTGGCAGGTGCCTCGAATTCTGACACACATTTCGGGCTCAGTTCTGCAAACGATTAGGTTCAAAAGTGTTAAAAAAACAAACGAAGACATGGCGGCAGTTCAAGCTCAGCAGAACTGTTTGTGGTTTAATTTACAGCCTTGTCATACCTGGCAAGGTGCAGTTCAAGTCACTGAAGAAATGGCGGCAGCTGTGGCCCTCCAGTGGGGACACTGGGCTAGGAGGCAACTCGGTGAGATTAGCCTAACAGCAAGCCAAAGACAGCAGAGTTTTCAGTCAGTCCATTTCTCTATGGGTGAAACAGTAACAATTCCTACCAAGCAAGGGATATGATGTTAGTGTTTTACTTGCCTGCGCAACCTTGAACAGGTTGAAAGTTTCAGGAGACGGAGGTGCCGTGCCAATCGCCATCTGAGGGTGGAGCTCTACAAGAGACGTCTTCTTCGACCAATGGGTCTTCCTCCTGAACAGATTCTTTCTCAGGCTGAAGCTGTGCCTCAAGCTTGAGACCGTCCCCCTGATGAAGCCGAAACTAGTACGGTTCTTGCTTGTCATCGCTGCAGAACCTTCAGAAGCCATGCCTGAAGCTTCATGCGTTGCGCTCCTCACACTGCCATCCCCAAACAGAATACCTAGGGAGAACCCCAACTCCGGTGCAGAGAACGACCGGAATAGTGCCCGTGCTGACGACACAGTACTGTCATCCTTGTGCTTCATCTGGCATTCGTCGCCAAAGCCAATGCCTGACGCTGACGGAGATACATCTGCCAACGACCTGACCCTTTCACTACTTGTGATGGAGCACGAGGAGCTCACTGATTCTTCATCGTCTTTCTTCGGTGACGACGATACTGTTTCGGTTCTTGCTCTTGGTGTGGCACTCGTGATCCTGTGAGCTAGATGGTTCCTCGTGACGATCCTGACATGCTCTGGAGATGCCTGTTTTGTAGTAGCCTCCTTGCGCTTGCGGTCGCTTCTGAAACCGCGGAAGGACTCTGACCGGAAGAATCGTTTACTGAGAAGATCCTTGGTGACAGTTTCTTTGGTCTGCTTTGCAAGGCCTCGAGCGATTTGCTCTGGCTCGGTTCCCCAGGTGGTTGTGTTGAGGTCGCTCGTGGCATTCGCTTTGAGCTGTTGCTGAAGCATCTCCTTTACCTCCTGAAGAAACCTGCTCATGTTGCCATCCCTCGTCACTTTTGGCAAACCAAACAGCGGTTCCTGACCCTCTTGAGCATCTACATCAGAACTTGGCTTGAGGAGCACTATCGTTGTCGGTTGCAGCAACTCTTCATCCTTGTCTGCCCCCTCAAGATCTCTGAATTTTCCAGATGCTGCTGCACCTGCACAGGGCCCTGCTCTCAGTACTGTTATGACCCTCTCTTCAGGCTTTGGATCATCAGTTTGTTGCATAGCATTCTTGAGTGAATTCTCACCCTCCATTGCCATGCTGCTCGCAAGACCATATCTCGCCATCTTTTGCTTGCGCAGGTTCTCCTGCGCGATCATCTGGATGCACCTGCCGTCCAACAGATGAGTGCTGCTTGTAGTCGGTAGCCGCGCTGCAGAAGTAACCGAACAACTGTCCATTGCATTGGACGCCTGCTGCCATGCGGCCTGGAAATCGTGCCTGATCTTCTGAAGCAGGTCCTCCTGGGGATGGCGGCGGCGCTGGCGCGAGCGCGATCTTCCGGGCACCCTCATCTTCTTCAGGCAATGATGCCTGGAAGAACTGGAATCTCCATTCAGGTCCCGGCTGCGGTACGACAGCAGGCTGCACTTGGCTTGCCTGAAGGGCGCGGAGCGAGGCGAGATGACCTTGGCTTCAGCGCCACTAGCGGTAGCAGGTGGTTTGAGGCAGCTGGTTGGGTGCGCATGCGCTTGGACGATGGCCGCAGGCTTTGGCGCCGGGATCGGGATCGGGATGGCGTCGATGCCCATGAGGCGGGCGATGACGTTCGGCGGTGGCTGGATGGGGATCTCTCTGGATGCCGCCTTCTCTGCAGTGCCCCTGCTCCTCCGTCTGGATGGCTTAGTATGATGATGACTCATCTGCATTGTAGCTGTAGTTGTAGTGTAGGAAAAACACCGGATTATCTCTCTGTTAAGCGGAGTGGTACAAGGCTGAAGAATGGCATCTACTGAAAAAATGGAACAAAATGCATGCTTTGTAATGCAAGAGAATGGGATAGGAGGATAAGCATTGACGGCCGTGTGTGTACCTGAATGTAGAACAAGATGCACAAGAGAAGGCTGCGGTGCTTAAAATTGAATTGAAACCAACCTTGCTGCTGCTGCTGCTGCTAGGAATTTGCATTTGAGAGGAAACCTTCATCAATTCATTCAGAAAGAAAGGAGTTGAAGTGTTGGCGTCACGTCCAAAGTCCAAACCACAAACAAGCGGGAGAGGACAGGTAGTCCCACGCACGACCTCGCACAAACAAATGATAAGGAAAAAAATAAAAATAAAAAAGCCCCCGGCGAGGATCGAACTCGCGACCTTTCGCTTACGAAGCGAACGCACTACCACTATGCTACGGAGGCCGAAGTTGAAAGGGGTGGTAGAAAAAATTATTTATCTTCCTTCTCTTCAAGCTCAAAAGAGAGAGGAAGGGGAAGAGTGGGCGTGGATGCATGCTGATCCTGATGCTGATTAAACGAGGAGCAGAGCAGAGTGGATTCATTTCACTTGGCATGTGTAATCCGCAATTTGAAATCAAAACCGATGGAATGGGATATGGATGGGACAGCTTGGGCTGATGATCATTGCCTGACTCGACCGTTCTAGCTAGCCTCTTCTGCTGCTCACTGCTGTGCTGTAAAATTTCGACACGGGGGGACAGGAACTAGGACACCACCAGGTGGGCCCATTACCCTAACGGACATATATGCATCATGCACACGTGGTCCTTCCCAGCGGTAGCACCAACAACAAGAGAGACAGAGCTGTGAATCTGTGATGTGATGCTCCCTCTCTCTCTCTCTCTCTCTAGTTTTTCCCCTCGTGATGTATATCCATTTTCTCAGGCTTCGCAAATACTAAATGGCTGCATGCATCAAATACATACGTATACCAACTTACAATGAAAGTTTCCGGGGCTCCACGCTCTTTCTTTCTGTGTGGGACGATGCCGGGGAATGTGTCGAGGCGGCGAACAACGAGAAGACCAACTGACGGGTGTTTGTTTATTGGAATTCCTAAAATTTCTATCACATGATCACATGTTTAGATACTAATTATGAGAATTAAATATAGACTAATTATAAAATTAATTGCACAGATAGAGGTTAATTTGCGAGATAAATCTATTAAACCTAATTAATCCATGATTGGTAATGTGATGCTACAGTAAACATGTGCTAATGATGGATTAATTAGGTTTAATAGATTCATCTCGCGAATTAACCTCCATATGTGTAATTAGTTTTATAATTAGCTCATTTCAATCCTCCTAGTTAGTATCGAATATTTGATGTAACATGAATTTTAGTCCTGACTAAGTAACTAAAGATCCAACCACCTCGGACTATATTTGCTTTTTCCCTCCGTAAGATGAGCCAGTGCATTAGACCGATGGATAATAGAACTGAGGAAACCTTACAGAAGGTGCCCCCTCTTTATATACTTGGCCCCATCTGCAGCTGCTTCCTACCATGATGAATTTTCATGCTGCTACGCTTCACTAAGCTAGGTACCATTGCTTCTAATAAGCCATTCCTCTGACAGCACAACAAAGCCATTTGGTCGTTAATCAAAATACGGAAGCGCAAGCCACTACAAAAAGCCTTGCACACATGCATCTTCTATCATGATCCTTCCTGCCAAATGGAAAAGCTAAATTGGCTAACCACAACACATCACAATTCACAACCGAACCATTCTTATAAACCAAACCTACCAAAGAGGGCAAAGATGCTACCCCCAACCGCCCCTGCATGTCACCACCACACCAATCATTAGCCACCCCCATTCCATTCCATTCCTCCGCAAAGATTCAACCCATCACCTTGTGCAGTCATGTACATGTATGTATCACTGAAACGGCAATTGGACACACGACTGCAACTTTGCAAACCAACTGCACCAAAGTAGCAGCAGTGCAGCAACAACCCAAACGAATCCCACAACAAAAACAGGCATATATGTCACCAAGCACAGCGCCAGTCAAAACCAAGCATCATGGAGCGGGACAACACCGAGACTAACCAAAGACAACAATGATTACTTCATCTAACATTACCCAAACTGATATTATCACAATATTAGCCGATGACGATGGAAACAGTAATCTAGGTAACAAGCGGGGCATTGCATCCCGCCAGACGCCGGTGGCGCCAACAAGGAGCGCTATCCGTTATAGGACGACAAAAGTAAAACATCACGATGTGAAGTGAAACTGAATAATTCTAGTAGATAGGATAGGCTCCTTATAATTCCCGCCACGGGGCCTTTGCATTCACCACTCCATCGTTCAGTGGAGCACATCATCTTCAGCTGAGTTCACTCGTCATCGTCTTCCTCCTGCAAACACAGCATGCAATGCAGGTTTTAGCCTCCACAGGACAAATCATCTCAACAGGGAGATCCACCGCTATACTTAGCATCTACCAAGAGAGTAAAATCTACTAGTCAGATAATAATTCAATCTGCTAGTACCTAGAGTAGCCTATACCAATGCAACTTTTCTAAAAGCATGAGCAGAATAGCATTCTCATCAAAGGCAGATATGTGTATACCTCCTCACTACCCTCGTCATCATCCTCATCATTGACCTCGGACTTTGACTTGTCAGACTCCTCTTCATCTTCCTCCTCTTCCTCCTTGGCAGGAGCCTTCTTGGCGGCAGCAGTGCTCTGAACAAACCAACACATGAATGATTGTTTAGTACTATTGAATAACAATGGGCTGTGAGCAGGAGCAAGAATGACAGCGAAGCAATGGAGTGTACCTCGCCCTTGTTGTAGGCGGCAATGGCCTTGTTGTACTCCGACTTGAGCTTATTGGCCTTGGCTACATAAGGAGCCTTGTCCTGCAGTAATCAACAACAAACACATGGGATCAGCACTCAATCCTAACCACAGCGCAACTAGGAAGCGGTGAATGCAGAGGAAGCTTACCGCATCTGTCAGGGATTTCCACCTGTTACCGGCTGCTTTTCCCACCTGAAAAAGTAGAACCAGGACCGCAAAAATAATTAACCACGAGGTCAAAGCAGCTACTATCATAAAGGTGGCGTAAAGAGGTTGGTATTTTTAGCAACTTACCTCCGCAACAGACTTGTTCTTAGGGTTCTTCTCCTTGAACTCCTTGCGGAATTCCTCCCTAACCAGAAATAGATCAAACCACGGCCAACCGAAATAAAAACTAACTTTTCCTAAAACTAAAAAAGGTAAGCAGCTAGGATCTCACATGAAGACGAAGAAGGCGCTGGGCGCCCTCTTGGGCTTGTTGGGGTCCTTGCCGGCCTTTCCCTTCCTGCCCTTGGCGGGCTTCTCCGCTCCCTTGCTCTTCACCGCCAACCTGCAAAACCAAAGACGAAAAAAAGTCAAAACGGCGTCGTAACGCATAGAAATCGAACGTATCGCAGGCCGCCGAACAGATCGAAAACCAGGATAGCAAAGGCGTGGTTCTTACTTGGCATCTGCCTTGGCGGCGCCCTTGGATTTGGCCCCCTTCATGGCGGATTCCTGCGGAGACACCGAGGGAAGCGGTCAGATCCGCGCGGGGCGGAGCGAATCCCGCTTGGAATCGGGCGCGACGGCGGCGAATCGAGGGCGAATTGGGGGCGGGGGCGGCTCACCTGGACCGGAGGGAGACGAGGGCAAGCCTGGCCTTGGGAGGGGAAAGGGAAGGAGGGAGGAGACAGAGAGAGGCGGGCAGGGGCAGGGGCAGGGGCAGGCAGAGAGAGAGAGGGGATAAGAAGGAGGCGCGCCCCCGAGGGCATATCTGCGATTCCCCCCCGCCCCCGAGGGCCCGCACACAACTCCTAATTTGAATTTGAGTACCGACGCCAAACTTTTCTCACCCGGGGTGACCGGTTTCCCGCTGACAAGTGGGGCCGGTACCAGGTGGGGCCGACCTGTCATTCGCACCTTCCCAGCGCTGATTAGGGCTACGGGCGCCCGCGTACAAGTGGTGGAGGGGGTATTCGCGGTTCCGGAGGACCCCGGGGGGTTTTCTCGTAAACCGGCGCTGCAGGGGCTTGGGCGGGATTTTGGAAAATTTCGGGCCGCGTTGGTGTGCCTGCCCATGACAACCTGGACCCGCAAGCCAGTCCAGGATATTTTCGGCCACGTCAGCGATCCGCGAGAGGGCGCCTGGTTGGCTGGGGCGCGGGGTTGAGCGCGCTGTGCTTCTCGCTGTGCTTTCTACAACACAAACCCTGGCCTGGTTTGCGGTTTTGGAGCCCCCCATTTTGCCTCCGGGGGATTACTGCGCCTCTCCCTTCACTCGTCTCACGTGCTACTGCTCTTTCAATCCTCTCATCTGCGATTAGCTGTGCTTTTTTTACTTTGATCTTTGCGGTAAAAAATGTGCACTGCATTGCTGTGTAATTTGTAATCCAGCCAAGGGTGCTGTAGTAGTCCTTCACCTACAGCTGCAAAGGTGTTGTTAGCCACAAGTATGGGGGAAAAAGACTCTTGGTGTCCAAGGAATGACCAATTTGGAACAGATACATGTTGTGGCACTATGCGTGAGGTTCCGATGGTCCTCGTCTACGTCCTTACGTGTACAATACAAAAGGGGTCAAAGTTTTTATTTATATAATAACTCCATCCTTTTGGCACGCACCGTATTCGCCAGAAATAGAAATATACAAGCACATTTGAAAATGCCACCTCAATCAATTCCAAACAAAACAAAAGCTGTTGATGACTACATGATAACCAATCTAAGAAACAGTGATGCTGTGGTGCTTATATACAAGATGGGTAACAGGTAACAACTTTGCCGTAGGAAGCCGAAAAGGAGGATAAATTCAATCCTCGTGGAAAAAAAAAGAGAGAGAACAATAATCACCCAACCATGCTAGGACATTGGATTTGTCGAAGCTAGCTGGGCTCATCATGACAATGTTATTCTGCCCATTCAAGATACAAACAATATCTATTCAAGATACGACGGTTTCTCTCATCATAAGTACAAATCCATTCAAGATACAAACACGTTCTTCAATACGACGGTTTGACGAACAATATCTATAAAATAATATTAGCTTAATAGTAAAAGGTTACTCCATATACGAAAATCATTTTTCATTGCCAAAACAGTAGTGACAACTTATGTTTTTGTTAAACTAAATCGTTACCGCTTTATACTATTTTTATTTATCCTAGGAACAGGGAAATATTCCATGGGTCCATTAAGTGGTTATTACAAACATGCAGTAGACTTATATTACGTAAAACAAGAATGAGGTCGTGGCCTGCGGGGAAGGTACGTACAAAGAATGCACATTTTGTCCGCTATTTAAAACATTGCAATAAACATGTGCTGAATAATATTTTGATCATTTTTTAGGTACTGGGCCTGTTGCCTTATTGGCTGCTGGGCTGCCGGCCATCCATCTATAGGCCAGGCCAGTACCACACCCTGCTTGTTTGGAGAGGAGGGAGGCCCAACTGGCAACTGCAGCAGCAGCATCTCCTTCCTTCCATCGGCGGTCGGCGCCTCGGCCGCACGACGCCGCCGCCGCCGCAGCCAGCAGGGGAGGCGAGGGGTTCTCCGCGCCGCTGGTGGCTGACACACCCTGCCGTAGGAGCTGCTCCACCTCCGCGGTCCGCTAGGCGCCACTCCACCCGCCCATTCTCCACTCTCCAGGCTCTGCTCGAGGCTGCGCCGCCCGACATCGACGACGCCCTCACGCACGACGCCCGAGCGGGAGCAGCCGAGCCTAGTGCCAGCGTGGCTGCGTATTTCCGCGGCCGCCCGACGCCACGACCGGCCGGCGCCGTGACGGGCGACGCCGGCACTCCACGACGGCGGACGGCCACAGCGGCACAGGAGCCATACCCAATCGGCAAATTCCCTCACGGCGACTGGTGTGTAGTCTACTCCATCTCCATCCGCTTTAACCCTTCGTCGTGATGCTTTAATGGACCAGATCATTACTGGTTAGTTAAACTAAATTGTTGGAGGAAATGTGGAGTTGGTACCATGTTCCTATACTGCTCCATTTATCTTTGTTAGGATGCGATCTATATTTCCCCTTGTTCCATGCTCCTGAAAGCTGGTACTCTCAAATCATGCCGGTGATAATGCTTCTTTTGAGTTCTTTATCAAATTATGACAACACAGCTTGTAAATGTTTGGTCTTGCCCAATTGTTAGGCTCTGGAAGAGGTAGAGAAGAACATCTCATCCTTGATTAATTATTGTTATGCCCGGAGCTGGAGCGGCACGCGGATTCTTTGTGCTGGTTTCGCGGCGTGATTAATTATTTCAGACTCAAACCGCCAGCCCAGTAGCCCACGTCCCTGCTTTGGTCCTTGGCGGTGGCCGGCGGGCCGCTGCTGGTCCGGTGAGCCTCTTGTGTTCGGCTGGAGGCCGTGCAGCTCCGCGCGTAGGCGCAGCCACAGCATAAGCCTCTGCACTTCCGGCCTCCAGGTGAGCCCCTACCCCTCTCTCATGCTTGGATTGGTTGATTGATTCCACAGCAACATAGATTTCTCCAACTGAATCTCGCACTGAGATAGTACATCATTAGCTAGATTCTGCTGCCATCTGTGCGAGACCCCAACTTGATTTCACTCCACAAGCTTGCGACGAATCCAAACTAAAAAAAAATGTCAATGTCATCCCCTTTTACTATTGCGTGCTCTTTAAATCGTTGCTACGAACCAAGTCTCATGCCGTGTCGTCAGCTTATGGATTTGCCAGGTCCGAGATGGAAGAAGGGCAAGGACGGCAAGGACTTTGCAGCTCTCGCAGCGGCCAATCCCATGTCGAGGATAGTTGCTGAGCTCCAGGCTTCACTGAGGGACTCACAAGCCGTGGCGATATTATCAGTGGATGGCGGGGATGCGATTCTTGCGGTAGGACCACACCAAGCCGCACTTCTGAACCGCGCCGCCTTTGGGTCTGTAAAACATGCAGGAGAGGAGAGGCAATGGTTCCAGCTAGGCCCCGAGGAGGTGTTCTTCCTTTGCCATGCCCTCAGGTGCATCGCAGTCGAAACGGAGAACAAGAAGCGGATGGGTGAAGGGGACCTGTGGGATCTCTTGAACTCCATCTCAGAGCCATTCCCGGAGATGTACAAGGCGTATGAGCACCTTAGATTCAAGAATTGGGTTGTGAGGTCAGGAAAGCAGTACGGTGCAGATTTTGTAGCTTACCGTCATCATCCGGCACTTGTACACTCGGAGTTTGCAGTAACTGTAGTTCCAGAAGGCAAAGCATTTGGCACCAGATGTGGCTCCTTGCAGGTGTGGTCTGATCTACTCTGCAAACTTCGGGCTTCTGGCAGTGTGGCCAAGACATTACTTGTTCTCACCATCAGCGCCGAGAACAAGTGTGGGTCCTCAGATTGTTTGGAAAAGATGATTGTTCATGAGAGGACTATCACGAGATGGATACCGCAGCAGTGCCGCGAGCAACAAGACAAACCGTGCAGAGAAGAAGCAAGCAGGGAAGAACAAGACGATACAAGAGAGGGTGTAGTATTTAGCTATTGGGGTGTAATATTAAGCTTTACAATTCTTTCTAGCTTACTTGTCTACAAGCTCAAATTTTGACTGAAGAGCTTAATATTTATGTATACTCATGTTGGCAAACGTGAATTTTTCTGTCTTATTGAATCCTATGATTTTACTATGTGATCCTCGTTGAAGTTTCTAAGATATCCTGGCTAATATCATCGTATGTCTGCACTTGACTGCAGATTGCACAAGAATATTTGTATTGTTGTCTCTTGGTAAATGTTTTCAGGCCTTCAAGACCGCTATGGGCTAGCATTTATGCACTCCGGTCTGGTGGGACAGAAAAGTTCTATCTGCATGACCGATACTACTGGAACATATTGAAAAAAATGAGGTACACGGGATGCATTTCTTTATGCATATTCTATAATTTCAGTACCTTAAATAGGTACTAGCATCTACAATTGAGTTAGGTTACAGATTAACCTTTAGTGCAACAACTCTCAACATTTAATAGCTTGCTAAGATCTGGAGTAAACATGGCCAAGAAAATTGATCTGACTTGAAGTCTGTATCTTTTTAATAAAAAATCAACCTTTTGATTGATAGTTTTTTTCCTTCAAGTCACAAATCTGCTTACAATAAATAGTTTAATCGGTATCATTTGGGGATCTTAGATCACCGTGAAGGTGATTATGGAAAGAATGACATTCACAATTGCATCTGCTTCATCTCTGTATTTATTTGAGGCTGCCAGCTTTTCGAGTTCGACCCTTAATCTATCTGGTAATTCACCGTGTGATCCTTCCATATACCACTCTCGAGGTACTTCTCGTACAAGCTAGCTTCACCATCATAGTTCACTGATAAAACTGCTGTGCTTCGTGTCCCATAGAGCCCCTTCACCAAAACAGAATTATGTGAGATGATTTTCACAAGTTCATTTCTGAAGTATTTGATACACAAATATTAATGAGAGGCCAAATGATATAGTTTTTCAACTAGTTGAATTCTGAATGTAACTGTAACTGGAATCATGTCAGAGATTGTTTTCTCACTTGGTCAGTTTGCACCTCGATGAAAATGGAGCTCAGACCATGCTCCCAGTTGGGATCACAACCAGTGTTTGGCAGTGTATCTTTGTCAGCCTTTGTAGTGTCAGTCATTAGCCTCTCAACTATATCCTTCACTTCAACCTCATCATCACCATGCTTCATAAGAAGCTCCCTGAAGTTTTTGCCAAGGCGAATTGCCTACAAGTGCATACATAGCAATGAGAGAGAAAAAATCCCTTCAGGTACCAACACACTGTCTTCATGAATAACGGTCTAACATCTTGGTAGGATGAATGGTCCCTAAGAGACAGAGTAGCTTGCAATAATGCAATATCATCTTATCTTACTTCTTGCACATGCTATGCTATAAATTGAGTTAAATGCATTGTTGTTTAAGTACTTCAGATGGTTCAGCTGTAGCTTTCTCACACTTTTCTCCCAGCTCAGTGTTTGCTTTGTGATCCATAGTTTCAGGGCATCTAAAGACAAAATCATTAAAACGACACCTCATGCATTCAGCATTTCTAGATGTGCACCAGCATATCCTACCAGCTATATCAAATAAGAGCATTCTATGGATTTTATCTGCAAGGCATTCTGAGAGTTTTATCTATCTACAAATTTTGAGTTGAACATGAAAAAGCTGTGCTTACCTTCTGCCAAGGGCTATCTAGCCTTGCATTGGACAGCACATGGAGTCCTGGTGAGACGAGTTGAATTGTCGCGGGCTGCCCCTTGGGCCGGTTTGACACATAGACCATAATATTTGTGGTTAGATCAGCTAGTATGAGGTTGAAGCCATTGTATTCATCAGCTTCTTCTGCCACTTCAGTTGCAACTTCAAGTGGGCTCTTGTTGCTCTGCACGGTACATACGATTATGCTTGCTCTTGTGGAGAAATGATACGTCGAAGATAATTTCATGGTAATAAATCATATTTTTTTCTTACAATACATACTATAGTTCTCAGTTGTATTAGAATGAATGTTTTCAAAGGTAAAGTTGTGGTTTCTACTGGGAATGGGGTATGCATATGTGTTTCTATGTGCACTGTCTACTGTCTATTCCAATCACTGTCAGAACAAAGGAAAGTCAGATAGTGATTGAATCAGCTGCTAAGGGTCGATAGTGATAAGAAAAAGATATTGGGAAACACCAACTTGGATTGTACTTGAAAGGGATATATCTTCCTCTGCATCACCGACATCGACTCAGCCATTGGATAAAGACTTCAATCAACTTCAATGATCTAGAGGAAGCTTTTGGTATGTTTTGCTATATACCTGCAGGTACCTGAGGGGCAGGTCTCCCCTAGTTCGTGCGCCGGGCATGGCATCTGGCTCAAGCACATTGGTCAGGAATGCGAGCCTGCCATCCTTGGTGCACCCCATCCATGTTCCTCCACCAAGCACATCCCTGCCTCCAAGAATCTTCTTTGAGCCTTCTCCCCACCATCCTACTGCCTTTGTAGGCCTGCATTAGTTTGTCAAGGACAACAGAGAAGCTCTGAAACTGAGCACCCAGCAGACAGCACTGTTGTTTTGCAGGGTTAACCTTTCTATAGGTTTCTCTAATAGCATTTTGCTTATGAAAACTGGTGATTGAACAATATTAACAAGCATGTAAGGGGAGTTTGCATAGCATATAAGTGAATATGCAACTCGGGAGGGAAACCGGTTACTCAATTTCAAACCAGACCTCATACAGCAGAGTTATCACATCCAGATTGGGTACTGCAAACATCAATAAAGCCAAGTAAGATCATGTACCTGCTGTGGAACTCATCTCTGTTGAGCAGGAGCAGGAGCTGGTGCACAGGGTGAGCTTGCCAAATCCATGCAGCTATGCACATGGCTTCAGGTGTTTTCTACTCCTTAGCTGGTTGTAAGTAACTCGCTTGTTTCGCAACTATATCTTTTGTGTTTGCCTGATGATTCTCTGTGCGCATGCCTCTGTATTTATAGGGAGAAGGTTGGAAGGAGAGCGAAAGCACAAGGAGCCCACAGAGTCTTCGCATTATTGGCCGCCAACCAGGTGCTCTGCAGTCTGTCATTCTTCTGTCAGAGTTCCATCCTGTTCAGTTACCTGGTTATATTACTTCCCATGTGAGTTCCTGATTAGGGCCCCCTTCCTTACCACTGACGTCTTCTATATCTGGTGAAATATTTAGTACTTAATCTCAGGACAGTTCTAGTTTGGCCCATCATTTGTTCCTGAGATACTGTTAACCATAGTACATGTGTAAAAAAAACAGCAACTGAGCTACTGTCAGTTAGATGGGATTCTAGCAGCACCCCACCTGAAAACAGGCAGCAGCACTCTGCTTTCCTCTATTCCGACTCGTGATTGGAGTGTTGTTGCTTCTGCAGGCCCCGGGAACTCATCCATCTCTCAACAAAACCAGGGGCGTGCTGGATTGGGATAAACAAAAGCGGTAAACAACGACCTGATCTTTCGAAGCAATATATGACCCCTGTTTCCGTGTATGATCAACCAGGGGCGTGGGTAGTTGGCTGCGGTGGCTCACACGTGTCGAGCTCCAAGAATAGCATGGCCCGGCCTGGCTACACGGCGGTTTTCAGGCACTCGTCATCTACTCTATCCGTTTCCAGGTACGATGTCATTTCTGTTCATGTTTATCCCCTCCTGTGATAGATGTGCTACCAATTCATAAAAAACATCAGCGGCGCGTGCATCTTTTAGAGATGACAGTCACAAGGTTTTCTTGTGGTAACATAGACGCCGCCGTTGTTTAGAATTAAATAACCTGTAGGTGCCGTCATGGTACTGACATACCAGGCCATACAGTGTTTAAAAGGATACACTGTTCATAGTTCCTGATAGAGCTTCCGTAGATGAGATGCCATACCAACTAATAAAGCTCTTAAAGTAAAGATCATCGTTACCATTATGTTTAACTAAACTTGATGGCCAACAGCAAAGTCTAAGATATCATGTGAAGCTTTATGCAAAGTCAGGATATTGGGTTTCTGCGGACCTTTTCAGGGGGCCGTGGTCGGCCGTGGTCCTGCGTTTGGTAAGTGCTTAGGACGATGGATTTGGGTAAGTGTGACTCCATCTCACTTATTTGGTTTACATGGAGAAGAATAGATCTCACTTATTTGGTTTACATGGAGAAGAATAGTCATCCCGCACTTGTTTGGTTAGATATTTTTAGTGTAATTTTCATATGGTGGCTGTCCACCATTTATCTGTCTCATCGATATGTAAGAAGTCACGCCTTGTCCATATTTTGCAGAAAAGGTGTTATTAAGTTACAGTTCTAATAAGATAGGATTCTGCATTGTTTTTTTTGCATGCTGCGTCAGAAATTAGCAACAACTAAGGGTCTGTTTGTTTGTTTGGTAGAACTCCATCTGATTCTGATTCTCTATGGGAGCTGATTCTCTGAGAGAAGTGATTCTGTGGCTAAAAGTGATTCTCTAGCGTAAACTTTTAAAATCAGGATGAAGAATCACTCCACGTAATCAGGAGAAGCTACTTTTTCCAACTCTCAGCCTCTTAGTTCATTTCAAAGAATCACTTTACAGAATCAGCAGAGAATCACTTCTCCCTGAAAAACTGCTTGGCAGAACTTTTGCTGAAATCAACAGAGAATCAGCTCTGGGAGCTATACCAAACGCACCCTTAATTTTGTGTTTTTTTTAGCTTAGCTTCTCATTGTGAAAAATAAGGATGGAATGGAAGTAGCTAAAACATTTATTGTGGGGCAGCAAAATTAGAAGGGCAATAACACAAGTGCTCATAGGTTGGGGGTCACTCCAACCTACCATGTCGGCACCCAATTACTACTCTTGTCACCATGCCCGATGATGCACGCTACCGCTTTGCCAATAACCAACAACAGCATTTCCTGCCAACTAGCCAATGTACCTTCTGTGATTGCTACCATAATGGTCTAGAATGCATGGATGCGCCTATTCTATTCTATTCTATTCTATTTCTACACTGTGTATTCTAATGTATGAAACTGCGGCAAAATTCCATGGAAGCAGCCCGCTCATTTTTGCCGGTTTTAAAGCCACAAAAAAGTGGGTGAGATTTACAACCAGAAGCACTGTACAGTAGTTGTCATCCAATTCATAATCATGACATGTAGGAAGGGACATCACATATGGCGTATTGTCTTTTGGAGATTATTACAATGGCATAGTGAGATTACAATGGCATTATGGTGATCATCATGTCTGCCTGCTATAATAATAGGCTTTTGCAACCATCCTATTCGGCCCATGTACTTTGCAAGAAAATGGGGCCGTCTTTACGTGATGGGCTCTTAAACTGGCTGAAGAATTTGTATGTACTGGGCCGTGTGAAGTTGCAAGGAGCATCTAGGGGCCCACGAGTTGCAGAATGAAATGGTTCAATTTTTTTCTGAAGTCACTAGAGAAGAAAAGCCCACGCCTTCTAACTAAATAGCAAGCAGGCACCTGAAATTTGGAAAGATTCAGTGGCTACCACCGGTGGACGGATTAGGGCTCTGGGTTACTCGGGTTTGCTGTTATAGCTGCCGAGTTTACACAAAGGGGAGGACTAAAAAAAGAGAGGTTGGAGCAACACCAACAATGCTCATACTCAGGTTCCTACTCAAGTAAGGATCAAGGGTCCAGCAGTGTTCCCACTCGGATCTCTACCTTACTTTCTCCACTCAGTCTCCTCCCACGGGTGGGAAGGAAGGCCCTCCTACTTTTACTTTTATGTTTGTCTGTTTCTTTCCCCATTCTGCTTCACGCGCTCGCACAAACTTTGTTCTTGCCCGTGCAACCTCCACTAAATCTCGACGAGCTCGTGGTGGCCTGAGCCCGCCCTGCTACCAATGTCGGTGCATGTAAAGGAGCAGGCGGCCTAAGATCAGGCGGATTCGCCACCGCCCCAAGCAATAGGACAGAATCAACTATTCGAATCCGTGTCTGACCTCGGTTGCGGCAGACCGCTCCTTCCCATGGCCGATACTCCATGGCACTTGCCCAACATCGGCTCGAGGTACTTCGTAGACAAATCAAGTGCCACCCGAGCTCTACAAGGTCCTTGCCGCCGCCCGGGCTTGATTCGCTCCGATTCAGAGCCGTGTTTCCTTCGATTCAGCACGAGCAGCTCGACCGGCAGTTGTAGCGTGAGCGCTTGGGGAGCAGCCTGCCGCGGCGACGGTGACAGCGCAAGCGCAAGAAAGATCTTCGCAGCTGACGTACTTCCGTACCTCTATGACCGATGGCTAGAGGGGAGCCGTGCGGGCGGTGGGGGAGAAAGAGGAGCCAAAGAGAGAGGAGGGGGCCAGGAAAAAAATAAATAAAAGGAAAATAATGATACAATGATAGGTGGTCCTAAATAAGTTGGGGTTGATGAGTAGAAGCTGTTGCTTGGAGTTTATGATGATAACGTTAGTGGCGAAGCTGCAGAGGCAACTTGGTTGAAAATCGGTCACGCACGGGTCTTTGGGGGCTAGGGCCGGTCCACGCACGGGTCTTGGAGCACCAGGCATCCACCAATTGCCGTTTCAGTGATACATTCATGTACTTTGCCCCCTTCCATCGAGGTGAATAAGGCTCTGTTTGTTGAGTTTTAGCTTTCCAAACTTTCGAGCAAGCTGGCTTTTAGCTTTTGCTCCCTAGAAGGGTGGCTTTCTGAAAGCTGGTTTTTGGAAAGCTAACACCGTTTGGCAACCTAGCTTTTGAAATGGTGGGATGGAGTGTCTGTTCTGTAGGGTCCACATGTTAGGCTTTTCTTCAACCTTGGATGCCGGCCGGATCTGTTAGCCTTTGCCCTTGCTCGACGGCTGCAAGGCAAGACCGACGGGGAGAAGGAAGGGGCAGGACGGCTGGAGGTGAGACCGACGGAGGAGGGGACGCTGGGGAGCTCCACGCTCCTATAGCGGTGCAGCGCCTAGCGTCAGAGGGGTCGAGGAGGGGCGGCGGGCGAGATTTGGCGGGAAGGAGGGGTGCTGCGCCGGCGGGAGGGATTTGGAGTGGAGGATCTCCCCTGTGGCCCCACCCCTGCCCCTGCGCTCCTCCGCGCTGGCTGGGAGCCGTAGCTGAGCTCGCCCCATCCCTCCCCCGCGCTCCTTCACGCCAGCAGGAAGCGACCTGGCGGAGCAGGAAGGCGTGTCGGCCGGGCGAAACAAAGGGGCGTTGCCTGCACGGAGCATAGGGGTGCGTCATCTGGGCGGAGGAGGGGCGCACGCCGGTCATGGCTCAGGCACCACAAGACCGGAGGAGAGGGAGACGACGCTGATGGAGATGGAGCCGAGGAAAAAAAAATGATCGGTTCGCAACATAAACGATATTAGGTGAGTAATTTTCGCAACTTTAACGTAGAAAGCTGCGGAAAGCTCATAGTTCACTGCTTCTGAGCTTTCCTATAATCATAACGTCCGTGGACTTTTGACTTTCGAAAAGAGCTTACCGTTTGTTTGAGCTTTCGGATGGAAAGCTGCTGGAAAGCCGGATCGGATGAGGTACGACAATCTCACCGATCTCCCTATTTTCTCAAGACGAGAGAACAAGTACTTATCACATACACGTGAGCATATGTGCTGATGCCAACTACATCACACAATGCTGATTCCACCGGCCAATCACATGGAAGCATATGCATGAATGCATGATGATTATAGAATAAAGAAATCAAAGAATGAATGAACAAACAGTTGGTTAGCTTTTTGTACACATTTTTGCCAATCCGCTGCAACAAGAAAGGCATGTAAGTATGTATGCTCACATGGAAGTTACACCTCCTCCTACGACCTAACAAAAAAAATACACCAACGAACTCGATCCGCCTGTTGAAACAATATAATTAATTGACCTGATCTATTTTTGTATAACCTGTACCTTTCTGTGTCTGATGCTGAATTAGTAGTATGCCAACTGCTGCTATGAGCTGCTGTAATGAGTTGGCGGTCCGAGTCGCCGAAGCTTGTTGCTGCTGAATCCAACACCGAACCACCCCCGGGTCACGTCCCGGAGCAAGGTGTCCTCCACGTCGCAGAACTTGTGCGCCCACCCGGCCGGCTCGACCGCCTCGAACCCTAGGCCTGGCGTCCTGTCCTTGGAGCCATGGTTCACCGGGTCCGTCCAGTCCGCCACGTAGGTCGACACGCGGCGGCGGAACTTCACCTTGAACTCGTCCCAAGCTTGGTACTTGTAGTGGTTCACTCGGGCTTGCTGAGACCGCTCCCACCTCAACTCCGGCCGGAGCTCGAAATGGTGGATGGAGTTGATCAGTGACGGGTCCACGGCGTCGAGCCGGACGAGCGACTTGTGCCGCTCCTCCGCTCGCCTCCGGCAAGTGTAGCCCTGGGTGACTCCCTCCTCGGGGTGCTTGGTCTGGCCCGAGGGTCCGAAATCCTTGCAACCTAGTGTCACCTGCCCGACATCCGGCTCGACGGCGGCGACGATGGAGCGGAGCATGGATTTGGTCGGCTTGCTTGATGGAGCCCAGCTCGGGGAGAAGATGAACTCGTCGACGTCGACGAACGCCATCCACTCGCAGGAATCTCGGTGCACGGCGGCCGCGTAGGAGAAGCCGGCCTCCTGCGTCTTGGGCCAGGGCCAGAGGTGCGTGGAGACGTGGAAGCCGGCGGAGTTGAGCTGGCGCACCTGGCCCTCCAGGTCGTCCTGGCTTCCGTTGTCGTAGAGGAAGAAGCGGTCGACGCCCACGGCCGCGTGGTACGCCACCCACTCGCGCAGGAACTTGGCCACATCGCGGACCATGGTGCACGCGCACACCGCGACCTTCTTGTTCTTCTCGTCCGTCGGCGTAGGGGATGGAGGGCTGTAGGTCGCCATGGAGGGGATGGGCTCGCCGTCCGCGACGGCGAGCGTGACGCGGAGGTCGTCGGTCGTCGTGGTCGGCGGGGGCGGGCAGCGGAAGACCTGCTGCGCCGAGGTGGACGCCGGGAGCGAGGCGACGACGCTACCGGTGGCGTTGTTATTATCGCGGTAGTAGACGCAGCGGACGTCGGAGGCGTTGCGGTTGACACCCTGGCGCGGGTTGACTCCCTTGGCGAGGACGAGCACGTCGCCGGTGCTGTGGAGCGCGACGGCGTCGTAGACGAGGCGGCCGCTCCAGCGCAGCAGCATCAAAGGCGGCGTCGACTGGGATTCGGAGGATTGGTCGTCGGAGGAGGTCATCGAGGTCGCGATCAGCCTCGGCGCGCGGAAGGGCTTGTGGCGGCGCTCCGGCCTGGGCATGTCGCAGGTGTATGCTCGGCGGCCGGACGCGGGCATCCTCCCGAGCGATCGAGCCGGGGACGCCGCCCCGCCTGGGAAGGCGCAGGTGGCGTTGCCCCCGGGCGGGGCGGGGGCGCCGGGGCGGAGCAGGACGAGGACCTCCCAGTCCGGGAGCAGGACGGCGTCCGGTGGGTCTCCGTGGTAGGCGGGCGTCGACGTTGCTTCCCGGACGGCGCGCAGGGTGAGGCGCTTACTATTGCTGCTGCTGCTGCTGGTGCGCGGCGGCGGTACGAGTAGGGCGCGCGCGGGCGAGGACGAGGAGACGGAGGAGGCGTAGTGCTGTGCCGGGGTGGAGGTGAGGAAGGCGAGGAGCGCGGCGGCGGCGAGGGCGAGGAGGAGGAGCAGGCGCAGCGCCCTGCCGCGGCGGCGCGGGGAGGGCGGCGACTGCATGGCGCCGGGGTTGGCGTGCGAGATTGCAACAAGACAGGCGATACGGGCGGAGTCAGCGGCGGCTGTTTATATGCGGAGTAGTTATGGTTGTTGAATTGGATACGCGGGGAGGCGATCGGAGTCGGAGATGATGATCAAAGGTTTGAATTCGACGCGAGTTTGTTATATGGAAAGAAGGTTCCTTTTCGAATTCATTCACACGGCTGGGAGCTGCTGGAGTCCGATTCGAAACAACGCGGCAGCGATGATGATGCAAAGCAGCATGCACACAAGAGCGGTGCGGTCACGGTCAGAGGCAGAGCACACGGCAAAGGAAACTCCAGCCAAGGCGACATGAGCGACGCATGCTCTAGCTAGGAATGTTCCTTGCTTGCTCTCACGATCGCTTCGCTTGCATTGGTCCACGATTCAGCGGCCTACTCGCAGCCAGCATGGAATTCAATAATTTTTCATTGTCGGTTCATATTCAAATTTCTTCCACCACATCTTTCCTTCAACGATCGTGTTGACGCAGCATCTTTGAGTGTTAACATGCACAATGAAGTTCGCCTTGATCGATTTTGATTCTCTAACTTGCTGAAGGAAAGTCACTGTACTGCACTCCCACAATATAGCAAGGGATCCAGCCCGAGCCTAGTCCGAACTGTTAAACAAACGATGTAACAGATAGCATGACTTGTAACCGGCCAGGAGATTGAATTGTTGTAATTCTAGAGATAGGGCTCTTGTAAACCTTTCTTTGTAGATAGATCTTGGCACGACAAGAGGGTGAAAACAAACGTACTAATAAAGTTTGGTGGAATCTAATTCTCCTGTGTGCATTGCAATGCTGTCGTAGTTTGCCTGCTTGGGGAGTAAAAGAACAAATTACTATACTCCCCGTGAAGCAAAGTACTATACAAAGAGCCACAGGATTACTAATGAACGTGCGTACGTCACAAGATATGGCGAATTGCCTCTGCATGCAGCTCGTTCGGCGTACGTTGTCCTTCACTAGCTTGTTACTGACTTAAAAAAAATTGTTATTCCTCGATTGAAATCCATGTCCCCATGCTAATATAACACTGCGCACACTACATCAGAAATGATTTGTGCTGGCACAAGTAAATTAGCGTGCTGGCGAGCGTGATTGGCACCCAACAGCACAAAGCTTCGACGGGCCGGCGGGGGAGCACTGTGCACAGATCGTCCCATCTGTGCTGGCGGTGGGCTTAGATGACCCACCAACACAGATTTTATTATCTCGTAACTTATTGTCAGTATAAGAAAAGGGTAGGGTACATTCAAGCTATAATACAAAATAATCAGTTCTGATAATAGTGCAAGTTATTACATTAATAATTAAAAGTCTTAGAGAGTTCAAATGTACAAGAAAAAGGTAGCGGTACGAGCATGCATGTTACATATCTCACGACTCACCTCCTTAGAAATGTCATGAATGAAGTTTCGTCATCTGCAACGAGCTGCTACCCATATTTTATGTCATCTAATGATCAGGCAAATTAAAATATTAGCACGCCTAAATTGATCATTAGCCCAGCAGTGTTAGTCCGCCCAGTTGGCCACTTATTGGATTGGATGCTACGTAGAGTAGCTCCTGCACTACAAGACGAGACCTAGTCTCTCTCCACCTGCACAATTCCTCCTCAGCTTGTGAGGTTGATTTTTTCTTTTCTTTTTTTAAGAAAATTCTACGTTCCAAATTATAAGTCATTTCAACTTTCTTGAGAGTCAAAATATCTCAAGTTTGATCAAATTTATACAATAAAGTACTAACATTCATGATACTAAATAAGTACCATTAGTTTTTTCATTAAATATATTTTCATTGTATATCTATTCGGTACTATAAATTTTTATGATCTTCTCTATAATTTTGATCAAACATAAGATGGTTTGACTTTCAAAAAAATTAGAATAACTTATAATTATAATTTAGAACGGAGGGTCCAAGCCTGCCTGCCGTCGCCTGCACCAACTGATCGTTTTGGGTTGCTTCATTGGTTTTTCCTTTTCCTTTTCTTTTCTGGGATTTTTTTTTGGTAGTTGGTGCGGCCTGGGCCTTCTTTCCGAGCGGGGAGAGCAAGCAGAGCGGCCTGCTGGGCCTTCTCTTGGGCGATGACGCCATGGCATGCATGGTTATATATAGCTTACCAGCAGAGAGGTTCCCAGTTGTTCCTGCTTCTTCTCATTCCTTCCTCTGCTACAGTTGAGAGATGGCGAAAAGCAGGCGACGCTTCCGGTGCCGATTTTCTCCGTTTCCCCTCCACTTCAGCGGCCGGTTCGGTGCTGGAGAGGATGGGGAACGGGGATTGAGGTGGCTGGTGTGTATATAGTCCTACGTAGTTTAGGTCCAGGCGGCGTTCGTAGTGTGGAGGCGGCGCTGCGTCTATGGATTGAGGTGTGAGCTCATTGGATCTGAAGACCTAGGGTTTGCTTCAGATCTGGTCGAGTTTTCTTCTTCTCCCTTCCTCATCTCCGTCGGCGGCGATGCATGCCTTTCCGACGGGAGTCCTGGGAGGTACGTCTACCAACGCACCGAGAAATCGAGTTGGATTTTGTTTCCCAACTGTTTTGGTGGTTTTGTTCCCCTTCGGGTTGTGTCGTCGTCCGGTGAGCCGGGGTTGATGGTAGTCCTTGAGGCGCTAGATCCCTTGTCTTCCGACAATGTGATGGCCGGCAGCCATCTTCTTCAGCTAGGACGTTCAGCGATTATAGAGCATGTCGATGTGCCGTTTTTGGAGACAATCAAAAACTGTGAACTTCCATCATCGGGAAGGAGGTCGGCTTCAAGCTGCAAACTCGGAGTGTCTCCTCTCCAACCTTTGGTGCGACGGGAGTGCGTCGTGTGGCTGCTCCGACCACCCGCGACAAGGACGACTGGGAGGATCTTGCAAGGAGTAGGTTGTAATTTTCTTTTCTTCAAGGGTGTCTTTGTAAGAGTTGCAATGTAAACTTTATGTGAAATATAAACCCGGTTTCTCAAACAAAATGCATGGTTATATATTTGATCGGAGTTGGGAGCTCTCATCGTTTGTTTTTAATTTTCTTTTTCATATTTAGTATCATCAAGTGTCCAGAAGGGAGGTGAGTCGGTAGATGCTAAACTGAAAACTTGATAATCCAGGAACACATTTTGCCTGCTGATTTAATTTGCGCGCAATATAATTGCTATGTCAGTTGAAATGAGCTTATTTTGACCGGGGCGGCGACGGCGTCGGCGGCGTCGCAACAAGAAGGGCTGCTGCTGCTTCCCGGCGCCGTTCGGCCTCGGCGGCCCTGTCGGCATCGCGGATTCTGGTTTTGAATTCGCTGAACTCTTGCCACGCGCGCGCTCTGACGTTGCCGCCGCCGCCCGTCTCCGGGTTGCCCTGCCGCCCCAGCGTGGGCAGGCCGCGGTGCGCGACGTACTGCGCGTCCACCACCCCCATCTGCTCCTCGGGGTCGTCGACGCACCTCCAGAAGTTGAGGTCCAGCCCCCACCCGTGGATGAGGTCGTTCTGCACCATGTGCCACGCGCACGCCCACGCCTTCCTCGAGAACACGGGCGCCATCACCTCCACGAAGCCGCTGCATGGCCGGCGGTGCACGTCGGGGCAGTTCCCGGGGCCCCCGGTGGTGTTCTTGTGGACCTCGCTAGTGTTGTTGCTCCTCCGGGTGGTGATGTCGTAGGTCTTCTTGCCCCGGGTGATGTCGAGCCCCGGCTGCGAGATCTCGAGGCCGTGCTCGCGGACGATGCGGACGTACTCGGTGGCGTCGAAGAAGTCGACGGCGAGGTCCTCGTCCCAGAGGAAGACGTAGTCGTAGGGCGCCACGACGCTGGGGTGGAGGAAGCGCTTGGCGTACCACCACTTGGCCTGCTTCCGGGCGCTCACGTGGATGGCGTCCTTGGACCACGCGAACTCGTCGTCCCACTCCGTCGTGCGGCCGTCGTAGTGGAAAAGCATCACGTCGAACTCATCCGAGAACTACATAGCATCGCTCATGGATGATCACTTGAGTTCTTCTGAGACTAGGACAGTTGAAAGAAAGTAGCAGCTAGAAACATGGTCATCAGCATGAGATTCTCACTTAATAACCCTATGTACGTACCTTGTGAACTGTGGCGTTGACATTGGCTTTCTCACTGAGCCCTACTGTCATCGTCAGGAGGTACTTGCGCACGGGAGTGTCCTGCATGCATTGCATGCTCAGAATGAAGAGAGCTGCTGAGGAGGATGTCAAGATAGATCAGGAACGGAACGAAGGAATTACCTGCCGCGGGTCTCCCCAGAGGCGGCGCATGTGGAGATCGGACTCTGAAACTACGATGTTGGGAGGGAGCCTCTCCGCGCCTGTCGGCTTTATGATTGCTGGCGAAGTGGCATTTGGGTGCACGACGGCGGGAGCAGTAGCAGTCTTCCCCTCGGTTGCTGCTGCTGCATTGTTGTTGTTGTTGTTACCGACGACCCAGAATCTGCTTAGCATGCTGGTGGCCCTCAAGGTGGAGTTGGCGGCATCACCGCCACCACCACCACCATTCCAAGGGAACACATAGCAAGGAAGCTGTACATGTCGTCCAAACAATCAATGGTCATGTACTGCTGTGGGTCGTTAGCTAGTATGACAGAGATCGATCGATTACACGCCGTATACGCGCATATAGTACGTACCTGTGGTGCCATCTGTAGAGGAAATGAAATGCCAATGAAGAAGCCGAATGTCGCCGCGGACAGAGCCGTCAGGATGGGATTTGCTTTCTTCATCTCTCTCTGCTCTTTATTATTCATCTCTCTCTGGTCTCTGCTCTTTATACTGTCCACCATGCATGGACATGTGTGTATATATAGCTAGCCTCTGAGCTGTAAAAAGGAGTGGTGGTGAAGCAGCAAGAGTAAAATGTATCTCATGCATCACGTACGTACGCTGACTATGTACAGTACGTACGTAACTTGTACAGATGAAAAAGCAAATTAGACTTGCAGCCAAAGTTTTTCCAGAGCTGACTCCTTGGTAGAGGATTCGTACGTGCTCCCTAATTAAGCTACAAGTAGCACATCTTTTATTTAATTTGTCCTGACATGCAATGCATATATGTGTGTGTTCGCAGTAGTGGATGATGGGCATTACTCATCTGCTAATAGCTGCCTATAGTTTACTAATGCAAGTAGCATTATTATTGCTTTATTGTTTAGTTGAATTTGCGGATATACGAAGCAAAAGAATCGCGTGCATTATATTGCTACTTGAGAATAATATATATACAATGAGACATTGAGACCAGCTTAGCATCCAATACGGTATGTCCGATCTGGATATGTATATCCATCGCACAGGCCCCAAGGTCAGCGCCAACCAGTCATGCATGCATGCGTGGACATGGCATGCATGTGCATTAAGCAAGCAATACAGACACACGTAGTTATTTAATTTAATATATGCATCATATATAACCAAACAAAAACTTGAGCATCATGTGGTGATCAATATTATGCAAGTACTCTGATGTTTAAAGCAACACATCGTAGTTCTATATATATATTGATAAGGCATTATGGGTGCTTTTAGTTGGACTTTTCAACCTATTTTTGCTTTTGCAAAAGTTAAAAGCTAACCAAAGAGTTTAAAAGTTCTACGTGCTTTTGCTAAAAACTATTTTTGTTCTAGTACAAAACCAAAAGTAAATTCACCTGCTTTGAAGTGCTTTTGAGATAAAAAATTACCAGCTGCTACCAAGGTAACCGTTCTTTTTTCTCCCAGTTCTGTTTCTCCCGACACCGTCCGCTCCTCCCCGCACAACCGTAGCCTCCTTCGCGCGCCGTCCTCGGTGGCCCGTCGCCCGCCGCCCCCGGTCGCCGGCCGCCGGCCTGCCATCCGCTGCTCACCGCCCGCGGCACCCCGCCCCCGGACGGCCGCGTCCTCGATGAAGGCAGCCGAGCTCTTGGCGCTCTACGGCGCCTCGGCCAACCCAATGCTCCCGCTGCTCTCCGTCCAGCACGTTCGCTTGCTCTAAGCCTGTTCCACAGCGCCAGGGCTTGCGCCGAGGAGGCGTGCCGCTGCGTGGAGACATGCTGCGTCCACCTGCGGACGGCCAACGACGTGCACGACGTCCCGACTATTCCGGGCATGGACGGCTTACTCGACGTTGAGCGCTTCATCGCCCTCCACGCCGGCCTCAAGGCCGCGGCTGATCTCGCAGGGGTCAGCGCCGCGCTTGCCATCACCGCCCACTGGTCGGTGCGTTAGGTGGTGTCAACGAGAAGAGGCCTCTCAGTTGTGTTGGACTCGCGATTTGATCGATTGCCATACAACACCTGTTCTGTGTTCTTACGCGTTCATTGTGTTCATGCCTGTGTCACGATGAACTCTGAGAAACTGATGATCCAGCAGATGTTCTCTGCTATTGATATATACTTAGCACTTTCTGCAGATGCATGTACGCCCTTTTCCGTTTGCCATTGCCATTGCAGATTGGATTGTTAGTTATATCAGGTGTAAATGTTCTGATCAGGTTACTTCTTATTAGTTTTGCAATAATATGATGTTTAACACATCAATCATTTTTTCCTTTTCCCACAACTACTTTCTCATAGCTGCTTTTCTACAGCTCACAGTTCACAGCAGCGTTTTTAAAAGCCACAGCCCAACCAAACACACCCTATATCGACATCCTTGACACTACCATTCAAGCTGAATATAAGGTGAATCTGCTCTTATATTTGCATGATGAAATAATTGAGGGCACGCCACTACCTAATATTGGTCATACAATTATGTTTAATTAGAAGATAACATGAGGAGGACCCACTCAATGAAAAGATGTTCTCAATGGCCTCAAGCAACGCCGGAGTAGTCACTTAATTTCTCATGTTTAGTCGTCTCGGTCGTTTTGTTTTTTTTCCCCCCGGTAGTGGCGCCCGTTGAGTGGCTGGGAAGTCGGTGGAGTTGTTGCTTATATTTTCCTGGTTGTTACTATTTTTCTTTTTTTTTGTTCTTCTAATAAAAATTACGGCAATCCTCTTGTTGTTCCGTTAAAAAAAAACATATGGGATGTGGGTATTCCATACACAAGGCACAACTTGGAGTACAAGCCCTCCACAACTCAGTTCGGCATCCACCCCACAATGCTATACTGGAGTCTATAACCCTTTCATGTGGAGTCCGATTGAGAACCATGAGAACTTGATGGCTACTGGATCTGGTTTTGACCTCAATAATATGTTGGGAAGGCCTTAAATTATCGCATCAACCTGCTTAATTCTACCGGATGCCTGCATCACCTTTTATCGGGCCACCGGCCTTGTAATTCATGGGAACGGCCTAAGACTAGGTATTGTGTGACCCTAGCACCAGGAGCACATCCAAGGGTTTGCACACGTCCACTGCACCCCCTTGACCATTGCCCTTCATTTATATACCTTGATATCGTCACTTTTAGACTTAGGGTTTTTCTTAGTTCTAGCTTTCCACCATGAAAGAAGACAATATTGAGCCTGTTCGCTTCAGCTTATAAGCCGACTGAAAAGCTGAAACGGCTGATTTGTTGTGAGAGAAAAACACTGTTTGGTGGCTGATAAGCCGGCTGAATAAGCTGAAGCGAACAGGCCCATTCATTGTACTTCTTCGATGATTCACATGCTGGCATAGCTTTTTTTGGCAAGATCAATTGTGCTTTTAGCACGGTTGATAACCAATAGAGAAGTGGTGTAGTGGTTGCAGGGTTTGGATCGCGTAATACCGACACATAGCATAATAAAATACTGACATGTGGCGTCCAACTGCTGTGGCAAATCAAGGCCCCCGTTGTTGTTCTTTTGGACTATTGACGACATGTCCACTCGAATCAAGAGGTTGAACCTTCATCTCTCAAAACTTCATACATTTTGCAATTTCAGAATGCGTTCTTTTGTGTTCTTCGGAGTGTGGAGAATTGAGCATTGGTCCTAGCCCTCAGTACCGATTGGACATTAGTACCGGGTCTAACGGTTAGTCCCCAAGGAGCTCCCAGTGACCCCCTTTCGTGCGGGGTGGGTGCTCCACCCAGTACTAAAGGTCATCCATTAGTACCAGGTGGAGGCTCCACCCGGTACTAACGTGCCTGAGGGCCTTTAGTACCGGGTGGAGCTCCCACCCAGTACTAAAGGGGTCACGAGTACCTTTAATTCTCCTCGCATCTTTCCTCTCCCCCTTATCTCTTCTCTCTTCTCTCTCACGGGTACCTTATCTCTTTCTCTCACACTTTCTCACACTTCTCAGGCTAGGGGAGGCGAGGTGCAGCGCACGCAGGCGGCGGATGGCGGTGGGGCGAGAGGCGGGGGCAGGACCGGCGAGGCGGGGGCCGCGGGAGGGCGGTAGCGGGGCGGCGGGGGCGGGAGGGCGGGGGCTGGCGGCGGGATTTTTTTTTTAAAATTTTAAATACCCCTTTAGTACTGCTTATTTGATCCGGTATTAAAGTCCCCCCTTTAGTATCAAAGTAGCAATACCGGTTGCACAACCGGTACTAAAGGGGGGTTAAGAACCGGTACTAAAGCCCTTTCCCCAGTAGTGGTAGTTGACAGTAACCTCAAGGTCTTGTGTCTCTGTCTCTCTCAATCCAAAGCTGAAAATCTATCATCCACACATATATCTCAGAGAGGTATTGACTTAGTTGAGACACATTTTCACATTCTCTGAATCTAACCTGTAGAATATATAGCTGTTTGCTAGAACAAATAATGGTGAGTGTTGGAGTTGTCCCAGCTCTTTCTATTAGCTTAAGTTTTTTCTTAAATTGGTTGGTGCATGCAACTCAGTATGGTACAGAAGTCTCAAGTTCAAATTTTCTAGGATTATTGCATTTTTTTGGACATAGCTAGGGGTACATGAAAAGTAGCATACTATCACTCATCCCCTTATTTTTGAAGGTCCACGCATGCAAATCAATATTCAAATTTTTTAATCTTTAACTGATACTTAGTCTTTGGATCTATAGGTTATACTATACAAGTTTGGATAGGTCAAAGCATCTCGTTTAAGATCGAACTGGGTGAGATCATACCTTACATTTTGAGGAGGGAGTACAGAGTAGACCTATCTGCCTTACTCAAACCTATTTGGATGGACTGCAACTAAAGTTTAGACATCTAAACTTTAGCAAGCTTAAATTAGGCCCGAACTAATTTTTAGCCAATTTATTGATAAAATACAATTCTACTCCTAGGGTTCGGGAGAAGAAAGGATAATGTTTTTGGTGGGAGGATATTTTGTTCTTTTACCATTCATGTCTAAAATTAACCCCCAATAGCTGGGTTTGGAGGGTTAATGAACTAAAGTTTAGTTTGTGGTTTGGCTAATTTTTAGCCCGCCTTTAGGCCCCCTGTTTGAATCACCAAGGGCTAATTTTTCACTGTCTAAAAAGTATCCATTGATCATCAGCTTTGTGCACTTCTTAATAGACTTTTTTATTGGTTTGTGCTGCTTTAATAAGATGAGTCTCACTGGAAGCTAAATGAACATTCTTTGTAGGACAAAATTTGAAAGCTAAACGAGCACTCTTTGTACATCTTACATCCTATCCCTATATAAGCCTACAGGAGAATAGACCCACAAATTTTGAGAATGACGAATGGAGCCTATCATCTATTATTAAACTATACTATCCACATTAACGAGGCATTAGATATTAAATCTAGGGTTTGATCCATGGTGAGAGCTTGGCATGCGTTGCAACCACTTTTGCCACAAGCTATTGCCAATCACCTTTTTCGTTCTCATGCAATTCAACAACCTACTGCTACGCGCTAGTGTGTGTACTCAAGAAGAAGCAGCAGCAGCAGCAGCAGCACTGACATATGTACACGTCGACTAGACAACCGTGGACTCATCACTGGTCAAGTTTATTTAAAGCGTGCGTGCGCTTTTGCTTGTCTTGTGTTTGGCAGAACACAAAGAAAAAAAATGCATGGATTTTTCTTTTTTCTTTTTTTCTTTTCAGTGGTTTGCAGTGAGCGAGACTCGCAGTCGACGTAATAACTTCCTCGCCCCTTCCACCGCGGTTGCAGTTGCAGTCGGTTCCCTCCCTCCCTCCCTTCCCCGTCCCTTCTTGCCTCTGCTGCAGTTGCAAACCTCCCTTGGTTCTGCAACCACCACTAGAGGCCGAGCCCAGGCCCTTATCCATCTTCTTCATCGGCCATCTGCAACAACCACAGCAGAGGAAGAATCCGTCGGCGGAAGGGGAGCGAGGGCGCCCTGCCTGCAGTATCCATGGGGAACTGCGCCAGCGCCATCAATTCCTTCGTCCAGCGCGGCACCAGGTCGTCGCCGTCCGCTGCTCCTGGTAAGTGACAACCACCAACAAGCCGAGCGCGCGCCATTTCTCTCTCTCTCTCTCTCTCTAAACTTCAATCTTTGGCCTCCTGATGAGGCCACTTCCTCTCCCCTTGAAATGCAATCGGTGAATTGTTCAATTGTTTGGTAAATTCAGTTATTCTCGCTTTTAACTTCAGTTCTGGATTCAGAATGATCATGACCACTCGCTGATGCTGCAACAAAGCGTATCTTTTTTACTCGCCCCTTACCAGTGTGTTGCTAATTCCATCATGTGGATAAGAATTTCCTGTGCGCAGAGCTGCCCACCTATTTGATTCATTATGCTTTCAAAACTGAAACTTTGCATGCCTTTACTTGCCTGATTGCGTATTATAACATAAAGTTGTCTTCTTTTATTCACAAATTTCTGCTCTATATTGTAACAAACCTCCTACGAATAATCATGCTACTCAAGCCTACAGCGCACTTTCTCAATATATTTGGCCGATTTGATGCATCAACTAAATTCTTGCTCTTGCAACTAAATTTGTTGGTTTCTGCCACTTGTGCTGACTTTTCTTCTGTAGAATAAAGCACCACTTCTTCTTTTTCCCCCCTTACAAAATGTTTGTCCGGGCCATAGAGAACCCTTGCACCATGTATATGTTGTTAGTACAAACCGGGAGAATATTACTTCTTTTTACCCGAATGGTAAAATTCGCCTTATAACCTGGTATCTTAATCCCAGTAAGCAAACACAGCGTCTTACATCTAAATCATTTTAGTGCTATACATGGTAAATTTGCACGCACTTGAAACTTCTCGTTTTCTATCCATTTATTAACGCAAGACCTCACATAGTCTATCGCAAGTGCAGGAATGTCTGCATCGAGGAGGACTAGTAGCTCTGCCACCACTGGGAAGCTGTCAACACTGAGTACCAGCACCTTCATGCCATCCACAATTAGTGGTGTTAGCGTCGATGATGATTATCCAGATGGCCAGATTCTTGAGTCTCCAGATCTCAAAATATACACCTTCGCCGAACTCAAGAGTGCCACCAGGAGCTTCAGGCCTGAGACAGTGCTTGGGGAGGGCGGATTCGGAAAGGTTTACAAGGGCTGGGTCGATGAGAAGACCTTGAACCCGTCCAGGAGTAGCATTGGCATGGTGGTTGCTGTCAAGAAGCTCAATCCTGAGAGCGTGCAGGGAATGGAGCAATGGCAGGTACTAAAGTCGTCAAGTTGCTGGCTTTGTTACATTATTAATTGCATGCTTTAGAAAAAAATAAATGCAACTCTGAGGTAGTTTTGGGTTGGGTTATCAGGGAAATGATTCAGTGAATGCTTACAAAAATAGTTCAGTAGTTATTTAAAAATCATCAAAAGAAAAATCAGTGGATAGCTCATGTCATTTTAATGTTTGAGGAAAAACTGCAGCTTGCTTGCCTTTTCAATTTGTTTCTATCTTTCACTGATTTTCTTTCTCTGTGCGTTGTTAACTCATACAATTGTCTGCTTTTTTTGGAGAATGAACCTGAAGTATTCCTGTTACTCTGATTATTTTTCTTTGTATAAAGGACCCCGGTATTTTCCCCTCTTCTACTTACAATTAGAATGCTCTATTTTTTTTATACTTATCAGAATGCTCTAGTTGCTAGGCCTTAGTGCATGCTCCTGTACTCTCACTAATTATTTTGTACTTTTTATTCCTCTTTTGTTTCTGCTTATAGTCTTATCGACAGAAGAATTTCTGATTTAGGTCATGGCTTCCTACTATCTGAAATGTACTTCTAGCTCGTCTGTCAAAAATAATTATTGCTTGTTTCCATTGCAGTCTGAAGTCAATTTCCTTGGGAGGATTTCACATCCCAATCTCGTTAAACTCTTGGGCTACTGCATGGACGACAACGAGCTACTACTCGTGTACGAGTTCATGGCAAAGGGGAGCTTGGAGAACCACCTGTTTCGAAGTGAGTATTTTAGCAGATCTTTTCATAATTATAGTACGATCAATAAATAATTCTCTTTATGTCACTCTGTTCCACACTCTTTATGCCAACTTCGTGTGCAGTAGCGCACTATGCAAATGTTGGTGCTTTATCTGCATCTATGAATCATATTTCATAAAATATCATATATCAAGCACCATAGTCCATAGTGCTGCACAACTAACTAGCATTTTGGAGGATGTCAGCGTCAAGCAAATTGTCCAGACCTGTACGATATCTTGTTGCTTCAGCCTTCAATCATTCTTGTCGAGTCAACTTGGAAATTCAAGATGAAAAGTTGGCGCCACTTGTATTTTACCTTCAACTATTTCGGGCCATCCAGGGATTCCTTTTTTTTTTTTTGGATGAAACATCCTATTTACTAGTACTGAATATCCACCATTGCCAGGAGGGGCGGTTTACGAGCCTCTGCCTTGGAGCCTCAGGCTGAAGATTCTCATCGGTGCAGCTCGTGGCCTTGCTTTTCTTCATTCATCAGAAAGGCAAATCATCTACAGGGACTTCAAGGCTTCAAACATCTTACTAGATTCGGTAAATACTCCTAATTTCCAGAGCTACTACTAACCAGCTGTTGTTACCTGAACAATGCTCTAACCAGCCTACTCCAACAATGCCATGTTCAGCACTTCAACGCAAAGCTTTCAGATTTCGGGTTGGCCAAACACGGTCCAGATGGCGAGGAGTCTCATGTGACAACAAGAGTCATGGGAACCTATGGGTATGCAGCTCCAGAATATGTTTCTACCGGTATGTCTGTTGTCAGGGTTTCTGTGTCTATCATATACAGTATATGTCTACCATTTTATCCCTTATCTTTTCACAGTGCTAGCTAAATGTTAACTGATTTGCATCTTTCATGAACTAGGCCATCTGTATGTGAAGAGTGACGTGTATGGCTTTGGTGTTGTACTGCTGGAGATGATCTCTGGTCTAAGGGCACTGGACCCAAGCCGACAGAACGAGAAGGTGAACCTGGTGAACTGGGCAAAGCCATTGCTGGCTGACCGGAGGAAGCTCAGCCAAGTGATGGACAGCGGGCTGGAGGGACAGTACAGTTCCAAAGGAGCCCTCCTCGCTGCCCAGCTGACCCTCAAGTGCCTGAACGGTGACCCGAAGAGCCGGCCATCCATGAAAGAAGTTGTGGAGGTGCTGGAGCAGATCGAGTCGATGAAGAGCAGGGTGAGGAGGGAGCCCAGGCACAGTGGCTCCTCGCTCACGCGTCGCGGCCAGGGGTACTCACCCAGGAGTGACAGCGGCAGCTCTAGGAACAACTCCAGGGGCAGGTAGACACATAGGATGAACTGATTCTGATGTGGAGATTGTTGTAAAGGTAGACTGCATTTTTTGTTGTCATGACGAAGTTTGTGCCGATCATGATGATCAATGTAATAGTTTAGGTACAGAGAATACGCACGTTCGATGACTTGGCAGCTGGCATATGCATAAATTCAACCATTTTCCCACTGAAAGTCTTGTCTGAGTTGAATCGCATCAGATTGCACTTACAATAGCATCCAGTCACCATCATTCACATCCTTTTTTCGTTGTCAGTCATGGTTCTGTACAAGTGCTGAATTTCTATGGTCAAATGTGAAGAAAAGCAAACACTCAAATCATCACCAGAAAGATTTTAGGAATCTTGTTATTAGGGAAAAAAAATCTAGCTGCTGAAAATGTTGAGACCGAAAGTGATGTTGGATTCTTGCTCGCTCTTACAGATTACTACTCCTGGCTGTAGATAGTTTAATAAACTAACAATGTGATAGTCCAAAGCAATGTGGCTCTCTTTTGCATTCCTTTTCGACGTTTCTAGTGGGATGTCCACTAACAAAGACAGTCTAGAATGCTTTAGAGACTAACAAGCAATAACTTTTGGTGGTAATGGGGGATTTATAAATGATTTCGAGGCACTTAAGGATTTGATGCCCCGGTTTAGGCCTCCAATTCTGCATTCCCCACTGGATGGTCAAAAGCTGTAACTTGGTTGGAACTAAGCCTACCTGCGCATGTCATCAGTCGGCAAAAGGGGGTGCTTATCAAGTCCATCTCTGCTAAGCAAGCTCATTGGCTACGCATGTGGATTATGTATCTTGATCCCGTGTTTAACTAACAACGTTAGGCATGCCCCGAGTGAGTGAGTACTTGACCATTGTCTCACTTTTTGATCCTTGCAAATTACTAGCATCTGACCATGCCTGCACCAGAATACATGAGTTGCAAGAAAGATCATGTTATTTCTCTCTAGGATCAATAATCTGAGTGTACAGACTTCCAAGCACTAGTTTTTGTGCAACTTCAAACTTCCAAGTGTTGGCTCTGAGTGCACAAACACTTGGAAGAAAGAAAGATAAGGAGTTGATATCAATATCATGTGGTTTTCAGTCGATAACACAAGAACTATCTATCGCCGATCCAAACATACAATGCTTCGTCTTCTACCTCGGATTATCTTCTTGCTCTGCTAGTCATTCTTCTTGAGGTCACCACGCTTCTCCTGTCCCACACCCTCCCCTGCCATTGGAGTACAGAGGTTTGAAAAAATATAGAGATGTGCAGTTAGTTACTCATCATCACTGGTTTGGCAGAAGTGAAAATGTGGCAATTTTTAGGCCAGAAAACAGTAGCCCCGACAAATGTGCCTTTCATTCCCACTGTGGCAAGAAAATAAAAGAAAACGAAACGATTCGGCATTCCTCCTGCTACCTGCACCCAGCTCTCGTCCCCCAAAATCCACCTTCCTTAATAATGGTAAAAAAAAAAGAGGAAAACAAAATTCACATCCCCATCAGGCCATCACTCCACTCCCCGTCCATGGCGTCATCCGCCGCCGCCGCCTCCTCGGCGGCTGCGGCAGCGTATCCCAGAACCCCCTTCTCCCTGCGGCGGCGCCCGGGCCTCCTCGCCCTCCTCTTCGTCTTCCTCTGCTTCATCTCCTTCCAGGTTGGTCGGTTCCCGTGCCATTGCCACTCGCCCCTTACTGTTCACTGCAACGCCGAAATGTTAGGTTCATCGCCGTGGACCCCCAGAATTAGGGCTTCTTCCTTTCTTACTGTCCCTGACGCTTCTACCCTGTAGGTCGTGATCCATGTGCCCTCCGCCAGATCGGCGGTGTCCCAGTGGCTCTTCTCCGGTCACCAGGGGTAAGAACCATCGCCAGCGCCCCTTTACTCCTATATGCGACTAAAGGTTCTAACTTTGGTGTTATCTTGCGATTTTGGATTGCCAGCGAGCGCGAGCGTCCCAAGAACTGCCGTGGGTGTGCCAATTCACAGGTAATTTTATCTGAATTTGGATGCCCAGGATACTCTCAACTGCGCTGTATTGCTTGTCTTGCCAGGTTACTGAGCGTGCATTGTGAATGGCTGGCAGGATGTTGATAGTGCTGACAAGACGATTGCCTACACCGACCAGCACGGCAGGATCAAGCTGTTCAAAGTCACCGCAAGAGAGTTTGCGTCCTCCTCTATCTGGGAGAACCCTTGGTTGGGCAGAGATAGCCAGCCGGTAGCCAGAACCGTACGTGCTGAACAACAGTGTGTTGTTTGTGTGGGCAGGTTGGTAGGTTGTTCATTATTGTATCTCTCATGTGTGTTTTTTCTGCTGTTGCACCAGCAAAAGGCTTCTGAGAATCTTCTACTAGCCAATGGATCAGAAGCCACCAATCTTTCAAGTGCAGAAACTCTGGCAACTAAAAGCGTTGATCCGATCAAATTAAAGCGGCAGGTCAATTTCATTTGCCTATATGTTGTGAGAGTATTTGTTTGGTTTACTCTCTGGTGTGTTAATTCTGACCATCTGAGTGGATTTGGTGTGCTGCTATTGCTTCTTCAGGTATTTCGGCGTAGAAGAAAGGTGCAGAGGGTCCAGGAGTTGCTTCAGATGGATAAGAAGGTTGAACTTGAGATGCAAAATGCAGCGATAAACAGCTCAAGGAACTTTGATAATAAAGTTAGGGGCAGTTACAACATATGGAGGCAGGAGTTCCGCCTTATTAATACAGATTCAACCCTAAGGCTCATGAAGGATCAGATAATAATGGCCAAGCTATATGCCACTATTGCACTCTCTGAGAAGGAACCAGACATGTATGCTTTGCTCATGAAGTGCATAAAACAAAGCCAAACAGCTATCGGGGATGCACTTATTGATAGCGAACTCGATTCGAGGTATTTCGTTTCACTTCTGAAGATTAATCGATTTGGCTATTTTATGCTTCGGTGTTAAAGGATAAGTTTCTTATCAGCCCTCATTTCTGCAGTGCTTTAGAGAGAGCAAAAGCAATGGGGCATGTGCTGTCTTCGGCTAGAGATGTTCTGTACAGCTCGAGTGAAGTATCAAGAAAACTGCGTGTTATGCTGCAGTCTACGGAACTAAATATCGATGCAGTGAAGAAACAAAATTCATTCCTGGTTCAGCATGCTGCAAAGACTGTCCCCATGCCCTTGCACTGCCTGCATATGCAGCTGACAACCGATTACTATTTTCGTGATGGTGTGACCAAGGAGCAGTTTCATGATGCTGCTTTGAAGGAGGAAGAAAATATAGCAAAGCTTGAGGATAGGTCACTCTATCACTATGCTATATTTTCTGATAATGTGCTTGCAGCCTCAGTAGTTGTCAGATCAACTGTGACAAATGCCAATAAACCAGAGAAGCATGTGTTCCACATTGTCACCGACAAACTTAATTTTGCAGCCATGAAGATGTGGTTCATTACTCATCCGCCCCAGCTGGCTACTGTTCATGTGGAGAACATAGACAATTTCAAGTGGCTCAATTCGTCGTACTGTTCTGTTCTGCGGCAACTTGAGTCAGCTCGCCTCAAAGAATATTACTTCAAAGCACATGACCTATCATCACTTTCTGATGGAAACGAGAATCTAAAGTACAGGAACCCCAAATATTTGTCTATGCTCAACCATTTAAGGTTCTACATGCCGGAAATACACCCGAAGCTTGACAAGATACTGTTTCTCGATGATGATATTGTTGTACAGAAGGATTTGACGCCCCTATGGGATGTTGATCTTCAAGGGATGGTAAATGGTGCTGTTGAAACCTGTAAAGAGAGTTTTCATCGCTTTGACACTTATCTCAACTTCTCACACCCAAAGATATCAGAGAACTTCGATCCACGTGCTTGTGGGTGGGCGTTTGGAATGAACATGTTTGACCTGAAAGAGTGGAGGAAGCGAAATATCACTGTAATATACCATTATTGGCAAGATTTGGTAAGTATTGGAACAAGTAATTTGCTGTTGATTGTATTTTTGAATCGCATGTTCCCATCATGTATATTCTGTCTATGACAACTATGCTACATAAATAACTTGTAATTATTTTTTTTGTTTTACTTACTAATATAAGACATTTTGCAGAATGAGGATCGCAAGCTGTGGAAGCTGGGTACATTGCCTCCGGGACTAATTACTTTCTACAACCTGACATACCCATTGAATCGTACTTGGCATGTCTTGGGCCTGGGATATGATCCAGCTGTTGACATTTCTGAGATCGAGAATGCTGCGGTAGTTCATTACAACGGGAATTACAAGCCCTGGCTTGACCTTGCCATTTCCAAGTACAAGTCATACTGGTCCAAGTATGTAGATCTTGACAACTCACATGTTCAGCATTGCTATGCGAGTAAACAATGACATGTAGATCTTCGTCCAGTTTTGTTTTTCTTTTTGGAGCATAAGTTATTCATTAGGAGAGCGTTGGACAGAGTAGTGGTGTGTCTAACCTAGTTCAGCCTTCATAATCTTGTCATTCTTCTGCATAGTAAAGTAACTATTCTTGTATCAACTGATGAACAAGGTGATTTATACTCTGCAACAAACTAACTATTCTTTTGTTCACTTTAGAATTACGCCAGTACCTTGTATGAATTGCAAAAGGAATAAACCTTCACATCAATGAAGAGGTTCAACTCTTACGTCCTGTGATATGAACACTGTGTAGTTATAATGGATGTTTATGAATGTTGTAAAAAATGGATGTATAGGAAAGCTTTTGATCTCAGAACTGTACCAAAAAGCATAGAACAGAAGGTCATTGTTATGCCTATGAATGAGTTGAGCGAAATAGACTAACAGTGAACAGATGCTGTTAGTCTCACTTAGGTGGCACCAAAAATGACATTACTAATGAACAAAAAGGCATTACTAACAGTTCCTGAAGAGTGTACCAAGCCAAATGTTTCCGATGAATTGTCTCCAGGGGCGGGGAAGTTTGTGAACCTGAAAATGCAAGGACGTCAACCTGGCTGCCAATTACCTAGGAATAGTTTGGTCAGGGTATGTTCCAGGCCGCTTATTGTAGCAAGGTGTCCTTCTAAATTTGAAAATGCTTTGTTGGCGATTCAGTAATAGCTCTGGTTACAATGGAAAGAAAGATAGTGAGAAAATTGTGGAGCAACAGGATCTCTTTTTGGAGCACTTTCTTTGCTACATGTAACCACAGTTGTCGGTCTGAGCTCTGATGGCCATGGCGCGCCTATCATCTCAAATGCACACTCCATCAGTTCAGATAAATTCTCCTGTCAAAAGAAGTTCAGATAAAGGATTGTCATCACGGCAATACGGCATGATCGCCTTGCGGATAGGGGCCTGCGTACAAGGAGTCCATTGGAAATGGCAGCTGCAATGCACGTTCATCTCAGGAACTCGGTTCGTGGCAGGACTGAATTACAAGCACACTGACTTACTGACACCAAGCGCAGAATTCAGCACGATAGCGATCAGTTTAGCCTTGGCCGTTACGAACTTGACCATATAATCCATCAGAACATAGGTCAGCTCCCATCCCAGCTGCAGGAATGCTGCTGCTGTCGGTGCTAGCGGTGGTAGCCATAGCCCGCCATTGTTAAGAACCAAATCGGCGTAAAACCCCCGCCTCCTCGCATGGCGATGGCTCCCTTCCGGCGGCGCTCGAGATTCAGAGGGTTCCGCAGCCTAGTTGGGCGAGCTCCGGAACGCCGTCGTCCGAGCTGCTCAACCTCCTCGTGCTGGACCACTTCCTCTACAAACCTGATCAGCAGTAACAACTCTGGAACCTGCTGCACTTCACTCCACTCTCAACAGGACCAACCTGCTGCTTCTCTCTCTCGCCAACCTGAGCACACAAGAACTAACCAACATGTCCAACTCCTACCGAATCCCAAGAGCCTCCAGGCAGGGATCAATTACTAATGCAAACTCAAATATACCAATGGTAAATTCATTGCTGTATTTCTTACCTCTTGGATGCCGAGCATCCTGCAACGCAACAACAGAGAACAAACAACCAGAGCACCACACTGTTATTATAATCCAACACATTCCTCTTTATTGTACTTGTACTCTGTGTATGTCTTTCTTGCAAAGATGAAGCAGGGCAAAGTTACAGGATAGGATAACCCACCACTGGTTCGCATCCCAGGACACGTACTACTATCACATCCATTACTCTTTATTCAATGTTACAACCATTCCCAGCATCACACACTTCATGTTGCATCCACCTCCGGTTTGCTGCGCTTTTTGTGCTTGCTTCGCCCTTGCCAAACTACATGTTCGGCTTCAGGTTAAGCCTAGACGCCAGCTTCTGACCAAGGGATGCGTCGCACTGCAACACATAGGTAAAACGTGCTCGGTTTCAGTACCAAGATCAAAGCATAAGGATATCCACAGTTGTACATGGCCCAAATGGCAAGCATTTCACCAAAAACCAATAAAAATGAATGAATACCTGAGACCAGTAGGAGATCCAAATGCTACGATGCTCATGGGTAACACGAGGATCTGAGAGCGCGTCAACCACCCGCTGGATGAACCGGTCTTGCCTGTGTGTGTTTCCACATCAAAACGCTTTAATTAGCCAAACAACAGCTTAAACCCTTCCTATGCCTCTACTAAACCAAACTAACTCAGGTGTGAGGGCAAACCTGGCAGGGTCGAAGGACCGGTATCTCTCACCAGCCTGCTTGAAGTTGTTCTCCTTATGGATAATGCACTGCAGATCAACAGTAAAGATTAGATGTTATAGCTCAACAATAAGTTTTCCAATGGTTTATTCAAACTCACCATTATACTGTAGAACAAAGCTATTGCTAAGCACAATGTAGCCACCACAGCGTATGGAACATAATGGTACACTTGTAACTTCCAAGTATACTCACCTTCTCACGGCATCCTGTCAGAACACGGGGAGGGATAGGGACCTTCTCAGCATGACGGGCAGGATCAAACCTCGACGGGAAGTAATTCACCTGAAAAAAGGAAGGAAAATAGATAAGTGCAATGGATATTTCATTTTATTTATGTCAATAGTTACAAAACTGCATAATGGACCCGGCAGACTGGCCTTCTAAAGGAGGCAAAAACGCCAAAGAACATAGTACCTCCTCATCCCTGTGCATGAAGTTCATGAAGCCATCATGGTGGTTATTGTGGTGAGCACATTTTGGTGCATTCACAGGAAGCATCAGGTAGTTTGGACCAAGGCGGTGCCTCTGGGTGTCAGCATAGGAGAAAATTCTCGTCTGGAGCAGCTTATCATCAGAATAGTGGATTCCAGGGACGATGATTGCTGGGCAGAAAGCAATTTGTTCGTTTTCTGCAAAGAAGTTGTCAATGTTCTTGTTCAGGACCATCCGTCCAACAGGCTGCAGTGGGATGATATCCTCTGGCCAGGTCTTGGTGACATCGAGTGGGTCAAAATCAAATTTATCCTCATGGTCAGCATCAATGGTTTGAATGTAAAGCTTCCATTCCGGGAAATTCCCAGCGGCAATAGAATCATACAGATCCTTTGTGGCATGGCTGTGGCAGGTGCCTCCAACAGTAACAGCTTCATCATCCAACAAGCATTTCACACCACAAGTAGGCTTCCAATGGAATTTGACAAGGTGAGGCTTTCCGTCCCTGCTGATCAAGGTGTAGGTGTTCACACCAAAACCCTCCATGTGCCTGTAGTTGAGTGGGATGCCAACATCATCGAAGAGGAAGGTGAACATGTGCATGCTCTCTGGGTGGTGTGAGAAGAAGTCTACTATTCTCCAGTTCTCCTGCAAATTGGTCTTTGGGTTTGGCTTGAAAGCATGAACCATGTCAGGGAATTTCATCCCATCTCGGATGAAAAACACAGGCATGTTGTTACCCACAAGGTCAAAGTTACCCTGAAAAAAAGCATGGTGAAAGCTATTAAGTACCATCCCTTGGATATAAAAAGGTCAATATAAGGTGTCAGAAACTAGGAGAAAGTTAACGAACAGCATAAGAATAGGTCAGCAGCGTGTCCCCATAAAAGAATCCCCTCATGACAAGGTAAACATTCAATTGCATAGGCCTACAAGTGGGAAGGGGGGTAGTGGTAATCAAACCTTCAAACAGAAAAAATGGTCGGATCTAAGATATTATTTCATCTGTATAGCAGCTCATGCAAAGGATATTTACAGGGATTAAGCACAATTCAAGTTGTTGTAACTCCAGTGCAATAATCACAATAGGGAAAAAATTGATATTACAGTCTTTGATAAGTGCATATGTTGACAGAAAAATATTGCCAAGATGTTCCACATAACTTGCAATAGTTTTAATTTTAAAATAACGGTCATGCTCAAGGTAAAACAACAAACAAAACAGTTAAGATGTATACATCTTTTTAGGATGCAAGTTAAGATTTATCATCAGTACCTCTCTGGTGTAGAACTTGACAGCAAAACCACGTGGATCCCTCAAGGTCTCAGGGCTTCCACGCTCATGCACAACGGTGGAGAACCGAACAATAACAGGGGTCTGAACCCCAGGAGCCCGGAGAAAATCAGCACATGTAAGGTGAGATACATCGTGAGTTACTTCAAAGAAACCCTTGGCACTGGCTCCTCGAGCATGAACAACACGTTCAGGGATACGTTCCCTGTCGAACTGAGCAAGCTTTTCAATCAGATGATAGTCCTCAAGGAGGATGGGTCCTGCCAAAGAAGAATACATCGCGGTAGGTAATAAAGCCAAAACACAAGTGCTGCAAGTAGACCAAAAAAATCCTAACCAAAAAGAATTTATTGTTTTTTTTTCTGGTTTCACTGATAGGAACATATTGTTTATGATAAGCACACATATATGCATGCTATGATTGTTGTGGTACTTCTTTTATGACAATGACATTCAGAAGAAGCAAAGTTGAGTTCCAATCACTTTCAACGTCTGGCCATGACCGTGTTGACCATAGGAGAACAAGGGTCAAGTAAGTTTCTTCTCTGGTAGTAATTCAGCCCTACCCAGGTAATCGTCAAAAGGAAATGAACCATACCAGTAACAATCAGCTATGATGACTACTCCCCTGACTTTACTATCATGGAACTGCTCATCAACTTAGATTTTATCAGTATGACTGAATGATGGACTATCGAATTGAAAAAGGCACTTTCTTTCCCTTAAGCAACTTAATGGTGTTACAGTGACTGACGAAAATATCCACACAAAAGACTGAAATATAAGGTTTTTCGCCTTAGAGTTGATCAAGGAATGCGACCTTAACAGAATAGCAGGGCAGTAATCATAACTCAATTGAGTGCCTTTTCTTTTAATTTCTATAATATAATAAAGCAGGCGAACCAAAACTCAATATGGAACAGCAAAATTAGCATCAAGGTGCAAACTTTGGATGATCATAGCAACTAGCAAGGCACAATCGGTGGCGTTTAGTGTTAAAGAGTTCATTTTCCACAGCCCACAGGTCATGAGATGAGAAGGAGAAACAACCAAAAAGCCTCTGATTCCCCAGGGCTGCCCCAGATCATCGCAGAACAACCACGTATCCGTGTAATTAAGCTCACCCACATGAGGTACATATGCCAACTGCAGGTTCATATAAGGAGGGGAACAAAAACAGAGAGAAGGAAAGGAAAGGCAGAAGCGACAGGTCCCGACCTCGCTGGCCGACGGTGAGGGCGGAGTTGTTGTTCCAGACGGGGGCGCCGGAGTTGGTGGTCCAGAAGCTGGAGTTGTTCCCACTGGAGGGGCGGTGCTGCAAGAACCAAAGACGGGGAAAATCCGGTCAGTGAGATGAGTGCGCGCATGGAGGGGGCAACAAAGGCGCGAAATTGAGGATCTAGGAGGGAGGGCGGAGGCTGGATGAAAGGCAGGACTCACCCTGTACGGATCCATGGCTGGGCGACCGGGATCGCGGCGGGGATTGGGCCCTGGAGTTGTGTTGCTTGGGGGAAAGGAGCAATGGTGGTTGGCGATAAGGACGAGGAGTGGCAGGAGGAAGAAGAAATAAGGGACGAGGGAGGGTTTCGTGCTCTGCTCGCTCTCGATTCGCCTCCCCATCCACGTGGACTTGTTTACTATTTCCGGTCGGCGAGAGGGTCCACCTGCAGGGACAGAGGTGGCTGTTACGTGTGGTTGTGTACGTGCTTACCACGAGCATTTTTGATATTTAGGGGCAGACAGGACTCCAGCTCGGTTTCTTATGCGAACTGTAGCTCTACCAAATAAACGGCTTCATCCATAGAGTATTGGAGAAGCCGGAGCTATTTTTTATGGAAAAGTTGGAGAAAAAAAATAGCTCTTCTGACTCCGACTTTTTAAGGAGCTGGAACCCTACTAAACTTACCCTTAATTTTGTTTGCTCCTCCATCTTCCTGCTGGATTTTTTTTCTTTTGGGTCTCTTTGGATCAAGCGCCAATAAATAAAAGTGCTAAAGTTTAGCATCTTTATGCATTAACCCATTCAAACGGGAGGGCTAAACTTTAGCCCACCCTAAAGATGGAAAAAAAACATTAGCTGGTAGGGAGATGCTAATGAGTGCTAATGGCTTGTGAAAAGATCAAAAGGAGAGGAAGGGGAGGTGAGGAGATAAAGGAGTCAAAGTGACATTTCATGGGTTTTACCTCTATCCACTAGTCATATCTCCAAACAGGAGTGGTAATGAATGGAGTGCTAAACTTTAAATGGTCTAAACTTTAGCACTCTCTAAATTTTAGTAATAGCAATATTTTTTTTAAGCTGAGTTTCTTTCTTTCTCCTCCCTCAAATTTTCTCCTGCTTTTGAAAGGAAAAGGATGGATGGATTATGGATAGTAGAGTTGTTACGGTTGAATTGAAGAGAACCAGGAGTACATATGCAGATGCATGTCTTGCAAACAATTTTAATTTATCCACAACTAATAATTCTTAAATGATCGATCGAGTGAGTAGCAGATAAGAGTACATGCGATGGAGGCATCTTCTAGATGTGATTTGGTGACGCGACCGAGGCGGCATCTCCCTTGCTTTCATACGACGTGGTATGTCGGAGGAAATGATGGTGACGTGGGAGTATGGTACGGGCGTATGGGCGTATGGCCGTATGGGACATTGCGTCCTCTCTTTGGACTTTCGGTTCTGGATCAGCAGCTAGCCATCTCCTTCTTTTCTCTTTTCTTTTTTTTCCCCTCTTTGATGAACCGTGGATTGATGATCAGCTGCTAGCTCTGTGACAACGATCTGCGTCACTGTATGGCCGGGTTCGCACTCCCAGATTAGGTTAGATGGATCAACTTTAGGCTAGGTCGGTGGAGTTCTTACCGGCTCCCCTCCTCCGCTGACGAGCTACTGTAGCGTCAAATGTAGCGTCAAACGAGCTGGAACGGGAGGAGCCATAAAAACTGATTCCACCGACTCTACGAGAGGGAGGGAGAAAAGAGAGAAACATGAATTCGCGTGAACAAGATTGCAACAGCACGTGAACAATAAAATATCATAAGGAGCCGGAGCTATTTGGAGCCGCACCCCTTTGTCCGGTCGGTACGTGACTCGTATCGTATCGTCGCCGTATAAAATGCCCAGCAATTGTGCTGTCCTCGTGTAGGCACTACGGCGTCCTTTTTATTTATTTTTTACAGAGAGAAATACCGATACTTGTATGTTATCATTTCTAGCGTACCCTAGTCATACGGTATTTCTTCTGATGGAAAAAAAAACATTTTGCGCAGACAGCTGCGAGGAATGGGCATGCAAAAATTTCAGCCCAGCATTTCTACCTTTTTTTCCCTTTTCCCACTACCCAGCCTACTTACTTGCAACCAGGCTAGCTACTGATGTTTAAGCCCGACCGACCGTGCGAAGGCCCAATAGAGGCCCAGGTGTGGATTGAAAATATTCTTCCAAGTTTCAAAACACACACTGTCAGTCAGGCTCAGACTTGTGCACATTACTGCAACAGATCTACACCCTCCCTTCCAAATTATAGCTCGTTTTGAATTTTCTAGATGCATAGATATTATTATGCATTTAAACATAGGATATATCTAGGTGGTTTATGAATCTAATAAAACCAAGATGACCTATAATTTGGAACTGAAGGCAAAATTAGTGATCGTCCCGAGCTACATCCAGATCGATGTAAAGTGTAAACTGGACCAAGCAACAAATTAATTAAGACAAACAACAACGCAAGGATTATATTAAACGGCATTGCTTCAGTGTGGTAATAAATTCCAGCTGTGCTGTTATACAAGGATTCATAAACAGAATAATATTCTTCTTTGATTGCCATGGATGACTATATATGAGGATCAATTTTTCAGTTCTTTCAAATTAAATGATGAGGGATTTTTATGCAGTTTACTGTTTCTAATGTTGTTAGGTAAACAAGCTGAATTGTACATAGATAACTGTAGTGCTTCATGTATACTATGAACTATCTATATCAACAGAAAATCACTTTCGAGCAAATTTTATGCAGAGTTTCGTGAACATAAGACTTACCAATCTTCATGGTGGCTAGTACTAGGGCTTATTACTTTGGCATTTATACATAGGGCCTTCAATATAAGGAAAAAGGAAATATAGTATGTCGCGTCTTGCAACTCTGCGTTATTGTCATTTGTATAAAGATAATGGATTGGCTAGACAAGTAACATTTTTAGGTCGGATTGTCGTGAAACAATTAATCACAACATATATTTTCTTGTCGTTGAGTTTAATTTGCTTTTGTTACACCATGCATTGACCTTTCATATACATGAAATCTCTAAATTTGTCATTTCTATTTGCTTTTTTCACGGAGTTAATTGTCATACTGCGCAAGTATGCTTTCATCATATCGTATACAAGACTTTCAGAGCTATTGGTAGGCAGCTTTGAGTGTCTGCCCGATCTCTCTAAAAAGAAGCAATAGACTAATAAAGTGGGTTTTTGTTGGGTTCCTTATGCATGTATTACTTATTATTTGACCAATCGCGAGGAACTCTTATGTTCCTGTGATTTTGTCGGGTTGCTGTCGAGCCATTGATTTTGTCGGGTTGCTGTCGATGGTAGTTAATTTTCTTGTCGTGGCATTAACTGCCATCGACAAAATCTTGAAATGCGACATTTTTATTTTCTTTGTCGTGGCGCTAACCGTCATTCAAAAGCTCTAAAAGTGACATATTTGCTCAATAAAAGCCTACTTTTGTCGGATAGTATGCCCGGCACGGAGCTATTGGTGGGGCAGCTTGGGTGTCCGCCGTCCAACCTAATTGTAAACAAGAAATAGATAAATAGAGTAGGTTTTCGTCGTATTTTGTATGCATGCATGTATATTGTGTATGTGTTATTCAGCCGATCCCATTGAACTTGCGCATTTCCTATTAGGGTTTCGTGATCCTGGTTGATGATCGGATGTTTTTGGAGGAAGAAAACATCTTTGAGCAAGAAGCAAAGCACCTCTATGTTATCTTGCCTTGGCAGTGAAAAATAAATAATATTGAACCTACCCGGATACCACCTTAGCAGAAAGTTTAAGAAATTTATTTTTTTGAATGTTTTTTTATGAAATTTAGCACTGATCAGTCCAGATGGTCATATAACATCTGCCAAGCATGAAGATATATATGACCGACACCTGAACCCAATGTTTAGCAGTTTGCTATATCAACAACTGCAGACTACTGATACACTAGCAGGGTGGCGGGGCAAAATGAAAGCCTTTCTACAATGTTTCAACTTGGACTTTGTTTTATTATGTAAAAGTTTGAGTATTTCCCAGCAGCCCTTAATAATTTTAAATGGGAAAAGATTGTACGTAGGACTTGTTTTTCGTTCTGTCTTGAAGCAAAGTGATATATGTATAGTCGTGTTGCCGAGTCATCGCCTTGTCACGTACAGCTTGGAGTCGAAATAGCAGCCACGTATAGTAGATATATATGATGCTAGGGAAAAATAACGTCAAGAGAAGCTATGGAGTAATGCAGAACTTTGCAAAGAAAGACGTACCCCAGCCACAGTACACACTGCAGCCTGTCGATCTGACCCTTTGTTGCATTGCACGCGCAACGGCTGACGTAGAGGTTGCTAGCATGAGCGGCCGGCGGTAGTGGCGACGATAAGCCAAACCGCCCCAAGTCGACGCACGAGGTGGACGGCCTCCCGGCGGCCCTGCAAGCGCAAAAGCAGAAGCCGGCGGCACCCGGTACGAAGAAGATCGACGACCTTCCACCGGCAGGGGAGCACGTGTGCCCCGTCTGCCAGCGCCGCGCTTCGACAGAGTGGCGCTTCAACTGATGGTTCACCAGCTAGGCCACGGAGCCCTCGCGGACGATGCTTGCTTGGCAGCTGGCCCCACGGCCACGCTTCCTTCTAAAAATGAATCCCTTCCTCTCCTATAATTGGCATACCAAGTAATTGACCGTTCCCCCAAAATTTTTACAATCGTGGGCTCGTGGCACTAGTATATCCATTTTATTTATCATTATAATTTTGCACCGCATAAATAAAATATTGGTGGAGTGACTGTCTGTCAAAGTATTGCCCTGACAAAATAAAAGCCTAGGAAAAAACAGAAAAACAACTATCTGTAATTTTTTGACTAATTAAATGACCAACGATTTTGTGATCGGGTTGTTCTCGAACAATTGCTTTGTTATTGTATTCACTGTCATGGATTTTAGTATGTTTTGTCATGATGTTAACCATCGTTCTCAAAGTCTCTAGACGCGATGTTTCAATTTGCTTTTTTATGGTGTCAACTGTCATGCTCGCTCGAAACGCTCTAAATACAATATTTATATTATGTGCTCGATAAGTCTAATTTTGTCGGATAGTATGCACGGTGTACATAGCTATTGGCGTGTATAATTTGCCTTTTCATGACTGTCATGGCGTCATGCTCGGAAAGCTCTAAATATGACATTTGTGCTCGAGAAGTTTGATTTTGTCGTATAGTATGCATGGCGTACACAGCTATTGGTGTGCATGGTGTTAGCCGTCATGGCGTCATGCTTGAAAAGCTCTAAATATGACATATGTGTCCGATAAGTCTGATTTTGTCCGATAGTATGCATGACATACGTAGCTATTGGTGTGTATCTTGGATAGTCGCACAACCTCATCTAATAAAGTAGGTTTTTGTCGGGTTCCATATATATGCATGTGATTTTGCGTGTTATCCAATCAAACATTATGGCTTCCTCATCCTCTAGCTTGTATTTTACTTGCCCGGTTGCTGATTGGGTATTTTCAGTGAAAAAGAAAACAAACCTTCGAGGCAATGTCTCTTTGCTTTACGTTAAAATTAGGATATTTTTGTCCTGGGAGCATTGTTGTACACCGTACCTGAAGTGCCGCCATGTACTTCTCTAAACACTTTATGCAATTTCTCTCTTAATACTACATATTTAACTGAAAGGCAGAGCTCCTGCCATTTATGTTCAAAAAAAATGAAGGACCCATCTTGTTTTTCTCGAATGCTGCTTTGAGCTTGATTCTTCTCAATCTTGATGGTGCAAGACATTCATATTCCGTGTCTCCATGAGCGATCTGTAGGCTGGTCTCTGCTAGCCACAGCAGGAGAGAGAGAATCCGCTCCCAGGAGGAGACATTTATTGAGTAGATCGGTGTGTATTTATGACACATGTTGCTACTCATGGATCAGAAAATCTACTTATTTATGTACAAGGGTTGTGATCTTTTTTCCTAATGTACAATTCCAAAAAAATTGATCATGAACAAAATTTGCCGGGTTCTTACTATACATACAATGTTTCAATTTGGATTTGTTTTATGTAACAGTTCAGATTTCTCCTGAATTGTTTTAAAAGGTATGTTGAGATTTATATATATGGTTCTAAAGGGATATTTAAGCAGAAACCCCTCCTGGTTTTGTTTCCACCTCTGTTTGGGGGATGACTTGCTGATGCCCTCATTTTGATTCAAAGATTTTTCCTAGCTCCTCTTCACTAACTACTTCTCAACTCTCAAGTTAGGGCTTAGTACTTTCTCAATTATGCTCATTTTTTCCTTGGAAGCAAAGTGATAAAATGCTACGGATCAGTAAACCTTTGCCTTGTCTCGGAGTCAAACTGTACGTATAGCAACAAAACCTATAAATGTTAGGGATAGCCTGACGTTGTACTTACATGATATCACACCTTTTTATTGCCTGTGACCAGTTAAAGCAAGATATACGGTAAGTACTCTCCTAACTACAACTAAACAGTGCATGTCGTCTAACTAACTACAATTAACATCATTACTGTTCTTTTTTCCCTTGATCTTTCTTTGTTTTTTGGGTTGCTCTTATTAGCAATTAAGTTTTGTATGTGCAGTCCACGCTGACATATGCCTTTGACCTAGGGAAACAAGGCTTTGGGTTCCATAACATCACGTACTAGAAGCTTTCGTCTGCTTATATTGGCTTTTAGCTTGATCTTTTATTTTGTTGTTTCTCTCTCCTCTGACCTTTTTGTTTCAGACTTTGAGGGTAAGCAAGCTCCGGCCGGGAGTACTACGCTAGAGGTGTACGTGGAAGTAACAAGAGATCGACTTGCTATTTGTTTTAGTTTTTCTAGATACATAATTTTTGTTATACACCTAGATATATATTATGTCTCGATATGTAGCAAATGCTATATGCCTAGAAAAGCCAAAACAAATAGGTACATACAGCATAGCTTAAGCACATTCAGTATTGATTGTCATTTTTACTTATCTTTGCAGCCGATGATTGCTGATCCCAACAACAACAAAGAAAAAACACCCGGCGATTCGGTGGAAAAGAGTCGCTAGGTACAAAGTGTGACTGTGAATTGGCCTTCCGCGCGCCGGCCACATATCCTTGCTTGTCAACCAACTAAATGCAGACAGAATTCAAGTGTGAGTTGTCATGGCAACCGTGAGGGGTCGCCCTTAAATAAAGTTGCAGAAGCAGCGTTTAGTGAGCAAGAGACAGAGAAAGGATGTGTGGAGAGTAATGGATACGTCCAAAGGAGGAAGCTAGGGAGAAAGGAGCCACCGCTTGACACGGCCGTGCAGGCCACGGAGAGCCTATATATAGAAACCACCTCTCTGCACTCGTGCTCAGTCACACACCGTACACCTTCACCAAGAAGCAGCCACTGCAGTCCACTGTCTGTCTGCCGTTGCACGCGCAAGTCCTTCTATGAACGGAGCTCAGGTGTTCTTCTACGGCGTGGCCTACGGCCAGTTCCTCGCCGGCGTGGGTGGGGGCCCCGGCGGCGACGAGCCGAACCGCCCGTGGCGCCCCAAGTCGGCGCACGAGGCCGACGCCGCCCCGGCGGCGGCCCTGCGCAAGAAGAGGCCGGCGGCGTCCCGCAACCGCAAGAAAGACCACCCTGCAGCTGCAGCAGCAGCAGGGGGAGAGGCAGCGGGGCCTTACCCGTGCCCCATCTGCCACCGCCTCTTCGACGCGGTGAAAGCCGTCCATGGCCACCAGCGCAGCCACCCGGAGCGCGACTGGCGCGGCATGGCGCCGCCGCGCCCGCTGCCGCCCGTCGCCGCCGACGGCAAGCAGTACCGCTACGCCTGCGACCGCTGCGGGGCCCCCTTCGAGACACGCCAGGCGCTCGGCGGCCACCGCGCCAGCCACAGCGGCAAGATGGGGTGCTTCTCTCTCTCCAGGCAGCAGCCGCCCGCCGCCGTGCCGCCTGCTGCTGCGCCCATGCCCGTCTTCCCCTTTGACCTCAACGAGCCGGCGCCGGAGCAGGAGGAGTAGCAGGCTGGCGGAGGAGCGAGCAGCTAGGGCTCGGCGAATCGACGACGTGCTTGCGTGTCTTAATTATTAATCCTTCTCTTTCTTTTCCTGTAGTTTCTCTTTCTTTCAATCAGATCGGACTTCCTAGCTAGTTCGATCGGTTGCAGCCCTGAAGATCCCTAAACTTTGTTGATCTGGGCTTTAATTTGTTCATATGAGAGTATGTAACTTCGATCGATCAACCGATCGATTGATTAACTAAAGAAGAAGGCCGCAAGCCGTTATCATGTACAGACATGTTGGTGTGGTGTTTCGATGTGATCCCTCGCTCTGCTCCATGTCCCTTATCTAGCTATAGACGATGTCGATTCCTCAAGCTGGTCATGGACTCACCTTATCTCATGCGCAGCTTTGAGTTCGAGCTCCTTCTACACATCGATCTTCAATTCATCTTGCAAAACATTCAGATTAATTCCGGCCGTGTCTCTAACTCTCCATAAGCGATCTTGCAAAACTAAGAGCTGCGTGCAAGAGATATATTCCCCTGTTAGGATGTGTTTATTATTAAGCATCAAGCCGGAGTGCATTATTCATGGCATGTTTCTACTCATGGATCGCCCAAATCTCCCAGTAATTATGTAGATCAAGGGGGTATCCAACTGATTTCCTAAAGCATAAATGCAAAAATTTCCATCATGTGTAGAATTGTGATCTTCATCCTACTCGTGGATCAGCAAAGATCCTTTTATAATTATTTTCCTTCTTCGTTTCAAATGTTGTAAGTTGAAAATTGTAGTGGTAAAGGAAACCTTAAGGGGGAAAAAACCTCGGTTCCATCGCTATTTGGGCCAGCGGCGATGACTCCAAAATCCTCCATATGATCATCATTTAATTCGAAGATTTGAAGCTAGATCCCCTTCACTAATTATATTTGCAAGTCTGGCTCCCCTTCGACACAAAGTGGTATTTCTTCCAACCAAAAGAGGCACCCACTGTTTTCATGGGGACTGCGTTTCCCAGCAGCCCTTTCATGAGAAGAAAGGATGGTGTGTGGGAGTTATAGATGTTAGGGATAGAGTGACGTTAGAAAGGTTGTACATATCGCATGTCACTTTTTTGTTGCTTGCGGCTGGTCAGAGCAATATAATATATATTCTTTCCTCCCAAGAATTAAGCAATATATATAATAACGATGTATAACATAGCAATACATATATGTTTGATCTGAAATAACTTTTTATATTCAATGTTAAACCCCTTAATGTACACTACTACTGCTACTAGTTTAAATTTTTTCCCCTCCAGTTTTGTACGCATTTTTGAATAATTTTATATTCCATCAGTAATGTGTTTTCGTCTGCTTATAGCTACATATAGTATTGGTTTGTAGCTAGCTTGGTCGTTTGTTTTATTTTCTCTCAGTTTGGAACCTTCATTTTCGGGCTAGTAGTATGCAAGGGACTTGCGGGTTAACTACACACAAGCTTAAGCTACATGCGCTACTGTTTTAGTGTGGCTTGATCTGATGTAGAATCAAGTGAAAACCCTTTCTTGATTCCATGCGCTAATGTTTTCCTATGCTGTACGTACTTCTTATCAATTTATTTTTGATTTGATGATCCCATGGAAATTTGGTCTTATTCTTTCAAAAAGATCTATCAGATTCCATGAGTGGCATGATCTGCTGCCACAGCAAATTTGCTCAACTATTTAATTTGTTCTCGTTTGGAATATTTAATGAGCTATATCGATCTAGCTCAAGGGGAAAATCCAGCAGATCATGTGCTTATCTGGTTATTTCAATATTTTTCTATTAATTATGAGTTGAAAAGAAAAATTAATTAACCAATATTTGTTATACAGTACAACCATTAAAATAATATATTTATGTTAACCAGAGGGGATATCAAAAATATTCAAAGATCATGCATATCAAAACTCATTTATATGGGCTCTATTACTATTTCACAGGTTTTCTCAATCTTTTGTCCAACCTGTTAGTTAAGTCTAGCTAGATTTTAATATTCATATTGTTCAAACAGCATTAGTACCATCGAATCACCTCTTTGGATTCAAATCGAACTCGATACGCATAGTTTTTCCTAGCCCTTTAATGATTAAAGGATGGTCAATATCCTGTTTTGGAGCGAGGCCTCACATGTCAATCTGTCGAGCCTTTTCCACTGAGTTATAGAATGGGATATATACAAACATATATAAGTACCGAAAGACCTAAAAGGTCAATTGAAGATATGAAGTTAACCCAAATCCTATATATATTTCTGCTTCCTTTTCTTATTTACCCTTATATATAACTGTCGTGCATAATTTTCTATATACATTTGAGTTATTATACTATCCACGTACCATTACAAAGAAAAGTATGCATGCGTGTGCTTTTATAACTTACCATCTCTATGTAGTTGCATATATCTTGATGCACATCACGGTGGAAGCTGTTAGAAAAAAAAGACATGTATAGTTTTCTCAAAATTTGTTCAACACTCCAAAGTAAAGTATATAAGCACCCCATAAGGCTATTATCAATGTGGCGGCACACTATTAATACAGTACTGTAAGGCGTTTTTTGTGTCTATTCCTATGTTTTTACATATCGAATTTTTTCATTTTTCAATATTATATACTGCTAGATAGTAAAGAGTTTAGCTAGAAGTTCATGACTAGAAAATTATTCTTAGGTTTTTTTAATTTCTTGGTCTTATTACATTCACTGTGTTCGGTAGTGATGGTTGTGACTGTGGTGAAGCTGAAGCTGCTGCAGCCACTACAGCACGTGTAGCCAACCACCAGCAGCTCCAGCCACACTCATGCAGTGCAGCCGAACAGCTAAGCTGTACAGCTGCAGCTGCAGGCACCGAAGAAGCACAACCGAACATAGCGATTAATTGTAGGAAAATATGAATCCTATACTCGATTATTGTGTGGATCCTTGGTTTTGAGGTTGGCATTAGAGGTATGAAGACGAGATGTAGTGTGTGTATATATATATACACGCACAGTTAGATATATCCGTATACATACATTCCCAGGATTGGATGGCATTTTAGTTTTTCCGTGTCACTAAGGATTTTTCTTTATATCTGTAAAAAAAATTCCTGCAAAAAAACAAGATGGAGCAAAGGCAGACTGGGGGAGTGAGGCTGAATTTGGTGGCGAGTTTGCCATTTACATTTTCATAAAATGGTGAATTCGCGTCACCAATAGGTATGTTTGCAAACGAGCTTCTTGAGAAAACTTTGGACCATGTTTCGGCTTGAATAATAGGCCAGATGATTAGTGCATTCTTAAAAAAGCAACCTAAAAGTTGAGCGATCTAAAAAAAATCCAAAAGTTGAGCAAGATAGGGAGAGCGAACGACCGAAACATGGTTAGGGCCGGCCAGGCACTGCTACCTGCTAGCACCGCGCCTTGACGCCTTGCGGTGGCGACAGCGGCGCTGCTTCTGGTCAGAGGCAAGGAAACGTTTCAACGGTGATTCTGTCGGCCATCGTCAGGTTTAGACGTTTAGTGCATGATTCAGTAGAACTGTTCATCTTTGTGCATACATCGATTAATTGAACTGAATTATCAAAGTTTTCCTGAACTCCACCTGCTGTAAGCATGTAATCCTTCGTTTAGCTGCTGGAGTCGGAACAATATCCATCATGATGCCTGTCTATACTTGATTAAAGCTTCTATGTATTTACGATAATATAGAGCAATCAATATATTTTGTACCCTTCCTATCAAGTAAAGCTTCTATATATTTACCACATAAGCATGGGTTACAACGAAATTTCACATACAAAGAATGAGTTACATCATGTTTCTCTCAGCTCTGTGGTGGATGAAGCACTGTACCGATGCTCGTTTTCTTTTGCCATCTTTTTTTATGAGTAACTCAAAATTTACCTGATTTACACGCATGTTTGTGCCTAACTCATCAGAATGCTGCCTTTTCACTTACCCTTTACGAGCACTTGCGAGATAGCTGAATCAAAGAGTTCGCTTTCCTCTGCGCTCTACTTGTACCTGTCTTTGCAATATCAGATAGATGCTCATCCAGACCGAATCCGAGCGCGTGCACCATAAGGGAGTTATTATTCAGACCTAGCTCGAGTAGAACAGAAAGTGCACACTCCTTGTTCTTGGGAGTCCCTTCCTTTATGATCTCAACAAGTATCTCGACAAAGGACGTTGACCCCACTTCGCTGCGACAACCAGGATGCGATGCCAGGAGGAGAAAAATGGACAGTGCTTCATCAATCATGCCGAGTTTCTTGTCACCAAGTATTTTCAGCAAAACCGTCACAATTCCTGCTTCAATAGCTCTGAATTTGTTCGGATGGTTCAATATGAGATTAAATATTGCCGTTGAAGCATCCTTCTTGCCTCTTATTGTCCCATCCCTTAAGAGGTGCACCAAAGGAGCTATACCGCCCAAAATCCCTATAGCTGCCTTGTTCTCATCTATCATAGACAAACTGAACAATGCTGCTGCTGAGTTCTCCTGACCTTCAACACTACCATTTTTAAGGACTTCGATGATCAAAGGTATCGCTCCTCCTTTAGCTATCAGGACCTTGTTGGTCTCATCGATCGACAAGTTCAACAATGCAGTCACAGTGTTCTCCTGGATTTTCTTATCCGGATATGACACCAAGCTAATAAGAGCTGGGAGCCCGCCATTCTCAAGGATCAGTGCTCTATTCTCCGGGTTTTCTTTGGAAAGTATCCGAATCTTCTTGGCAGCCTTCCGCTGCACATCAAGATGAACTGAGGATAGATCTTTCACCAGCGATGGAATGTCTTCTTTGCGCTCTTCCTGTTCAGCTGCAGGCTCGGGTTCTCCCATTTGAATCTCAACTTTATTCTTTTCACACCACTGCAGAATCAAGTTTTTTAGCGCAAAATTCGGTGCCAGTGATAGATGAGCTAATGGTTGCTGAGTCTTTGGGCAGGTCCGCTGGCCAGCATCTAACCACTTCTGGATACTCCTCCTCTCATAAGTCTGCAAATCAGTTGAAATACATGGATATGATGAGACAATAAACTTGCTTTGCAATCAGGGAACATGAATGTCGTAGCACAAAGCATACCCGTCCACTCGCGATGATGACCGGGTCAGTCATGATCTCCAATGATATTGGACAAAGGAAGTCATTTGGGATCATTAGAGACGGGCACTTCTCCAGATATTTTGGTATTGAGACGTCACCGAGGATGTTCTTTTCGTCGATGCCTGCAATCTCCTTGAACTTTTTGAGGAGTTCTATTATGTGCTTGGTGCTCTCCGGTTGCTGTCCATTCCTCTCGTTGATGAGCTTTTTAATGGCCATCGTCTCTGCTCTCAAATCTGCCAGGCTTTGCAGCTCGAGTTTCTTGGCTAGCCTTTCTAATATAGCTCTATCCGCATTGCCATCCTCGTTCTGGAGTATCATCATAAAATCCATAGACAGCTCCATGTCTTGAGTATCTGTTCTCTTCTTGGATCTCTTCAGTTGTGCGCTGATGAGCTCAACCTGAAACCACCAAAAGCAATTGCAGTTTGCTTCAGCTAAGAAAACACAATGCCCCATTACATGCTCTCTTATCAAAATGTTGACAAATAGATGACTTTTATCACCTGCTCCTTGACTTCATCAGAGATGCCAATCTCAGAGTAAGGCATCCCATCCAATGCAAGGTTCATCTTCTCATACACGGCCCGGAACCGCCCGAGCACAGCCTCGCTCTCCAGAGCCTGAAATGTAATATTGAGACAAGATCATCAATCAAAATTCAATCTTTTGGTCAGCCCAGGGTAAAGGTGATGTTTTTAGGCAATGCAAGGACCATAAACAGGAGCAATGAATATATGAGCTCTTCAGAGTCAGACACCAGGTGTTTTATTAATTAATTAATTATTACCAGGAAGATCTTGCTGCCGTCGTGGCAGCATCGGAGGAGGCGGCGGGCGGCGTGGAATGCGCGGCCGAGGAGGGCGAGGCGGCGGTAGGCGTCATCGGTGAGGGACGGCGCGGTCTCGCGGATCTCCTGGATGAGCGGGAGCACGAGCTGGAGCCAGCGGAGGAGGCTCAAGCACTCCTTGCTCTGCGACCGCCGGAACTCCTGGAACGACCGCGCAGAGGCGACGGCGGTGAGGAGCTCCTCCACCAGGGCCTCGTCCGACACCTGCCTCCCCGACGGCTCCGATGTCTCTGCCTCCGCCTCCGCCTCCGGCTCCGGCTCCGCGTCGGACCCGGACGCCGCCCGTGGAAAGATGGACCACGGCAGCATCGATCGGTAGGTGAATGCACTGAATCCCCCGGGGAATGGCAAGCGGACGGGAGGAGCAGATGAGGTGGAGATCGAGAAGAGCAAGGTGGAGGAGGAAGAAGGCTTTTCGCGGGCTGAGCTGAATTCCAGGGGAGGGGCTCTGTCATTCCCAATCTCCCAAAAATAGCTAATGGAAAAAAGCCAAGAGATGGCAACCATGAATACGTGCAGTGAACACAAATTTGCACATACAGTCTTACGGTCTTCTAAGTATTTGGGGGGAAAAAACATGGCAACATTCATCCCTTGGCACTGCTACTGCACGATTGCTAATCTGCCAACAAATTAAATTTGTGTTCGATGGCGAAATTTGTCAGCTAGATGAGTTCAGGTTAAGCGAAACCTTAAATAAATGCAACGATTAGGGGAACAGATACGGTGGTGGCCCAAATGTTTCAATTTCCTCCCTCGTTTCAGCGCGTTCATATCTAAAAGTTGTCCTGTGGCAGCAGAAGAAACAAACTGCTTCAACTTTATTCGTGCATGCTTTGTACATTTGTGAATTTGAATATAGGCGCAAGGCAGTGCCAGCAACAGCAAGGGCAAGATGAGCATAAAAAAATGGAGCACGACGGCTAGCTTCTAAATGAAACGAGATCATGGCGTTGCAACCGCGCTTTGTCATTTCAAGTGAAGAGATCATGTTTTGAATTAAAGAAAAAACATGTAAACAAAAACAAGTGCATCAAACCATTCCATCATCATCATCTAAATTTTACGCAAACAAAGGCAAATCTAGTCATGTATGCTCTCCCTCCATTTCAAAATGCACAGCTTATTTTATTTTGAGAAAGTGAAACGTGTTAAAGTTGGTAGAATTCTTACTATTGGAGAAAACCTTCAGATTTCCAAAACTTTCTTGGGGAATTCTTCAAAACAAAGCTTAGTTATTCGGAGCTCATGATTTTGGCCCATTTTGAAGGTTCATGTTAAAGTTTGTCCTTTTTCCGAATTCCTTGTTCTTAAAGTGGCCTAAAGATCTGTTTTTAGAAAAAAGAATGTTAAATGGAAACTTTTAAAGTAGGGATATGCTTCAAGGTTTGTTCAGGGCAGGAAAGTTGTAAAACAACTACATCCAACCATTTCATTATTAGCTACATGAATATGAAGATATGCTTAGTTTTCCCTTGGCATGTATATATAGTATTCATTAAGTCATTGGCTAAAACATGATTCGATTTTCAAATTTTGAAATCCAAATATCTAATTCTCTGATTCATACTAGCTAAGGTTTTGTTTCGCTATCATGTTTCTAACCGAGAGGGAGATGATAATGAGGATATATAGAGGCTAATGAGGATTTTGATGTGCATCCCTTGCACATTATTGCACGTTGGTTTCTCATTCTCCTCTTGAGTGTAGTGAACAAAAAAATATTCTCGTGATTGGGTAGATTATAACGGTAGACATGGACTGCATCAAATGGGACCCACAGGTGAAAAAAATGACTGGCAGGGTGATAAGCAAGTAACACACGTCACGTGTAGCCTGGTAGGATGGAGAGGGAACAACCATGCAATCGTCCATAAACATGGATGGATTGTAATAATATTCTTGTTCATTTGGTACTTAGTTTCTCCCAAATTAGTAGTATGACTATAACTAATAAATATTTTGTTGTGTTTATTTCGCACCATTTTCTTTCTTAACCAATTTAAGCTTATAATAACTCGTTACTCCACAGTAAAATAGTATCGAGAGAAATGACCGTTAAACCTAAATATAGCAATAATCGTTAAAACTCGAGATATCTCTTTCAAACACCATCATTGCAATCAACCTGAATAATTCGCATCAATATCTCATTATTTTTTCCGAAGGATTGAGATCAACCTAAGGAACAAAAATAGGCAGCCACAGATTTCTACAGAGCATGCGGACAGGCTGACTAGAAGTAACAGATGGATGGATACTTAAAGCTGACGCCTCATACTGATGTATCTATAATCAGGCCTTAAAGTCCTTGCTGGCTCATCAAGACTTGCAAAGTGTCCTTATTTTGAAAGCGCAAGCACATGCCCCCTGGGTTGGGTTGGGTGGCCATAGCCGTTGAGGCTGCCCCACAGCTCGGAGGCCGTCCAGATCCCATCCGGCGGCGGAGATCGCACGACCGTTGCGTTTAAACGGGTCGGACCGGCTCTTGCCCTTTTGGGGTCGGCCACATCGGCACATCCTCCCCCTATTTTATCGCTCCCGTGTCCCGTCTCTCTCCTCCGCTCCTCCTCCTCCACCACCTCCCCATCGCCAGCAGCAGCCACCCGCAGGGGCGAGAGGCGGCGAGGCCGTCAGGGGAGAGGTCCTGCTCGTCTTCTCGTCTCCCGTCTCCGGAACGACGACGAGCAAGGTCCGTGCGGCGGCTTCTTTTTCTCTTCCGGCCGTGGGAAAGATTGGTTCTTGGACGCGTACGTTGTTCAACGGGGTTGGGTGTTGGGTCTGACCTCTGAGCGAGGGTTCGAATCGAATCGTTTCTTGCTCTTGTTTTGCGTTGGATTTGGTTTCTTGGGCTGCGGTTCCCTTGGATCTCCGGTTAGATGTAGTAATTCAGGGAGAAGATTAGCTCAAAGCGATTATATCCAGACTCGTAGGGGCTCGTAGCTGTGTTGCCTGTTGGGGGCGGATCTGCTCTTGGGCTCCTTTTCCCGGCGTTTCTCTTAGATCTCCTCCGCTCTCTGAATTCCGTCAAAGAACGGCTAGAATTTGGCCTGCTGTTTTCCGAATTTCTTGCACCGATTTTCTCAAAGTTCTCTCTTTTGCTCTTCTCTGAGCTGGGATTGCTCGCTTCTCTCCAGCTATGGAACCATACCAGGAGCTTACCAGCAGGATCTTTTTGATTCCCTGATGTGGAATTCTCGACGTTTTATTCTATTTCTTGCCCTGGCCACCAGGCAAATTGATCGTCGTCGTCGCGTCGTTGTTTCTGACGTACGATGGAGTGTCACGAGATATTCAAACCAAAAGGCCTCGCCTTTTGCAGATCCGTATCGCTCTTGGATATTTTTGAGCCACGGTAACAAAGCCGGTCCTTGTTGCTTCGATTCTGATGTGCAATTCGGTTTGACTTTCTTGCTGCAGCAGTTCTCCGGCAATGGAGAATCTGAGATCTGAAAACTACCACCAAGGTGTTGCCATGGAGGGCGTCAAGTTCGCGTCAGAGATGGCCAACACCAACCGGAGGGCCCTGAGCGACATCAAGAACATCATTGGAGGCCCTCACCAGCATTTGGCTGTTAGCAAGAGGGGTCTCTCAGAGTAAGCCCCGAGCTGTTCCCAAAATTTGACTTTTACCTTGCATGAACTGGATCTTTAATTGCCTTCCTTTCTTTGTTTCAGAAAACCAACTGCTGCTGTACATACGAAGGATCAAGCTGGCTTTGTCGGTCATCGTCCGGTCACGAGGTTTGCGAGCTAACACCTCACTTCTACTACTTACCATCCTGAATCGAATTACCATGGAAGGTTAATGAAGTACGCCTTGCTCTTTTGGCAGGAAATTCGCTGCAACTCTGGCAAACCAACCTACAACTGCCCATCTGGTAACTGTCGTGATTCATACTGTTGCCATTTTAATTGGATCTGCTCCATGCACTGCTTCTTAGTTATGTAAACTTTTCCGTTATGCAACTTTAAATTGGTGTAGGAACCAGATATTTGAATACGATGCACTACTTTTTTGTTGTCAGTTTCATAATTATTAGATAGATGTTGCTTCTCATTATGGTAAATATGGCAATTCAAACATTTGATCAGTGTGAAAGGGCATTCCTATTATGCATATAGAGTATCAATTTCTGATATATTTGAATGTGATGCACTGTTTTTTTGCTGTCAATTTGATAATTCTTGGGTAGACTCTGCTTCTTCTTATGGTAAATTTGACAATTCAAATATTTGATATGTGTAGTGTGAAAGGGTGCATGTGAACTTTGAATTTGCAGTTTGGAGTCCCATAAATTAAATTCATGTTTTGCATATAGAATATCTAGCTTTTATCTATGCACTGAATCTTCTAATTTGTGCCGAATGCTCTTGTAGTTGTGTAAATATGAATATGAATATTATACAATTTGAATATGCTATGAGTTTCCCCTTGTTTCGACAAGTAGTACTCATGTATCAGCTCTAATATTTAATTGTTGTGCAGGCCCCAATTGGAAGTGAAAGACAGAAAAGAAATGCAGATACAGCATTTCACACACCTGCAGATATGGAAAGCACCAAGATGGCTGATGACATCCCCTTGCCTATGCTGTCTGAGATGGATGAAGTGGTAAGTCAGCATCACATATTCCTAGTTCATTCTTTAGCTCTTTGTAAGCATAACAGATTGCTTATTTGGACATTATCACTAACACAAGTCATTCCAGATGAGCTCCGAACTGAAAGAGATTGAGATGGAAGATATTGAGGAGTCAGCACCTGATATTGACAGCTGTGATGCAGGAAACTCCCTGGCTGTGGTTGAATATGTAGATGAAATTTACAGATTTTACAGAAGAACTGAGGTAGAATTCCGACCTTCTGAACCTAAAGTTTATTGCAGTTACCCTGTCATTAACATGTGTGTCTCATTGCAACATTCTGTATACATAGGGTTCAAGCTGTGTCCCTACAAATTACATGTCAAGCCAAACTGATATAAATGAGAAGATGCGTGGCATTCTAATTGACTGGCTGATAGAGGTGAGAATGTTAAGAAAACGTGCAACCTTTCAGTTTAGTATTATTTTTATGCTCTACAAAACCTTCAACCTTGACGTTCAATACTTTTTGTTTTTTTTTTGTATGCAGGTACACTACAAATTGGAGCTGTTGGAGGAGACCCTTTTCCTCACTGTGAACATCATAGACAGATTTTTGGCTCTTGAAAATGTGGTGCGGAAGAAGCTTCAGCTAGTTGGTGTAACTGCTATGTTGCTGGCGTGCAAATATGAAGAAGTGAGCGTACCGGTGGTTGAAGATCTCATCTTAATCTGTGACCGCGCTTACACAAGGGCTGATATTCTTGAAATGGTAAAAGTACTCTAAATCTTGATTTTCAGTGCAAAAGAAAAAAAATCAGAAAAATGACATTGACATTTCTGCAGGAGAGAAGGATAGTGAACACGCTTAAGTTCAATATGTCAGTGCCGACTCCATATTGTTTTATGAGAAGGTTCCTAAAGGCAGCACAAGCAGAGAAGAAGGTAAGATACTAGTACACATTTCTGTTTGCTGTAGATAGATCATGTACCCTGACAAATATTCTTACCATCTACTTACTGGACAGCTCGAGCTCCTGTCATTCTTCATGATCGAGCTGTCTCTCGTCGAATACGAGATGCTCAAGTTCTGCCCATCTATGCTAGCAGCTGCAGCCATCTACACAGCTCAATGCACAATAAATGGGTTCAAATCCTGGAACAAATGCTGTGAGCTGCACACAAAATATTCAGAAGAACAACTAATGTAGTTATTACCTCCCTATCCCTACTCTTGATTTTCAAAAGGCATACCATTTCAGATTGTGCTTACAGTTACATGGTTCATTTTATGCTGCAGGGATTGCTCCAGGATGATGGTCGAACTGCACCAAAGAGCAGCTCATGGGAAACTTACTGGGGTCCATAGAAAGTACAGCACATTTAGGTATGGCTGTGCTGCGAAATCGGAACCTGCCACATTCTTGCTGGATGCAAGAGCCTAAGCTAGAACTAATTGGCTGGTTATACACACTCTAACTACTTCCATGGAGAGAGTGAAAGAGGGGTGTATATAGAGGCTGCTTCGACTATACAGAGTGGGATCCGCATAATATGCAACAGCTGTTGCAGCAACCATTTGGTGGGCTGGGTTGGTGTGTTGTGTGTTAGTTCAATAACTTAACATCGATGAAACATTGGTTTATGTTGTTAGGTATTTTTTTTCCAATTATATCCATTGGAATCCAATTCGTGCAATTGTATCTTGGGCATTATTCTTTGTTCATGTGACACCCTCTGCAGTCTGAAAATAAACATTGATTGAATTTCCTGTTCAGTATGCCCCAGTGATAAGTGGATCTGCTGAAACTGTTCTTCCTGTTCAGTATGCCCCAGTGATAAGTGGATCTGCTGAAACTGTTCTTTCTGCTGTAGCATCTCATCCTGCTGTTACATGCTGTGCTTATTTTGATGTAGTAGTATGATATCCAGTTTTCTGAAGGATGCCTATATGCATTTATCTTCAGAGCAAAAGCTCCATTTTCTTTACTCTTGACTCAGATTTGCATCAAACGTTGTGGACAGTTCTCAATGGAGTCTTTGTTCATATTTCCAGTGTTGCGAGTCGTGTATATCTGCATCTTTGCTGACGTTTTTATCTCTCCATTCACTTGCAACATAGTTGTCATCCTCCAGACAGTTGATGCGTGAACCATTTGTTCCTGATCTTTGATTTCGTAGCATGGTTTCGGGTATGTGCACAGTACCCCTTGAAGCATGACAGGATTATTCTCAGCTTTGTCATTTTCCTGCTGGTCACGCTGTATTGCTGTGCGTAAAAGCCTCTTAAGTAACAAGCATGTTTCTCGCTTCAGCTGGCATTAGTTTGAAGATCAGGAAATTCTTTCTTCTGCTGGCATCTGCTATATTTTATCTCTATGTTGTGTTTTTTTATACTGCTTTTCTGAATGCTCTGAACACCAAAAGTTCAAATGAGTCTAGAAGAGTGAAAAGGATAGCAATGCTAGCAACAGAAGCTCATGATCCATTGAAGCAGAAGGCTTTTCAGCATGAAGTATCTGCAACTTGGAATAGAAGTTTAGACTCTGAACGGAACTGGTTCTAGGTAGCTCTGTCAATGCATACAAAATAATCCGCTTTACTATTATATGCTTGTCTAACAAGATTTGAAATAGGAAAATAATCCATGAGAAATTTAAGAAAATGATGATGGACTCATGGGGGTTACAAATTGAAGATTTGACTTGTGAGCTGTTCCAACTGGAGCCAAATTCCTGTTAGATCCGGTTATAACTGAGAGACCAAGTTGACATGTGCCTTAGTCTATTTGTGATGAGTGATTGACTGGATGATTTGAGACTTTACCGGTTAAGTTCATATTTCATATGTGCATGATTATGCTAACGGCTAACTGGATGTGTTGTGTTGTGTGCGTTGTGTTGTGGTGTTTATGTAAACCATATGTTGTATGTTGTGTCTCTTAGCTTGTGATGTGCAGGTGTAGGATGTAACATGGTGGTCGACGGCATGAGGTGAAGGTCAAGCGAAAGGTTCATGCCGATGTACTAGGGCTGTGAAGGGTGGGCACGAGTAGGCTTGGACCGACGGACTCGAGAAGTTCGGGCGGAGTCATGGGTGATTCACATGGTGCACGGAAGAGCAAGGGTACACGGACGGTGATGGAGATGGCGTCAGTCAAGTCAAGCAGGACGGAGGCGAGTAGAGTAGGCAGTTCAGGAGTGGGAGCGAAAGATTTGGAGGCGTCGGAGGCTTGGCGAGGCTGGACAAGCGTCGACATCGGTGAGTCATGTCAAGTGCGGCGTGCAAGAGGGTTTGACCGGTTTGGCCTCAAAATCGGGGGTGAGTCACGCCTGGCGGGGCGTAAAGGGTTTGATCGGTTTGGTCTCAAAACCGGGGGTGAGTCCGGTGAGTCCGGTGCGGCCGGATGGCGTCGAGTTGGAGGACGTGTGGCACTATCGGGAAGCTTGCGTCGAGGCGAAGCGAAGTCGTGAAGGCATTGGTCCATCCGATGTATGAGAAAAAAGTTGAACGATTTTACCTCTAGGGGTATTTTAGTTGTATGCTTCATGTAAGGGTATTTTGGTCATTTTTCAGATGCCTATATATATGTGAAGAGGGCTGTTAGCCAGCCACATCTCAGGGGTTGTTAGGTGGTGGTTCTCATTTTTGCGTTTGAGAGCTTTTGGTGGGGGAGAGAGGGAGAGAGACGAGGGATCTTTGATTTGATTTTTTTTACCATCTTAGCTTTGGTTGTGCTTAAGAGTGGCCTGTAATCGAACATTTACCATCTTAGTTTTGATTGTGCTTAAGGGTAGCTTGTAATCGAACATTACCATCTTAGTTTTGATTCTTCTTAAGAGTAACTTGTAATTGAACATGGTGGAGTAATCCAAAGATCAAATTCGTGCTCACTTGTTCCATCCTCTCAAGATATTAGGTTTCTTTTTTTCATATTTTTCGGAGGTATTTTGAGGATTTTTCGTTTTCATATTTTTCGGAGGTATTTTGAGGATTTTTCGTTCTTCGCGGCTCGTTCCAAATCCCGTGAAATTTGTTGCGGGGGCTTTTATTGCTGGGATTCTTATGAACAACTTTGATACGATTCCTACTTAAATACTTCACGGATTCAACGTGAATTTAAAGTTTTCCTCAAACTGAGGTTTGTGAAAGGCGTTCGGTTTTCTTCAAAATCCACGATGAATATTTGAGATTTTCGAGATATTTTTCCTTGGATCTATTAGCTGTTGAGGAGGTGCTTCTTCGGCTCAAGTTTCGTTTGAATCCGCGTAGCGTCGAGGAAGAGGCGGCCCGGCTTGGCAGGCCCAGCTCGCTGCACTCCAGCTGCCGGTCCAGCGTCTCGTGGACGCGGCCTGCGGAGCCAGCAGCGGCCCAAGCAGTGCAGCTCATTCCGACAGTCTCCTGCAGCTCAAGCTCGGCACTTCTCTCGGGTGAGCAGGTAAGCGGAGAAGTTTTGTCTATTTAATTCAGAGAAGAATCATTTTCCATGAACTGTCACTTTCCTGCTACAGGGATCAATGTTGCATAGCAATTGTTAATTTGTTAATCTTGTACGTCCAGAAGCTTGTACTGTACTTGCCTCTCTAAGTGCATAATGATGCAATTAGCTTTTGGATTTACATGAGATCACCTGTAGCTTGCATTCGAGTTCCGTAGCTTTACAACAATTAATCTAGTGCTTGGCTGCTTGCTGCTACTAATCTTTGGTTAGTTAATTAATCTTTGTACGAGGGTTTAGTATTAGCTTTACTTAATCTCTTGTGCGAGCTTTTTTCGGAGTTCGTTTTGCGTTTGATTCCGCTACGCTTTGAGCGTTTCTAATCGTTCTTAGGGTAAATTTGTCACAAGTTGATTTTTATCATCTTGATATTACAAGGTGTGCTTGGGGCGGCAATAGGAATATAGGCCAGAGAATTTTAAAAGTGCCTGTTCACCTCCTCTGGTCGTCTGTCCCGATCCTTCGGTAACCAACACTCTAAGGATATCTGGTAACAAAAGATGCCTAGTTAAAAATAAATATCTATACAAAGGTCTGAAATTCTGAGCTGAACTTGTGTAGTTGCAGATACTCTACTCTGAAGTCCATCCGTTCATGCCATGAGCTGACACTCTATCAGGGGATTCGAAGTAATCCGATATGTGGTTGTCTGAAAAGATCTGAACTTGCAAAATAATAGACGAGGTATTCCCAATTTGACCTGTAGAGTGGTAAGGATCGCATTGCTTACAAGCTAAAGATTTGACCTGTGAGCTGTCCCAAGTGACAGCCACTCACTATCCATAATATTTTAAGAAAATTATCCATAGTCTGTGGGAGGCTCGTGCTCCTGTACTGTTCATGAAACCTGGAGTCGTAATCATCAGAGAGGCTCTGCAAATTCTTAAACCAAACATCTGCGGCTCTGCAAACTTGGAGCTGAAAGCATGCACAAATTCCATCGAACCAACCACTGCAATTTTCGGTAAAGATCCATCATGCTAGACCCAAGATTTGGATTGGGGGCTAGTGGGGCTATACGATCTGGAGTTGCTAGAAGAGCAGCAGAATCAGAGGGCCCAGAGAGCGCGAGGGACATGACATGACAGACAGCGACTCCAAAACAAAACTAGAAACGTTGGAAGCATGTGGGATGCCAAAAATCCACTCACATATCGCAGTCCCTGTCTCTAACAACTGTGATTCCGCCACCTAATCTTCCGAAATAAAACCAAACACATTGATAATCGTAAATAGAAAGAAAAAATTAAATAAAAAAAATCACCCTCCGGTCGGGCCTTCGTCTTGTTTCTCCGCTGGCTCCACGCCTTCTCTCGCTCTCGGCCTTTCTTTCCTTTCCTAGCGGCGACGACAGGGCGAGCGCCGCCGCGGCTTGGCCAGTTCTTCGTCGGCCGGCGAGCATCCGACAGGTATGCCCGCCCATTCCATTCCCTTCCCCTTCCTGCTGCGCGAAATCGAAAACTTAAAACCCTAATGCATGCTATTTGTATTCGGATCTGACCATGCATTTACCTGTAGCTTCGATTTTCTGCAGAATTTATCGGGTACACCCACTGTCCGCCCCTGCTTGCGGCTCCTCCTCATCTTTAGCTCTTATATTATTTTTCTGCTTTGCAGGTAAAGGCCATTGAGTATTAGGTGGAAGAAAGATCAGAATTGTAGGCACTGGCCCGGCTGCTCAAAAGGGGAAGGACTCCAGTCTCAATTGGGGATTGTGAACTATGATCCTCTATGAACCATACCCTGGAAAAGATTTCGCTCCAAAGGGAGCATAATCCGAGGAGAGCAGACAAGGGGGGCTGGGAGAAGACAGGGCGATGGCCTTGCCCGAGCAATCATTCTCTCTTCTCGGGAGCTATGCGCTGCCTCTCTGGGCTACCATCATCGCCGGCGTTTTTGTCGTCATCTCGCTCTCGCTGTCCCTATACCTGCTGCTCAACCATCTGTCAGCCTACAAGAACCCAGAGGTTGTGAATTGTTTGCCAGTGTTTTGAATTATTGGAACTATGTTTGGCTTGATCTCTTCACTCATCCACACCGCTTCTGTGTTCTTTCAGGAACAGAAGTTTCTTGTCGGCGTCATTCTCATGGTGCCGTGCTATGCAGTCGAGTCGGTAAGGTGCTATGTTGCTGCTTTGTCGTTTGCCCAACGGATTAATACCTATATTTGCACTCCAGTTGTAGGATAAGATCTAGCTCCAATTATATACTTCTTAACATTTTATGACTTCTCTTGCAGTACATATCATTAGTAAATCCATCAATAAGTGTTGATATTGAGATCCTGCGAGATGGATATGAGGCATTTGCTATGTACTGTTTTGGGCGGTATCTAGTTGCTTGCTTAGGTACTCCTCTGCCAATTACTTTACATTCCAATGCCATCGTCCATATCTTGGCCTCATTATGTAGTATTACCTAGAGTAAATTGCACTCACCATACAACAACTTGTCAGGTGGGTTCAGATTAGTCCAACAACTTGTAAAATGCTCAATCTAGTACAATAACTTGTCACATGGGTGCAGATTGGTCCAACAACTTGTAAAAGGCTTAATCTAGTATAATAACTTGGCATGTGGGTGCAGATCGGTCCAAGAACTTGTAAAATGCTCGAATTAGTGCATTAAATTGGTCAATCAATGCATCCGTAGTCCAAATGTTGTAACAAGCAACATATTTGCTAATGCCGGGCAAGACGATATTCACATCAGAACAAGTTATTGAACATTAATTTTTTTGAAGCGAAGTTATTGAATATTATTTGACCATTGATATTCATGTCACAAGGGTAACGTATTTTAGCTAGAACTAGAACCTTCAGTATTTATGAAATTAATTCGTATTAATTATTTTTATGCAATGATTTAATTTTAATTAGAAATATTTAATTTCATATTCAATATTGATAAGTTCACCCTCAATGTTTACATTTTAATTATATATTTTCTTCAGCTAAAAAACCAATATATTAATGCATACTAACAATACCTTTTAAAAGTTTGGTGTAAATATTTTTTTAAAGCCACATGTATTTGTTTAGAAAGTAAAACTGAGCGAAACTAGAAACATACATGCTTCTCTACGGTTGTTGAATACAATGTGCAGAAGCGTAGAAGAAACCTAAGGTCCCAGGGTCTCTCTTGTGGACTTTAGTATTTCAGTAATACCAATGGCGTAATTCTAAAATTTTATTCAATTTTAACTAATGAACAAATAAGTTATGTACACAATTGAGAAGCAACAGACAGGTCACAATCAACAACTTGACAAAAAATAAGAATTATTGATTGAAATAAAATTCACATGCCCATCTACTTTGCTTATTACGTTCTCGTTGTAACGTTTGGACTGTAGGTGCACCAATTTGCCAAGTTATTGCACTAAATTGAGCATTTAACAAGTTGTTGGACAAATCTGCACCCACCTGACAAGTTATTGTACTAGATTGAGCATTTTACAAGTTGTTGGACCAATCTGCACCCACCTGACAAGTTGTTGTATGGTGGGTGCAATTAACTCTATTACTTATTATGCTAGGTGGCGAAGATAGGACGATTGAATTTCTGAAGAAGGAGGGTGGCTCAGGTTCTGATGCACCACTTTTAGGCCAAGCATCTGAACAACGATATGTACACCATCCTTTTCCAATGAATTACTTGCTGAAACCATGGCCTCTAGGCGAATGGTTCTACTTGGTCATCAAGTTTGGGCTAGTTCAATATGTATGTGGTTCTTTGTCTTCCACTCCTATTGACTTTGCATTGACGGTTATGTAACTAATTCATTTTCCATGGCCTGGAACAGATGATAATAAAATCAATATGTGCTATTCTTGCGGTGATTCTTGAATCCTTTGGGGTGTACTGTGAAGGAGAGTTTAAGTTGAACTGTGGGTAAGCGACGCTGATTTCTTTCACTCACCGATCCTAGATTGGACTTGTCTCATTTGACCACATTGTTATGTTCTAATATTGTTGGGATTTCTACAATTTCAAATGCTTTTATGCTCATTGGACTTTAAAGTTTAAACAGTCAGCATAGTATGTATCAATCATAATGAACCACTTAGTATATCATAGACTCAGGTTTGCTGCACATCTAGTCCAGTTATGACTTGCAACTTCCATTTACCATATATGCTCATGTGCTTGATTTCATGGCCTGTCACATTATTGCCTTGAATATCATGATATTTGGTGTTTCATGTCGCGGTAGATGACTCCAATGGTCTGCGTACGTGACTCTGATACCACTGGATTTGTTTCCATTTTGTGTTTGCATCTAATTGATGGTGGGTATCACCCTCCTTAGTGCAACTATAAGTTTCTGTGTTAAATCTCGCACTAAGTGCAACTATAAGTTTTTTTGTTGTTTCATCCTTTTACCCTGCCTCATAATCTTTTGACATGTGCTTTGCATTGGTGAACTTGTTTGTGCATTTGATGATGTATATATAGGAGTTAAACAAATCATTGTCTTGCCACTACTGAACTATTTACTTGTCTGCCAGGTACTCTTACACGGCTGTGGCTCTCAATTTCAGTCAGTCATGGGCCTTATACTGTCTTGTTCAATTTTATGCCGCGATAAAGGATGAGTTAGCCCATATAAAGCCTCTTGCAAAATTTCTGACATTCAAGTCTATTGTGTTCTTAACATGGTGGCAAGGCATAGCAATTGCACTGCTCTTCAATTGGGGCTTGTTGAGAGGTCCTATTGCTCAAGAATTGCAGTTCAAGTCAAGTATTCAAGACTTCATTATCTGCATAGAGGTGGTTAATTTCTATTTTACCCTTTCAATACCTTCTGTGGCACTGAAGATTCATTTATGAGTTATCATATGGGAAATTTTAGTGTTGGTTGTTGGAAGAGGGCATGTTATATAGGTCGTTGTTTATGCATGTTTGCGTTTTTAATATTCATTTGAACTTTGAAGTAAACTCTGACAAAGTCTTCTGCACTCTGATGCAGATGGGTGTTGCTTCTGTTGTCCACCTGTATGTCTTTCCTGCGAAGCCATACGAGCTAATGGGTGATCGTTTTGTTGGAGATGTTTCAGTTCTTGGAGACTATGCTTCAGTTGACTGCCCTCTAGATCCAGACGAAGTCAAGGATAGTGAGCGCCCAACCAAGTTTAGGCTTCCCCAGCCAGATGATTGTGTGAGGTGTTCCACTGGCATAAAAGAAAGCGTCCGTGATGTTGTACTTGGAGGTGGTGAATATGTAAGGAAAAAAAGTTTCTACTACATTCAAATGTGTCGTCCCCTAAAACTATACTAGCTAAACTGAAATATTCCATTTGACTGAATCTTGCAGATTGTGAATGACTTGAAGTTCACTGTGAACCATGCTGTGGAACCAATCAATGAAAAGCTGCACATGATATCCCAGAACATAAAAAAGCACGAGAAGGGAAAGAAGAAAACAAATGATGACAGCTGCATCAATTCCCCCACATCCATGAACAGGGTAATCAGTGGGATTGATGATCCTCTCCTGAATGGGAGCCTGAGTGACAACAGTGGTCCAAAGAAAGCGCGAAGGCATCGCAAGAAATCAGGGTACATGAGCGCAGAGAGTGGTGGAGAGAGCAGTGATCACGGCCTAGGTGGGTATGAGATCCGAGGGCACAGATGGATTACTAGGGAGTGACAACTAAGAGCAATCTGTGGAGATAAAATATGAATCTTCCATGCCCGCAAAAAAAAAAATGAATCTTCCGCAAGAGTTGGCTTGTGGTGATAGGAGGAAACCCAGCAAAGTAAAGGTACCACGGATCTGTAGAGGGTTCAGGTGCAAGATGAGATCTCTGCCATGATGTTTTAGTGCGGCGAATAGAGATGGACAATCAGCCTGTTGATTCTTTCAGCTGACCATTTCAGCTGCTGTGGCCTTGATCATGTATTTAAGATACAGGCTTGCTTGGAGCAAGGGTTGGAAGGAAGCAATGTGCCTGTTCTGAATAAACTTGTGGAGCATAGCTAGTTCCCACAACACCACTTGTAAAGCACACAGGCTAGAACTAGTTACACAAAGAATAAATAGATGCCTCAGAGTTGAGGCCTGAGATGATGCTCTTCCAGTCTATTTTGTTTTAGGCTTTGATGCCATTATCATTTTCACTGCTCATTCTAAGATTGTCTGATTTTGAGGAGGGCCAGGACAGGCCGTCGTCACACTACGCTCGTGTGACAACCAGAAAAAAAAAAGCTGGAAACCTTTCGTTTGCTTCAGATGATCACATTCAAATCACACGAGCAAGCACATCTAACTTTCCACGTCCTTATCTTCATCGCTTGGGAAGAAAAACAGGCGGCCATTTGGTCTGCAGTTACAAACTGAAGAAGGCCGTCTCACACGCAATATACTCGTAGAAGCAAGATGAACTCTGCACTGCAAGAAAAACCAAAGGGAACTTTGCCTGATTAACAACATCCACAGCTCGTCGCGGATGCATATGAGTTTAATTTGTTAGAAAAGGTACACAAAAAGTCACTTTTGTGCTACGAGTTGCAATAATGCTCATCTGGCTGCACAAACCAAACAATCTCAAAGAGGAGGAAAACAGGGGCCCACGTGGCGCTCCCGGCCCGTGCGGGCCCACAGATCCGCCTCATGTCAGTGCCATGGCCTCCCCCTCCTTGTTGTCTGGTGGTGGTGGCAGCCGCGGCAGATTGCGACGGAGAAGAAAGCCAAAAAAAATCACGCCTTCATTGCGAGGGAGAGAAGAGGTTGAGGGGGGAAAAGACGCCAACCCAGCTCCGGCGCCCGCTATAAAGCTCGAGGAACTCCCAGTGCTGACAAGATGGGACTCACTCGCCGCCGAAATGCTGTGCATCACGTCGTCGTCTTCCTCTCCGGTTCCTCTCCAGCCCACGCGGCGCCCGCGCGCGCCTTCTGATCGGGCGGCGCCGCCAGGGATCGCGGTGAGCTGCGGAGAATCGGGTACCACTGGATTTGGTCCTTTTGTTTTTCTACTCATGGCTGGTTCCTTGATGGTTTTGCAGGGTGGTGGCAATGTGCGCCTGAGTGTGTTGTCTGTCCAGCGCGACGTTCGCCGGTCGGGGCCGGCAAAGGTAAATCTTTTTCCAAGATTGGAACGTGTTATTGCAGAGGAAATGGAATTCGGTAGTAATTTTAGAGAAAAACCTCTGGAATATGTCAATTGGGAGACGTTTTGGATTTGGGTGAGACTAGGCTCTATTGCTTTGTTACCAGTAACATCGATGTTTTATCAAGTGGATCTCAGACTTCAATTAAATTTCTTTGAATTTTTTAAGTTGGTTTTCTTCTGCCACTTTAATCCTTTACGACGTAGTAAGAGTTAAAAAGTGGTGTGATATACTGTTCTGTGGTTAATGTAGCAGCTAATTACAACATTGTCATGTACTAGTTTCTATTGCTACTATAATTCTACATCTGACTCTCATGCGTCTTTGCAAGGCCAAGAGCAAATTCGCCACTGCAGCGACTGTGCAAGAAAATAAAACTATGGAAGCTACCAAAGATGATGTCAACCATCTTCCCATATACAAGCTGGACCCCAAGTTGGAGAAATTCAAGGACCATTTCAGCTACAGGATGAAAAGATACCTGGAGCAGAAAAGTTCCATTGAGAAAAATGAAGGAGGTCTTGAAGAATTTTCTAAAGGTTAGGCTCAGCTCGTGCATTCAGAATGCATATTTATAGCATCTTTCTGCAGTGTATAATACTACCTTGTTTGTGTCATCAATTTTCCTCGACTCTACATTTTTCAGGCTATTTGAAGTTTGGGATCAATACAAACAAGGATGGAACTGTATATCGTGAATGGGCACCTGCTGCACAGTAAGTTCTAATGTTGTCGTGCAAATACTTGTTAACGATTTTTCTTTAATGTATGATGTACTGATTGAGTATGACATCATCATTTATTTTTTTCATTTTGCTTGTGAAGAGATGATTTCTGATAGCAGTTAGCCAAAAAAAAAGAATGCTATAACACAGGAGAGTAATCAAAGTTTGGCAATAGAAAATGGTTGGGAGATTTCATTCTTGTGCAAGACTTCCATGTCTTGGCTGAGGAGACTAAAAATATGTTTTCCCTTTTCTTCTTTTTATTCTGGTATTTAATGCTTATTTTTCTTCATATGGAAAAACCTATTTTTCCACTATTTTAATTGCATCTGACTTGGAGTTTTTTTTAAAATCATGGGTGTAGGGAGGCACAGCTTGTCGGTGACTTCAATGACTGGAATGGTGCGAACCACAACATGAAGAAGGATAAATTTGGTGTTTGGTCAATTAAAATTGACCATGTCAAAGGGGAACCTGCCATCCCTCACAATTCCAGGGTTAAATTTCGGTTTAAACATGGTGGGGTGTGGGTTGATCGGATTCCTGCATGGATTCGTTATGCAACTGTTGATGCCTCTAAATTTGGAGCTCCCTATGATGGTGTTCATTGGGATCCTCCTGCTTCTGAAAGGTCTTTCTACTGTCCTGAACCACATTGTAAACTTAAGCAATAAATCCTAACCCAGCAAAAATATATGACAAAATTATGGTACCAATTACCTCTGTTTTTCAGGTACGTGTTTATGTATCCTCGGCCTCCAAAGCCTGATGCTCCACGTATCTATGAAGCCCATGTGGGGATGAGTGGTGAAGAGCCAGCAGTAAGCACATACAGGGAATTTGCAGACAATGTGTTGCCACGCATACGAGCAAATAACTACAACACAGTTCAGTTGATGGCAGTTATGGAACATTCTTACTACGCTTCTTTTGGGTATCATGTGACAAATTTCTTTGCAGTTAGCAGCAGATCAGGCACACCAGAGGACCTTAAATATCTTGTTGATAAGGCACACAGTTTAGGATTGCGAGTTCTCATGGATGTTGTCCATAGTCATGCGAGTAATAATGTCACAGATGGTTTAAATGGCTATGATGTTGGACAAAACACTCATGAGTCCTATTTTCATACAGGAGATAGGGGCTATCATAAACTTTGGGATAGCCGGCTGTTCAACTATGCTAACTGGGAGGTGTTGAGGTTTCTTCTTTCTAACCTGAGATATTGGATGCACGAATTCATGTTTGATGGCTTCCGATTTGATGGAGTTACATCAATGCTGTATCATCACCATGGTATTAATGTGGGGTTTACTGGAAATTACAAGGAGTATTTCAGTTTGGACACAGATGTGGATGCAGTTGTTTATATGATGCTCGCGAATCATTTAATGCACAAAATCCTGCCAGAAGCAACTGTTGTTGCTGAAGATGTTTCAGGCATGCCAGTCCTTTGCCGGCCAGTTGATGAAGGTGGAGTTGGGTTTGACTATCGCCTGGCAATGGCTATCCCTGATAGATGGATTGACTACCTGAAGAACAAAGATGACTCTGAGTGGTCAATGGGTGAAATAGCGCATACTTTGACTAACAGGAGATATACTGAAAAATGCATTGCATACGCTGAGAGCCATGATCAGGTACCATGCGTTATATTAGAAGGGAATATAGTTATGTAGTAAAGTATCTTATTTCCTTGTATATTATAAGGTACCTTTTGAATATTTTAATCGGATTTCCATCCTGATTACTAGTAAATAGTAACTGCATTAGTTATTACTGAAAGTTTACCATGCCCTCCTAAGCATGTCTAAGAATTTGCAGTCACATACGATTTATTTACTTTCTACTGGAAGTTAATTTCTTGCAAACTTTCAGTCTATCGTTGGCGACAAAACTATAGCTTTTCTTCTGATGGACAAGGAAATGTACACTGGTATGTCAGACTTGCAGCCTGCTTCACCTACCATTGATCGTGGGATTGCACTCCAAAAGGTTCCATCTCTCCTCAAGTATTGGTTGAATTTGGTTTTATATTATTCTTGAACGTATTCCATCCCCTCTTAATTTATTTTTCTTATTGTGTATTAAACGCTCCAGATGATTCACTTCATCACAATGGCCCTTGGAGGTGATGGCTACTTGAATTTTATGGGGAATGAGGTAAAATCTTGATCTATTGAAAATGTTCCCCATTAATAAAAATTTCATGTACCCTTTCTCTTTTTTTATTTGAGGTTTCAGCATTAAGGGTTGTCCCTCTGTTTTCTCAGTAACCCAACTTCCTGACCGCTATTTGAACTATTAATATTAATTCTGAATAATGCTTGTCTTTGCACATGAAATGTGGTCTGTTTATTGCTGGTAATCCTCTTGTGACTTGTCCATATATTTGTACAACATGGGATACATTTGACCTTCAGTCTTTCACCATTCGAAGGAAACTGCTTAGACAGTAGGGGCCTCCCCTACTGTATTTACCTCAAAAAAAGGAAACTGCTTAAGTGTCACAAACATCTTACAGAGGTGCTATCAAGTCTTTCATCTGCACCATGCTGGAATAAACAAACGAGTTTTTCATCAGCTACCTATGCTTTTACACATGAGAGTGATCTTCAGTGAAGTTAGTTGAACAAAATGGGCAGCTGCATTTCATTTCTTATGTCTTTCTTCTTATTCATAGTTGTAGTGGTGTGTGCTGTGATTGATGAGCAATTCTCTTATAGTTTGGTCACCCAGAATGGATCGACTTTCCCAGAGAAGGGAACAACTGGAGCTATGATAAATGCAGACGTCAATGGAGCCTTGTGGACACCGATCACCTGCGATACAAGGTTATATCTTTGAACACAACCCTTATAGTTTTTATTTCTTGTTTTTTTTGGTTTGTTACGGCACCATTATAAGCTCGCTTTGACCATTACCTTTTCCTTTAATCGCTGTCTCTGATACTAGCTAGATGCTGTGAGTTCCATACTATTGCATTTTTACAGTGAGTTCGATTTCAAGTAAACCTTTCCACACTTATTTAAGCTTGTCCTGGTAAAGCCAACTTCACCAAACCATCACTTGTTACTTAATAGATCGATCACATTTGGCCAGTGCAAACCTAATACTTTGTTGACGCTTATGTACTGGCATTGCTAAGTGCATAATTTCCGTGCATTATTGGTATGACATTTTCTTAACTCTACTTTGCAGAGATAGGAACAGGTTTCTCAATGATTGGTTGTTTTGTTAATATAAATTATTTTTTAAGAGCATATGTTAAACTAAATATCCAACCGAATGTCTATTCTGTCTGATTTCTCTACAGTTCAAGTTTCCAATTTATTCCAGCTAACATATCAATTTTTTTTCTCATTGCTCTAATGCTGGACAGTACATGAATGCATTTGATCAAGCAATGAATGCGCTTGATGAGAAATTTTCCTTCCTTTCATCATCAAAGCAGATTGTAAGCGACATGAATGAGGAGAAAAAGGTAAGGACTTGAGAAATTCTTAGTATGAGAGTGTTACACCATTCGATTCTTTCTTAGGAGGAGTATTAACTCTAGCTTGTGCTATATTTTACTGATTATGATGAGATGTAATTTAGGAAAGCACAATGTGAAACCCTAGCCATTTGATTCAAACAGTTTGGCTTGCTAAAATATCCTTTGCAATTTATTTGTGCTTGCCTTCAGGTTATTGTATTCGAACGTGGAGATTTGGTTTTTGTTTTCAATTTTCATCCCAAGAAAACTTATGATGGGTAAGTGACACATTGCAAGCTTTGCCTTTTTGAAATCCCCTTTTCCCTGTTGTATAACGTGCTTACTCTCGTCTCCACACTGGCAACTAATATGCAGGTACAAAGTTGGATGCGATTTGCCTGGGAAATACAGAGTAGCGCTGGACTCTGATGCATTTGTCTTTGGTGGACATGGAAGAGTAAGTAGTGGTGATAGATGCTGGAAAAATGTTTTTTTCCCTCCTTTAATTGGTGCCATCAGAATTGTATCAGGCTGCTGTGTTTACAAGACTAATTGTTGTACCACAGGTTGGCCATGACGTGGATCACTTCACGTCACCTGAAGGGGTACCAGGAGTGCCTGAAACAAACTTCAACAACCGCCCAAACTCATTCAAAGTCCTTTCTCCACCCCGCACTTGCGTGGTAATGTTCACTTATGAACTACTTCTCAACTGATGAACTGATGAGCTGAAGCTCTCTGTCGCAGTGCAATACCAGCAACTGACAAAACACTTTGCTGTCAGGCTTACTACCGTGTGGATGAAGAGGCTGAAGGGCTTGAGGGGAAAGCGGAGACAGCTAGCTCTCCAGAAGTCATCGAAGTCGATGCTACCCCTTCTACAGAAGGGTATGGAGAAGCAGCAGACAGGATGGCAACATCTGGTGGCAAGAAGTATGGTTCGACAGAGGATGCTTCTGGCAAGAAGGGAAGGAAGCTTGGGCGTCAGTCATCCGATAAAAGCACCAAATGAAGCCATATGTCCTTGATCAGGACTGGACTGGCTGCTGGCGCCTTTGTAATAGTCCTCCTCTACTGGACTAGGTGTTGGTGGCCTTGTAATGGTCCTGGTCTGTAGCTCATAGGGAACTGGTGTCATCACCGAGTCCTTCGTGTGTATAGTTGTCTAGAGGGAGAAGAATAATGAGGGAAGCGAGTTGTGCTCATACAGAGGAGCCATGGTCTTCACCTGGCTAAATGCGCCCTGTATGTAAAGGAGAAGTTCCTGTCCAGAATAAAAATTTGGGTTTTGTTGTACTTTGTACTGCCGGCCTTGATGAAGGTTTTCCGAAACTAAATGTTGATGTGCAGATATAGAAGCATATCTCTGTTAGTCTGCAGTACTAATACTGAAGACGAAGCTAGGAAGCTGCTTCATTCTTTGTTCCCTGTCTGGTTCACATTTGATTTCAGAAGGTCAGGTCAGCTCCACTTAAGCTCAGGCGTCACATAGGTGTCTTTTCATCTCTCACAGTATATAGTACAATTTTTTCTTTGCAACAAAAAGATGGATCACTAACGGCCTTTTCGTCCAGGTCTTCCAACTCAAGATGATGCATTATCGCCACCACTCGGAGAGCACTGAGGTGACTGACCCACCAATAGAAGCTTCTCTTTTTTCCTCAACACAGAATGGAACGGTAGTAAGACTTGGACCGCTTCAAAGAAGTTTGGGATCCGATCTCCGGTTGCTTGGTGTGTGGTGATGGGCGAGGCTGAATGTCACTGGAGGAGTGCAATGCAACCATGGACTTGACTCTCCGGACAGCAACAACATCGAGCGACCAGGAACAGCAACGACTTGCGCATCGAAGAACCGGTCCAATACAATAGATGTGGATGGGAGGGATGGCTCCAACTCCGTTCCCAAGTCTTGCTCTCTTGATTTATATGGTACAGCAACCTGGCTCATCGGTTGTCTCCAGTCTCCTAGCACCAGACAAGTCCACGCTCTTTCTTTGTTTATGGTATGATTTTATTCCTTTTAAAGCACGCAAGAAGGAAATGTTTGCCTTTAAATCCATAATAAAGATGGCCGCATCAGTACTTGTATTGATTTGAGAGAGAGAACTTGAGATTCAAAAGATGTTCTTTTATGACTGGAAACTCAGTGCAGATTTTGTTTTCCCCTGGGATGAAATTTGAGGTGATTACTGAATGCAAGTTCTGTCAAACACAAGAATGAACCAGGAAGTTACACCACTCACTGATAGTTATTTTATTTCCTTTCCTTGTTGAGGAGAGCCTTAGCAAAGGTTGCTTCATAGGAAGGCACATGCTAAAGTGCAAAAGGTTATTGCTCTGATTTGGACATATGGTAGATTGCTAGTGGCGTGCATAGTCCAAGCAGGTCCACAGTTGCATGCGAATGGTGAGGTGCCTGAAAAATGCAACCACTTTAGCCAACCATTAGTCTGCTCCTTTTGCGCAACTGCAGCAGCAGCCGCCGCCGCCGAATTCTCTGCAATGATTTCATATCAGAAAGTAATCCGATGGATCAGCTCGTCAAAAAGGAGAATCATTTCAAGACTTGGAACGATTCAACGCGGTTTTAGAGAGACAAAAGAAAGGATTGGAGATATCTGAAGAGAGCACCTATGTGCATATGTCCCCTGCTTGGGATTTCTCGTGAAAGTCATGGCAGCGATTTCAACTGTCAAAACATCCATCCATCCGGCAATCTTGTGGAAAGTGGAAACTGATGGTGTCTGTTTGCTTGCATTTTCCCTCTTCAAACCGTTTCATGGGGTTTACCACTTCAACGTACGCATTCTGTCAAAGAAAAGCTATCAGCGTCATACCCAAGGGACGAATTCTACACGTACAGCTGCCTCTACAAAGTGATGGGACTACGCATCTGTGGTTAAAAACGGCTACCTCTACACAGCCATAACTTTTGAAGCAACGTGTGCTTGTTCCATGATTCCTGTAAAATTTCGCAATTTCTTTTTCTTTTTTTCCCGAATAAGATTTCGATATTTCAAATATGACCTGGTCATGGAAAAGAAAGGTGACTAACAGACGCGTTTATTTTTTTTTAAAAAAAAGGGGCAGCGAAAGCAAAAACATTTGCATTCTGTTCTATATATGCAGATAGTAAGAACAATAAAAAAAAGGCATATAGTATGAAACATATATAGGATAGGATAAACTAACGGGGTATGGTCAAGAATGCATGGCTTGGTAATATACAGTAATTAAGCCGGCCAGAGATGATTCTCTCCGCATCGTTGAGAAAGCTACGTCTGCCCAATCTCATCAAAACACTACGGGTAGCAGCACATGAACTGAAATCCTCGATAATGTTTATCTACTAATCGCAGTGTAGACACTAACGTGCTCTGAATTCATTTAGTGTGCACCAATGGACCAAGTCGTCTCGGACCACTTTGCAGGCTTGCAGCCACTCACTTCCTTTATCAGGATATTCTTTTTTTTGCAGCACTCAGTTCAGTAGGTGTCCATTTTGTTCGATTTCTGGATGTGTGCAGCAGAAGGAAGAATTAACGAGTTATACATATTATATATATAATTTGTTTTTGTAATGCAGTAGTACAAGTTGATTTTCTGTTGGTACATAAAGTTTGCAAACTGAATTTTGACATTTTTCTTTCTTTCTTTCTTTCTTTCAAATAATTAAACTAAACGTATATGACATGCTAAAGTAACTCACCAAAGATATAGCCGCCTTAACCCTATTTTCTTTTCGCTGAAGAAATAAAATGCTTCACATGCATCGCTATTCACTAACACTCAACTCCGACATGCAAATATAGTCGCTGAAACTACTCTTTCCCAAATCATAATTAACTCCCAATGCAAGTAAGTAAAGTAATATAATGAGCACTAAGCAGTCAGCAATCAAGAATTCCAAGTCTTAATTTCCACACTCACAGACAGCGCACCATTATAGTAAAAGTCAGCCGTGACGCTGGAGAAGACCCGGAAAGAGACGAGAGCGCATCAGCCACACACTTTCCTTTTCCTCTCAGTCGCCACCATGCATGTCCCTCTCTTTCTTCCCCGGCGGGCCGGCCTATATATGCAAAGGGGAATCACTTCTCTCCTCCCAGGTCTCAGCTAGCTCCCATTCATCGATCGATCAAGCAGCAGCAACAACTACTCGATCATTAATAATTTGCTAGCAAGATGCGCTCTCATTCATCGTCGGTCGGCGGCGCGGCGGAGCTGGAGCTGCCGGGGTTCCGGTTCCACCCGACGGAGGAGGAGCTGCTGGAGTTCTACCTCAAGCAGGTGGCCTACGGGAAGAAGCTCAAGTTCGACATCATCCCCACCGTCCAGCTGTACCGGCACGACCCGTGGGAGCTGCCGGGCCTGGCGCGCATCGGCGAGCGCGAGTGGTACTTCTTCGTGCCGCGGGACCGCAAGCAGGCCGTCGGCGGCAGCGGGCGGCCCAGCCGCACGACGGAGCGCGGGTTCTGGAAGGCGACGGGGTCGGACCGCGCCGTGCGCTGCGCCGCCGACCCCAAGCGCCTCATCGGGCTCAAGAAGACGCTCGTCTACTACGAGGGCCGCGCGCCCCGGGGCACCAAGACCGACTGGGTCATGAACGAGTACAGGCTCCCCGACGTCGTCGTCGACAATGGCGCCGCCGCCGGCAACTCATCACCCAAGGTACGGTACATGAATACGACATTGACTTTGACTTAGCGAGTCGTCGTCGTCGTCGTCGTCGTCTCTGCTAGTAGCTACGATGGAGTAGCTAGGTGTGCTTGATGGCCCTCGTAGCATCGCGCGTGCTTTGAAAAGTAGCGGCCTGTGTCATGTCAATTGTCAGGTCTAGCATGAAAGCAACGTTTTTCTTTTCTTTTAATTCTAAGTCTGATAGACGATGCGTCGATCGATATGAGCAGGAGGACATCGTGCTGTGCAAGATCTACCGCAAGGCGGTGTCGCTCAAGGAGCTGGAGCAGCGGGTGGCCATGGAGGAGCTCGCGCGCGCCTCCGCCTCCGCCACGCCCTCCGCCTCCCACAACACCGGCTCGCCCGCCGACTCCATGTCGTCCTCGGACCAGCAGGGAGAGACGACGACCATGATGATGATGGGCGGCGTGGCCATCCCGCCGCTGGCGACCATATGCATGAAGAAGGAGGTGGTGACCGAGTCCACGGCGGCGGTGCTGAGGCCGGCGACGCTGAGCCTGCCGCAGCTGGAGGTGGCGAAGCAGCCGGCGCAGCAGCAGGAGTGGATGCAGGACCCCTTCCTGACGCAGCTGCGGAGCCCCTGGATGGAGAGTTGGTCGCCGTACTACGCCAGCGTCCTCAACTTCTAATCGATCAAACTAAATATCGTTACAGATCGATCGATATACCTAGCTACATATGTAGTTTTACGTACGACGTATACGGGGTCGAGTTTATTAATTAGATGGCTAGCTAGATACTCCCTCCGTTCCAAATTATAAGTCGTTTTGACTTTTCTAGATACATAGATATTATTATATATCTAGACATAGGGTATATCTAAGTGCATAACAAAGTCTATGAATCTAATAAAGTTAAAACGATCTATAATTTGGAACGGAGGGAGTACATACGTATATGCATGTATACATAAGTATGCTATCGTACTACCCAAAGTACGCATGCAACAAATTAACAGCTAGGTAGCGTGTACGTTGTCATCCATGCATGGTTGCAGCGGCTGGAGCTCTTCCTCATCATCTAGTTGCAGTTTGCAGAGGTCGTCAGTTAATTTCACTTTGTACAGTAGCAATGTTTTCCTGCTGCAATATATATATCGCTGTAAGGTTCCTGGCCTCTCGCTTGGCGCGCGTGTCCTGCCACGCGTGCGCGATGGATGCCCGGCCTCCAGAGTTGTTTGGGCCGGCCCCTTCATTCGTAACTGCTCGTTATTTCGAACTCATTCCTATTGTTACAGCTTATAATAGTCTGATCTATAGCATACACACACCACTAGGAAAAGCCTCATCAGTACCAGTTAGGAATCCCTTTAGTACCAATTGCGCAACCGGTATTGCTAGTTCCCTTTAGTATCAATTGCGCAACCGGTATTGCTAGTTCGGTACTAAGGAGGGCCTTTAGTACCGGTTGAAATAACCGGTACTAAAGAGCTATTAAAAAAATAAAAAAATGAAATCCCGTCACTGGCCCCCGCCACCCCACCAGCCGCCCCCACCCTCCCGCCCCGCCGCCGCCGCCCTCCCGCAGTCCTCGCACCGTGCCCTCCCGCAGCCCTCTGCCGCCTTCCTGCCGTCGCCTCACCTCGCCCCACCCGCCGCCGCCACACCTCATCCCGCCCGCCACCGCCTCACCTCGCCCCACCCACTATCGCCCACCCGCCGTCGCCTCACCTCGCCCCACCGCTGCTCCTCACTGCCGGTGAGGGCGAGTGGAGTGGGGAGGGGAGGGAGGCAGAGGAGGTGCTGGTGACAGGAGAGGAAGCGGTGCTAAGAGAGAGGAGAGAAAGATAGAGGAAGATAGGAGGGAGGCGGAGAGAGACGGGAGCGGGTAGCGGGGGGGGATGGATAAGGTGGACGAGAGCTCCTTTAGTACCGGGTGGGAGCTCCACCCGGTACTAAAGGTCATCCATTAGTACCGGGTGGAGGCTCCACCCAGTACTAATATGCCTGAGGGCCTTCAGTATCGGGTGGAGCCTCCACTCGGTACTAAAGGGGGTCATGAGGGGATTATCCGTTAGACGTGGTACTAATGCTCACATTAGTATCGGGTCCAATTCCACCAGCACTAATGCAGTGGATGAAAGGTCCATTCCCTGGTAGTGAGGAAAAATAGGCCCACGAGAGCCTTAGTGCCGTTTCCGCTGGTGTTCATGTGCCTCGCGGGTGCGTGACATTGCCACATTGACGCTTTGCGTGGTCCGGCCATCAACTGATAGTTAGAGATACATCACTTCAAGGATCGCCGACCTCCGAGGGCATCGAGTTACTGTATGCGAGTGCTAAAAAAATTACCGATCGCTACATGTTGTTTTGAACAGTGATATCCCACCACGTATACGCTGCATGTCGCTAGCTTCAGTCGCGTCCCATATGTAGTAGACGCATGGTAGTCCCAGCTCGGCGCTTGCTCAAGGGTCGTGGTCCCAACCTTGATGGTCGCGTGTATCCTACGCGCGGAGCATTCCAAGAATTGTCTTTACCTCGCGATTGTTTCAGCGCGCTCTTGCTCACTGCCCCCTTCCATCTCCGCCTACGGACCTCACCCCGATGCTTGCATGCACCGTCGACGCCGTTGTCGCCTGCGCTGCCCCCCCTTCTTTGTTGCCGCCTGCCCGGCTGGGCCACCCCAACCCGCCGTTATTGCAACTCAACAAACTCGACCTCCCTTAAAGCTATTCACTCCTAATGCCCGTCCCTTTGTCTCCTCCGTCGTGGTGTTCCCCACCCTCAATTTGTGTCCGGTCCGCACCACTGCGGCAACAACCGCTTTCCTAGTTTTTAACGCGAGCAACGTCCCCCTTTTGTTCCCCTACCCTATTGATGTGCCCATCCTGGAAACATATGTGCAGCCGCACGGTGCTATGCAATTGACTTCCAACGCCATTCTTCCACCTACGATGACCGTTGTGATCTGTCGTATATGAGGTCAATGACAAGCACTCGGGATGCCATTGCCATCTCCTCCACCAGGTACAAGTTTTTGAATGCTTATGCGCCGTCCTCCTCTCTAATTAATGAGGCATTATTGGCTTAGCAGGTTAGGTGAGCATGCAAATTTCAGGAACTCATGGTACTACGGATGCCTTTCTATGCGCTACCAGTGTCACATAAAATGACCTTCCATCCCAACTTTTGTTGAGTTTGATTCTTAGTCCGGGTGCTTGCACACTCTACATCAGAGAGCATTGTTATCTACTCCCTCCGTTCCAAATTATAGGTCGTTTTGGTTTTTATAGATACATAGATATTATTATGCATCTAGACATAGGGTATATCTAAATGCATAACAAAGTTTATGAATCTAATAAAGTCAAAACAACCTATAATTTGGAACGGAGGGAGTACATTTTGTCTCTTCATCACTAATTGCACCGAAGCTCATCTTCCATGGGCGCGGCGTAGCGCGCCAATTTGCTGGTTTGTTACATTCTTTAGTGAAACATACCCAACTTGGTTTAGTTTCCACCTCACTCCGATTACAGGTAGTTTTTTTTTCAGTAATAGGACGTACCCGTCAATATAAAGAAGATATCTTGCGGTGACTACATTAATATTAAATATACAATCCGTTGCGTTGCGTTGTTGCCATTACATCATATGACCACCCAAGCCGTGGCGGACCCAACGATACAACGGAGGCTGGTCGAGTAAGCTACAGCTAAGAAATTAGTGATGTTTAACACTTGGAAGAAAAATGGAAAAATCGAGATGATTGTGGGCTGAAATTTCCGCTAGCCAACGTGGGCTGACTTCCTTCTTTCCTTGCAGTGTGTGTGCGTGATGGACAGGGCACGGCCCAAAACGTAACGCGTCCCGCTCTGCAACCCGCCGGAAATTAAATCGCCAACGGCGATCGCGCCGTGCAAAATGCCCCGGGAATGCATGTAATTAATTCTTCATCCTGTTGGTTTGCTGACAGGCAACACTACACTACATGACTCTTGTGAGTGTGGCGTCCGTGGAAGGGTCGACGTCGTCGGAGACATACGTGGTTTATTCATGCATCACATCGGATGCATCCATCCAAATGTCTTGCTCACGTGTGCGCTGGCTGCTGCGATCGAGCTACCTAGCTAGGTGTCCTTTTCCAAATGAAATTGAAGCCACTTGCAACTAGCTAGTGGCTCTGCTGCAAGAAGACCAGCTAGCATAACTTTTGTGGAATTTCCATGCATGCGTGCCTACATGCATGTTGCCATCATGCATTCAGATCGCCACTAGTTTGCACGCGCGCTTTAGTTTTTTTTTCCCAACTAGATAGTATATATGCATATTGTTGGGTGGATATATATCTATTTGATATATTATTCCGACCATTTAATATCTTCTACTACAAAGATATACTTGGTGCATGCGTAGTTGCGTACCCACTAGACACGTGCACTCAGCTAGATATTTTTGCATTGCATTGGGAGGATTTCAGCCAAACCTCCTGCTACGCTAGCGTCGATTTTGATTTGTTCATACATGAAGCTGGTTTTATTTTTTATTGTTTTTAACTTTTTATATGGAAAAGCTAGACCGCACCTGAGCGTTTTTAGAGGGTTCCAATGCAACACGTTTATAAAGAAAGGAAGAAGAAGTTTTTTTTTTGGTTGACTGATCAAGAAGAAGAAGAAGATTTATAGCAACGTTCTCCATACTATCATAATAAGCACGGCAATGAAATGCACCGAATTCACCATTTTGTAATTATTCGACTTGTGAGTATTGACAATGCGCGAACACGAAATTGATCGCTAAGCATGTATTTTTGTTTATTGCACTGATGATTCAGTAGCATATAGTAGTATTGCTTGCATTATTCGTATACACTTGTTGTGAACTCTACCTTGTAGTGGTAACAGCTCTTCTTGTGTGTTGGTACATATAAACAAGCAATATATGTACTATTTTAGTTAAGATCGTTCGGCTAGCTTAGCTGCCGAAGGGCCTCTGGTTGTAGCAGTCCAAGTTGGACCCGTAGCTGACCCCGAGCATGTCGCAGTAGCGCTTGTAGAAGCCGATCCGGTCGGCGACGCGGCTGTCGACGCCGCGGCCGCACTCGAGGCCGCCGTTGATGATGTTGGTGATGGCGCCGTAGCCAGGCAGCCTCCCCGCGGTCTGGTCGGCGCTCGTGGGGCTCCACTGCCCCGTGGAGACGGCGTGGCACGACGGCTTGGGCGACTGCGCCGTCATCCAGAACCAGATGGCCGCCTTGAAGGCGATGGTGGCGTCGGCGGCCACCTGGTCGGGGTTGCCGAGGAGGTCGGCGCCGATGGCCTGCCCCGCCGGGCCGTAGTTGTAGTTCCAGGACAGCTGCATGGGCCCGCGGCCGTAGTACTGCTTTCCGGCGGCGCAGGGCCACTGCGAGCTGGGCTGGCAGTAGTCGGACCCCGGGTTTTGCTCCTGCTTGAAGCAGTAGCCCCACGAGTAGGGGCCGTCGGGCGCCGTGGCCCACCCGCCGGTGGTCTCGTGCGACGTCTGGCCCAGGAACGCCGCGATCTCCCGTTTCCGGGTGTCCAGGTCGCCGGTGGTGCCGAAGCCGGGGAAGGCGTTGGCCGCGGCGATGAAGGCGGCGTAGGTGTAGAATCCCCGAGCCGGGCACGCGTTGTCGTTGCGGTGCAGCAGCATCTGGTCGAACAGGGACTGGGAGATGATGGAGCCGACGCCGCCGCCGCCTCCGCCTCCGCCTCCGCCGCCGCCGCCGCCTCCGCCTCCTCCGCCGCCGCTGCAGCCGCTGCACTGGCTCTGGCAGCCGGTGCCGCAGTAGTCGGAGGTGGTGCCGCACCACCCCCACTTGCTGCAGCACATGCAGTTGGGGCACACAGCGCCGCCGGCCTGCGACCCGCACTGCTCGGCGCGCGCGGTCACGGCCAAGGACGTGGCCAACATGGCCACTACCGCCAGTGCTCTCATCATGGCTACCTCGATCTGTGGCACGAGCTGTTTTGTGTGCCAGAAGCGGTGGGCACGCATGGCCTTATATAGCTAGCTAAGCTTGGTGTCTCGGGGCTCCAAAGTTGACAGGGGTAGAGCTAGCGAGAGAAGGATATGATGGGGTAGATCCGTTGCATGTATAGTCGTCAACTCTAGGAACAGTGGTCGTACTGGATTGATATGATGTTACTATCTTATTCAGATGGAGACGGGCTGGCTGTACGTTAGCCACTAAGTAGAGCGGGGCACATCACATGCGATCCATGGAAATGAGGATCGTAGTGCGTGCAGTGTGTGGAAAGATCGTTTCGTCGATCTGCCACACTTGCACGCTACACATATATAGCTAGCAGCCTTAGCTACTGGCAGGCCGCCAAGTCAGAGTCAAATTTGACGAGAATGCATGCATGCATGCATATACACATACTGCTGCAGCAAGTCGTATATGCGTACGTACACATACTACGCACCCCAGCTACCTTTGCTTTGACGAGGTCCGTCGACATCATAATTCAACTTAATTGGCGGCTGGCGGCTAGCTGCTAGTGCTATGCCTAGATATCCACCACGATCGAGAGCAACGAACAAGTGCATGTACGTACGTGCGTGGAATTATTATACATCTTCGACTACCATGAATAGTTTTGGATAGCTCATGAATCACATGTGTATACGAAAAATATTGGATAGCTCATGTAATCACACGTGTATACGAAAAATGCATGTTCGCATTTGTGCTCCACCATGGCAGCGACACATTTTTCCCCACCTCTACATGGAGCATTGTTTTGGGCCCATTGTGGGAGAGCACGAGTAGAGAAGATGGGAAAATAACCATATGTAAAAAAAAATTGTTCCAAGAGTATAAATAGTTATTTGTTCTACGAGAACAATAATTATTTATAAAAAATATTGGACTCAAGAAAAAACACCGGGAAAAAATAGGTTAGAATGATATGATGCGTGTTTGCAAACAATTTTAATTCTAATCTGCATACAATGGTATGATGTGTGTTTGCATTACATCACAAGCAAAAATAATGTTCATTAACAATGACTGCAAACAAATGATGACTACACATTTGCTTTCCCTTCCTGACCATTTCATGATCTGCAATGCGTTTAAGATAGAACATAATGCATAATTAGAGAAAATCACTAGAGGTTGAAGACTTAGCAATATTTCACCTACTTTAAACATTAGACTGCCCTTATAAAGACACAAATATAGGGCTGACCACCAGAAAAAAGATGAAGTGATAAAAAAACTAGCGGTAATAGAGGACAGCTGAAAAAAGACGCATGTAAGATCATAAAAGTTGTGCTAGCTTCTGTAGGTAGTTAGTACAATTGGTCAATTGCTAATAGTTTGTTTGTGATCTCCTACTACTGAAAGCAACGCATTACAGACTGAATAAGGGGTGATATGGAAAAGAAATGGTAACGGTATTGCTTATAGTATCACTGTTTTTTGCTTCATGCATGCTTCTCAACAGGTAGCTACAAGCATGAAGTTGATCAATAGAAAAACGAAACAGATGGCAGATTGTCAGACCATTGAAAAATGCTTAAATCTGAGCAGAAAAATGCTAGAGTAAAATGAATAATTTGGTAGTTTATTTAGCATATGTTGCTTACAAGATGAAATATGTTAGCTCAAAGTGACAAAGAGGACTGCATGTGTATTGAATCCAGCAACAACTCTGTCTAGATACCAGTGCTGGTAGTTCTATGTGACCTAATATTAAGGCAGCCAGTCAAAATGAGTTACGAAATTCCCAACTAAGCAATTACCTAATGGAGTACACTATTTTTCCTACACATAAACATACTGTTGCCTAATCAGAATCATATTATTGCCTAATGAAGCCTATTATTTTCGATAATCCAAGACCATATTATTTCCTAGTTTCTGGCCACATTATTTCTGATTTAGGAACCATAGTTTTGCCTAATTCTTGCTCATATTATTGCCTAATCGGGAACCATATTTTTTGCCTGAATACTCTTCCTAATATTTGCTACTTCAGAATCATAATTCATAATGATATCATTGCCTAATGAAGTACATTGTTTTGCCTAATTCATAATCAAATTATTGCCTAATGAAGTACATTATTTTGCCTATTTCAGAAGTATGAAATTGTATAATGCTTAGTACTATTATTATTGTGTTACTGTCTAATGAAGTACAATATTACAGCTGATACATTCTTTCTTAAAAGCGAACCGGAAGGTGACAAAAGGGCATCAAAAGCTGACAGTGACAAGGAGAGAGGATATGTACATGATCGATCTATGAGTAAGAGAAAAGAGGAATAACCTAACAGAATGACAGATCAGCCAAACACCAACTAGTTGGCACAACTAAACTATTTGGAAGTGCAAATGTTATGGAACTGTGTATATATTCTGAACCGTTGATTAAATAGAAAACAACGAAGTGGAAGTCCCCATTGACCTATAGTCAGTTAATTTTCCATTCACATACAGTCAGTTAATTTCAGATATTGATACAGATCTACAACAATCAAAGAAACATGAGAGTATATTCATATTTAATCCTAGATAAATTCATCAACGGTATTTCAACACTGTACTTTGGAACAAATGCACGCTACAAGTATTAACCAAGTCATCGAAGCTACAGGATTTAATTAACGGTATGGAGAACAGAATTACCTGTAAAACCTCTTTTTGAGGAGAAGATAGCCCTGTGGAAAGAAGCTCAACAGTGTTATGAGGCATCTCAAAAAGCTTCATTTGCTTGCAGAGCGGGGAAAGTGTGTAATGGAACAAAACTCACATATGGAATTTCTTGATACCCTTGTTCTGCCTCAGAATATGGTTCAGCTACAGGTGCTGAACGGGGCTGAGTAAAAGTACTGGTGCTAGGCATTCATTGTTACTCCCGGGGTGGAGTAAAAGTATTGGTGCGCAGGGGGAGGACTATGAGGATGCAGTTGCTGGCCGCTCCCAGCCAGAGGCAGGGGCGGCGAGGATTGGAGAAAAATGCTTCCGGAACCTAATCGCTCCCTTATTTGCTATCGAAAATTTTATCCTCTTTATTTATTATCAACTCAAAATTTATTCCCTATATACCATCAACAGTGTTAAATTAGACATGAAGAGATATTTTTACCTTCATGATATGGGGACACATCCATTGTAAAATTTGTATCTGATTGATTTTGCATTCTCAATATTAGCCCCGATTAAATTTTACAACAATATATCCAATAAAACCGTATTTTCTCCGAGGATCGAGGAAGAAATGCGCAGCTTGAGAGGGAAGGATAAGATTGCGCGTGATAGCCATCGGATGATAGATGAGCGATAGATACGTGCGGCTGTGCAGTGTGACAAAAATACAGCCGGCCGATATGAAGTCTTTACCTTTAAAATATAAACAACTGTTCTCGAAGTGAAATAACATTTGTCCGTTTTTCAGTGTGTCTGTGTTGGGTACATGTGATGGTGTGATGGAACCATTATGATGGGCTCCAAAAAAGTAGCTTTTCTAAGATGGGCCTCTAGTCTCAGGCCCATGCCCTGATGGGTTTGACCACGCTTTGGCCCAGAGTTTGCTTCTGACCGAGCCGGCCCGTCCTGCTGTGAGAACAAGGCCAGAGCTTTGTGGCGGTGGGGAGAAATGGCGGCTTTGTTTCGTGGCAGTCTCTGGCTCTCAGCTTGTGCTGGTTCATCTCTCGGCTCCAAAAGCCACACCTCTCACAAACAAACAAACAAACAAAACCAAACCAAACTGGACGGTGCACGCATCTTCTTCTCCAAAATTCCAGGACAGCAAGAAGGGGAAGAAAATATCTGTTGTTAAAAGAGGACACGCGTGCACCTGCTTCCTAGCAATATGAAGATAGTGTGCCATCTATATTTCTTTGAATTATGAAACATAAATTGTTCTAGGTGCGGCATAAAACAAATTTTTTTGTATATGTTACAAAAAGGGCCCCTTCCATGCGTAACTAATATTTATACTTTTCAAGAATATGCATGAAAAGCTACATATTTTTAGCGAAGAAGAATAAAGATGTCTCTCCCGATATTCCAATTCAAACGCGACACGTAAGAACCACCTACCAACATCACATGATTTCATACCGTACATTTTTCGAATACTCAAGAAACTTTGCTTTGTTTCCATTAAATAAAGCAGGCCTGAAACTTGTCATTTTTTCAGTATGTTCTTGGTGTGTTCAATTTAAGTACCCACACTATTCATCATGCAATAGTTCATCTATGACATTTCACGGCCGATCTATTCCCAATCAGAAAAAAAAATATAATTTTCCCGTCAAAAATTATATAATTTCTTTTCTCCATCCATTTTTTCGCACCAAAAAGACAAGTGAGATACCAAGTGTGCGTGAACTCTGAACTTGAGACGTGCACGAAGATACTACGAGGAGCAGTGAGCAGTCTGGACTCGAGATAGCACAGCAGGGCCCCAGGAGCAACCTCTGGCCATCATCGTCTCCACGTCAAGCAGCGAGCCATCACTCCCTTCCCTTCCCTATATCTCATCTCCCTCCCCAACTCCTCCCCGCCTCGACTCACCCACCCCATCAGCAGCCATGGCGCCGCCCTCGGTGTCCACCTCCCACCTCCTCATCACCGCCTCCCTCCCCAAGCCCAAGCCTTCCTCCCTCCGCCCGCCGCGTCTCCCTCTCGCCAGGCCCCTCCCGGCGACGCTCCTCGCGCTCGCCGCGGCGCCCGCTCTCGCCGCTGACGCGCCGGCGCCTCCCCCGGCCCCGGCCCCCGCGCCCGCACCCGAGCTCCAGGCCGAGGCCACCACTCCCACCGCCAACCCCTTCGCCAACTCCCTCCTCACGGCCCCCAAACCCTCCGCCGCCGCCGACCTCCCCGAGGGCGCGCAGTGGCGCTACAGCGAGTTCCTCTCCGCCGTCAAGCGCGGCAAGGTCGAGCGCGTCCGCTTCTCCAAGGACGGCGGGCTCCTCCAGCTCACCGCCGTCGACGGCCGCCGCGCCACCGTCGTCGTCCCCAACGACCCTGACCTCATCGACATCCTCGCCACCAACGGCGTCGACATCTCCGTCTCCGAGGGCGAGGCTGCGGGACCCGGGGGATTCATCGCCTTCGTCGGCAACCTCCTCTTCCCCTTCCTCGCGTTCGCGGGGCTCTTCTTCCTCTTCCGCCGCGCGCAGGGCGGGCCGGGCGCGGGCCCTGGCGGGCTCGGCGGGCCCATGGACTTTGGACGCTCCAAGAGCAAGTTCCAGGAGGTGCCTGAGACGGGCGTCACGTTCGTCGACGTCGCCGGGGCCGATCAGGCCAAGCTCGAGCTGCAGGAAGTCGTCGATTTCCTCAAGAACCCAGACAAGTACACCGCTCTGGGTGCCAAGATCCCCAAGGGATGTCTCCTCGTCGGTCCGCCTGGGACAGGTAAAACCCTCCTGGCGCGTGCCGTCGCCGGAGAGGCTGGCGTGCCTTTCTTCTCCTGCGCCGCGTCCGAGTTCGTCGAGCTCTTCGTCGGTGTCGGTGCATCCAGGGTGCGCGACCTCTTCGAGAAGGCCAAGGCCAAGGCGCCCTGCATTGTCTTCATCGATGAGATTGATGCCGTCGGGAGGCAGCGTGGTGCTGGGCTCGGTGGTGGTAACGACGAGAGGGAGCAGACCATTAACCAGCTCTTGACTGAGATGGATGGCTTTGCCGGCAACAGTGGTGTCATCGTCCTCGCTGCGACCAACAGGCCTGATGTGCTGGACTCTGCGCTTCTGCGTCCAGGAAGGTTTGATCGGCAGGTCACTGTTGACAGGCCAGATGTTGCTGGGCGCGTCAAGATTCTTGAGGTGAGTGGTGAGCCAACTGCTGCTCTTGACTTGTCGATTATGCTTTGCTAGCAACGAATATGCATCTGAGCTACTTCTGATGAAGTGATCAGCAAACTTGTAGATTATGCCTTTGATGATAACATGGTTAAGTAACATTGTTGTAGGTTCTACTTTTTTGCTTGGAAATGACAAACACAGAAAAAAAATTTTATTTTTTGCTATAGTTAACATGGACATTGGAGGCGCTCCATATCACGGTGTAATGTGTTATAAGATGCTGGGTTGTAACTAACTTTTTAGATGTAATGGAGTAGATATCTGGCAGTTGGCTGCCCCTTAAATTGATTTCCTGATAATAGATACACTTCTGAAGTACTAGCAGTTATGATGAACTGGTTAGAAAACTTGGTTAGTGCCATTCGCTTTGATTATAACATGTTTAAGTAGCATTGTCGATGTTCCATGTTATGTTATAGAGTGTCGGGACATTCTAGGTTGAATTTATTTCGTTAGCCTAGTTTTTCTTTTCGGGCCTTGCAATCCCAACATAGTTAACTAATGCCAGGTTAAAATCTTAAGCTAATGTTTTTCCACAACTTAGTTGCCTGATGTTTACATTTGTTGGCTTTCCATTTGCATTTGTTCATCACCTTAGTTCAGACTCAAGCTCACTTTCTTCATCCTGATTTGGTCATGTGAGATAATTAATCCTATTGCATATTGTCATCTAATAGGTTCACTCCCGAGGAAAAGCATTGGCTAAAGATGTTGACTTTGAGAAAATTGCTAGAAGAACCCCTGGTTTCACTGGAGCTGATCTTCAAAACTTGATGAACGAGGCTGCCATTCTTGCTGCTCGTCGTGATCTTAAGGAAATAAGCAAGGATGAGATCTCAGATGCTCTTGAGAGGATCATTGCTGGGCCCGAGAAGAAAAATGCAGTTGTTTCTGAAGAGAAGAAGAAGCTTGTGGCTTACCATGGTAAATTTCATGAATTATAGCTTCAAGTTGAACCCATTCTGGGAGACATGGATTCCTAATCTGTTTCTGAACTTCTGAATTTGCAGAGGCTGGCCATGCTCTTGTCGGTGCCCTCATGCCCGAATATGATCCGGTTGCTAAGATTTCCATCATTCCTCGTGGACAAGCTGGTGGACTCACATTCTTTGCTCCAAGTGAAGAGCGGCTTGAGTCTGGATTGTACAGCAGAAGCTATCTTGAGAACCAAATGGCTGTAGCCCTTGGTGGCAGGTGCGGTCTTTATGAAAAGTCTGCTTCATTTTAGCATCCACTAATTGCTGCTGTTGTGCAGAGTGCTGAACTAGTTGAGCTATCATGGTGTGCAGGGTTGCTGAAGAGGTGATCTTTGGCCAAGAAAATGTGACGACAGGAGCTTCCAATGACTTTATGCAGGTGTCACGTGTCGCAAGGCAAATGGTTGAAAGATTTGGATTCAGTAAGAAGATCGGACAAGTTGCTATTGGGGGACCTGGCGGAAACCCTTTCTTGGGACAGCAGGTATGCCACTATTATTGAAAGGGAAAATTGAATTAGGCTTTCCAAGAAAAGTCCTGTTAGTCTAGAATGAGGGCCTGTAGCAACTAAATGAAACGATTGGCATACAAACCTCAACAATTACAACACATCTGCCCAACCTTTGCTGTCTTCTTCGGCTTGTGTCCTGAAACCACCACCAGCCTCTAGGAAAATATTTTTTCTCTATGTTCTGTATTGACAAGCCCAGTTACATCCTTGATGGCCACTGTACCCTGGCTTGAGTCACTTTTACTCTTCTAATGCTGTCCCATAACACGCCACTCCTATACTGCCAAGTCTGTCATCATCAGCCTTCTGGTTCATAGCAAAGGTGTGAATAGGCACGGTATCTCATTCTGTGTGGCTGCTGCCAGACTTTGGTTTCCCTGCCTAGTGCCTAATCTGGAAGTTTGTCACTTGGATTAGACATTTTTTAACGGAACACTTGGATTAGTCATTGCTTCTCAGTATTTCTCTCGCTAATTCAGAGGAACTAAGTAAGTCATAATTTGACAAATTTTCACATTGGTGTCGCAGATGTCCAGCCAAAAGGACTACTCCATGGCTACAGCGGACATTGTGGATGCTGAGGTGAGGGAACTCGTGGAGAGGGCCTACTCGAGAGCAACACAGATCATCACGACGCACATCGACATCCTCCACAAGCTCGCACAGCTTCTGATCGAGAAGGAGACGGTGGATGGGGAGGAGTTCATGAGCCTGTTCATCGACGGCCAGGCCGAGCTTTTTGTTGCTTGAGGCAGCAAAGCAGCAGGCAGATAGCTGGCCTTGGCGTGTTGTATTGATCTATGCGCTTTTGTACGGGTATTCGTGTAACGGGAAAAAAAATGGAGAGCTAAGCTTGTAGGTACCACATTGATGTAGCCAAAGATGCTTTTGCATACTTGTATAGTCTGTTCCTTGTAAAAAGCATTGACTGACACATTTGAGCAAGTAAAATGCTGCTTCTGCTTACTGTTATAGCACCACTCGTTGATCTCTCCATATGATGAGGAATCTGTTCATACTGAGGCTACTATATTGTACAACATATAACGTGATGTATAGCTGCAGGAGGAAGAAGAAATGGTTCTCTGTCATTTGTGATTTGTTAATGAAACCAGCGGATGCATTGTGTATGATGCAGAGGCATTTTACATTGGGAAACAGTGTCGATTGAGCAGCAAACATTGTGTTTGATGCCTTCATCCCTGTTGCCACATGTACCGCAACTGATCGAGCACAGCATCAAAATGACAAGATTTACTTGAGCAGCGTTGTTTAGTTAGTATAGTTACCGCACGCGAATTCATTTGGAGAAATGACAACCCAAGAGGCTTCATTTGGAGAGAAAGAGGAGCATATTTTTATTTCAGAAATGTCACCGGTGCTAGTACAAACATGCAATGCCGAATGTACCGGTTCCATGCTATCCCATTTTTTTTTTATTCCGGAAACGAACAAAAATACAAATGGCCAAATGACGTTTTATATGCTTCATCCTTTTTATCTGCTTCACAAACAGCTTCCGAAGATCGAGCAGCGTCTTTCAGTTACAGAACACGAATTCATTTGGAGAAATGAAAATCCAGGGCTTGATTTGAAGAGAACGAAAAGAATATAAATATCACTGGTGCTAGTATAAATAAATGTACAGACAGCTATCTGCATGCTGTTCCATATTTAATTCAGAAAGGATAGATAGACAAAATGCAAATGACCAAATGGGGTTTTATAATGCTTCAGCTTTTTATTGCCTGCTTCACTCACAGCTTCAGAAACCATGCGTGTCATTTGAAGCAACAATGTTTGTATTCCATACCAAAGTCAACACACAAGGAAACATAACTAAATGTACCATGTCGTTCATCCTTCAAACAGCTCATGCAACATCTCTTCCAGATTCCGGGGAGTGAATTTTGAGGTGGTAACATGGTTATTCTCTATGTATTCTTCGTAGCCTGGAATGATTTTCTCTATGATAGCTTCCCGCAGGGTTTTCCTCAGATAAGGATTTGGGACCTTCCACAGCTTTTGGGCAGTGTAGATCTTGCCAAACTCAGACTCGAATTTAGGCAGGGGGAGCAGTTTTTCCTTTTTTTTTTGAGGAGATTTTTTCTTTTGTTTTTTTGAGGAGAGGAGCAGTTTTTCCCAAAGCACGACAACACCGGTGCCCAAGATATCTGTATGTAACTCTCCATATACCCCTGGACTTTGCCATTGAAGGTTTCCTTGTAGGATTTGGGAAAATAACAAGTGTAGGAGAGTAGATCCCTTATGAAAGATGAGTTGTTGAGCAAGAATAAGAACCTGAGGCTTTGATCTAGGAAATTTTCTGACTTGTTGACAAGGTTTTGTTCTAGGCAAGACACCATTTCCACTGCCAGGCTCCACAAAGGTGGCACCTCTCCAATCCGAGGAACATACTTACCGAGGCTAGCAGCTTCAGATACAATTGTATTCACCAACATGTGATCGTCCCGCAGGAACGTTACGTAATTCATTAAGGACCTAGTGGTCTCGTCAATGTCTGAAGACCCTTGTGGAGTTTGAGTACCAGATGAGCCTTTGCTGCCATCAATCGATTCCAGGATTCGAGTCCTGATCTCTTCCATTGTGCTCCATATGGCCTCACTCACCTTGCCCTCCTTTGCTGACCAGACGTTGAACACCTGGACCCGTATCCTTCCGGCTTCTACAGAGGGCGGCGAATAGGATGACCGGATCCTGGACAGAGCACCGCGTACACGGAGCAGTGTATGGAGCTTCCGGTATGGGGCCGGCACCCACATCATCTGGTCAGTGAAAAAAACTTGACAAGTAACATTTGGAGCAGCTATGAAGTCAACAAAAGCGAGCATTTGCAACATGGCTTGTTCGGTAAAGCTTGCAAACTGGAATAGGTCCGTAATATCTTCTTCCTTACCCTCCGTAACAGCAGCTCCTTCTTGAGCTTCTTGAGCATTTGGAGCTTCTTCATGACCACAAAAGAGCGACGTCGTTAGACAGAAGGCATCCATGATTTCGGAGAGAGCCCGGATCCAGCTCGATGCATCAAGAGTATGCTCGAGTTTCCCTGCAGTGACGTGGAGGACCCACCCGACCCCCAGCTTATTGAACCACCTCTCGAGGACACTCATGTCGGCTCCTTGGATGCTGCATTTCACCCACGGCGCACCAAAGATTTCGTTGGAAAGGCTTTTAATTTGCTCTATCTTCATCTCTCTCGCCGTTTTTATGGACATCTCCTTTAGCCTGGCAATGGCAAGCTCGGTATGCTGCTTCTCCGTTTCTTTGTGGGTCTTCTTCACTGGTTGAACAAACTCGTCGGCACCCTCCATTTCTCGGAAGTGCCTGGCCGCCTCCATAGAGATCCAGGAGAGGTGAGAGCCGTTGGACGTGTAGCCAGTGGAGACCGTACCTGAGGTGCTGCTGATGGTGTAGGAACTGGATGTTCCGGTCTGCTCGCGGCCGCCATCCCTGCCCGTCGCCTCCATGCTCCCCTGACCCGTTGGACCTGTTGCGCTAAATTTGGATCAACACACGAACGCACGCGAATATGTAGTGTGTGGAGGAGCTCGTACAGCTTCTCTGCATAGGTCGGTCAGAATGGTTTGGGTGATCGGTTTGGTGAACCAATGAACGCTCGCCCAGGAGGAACCCGTCAGCGCAAGCGCACCTTGAGTTGTTTTAGGGTCGGCAGACGACCTAAAACGTCCTCAAATGACGTAGAGACAAAGGAAGAACAACAAGATGGACTTGAAAAAAGCTAGGGTAAAGAGAAAAAGAAAAAAGATGCAAAATATTTGATATGTTTTTTATTGATTGGATTTAAAAGATGCAAAATATTTGATATGTTTTTTATTGATTGGATTTAACTCAATCATCTGTGGCCCTTCATATCTATAGGGAGGGGAGATCTTACTTCTAATGGAGTTGAAACCTTAACGAATCTTGTGTCAAAATACAACTTCTAACTCGGATTACACAGACCAGCAAAATATGCAAATCATATAAAAAACAAAAGCAAAAAGTAATCCACGGCAACAAAGTAAGCCGCGTAGGAACAGAGCATCACATGCTCAATTAGTAAAGGAAGATGCCATCAAATACTTATGATTATTTTTTTAGACAAAGGAGGATTCATTGTTTGGTTCCAAGAGGCCGGCAGCCAGTGGATCAACTTTTGTTTTCTTTTTATAATTATAATTACTTAAATTAAAGAACAAAAGAGAAGATTGCTTCAGTCGCGATGTTCTCGGGAAGAGACCAGACCAGACTTGTGCATGGAGTAAACCTAATAATGATAAGGAAATACAAATAATTAAATCCATTTAAACCAATCGAATATATACATACCATGAAGTGTAATATCGTATATTTTGCCTCGTTCTAAAACCATTAAAAGTTTGAAATTTTAAGAATTTTTCAACAAAATAAAATACTGGAGGACTCGCCCGTCCCTTATACACTGGAGCATGGTTATCCCTCTCCATGCCATGTCTAGCACTAGCAATCCATTTCTGGACTTGGCAAACCCAGTCATGGCTCATCTAAAGTACTTGACTGAATCGACTTTAGCATTGAACTTCTTTCTCTATGATTGTCTCGACTGCATCAACGTCTTCATCTACGACATCTTCCCCTATGCGTCGCCATCCTCATGGTCATGGCACGCCCTCATGTGCCTACGGTTTCATGCGCGGCTCCCTCGTCTTCAGCAACCTCGACCATGACTATCATACGCACGTCACCCTCGACCACGGCTATTTACCTTCATCGGTATAAAGGGCTATCATCAACATAGTTGCTCATCGATTCTTTTCGAAATCCGTATAAGGATGGTCTTTTTGAAATGATCAAGATGTCACCCAGAGGAAAAATAAGTGTTTATCATGAAATTAAACTTGGAGCGGAATTAAACTCTAGATATTCTATATCTTTCTTTGAAAACTCTAGATAAAACTGGGATTAGTGAAACATAACTAAATGTTTCCTTCAAACAGCTCTTGCAACATCTCTTCCCTATTCTGGGGAGTGAATTTTGGGGTGGTAACATGGTTATCCTCTATGTATTCTTTGTAGCCTGGAATGATTTTCTCTATGATAGCTTCCCGCAGGGTTTTCCTCATATAAGGATTTGGGACCTTTCACAGCTTTTGGGCAGTGTAGGCCTTGCCAAACTCAGACTCGAATTTAGGCAGGGGGGAGCAGTTTTTCCCAAAGCATAGAGGTGTCGGATTGAACAAGCACGACAACACCGGTGCCCAAGATATCTGTATGTAACTCTCCAAATAGCCCTGGACTTTGCCATTGAAGGCTGCCTTGTAGGATTCGGGAAAACAACAAGTGTAGTAGAGTAGATCCCATTGGTCAAATGCATATCAAGAGAAGACATCTGCCGGTTGCTGCAAGGGATTCATAGCGGAATGTGCTCCTCTCGTATCTGCACGAGGACGCTAGTCGGAAAAGCGTCTGGACAGGGCATGACAAGAACATGCCTTGCATAATGCATATACCTCGCATCTTCACCGGGGAGAGGCTAGAAGCTGATAAGCAATTCATTTGCTGCCATGTTCCTGCAGGAATTATGAATACTCCTCTTCTTTTATCTATGCAATGCAAAACAGAAAAGAACAGTAACTGATCCTATATATATCTACACAGTTGCTTAAGCATTCACTATTTTTCTTAACCAACGATTTCTTAAATAGAGAGAACGGCCCTTAGAAATTGCAAGTAGTAATTTGTTATTATTAAGAATTAATTAAATTGAAGTCATAGTATGGTCGTTGAAAGGTATTGATATATTTGTGAGATATGGGTCACAATTTGTATCAAATAAATGAATATGAAGAATCCGAAAAATTGCACATTCCCTAAGGGCTATATACTCTTTTAGCTAATCAAGTACGATCACAATGTTGGAAAACCTTGACATATATATATATACACACGTATATATATTCAATGTTTTAAATAATGTGCTAATGGGTTTAACAGCAGGACTATAAAATAGCTCCTAGCATATAGGATGTCATCATCATCAGCTTCTACTCACATCTGCTCAATGAGGGAGAGTACTGCGTACTGTACTGTGGCAAGGAAAACCCATTGGCTGACTGTGACACCGCATTACAAGAGATCCGCATGCTTTTAGATAATGAGAAGGTTGGGTTCCAGCTTCTACCAATGTTCCTTGACGGAGCACTCCACTTGCTATAGTCTGGCTTGGGCAGTGAGATTCTAGTCTTTGATGTGTTACTTCTTTGTTTCGGTTCATGAAGCCAAAAAAACAAGTCCCTAGCCTACCGGATGATTTGCTTAGATGGAATACTAACTATGATAAAATTTGGTGGAATGGTGAACATTGGTTTCATTCTTATATCTACTAATTTATGAAGATTTTATGGTGATATGTGATTTAGAATTGCTGCGCTGCACTATGCAAAGGAGACTTACATTTATAATCTAATAAGATAATTTCAGTTTGTTTTTGGCATTGTTATGTCGCCAAACATAGTTAGCATCTCCACTTCATAGCTAGTGGTTTGCTTTAACATTTTTTTTTCTCATTTCTTTCTATATATTTGTTCTTACTTTTTTTCCAACAAGATCTTGCACCGCCACCGATACGGGAGACCACCTCTCTACAAGGAACTCAAACATTTATTCACAACTCAAATTGAAATAATGCTCACTCTTATTCTTTGTGGGATACTCCTATCACTCACTCCTCATGTCATCCTAAGGCATGTCACTTATATTTATGGTGGCTACCTATGCCATCTCCAAATGACTACTACTTGGCTTGGCTTCTTTTGGGTGGAGGGCAACCCTATTTATAGGCCAAGGTGGACTAGATTTTTTGGGTGGAGGGCAACCCTATTTCTAAGCCAAGGTGGACTAGATTTTTAATAAGATGCTTCATCTTCTCCGTTTCTTCCTAGGACATGTCGTCGTCGTACTCGTATACATCCTCGAACTCAAAGTTTTTTTTTTCCGAAACATTGGCAGGAGCACTGCCTTTCATTTAAGAAGATAGAAGAGTTGCTAATAGGATTACATAACGATTACATCGTAAAAATCAAATCTCAACAACTCTAAATGGACTTGTACAAGCATCAATAAACTGCACAGCAAGAAGTTCTTCTCGGATGAGGGGGGTTCCACATGCCTTCCTTCAAATGCAAACGTCATTTTGGATGAGACCCAACACTTGATCCGGCCTCAACATTGAGTTTTCAAAGATCCTTCTATTTCTTTCCTTCAAGATATGCCATATGGTGTACATGAGGATAGGTGCCACTGATCTTCTCTTCTTTCCTTTCAGGCCCTTCAAGATACCTCGCCACCATTCATGTATATCACTGCCATCTCCTGAGTTTACCAAAGCTGAAGTGCATGGCCACCTCCATAGAGATGGAGGACAGGCAAGAGCCAGTGGAGGTGTAGGCAGTCGAGAGGGTACCTGATGATGAGCTGCTAATGGTGTAGGAATAGGATATTCCGGTCTGCTCACTGTAGCTCTACTATCCGCGGCTGCCATCCCTGACTGCCTCCATGCTGAGCTAGCTACCTAGCAACTGGTGACGGGTAGAAAGTAATGTCCGGGCGAGGTCCCCTGAACAATTGACGGGCTCGGGGAAGAACTGAAGAAGGGAGGGAACATCTTGTGGCAAGAAGCAACATGTCATGATTCAATACAGACGTTTCTCCAACGCAACACGCATTCACTAATATTTTTCTAAGACGTGTTGTGATGCCTTCTGGACTTAGTATGGAAGTACCATTGCCTGATTGCAGTGGGTATACATGGCAATAGCCTATGGGAATGAGATTCTCTAACTTTAAGTCCTCTACTTTTTGAGTCACTGCCAATGTGGAACAATATAGACAGGGATGACGCCACGTTATGTCACCATGGTGCACAGGCACCAGGGTAAACCAAAACTTTGTTAATAACTTGACTAATTTTCACTCTGAAGAAAAAATTGTATGTTACTTGAGTTGGGCACCACCTCCATTTTGATGCTATCTTCTCTCCTGAATATAGAACACAACCATTTTATTTGGAAGTGGTCAGCCAGCACATAATACTTAGCCATATCGGGCATTCTTCAATGGTTGCACAGCTACCCGACAGGAAAACAATGCAACATAGATTCTTTTAGGACTGCTGCTGTGGCTGAAACTGCTGTGGCTGCACCTATCACTAAGCCCAGCGCACATATGGATTCTTTTGGGAAGGAGATCCTCTCTAGTTATTGCAGAAGGAATAGTCCCACTAACATGCAGGCCTATAGGTGATTGGGGCCACACGTCAGTGACTGAGTCCCTCTGCAGAGGAACCGGCTTCTTTTGGGACTATTTTGTGGGTTCGTTGAGCGGATGTGAGTATTCCCTACGGTAACTTCTGCACGTCAGAGGGAAGTTACGTCAGAGTAATTGATTCCTCGTGGAACATGATTGAGTCAGGAAGCTATTGGAGAAGACCCACTCGAGATCACCGCACAAGTTTGACGGTAGATGGGGAGGAGACATTGATCGAGCCTCTTCTTCGACGGCCAGCCGGCCAGGCCGATCTGTTTTATGCATGGTTTGAGGCAGGAAATCAGGTAGAAAGCTTGTATTGGCATGCGGTTGTACGGGCAAACAGAAAGAGAAATTGGAGAGCTAAAAGATGCAGTACTTGCGAATAACTTGTATAGTTTGGCACAATGTTTATTGAGCAGCACAAGCTGTGCGTTCATCTGTCGTGTCACACAGACTGCAACTGATCCAACGCGGCTTCGAAATGAAAACACTTAAACAACAACGTTTTTTAGTTGAATGAAAATACAGTTGGCTTCAAACGAATGGTACAAGATTGCAGGGCAGAACGTACAGTCAGCTGTTTGCTGTACAGAAGGAATTTACAGTCATTTGAAGGAGCAACATTTCAGTCGGAAACTAAGACAGATGGAACCTAGCTACCTTGACTTCCTTGGTGATGCACTGTTGTCCATCATCCTTCAAATAGCTCTTGCAACATGTCCTCCATCTCCTGAGGAGTGATAGTGCTTCCTCGGGTGCTAACAGTATCCTCTTCCAAGAAGTTTGTAAAGCCCGAAGTAACTTTGTCGGTGATAGCTTTCCGCAGCTTTTTCCTTAGCTCAGGGTCCGGGACCTTCCAGAACTTCTGATCATTGTAGATTTTCCGAAACTCAGACTCAAACTTAGATACTGGGAAGTATCTTCTCGCAAACTGAAGAGGTGAAGGACTAGTGTGCAAGCGCGCCAACACTGGCTCCCAAGCCTCTTGCAGATATTTGTCTATGTAGTCCTCGATTTTGCGAGTGAGGACTGGCATATTGAATTTCGTATCATATATTGGATGGAGCTGCTGCCACAGAGAATGTAAGTTGTTGATCAAGAACAGGAGTCCAAGGCTCTTATTCGGGAATGATTGCGACATCTTGGTAAGCTTCTCTTCTAGACAAGATACCATGTCTGCCATCATGCTGGTGAAAGGATTATTAGTCTTGTTGTAAGTCTCAGCTGGTACTGCATAAGTTCCGCAGTCAGCTGCTTTGCGCACAATTTGGTCAACTGATCTGTAATTCATCTCCAGCAACCTGATGTACCTTTCAATGGACCGAGTGACCTTGTGGATGCTAGCTGGTTCTTGCGGAGTATCCTCCCACGAATCGTGGTTTCCGTCGTCCGTTAGGATAGCAGCTGTAACCTCCTGCATGGTGTTCCATATTGCCTCGGCCAGTATGTCATCCTTGTCTGACCGGAGGGCTTCCATGTCCTCAAGTGCCCTGCAACTTTCAGTTTGTGCAGAGGACGACAAGCGTAAGAGCAATGGTTGGATCAGAAATGAGGCCATGAACACTGCACCGCGCACATCGAACAATGTCTTGAGCCTCTCCAGTGGTGCCGGCGCCCCATTGCTGTCAAGAATTTCTTCTATGCAGCTGGTGTTAGGATTCGGGGCAACTATGGCGTCAACAAAAGAGAGCATCTTCAACATGGTTGCCTGGATGAACCGTAAGAAGTGGACTGGATCGGGAACAGAGGCTTCCGATTCCCCCGGCAAACTCTCCAGATGGGAATGAGAAAAGCATAAATAATACGTGTCAAGGATGGATTCGGTGATATCAGCGAGAGCCTGGATCCATCTCCCTGGAAAATTACGTTGATCTTGCAGCAACAGAAGCTTTGCATCAGCGGCGACGCGTAGAACCCAGGCGATGCCCAGGTCGGAGAACCACCTCTTCAGGGCGGCACTTGAATCCCCGCCGATGCCACCACAGAATTGCTCCAGCAGGCCCTTGATATGCTGCCTTCTCTGCCTTGTTTCGTCGTCTTCTGGCCAGGAACCCGGCGGTTCGACGACGACTTGATCGAAGATGATGAAGGGCAGGGGCCAGCTACCGCTGCCGGATGTAAGCTGGTTAGTGGAGAGGGTGTTACCTGAGCTGCTGCTTGTGGCCATGGACTCGCCAGTCTTGCGGTTGTTCCACAGCTCGCCGCCATGAATATCCTCCATGCTAAGCTAGAGCTACCTGACGATCTGCCGTGTGCCGACCGATCCAAGTCGTCGTCAACCTGCTATATATGCAATGGGAGCAAACCCTCCATCCAGGTCGTCGTTGACTTTGTCTTTATACGAGCAAGTATGCAAATCATATAAAAAGAAAAAGCAAAAAGTAATCCACTAAAAACCGTTCATGCTCTTCTCTATGTATGCCAATTTTTCTTCTCTTTGTCCAAGGAACAGCATTGATTTTAAAACTGATATGAAAGCGGAACTATTAACTGCTCTTCTCTATGTATGCCAATTTTTCTTCTATGGTGCACTAGTTCATCCTTCGAATAGCTTTCCCAACATCTTCTCTACCTTCCTTGGAGTAATGACTGGAGCCCAAGCACTTCTAGAGAAGCAACGAGCTGCCCCTACCGCCGCCTCCGCCTCATCCATGCTCTCCGCCAGATTGAGGCCACTGCCATGCGATGCGAGCTAGCTAGACGGCTTTGTTGCAATCTGTCAGCAGATTTGGTGAAGTTTGGTTTCGTGTTTCAACATATCAACCTCATGCAGTCCACAAAATTAAAGTGTCCTTGACTTTACATATACTAGTAGAGCATTAGAGATGGAGATGACATCTTTTTTCCAACTATAGTGTTGTTGATTGTTGACCCTGACATGACCTGTATTTCCGATGAGCTTTTTTACGATACACAATACTACTACTTTGTAGTATATAGTATACAGTATATATAAGATCTAAATGTTCATGATTACGAATGATTTAGTAATTCTTACATGTGAAAATGACCTTTTAAACTTTATGCTAGTGTTAAAAATAAAATTTTAGTGATATCATTTGTGTTCTTTTACCATGAGACCCTTATACTACCTATACTACTCATGTATACTATCCATACCACAAGTGAATGTTTCAGTAGTATATAATTAATCTTGACCGTCGGATGTTTGTGTACTAGTCATTTTCGAACACTAGTATAGCGTAGTATTGTGTACCGTAAAAGAACACATTCCCGATAGGGACAATTGCGTATTCAGCCACACACGGAGTACATGCTACTGGTATTTGGGTATGCTAGCTGTATGCCTCTAGGCATAAAAATTCCAGCACTTTGAAGACATCAAAACTCAAGGAGTTCACCCAACGCGGCAACACCCAAGTAAGAACAATCTCTTATTTCAAGCATTAAAGGAATCCTCAGCATCCTTCGTTTACGACCAGTAACAGCATCAAGTGAAAACAACGTTTATGCTTATATTTAATTTTTCACATTATTACATTATCTAGTAAAACTCAACTGGGTATAAAGAAAAAATATCTTCCAACATTAATCCACCTGAGGATCCCAAACCTGAATCATCCAAAATTAATTGTGCAACCAGTCATATTAATTGTGCAACGAAGTAGCTAGTGTCGGCAACTCCTGTGCGCTCGAGGCCATCAACACCAACCTCGACCACCCGGAGGAGACGAAGACCATCAATTTGTGGGCGTGGACCGCAAACCTGAGCTCCATCCCCAAGTCTGTGTGGCTCACGTTCACTGGCCGTGCAAGGGACGTCAGGCTCGAGTCAGTGACGGTGTTCAAGACGCCGCCCGGGCACTGGCAGCGCAGCGTCAAGCACTGCATCATCCTGCACTTGGAGGAAATTCAAGACTACACTCTCTCCTCGGTCAACCTCGACGACAGGAGGTCCTGCACGCCCCTCCCTGGCATCTCGGCTGCCTCGACGGGGAGACGACGCCACGAAGAGCAGCGGAATGTGCAGCAACACCACGTCCACCCTCGCGCTCTGACCAATCGCGACTTGGCCGGAGCAACGCCGCGGGGGAGGAAGAGCGGCTCCAGGACAGGGAGGACAACGATCGACGCCGACGTACCTACAACAACGACCACTCCAAGTGGAACGTCTAGCGCCGGCGCAAGGAGGACGATGACGACCAAGACCACCATGGGCGCGGTGACCGCGCTCGCCGCGCCCACGACGCACGCAAGCACGAGGGAGTGGGCTCCTACCGTGAGCGGGAGCGCTCGCCCAGGAGCAGGACGTACGGCAGCAGAAGCAGGAGTGGCGGACGACAGCACTAGGACATCTTCACCAACGAGCGGCGCCAGCACCTCGGCTTCTTCAACTCTGGGAGCAGCGACGGCACCACGAAGGGCACGAATGACAGGCCACCGCAGCCCGTCTCTCGGCCCCCTTCACGACAGAGCAGCAATTAAATTGCAATTTCTGCTTGCTAATCGCGCCTCCAACATGAAGGAGGCGGCAAGAAACTACTTGTGCAGGAACGACGGTCCGGAGTTGCCCACCATCTTCAACGACTACGGCACCAAAGCGGTGGCGCTAGCAACCAGAATCGCCTTGCCTCATGAGGGTGATGAAGCCTAGTCCGGTGATGAAGCTAACAGCGACCCGGCGATGGTCAAGGCGGCAGCTGCTTTCGCGCGCATCCTGAACGACATCAACGACGCCAACAACAGGGAAGTCATGGTCCAGGAAGTGGATGCGGCGCTGCAGCAACTCCAGGTTCAACAGCACTCACACGCCATGCTTTTTGACTCCTATCCACAATCCCAGTTTCTTGGCGGCGACATCAGCTCACCCCCTCATCAAGCCTCCCCTGCTTGCACCCCTGGCGCACAGATGCAGTCCGCCAACACCGCCGATGGCCACAAGACGGTGGGGCCTGAGCACGGCAGCGGCGGGGAGCTGATCCTTGACGGCAACCTGGAGACCAATAGCGACAACATTCAGGTGCAGGCAGTACAGAAAGATCGGGAACCACACGCTCTCTCTGCCCCAATGTGCTTGGCCAATGGCCACGACTCTACTGTCCTTCGGGGCGGGTCTGATCTTCTCCATGATGCTCAGATTCTCGCAGGCTGCTCTGATCCTCTTCAGGGGGCACAGGTTCTGGACGCCGGCACAGGCGGGGAAGCGGCCATGGGCACCAACACCCAGCAAGGCGGCATCCTCACCGGCAACAACGTCGTGCTTCACCAAGCCACACCAGCTGCTGCAAGAACTTTTCAGGGAAGACCAGGGGCCCACGGACCACAACCATGAATCAAGCAAGGACAGGATCACAAGCCGCCACCCTCGACGCATCTTCGACATGTCCATGGTACGCCGTAGCGCACGCCTGTCCAATAGATGACCAATGCCGGCGATTCAAAGGGAACAACATAATCTGTGCCGTAAACTGGGCTTACTGACTGATGAAATGCAGCCCGTTGGGGCTGCACTGCAGGAATTCTTGGCTATGTTTCAGGGACCCCTCCCGCAAGACATTATTGCGGCGTCGACAGCGGCATTCAACCTGGAAGACCTGGCGGCTCAGGAGCTGGATGCAGCGATGGCTGCGATAGCAGGTGAAGCAATTGAAGACATACAAGCAGAAACTCTCCAGCTAGAAAATTCACAGGCGCCGGAGACAGGAACCCCCCAGACGGCAAACTGAAGCCGTTCATGTATCACCTTAGAGCTTCTGCAACCTGCATGTTATCCAGTAGCAAACTTCTGTCATTCAACATCAGCACTTCCTGCTGGGTTGTATGTTAAAGCCGAAACTGCTTTACGGCAATCTCCAGGTACTCTGCGTGCCACTCCTCATCAATTTAGCGCTGCAACAACGTTTCTGCATCACTTGCCTGTGCTTATGTCGTTCCTGCGCCTGTCATGCTGTTCCTACTAAGCCATTCAGGGTCATACGGCTGCACCAGCACCCACTATGTGTTGCCATGTTGTATGCATGGAGCCTGGACCAGCAACTAACCAAGTTGGCGCTCACCTTTCTTCTCCACTCACTGATGAAGCATGGCGTCACGCCAAAAATCCTGCCACGCCATGCAACCTGCGCCTCCCCCAACCTGCAGCAGCTGAACTATGTGGAACTTAATTCCTTCCAGTTATGAATCTTGAGCTACGGTGTTGGAATGTGAGAGGATTAAACCAGAGAGCTAGGAGGGACACCATCAGAGAGACAATTGCTACTACGCTATGCCATATAGCATGCTTACAAGAAACGAAGCTAAGCGAGATAGATCAGTATACGGCCGCATACTTAGGAGGTCATAGGCTTGACAGTTATGCCTACAAGCCAGCGGGAGGTCTCAGCGGGACGAGGGGCGGCATTCTTGTCTTGTGGAATAGCAGTCACGTCCACATTGAGGACGTTGTGTTAGGAGACCACCACATAACAGCAAAGGTTAAAATGGAAGAAACGCCAAACGAGTTTGTAATGACAGTGGTCTATGGCCCAACGGGATCTAATCGAAAGGCGCAGTTCCTATCAGAGATCCGAGCGCAGAAACACCAACCAGGCGCCCAATGGCTTATACTAGGCAATTTCAACCTCATCTACAAAGCATGTGACAAAAACAACAGCAGATTAAATCTGAGCCTAATGAACATGTTCAAGCAAGCTCTAGATGACTGTGACCTGCGAGAAATAAAACTCCAAAACCGAAAATTCACCTAGAGCAACGAAAGATAGAATCCTACCCTTGTTAAGCTTGACAGAGTATTCGCCAATAAAGAATGGGAGCTCGCTTTTAGTAGCCATGCACTCCACGCTTGTCAACCTCGATGTCTGATCATTGCCCGCTGTTGCTCTCCAATCAAAGTGGGCCACAACGACCAAAATCCTTCAAATTCAAAAATTATTGGACTTTCCTTCCAGGGTTCAAAGACACAGTGGCTCGGGCATGGCACAACCAATCACCACATGTAGAGCCTTTCCACAGGCTATATCACAAACTCCAATCCACGGCTATAGCTTTGCGGGAGTAGAGTAGTCGCCTAATCTCAGATGCCAAACTGCACATGCACATGGCACTAGAAGTAATACTACGACTGGACATAGCGCAAGAACATAGACAACTCATAGAGGCAGAGCAGCTACTGTGTACTAGACTGAAATTAAGGGTTGTGGGGCTAGCGGTCATTGAACGTGCAAGAAAGAATCAAGTAAGAAGAATAACAAATCTCAAGCTGGGAGATGCCAACAAACGTTTCTTCCACTGTAGAGTCAATCTAAGGCGACACAAAAAGTTCATACAGAAATTACAAACAGAAAGAGGATGGGCATGCACACATGAAGAAAAATCAAATGAGATACATAATTTTTTCAAAGAAACAATGCAGCCACCTCCACCTCGTCATGTCGATTTTAACTGGGACCAACTAGGGATGACAACACATGATCTATCCTTGCTTGACTCCCCTTTCTCCGAAGAAGAAATAAAGAAGGCCATAAACAACATGCCGAGCGATAGAGCTCTAGGGCCGGATGGATACACGGGGTTGTTTCTAAAGACGTGCTAGGATATCATCAAACCTAACATCATGCAAGCGGTGAACGCGTTCTATTCCTTAAGATGCAACAGTCTACAACAAATCAACACAGCCAATATTGTCCTATTGCCCAAGAAAGAGGGTGCTGACACCATCCAGGAATATAGGCCCATCAGTCTCATTCATTCTTTCATCAAAATTATTACCAAGGCGTTGGCCCTTAGGCTACAGCCGCACATGAACCTAATTGTCTCCAAATGTCAAAGCGCATTCATCAAGAAACAGAGCATCCATGACAACTTCATGACGGTGCGTAATACAGCTAGGACACCGGCCATCTTTCTCAAGTTGGATATTGTGAAAGCTTTTGACTCCGTCAGATGGGACTACCTGTTGTCGCTGCTACAACACTTAGGCTTTCCGACACGTTGGCGAGACTGGATTGCGGCGATATTATCCACATCCTCAGCTCGAGTTCCCTTGAAAGGGGTACTGTTGGAGTTGTTCCAAATTCACTCTAGGATAAAGGCCGACCTTCCCGACCCCAGACACTCAGGGTCGGGCGAGGCGGAGTATCTCCCGACCCCAGGACTCGGGGTCGGGCGAGTCGGAGCGTCCCGCTCAGGGGTCGGCACTCCCGACCTCAGGACTTGGGGTCGGGCGAGGCGGAGATCCACCCTCAAGGGGTCAGGCGCATCTGACCCCGGGCTCGGGGTCGGGCGAGGCGGAGTTCCGGACGCATCCGACTCTGGGACGAAGTACTCAGGGTCGGGCGAGGCGGAGTTCCATCCTCGCCCGGGACCAAGAGTCCGCACAGCTTAATACCCCCTGTCTAGGGTTTCGGTACTATATATACATACACCCTTGCTAGGGTTTCGGGGAGATTATCAGATTCTCTTGTAAGCCGCCACAGGCGTGTAACCCTAAACTCTTGAGATAGTGAGATTGTTGCCGGCTGGTGCCCGTGGTTTTTCCTCTTCACATCGAAGGGGTTTTCCACGTAAATCGTGTGTCTTCTTTGTGGTTTGATTCTTTACTTCATATCTCCATACGTCGTTCATAACAAGTGGTACCAGAGCTTTGGTTGCTGTTACGGTTCATGTCGACGTCGATGAAGTTCGATCTACCGCTGCTGAACTACAACTCGCGGTTCTCGCTATGGCAAGTCAAGATGCGGGGGATTCTGGCGCAAACTCATGACTATGATGAGGCGCTGGATAGCTTCGGGAAGAGGAAGGCCGAGTGGACTCCAGAAGAGATCCGCAAGGATCAGAAGGCGCTCGCCTTAATACAGTTGCATCTTCATAATGATATTTTGCAGGAGTGTCTAAAAGAAAAAACTGCTGCAGAACTATGGCTGAAACTGGAATCGATCTGTATGTCCAAGGATCTAACCAGTAAGATGCAGATGAAGATGAAGCTGTTCACCCTGAAGATGAAGGAGGAGGATTCAGTGATGAGCCACATCGTTGAATTCAAGAAGATCGTCGCCGATCTAGTATCAATGGAGGTGAAGTATGATGATGAGAACTTAGGTCTTTTACTGTTATGTTCTTTGCCAACTTCGTATGCAAATTTTCGTGACACCATACTCTTGAGCCGTGATGAACTAACTCTAAAGGAAGTTTATGAGGCTCTCCAGTCTAGGGAAAAGATGAGAGGTATGGTGCAGAATGACAGGTCGTCGTCCTCCAAGGGCGATGCTTTGCTTGTGAGAGGCAGAACTGAAAACAGATCCTCCAATGATGATGGAAGAAAAAACTATGAAAGGAGAGGCCGTTCAAAGTCCAAGCCGCATGGTAATAAAAAATTCTGTGTTTATTGCAAGCTAACAAATCATACTGTTGAGGATTGCAGAAAAGTACAGAATAAGGAGAAGAAGAAAAACAAGTCGGCTGGTAAGGTCTCTGTTGCTGCTGCCGTGTCTGATGAAGAGTCTGGAGATAGTCTGGTAGTATTTGCCAGTTGTGTTGCTGGTCATGATGAATGGATTCTTGATTCCGCATGTTCATTTCATATTTGCACTAACAGAAATTGGTTTAGCTCGTATAAGCCTGTGCAGAAAGGGGATGTTGTGCGGATGGGAGATAATAGCCCGTGTGACATTGTGGGGATTGGATCATTTCAGATCAAGACTGATGATGGCATGACACGCACTCTGAAAAACGTCAGGTATATACCAGGGATGTCCAGAAATCTTATCTCATTGAGCACACTTGATGCAGCAGGTTACAAATATTCCGGTTCAAATGGTGTTCTGAAGGTATTAAAAGGTTCTCTTGTCTGCTTGAAAGGTGATCTTAATTCTGCAAAGTTATATGTCCTTAGAGGGTGTACTTTACCTGGTTCTGATTCCGCTGTTGCTACTGTTACAAATGAGGAACCTAGTAAAACTAACCTTTGGCATATACGTCTGGGACATATGAGTCATCATGGTATGGCAGAATTGATGAAGAGAAACCTACTGGATGGCTGCACTTCGAGTAAAATGAAGTTTTGTGAGCATTATATTTTCGGGAAGCATAAAAGGGTACGTTTCAACGCTTCAGTTCACACCACTAAATGTACTCTTGATTATATTCATGCTGATTTATGGGGTCCTTCCCGTAACTCCTCGCTTGGTGGTGCTCGTTACATGCTTACAATTATTGATGATTACTCTAGAAGGGTTTGGCCTTATTTTCTGAAACAAAAAGATGATACCTTTGCTACTTTTAAGGACTGGAAAGTCATGATTGAAAGGCAAACTAAAAGGAAGGTGAAATTGCTTCGTACTGATAATGGTGGAGAATTTTGTTCGCGTGAATTTAATGATTATTGCAGATCGGAAGGCATTGTTAGGCATCACACCATACCCCATACTCCACAACAGAATGGTGTGGCCGAATGCATGAACAGAACCATCATATCCAAGGCCCGTTGCATGCTGTCTAATGCCAGGATGAGCAAGCATTTTTGGGCTGAAGCTGCTAATACTGCCTGGTACTTGATAAACAGGTCGCCTTCTATTCCACTAAATAAAAGAACTCCCATTGAGGTATGGTCTGGTACGCCTGCTGATTACTCACAGTTGAAAGTTTTTGGATGCACTGCTTATGCTCATGTTGATAATGGAAAATTAGAGCCTAGAGCTGTTAAGTGTCTTTTCCTTGGTTATAGTTCGGGTGTCAAAGGCTATAAAGTGTGGAACCCGGAAACAGGAAAGACTTTTATGAGCCGGAGTGTTGTTTTCAATGAATCTGTGATGTTTATTGACAGTTTGCCCTCAGATCACGTTCCAGAAAAGGAGTTGCAGCGTATGCGCATGCAGGTGGAGAATATTCATGATGTTGCTGATGCGCCCGACCCCTTGGTCCCGGGGTCGGATGCGCCCGACCCCTTGGTTGCGGGGTCGGATGCACCCGACCCCTTGAGGTCGGATGATGCTCATGATGGTGTCCAGCAAACTCCTTCTATTTTGCCGTCAGAGGAGGATTTACCCATTGCTCAACGCAGGTCCAAAAGGACAGTTGCACCTCCTAACTGTCTTATTGAAGAGTGTAATTTGTCTTACCATGCTTTGAGTTGTGCTGAACAGGTGGAGAATGTTCATGAGCCAGCAACCTATAAGGAAGCTATTCATTGTGGTGATACTGAAAATTGGATGTCTGCTATGCATGAGGAGATGCAATCCCTTGAGAAGAACTGCACATGGGAGCTTGTACCTTTGCCTAAGAATAAGAAGACCATCCGCTGCAAATGGATCTTCAAGAGAAAGGAGGGTTTATCTCCAAGAGAGCCTCCAAAGTATAAGGCAAGGTTAGTTGCTAAAGGCTACAGTCAAATTCCGGGTGTTGACTACAATGATGTTTTTCTCTAGTGGTAAAACACAGTTCAATTCGCACTTTTCTTAGTATTGTTGCTTCACATGATCTTGAGCTTGAGCAGTTAGATGTGAAGACTGCGTTTTTACATGGAGAGCTTGAGGAGGACATATACATGGACCAACCAGAAGGTTTCATAGTGCCTGGCAAAGAAAAATATGTGTGCAAGTTGAAGAGATCCTTGTATGGTTTGAAACAGTCCCCTCGACAGTGGAACAAGAGGTTTGATTCATTTATGTTATCACACGGTTTTAAAAGATCTAAATATGATAGCTATGTTTATATCAAGCATGTTAATGGATCACCTATATACTTGCTGATATATGTTGATGATATGCTGATTGCTGCCAAGAGTAAGAATGAAATCAATAAGTTAAAGAAGCTATTGAGTAGCGGTTTTGATATGAAAGATCTTGGTAGTGCTAAGAAAATTCTTGGTATGGAAATTAGTAGAGACCGAAAATCTGGTTTGCTATTTCTTAGTCAACAAAATTATATCAAGAAAGTTCTTCAGCGTTTCAACATGCAAGATGCTAAGGCTGTTAGTACTCCTATTGCACCTCACTTTAAGTTGTCAGCTGCTCAGTGTTCTAGCACAGATGCAGAGATTAAATACATGTCAAAGGTTCCTTATTCTAGTGCTGTTGGGTCTTTGATGTATGCCATGGTTTGCTCTCGCCCAGATTTGTCATATGCTATGAGTCTTGTTAGTAGATATATGTCTAATCCCGGCAAAGAACATTGGAGGGCAGTTCAGTGGATTTTCAGGTACCTCAAAGGCACAGCAGATTCCTGTTTAAAGTTTGGAAGAACTGATGAGGGTCTCACTGGCTATGTGGATTCTGATTATGCTGCTGATCTGGACAGACGAAGATCACTTACAGGTTATGTGTTTACTGTTGGCAGTTGTGCTGTGAGTTGGAGGGCTACTTTACAGTCGGTTGTTGCTTTGTCTACTACTGAAGCAGAATATATGGCGATTTGTGAAGCGTGCAAAGAATTGATTTGGCTGAAAGGTTTGTACGCCGAGCTCTGTGGAGTTGAATCTTGCATAAGTTTGCACTGTGACAGTCAAAGTGCAATTTACCTCACTAAAGATCAGATGTTCCATGAAAGAACTAAGCACATAGATATCAAGTATCATTTTGTGCGTGATGTGATTGAAGAAGGTAAGCTGAAGGTATGCAAGATTAGTACTCATGATAATCCTGCTGATATGATGACAAAGCCTGTTCCTGTTGCTAAGTTTGAGCTGTGCTCAGGCTTAGTTGGTTTAATTGGATAGTCCAAGAGACTATTGTTGGCACCAGTGGTTTTCTGTCTTTGTTCTGTTCAGGATGAAGGGTTGATTTATGATACAAGATGAATTTGTCTCAAGGTGGAGTTTGTTGGAGTTGTTCCAAATTCACTCCAGGATAAAGGCCGACCTTCCCGACCCCAGACACTCAGGGTCGGGCGAGGCGGAGTATCTCCCGACCCCAGGACTCGGGGTCGGGCGAGTCGGAGCGTCCCGCTCAGGGGTCGGACACTCCCGACCCCAGGACTTGGGGTCGGGCGAGGCGGACAACCGGGCGCATCCGACTCCGGGACGAAGTACTCAGGGTCGGGCGAGGCGGAGTTCCATCCTCGCCGGGACCAAGAGTCCGCACAGCTTAATACCCCCTGTCTAGGGTTTTGGTACTATATATACATACACCCTTGCTAGGGTTTCGGGGAGATTATCAGATTCTCTTGTAAGCCGCCACAGGCGTGTAACCCTAAACTCTTGAGATAGTGAGATTGTTGCCGGCTGGTGCCCGTGGTTTTTCCTCTTCACATCGAAGGGGTTTTCCACGTAAATCGTGTGTCTTCTTTGTGGTTTGATTCTTTACTTCATATCTTCATACGTCATTCATAACAGGTACCCAATCAGCCAATTAAGCACAGCACGGGATTAAGATAAGGCGACCCCCTCTCTCCACTGCTGTTCGTAATAGCAATTGACCCGTTGCAAAGAATGTTGGAATTAGCAACTGAATTAGGAGTCCTCAGCATGATCCGCGAACGGGCACTGTCATGCCGTATATTGATGTATGCGGACGATGCGGCGATGTTCATGGAGCCAAGAAAGGAGGAAATTGATGTGTTGGTTGACATAATACGTATGTTTGGAGAAGTGACAGGACTGAAAACGAACTTCCACAAGTCTACCACTATACCCATCTGTTGTGAGGGCATTCAATTGAGGGAGGTATTGCACAATCTTCCGGCGAAATTTGGCATGTTCCCTATCGAATATCTAGGTCTGCCGTTGTCTACTGTGCGTGTAAAAGTGGTCGACTTCCAACCTCTACTAGACAAGGTTATTGGCAAGCTTAACAGTTGGAGCGGCAGAAACGTGACGATAGCTGGACGTCTCACACTTGTTAAATCAGTATTGACCTCGTAGTCTGTATATCTACTCACGGCATTACAAGCCCCCAAAGAAATCATGAAGCACATCGATGCTAAATGGAAACAGTTCCAATGGGCGGGATCGGAACCGATAACAGGAGGGAAGGGTAAAGTCAATTGGACATGATCAGCAAGACCACATAACCGGGGGGGGGGGGGAGGGCCGGAGGGGGGGGGGACTAGGAGTGCTACACCTTGGAAAATTCTCCTGAGCTCTACGACTTCTCCCGAGCTCTACGACTTAGATGGCTATGGCAGGAATGGATGAATGGAGGGCCGCAGTGGGAGGTGCCATATCCCCTGCTCTCAAACTGACTGTAAATTATTTGCCACAGCTACAAAGATTACAACTGGGGATGGAAAAAAGACATCATTCTGGCACAGCGGCTGGGTGGATGGTCAGTGGCCGAGGGACCTAGCGCCCAACTTGTATAGCATCTCCAGCAGAAAAAACAGATCCCTCCATGACGTGGTGATGGGCGACACATGGATTCATGATTTAAATCTTTTGCAACGTGGGTTTTCGGTATCTCATTTTATCGAATACTACCGCTTAAGGGTTGAACTAAATAGAGTGCAGTTACGCCCGGGGCTCCCAGACACCATCGTATGGAAGCTCACAACAAACGGACAGTACTCTTCACAATCGGCATACCGGAGACAATTTATAGGATCAACAACGACCAACTTGGAGAATCTCATCTGGAAGACATGGGCACCTCCCAAATGCAAATTCTTTAGCTGGCTCGCTATCCAAGACAGAATATAGACATCCGATAGACTACAGAGGCGAGGATGGCCTAGTAGTATGCATTGTGCGCTATGTACCACAATACAAGAGACCAGCCTCCACCTCTTTACGGAATGCAACTTTGCGAGGACAATTTGGGCGGAGATGTCTATATGGACAGGATGTGCTAACTTATTCCCGTATACCTGGGGAGGACATGACTCCATCTATAGTTGGTGGACAGCCCTGGGAGCCGCTAACATGGCATATAAAAAAGGATTGAGGAGCCTTATTATTTTGATCCTATGGGAGATTTGGTCGCAACGAAACGCAAGAATTTTCAAACATAAAGAGCAAATAGCATAGCAGGTATCCAAGAAGATTAAAGAGCAAGCAACTATGTGGATTGCAGCGGGAGCTAAGCATTTAGAGGCTTACATTTCAGCAGTGTGATATCTGTAGATGCATACTATTAGAGTCTCCGTGTTTCTCTAGAAGGATGTAAAGTATGTACAATGTACAGTTTTTTTTATTCCGCCCATCGGGCATTCCTCTTTTTTAACTCGTTTAAAAAAAAATCTGTCTATACCAAGCAAGGACGCGCTCCTTCTCGGTGGTGTTTATTTACCTGGCATGGACTAAGCCGTCGTTGTCGGCTAGCTCCCTGTACTTGTCCTTCCTGGTGAAGCCGGTGCACTGGTACGAGAGCGTGGAGGCTATGACCTTCTGCACGTAGTTGGCCACCTCATGGCTGGACTTACCGCCACCGCAGGTGAGGTCTGCCGGCAGCTTGTCGAGGAACGTGACCGTGTACACCGGCCTCGGGTTCATGGAGAAGTAGAAGGGGTCCATCCCCTTCCAGCCCCTCGCCGTCGTGCCGTGGAACATGCTCATCCGGCACTCCACCGCCACCGGCACGATGTCGTCGGTGAGCTCGGCGAAGAGCGCCGAGAACCGCAGCAGGAACGGCTCCCGGCACGTGGTCCCCTCGGGGCAGACGGCGAGGTCGCCCTCGGACAGCACGGTCCTGATGGTGGCGGCGTCGGCGGCGCGGTCGCGGGTGAGCCGCACGGTGCGGATCGGGGACAGGAACTCGGAGAGGCGGGAGATGGAGTAGGTGACGGTGGCCACGGGCCGGCCGAGCGCGACGGAGAGGAAGATCGTGTCGAGGAGCGTGCGGTGGCAGCAGGCGAATAGCACGCCGCCCGTCGCGCCGCCACCGTGGCGCGGCGGCGGCGGCGGCGACCCCCGCACGACGACGCGTACGCCCAGCGCGTGGAGGGCGACGTGGAGCCACCGCATCGGGAGGAGCGCCGACGCGGCGAAGCGGACGAGCGAGAGGAGGAGGCCGACGGGGAGCCACAGCAGGGTGAGCAGCGCGACGAGCGGGGTCGGGCGCTGCACGAGGCGGCCGTCGTGGAAGACGATCCGCTTCGGCAGCTCGTCAGCGCGCACGGCCTCCACCGGCGTCCGCGGCACGAGGTAGGCCTCCTGCATGAGCATGATTATAAGCCATCTGTGTTTAAGAAGGTAAAGTTGTTTGCCAAGTACAGTAATGACCTACTTAATTACCTAAACTAATCCATCTACACGTACAGACTTGTACGATACTACGATCTATTTATTCATGCTAAATGGATGTGGGTGTGACGACTCAACAAGGTTTTCGAACTGGTTTGGTCAAACGCTTGCAATCATCATTTTTTTTAAGGACGAGGTTTTCACCTTTTAGCGAGTAAGCTGATGCACCTCTCTGTAAAGGGTTGTAGTAGCAAATTGTGTGAGGAGAAAAATATGCAGAGAATTAATCTAATCTCCTTGTTCACCAGGTTACAAAAGATTTGTACTGGCGGCTAAAAGAGCTCTGTGCTGACGGTTAAAAGGGTTCTGTGCTGGCGGGGCAACTTTAAGCTGAGCACCTAAAAAGTTGTAGTAGCAAATTATGTGAGAAGAAAAATATGCAGAGAATTAATTAATTTAGTCTCCTTGCTATTGCTGCCTCCGCTACTCCTATCTTCCTAGCATTGGCAATCTTAATCTCAAACCCTAACTCAACGGGAAGCAGGCCGGAATTAAAGAAACTTTAGAGCGAGGATGATCGAGTTGAATATGCAGGATGATGTGACCTTGCAGATGCGCATGAAGGCGTAATCCGACTTCCCATCGCCCAGCCCGACGTCCGGCATCTCACCGTGCCCGACCATCTCCCTGAGCGCCTGAGCCTTCCTCTCGCCGACGAGCACGCCCCAGCGCGCGTCGACCCACCCAGTGGCGCGCCCGCGCCACGTCGCGAGCTCCGTGCCGGCGACGGCGTCCGCGCCCAGGCAGCCCCGCAGGAACGGTTCCGCCATGACCCGCGGCGTGGCGGTGAGCACCAGCCGCCTGCCCCCGCCGCACGCCGCGAAGACGCGCCACGCGGCCGGGTGCACGTCGGCGGCGTAGAACCTGGGCAGCACGGCGCGCGCCGCGGACTCGACGTCGGCCACGCGCGCCCCCGCCGTGGCCGCGAACACCAGCACCCGCACCCCCGCGGCGGGCGACGACGCCAGGCGGGACAGCGCCGCCGCCAGCGGCGCCAGAAGCAGCAGCAGCGCAAGGCGCGGCGCGCCGCCCGTCTCGTAGGCGACGAGCGCGTAGTATGGGAACGCGCTCCGGGAACGGAGCAGAGTGCCGTCGAGGTCCGCCGCGACCGTGGACTCCGTCCCGAGGCGCGATGCATCGCACTTGTCCACCGCCGGGAACGGCGGCTCCCCGACACCCGACGCCATCGATCGCGCTGTGGTATAGCTCAGCTGCCTCGCGCGCGGCGTCGTGTCTTGGGCTCTTGGCCGTGGCTGCGATCCAGTTTGTTGTGCTGGGGGTTTTATAGCGGCGCGCGGCGTGAATACGCGATGATGTGGGCTGCGCGGCGTGCGGGGAGGGCGGGCGACAGCATGACGGTTCGTTGGTGAGCGGTAAAAGGGCGGAAAGGATTTGGAGGATCCACATCATCGTGGAGCTAGCTGCAAACCTCCATCGTGAAACAGTGATCATACTACTACTCATCACGTTTTTTGAAACTTTTTTTTAGTAGGATTGTGCCCGTACGGTTGCTACAGGCAACTGTATATTTATAGTGCAAGACATGAAGCATTCAACAAGACAATAGTAATGTGAAAATAAATAGAAATATTAAAAACTATAGTACAGTATTTACTCCGGTTTGAAAATTAGTGATTACATTCGTAACGTCTTGCGAGTGCCTTGCTAGTACAGTGACTGAAAATCTGAAAATTTCTGGGTTGCATGTTCCAACTTGATATAGAACACACTTCAAGCAGCACCACTAAAACATGACTGAAGCTGCATGAAGTGCATAGCCAGTTGTCGTGTATTCTAACTGCTCTCAGTGAGTGGCAAAAACTACAGCAACAAGAGTCCAAAGTCTAGATTCATATGTAAAAGATACAACCCCTAATAATGATAGCAATTGATCTATCTCTACTTGAAGTCTATGCACCACGAGCCACAGCTTATGACCCATCAGCGGCTTCGGGCATGCCAAGCACAAAACACGTTGGTTAACAATTATTATGTGAACACAAAATGCAATAGTGGTTTCGAATAAAACTACAACACAAGTTCAATAAAGTTTCGAGGATTGGTTAGTCGATAAACTCATGTGGGAAAACCTGTAAGCAAGGAGAGGTTACGAATCGCATTTCCATAAGACAATTTATGCCTGGCACATGTTTTTTCAATAAATGAGAAACATCACCATTTCACATGTTGCATATGCTGCTAAGGACATTGGTTTTAATATGCATAATAGCTAGAGGTTGAACAGCCAAAATCACCACCATCCTACCTACCAACCACTACGGATCAACAGAAAGACACTTTGATAGAGATGGCATGAGACAAATATATATTGTACCTCTCAATTCCTTCTTCAACTTGCATTCTGATAAATTGACCAACTGTTACTTTAGAACCAACCTCCTTTGACAAGTCATTCAGCACGGTGTTGGGGACCGCCCCACAACGCACCATGAACGAGGCTGGCGGGAATCCCTCCTCTTAATCGGCTCTAACCTCATCACTCTCCCTCTTTATGAGGCTAACAATTAATCGAAGTCAACTAGTGTGAAGATGTATATTTTGTGATTTTGCGGGCAAGGAACCGCGAAGTAAAAGCCCTCACAAAGCTCCCAGCAGTTTAACTTCGGGGAGGTTCCGTGACCAGAAGCCGAAGTTAAATGACTTCGACCGAAGAGGATGGAAAGCTCACGGAGTCCAGCTCAGCTCCGACGAAGCTGATGAACGGGAAAGGAAATGATGAAGACAACCCCTGGGGCCACAATGCAGTAGGACAATTTTGTAATAGTAATCTTGGCAAGAGGGTCAAAAGTGTAATCCCACTGTGAAAGCGACATCTTGAACAGAGGCCAAGTTACTGTCCTGTACGGAATATACTAGGGATGTAGTTGTTGGGTATGGGCATAACGGGAATGTGGAAATGTAACTTTATGGCCCTATAAAGGGAGATGAATCGTCCCTCCCTCGAGACAGGCATTAATCACTGATAGGTTAGCTGCTGTCATATTCACTTGAATGGCCACCGTCTGCGTTTGTCGTGACCTCCTAACTATTGCTTGGGTGAACCCCAACACACGGTCTGATAAGAATGACACAGGGAAGTAAAGCTATCAGAGAAACAATTCTGAGTACGTCATCAAATAAGTAAAAGATTCTATCGGACTACCTTAATGTTTGTGCTGTCATTTAAAATATATTTTTGCTCCATGAGCACAACTTCTTCAAAGTACTTCCTCAATCGACCTTCCACCATCTGATCCATAGCCATTTGGGATTTCCCTGAACTTTCAGCCTAGAAATGTTACAAGTCGTCATGCCATTTCATTTCTAAACTAACTTGGCATGATCAAAGGTGAAGGATTGACGCTATGACATGAAGGACAAGAGTGCTAAGAAAGTGTGGCATGCTGCATGCTTGCCACAGCCATGTCAGCAAACCAAACATAGTCTTAGAGAAGTCAAACATTCCAAACTTGAGTGTGGCAATGTTTCATCATGAACCAAAAATGCTGGAGGAAGAGTGGTATGAATCAAAAGTGTACCTGAGTTCGGAATATGTCATGCTCATTTTTAAGAGCTGCAGCAGAAACCAGTTCTTTTGATAAGAATAAAGGCTTTGCTGCAACAATATGCATTGCAATAGACGACCCAACTGTTTTGAGAGCATCAAGGAGAGCACTGCTATCTTCTGCTTCTAGTGTGACCAATCCAGCAATACGACCCAAACCTAAAGAAAAAAGGAATGCTCTGTTATCTGAATATTTCATCCTTATTCCTGATAAAATTTAAAAAACTAATATTTAGGATCAAAAGGCAAAAATAATTCACCAGGACCCTAAGAATATAAAACCATCTTTGCCAATGATGAATCCTGCATGGTGGACGAAAATGGAAAATATAAAATAATTTAAGATAAAAATCGTGTACATGTTGTACAATAATAGTAGGCTTATGTTAAAGGAACATCACACAGTCCAATGAAATAGCACAACTGAAAATGAGGCGAGCATAATCTACTTTACATAAGTGTGACACCCAACTGTGTGCAGAAACCAAGCATGGACATGGACATGGCTTCCGTCTCCACCAAATCCTCCCCTTTCAAGGTGCGTCTCCTAGGCCCAGTCCCGGTTGGATTATTTGGTTGTTGCCTCAAACATTTGTGCATTGTTGCCTCAAACATTTGTGCATGCACTCCTCTGAGCTCCTTGCTTCCTATCATGCACACAACAAACATTATGAATTAAAAAAACCAAAACGATCAATAATTTGAAATGAAAGAATTACGGGATATCTTTGACATGATGCTCGCTCACATCTAACACCTCGACAGCTCCTTGCTGAAAACTGATTCACCCTGCTTCTGCTTCCAGTGATTCTCAAATAACCTTCTCTGTGAGCTCCCTTGGAAGACCTTGAACGCTAGCCGCCGTACCGACCTGGGCAATCAATCAGAAAATTACAAGGAGAACATAACAAAGGACTGAATTCACTGTTTTTCACAAGTTCTTTGATGAATGGCAGTACTGATGGATGTGCCAGCTTAAGCCCTCCGGTGATGCAGGTCATGTCGGCTTGATTAACCTGAAGATACCATTACACAGGCGCTCTTCTCTAACTCATATAGTTTGTTTATAGACTACAGATTTGCAATTGTAGGGTGTCGAGGCTCACCACTCTGTTGATGAACTCGTCCGGTATGTGCTAAAACTTGATCTGCAGGACAAAACTGATGCCAATGTGGTTCGTCTCCGTTCGGGTCGTGAGTGCCGCCACCGCCGCCTCCGCTCCTCAGGGAAGTACATAGCATATACCATAGAAATTGTCAAACAAAGAGGGAGGAACCGAGGAAGTGTAGGTGTTGATCGCGCGTGAGAATTGGCCATCCCATTTTGAATCTCGGCAGGATGATCGGATGCGATGGTGTGGCGATTGAGGACGCGATGGTGTGGTGATGGACCACTGGCACGATTGGTGGGACGTGAGGGGAAGGAAGTGAGGGGCAGCGGCGGAGGGGAAGAATGTGAGGGGCAGCGGCAGCAAGGAAGGGGAGAGGCGAGAGGCACGAATCAATCGTAAGGTGGAAAAATATTTCTGTATGCGAAGGGACGTTCAAAGCGCGCGGAGGGGGTTCCTTTGATCGTAGGGCGCAGAGATCCTCATTGCCGCTTCTGTCGGGCACGAAGGGCTCCAAATCGATGGAGCGCGGGATGATGGAGTGGAGGAACTGCGACGTACGACGTTTCGTCGCCTCTTTGCGTTGTTTAGGAGGAGTAGAGATAAAACTTTTGTCAAATCTTTTGCCGTCCTGAACTGGGAAATACAATGGAGTGGACAAACACAAATAGCAAATAGAAAGCATGGCAACAACTCTATTATTTCCTCATTCTAACCAAATTCTGCTGCAATTAATACAAATATACACTCAAAATGATAAATGTTACAAGGATTATCTAGCAATTTTTAGATCTCACTATTCAAAATATATTAATTGAGTTCAAATCCTTTTTCTCTTTGGCTCACTATCAGTGGCTCATATATATGACCCCCACATGACTGCGAGGACGGGTAATTGCCCTGCATAAGATAGCAGTAATATTACAAAAAGAAAATCACTACATGTCTCGATAACAGTACTCTTATGTTTCCTTTGATGCAATGGATCAGAAGATCATAGAAACATGTTTCATCCTTCGTATAGCTCTTGCAACATCTCCTCCAGCTCTTGAGGGGTGAAACTGCTTCCAAGGGTCCAAACAGTACAAGTAGTATTAGAATCCCTCAAGTATTCTGTCAATCCTGAGACGACCACCTCCGTGACAGCTCTCCGCGGGAGGTCTTATGTAGAGCAAACGATGTATTTAAAAGGTGCCACATCAATAATGCAGGATAAATATTAGATATGTAAACCCAATAAAGTTGTTACTTTATTTCTCTTAGACAATATTAGTTAGCTCTTTTATGATGAAATGCAATGAATAATATGAAGCCCTAACTATTATTCTGTTACATCACTCTGATTAGGGTCATTATTCGGGAAAGCATTGCTTTGTCGAGTAATTATCCTTAAGGCATTTTTACTCGGTAGTGAAAATGCGGGGCGTTACACTTTGCCAGCCGCCAAATCGCACAAGCAAGACAGTCCTGCACTTTTGCTCCCCGTCTCCGGCGGCGGCGAGGGTCGCCCGTTGATATGCGCCGGCGGGTTTCCTGTGCCTGGCGCTATGGCATCCACCTTCCCTCGGGAGTCCCAACGTTACTGCCGTGACGGTGGTGGCGGTCCTACGCTGCCCGAGATAGGCATCGACGTTGAAGAGGATACAGTCAGGCTGAGAGGAGGATGAGGTAGGCATGGCCGGCGGAGGGGAGCTGCACGCACCGCCGGCGGATTGTCTTGGCGAGAGAGAGAGAGAGAGAGAGAGAGAGAGAGAGAGAGAGAGAGAGAGAGAGAGAGAGAGAGAGAGAGAGAGAGAGATTGTTTCGGCCAGAGTTGGGCTAATGGGCCAGATTAGCATTTGCCCGGGTCCATGTTGCCAGAAACAGAGTAGAACAGAGCAAAACAGAGTAGGACCTTTGTGGTTGTGGAACAGAAAAGGAAGTGTTTGCTCGCTGCATTTAGAGTGTAGCATCAGAGTGCTCAGGTTTCGATATGTCAAGCTACTGTTACATTTGGAGCAGAAACTCGCACATTTTACACCGAGCCCTGCCCTGCGGATCGCAAGTTATGCTAGCATGACTCAAGCAAGTGGTTGCTGCAAATCGATGGCTAACATCGTAAAGGAAAATGCACATGAGCAGGTGCACTAGCGGAAAAAAGTATACAGCAACTGAGCAACAGGAACTTGACACTTGACAAGTATAGATTTGATGAAGTGCAAGGACTGTACACAGCAGCGAATACAAACATGTAGTGCTTCAGCGTTTCGTCAAGTCGTTCGAAGTAGTATATATCATCTCATTTCAAACCGGAATGGAACAATGAACACAGATGGAAGCAGAAGTATCGGTTAAACGTCTGATAACTACTCATTTCTGTGGTGCACTGGTTTATCCTTCAAATAACTCCTTCAGCATCTCTTCCAGCTTCTCCGGATTTACTTTTGATGAGGAGCTTACACCATTATCCTCCAAGAACCTTGTCAAGGCAGAAATGACTTTGTCGACGATGGCCGTCTCAGCTCTCTCCTCAGCTCCGGGTCTGGAACCTTCCAGAGCTTCTGTGCGGCGTATGTCTTCTCAAAGTTTGACTCGAACTTATGCAGTGACGAGCACCTCATGAAGCAACAAAGTGTGTGACTGTGCAAGGGCTTGAGCACCGGCGTCCAGGATGCTTGCAGATACCTACTTATGTAGCCGTCGATCCTGCGAGCCAGGGCTTGCATGGGGGCATCCAAAAGCTGATTTGTACGAAGCTGATGCCACACGAAGTAGGAATTGTTGAGCAAGAACAGGAACCTGAGGCTCTGATCCGGGAACGACTGCGACACTCTGGTGAGCTTTTCCTCTAGGGAACGCATCATCAGCATGATCAGGTGGATGGAGGAAGTGGCATTCTCATCGTCTGGGACCGGGGCTTCAACGTCATCACCATGGAGACATGCTTCAAGCACAATAGGCAGATCCACTAGTCTGTCGTAACTGGCCGACGACAGCACGATGATGTAGCTTATTACGGAGCGGGTTACCTTGTGGATGTCAGGTGATGGATCGAGTCCAGATGTGGAGTAGTCGTGCTTCAAGGACATGGTGGATTGAGTCCTGATGCAGTCTCTTGTGTCCCGTATGGCCTCCTCCAACTTGTCCAGCTTTGCGAACACAAGCCTGCTCATCTCGCCGCTTATCCTTGTAGCTTCTGCTGCGTCGGATGAGGAACACAGCCATGAGTCCCAGAGCTGCACCAGTTCTGAGGCCTCGGAGAGAGCGTCACGGACTTGTATCAGCGTCTGGAACTTGTGCGCTGATGTCACGGCGCCTCCATGGCCAGGATGGTCGTCGTCGTCGCTGCTAGGATTACTGATATCCAGTGCAACAACGATGTCAACAAAAGGGAGCAGCTGCATGAAGGTTGCCGCGACAAATCGCACCAGTTCAGAAGCAGATGGCCAGCCAGCAGCTGCTTCCTCCTCCTGGGGACAGCACCATCCAGTAAAGCTGACGATGGATCTGTTGATCATGTGTAGAGCCAGGGCCCAACTGTGTGCAGTACATCGGAGTCGCCGCGAGCTCGAGATGAATTTCCTCCGTTTAGATGCCTCCAGTTCGGCGAGGTGGAGAACAAAGCTGACGCGCACCTCCGAGAGCCATTTGTCCATGGCCGCGCCACGGAACCGATGGATCAGGTCCCTGATGTGCTCCCGTGTCTTCACCTTGTCTTCGTCCGTGAGTCTTTCTTGACAGACCTCAGCATCTTCTACTTCCACGACCGGCGGCGCTGCGGCGGCGTGCGCCAGAGACAGAAGCGGATTGCCGGAAACACGACCTGCCACAGCATGTGGATAGGAGGCGGCGGAGCTGCTGGTTGTGTAGGTGGTGGTCGAGAGGGAGGCAGTACCTGAAGTGGTGCTGCTCATCTGATTTGGGTGAAAATAAGTTTGCCGCACCTGCACAGGATCGCCGGCGCCGCCGCCTTCTTCTTTCTCGGTGGATGATGAGACCCTCGACCTCCATGTTCTCCACCAGCCAGCAGCCGCCATGCCAGTGAGCTAGGACTAGGGACGCTGCAAATGTCGAGGGAACTAACCGATCGATCCACAACGTGCAGGATCAATAGCGCGTTCTTGACTTGACCTGGCAACTGTACGTGACTGGCCTTACTTCAAAAAAAATGCACGGCCGTGTGCGCAACGGCAACGCATTGCTGACTTGAATGTCTACGATCTATCTCTCCTCTTTGGCTCTTTCTTCTAGTGGTCGCCACCGAAATTTGCTTGCTACTCCCTCCGGTCATGAAAGATGGAGATTTTGGAATGCATGGCTAAAAACACTCAGACGTTTCCGTTAGCTGAACAGGGCAACTGTCTACACTTCAGTTTGACTTGTCTAGCACAAGGGCTCATCACTTTGTAACTTCTCGGCATCTGTGGAAAAAGATCTGGTGGGGACACTCATCCCCTCCGTCGCTTTCATTAAAAAAAACTTCAGTTTGATAGTAATTCATAAGTGATTTGTCAAATCTAACAACACTAAGATTAAATACCCCTCCACTAACAAAACAAAAGTTTCAAGTTTGTCAGTTCCCAACCTTTATGCCTTGCTACTTTCAAGGTACAAGCACAGTTTTTTTCCCCTCCTCCAGGAAGAGTTTGCCTTCAACTTCCCAGCATAAGTTACTTGAGCTTAATTACAAGGGATGTTTTTGTTTTATCTAGTTGGTCCACTCCAGAGGAAAATAGCGGCTTTGGCGAAAGATGTCGACTTTGAGAAAAAAACCCAGGTTTCACTGGAGCTTACCTTCAAAACTTGATGGATGGGGCTGCCATTCTTGCTGCTCGTCATGATCTTAACGAAATAAGCAAAAATGAGATCTCTGATGCTCGTCTGGATTGTACTTATACAGCAGAAGCTATCTTGTGAACCAAATGGATGTAGCCCATTGGTGGCAGGTGTGGTTTCCATGAAAAGTTTTGTTCATTCTTGCATCTGCTAATTGCTTCTGTTTTGCAGAGTGATGACCTGTGTGAGCTAGCACGGTTTTTAGAGCTGCTGAAGAGGTGATCTTCGGCCAAGAAAGCGTGAATAAAGGAGCTTCCAATGACTTTATGCAGGTGTCACGTGTCGCAAGACAAATGGCTGAAAGATTTGGATTCAGTAAGAAGATTGGACAAGTTGCGATTGGGGGACCTGCTGGAAGCCCTTTCTTGGACAGCAGGCGTACCCCATTCGAAACTGAAATGGATTTACAAGAAGAATCATGTGTTGTGGCTTTTTGCTGGTAGTCTAAGTACCGCATCTTTGTATCCTTTGGCTGTTTGTATTCCTACGGCGAGTAGTCTAAGAATCATGATTTGGTAGTCTAATTTGTGGTCACTTCAAGGCCTGATCTTTTTATCCTTCATCTAAAAAAAATGTTAGCCTGAAATCAATAACCTGTGAAAAATTAAATAATGAACTAGGCGTGGAGACTTGAACAATGGCAACATATATGCCAAAAAAAAAAATCTTGTCCTCATTTGCTTGGTGTGCAGAAATGTCCACCAGCCTCTAGGTAAGGTCATTCTACATGTTCAGGAGTGCCCACTTACCTTAATGCCGCTGCATCCTGGGCCCCCAGTCATCTAATGTTTTCCACCTCTCTACTGCCAATTCTGTCATCATCGATGCATCCTGTTTGGTGTGAATAGGCAGGCACCTATCTCATTTTGTGTGTCTGCTGCTAGAGCCTGGATCCCTGGTTGCCCTACCTAACATGATCTGAGTGTCATATGTCGGTAAACAGAGAGATAAATGGGGAGCTCAGCTTGTAAGAAACCACATTGATGTAGCCAAGTATGTTTCTGCATGCTTGTATTGTTTTCTTCTCAGTAAAAAGCATCTCCTGACATTTGAGCAAGTAAAATGCTACCGCCTAGTGTTACAATTACAACACAACCTGTTGATCTGATTAGTAAGGCACATACTTTGTGTCTGCTGCAGCTATACACAGATCCAATTGATTTTTGAGAAATGTCAATCTGGGAGGCTTGATTTGAAGATAGAGAGAAGAGCATATGAATATCAGTGGTGCTAGTACAAGACTGCAAGTCAGAAGCTTCTGGGTTTCAGACTCGAACTTGGACAGTGGGAAGTAGTAGTTTCTCCGCAGGCACAGAGGTGTAGGATTGAGCAAGCATGACAGCACCGGTGCCCAAGATGCTTGTAGATAGCTCTTGGCATAGCCCCTGATTTTGCGAGTGATTGCTACCAGCCTTGTTGGCAAGCTTTTCTTCAAGGTAAGTCGCCATCTCCGTGATCAGACTGTCCAAGGGTGGTACATCTCCTTCACCTCCTTCCTCACAAATACTTGGCAGTGTTACGAACGGCGTATGGAATATGAAGTAAAGAATCAAACCGCAAAGGAGACACACGATTTACGTGGAAAACCCCTTCGATGTGAAGGGGAAAAACCACGGGCACCAGCCGGCAACAATCTCACTATCTCAAGAGTTTAGGGTTACACGCCTGTGGCGGCTTACAAGAGAAACTGATAATCTCTCTCTCTGTCGCATGAAACCCTAGCAAGGGTGTATGTATATATAGTACCGAAACCCTAGACAGGGGGTATTGAGCTGTACGGACTCTTGGTCCCGTGCGAGGATGGAACTCCTCCTTGTCTGATCCTGGGTCCTTCGTCCTGGAGTCGGATGCGCCCGGAACTCCGCCTCGCCCGACCCCAAGCCTGGGGTCGGATGCGCCTGACCCCTTGAGGGTGGATCTCCGACTCGCCCTACCCCGAGTCCAGGGGTCGGGAGACGCTCCGACTCGCCCGACCCCGAGTCCTGGGGTCGGGAGATCCTCCGACTCGCCCGACCCCAAGTCCTGGGGTCGGGAGATAGTCCGCCTCGCCCGACCTTGAGTGTCTGGGGTCGGAAAGGTCGGCCTTTATCCTGAAGTGAATTTGGAACACCTCCAACAAACTCCACCTTGAGACAAATTCATCTTGTATCATCAACCCTTCATCCTGAACAGAACAAAGACAGAAAAAACCACTGGTGCCAACAATAGTCTCTTGGACTATCCGATTAAACCAACTAAGCCTGAGCACAGCTCAAACTTAGTAACAGGAACAGGCTTTGTCATCATATCAGCAGGATTATCATGAGTACTGATCTTGCATACCTTCAGCTTACCTTCTTCAATCACATCACGCACAAAATGATACTTGATATCAATGTGCTTAGTTCTTTCATGGAACATTTGGTCTTTAGTGAGGTAAATTGCACTTTGACTGTCACAGTGCAAACTTATGCGAGATTCAACTCCACAAAGCTCGGCGTACAAACCTTTCAGCCAAATCAATTCTTTGCACGCTTCACAAATCGCCATATATTCTGCTTCAGTAGTAGACAAAGCAACAACCGACTGTAAAGTAGCCCTCCAACTCACAGCACAACTGCCAACAGTAAACACATAACCTGTAAGTGATCTTCGCCTATCCAGATCAGCAGCATAATCTGAGTCCACATAGCCAATAAGACCCTCATCAGTTCTTCCAAACTTTAAACAGGAATTTGCTGTGCCTTTGAGATATCTGAAAATCCACTGAACTGCCCTCCAATGTTCTTTGCCGGGATTAGACATATATCTACTAACAAGACTCATAGCATATGACAAATCTGGGCGAGAGCAAACCATGGCATACATCAAAGACCCAACAGCACTAGAATAAGGAACCTTTGACATGTATTTAATCTCTGCATCTGTACTAGGACACTGAGCAGCTGACAACTTGAAGTGAGGTGCAATAGGAGTACTTACAGCCTTAGCATCTTGCATGTTGAAACACTGAAGAACTTTCTTGATATAATTTTGTTGACTAAGAAATAGCAAACCAGACTTTCGGTCTCTACTAATTTCCATACCAAGAATTTTCTTAGCACTACCAAGATCTTTCATATCAAAACCGCTACTCAATAGCTTCTTTAACTTATTGATTTCATTCTTACTCTTGGCAGCAATCAGCATATCATCAACATATAACAGCAAGTATGTAGGTGATCCATTAACATGCTTGATGTAGACACAGCTATCATACTTAGATCTTTTAAAACTGTGTGACAACATAAATGAATCAAACCTCTTGTTCCACTGTCGAGGGGACTGTTTCAAACCATACAAGGATCGCTTCAACTTGCACACATATTTCTCCTTGCCAGGCACTATGAAACCTTCTGGTTGGTCCATGTATATGTCCTCCTCAAGCTCTCCATGCAAAAACGCAGTCTTCACATCTAACTGCTCAAGCTCAAGATCATGTGAAGCAGCAACACTAAGGAAAGTGCGAATGGAACTGTGTTTTACCACTGGAGAGAAAACATCATTGTAGTCAACACCCGGAATTTGGCTGTAGCCTTTAGCAACTAACCTTGCCTTATACTTTGGAGGCTCGCTTGGAGATAAACCCTCCTTTCTCTTGAAGATCCATTTGCAGCGGATGGCCTTCTTATTCTTAGGCAAAGGTACAAGTTCCCATGTACTGTTCTTCTCAAGAGATTGCATCTCCTCATGCATAGCCGAAATCCAATTCTCAGTATCACCACAATGAATAGCTTCTTTATAGGTTGCTGGCTCATGAACGTTCTCCACCTGTTCAGCACAACTCAAAGCATGGTAAGACAAATTACACTCTTCAATAAGACGGTTAGGAGGTGCAACTGTCCTTTTGGACTTGCGTTGAGCAATGGGTAAATCCTCCTCTGACTGCAAAATATGAGGAGTTTGCTGAACATCATCATGAGCATCAGCCGACCTCAAGACCAAAGGGTCTGGCGCATCAGCAACATCCGACCCCGGAGCCAAGGGGTCTGGCGCAGCAGCAACATCCGACCCCGGAGCCAAGGGGTCTGGCGCAGCAGCAACATCCGACCCCGGAGCCAAGGGGTCGGGCGCATCCGACCCCGGAGCCAAGGGGTCGGGCGCATCCGACCCTGCAACCAAGGGGTCGGGCGTGTCAGCTTCATCACAAACGTTCTCCACCTGCATGCGCATACGCTGCAGTTCTTTGGCTGGGACTTGATCTGAGGGCAAGTTGTCAGTAAACATCACAGATTCATTGAAAGCAACACTTCTGCTCATAAAAGTCTTTCCTGTTTCCGGGTTCCACAATTTATAGCATTTGACACCCGAACTATAACCAAGGAAAAGACACTTAACAGCTCTAGGCTCTAATTTTCCATTATCAACGTGAGCATAAGCAGTGCATCCAAAAACTTTCAACTGTGAGTAATCAGCAAGCGTACCAGACACAACCTCAATGAGAGTTCTTTTATTTAGTGGAATAGAAGGCGACCTGTTGATCAAGTAACAGGTAGAATTAGCAGCTTCAGCCCAAAAACGCTTGCTCATCCTGGCATTAGACAGCATGCAACGGGCCTTGGATATGATGGTTCTGTTCATGCGTTCGGCCACACCATTCTGTTGTGGAGTATGGGGTATGGTGTGATGCCTAACAATGCCTTCCGATCTGCAATAATCATTAAATTCACGCGAACAAAATTCTCCACCATTATCAGTACGAAGCAATTTCACCTTCCTTTCAGTTTGCCTTTCAATCATGACTTTCCAGTCCTTAAAAGCAACAAAGGTATCATCTTTCTGTTTTAGAAAATAAGGCCAAACCCTTCTAGAGTAATCATCAATAATTGTGAGCATGTAACGAGCACCACCAAGCGAGGACTTACGGGAAGGACCCCATAAATCAGCATGAATATAATCAAGAGTACCTTTAGTGGTGTGAACAGAAGTGTTGAAACGTACCCTTTTATGCTTCCCGAAAATACAGTGCTCACAAAACTTCATTTTACTCGAAGTGCAGCCATCCAGTAGGTTTCTCCTCATCAATTCTGCCATACCATGGTGACTCATATGTCCCAGACGCATATGCCAAAGATTAGTTTTACTAGGTTCCTCATTAGTAACAGCAGCAACAGCGGAATCAGAACCAGGTAAAGTACACCCTCTAAGGACATATAACTTTGCAGAATTGAGATCACCTTTTAAGCAGACAAGATTACCTTTTGATACCTTCAGAACACCATCTGAACCGGAATATTTGTAACCTTTTGCATCAAGCGTGCTCAATGAGATAAGATTTCTGGACATCCCTGGTATATACCTGACGTTTTTCAGAGTGCGTGTCATGCTATCATGAGTCTTGATCTGAACTGATCCAATCCCCACAATGTCACACGGGCTATTATCTCCCATCCGCACAACATCCCCTTTCTGCACAGGCTTATACGAGCTAAACCAATTTCTGTTAATGCAAATATGAAATGAACATGCGGAATCAAGAATCCATTCATCATGACCAGCAACACAACCGGCAAATACCACCAGACTATCTCCAGATTCTTCATCAGACACGGCAGCAGCAACAGAGACCTTACCAGCCGACTTGTTTTTCTTCTTCTCCTTATTTTGTACTTTTCTGCAATCCTCAACAGTATGGTTTGTTAGCTTGCAATAAACATAGAATTTTTTGTTACCATGCGGCTTGGACTTTGAACGGCCTCTCCTTTCATAGTTTTTTCTTCCATCATCATTGGAGGATCTGTTATCAGTTCTGCCTCTCACAAGCAAAGCATCGCCCCTGGAGGACGACGTCCTATCATTCTGCACCATACCTTTCATCTTCTCCCATGACTGGAGAGCCTCATAAACTTCCTTTTAAGGTTAGTTCATCACGGCTCAAAAGTATGGTGTCACGAAAATTTGCATACGAAGTTGGCACAGAACATAACAGTAAAAGACCTAAGTTCTCATCATCATACTTCACCTCCATTGACACTAGATCGGCGACGATCTTCTTGAATTCACCGATGTGGCTCATCACTGAATCTTCTTCCTTCATCTTCAAGGTGAACAGCTTCATCTTTATCTGCATCTTACTGGTTAGATCTTTGGACATACAGATCGATTCCAGTTTCAGCCATAGTTCTGCAGCAGTTTTTTCTTTTAGACACTCCTGCAAAATATCGTTATGAAGATGCAACTGTATTAAGGCGAGCGCCTTCTGATCCTTGCGGATCTCTTCTGGAGTCCACTCGGCCTTCCTCTTTTTGAAGCTATCCAGCGCCTCATCATAATCATAAGTCTGCACCAGAATCCCCCGCATCTTGACTTGCCATAGCGAGAACCTCGTGTCGTAGTTCAGCAGCGGTAGATCGAACTTCATCGACGTCGACATGAAACCAAACAGCAACCAAGGCTCTGATACCACTTGTTACGAACGGCGTATGAAATATGAAGTAAAGAATCAAACCGCAAAGGAGACACACGATTTACGTGGAAAACCCCTTCGATGTGAAGGGGAAAAACCACGGGCACCAGCCGGCAACAATCTCACTATCTCAAGAGTTTAGGGTTACACACCTGTGGCGGCTTACAAGAGAATCTGATAATCTCTCTCTCTCTGTCGCACGAAACCCTAGCAAGGGTGTATGTATATATAGTACCGAAACCCTAGACAGGGGGTATTGAGCTGTACGGACTCTTGGTCCCGTGCGAGGATGGAACTCCTCCTCGTCTGATCCTGGGTCCTTCGTCCTGGAGTCGGATGCGCCCGGAACTCCGCATCGCCCGACCCCAAGCCTGGGGTCGGATGCGCCTGACCCCTTGAGGGTGGATCTCCGACTCGCCCGACCCCGAGTCCAAGGGTCGGGAGACGCTCCGACTCGCCCAACCCCGAGTCCTGGGGTCGGGAGACGCTCCGACTCGCCCGACCCCGAGTCCTGGGGTCGGGAGATACTCCGCCTCGGCCGACCCTGAGTGTCTGGGGTCGGAAAGGTCGGCCTTTATCCTGGAGTGAATTTGGAACACCTCCAACAGGCAGCGGGCCCACGGAGCCGCGATCGGGAAAGAGCAATGTCGATGGTGTCCACTATTTCAGTGAGGGCCCGGATCCAGCTCCGCACATAGAAATTATGCCCGAGCTTCCATCCAGATGCAGATGCACCATTCTCGTCAGCTTCGTGGAGGAGGAGAAGCCACTCGACGCCCAGCTCCTTGCACCACCACCTCACCAGGACACTCATGTCGCCGCCTTTCATGCTGCGGTTCGCTGACGGCGCGCCGGTAAACACCTGGATCACGCTGTTCATGCGCTTCGTCGTGTCCTCCCTGCTTTTCCGGAGCACGTCGTCCTCCAGCTCCAGGTCCAAGTGCTTGGCCGCCTCCACAGAGGTAGAGGACCAGCAGCGAGAGCCTGTAGATGCGTAGGCAGTCGACACGGTACCTGAGGAGCAGGAGCTGCTCAAGGTGCAGTAGTAGCTGCGCCGGTTCTCGTAGCTCCGAGGCCAGCTGCCGCCATCCCTTCCCTCCATGTCCACGGTAAGATTGATGTCCATTGGCTTAATTCACGGGTTCAGGGAAGAACTGGAGGGGACTCACCAAGCACTTGTGGCAGGCAGCAGCATCTCATCATCAGGTCACTACTATACAATGCCAACGTTTTTTTCAAGGACGATACGTTTCTTCTCCTTAAATTTGTTCCCTACTGAAGAGATTAAAGTTGGATCGTCAGTTTCTTGGAATAATCAAGGAAACGATCGCATATTTATTCACCTACTAAAAATTATTTTTGTAGTAGTGCGGCCTATCTCACGTGAAAAGAAAGTTTTCCTGCTCGTGGGCTGCCGCTATTGTATTCTTATTTTGTTTTTCTTTTCTATCGTCTAATAAAACTTGTGCCAAATCTTTTGCCGTCCTGAACTGGGAAATACAATGGAGTGGACAAACACAAATAGCAAATAGAAAGCATGACAACAACTCTATTATTTCCTCATTCTAACCAAATTCTGCTGCAATTAATACAAATACACACTCAAAATGATAAATGTTACAAGGATTATCTAACAATTTTTAGATCTCACAATTCAACAATTTGCCACCATATTAATTGAGTTCAAATCCTTTTTCTCTTTGGCTCACTATCAGTGGCTCATATATATGACCCCCACATGACTGCGAGGACGGGTAATTGCCCTGCATAAGATAGCAGCAATATTACAAAAAGAAAATCACTACATGTCTCGATAACAGTACTCTTATGTTTCCTTTGATTGCAATGGATCAGAAGATCATAGAAACATGTTTCATCCTTCGTATAGCTCTTGCAACATCTCCTCCAGCTCTTGAGGGGTGAAACTGCTTCCTAGGGTCCTAACAGTACAAGTAGTATTAGAATCCCTCAAGTATTCTGTCAATCCTGAGACGACCTTCTCCGCGACAGCTCTCCGCAGGACTTCCCTCAGGTCAGGGTTCGGAACCTTCCAGAATTTCTGGACCTCGTAGGTTTTCAGAAACTCTGAGTCGAATTTAGGCAATGGGGAGCAATATCTTCCCAACCGAAAAGGTGTATGGCTAATATGCAAGCATAACAGCACTGGTGCCCAAGACACTTGCAGATAGTACTCTATAGTGTTCTTTATTTTGCGAGTGAGGACTGGAATACTGAAGCTGAGACTACTCATTGGATTTGCACTAAGCTGCTCCATCAGATAGTACAAATTGTTGATCACGAAAAGGAATCCAAGGCTGTTATTTGGGAATAACTGCGAAATTCTGCCAAGCTTTTCTTCTAGACAAGACGCCATCTCTAAGACCATGCTGTCCAACGGTGGTATGCCTCCATTCTGAGGCGCATACTCACCGTACCTAGCTGCTTCAGATACAATTGGAGCCACTGACGAGTAATTAGCCTGCAGGAATCCCATGTAGCGTGTTACGGATCGAGTGGCTTTGTGAATGCCCGATGATTCTGGTGGATCCTGAGTTTCCAACAAGTCGTTGCCATCCTCCTCCATGATACGAGTGAAAACCTGCTGCATTGCGCTCCATATGGCCTCACCCGTCTTGCCCTCCTTTGCTGCCAAGAGGCTGATTATGTCGCGCTGTATCCTGAAAACGTCTGCAGATGCGGGTGAGTAGGATGACAAATGGATTTGATGTAAGGCCTTGGACAGAGCACCACGAACACCTAGCAGGGTATTGAGCTTCTCGTACGGTTCTTCCTGCACCCCATTGGTAGCAACAACTTCAGTACCAACTACGGAGTCAACAAACGCGAGCATTCTCAACATGGCTTGTTGGAAAAATTGTGCAAACTGGAGTTGGTCCGGAATACGCCGAGCCTCAGGCTCTTTCTCGCAAGCACGGGGCAGGCCCACGGTATTGGTCCGGAATAGCTTGTTGGTCACTCTCCGGAACAGCTTGTTGGTCACCCTCCGTAACAGGAACTGATCATCAGCAACAGCTTGTCCTTCCTCAGAAATAATGGGCAGACCCATGGACATGGAGCCGCGTTCGGGAAACAGTGACGCTGTGGAGCGGATGGTTCGGACGATTTCCGCGAGAGCCCGGATCCAGCTCCGTGCGTCGAAACTATGCTCGAGTTTGAGTTTCCCTGCAGCTGCAGGTGCATCATCATCATCAGCGAGGGGGAGGTGGAGAACCCATCCGACGCCCAGCTCCGAGAACCACCTCTCCAGGACCCTCATGTCGCCGCTGCAATTCGCCAACAACGGCGCACCAAATAATTCTTGGACCAGGCTTTCGATGCGCTTCATCTGCCCCTCCTCCGATTCTTCCCAGGACACGTACTCGCCATCGTGGATCTCCAAGTCCAAGATTATAGAGGAAAGGCGAGAGCCGGTGGATGCGTAGGTAGTAGAGACGGTACCTGAGGAGCTGCTAATGGCACAGGAACTGGATCCGCCATCCCTGCCCGCCATGGCCATGCTACCTTGCAAGTTGCAACTGGCGGTCTGCAGAGAGCGTTATCCTGATCGAGTTTGAGCCGATGTCCGTTGACTTGACTCGCCGGTTTGTGGAAGAACTGAACAGGGTACTCACCGGCCAGGCAGCAACATCCCATTATCAACAATGCATGCGGATGTTCTTCAAACACGTGTTCCCAACGTCTTTTTTTTAAGAGAAAAAGAAACTTCGTGTTCAGTGTCTAAATTGGACTGCAAGCTTGGACCTTTTGTGGAACCGTGCAAAGGTTTTCCTCCAGTGAAGAGACCGTCTCTATGATCAGATTGGTAAGATGGCTCGATTTTTCACTACTAGACGTATACTCCCCACGGAGAAATGCGTTATGTAAAATGCAATTCACTGACACGAACACGTATGGACAACGCAAAATGTTTCAACAATTGGTACATGTGTATGTGCTGTTACAGGTAATTAGCGGAATCTTGCTGATATGGATAATTAACCACCAAGAACTGAATCTTGTTTTTTTTTAAAAAAAATCACGTTCATCTTGGTCAGACCACAACACGGTAAGCAGAGGGAATCACCGAAACAGAGTAGAACAGAGCAAAACAGAGCGAGACTTGTTTGCTGCAAGGATATGATATGCACGGTAGCTACAAATTCATGATTAATGACCAATCTTTGCCAAGGAGAATCCAATATAATTGTATTATTGCAGTAATCACATACACAAGCATATGCATTAACCTTCATTACCATAAAGCATAAAGCATAAAGCATTTTTAATGAAAATCGCAGCGTAAAGATTAGTCTAAATAACTATGCATTAACCTTCATTACCATCCACCTAACACCTAATTAGAATTATTCATCTGTGGAATGACAATCCAGAAGGCTTGTTTTCAGATAAATAAAATCTTACATAAATGGCGCTAGTACTATACAAGCTTTTAGGGCAGAATGTAAGACAGCACTCAGCTGTTCCAGATTTGTTTATAAGAAGCCAAAAAGGTCCTAAAATACTAGTTAAATGAAAATTGGAACACGTTAAATTTTCGTCTGCTACAAGCAATTCTTGATCGGATAGTCAAGTCATTTGAAGATACAACGTTCCACAGTATTCCAAAACCAAAATTTAAACACAACTGGAGACATATATAAACAATAATAATTGCACCTATGCCAACTTCGTCTCTTTCTTTGGCTACTTGTTCATCCTTCAAATAGCTCTTGCAGCATGTCCATCAGATCCTCGGGAGTGATTCTTGAGGGGTTGGTATCATTGTACTCAAGGTATTTTGTAAAGCTTGGAACAACTGTCTCAATTACAGCTACCCGTATCCTTCTCCTCAGCTTAGGGTCTGGAACCTTCCAGAGCTTCTGGGCAGTGTAGGTTTTCTGAAATTCTGCCTCGAACTTGGCTGGTGATGAGGATCTCCCCAAGCAAAGAGGTGTAGAGTTGGACAAGCACGACAACACCGGTGCCCAGGACACTTGCAGATATGTTTGTATGTAGTTGTCGATTTTGCGGGCGAGGTCTGACATGTGGGATTCCAAGATCGAAGCTGTTGTTGGATAGAGCTGCTGCCATATGAAGTACGAGTTGTTGATCAGGAATAGGAACCTCATGCTCTGGTCTGGGAATGATCGAGATTTTTCGGCAAGCTTTTCCTCTAGACACGACACCGTCTCCATGATGAGGCTGGCCCAAGGACTGCATTTGTGAATCTTAGGAACGTACCCACGAATCTGGACTGCTTGGTCTACAATCATATACACTGTTGCGCAATTGGTTGACAGTATGTTGATGTAGCTTACGATGGCCCGAGTGACCTTATGAATGTCGGGTGATATTATCCCTTGAGTACCCCACCACGAAGAGTAATCGTCGTCTCTGGACGCAAGGAGACGAGTCCTAACCTCCTCCATTGTGTTCCATATCGCCTCATCCAACCTGGCCTCTTTCGCCAACAAGAGGCTGGCCATCTCATCGGTTATCCTCTTGGCTTCTTCAGATGATGTGGAGCAGAAGGATAGCCGGATGTCCTGAGAGGCCCTGGACACTGCTCCACGCACACCGATCAGGGGCCGAAGCTTGCCAGCTGGTGCTCCATCGCCGACAACTACGATCTCACAACTGCTGGTAGTGGTAGTATCGCAATCATACGGAGCAACTAGGGCGTCAACAAAAGGTAGCATCTTCAAGATGCATGTTTCGGCAAATCGCGCCGAGTTGATTAGCGAAGGTCGTTCTTCCTCAGGAACAGTGCTGAGCATGTCAGTGACGAACGAGTTACGGATAGAATCCGTGATCCCAGTGAGAGCACGGATCCAGCTCCCTGCAAACTGCATCAAGCTCGTTGCAGATGCGTCGGCCGCGACGATTTGGCGGCTGACGCCCATGATCTCAGAGAGCCAGCTCCCCAGGATACTGACATCTCCTTTGGCAACACAGAACTCCTGTAAGAGGTACTTGATATACTCGAGCTTCTTCTTCGAGCCTTCGCCGCCGCCCCGGTAGCTCATCAGATCAAGGCCATGGAAAGACTGCGGGGACGGGGTGAAGCCCTCGCCGGATGTATTGCTGTAAGGGGAGGGGGTGGAGTGGGTGGTACCTGGGGTGCTGCTGTAGCTGCTGCTGCTACCGCGACTACCGCTGCTGTAGCTGTAAGCTACACGCCAATTCGGCTGCGGCCAACCATCGCCGGCGCCGGCGCCGGCGAGCGCGCGTGACGAGCTACCCTGCGCGTCCATGCTCTTTGACGCCCGCGCTTGCTACCTGCAGAAGAAGATGGGTCAGGAGCCGATGTAAAACGCGTCGCTGAGTTGACTTGGGTCTGTGCGGACGAGCCTACCACAGGACACGTCACCGCACACCGCTCGTCACTCGCCACATGTTCCTTATATCTTCGCATGATTGGGCCGACAATTTGTAGGTAGTTTAAGGCCCGTGAGAGCAGATAGGCTCACCTTGCTGATCGGGCCGCATCATGGATTTTTTTTTCTCTTACCATGAAAGACGAATACACGCACAGAATCAGTAGCAGATAGTGGGTGATATAACCTGTAGATCCTACGTAGCTTCCGGAAATGTTTTTCTTATTAAACTTCCGGTGCTTAAGATTCGTGCGCTCAACTTTGTCCGTTGGATGCACCTATTTTTCTCTGCCCGCTCGCCCACGGCCCACTCACCCGTCGTCGAAGCTGCTCCGCACCTCCTGTTGCCGCCACCCGCGCAGCACCCCAACACCTCCACATCCTCGCCTCCCGCCGCATATGCCCGTGGCCTCGGCGCCGCCGCACGCGCGCCTCCTGGGGCCTCGATCCGCACGCGCGCCACCTCCAAGCTCCGCTGGTGGCCCTTGCACCGCTGACGTCCGCCACGGGCACACCACGCGCCGGCCCCGCCGCCGTCCACCGGCTCTGTGGGCGCGTCGCCCCCCACGCGTGTTGGTCCCGCCACCGTCCGCCTGCTCCACGGGCAGGTGCACCAGCCCGCCGCCGTCCCTAGGTTGAAGAACCCCAAAAAATGACGCCTTCAAAATGTTGAAACTTTTTCTTAAAATGTTGGATCCATTTGATCGAAGTAGACAGGGGCACATGTTGAATGTTGATCTATATTTTCACAAAATGTTGAATATAGTATTTTTATGTTGATCTAATTTTAAATAAATGTTGAATTTGATGTGTCAAAATGTTGAGTCCGCTGTGTTAAAATGTTGAATTGATATATGAATCGTACTTAATGAGCATTAAAGTTGTATGGCTTAACCGGAGCCCCGATATAACCAGGGTTCGTGACTTTCTTCCATGTAGTAAATATGATTTAAAATAGCTTAGTCAATTCAAATTTAGATTCTAGCATATCTTACACATACAGAAGCAAAATAAGGTAAAAAAAGGGTTTAACAAATAAAAGATGCATTTTTAATGAGATAGTGTGCGGTAATGCATCTTCTAACTATTCCCATGCCACAGGCAAAATCACATGACTCTTAGCCTCAAACACATTTTGTAAGGAATTTGTACCCATAGCCTAAGAGGAGGAGGAGTGAATTAGGCAATTTAAAACCTTAACCTATGACTTCCACTACCAATTCACAAAATATAAACTAAATCATGCTATCAAGATATGCAACTATGGTTGATCTAGTATGAAACCCTCATCCAAAATAAGTTTTGCAACCTAGAGCCAATTCTAGCAAGATACTACACTAAGAAAGTAAAGGCATACAAGTTGTAAGTATGAAATGCGGAAACGTAAGAGATGGAATGAGAGGGAGCAAAATCTTGACGTGAAGATTTATCCTGTGGTATCGGTAGGCACTAAGCCACCACTAGTCCACATTGTTGAAGCACTCACAAAAAAGTATTGCTTCTCGATCACCAAGTCTCTTCCAGGACACCCTTTGACTTGCCACAAAGGCTTGGCCACTAAGGCTCACACCAAGTTCCCCGGTCACCTTGATGCCGCCTTCACTAAGAAGCTTCTCCACAAAGAAAAGCGGTCTCCACGTCCCCCGCACACGGTCGTCAACGCCGCTCCATACCAAGCTAGAGGGTCGAAGACTTGCCGGCGAGCCACCAAGGCTCCAAGGTGCTGGCACACCTTGTATAGCTATGGTTCACTCCTTGAACCGATCACAAGGTAAGCACACCTTGCACTCTCTCTTCTCTAGGCCTATCCTTGCACTAATCACTCTTCTAAGCTTGTGCTAAGCCTTTGATAAATTACTTAGGCACTTTTGGTCGCTTGAATGTGTTTTTAATGAATCTTGATCTCCGATGGATTCCTGCACACTCTAGCAACTTCAAATGAGCGAGTGGAGAGGGTATAAACAGCCCAAGGCATCAAAGAGCCGTTGCTCTAACGGCTAGTTAAAGTGTATCATCGGATGTTCCGATGGTATGCATTTTTATAGTATCGAAATAAGTGGTGCTATCGTATACCCCTCCGTATTTCGACCATAACTTCCAACTTCAAATTCCGATTTCGATGAACTTGTACTTGTTGGAAAGCTTATCATTTAGTCACTTTTTGAGCACCAGATGACGGTCACCACGTCGCTACTCTCCATATTTTAGTCATAACATTTTACTCCGGACTCCATTTTTGATGATTTTATACTTGTTGGAAAGCTTATGAAATTCTACATGAGATTCTTAAAAAATCTGGACCTTTTAATCAACTTTTAGCATCGAATGAATGACTAAAACTCTGACACATACAAATTTTCAAGCGTAGGACATTCTGGTGCCCCCCTCACCTATTTTTCAAGCTCTCTGGAGATTTTTGACAAAGTAAATATGCAAACTCCGATGGTAGTATCGGATGATCCGGTGCATGCCCTGTATGTTCATTAAATCATCCGTTGAGTTTATTTTTGTAAGCACTGGATGTTCCTCTGCTTAGTCCGATGGTACAATTGGAACTTCCTGTACCTATTTTTCAGCACATTTGCATAACTTTCTACTCCGGAGTTCGATTTTGATGATCTTGGACTCTATGGAAAGCTTGTGAAGTATTATACATGATTTTGTAAAAATCCAAGCCATTTGATCAACCCAAAAATAATTATTCATAGGGAAAATCTAATTCATTCCTCTCTTTGTCCCGGTTTCGGTATCTTTCTTTGTGATGCATCCATTGGACCTATGAAACCCTACAAGTGCTCATTCTTGATACACATGTTAGTCCTAATAATAATATTGTCATTCAATCACCAAAATGATAATCATAACCAAGGGAGCCATTTTTCTTGCACGTTCGCATAGCTAAGCAGTGTAGAACAGAGTAAGACTTTTACAGAGATATCTTTCGAAGAAAAGAGAGAAAAAAAAAGACCGCTATAGTGCTTGCTTCCTGGAGAGTTTGTCATTGAATTTAATTATGCATTTGCCTATGTCGAGCGACCGTCGCATTTGCATCTGGAATGAGAACAAGGCACGTTTTACACAGTGTGAATTCTTGCGCACGCATGGCATGGATTCGATGCAATCAATCAGATGCATGAACAACCTAGCTAGTTTCAAGCAGAGGCACGAGGCGCATGCACAATTTAACAATTGGTACATGTGTGTATGTGCACTTTTCTTTTCAGATGTCGATGCGTAGTACCTCAGTACAATTAGCAAGCTAGATGCCAAGAAGTGATCATAGCCTCAAATTAAATCAGTCTCTTAACTCTGTTGCTTTATTATTTGATTTTGTTGACATAGGTAAGCATCAACCTTCAACCGAGTACCTTTTGGAGATCGAGGTTGTAAAACAAACTTTGCTATGCATGCTCACTGTTTGGCCTATATAACATGCAACTCTTATTGTCTTGTTGCAGCGATCACATACACATCAGCACATCACTTTGTCTGATGAATACTGATCGCAGCATCAAAATTAGTGTCTTAGGTAGTGTTTGGTTGCTCGCATGGAAGATGATCCTATATGGGATGGGTCAGCTGGATGGGTTGATCCTGGATGGATTGATACAGGTGGGGATGATTCCATCCTGTACCAAGTCGTTCGGTCGATTTTGGCGCCCAGCTCGGTATGGCATCTTCTCAGTATATTCCAAAAATCTGAACCATCTCATTCTGGACGAAGCGGTGCGATTCAATGAACCTGGTTAATTCTGCTATTTTATTATTTGATTTTGTTCAAATAGGTGTGTCAAGTGTCAACCTTCACTTTTGGAGATCGAATTTGTAAAACAAACTTTGTAATACTCATTGCTTCCTCCGTTCCAAATAGGTTGTTTTGATTTTTCTACATTCATAGATATCATTATTATGCATCTAGATATACATTATATCTAGATGTATAATAATATATAAAGTAAAATGCATTGGAGGTCGATTCTTAGATTCACGAATTCTGAAAGTGCATCTCTATGTGCATGAACTTTTCAAGTGCCGACGTGGCATGCTGACTCGCATTGCTCTCCCATCTCATTCCTCTGTCTCACTCCTCTCCTCTCCCCATCGTGCTACTGTCGGAACGGCCACCGTACGCCTCTGCCAAGCACGCTGCCATGGACGTCGCCTCTACCCCGGGCCTGTGCTGCCGCCGCCGCCGCCTCCGCGCTGCAGTCGGCCTCGTGTGAGCAACAAGAACCTCCACAAATCCCATCCGCTGCTAGCCTAATCCTAGCGCCAATTCTCCTCCACGAGCCAACAACTGCAGGCCATCTTTCTTGCACCTTCTTCATCCAATCCATAGGGAGCTGCAGCGATATCTTCTCCCCCAAGTTCTTTACTGCCTTAGTGCCTGTTCGGCTTCCCTTTTGCCAAGCAGCTACACCACCAGCTCCTATTCTGATTCTTCTCCAAAAATCCAAGCACCTGCAGTCCGTCAGTCCAATCCAAAACACCACCCTCAGCCACTCTACCATATCCTCCTCGATTCCTCAATTCAGCGGCTGACTTCTCTCAGCTTGTCTCCACAGAGCAGAGCAAAACAGCTGCCAACGTCAATGGCCGCGCCACAGCAAGCCAGCTGACAGTCTGCCACGGATGTGCAGCGCGCTGGACTGGAGTAGGCCTGGAATTGCCGAACTGGCAGCGTCAGTCGCTGGTGCGCGCCGCTGTGGCAAGCATGGCGCGCGTGATGCGGGCGAAAGAGGCGGAACTGGACGCCGCGGTGGGCCGTGGACATCAACAAGAGGCTCCAGCAGCGGCCGCCGAGAGCTGGTGTGGCCTGGCGTAACGCGTGCGAGCCCCGAACGGACGCCGCACCGCTTCCATGGCAGTGCCACGCCGGCCGCAGCCATTGCACTCCGCTGGAGCTCATGTCGCATGCAACCTGCTCGATGAAATGCCTCAGACAAAGACTATGGGGAGGGAGAAGAGATGAGAGAGAGATGTCCCCGTTCAGCTTGCCAGGTCAGCAATTGGTGCCCACGTGGCTGCTTATGGATCTAGATGACACCACTTAGGATCCTTAGGCTTCCCAACCTGCTTTTGCTTCTCAAAAAGCTAAAAGCCAAAAGCCAACCAAAGTGATGGCAAACTTATAGGTGCTTTGGGCCAAAGCTACCTTTCTTCAGTACAAACTCACAACAACTTCCCAATGCTTCTCGGCTGTGGAGGTAGGCAACTTCAAAAAATTCCCACCTGCCACTGGTTATGAGATATCGATTCGTTTTTCCCCTACTATTCCCATCCGCCACCGCCAGAGAGCTCGGCCCTCTGCTCCGACGTCGTGTGCGCGAGCTCCTCCGGCCACGGGCGCGAGCTCAGACGCTACTGCGGCGTGCGCACGCTCGACACGAGGCCGGTGGTCCACCTGGTACCGAGTCGTACGCGTGCTGGTACGAGACGTCTCGCTGTCACTGCCGCCCCCGAGCCCGGCCTGACGGCTGCCCAGACGTCTGCTGGTGGTGGTTGACTCGGCAGCCCAGTCGCGTGTTCCTGTCTTTCCACAGGCGCCGGGAAGGCCTCGCCGGCGGCCACCGAAGCCACGTGCGGCTCCCCTCCTCCCTTCTCCTATCGATCTTTGCGCCGGGAGAAAGAAAAAGATACTGATGAGTGGGGTCCGCTCGTAAGTGTTTCCAAAAAGCCACAGTTGTTTCACCAAACGGCTTTCAGCTTTCTCACAACCCACAATCTACAACAGCTTTTCCATAGCCCGCAGTTCACAGCTACTTTTTCAAAAGCCACAGCTCAACCAAACACACCCTTAATAAGTTTATGAACCAAAAAATGCACTTTTAAAGTTTGTGAACCTAAGTGACACTTCCTTATAAGTTAATGGACCTTCAGTGCATTTTACTATAATATATATGCACCTACAATTTAGAACCGAGGGAATATTTGGTCATATGACATGCAATCGTGAGGAGGCAAAGAGTATTGTACACAGGCAGGGACTAACTTTTGCCAAAAAGAACCCAGTCTTATTGCATCATTTCCGTAATCACAACATACATAAGCACACATATTGCTCTGCTTCATGAATACCGATCACAGCCTAAAAAGTAAAAACTATATTAGTCTCTCAATTCTGCAACTTTATTACTTGATTTTGTTCAGGTATACGTATGCATCAACATTCACCACTACCAAAGCTCTAGTTAAAATGTTGGCGTGTGGATGTTGAGCAACGAGACCCTGGTCTGCACTAGACTCCTAAACACCTTCTCGCTCTCGCTCTCCAGCTCCCCGATGCACTGCTCCAGCTCCAGCAGCTTCCCAAGGGCCACCGCCTCCCTCTGCTCCTCGCTGGCCGGCCTCTTGCTGCTCCTGGACGAAGCGTTCACCAGCGGCAGCCTCTTCTTGGGCGAAGACGATGCCGGCGACGCCAGGGCCGCCGCGGCGTCGGCGACGGCGCCGACCTCCGAGAACACGGCCGCCGACGCCACCGCGGTGTCGTTGACGGCCTCGGCCACGGTCCTCGCGACCTCGAGCTCGGCGGGCGCGCTGTAGGTCGACGACGCCAGGCTCGCCCGCGCGCACCTCGCGGCCTCGCGCGCCACGGCGGCCGCGAGCTGCTCGAGCTCCTTCCCGACCTGCCTCTGCGCGCGCGCCGCGGAGGCGAGCTTGGCGGCGTCGCGCCGGCGCACGGCGGCGTGGAGCTCGGAGGCGTGCTGCCGGAGCGCGAGCAGCGCGGCGAGGAAGGTGCCGAAGGCGTCGGCGAGGACGAGGAAGCCATCGAGCAGGCTGTCCGCCGCGACGAGCGCGCCCTGGGCGAGCGGGAGGTGGAGCAGCTCGTCGAGCACGCAGAGGAGCGCCCGGACGTGCGCCAGCGAGAGCGGGTTCTGGCCGGGGTTGGAGGTCCAGGAGCGCAGCGCCAGGAGTTGGTCGTCGACGTCCATGAGCAGCGGGTGCGTGTGGCACGGCACGCTCGCCGACCGCACGTGCCCGCCGCCCATCAGCGACCTCGCCGCCGGCCTGCCGGGGCTCAGCGGCACGGTCATCGTCGGCGCCATTACTTATCTCTCTGTACGTGTTGTTCAGCTAGCTAGCCTTGGGTTCTTCAATTTGGCAGTGTGATCGCGCCGCAATAATGGAACGGATTGAGCTCGATGACGAGGCAAGCGTGTGCGTGCGGCGTGTATATATAAACGAGGGGGGAGACGGGAAGGGAAGGGAGACGAACGAAGACGACGAGGTAGCTATCTGGAGCTGTTGAGTTGTCGCGGCGCTGGTCACTGTTTGAAAAGCCATGCGCACGGAAGCAGGCAGCTCCAGCTTCCTTCACCGACGAAGCTTCTGTGAAGTGGACGCCTCACATGCACACGCATGCAGATTGTACTACAGCCATGGAACGGATTGAAGCTGTACGTGCGCGTGGATGTCCGCATGTCCGCCACGTATGCTACTCAGCTACGTACGTACGGTCAACGTCCGGACGAGAAACAGATCAGGCATCTCAATCTGACCGATACCGTGTGTCGATTCTTGGATTGGAAAAGGTCTGTTTGGAGCATGGGAATTTGCATGTATTCCTACTGAAAACTGAATTCGATCGATGAGTCTTCTATCGGTTTATGTGAAATTTGTAAACTGCAATTCAAGTATGGACCCTGGTTAGGTGCATGGTTCCATCGCAGCAACCAAACAAGCAACCACAGGGACAGTCGAAATCCGAGGATGGCAATTGGAAATGGGAGCAGTTTGAAGAAACAAGAGAGTAGACTTTGGGGCAAGAGGGAGATGTTTTGGGATTCTAGGGTACGGCTGGCAGGCACCATGCCAGCTGTGGATGTCCCGGTGTTGCCGGTGGCCGGTCCAGTGGGCACAATACAATATGATGCACGAGGGCATCTCGTCTCTTCTCTTCTCTAGCTTGGACCTGATGAAAGGAACTCAGCCACCGGATCGGAGCCCATGACGATCGATCGATTGCGACTGACCTAGATAGCTAGGGAAGAAGAGTCCCTCCGTACTAAATTACAATTCATTTTGGTTTTTTCAAGTACATAGCTTGTTATATACCTAGATATATATTATGTCCAGATACATAACAAAAGTAACAAAAGTAAATTATGGATCTAGAAAAGTCAAAATAAATTGTCATTTGGGACGGAGGGAGTATAACCCTAGTTTTCTATGTGTCTGATCCACACTTAACAGGCTGTTTCTTATTAGATGGGATCATGGTTGCATCACCGGAGCTTCCATCTGACAATGTCTATGGCCACGGGACATGACAGGTGTGCTACGTATCCTGCCGTTGTGACAACTCAACCGATCGATATATCGACCCATTTGTGCATTTGATATTCAAATTTGATCTAGGAGTATTACATTCGGCTTGTGTTAGTACTAAGCCGTGTGTGCATGATGCCTAGCTAGATCAAACTAGAGCTACTAGAGTAGACTGCAGATCAAACTAGAGTAGACCTGATGTCTAGATCGGTCTCGGTGTTGAGATTCCAGATGTCCCCTGCATGCGATGCGACGACAATGTTACTTAGCTGTAATCCCTGACCACGCGGTTAAGCGCGCCAGCGGCCGAGTCAATAGAACAGATAGATAGCCGCTCTGTGCCTGTTAATTTCCTCGTTTAGATTTGTTTAAGCTGACGTTTCACGTTATAATATAATAGCAAGTGTGCTCAAATTTAGCACCTATTAAAGACACTGGTTCGACATTTCGAACACGGCCAAGCAGCTAAGTGTAATGATTCACGACTAATTCAATTCATCAATGGAGTCTGACACTAGTACGTAGGTGGGCATTTGGCTGGCTCGAGTCCTTTGGTTCAAGGGGAATGGCTGCGGAAACAATAGGACCTTTTTCTTCCTCCGTCCCTAACTCAAAGAATAATCCAATCGGCCCGATGTAATAAGGAGTGTCCAATTCATGTCTACCAATTGTTTTCACTCTGGTAGCTACACCAATGCGCCATCTTCTTTCCTGCGCCATGAGCCAACCAACTTCCTTGATATGCATTGATCACAATCTTTGTGCACACTATTCTTGGATGTAATGAACTGAACCTATCATTGAAAGAGGACGGGAAATGTGGTCAAAAAAGAGCACCTTCTCTTTTGCATATGGACGTCATGAATAGGATCACCTCGATATTTTTACCCAACTTATGGCTTAAAATTGTTAATGCATTTTTATGAACCAAGAGTAAATTTGACGGTCTATTGTTTTATTAAAATAATAGGTTGATAAATCAAACTATGTTTTTCATTATCTTAGCATAACTTTAAGTTTAAATTGATTACATTATGCATAGGCTCATCCGAAACAATGCAACTTGATACAATGGCACCACTTGTTGAGAAAAAAATGCAGATTATAACATAGATAAAATATTTCTCCATAAAAGCTCTTGGACTTACAATATGACAATATAAACCAATCAACATCTTGGAAAAATTTATTAACATATTATCAGTTTTTTAAAATACTTCATAATTAATTAATTTTTGTAAGGATAAAGAATATACATGTCTAAAGCATTTATGCGACCCCTACAATCAGCGCATTGAGATAACACTAATATATTTTTAGACACTAAAAAATACATTAAAATCATGTTGACTACAAAATCCATGACATTAGTGAATATAATAGTTGTACCTAATAGCAAGATGGTCCACACAAATAGCGTGGCTAGACTCACTACAATTAGTTCTTTTTTCATCATAATCACTATGATTAGAAACCTAAATATTTTAAACTTTGCATATGAAATTCTACTTCATGAAGATTGCATGGAGATCTCACAGATCTTTAGGTAATTATAAGGAGGTTCTTACATAAATATGTATAATTAATTGTAGCAAGAAAAACAGAATGAGCATTACTCATTGATGCTTCAAAATATGTGTTGCTAACTATTGAATTTGTATCATCATAAAAGACGGATGCAGAAAGTAATAGATGTGAAACAACAAATAATAAATATATATGTTTACTTAAGTAGTTTACCTATGAGAAATATTTTGTGCTTGACTTATACTACTACACCTATAGGATATCAAACATTTCTGGAGTGTTCGTTTCAAATATCCGACGCTATTCTTCTTATAAATTGATTATCAAGTGACCGACGGTTATCTAGAACCAACTTACATAATTTCAAGAGAAAAGAATTAGCAACAAAAAAACCAGCAACACTTCACAATAACTCTCGGGATTACATCAATTAAGCTAGAAAAATTCTCGACTATTTTGTTTTAAAAATAGATTAATAATCTTTGACAACCTAAAAATCATGTAAACCTCGTAGTGTACCAATTTCTCGCCTCATGCTTGTCAACGTGCTTGCCGAACGCCGGTGTTGCGTGCCTGTATGTGACATCTACCGTTTGACATCTTAGTTCGAACTACCGCGACGTGCCATCAGTTTTTGCGGCACCGTGGATCTTTGGCAAGCTGCTCGCATCGCTACCTACTAGTGCTACATGTCCGTTGCGGCTGCTCCTCGCCCATTGGATGGGCCTTGGTTCGTACACTGGTGCCACCTCATGGAATATGCTAATGCCTTTGGTCAGAGTTATCTTACTAAGAAAAAACATACTTTTGGCTCGCTATTGGAGATGTAAGGAGGATCCATGGTGTGTGGGGGCACAGGTGAAAGGGATGATGGTGCTCAGCATTGGGTAAGAATAAGTGGATCGACAAGAGGAAGCAGGATCGGAGATAGGTTGTTAGATCCAAGGAAATGGCCCATCATAGGGCAAAAAAACTTGGTCCTTCTTCCTTTGTTTTCCTAGTTTTCTTTTTTCTTGTAACCAATTTTCATACTTGCATTATAGCAAACTCCCACTAGAGATTTTTTGTTGAGATGCTCTCACTAAAGATTTAAAGCAAAAGGTTCAGCAACTTGATCAAATCCTGAGAAATCCTCAATTAATCCCACTTATTAATATATAGGGGGGTGGGGGGCGATAGAATAGTGGCCATTATTGGTCACAAGACACACACATATCATGCCATTGGACTGCACATGGATTGGGTTAAGGTGATAATATAACTGACTGTATTTTAGTGGGGGGAGATGCTATGGATATGAATAAAGGTACAGTACGTGTTTATCCCTGTGATAATGTTATGTTAAGCTACCTCCAACCAATGGCCCCGTTTCATTCACGTGGTGAACAATCAGTTATGCCTTGGTAATTCTAGCTTAATCATCTCTCTCTCTCTCTCTCTCTCTCTGGGTTAATTCCTCTGTTATTTTGAACTTCATCTATGGATGTAACTGATACTAAAGTAAAGATTGTAACTTTTAAGGTGAAATCAGGCAAGCGCACAGAACTCAGAGAAGAAGATATGTACGGCAAAATGTCTTCTTTCTTGTATATATGTTCTCTGTTTCTATGTACAGTATATACTCTCTAGTGTACAGCAGTTAGAGCTTCTCTTGGGGATGTGATTCTCTAAATTGCGGGGGTCCTAATGTTGAGCAACGAAACCCTAGTCCGAACAATGCTCCTGAACACCATCTCGCTGCCGCTTTCGCACTCGTCAATGCACTGCTCAAGCTCCTCGAGCTTCTCCGGCTCCACATCGGCAGTGTCCGCCTTCTTGGTGAAGGCCACGAAGGTCGCTGTCTTCTTGGACGAGGACGCGGCGGCAGAGACCGACGCGGCGGCCGAGAACACGGCGGCGGAGGCCGCGGCGCTGGCGGCCGCCGCGTCCATGAGCGCGGCTGCCATCTCGGTTTCCTCTGCGGTGGCTCCGGCAAAGCCGAGGCGCGCGCACTTGCTGTTGAGGGCGATGGAGGACACGGTGGCAGCGAGGCGGGCGAGCTCCTTCTCGTTCCTGCGCTGGGATCGCACGGCGGAGGCGAGCCTGGCGGCGTCGCGCCTCCGGAGGGCGGCCCGGACATCGGCGGCGTCGCTCCTGAGCGTGAGTAGCACCTCGTGGAAGCCGCGGTGCGCGTCGGCGAGGAGGAGGAAGGCGTCGAGGAGGCGGTCGGAGGAGGCGGCGCGGACCGCGGCCTGGGTCTCCGGGAGGAGGAGGAGCTCGGTGAGCGCGGCGTGGAGGGCGTCGATGTGGGCGAGGCCGGAGGAGGGTGAGGCGGCGGTGGGGTTGAGGGCCCAGGCGCGGGCGGCGGCGGTGTGGGTCTGGAGGTGCGCGAGCAGCGGGTGGGAGCGGCAGGGGAGGCTGATGGAGCGGACGTGGTAGGCGGCGGCGGCGGCGCGGGGCTTGGAGGAGCGCGCCGGGCTGAGCGGGAAGGAGATGGAGCGGCCGAAGCTGGGAGCCATGGTTGTTGTTGGGGTGACCTTGTAGCTTGTTCTTGCTGCTAATAGATCGTAGATCTGCGCCTGCGTTGGTTTGTGTGAGATGGGAAGGAGGAGTCGAGCGAGCTGAGGTATATATTGAGAAGGAGGAAGCAGGCAGCCAAGGGCACGCGGTGGTTGCACGTGTGGGTGGGTAGAAGAGCGGCGAGCGAGTGAGCAGGGGGGACATGATCCGCGAGGACAGGTTGGGCGGAAAGAAGCAGCGGCTGCCGTCGGAGTCAAACGAACGCAACAGCTCCGCTCCTTGGATCGATCCAACGACCATAAGTGCGCAGTTGCAGAGAGTGTGGTTGTGCCTAGGTGTCATGTTGGCTGTATCTGCAGGAAGGTGAGGTGTTGGACATGCAAGGCTGCAGGAGCCAGCAGGTAGCAGGGACAGGATGCATTGCATGATCTGTAACACACGATTGCACATCTGGAACGGCGAGCGAGCTAGGTCATCTGCCTGCCCCATCATCGAGCTAACTGTGGTCCAGGGTTCCAGGCCAGGCCAGGCCATCTCATATCATGCAGCTAGCCGCGCCGCACCGCATTTGTCAACACTTGCACGCGCGCGCGGTACACTAGCAGTTGGCTCTCCCATCGATCTGTAAAGTATGGCAGGGCACACGAGGGAGCTGAGGGCATCTTCTTCAGAGAAGGAAGTAGCATTCTGTTTTCCATCCATCAACCAGTGGTAAACCAACCTTCTCCATTCTCCATCGGGGTCAGCAGATCGAGCCGTATCATTTAGCCGCGTAGGATCGGAGGCAGCCTCTGCAGTCACCGTGTTCTCCTTAAAAAAGAACAGTGACTAGATCGATGTGGCTGGTTGCGAACGAGTCCACGGTCGCCGCCGGCGCCGCTGGACAACCAGCAACCGGACACGCGGCAGGTGAGGTGATTCCCATCTCCGCCACAGCCGGATCCATGATCCATCAGATGGGTGGTGTCTGCTGCCTCCTTGCGATCGGGGAACAGCAGATTCCATATGTCCCATCTCGCCCATCCTCCACGCCATATATGCATGTGTACATCTCACGCATCGCTCATCATCTACCAAGCTACTAAACCTCAGTTGTTAGTTTGTTAACCTAACTATAGTAGCAAGCCGCACGACTGCACATCCATTCCATGGTCGTCGGTCGTCGCCCGGACGGCCGCGCCTACCCATGCGGCTGTCATCGTGTGCATCCTGCTCATCACTCATCACCCTTGCACTGGGTCGTCGTTAGTTGAAGGGATCGGATGAGCGCGGCTGTGAACGTGATAAACAAGTACTTCCATGTACATGCATGCGCGCCCTCCTGCAGATCCAACGGCTGCTTCAGGTACTTGCATCCACGGACAATGCATGATGGGACCTCCAGTCGTTATGCCTAACGAGTCCTAACCGATATATCTAGAGCTAGCTAGCTACCTGCTGCTTCTTCAGCAACCCATGCATGCATGCTTTCTTATGCTAAGCAATACTATACTACCACCAGCTTTTGTGAGCTTTAGTATAATTTCAGGGATCACATGGATATATAAGATTTACATTTAAACCGTTACTTCTGAAATATTTGCTGAATGAAATGTTATGCCTCCTTTTTATTTCTATGTGCCTCTTATACAAATCTTATATATATACTTCAATTGCAAGCACTGCACAGCAAGTAGAATGATTAACATTTCTCTTCAACAAATAAAATTTCTCGTGTTAATCTAAAAGCATATATCCCAAACAGATTCTTTTTCTAGGTCATTCATCATAAGTTTTGGAACAAGACAAGCAACACCTAAATTGCGTCTAGCATTATGCATCCTAGCTGCTAAAAGACACAGCAAGCACGCAAAATATCATATATGCAGCTATGCTAGTTTCTATCGCTGCATGCCGGCCGACTGAAAACAAACCAACTGTGCACATGCTAACGTCTGGTACCACGCATATGCCATTACCTCCGAACAATAAGCTACGTCCTTAATCACATCGCCATTTTGAAAATCATGTTTTAAATCTGTAGGTGCGTGCGCTCCCATCATATCGGTCGGTTACAAACTTACTACAATTATATGAGAGAGCACCATATGCATCATTGTATGTACTATCTACTAGATAGAGAACGTATACTCAGCATTGCCAGTCATAATGTTGCACGAATGGGTTGTCCTCCTCCAAATTCTTAGGTTAGGGCTCCTCTCCTACCGGCTGCAGTTGCAGAGGTGGTTGAGTTAGTTTGCGCACGCTTGCATGCTTCATTATTTGCATCCTTTTCTCTTTTGATCAGCTAAGAGCCGCCAGATCCCCAAAGAGATTTTCCAGACATAAATATTTGACGTAGTAGAGATCATATGCAGGTAGCTGCATATGCATCATTGAAACAAGTAATGCCTACCAGCTCTATATGTTCAAAACAATTGGTGGAAATCGTGCTGTAGCGAACATGCCCCATTAGGCCATAGCTCCTGATTTTGGTGATTGAGTGGCACCATATTCATTGGGACTAATGGATTATCTAGCATATATCTTGTAGGTTTTATAGGTCCCAAGCATGCAATCCAAATCATAGCAAGGTCCAAATCACGGTATTTAAGTATCCAAGCTATGGTATTCTTGAAATCCAAATCATGGTATTCAAGCATCCATGCTATGGTATTCAAGTGACCAAGCATGATATCTAGAATTATTCTATGGTATTCAAACATCCAAATGACAAAGAAAATCCAAGTGATGGCATCTTCGGTGTGTAAGTGGTGTTATTCAACTCAGAAAATTCAATACCATCGGATGTTCCGATGGTCCATTTGAGTAACCGTCGGAGCAATTAGTACAATGCGTAGGGAGTTGTTTTAGTCAAGATCATCGGATGATCCGACGGTGGGTATTTTACAAGCGTCGGAGTAATTCGCAGAGGAGGCAGAGCAAACTCTATGGCACCGGATATTCCGATGCCTTGTGGCTGTCGGACGAAACATATTTTCTTTTGAAAGTTCCAAAAAGGTTTTGGCTAGAAAATCATCATCACCGGATGATCCAACGGTACCATCGGATGAAGCGTCGGATGAATTTTGGATGTGTCAGTGAAGAACTTGGACACGGGAAGGCCAACGGCTAGTTGCACCGGATATTCCGATGCATGCCAAAACTGACCATCGGAATATCCGATGGTACACTTTAACTAGCCATTGGAGCAACGACTCTTTGATGCCTTGGGCTATTTATACCCCCTCTACTCGCCCATTTGGTGTAGCTGGAGTGTCCATAAGTCCATTGGAGATCAAGACTCATCAAGAACACATCCAAGCCACCAAAAATGCTTAAGTGATTTATCAAAGGCTTAGCACAAGCTTAGGAGAGTGATTAGTGCTAGGATAGGCCTAGAGAAAGATAGAGTGTAAGATGTGTGATCGGTTCTAGGAGTGAACCACAGTTGTACAAGGTGTGTTGGTACCTTGGAGCCTTGGTGGCTCGTCGGTAAGTCTTCGCTCCTCTGGCTTGGTGTGGAGCGGCATTGACGACCGTGTGCGGGGGACGTGGAGATCCCCTTCCTTCATGGAGAAGCTCCTTAGTGGAGATGGCATCAAGGTGACCGGGAAACTTGGCGTGAGCCTTAGTGTCCAAGCCTTTGTGGCAAGTCAAGGGGTATCCCAGAAGAGACTTGGTGACCGGGAAGCAAAGTGCTTCAACAACATGGACTAGTGGTGGTTTAGTGCCTACCGATACCACGGGATAAATCATCGTGCCAAGAGTTTGCTTCCCCTCATCCTCACCTCTTACGTTTCCGCATTTCACACTTGCAACTTGTGTGCCTTTACTTTCTTAGTGTAGTATCTTGTTAGGATTGGCTCTAGGTTGCAAAACTTGTTTTGGAATGAGGGTTTCACGCTAGGTCAACCATAGTTGCACATCTTGATAGTATGATCTAGTTTATGTTTTGTGAATAAGCAGTGGAAGCTATATGTTAAGGTTTTAGATTGCCTAATTCACTCCTCCCTCTCTTAGACTATAAGCACCGATTCCTTTCAGCATGCTCAATTGATAAGCGAGCTAGCTAGTAGGTGTATGTTTGCATTAATCATATTTCTGTACCTGTCCATTAATTTTGGTTGTTCAAGACGATAAGAGAGTATCTTAGCTATTCGATCATAATCACCAAAAATTAAGATGGAGCTAACCACCGTATTTCAGAGAGATTTGATTCTAGCTAGGACGACAAATTTGCACGAATGGGGTAGCTGCCATCAAACAATATACTAGTGTGTGTACAAGCTAGAATCTTACTAATCTGCTTTGAGATGATCCTTATCTTTTGGGTTTATTATTTTAGTTTAGTTTTAGTACAAATTAATTTTTTCATTGTTTCAGTTTTAGTTTTTAGTACCAACTATCTTTCTTTATTTTGACGGGATTTGTTAAATTGATGAGAATTATTTGGTTGCCCCACAGACTATGGGACTCAAACCATTTGCCAATGGTTTCTTTGCAAGTGATCAAAGTTTTATATCATATCTTTGTTATTAAAGTACACAAATTCGTGCAGCTACCTTTTTTGGTAGTTTGATAAACCAGCAAAAACAAGGTACGGATTGTACTACAAAAATGGTGGGACGCTAGAGAAAATATACTAATGAGTGCTAAAATCGTCGACCACACCCATTAAATAAAAAGTATGGGAAAACGAAGAATATATTGAAAACAGACACAAAAAATTGGGGGAACAATATATTGTTCATCGTATCAAAGAAATAGAAAGGGAGTAAAAGATTCCTAAATTTATTTGCTTAGCTCTAAAAAAAATAAAGCATGGTTTTTAAGATGAATGTGTATAAAATACTGATGGAAAAAGAAAGGTGGAACAAGTCATTTGATCCAAATATATGTTTAAGCAGTTTTCTTTACAAAAATCATCAACTAGAAGCTTAGAGGTATCGTGTCCAAGGACCGACTCAGTGGCCACCCCTTTATTTAGTGCTCAATGTCGGAGATCTTGGGCAATATTCAATAGAATAGTGGTGCATCGATCAGTTTTGTCTCTCGTTCGAATGTGCATCGTTGTTTCAGGAACTCGAACTTGATCTAGATCCAGATCGGAGTCAGTGATGGTTTGATTTAAGAATAGTGACATCGCAGAGATCATAACTTGATAATTCATGTGCATTATTAAGAGAGTTCATCCTTGCTCATAATCATATCAAGAGATTATGATGCATTACATTGTTGAAATTAAAGGGAGATAGATAGGGTATATGAAACGATGACCGTTCTATTTGATATCTTGTGAGCACCACGCCCGTAACGAGTGATGAAATGCGTTTTTAACGATATAATGTATGACAGAAGATGCATTTCGAATTTCGGGCATGCAAGAAGTAAGATGGACACAGAGAGAGACGATATAGAGCCGAACAAGAGCTTTTTTGCTCTAATAATTCGTTGAATTTGTATGTACACTTGCATTGGGTCAATAGTTAATTTGGACTGTTTGTGTTGTCCAAATTATATCAGCAATGTTTGGGTGTGGATGTTTAGGAGTGCGACCCTGGTTTGCAGGATGCTCCTGAACACCTTGTCACTCCCGGCTTCCATGTTGGCGATGCATTCGTCGAGTCCTTCCAACCTGTCGAGCGCCGCCATCTCCTTGTCCTCGTCGGAGGAGGCAGCAGCCGCCTTGCTGCTCCTCGTGACCAGAGAGATGAGGCTCGCTGGCTTCTTGGACGAAGACGCGACGGCGGTGGTCGCGGCCGACGAGACGGACTCGACGGCCGAGAACACGGCAGCGGAGGCCGACGCGATGGCGGCCACGGCCTCGGCGAGCACGCCGGAGACCTCGACCTCGGCGAGGGTGGCGGAGGATCCGGCGAGCTGCGGGAACTTGGCGGCGTTGCGCACGGAGGAGGCGAGGCGGGCGAGGTCCTTCTCGGCGTGGCGCTGGGCGCGCACCGCGGAGGCGAGCCTGGCGGCGTCGCGCCTCCGGAGCGCGGCCTGGGCGTCGGCGGCGTGGCGCTTGAGGTCGAGGACGGCCTCCTGGAAGGCGCCGTGGGCGTCGGCGAGGGCGAGGAAGCCGTCGAGGAGGCAATCGGCGGTGGCGGAGCCGCTCCGGAGCGCGGCGTGGGCCTCCGGGAGGAGGAGGAACTCGGCGAGCGCGGCGTGGAGCGCGTCGAGGTGGGCGAGGCCAGTGGAGGGGGAGGTGGGGTCGGCCGCCCAGGCGCGGACGGCGCGGGTGGTGTTGTGGAGGTGGGCGAGGAGCGGGTGGGCGCGGGAGGAGGGGAGGCTGACGGAGCGGACGTGGCGCGCCGCGGCGGCGCGGGGCTTGGAGGAGCGCGCCGGGCTGAGGGGGAAGGAGATGGAGCGGCCGAAGGCGGGCGCCATTGTTGCTGGTGGCTGGTGGATCTTCTTCTTTGTCGAAGATCCCTTGCTTTGCTCTTGCTTGTTGATGATGAGGAGAGGGGAGGAGGGGGTATATAAAGCGGAGGCGGAGGCGTAGGCGCGTGGACATTGGAGCTGTGGGAGAGCGCGTGGGGGTGGAGATGCCGATGTGTGGGTGGGCGGTGGTTGGTGGGCGTGGCCGCCGGAGAGGTGACAGGATCCACGATGGACGGGGACGCGTGGGGGGACGCAAGTGGCCGGCAATGGCAGCAGCGGCCTCCCTCGAGTGATGGGGAGCTACACGTGGAGGCTGCCTGCCCTGCGCTGCTGGATCGTGCGTGCGCGCCTGCGTGTCTCCTCGAGCCGTCGGCGGCGAGGCAGAGGCTGGAGCCGGATGGGCAGCAGCAGGGCCAATCATTTTGTTCTCTTGCTGCGTCGGTGTTGGGGTGGTGGGTGGTGGTCTGGTCCTGTCCATGCGTGTCCTCTGGCGGAATGGAGATCGGATCAGGCTCCACGGCGACGCGCCGGCGGACGGCGGATGGCCGGATCGGGATCCATATCGTCCATCTCCTGCCGCTCGGGGTACGGCGTGTGCGGCAACGCCCGGCAGGGGGCGCGCCCGTGCGAGCCGAGCTGTCTTGCGTGCGCGCATGGCACTGCCTGCCTCCTCGGCATGGCGATGACATGGGATCCGCTTGTCCTGTAGGTGAAGGACCAGTGTGCATGCATGGATCCATTCTTTGATTTGCCCGCGCGGTACTTGCTTCTTGTGACATAACAAGATCATGGTCATGGTTGTTGAAGCTGCCTGCAGTGATATTGTGCAGTGTGTTTCGTGCTTGCCCTGCCGATCCATGGCGGCAGGTTCTTCCCTTATCCGATACAGGCGTCCGGAAGGCAATGGCACCCATCATTTCCGCTCTACCTCAACTCTCTCATGTTTTGCACGTTCCCCATTTCACAACGGCCATATCCAAAGTGCACAACCACCGGCCGCTAGCGCATCCCAACGTGCTTATCCATCTCCATCCAAATTATTTCATCTTACATATGCGCATGCCTCCTTCGATCGTAGTATCTCCACAATATCCTTTATGGTTAGGAAAATTATGGAGAATTATAGGGTCTAAACGGATATGCTCAATTATCAAATATTGTTTTTTGTCAAAAGAGTATTTTTTTTAAAAAAATGCAACTATTTTTTACAGATATTTACATACATACACACACACCATACCTATCTTGACACATGTCATGTAAAGTTTTAACTACTTGTACCCATAGGCACAAACCCACAATATCCTTTATGGTCAGGAAAATTAAGGAGAATAGTAAGGGCCTAAATGGATAGTATAAATTTCAAATAATGTTTTTTTTTGGGGGGAGGAGTATTTTATATAACAAAACTTACAACTATTTTTCTACAAAGCCTTATAGCTCATACAAATATTTATATACACACGCGCACACCATAACAATCTTGACACATGTGTAAAATTATAACTACTTTTACCCATATGCACAAAGCCACAATTATTTTGACACTTTATTCTAGAAAACTACAAACTTTCTAATCAAATTTGGGGTTGACATCGTGGAGCCATTTGTTACATGTCATAGAGGCTAACGAGTACATTCATCTTAAGAAATTTGTAGTTCTTCGTAAAAAGGTGTCAAAATAGTCCTACATTTGTGCAATAGACACAATAAGTTATAATTTTCTGCAAAATATATCAAAATAGTTGTTTGCCTTGCGGAGGCAGCGGAGCATAAATGACATGCCTACTACATCACAGCATGGATCGTGCTGGTTTAGAATCGGATCGAGTTGAGCAAAAGTTTGGTTTGTTTCCGATCTACAATTGCCTTCTTAGTTTGACCCTAAATTTCCATTGAGCATCAAATCAAGTTGTAGGAAAGCTAGGCTCAAGATTGGCCCAAAACATCCATGAATTATACATTACAAAATAAACCAATTTAATCTAACAAACTGGTTCCATGCCTGCCAACAAGAATCAAGTCGAGCAAGAGCCATGCTCGAGCTTTCTTCAAGCCCGTCTTTATTTTTCTTTGTTCTAGTAGCTACCATTTCTCTCTACCTTCTATATGTTTCAGTCTCTTAAAGAAAGTTTTGAGAAATTTTTTATTAATTTTTCGTTGAGTTTTTTTATAGAAATATGTCTATTGGATATTTTGAATAGTTTTGGCCAAACCTTTTATTGAAAAAATTATCAACTGACTTTTGCAAAAAAAAATTGATGAACTTCTTGAAAAGTTTTTTTCTTCAAATTTTGCTAAATTTTGGCAGGATATTTTATGAAAGTGTTAGCCTAGCATTTCTAAAAAAAATTGCACATTGTTCCTTCAAAACATTTTCCATTTTTTTCAATTTTTGCTAAGCTTATTTTGAAAATTATTTGGACTAATCTTTTATTAAAATACAAAGTTCTAAATTTTTTTCATGTTTCTTGATGTAATGTTGTTGACACGTTTTATCTTGTTACTGCATTAGTGGCGAGGTATTTCATAAAGGGGATCCTTGCACCGAAGAGATAAGATAAAATGTGAGCATATGCATTGGTATATGTGCCAGTTGCACTCATAGAGAAGATTACTCGAGTAACTAGATCAGTACCTAATCATCGACACAGCATGAGTCCTGATGAAATGAAACTCTCGATCACGATCATTTTGAGATCGTGAAAATATATTAATCCAAACTAGTATGATGGAAGCACAGTATTTGAAAATTTTATTACCCAACGGCAGCGATGGCATCAAACAACACAGTGGTGAATAGATAAATGCAAGTGCCATATGAGCGTGCACACACCACATGTGGAAGGACCACATCACTTGGGAAACCATGCATATGGATCCAAGTGTCAAGTTTGTCAGCTTGCTACTACTAAACTACTAGTAGTGACCAGCTAGTGATTATTGGGTAATTAACTGTGGCACTAGTTTTATCTATCACATTGTTGGTTACTACTAATTAACCATCTCAAATCCCGAAGGCTATAGCTGTCATTTGTCTAAGTACTTAAGCTTAGCGTGGGAGATGAGGAGGGCATGCAACGGTATCATTGTTGATCCGTCCATGCGTTTGTGAGGAAGCTAGCAGTGCACATGCATGATTGTTACATTCATTCAATGGCCGGCCGAACTATAGATAGTGAGCGTGCATGCCTTTGCTCGCCTAATTACATGCAATATCACTCATAACTAACATATGTGTCCATTGCGCAAGCTATGTGATCGATGTCGGCAAGTTCACAAGTCACAACTATGGTGGAGCATGCTGCAAAGAGTCATGAAATAAAACGGACGCACATATACATGTGCAATCTTGTTTGGCCGCTGTTGGATGGAGCAAGCTAGGAGCACGGGAATATCGCTGCTGTGTCGTCGATCTGTACTAGAACTGACAAGTAATAAGAGAGTGTAGAGACGATGATCATCTAATGGAAAGGCAGCGAGTAGGGATGTATAATTGCAAAACTGTACATGTCAGGTCGGCTGCAAACAGCATAAACTCCTTCCTCCTCGCCACGCTACCAGACCCCGCCGCCCCATATGCCCATATGCCGCCCCTAGCAAGCAAGCAAAGACATGGGGCCATGCCCGTGCCGGCCGGCTGTGGCCACGGCCATCGCCGATCGAGGCATCTATCGGGCGTTGGCATTTGGCAACAGCATTGTCCGTTAGCGAGTTCCATCGATCGATCGATGGCTTCCTTTGGCTGCGAGTGACATGGATCGGCTTCGTTTTGGCAGCATTCATTCGATTCGCGTGCATGTGTCCGTGTCTGCGCGCGCCAGCTGTGTGTGTCGCCGCTCCATCTCGTCCCCGGCCGGCGAGGCACGAGCGCGTCGGGGCGGTGGCCGACACGATCCGCGGCGGAAGGCGGTGGTCCAGGCCGACGACGACCTTGCTAGCAGCGTATACGTGGAGGGACGCGAGGGGATCGGATGACGGGCGACAAGACAGCCCGCGTGCGCGGCCGGGCCGGCGAGAGGGACGCCAACATGTCCACTGCTCCGTACGGATCCTCCTGTACGTCCACGTACGGGCCTTGTTTTGTTGTTTTGTCCTCTTGCGCTCATTGCGTGTCTGATTCCTGCGTGTCCTCTCGATGCATTGTGTTCCACGATCTCATCACAACGGGAGATCCATGGAAGATGCGGGTTTCTAGCTAGAGCATCTTCCGGCAACACAATGCATGATGCCCGTTGTTCTTTTTTTTTCGAAAGGCCAATTGGTTGTTATTAATCGTCTCATTTTCCCCATATGTATCCGACACATTAGTCGGAAGCTGTACATCTTTCATTTTTCTTGCAATAAAGTTGGACGTGTCTGTAGTATTTGAGTACTACTCGATACAGATGATGTTAGATTCAATCTGCATTCCGCGGTTATATTATTTTTTTTCTTAAGGGTATCCTCAAATGTGGGCTGCAAATTGTGATGTCACAATAGTATACTTTAATTTTGCATGCGTGTATTTCCCACCCCCCAAATTGTCATGTCACATTAGTACTGCGGGCATTTTTGTCCTTTGTCCTTCTGTGTTATTCGCAAGAAATATGTTTCTTTTTTTGATCGAAGTATGTAGGAGAAGCCCCAACATATTCTTTATATAGGAGTCAAACTCAGGCTTGCTGGATGCTAGTTAGGTGCTCTAACTACTAGCCTAGAGATTCTTTCGCAACAAATATGTTTCTTATTAGAATAAACTAGCAAGTTGGCCCGCGCTAATAGCACAGCTAGATCTACTGCACTGTAAATCTTTTTATTGTAAATGCTATATTTATAGCAGTTTATTTTTATCCCTCTTGTTTTTAATTCCCAACCGTTTAGCATCACTAAGTCATCTTACATGCTTTAGCTAACTGCTGTTCTTTCCTCACAGAAGCAACGATAGCCTCCCAAAGAATGTCCACACTCCTCACAGAGGGACTGCAAATAGCTGGCTAACCGCCAGAGTGGTGTTGCATGTACTAGGCAGCCTGAAACAGAAGGCTTCTCAGGGTAACAAGTATCAATGCATCATCATGCACTAGACACTAAACATCCCACATAGTTCTTGGCAGAACAAATGATTGAAAATTCAGAAACATTAAAAACTTTATTAGATAATAACCAAACATAACAAAAGCGATTACTATATGGATACTGATGTCCCGATTTTCACTATAATAACCTTCAATAGAACCAGCTCAGCTTGCTTAGACAAGTTTTGGCAGGTGATAAAGGAAACAACTCGATTGCTTCAGCATGACCCAAAACAAAGTCAGTGGTGTGAGATTTTACACAAGACAAATCCTTCTCACAACAGCATAGAACTATATATCTAAACATACATCACCATTAACAAATGTCTAGAATTTCAACGTGATTTGGACGAGATAGAACAGTGGTCAGGACAAGGGAGAGGGACACCTGATCAAATGACGTTCCTCATACTAATCATTCCTTACTGCACTTCTTAGCAACCCCCACCCCTCCACACACACAAACAACAACAATCTAATAGATCACCAATTTCCTTGAAATACCCTAAGGTATAAAGCTATCCATGAGAATCTACTCTGAGTAATGCCCCCAGGAGTGGAAGTGCTTCTTAGCTTTGTTGATGTTGCCTGAAGGAATCCAAGTCTTAAAATTGTATGACACAAATTGCTAAAGCTTCGCGAAACTAAGCGCTTCACAAAACACAATAACAGCAGTTGAAGAGCATCCATAATGAGGTCCAGTCTTCTCGTCTGTCTGAGCTCTTTAATATCTGTTAAAGATTTAAACATTTGCTCCAATGCAGGAATACCAATTGTGATTTCGAACTCGAAGGAGACACCAAGGCTTTTGTAGCTTCCTCCAAATTGCAAAGGCACTACCATCCTAACACCAGCAAGCATGGTACTCCATCATCTGGCTTGCTATCCTGCAGCTTGTAGTACACGCCTTTATACACAAAGCCAAGGAGATAGAGATCTAAATGCCAAAACACCAGGTCAACAAAATGGCCATGATATGTCTTCTTTTTATCTTCATCAGCTCGCCATCTTCCTGCTTTGCTCATGTGTTTTTAATCCATCTTCCAAAATTATTTTGGTTTAATCCCTCTTCGTTGTGCCCTAAGGCGTGATGTTGCTTATGGTTTGAGCAATGACAATATATATAGGATATTTGTTAATTTTGATGTGATGAAAAAAACAGAGTAGAATTGTATTTCATATTGGTTATGGACTCATATTTCCTTTTTATGCATCTAATAAAACATAAGTAATGAACATTGGATTTTGCTCTTTTTCACCTTTTATTAATTCTAAATTTTTCTCTTTTTTAATTTTGTTTGATTTGAACTTTTTGGTCTAACATTAGCAGTTAGATGATCATAAAATACAACGATGTAGGCTCTTGAGAAGAATGTGAGTTTAAAGAAGAGGGGAACCACATATGCATCCTAACATGTAAATATATCTTGAGAAGAATGTGAGTTTAAAGAAGAAAGCCTATGAATATTTTTCTCATTAGCCACACACCTACGTATTGTATTATGGTTGGTTGTGGAGACCAAGCCTATGGCAGTGTGTCTCACATTTATATTGATTGGTGAGAGACTTTGTTAGGGTTGGAGAGGGAATAAAAGGTGACTCTTTGGTATGATATTTTTGTCATTCTATTGAGTTTAGATTGCACCTAGGAATAGCTTGTAACCGGATATCTTATTAAGGTAAAACAATGATAAAGTGTTTTCTCCTCTCCAAATATGAAATTTGTCCTTTTTCAGGATTTTTCAGAGATATTCTTGAGAATTATTTCATCAAATATGCATGAGAGTTGTACATCCAGTTTGGTAAAAACTTATGGGGGCACATGTCCCCACCCCCAAGGGATTCCCCGTTTATCTTGTCCTTTTCATTTTTTTCATGCTCTAATAAATGTTATAAATGACCTCTCAAGGGTGCGGGTGCCCTCCATATGCTACTTAAACCACCACATGATGATGTGTTCTTTTGTTATTAGTAGTTACGTTGCTGAGAATGATAAATTAATTGAGGTTTAAATAGTTAATCACATGCACGTGAGAAACAACAAAATATCTCGAAGTGTAGACATACCTCTCTCTCTAAATAAAACACCTTTCTAAATCACACCACCTTTTTTGAAATATGCAATCGTTTAGTTGCGTGCCTAGATATGTTTTGTTCTGCAGATATTTGTAATTACAAGTAGGAAGCATGAAAAGGAAGAAGCCAATGCAGCAAGAGCAAATCTGTCGCTTTGCCAAAGTTCATTCAATCCAAAGAAACTCAAATATTCAATCAATCTGCTGGAGGAACTCTCTGTAGTTTTATAAAGTATATATGGGCCTTGAGCCTTGAAAGTAAAGTAAATAATAAATCAACTATGTACATGGGCCTTTATCCTTGAAAAGTATAGTAAATTGGTCAATTGTAAATGGGCCGAGAGAGTAACATTACTAAAGTTGATTGATCCAGCACCACCACTTAGCATGTATTTGGTTTTGGAACCATGTGGTTGGGTTGGAGCCGACCCATCTCTTGTTTGATTGGAGGGATGGGTTGGACCTAGTTTTTTATTTGGTTGATCGGGTTGACAGGGTTGGGATGGATGTCTATTTAACACCGTTAGTTGTGGATCCCACCTATCAGTCGCGGGGCCCACCTATCAGCCTCTCTTTTTTTCCCTCCCTTCCATCTTCTTCCTCCTCTCCTCCCCGTAAGCCATCCTCCTTCCCCACCGAGCCCCCACGCCGGCGGTCCTCCTCCCCGCCGCCGGCGGTCCGCCTCCCTGCGCCGCCTCATCCCCGCCGCCGGAGGTCCTCCTCCCCCATCGAGCTAGCCCGGTCGGCGGCGGCGGGGCTCGAGCTCTCCCGGCGTACCTCCCCACCCCGCGCACCTCCCCGTCGGTGCCAGTGGAGGGCGGCGGGGGAGGCGTCAGGCGGGCGGGTGGACACGGGGAGGGCGAGTGCAAGAAGAAACGGACTGCAAACACCGTTCAAGTGGGTCGGGGTGATTCCTTCTTTTTTTAGGGATCGGATGAACCCGGATCTATGAGGAATATTTCTCTACTGGGTTGGATCCAACCCCCACCCTCTCCAACCAAACATGGATCGAAGTGGGTTGGCTCCAACCCAAGCCATTTCGACCCTAGAAACCAAACACTACCTTAGTAATTAGACACTTTTTGTTCCGAAGATGAGACGTGCACTGAACAACGCACTCAGGCTACAAACCACTTATCACAAACAACACACACTCTTAGTTAAACCTCGGCAAAATCCGAAGTAAAAATAGGTACGGTCTTGCGTATGGTTTGCAGATGGCCTTTACATGTCACAAGATTTCATCAGAACGCAGACACATACTACGTACATATGCAGCCAGAAACACAAACGTAACTGCACAAAAACCTCGGGTATTTACAGAGTTACAGTTACACTCGTCTTAATTTCCGGCTGCTAAATAATTAACTAGGTGAACAGATGTTGTGACTTTGCTTGGAGTTGGAGAGATTGGATTGGACGCAGCTAGAAGATGTTGGTGTGGACGTTGAGCAGCGCAACCCTTGTCTGGACGAGGCTCCTGAACACCTTGTCGCTGCCGCTCTCCAGGTCGTCAATGCACTCCTCCAGCTCCTCCAGCCTCTCCATCAGCGCCATGGTCTCCTTCTCTTCCTCCGGCACCTTCTTGATCAGGCACATGAGCGCCGCCGTCCTCTTGCAGGAGCACGCCGCGGCCGAGGCCGAGGCCGACATTGCCGCCACGGTGTTGAACAGAGCGGCCGACGCGGACGCCGTGGCTGCGGCGGCCTCGGCCAGCAGCCCGGCCACCTCGACCTCCGCGGCGCTGCTGCCACCGAGACCGAGGCCGAGGCCGAGGCGCGAGGGCCTGGCGGCGCCGTCCTTGGCGGTGGCGGCGAGGCGTGCGAGCTCCTTGCCGACCCTGCGCTGCGACCTGAGCGCGGAGGCGAGGCGCGCGCCGTCGTGGCGGCGGATGGCGGCGAGGGCCTCGGCGACGTCGCGCTTGAGGTCGACGAGGGCCTCCTGGAAGCTGCCGTGCGCGTCGGCGAGGCGGAGGAAGGCGTCGAGGAGTCGGTCGTGGCTGGCGCCGGCGGAGAGCGCGGCCTGCGCCTCGGGGAGGTCGAGGAGGTCGCCGAGCGCGGCGTGGAGTGCGTCGACGTGCGCGAGGCCCTGGGCGGCGGAGGCGGCGGCGGCGTCCTGCGCCCAGGCGCGCACGGCGCGGATGTGGGTGTGGAGGTGCGCGAGGATGGGGTGGGAGCGGCAGGGCAGGCTCACGGACCGGGCGTGGTAGGCGGACGCCATGCGGGCAGGCTTGGACGACGACGACCTCGACGGGCTCAGGGGGAAGGAGATGGAGCGAGCGAAGCTGGGCGCCATGCCGGAGTTGTTGTCTGTGTCTGTGCGTGTGCGGCGCGTTGATGAGGGTTTATAAAGACGCCGAGGATGCGCACGGTGAGCATGCAGGTCGATCAACTGGTAGCTCTCGATCGATGGCGTCGGCGGGGAGTTGGTTGGCATGTCTAGCGGGAGGGGCCATGTGTGCTCTGCAGTTGAAAACGAGTGGAGCGTAGACGCGCTGTAACCTGAGCGTTTGCAGCAGGAGCACGCCGTTGTCAGACTTGACAAGTGGCTGGCGTGCAGCAGCCACGGTGTGGAGGGATCATTCTTGGCTTCCGTTCTCTGATTTCTACGTATTTCTCTGATTTCAGATCGTCTGAATGAAATCAGGCTGCAGATCCGCCATACATGGAACGAGTTCAGCGAGTGACAGTAGGCCAGCAGCTACTCCATATTTTAAAACTTGTCTCGAGCACTTTCTCTGTATTATTTATCTCCGAATTCTGAATAAAATCGATCTCTGTCTGTTCCTTATATAGAAAATAAATGTTGAACATTAAGATCGGAGACGAGCCAACTTGGCAATGCAAGATTAAGGACAATGTTCCTGAAAACTAACTAATACTACTACCAAGTACCAACCAAGCTTCGTGGAAGGAACTAAAATCAGGCACTCCTTTCGTCCACGTTTATTTCGCTATGACTATTCATAAAATGTAGATTTTGAAATTAAAAATATTATATGTGCACTTGCTATGATATTCTGATTTGAGGACGATGGCTCGGAAAGTGCGGAAGGAAATATATATTTGCCTCCCTACCTCCCTGACGACACAACTATTTACCCTGCTACTAGACACTGTTTTGTCATGACAGCATGATAACAATAGATTATATTTCGTTTTAGTATTTCTAGATTCATATCGTTTACTATACTATGCTAACATAGTAAAAACTAATCTAGAAATGCTAAGATGACCTGTAATTTGGAACGGAGGGAGTAAGACATGTTTGTTTCAGTTTTTTTTTGCTTTTGACTTGCGAGAAGCAAAAGGTTAAAGTCAACTCACATGTCCTGCCCGTTGTCAACCAAAATTGCAACTCAACAATTTTTGCAGCTCGTGCCTTACCCTGGGCTTGTCAGATGCCACAACCTGAATGGTGTCTCCAAAGTGGTGTCTGTTTTTTCTTTGTACTCTTTTTTTTCTCTCTCTTCTAACAAAAAATGAGCTAATTAATCTTTTGACGTCCGATGGATTCAAATAAACCTTCCTCTACCAAATGAAGTCTATGTCATCCCTGTTCTGCATACCTTGCCTAACTATTTGTGATTTAATTGATGCCGTTTTCACCCATGGAGGGAGCCATGGAGGTCATGACTCCAAAATTGGAACCAAAATTAGGTGCAGAGCAGAAGGCAATAGGCATCAGGCACAGGCAGGAAAAGGCACAGGCAGGAAAAGGCACAGGCAGCAACAAGGTAGCCAGCCCAGTAATATTGTAGTATTTGACCCTTGGCGCTTGCAAAGGAAGAGGCAGCAGGGTGGCGGGGCACAGCAGGACACGAGATGGTGTTGGGCTCGCGCGCCGCATGCGCCGTTGCGTTGCAGGGGTGCCATGGCGACATGATCCGAGATGGGCGGCAGGCTTACTTGCTACGACGCGTCCAGATCTCAAGGCTGCAAGTTTGGCGCTTCATAAACGTTAGGGCTACCTCGAGCTCTAGCTTTGCCAGTAGACATCGACCTGTCGTCTCACGATCCAAACTAAAGGGTGGTGGTGGTTAGTTTAAGACATCTCTGCTTAACCGATCGATCGATCTGTGCAATAGCTAGCTAGTGTGCTAATCATATGCATTAGCTAGTATATATTACTACTAGATCACTAGGGCATGCACTGGATATAATTAAATTGAATTCAGCTGGTGCGGCTGCAAGCTTTGTGTTTGGCGAGTGCGTGCGTGTGGATTTGCAAGGGGATCACCCATCATATCATTGATCGCTGATTAGTGGTAGTAAGACGATGTTTAACAATTCATGGCTGGATCATTGGTGTGGTTTTGTGGAGAGATCAGACAGGATCCGCGAGGCAAGGAAGACAGGCGCTGGAGCGAGGGGAGGTTGGCAACTTCTCGGCGGGTGGGCAGATGCTTCGCTCGTGCTTCGTGCTAGCTACCTCCTCCTGCATTTGCATTTGCATTTGCATCCGCATTTCCATATGCCGCCGCCCAGAAGGCCAGCTCCTCGATCATCTCGGATCGATCTCTCGGACATGTACGGACGCAACGACAACGCTCCAACTGGGTGCGCTATACTATGTACTCCACTACCTAGTTGAACGTTTTTAAAGCAGCCTCACCTGTTTCACTCCCGTGTCCTTCCTCATCACAATAGCTTTGCCCGCATTCCTTGTCGTTGAAGATACTATTTCCACTATCAGCAATCTGACTGTGAGCTACTCCCTCCATCACCAGTTGTTTCAGGATACATGCATGGAACATAACTCGTTTCGCTTGGCTTCGTGTGCTATGGCATGGAGGTCCGGGGTCCAACACCAGTGCAAGAGCGTGTGTACCCTCTCGCCAACTTTTGTGTCTTTTCGTTGTCAGCGATGGTTTACCGTACCTTTTTCATTGTATGTCCGTCTATCATCCACCATTGGATACACGACGTATGAGCCCTATGTCCCCCTAAAATCTACCATTACCATTTCAAGATGATGAATTCATACGCGCATGCTTGGTTTTAGGTATAGCAGAATTTTACGGGCTATAGCTAGCTATGACAGACATATATAGGGGAGGCGAGCTGATGCTCGCCTTACCAAAATCATTACATGTTAATGAGGTTGATTGGCTCACTTAACAAAATAGCTAATTGGATGGCAACTATCCTTTAGCTTGTCGAACCCAGCTGAACGGGCTAAAAGACTAAAATGCCCTTACTTGTTCCTCCAAATTAAATGAAGGGTGGCTACCCAGCTAAAGGCTAAACTTTAGCTAGCTAAAGAAATCTTTATATTTTAGCTGGCTACACTTTAGCTGCGTGGATCATGAACAAATTGGACGCACTAAGATATTATGAACATATACAATTAAAGAAAACAGCAGCTATATGGTAGCATTATTGCAAGACGATAACAGTTGACAGATAAGCAGAGCAAGGTGTAGCTAGCATGTAGTATATGTGTGTAGATGTGGGTGCCCATGATGATTTTTAAGGGCGGATGCATGCGTAGCGTAGGCATCAACTGGAGCACGCATCGACTGGGAGACACAACCAGATGAGGCGACATGCATGAAGATGAAGGCTCCGTCCAGTTTGTTTGTTTATAAACTACAGTAGTATAAACTAGTAACAGAGATTCCCGGCCGGTCCCCCAGCCCCTCGTGCGGGTTGTCGTCGACTCGTCGTCCACCTCCGACCGATCCGATCTCCACGCCACCGTACACAGCAGCTAACTGAGGCGGCTGGCAGCATATCATTGCATACATTATAGTTGCAGTTGCAGCAGAGTATATACCTTACCTTGAGTCGTACGTACTTGTAGTACGTTGGCAGCTCGCTGCTGGGATATGCAGTTGGATGCAGCAGGTGGCACCAGCAGGGAAGCTAGCTAGCTAGGTGTAGTAGGGACCACTGCTCGCTAGGTTGGCGCCATGGCCGGCCGTTTATTTCCAGTTCCAGATTCGCCGCTGCAGCCTGCACCAACCATGCCGCTTGCTTCTGATGGTGGCGCCAGGCCTCAGGGATCGATCAGCATCAGTTAGACGATCGATCGGGATGCATTCAGCCATTCACCTTCAATCACTGCCAGCAAGTTCAGTTCCGTGGCCTTGCTTGTGGCACTGCATGCCAGCCCATTTTTCCCAAAAACTGCATGCCAGCCCAACTTTTTTGCACGGATCGAGGATCCATCAGGATCGCGAGCGAGGCAGCGACCAGCGAGCACAGCTGGATCGATCGGAGTGGTACAGCATGCTGGCCTGGCCTCGACCTCGACTGCAGCAGCAGCAGCGTATGCACGGAGGGAGGCCGTCGATCGGCCAGCCAGCACTGCCGCCAAGTGGATCTATGGATATGCGTGCACCACCAAGCAATGCGTTATACTTGGCACGCGCGCGGCCAGGCCCGGCCCATCTGAATCTCAGATTAAACAAGCAACTGCTACCTAGAATTGTCAGTCAATCAGTCGGGTGGTGCAGATTGCATTCTGAATCACTCGGTAGCAGAGGACGATCGATACCGATACGCCAGCTTCCAACGTGGTCATGGATCAGCTACGACCATGTTTCTCTGATCGTCCCGCGCAGCCGCCATGCATCATGCATCGAGATATGGTCGATCCGGCGATCTCAAGACGTCTTCAATGGTTTAGCTTAGAGCTAGCTCAATCAATTTTTTTATTAGTTAAACAGTGCAATAAGTATAAGACTACATGGAGTGAAGAGCTAGTTTACATAGGACTCGCATCAACTTATACCATTGGAGATGTGTTGTACTACCAAATTCCAAAGTCTTGGCCTTGTGTCACTAATACTGCCAGTGCGAGGCCAATAATGCAAAACCTGTTTGCATGTCAGCCTACTACACGCCGCTTTTCTTTTTTCGAGAATGCCAGTGTACAACTGTACATGATGCATGCATTTCACAGCTGGCCATGGGCGGAGTAGTATGGAGATCGACTCGAGACCTCGATTGCAGCCATGCACGCACGCGGGCAGCTAGCTAGCTTCTTGATGAGCGATCGGCCAGTCAGCACCGCGCGTGCCAAGTGGACGATGCAGGGTGGATTGGATGGATACGCGTGCACCGCCTCTGCAATTACAATCCTGCAACAAGCTGCTCCATCGTTGACAAGAGACATCCACGCCCATCAACTTGGCATGCCAGCGTTTGCATTTCATCTGAATTTCGAATTAAACAAGCACTAGCTAGTGTACGTTGGTAGTGCATGCAGATTTGCCCATGCTCAATCAGCATCTTCCGGTGCAGCAATCGGTACGTGGACAGACTTGTGAATTGATGGCCGGGAGGGACCTCATCGGACAGCTGACACCTCCGCCGCCGCCATGCCGTCGCGTCGCAGTTTCAGTTCTTCACTGCCACTGCCATCGCTTTCCCTGACGCCTCACCTCCCTCCGGATAGGATAACCTCCAACCAGTGCGGAAATCACCGTCGCGCGCGCGGGGCGCAATCCATCGGCGCGGCCGCCGCTCCCTGCGCTGCGCGTCGCCCGGGTGTCCATGGCCGCCGCCGCCACCACCTCCGTCTCGTTTCGACCCGCGGCCAACACGTTTCGTTGCGGCGGGGTTCGGGTTGGGCCGCCGGCGGATGACTCAAGCACTCCATTCTCGGGTAGTGGCGGCGGCGGGTGCAGGGGACCTCGTCGAGTCGTCATGGCTGCTCTTGGGCGTTGGCCAGGGCTCATCTGCTCATCTTGTCGGCACACTGCCTGAATGCAATTTGCATCTGAATGCCAAAACACGGACCTGGCTTCATGACCAAAAAAGAAACGTCATGACTTGCCATTCCTCTTCTCGATTTGAGCTGCTATTAAGCCTACAGAGTACACGCTATGGGCACAAAAAGATGAAGCTGATTGTGTTTTCTTATAGGCGACAAACAAGTACTGATCACAAGGAACAGCAACAAGCACCGGATTCTTTCCCACAACATAGATCAGGTTATCAACTGAAGCTTGAAATCAAATACATAAGCACAGTCGTCAGGAAGCCAGTTTGTGCTAAACAACTCGCAAACAACATGCAGGGTGGCAGAATTTGTTAACTGAAACTTTGGTTGGAATTGGAACATGCCAAGCATTGAATCACCGTCAGCTGCAAGTAGTAGTGAACTTAATGAGAAGGCGACGATGCCTGAACAGAATGACATTTGCTTCGTTCTTCTTTTTCTTTAATCAGACCAGCATAGTAGACCCACTGTATACATCGGTGCTAGAAAGTATAACTCAAACACGCCTGATGTGAGCAAAAACAGTACATATAGACAGCTGGGAATTAAGAGCCACACTCCACTGCAAGATCAGGTATTGCAGGTCCATTTCAAAAAGGAATAACAAAGAATGTTTACACAATGAAGAATGAACTAAGCTAATCAACTACCGCAAAAAGAATTAGTTGACAAGTGGAAAATATCAACCAGTTGGTACCTCTAAATGAAACACACTACATTTCATGAAGTGAGAACCTTACCAGTTAAGACACCCTATATATAATGATGACATGAAAATGATTATGAAATCCCAGCACATGATAGGTGTGTTTTTTTCTCACTACCAGTGACAAAGTTAGATACGCGGCAACATAGTATAATGCATCAAAACGTTATGAAAAGAAATATGATGTCAGGAGAAATAAAAACCATCAAATGTAACATTTAAAATTATTGGGAATTCATGTAATCAATCAACAGCACCTTTTTCAGATTCATTAACAAAAGGAGCTAAAGTGGAGACAAGGGATCAGATGCTAATATCTCATGTTCATGCCCATGACTATGTGAGTGACCATCATGCACATCCCAAGGATGGCGCAAACCCTGAAAGAATTGCAATTACTTAGCTTGTATTCAAGAAACCAAGATACAGTGTAGAGGGGGAATTGACAAAATAAAATAGACTATTACCAAGAGCACAGCACCGTCCTGCTTAGCTCTGTAGAAAACCCAACACCTACAGACAGCAAACTTGGTTATGCTCGTGAGTTGTGACGTGTGAAAATATGGCCAAATTATGATGCTAGAATATTTGGGGTATAACCTCTGATGTCTAAAGATATCTGAGATAATTCATCATACTTGTGTACTCTTTAAATTCAGAAAATAAAATACAGCATTAAGAATACCAAACTCCAACCATAAAAGCAAGACAACTTTGAAGCTGTTTAATGAATCTATGCTCACAGAAAGGGCAAAGCTGGCTGAAGAAGGACATGAACAGCAAAACTGAAGGGTTCGGTATCATGCCACATACATTTCTGCGGACCATGTTTTATGAAATCATGGCTTCTCTGTGTAACTTGATACAAAATACGTGTGTGGTGCTGGAAATGGGATGGTTCAAGTACTAGTACTTGCTTAGCTAATTAATGTGTTAACAAGGGCAAAAATTTCACAGCATGTTTCTATTTGGTTTCTGATAAGTCAGGTCAATAAAGTTGCAAATGTCAACTACAGTAGCCTTTTCAAAATTCATAACTTCACACATGCTCAAAAACTAATTGTTGTATCCTCCCTCTGTAGACATAATCCTGAACATGGGAATACATTTTGTTTAACTGACTACTGACTAAGGATGTAAAAACGATGAAATGACTTGGGATCGTCTTGTTTGATGTGAAGATGAAACAACAGTTGAAGCTTCCTCCCAAACTCTTGTTAGAAAGTTTGCATCAAATTACCGAAGAGCCTAAAGCAAGAAAAGCCGGATTCGACCTCACTAAGTGCGCTGTGATGGTTTTGATAAGCACGGTTGCCAGCGATGATCAGCATCTTCCGGATGCAGCAATCAGTGGACAGTCTCAACGAAACGAGATGAGATAAAAGGCAGTCACCTGTGGTCTTCCCCTGTTTTGGTCCTTCACGGACGTGCTTGATGACCGGGAGGACCTCATCGGACTAGCTGACCGCCTCCGCCGCCGCCATGCCGTGGCGTCGCAGCTTCAGTGCTTCACTGCCATCCGACTTCCCTGACGCCTCACCTCCCTCCGGATCGGATAACCTCCAACCCGGCGCGGAATCGCCGTCGCGCGGCGGGGCGGAATCGATGGGCACGTCGGCGCGGACGCCGTTCTTTGCGCTGCGCATCGGCCGCCGCCGCCGCCGCCGCCGCCGCCTCCGTCTCGTCTCAACCGCGGCCAACACATTTTTCAGAAAACACCCTCATTTGGATCACGATCCAAACTTTTACATAAAATCTCCTGATTTGGATCGCGCCGCGATCCAAATTAGGGGGTTTTATGTAAATATTTGGATCGCGATTATTGATCGCGATCCATTTTAGGGGGTTTTATGTAATTTGGCTCCTGAGTTTTTTCATGGCTTGTGAATCGGCCCTTCTCCTTCCCGTCCGGCGGCCGCGGCGGCGACCATCTCGTCACGGCGTTTGGACGACCTGACATCCTCCTCCTCCTCCTCCAACACCCCTTTCTCATGTCCGGCCTCATCACCCGCTGCGCCTCCGTACGCGCCCTCGTTTTCCCCGTGAGGGCTGTGACGAAGCGGGGCGGCGTGGCGACACTACTTCTCACCGGTGGATTGCTGGAGCCGATGGCTGCTCCATTCCATGGGTGTTGAGCAGCCGGAGTATATGTTCTTCCTTCATATTTAAGGTCGTGCAGATATGTAATCGTATGATTACCAGGTAGTGACAGTGATGCAGAAATGAACAGCAACGGGATGCAAGCATGCATTGCATTTCACACATTTTCAGAGAAGAGCAGGAGGTCCGTACCGCACGCACGGATGTGCTTCACGGTTCGGACTCGGAGCACTCTATGATGGCCTCCGCCCGTTCGCCGCCGGCCATGCCCGTGTCGGCGCGGCGGCAGATGGTCCTGCCCAGCCCTCCTCCTTCAGCCCTTCCCCTGTCGGCCTCGTCACCCGCTGCGCCTCCGTACGCGGCCTCTTCCTCCCAATGCGAAGGGAAGCGAAGCGGTGCCGATGGTCGGGGCTCAGGATGGCCCCGCCGGTGGACGGCTCAAGCGCAGTGCTCCATTCCTAGGGTATTGGGCGGCGCTCGGTGCAGGGGACCAACCTAGTCGTCAGCTCTGACCTCTGAGCAGTGAGCACTCATCCTGCCTCTTCCGCGGCAGAGGGCCTCTTCTCTTGGACAGCCCCGCAATCACCTATAAAATCACACACACTTTTAACCGGCGGAACGAGATGAGCACCAAGAAAATCCACGGTATATTTTGTTGGTGCAACGTTACCGCAGGTGAGCTTGTCCTACCTGAATTTTAAGTTAACACGAGCAACTAGGCGGCGGCAGGTATGCTCCCAGATCTGATGGCATGTCACACGTTAAAACTCCATCTCAACCATGCCATCGTCCTTTGAAGCAAAATGGCGCTAAATGCCTATAGGTCCCGTAGCTTGAAGCAAAAGAATACAAACACGGACCTTCACGACGAAATGTCGCCCAACATCAACCAAACAAAACAACACCATGACTCGCCATTCCTCTTCTCGATTGAGCTGCTATTAAGCCCATGAAATACATATCACGGGCAGTGAAAGTGAGTCCAATGGTGTTTTCTTATAGGCGACAGAGAGCAGAGCAAGGAGCGCGACAAGTACTGATCAAAAGGAACAGCAGCATACATTGAATTCTTTCCCACAACATATCAACTGAAGCTTGAAACCAAATACATGAGCACAATCGTCAGAAACCAGTTTTGTGCTAAACAACTCGCAAACAACATTTGTCCCATGCAGGGCGGTAGAATTTATTAACTGAAACTTCAGTTGGAACATTGAGTCACCATCAGCCACAAGGAGTTGTCAACTTAATGAGAAGACGACGAAGATGACGATGCCTGCACGAAAAAATAAGAAGTCGTTGAGTTCCCAGTGAGCCAAAAAAGACTATCGATTCTTCCATATTTTCCTCTAAATAAGACCAATGCAGCAGACCCATTGTGAGCAAATGACTATGTTTTTCCCAGTTTTGGATTCAATTACTTGAACAGTATAAATCAGTTCACTGCTAGAAAGTATAAATTCTCAAACATGCACGATGTAAACAAAAACAGCAGATTAAGATGGCAATTAATATCAGGGAATTATCAGTCGCACTCCCCCAATGCAAAGCCATCATGTATTGAAGGTCCATTTCAAAAGGAAAAACAAGCATGCTTACACAACAGAGAATGAAACTAAGCTGATCAACACAGCCAATAAAGACTGCTGACAGTTTATGGGAATTATCATTCCCACTCCACCGACGCTAGATCATCATGTGTTGCATGTCCATGTCAAAAGGAATAATAAAGCATGCTTACACAATGAAGAATGAACTAAGCCAATTAACAAGCTCATCAAGAATTTGTTGACAAGCAGAAATATCAACTAGTTGGTACCTCCAGATGAAACAAGCTACAGTTCATGAAGTGATAGCCTTACCAGTCAAAACACCCTATAGTGATGACATTAGAATGATTATGCAATCTCAGCACATGATACGTCTGTTTTTATCACTACCAGTCACAAGGTTAGATATGCAGCAACATCTATCTATCTGGTTATCAAATTCTCAAAACTATAATACATCAAAAAAATTGTGAAAAGAAACCTGATGGGAAGAGAAATAAAAACAATTAAATGTAACATTGCAAATGATTGTAAATTCAGAGTACTCAATAAGTAGCACCTTTTTCAGATTTATTAACAAAATGAGCTAAAGCATATTGCTAAGTGAAGGCAGGGGAACATATGCTAATACCTCATGTTCATGCCCATGACCATGAGAGTGATCATCATGCCCATCCCAAGGATGGCGCAAACCCTGAAAGATTGCACTTATTTAGCTTGTATTCAAGAAGCCAAGATACAGTGTAGAGCGGAAGTTGACGAAAATAAAATAGAATATTACCAAGAGCGCAGCACCGTCCTGCTTAGCCCTGTAGAAAACCCAAAACCTACAAGCAGCAAATTTGGTTATGCTTGTGGCTTGTGAAAATATGCCCAAATTATGCTGTTAGAATGTTTGGGGTCTAAACTCTGAAGTCTAAACATATCTGAGATGATTCATCATACTTGTACTCTTAAAAACCCAGGGGGAAAAAATACAGCATTAAGAGTACCAAGCTCCAGCCATAAGAGAAAGACAACTTTCAAGCTGTTTAATCAATCTATGCTCACAGAAAGGGGAAAGCTGGCTGAAGGACATGCACAGCAGAACTGCAGGCTTCAATATGACGCAACATACATTTCTGCAAAGCCATAATTGTGGCTTCGTGTGTAACTTGATTCAAAATACATTCGTGATGCTGCAAATGGGATCGTTGTACTAGTACTTGATTTCTAGTTACAGTGTAAAAAAATTCCATAGCATGTTTCTGTTTGGTCTCTGATAATTCAGATCAATAAAGATGCAAAGGTAGTAAAGATGAATGTCAACTACAGTATCCTTCTCAAACTGAACTTCCCACACGTTCAGAAACTGCATTTTCATTCGGTAGACATAAATCCTGAACCTGAGAATAAGTTTTGCTTAACAGACTACCGACAAGGGATATAAACACAATGAAATGACTTGAATCAATCTTGTTTGATGTGAAGATGAAACAACAACTGAAGCATCGATCCCAAACTCTTGCAAGAAGAACAGCTGGGAGATAAAAGCCACACGACTACACGAGAGCTGTTAGAAAGTTCCCATCAAATTTACCCAAGAGCCTAAAGCATGAAAATCCGGATTCGAACGTAATTGCACAACGATGGTTTTGGCGAGCAAAGTTGTCAGCGATGATCACAACAGCAATCGTGCTCCCAGATGCAGCAATCGGTGGACAGTGTTAACGAAACGAGATGACATAAAAGGCAGTCACCCACCTCCATTTCCAGGTCCCCAAATCGGTTTTTTGCTACGCGGAGTAAGCCTATAGTTGCGCCGGTGCGGGCAACAGACGGATCGCACCGCGTTTAACCCCCTTCCCCATCCCAAGGCCCTCACAATCCGCGCACGAACAACCTGTCAGAAATTGTCCCCAACGTTTCCTGATCTACCCGAGGCCCACCCGCGAGGGCGAATCCCACCGCGGCGTTCCTCTTGCGGAAAGCAGGGAGTCATCGCCGGCGGCATTCAGGCATCCTTGAATCCGGGGGGGAAGCTACCGGATTCGAAGGAAATGGATGGATCCGGGGGGGTGTGGAGAGGAGGGAAGGGGGCGAACAGGGGAAGCGTGCGTACCACATGACGGCGCAGAGGCCCTTGCCGGCGACGGTGTGCCAGCGCTTGTTGTGCGGGATGGTGTAGCCCTTGTAGGTGGTGCCGCCGTGCGCGCCGCCGCCGCCCATCGCCGGTGCTCGCCTCGTCAGTGGTCGTCGGCAGGCCCTGGTGCTCGCCTCGTCTGTTGTCTGTGTGGTGGGCAGGCCGAGTCAGTCTGGATCTGGCTCGGCTCCGACTGGTCTCGCTTCGCTGATTGCTGGGCTGTTGGGCCGTATAAATTTTGGCCCCGATAGACTCTCTTGGGCCGAGAGCAATTATACATACAGGTTCCTAGAACGGGCTAAACAGGCCTAGCTCTTTCCGGCGAGCCTTCCGGGCAATTGGTAGTCCAGGCCCAGTATTTTTATTGCGGTCAGAAAGGGGTGGAAATAAGAGGAATGGTGATTATATGGAAGGAAAATAACTCAGCAGGACAGCAGCAGGCTCACGTAGGAAAAGTCGCTCAAAGTTTTACTGTCTTGCACTGCCACGGTTAATTTTTCGAAAAGGAGTCGTGCAATGGCAATGCAAACATGCGTGTAGAACTAACTGTAGTAGACGGCAGCGGCAAGATTGGACAGCAACAGCAACGATCTGATCGCAAAAGGCCGGACAGGAGGATCACGGGTGCACCGTGTGCAGTCGGTGAGAATGCATCCATGGCTGACTGGATTTCTTGGAAAGAGACAAGTGCAGTAACATGCTCATGTGATCCCCAACCCCAAGAGAGGAACGAAGAATCAGTAATATGTTTCATTTTGTCATTATCCTGCATTGTACATTGTGCATGATAGATAGATGCGCTATCAGTGGCAATGAATCTCGTGCATCCTTCCAAAGCCGAGAAACCTTTGTGAGATCTATCGCCGGCACATTATATTTGTCAGTACGAAACACATGCAGCATCTATCCTTGCAGTTGCAGTGCATGTATACTTAGGGCCCGTTTGATTCCTGACTAAAATTTAGTCCATATCACATCAAATATTTAGATACTAATTAGAAGTATTAAACATAGACTAACTACAAACTCAATTGCATAGATGGAGGCTAATTCGCGAGACGAATCTATTAAACCTACTTAGGGGGTGTTTGGATCCTCGAGCTAAAGTTTAGTCCGTGTCACATCGGATATTCGGATGCTAATTAGGAGGACTAAACATGAGCTAATTACAAAACTAATTGCAGAACTCATAGGCTAAATCGCGAGACGAATCCATTAAGCCTAATTAATCCATCATTAGCGAATATTTGCTGTAGCACCATATTGTCAAATCATAGACTAATTAGGCTTAATGGATTCGTCTCGCGATTTAGCCTAGGGGTTGTGAAATTGGTTTTGTAATTAGCCTATGTTTAATACTCCTAATTAGTGTCCAAATATTCGATGTGACAGGGGCTAAAGAGGATCCAAACACCCCCTTAGTCCATAGTGATGCTACAATAAACATGTGGTAATCATGAATTAATTAGGTTTAATAGATTCATCTCACGAATTAGCCTTCATCTGTGTAATTAATTTTATAATTAACTCATATTTAGTCCTCATAATTAACCTCCAAAGATTCGATGTGATGAGAATTAAATTTTAGTTTAACTCAAGGATCTAAACACCCCTTCGCTCCGTTCGTGCAGCCTAGCTTGATCAGGGCAGAGGTGTTCTGTTTTCCTCTCTTTCAAGAGCCATGACATTGTGTTGTTTTGGCTGACGGCCGAAAAAAATGGCGGCGAATCATGAATAGAATTAACTAAAAAATATGTACAAGGTAATCTCGGTGGCCTGCCACCACCACCGCAGCCGTGTCGTCACCGTCTGAGCTCCTCGTCGCCAGGGGGGCGCGCGCGGCAGGAGCGGGCGCAGGTGCGCAGGGCGACGTCGGTGACCCGGAGGCCCGTGCCGTACGCCTGGCCAGGCCGCCAGTCCGCCGGCAGCACGGCCTCCTTGGCCAACAGCCACTTGCCGCCGAAGCCGGCCGTGACGACGAGGCGGAGCCGCAGCGGGCCGGCCGGGGCGCGCGGGGTGCGCCACGCACGGCGCAGCCGCCGCGCCATGGGCCGCCACGACGACGACGCCGTCTGGGTGTGGTAATTCGCCTGCTGCGCGGCGATCTCGACGGCGGCGATCTCGGTCTGCCCACCCTGGTACAGGAACCGGATGCCGAGCTGGCCCGGGTTCCGGCTCCCCTCCTCCACTTGGACGGTCAGATTCTTCTTGTACTCGCAAGGTGTCCTGCACCAAACGTTGAATTTTGAGCTGCAAGTCTCTGCAGCCGTTAATGCGCAAGCAAGAACACGACACAGGATCTTCCATTTTAGAAAATTATAAAGGAAGTGCGTACGATCCAACATGTTGATCAAATATTTGCAGTTGTAAAAGTGCGATCAGTTACCTCCTGAAGTAGACCTGGACATTGTCGTCGTCCAAGGCGGCGGCGAGTTGATCGGCCATGCCGGGCCTGGCCATCGCGGCGAAGGCCTCCCTGCCGAGCAGGAACCCCGTCCGGTTGGCCGCGCCCGTCACGACGACCTTGACGCCGCCGTCGCCGCAAACCCGCCGGTCTCTGCACCGCAACTGCAAGCACGCGGAGGCGCGGTCGTTGTCAGCGACGACCCGACGACCCGTACCAAACAGTAACGGGAAGCTAGCCACAGCGATCGTGCGCGGCACTGCAGTCACCCTCACCGCCTCACGCACCTGGTAGCAGGCGCCGCAGCCGGCCCCGTCGCGGAAGAACTCGGCGCCCGCGGCGGCGGCGTGTCCTCCGTTGAGGTCCATAGCCATGGCAGCCCCGTATTCACAGTCGTCGAGGTCGGCGGAGGCGGGAGGGAGGAGAGAGGCGGTGGAGTGACGAGGGCACCAGTCGCAGTAGTAGTTGTTGTTCTTGGAAGACGGAGAGCAGGACGCGGGAAGCAGGAACTGGCTGATGGTGAAGAGAAGAAGCAGCAGCAGCGCCATGGCGGCGCAGCAGCTCGTCGACTGCTGGATGTGTAGCTAGATGGATAAGACGGACGGCTAGCGAAGGAGCAGCAAGGCGGGCTGCTTAGTTATGGCAGCCGGCATAGGCATACTCAGCAGGAACGTGGGGGCATCAACTACTCCAGTCGATCGACATGCCCGCCTGCCATCAAAATACGAGGAAGAAAGGAAGAAATCAGAATATCCCGGGCGCGTGAGTGGAGTGGCCGAGTGGGTCCAAGGCTCACGGGTGGACGGAATGGATGATGGGGACATGGGGTTGAAGCAAAGTGCCTGTCGCCGTGCCATCTTTCCAAGTTTTCGGCTCTCAATGCAGGTGCAGTGTATGCCCGGGCCGACGCATGCATGCTCCGCACTTTCTTCTCCTCCTCCACACCTTTTTGTTTGCCTACTAATTAAGGTTTCAGGCACTGACGATCGATCGGAGCAGTAGACCGCAAATTGAAACGGCTCTCTATATTTTTTTTTCGAAAACTTTGGCAGGAGCGCTGCCTTTCATTTAAGGGGAGAATAGAAGTTTTGTCTAAATATTACATAGTTGTTACATGATGAAAGATTAGTCTCAGACTCACAAAGTAAAACATAAAACAAGATAACATTAAGGTGGAAGCAGGTCTTCTCGTATAAGCGGAGTGCCACACGCTCGTCGTCCAAGCAAGATATCATGTTGTACGAGTTCAAGCACTTGATCCGAACGCATTGCTTGAAACGGCTATATATGAAAATTGCCCAACTACGACTAGGACCTGCAGAAATCTACATCTGCTGTTGTGCGATAATCCACTAATCAGCACTAAGACGTGCCTGCCATGAACACAACACATATGTAATTATCTATAGTCTTGCTTCTTCATTACTCTCTTCGTTCTGAACTATAGATCATTTTGACTTTTTTAGATGCATAGATATTATTATGCATCTAGACATAGGGTATATCTAAGTCTATAGCAAACTCTATGAATCTAAAAAATCCAAAACGACCGAACAGAGGGGAGTAGTTAATTACGAAGTATGTTCTAATAAGTACTTATATTAATTAATCAAACACGCACCAGCTGATGACGAATATAAAATAATGCTTCCAAATTAAAGACCGCCTCTCCACACGGTTACCTCGATATCACTGGAATGATTTGATCTGGTCCAAATTAAATAACCAAATTGATTCTCTCTCTTTTCATGGCTACTATCTTTGCTTAGAGATGTCTACTTACAGTATTCTTGTATACTGCAAGTGCACGTAGTTGTGGATCAAGTTTACGGATAAATCTCAGCAGCCATTCCATATTTTCATTTGATTTCGATCGTTTCGTTTCTGATCAATCACTAGAGAAGACCGGACTGCACGCTTAATCTCTGCTACGTGCTCCTCTGATGCCCTGCAGTTCACGTTCTCTGCTCAACACGACGTGCCTGCCATGTACTAATTACACTACTAGTTGCCTGCCATGTGCTAATTATAAAAATCAATCAATCAAACACCAGCAGACGATGAATACAAATAATGCTGCGACCATCTCTCCACACGGCTGCGTCGACAACTATCATACAAACTGTCCCACCGGTTTTCCCTCTCTCGATATCACTGGAATGATGATTTGATCCAAATTTAAATAACCAACGAAAACCTGCCAAATTGACCCTCGATCTTTTACTATCTAGCTAGAGATATACACTTGCTTACTGCAAGCGTACGTGGTTGCGGATCAAGTTTACGAATAAATCTCATCGGCCATTTCATATTTTCATTTGATTCGGTTTCGTTTCTCAATCATACACTGGACAGAGTGGTGGCGACGAATTAATTAGGTCCATGAGGTTAGCACACTGCAGCAGCAGCACGTGTGATCCAAGCTATATGGGCCGCTTCTGTCCCAGTATACATTGGACCCGTTGCAATAAGCCCATAGTGTTAATAAAGCCCATAGAGCTAAATTCTTTTTTTTTTTTGAAAACGGAACCCATAGTCCATAGAGCTAACTGTACCCCCCACGATTTCTTCCCTTTTCACACACACACACACACACACACACACACACACACACACCATATGATAGATGATTAGATGGAACGTGTATGGTGAGTATCGATCACTCTCGATCTCGATCATATAGGTGTTGGGCCTGTTGTGAACATCATGCTCTGCCCCGGCACTGCATTCTTGGATTCTGACGGATGAATAATATAAACCGGCCGGCCGACAGATCCAGTTATCTGCATATGCACGCGAATAGAAGCATAGGGAAATGGACTGGAGTTTTCCTTGCCGCCGACCTATATATGCCAAAGTAGTATGGTCATATATTGCTCTCAGCAAACAGTAACTACACGCAGCTACTATGCATTTAACATGTTTATCACATACAGCAGCTAGCTCACCAACAAATAAAGAGCAACCGATCGATCGGGCACTCGTACAGCCACTGCATCAACAATTTTGCTAGCTAATAAGCTCTGCAAGTTGGCCATGGGCGATGGTCTTGTGCTCTGCCTGCTTGTGGTATCGATGCAAGTGCTGGTTCCCGTCGTCGTCGGCAGCCGACGGCCGCCGGCGATCTACGTGTTCGGGGACTCGACGCTGGACGTGGGCAACAACAACTACCTGCCGGGGAAGGACGTCGCCAGGGCCAACCGGTCTCCCTACGGCGTCGACTTCCCCGGAGTTCCCACCGGAAGGTTCAGCAACGGCTATAACACAGCTGACTACGTTGGTGCGTACGTACACCTATTTCTTGTACGTATTTGGCAATAGATTTCGACGAACTCAACAAGATCGATCTGCGAATGCTGCAGCAAGGAGCATAGGTTTTGTGAGTAGCCCTCCGCCTTACCTGTCGCTGGCAAAGAGCTCCAGCCTTCTTGTCCTCACCGCTCTCACCGCTGGCGTCAGCTACGCTTCCGGAGACGCTGGCATCCTCGACTCCACTGTAAGTATAATCATAGTGCACTCCGATCCATGGTCTCGTGCAAGCTACTTCTCTTAATTAGCACTAAAAACTCCTACTGTACTAATCAATAATGCCATGCAGAACCCCGGCAAAACCATCTCGTTGTCGAGGCAGGTGCACTACTTCAATGCTACCAAGTCCAAGATGGCCTCCACGCTGGGCTCCCGCGCGGTGAACGCCATGCTCTCCAGGTCCATCTTCCTCGTCGGCGTCGGCAGCAACGACCTCTTCGTGTTCGCGGCCGCGCAGCAGAACAGGTCGGCCGCGGAGCGGCAGAGCGACGACGTCGCCGCGTTCTACGCCAGCGTCGTCTCCAGCTACTCGGCCACCATTCAGGAGCTCTACAAGCTGGGCGCCAGGAGGTTCGCCGTCATCAACGTGGCCGTGCTTTGTTTGTTTTTGTAGTACTTATGGTTTGGTCTTATTTTCCATATGAGTACTGTAATGAAGTAAGGAAGACATAGTAAGGGCGGCGGTGGCAACTTACATTTTGCCATTTCCGGATTTGCTCAATAAAGCCTCCGTTGGGCTTGTCCCCCTGGGTTTGCATTTTCCCTGCTGCTCCCTCCGTTCCAAATTATATAGGCGTTTTGATATTTCTAATTTCATTACTTTTATTATTTATCTATAGATGCATAGAAAAACTATAAATTTACAAATATTAAAATGACCTACAATTTGAAACGGTGGGAGTAAGTTGATGCTGAAGCTCGGCCACTGTTCCCTCCATCGCTTGCTTGTGCTTCTGAACCGGCCCAAAATCAACGGTTTTGTGGGTACTTGAAAAAGCAATATACTCCAATAAAGTCATGAACCGGCCCACAAATCAACGGTTTTAGCTCATATAAATGAAAATTTTCTTCATTGTAGTTTATTCTAAAAATGACTAATTACACACCTCTATTTCATCTTATTATCTCTATGTACCACAATTTATATCGCTCATATTTGCAAATGACTAAAATATGAACAAATTATATTTTTTCATAATTTATTTAGCTCATATTTGTAAATGACTAAACTATGAAATTATTCCTCTAACCTCATACCAATTTCTTTGACTAATACGAAACATAGCATCAAAAAAATTGTAGCTTATTCTAAAAATCACAAATATGAGCTCTAAATAACACATGCATATAAATGAAAAATTTCTCCATTGTACCTTATTCTAAAAATCACAAACTACTCTAGCTTTAAAGCATAAAACTTAGTATACTAATCGTGTATCAAGGGAGGATGAAGTTTCTAACCTTTAGAACATTTGAATGAGTGAAATCCTCACGAAATGGTCAAAAATCCGGCAGCACCTCCCCTATTTCGCCATGAATGGATGAAGCTCGAGCTGGAGGAAATGGCTCGGGCAGGAGGTAGAAGATTCCTGATTTATAGGAGGAAAGTTAGTACCGGTTGGGATCTCCAACTGTTACTAAATGTCAGCCATTAGTACCAGGTGGAGCTAATGTGCCTAAGGGCCTTTAGTACCTGGTGGAGGCTCCACCCGCTACCAATGGGTGACCTTTAGTACCGATCGGAGCCTCCAACCGGTACTAAAGAGGGTCACGGGGGGCTCCTAGGGAATTAGCCGTTAGATTCGGTACTCATGCTCACATTAGTACCGGGTCAAAAAATAACCGGTACTAATGGGTAGGATCAATGCTCAAGAATCCCAATTTCAACTCTAGTACTGTACTTGCTGCTACAAATAATATATCTATATATTGGGTAAAGTAGTTGACATAAACTTGAGAATCTTCTCCGGAAACAAATAATGCCCGGGATCGATATGATGGTGACCTAACAAGATCCGAATTTTTGTTGGTCAACCATGAGTTCGTTTGGGATGCATGGATAGAAATAGTTGAATTGAAATGGAGATTTGAGATAGAAGGCACGCTCACACGGCAACCGATTTCGTTATGTGTGGCTATATAGTGGGTACAGTCGTACATTTGAACTGAAAGTTGAGATAGCACAACCAGTTGACACCACACGCATTCATATGCAGTACAGCGTAGCCATATTTTCCTCATTTTCATTAATTTTCTTTGCGATCACTAAGAACTTTCTAAAACTATGTACTATATATTATTAGGTATGGGGCAATCCCAATATTATATTATGTATATGAGGCAGAATTTCTTATTTTGAGATCCGTTGATGTGACCTAAAGAAAGAGAAGCTTATAATAAGTCTTGGGCCTATAAATACAGTAGGTTTTAACTCATCTCATCTACCAGGCACCAGCAGAGATATATGATCATGGGCTCTAATACGTTGATGGCCATGGAGGGTTTTGTGGTGTGCCTTGTGATATCCAGGGAAGTTCTCGGTGCTGCTGCTGCCGCCGTCCTCCAGCCGCCGCCGCCGATGTATGTGTTCGGGGACTCGTACCTCGACGTCGGGAACAACAACTACCTGTCGGGGCCGAATGTTCCTAGGGTCAACAGGCCCTACTACGGCATCGACTTCCCGGGCTTTCCCACCGGAAGGTTCAGCAATGGGTACAACACCGCTGACTACATCGGTAGGTTTGATATTATATACTGTACGTATGTATATGCTCCATCTTTTAACTACTCCCCTCCATAAGTCGTTTTAGCTTTTTTAATTCATAGAGTTTGCTATGTACTTAAATATACCATATGTCTAGATACATAATAATATCTGTGTATCTAGATAAGTTAAAATGACATAATTTGTAACAGAGCAACATGTGTAGATATTGTAATAATGTGTATGCATGTGGAACAATAATGTTTAGTTTGATTGGTCTCTCCATGTGGTTACGCCGCAGCGAAGAAGATAGGACTCGCCGCCGGTAGCCCTCCGCCTTATCTGTCGGTGGCATGGAGCTCCAGCCTTGTGGTCTCCACCGCCCTCACCATTGGTATGAGCTACGCTTCCGGCGGAGCTGGCATCCTCGACTCCACTGTAAGTGCACTCCACGCATCTCCTATCCTATAATTAACTATACAGGTTGATCAATGCAACAAATTTTGTAACAATTAATCTGATGACAACATGCAGAACGCGGGCGACAACATCCCGTTGTCGAAGCAGGTGCAGTACTTCAACGCCACCAGGTCGAAGATGGTCGCCGCTGTGGGCTCCGGCGCGGTGGACACCCTGCTCTCCAGGTCCGTCGTCCTCATCGGCGCTGGCGGCAACGACCTGTCCGCGTTCGCCAACGCGCAGCAGCAGAGCGACGCCGCCGCGTTCTACGGCAGCCTCATGTCCAACTACTCGGCCGCCATCACGGTAGACAGCAGCCTGATCTAACAATGTTGCAGGGTCACCGATCAAAAATCACATTATTGCAGGATCTGTACACGCTGGGGGCGCGCAACTTTGCCATCACCAACGTCGCGCTAGCCGGGTGTCTGCCGGTTGCACGGGTCCTCGACGCTGCGGGCTCGTGCTCAGACTACCGGAACTATCTCGCCGACCGCTTCCACGACGCCCTCCGGTCCCTGCTCGCCGACCTCGCCGCCAGGCTGCCGGGCTTCCTCTACTCTCTCGCCGACTCCTTCGCCCTCATGGTGGACACCTTCTACGACCCACAGGCGTCGTCGGGGTTCACGGACGTCGCCAGCGCGTGCTACGGCGGCGGGCGGCTGGGCGCGGAGGCGGAATGCTCGCTCAACTCCACCATCTGCGCCAACCGCGACCAGCACTACTTCTGGGACAACGTGCACATTACCCAGCAGGCTGCCAAGCAAAGAGCTCAGGCCTTCTACGACGGCCCGGCCAAGTACACCACGCCCATCAACTTCAAGCAGCTCGTCCAGATGACCGCTGCATGATCGAGCTGATGATTCTTGCTTCAGGGACCTACTAGTGCTTCTACCTACGTATAAATATGCCGGCAACAAATGCATGGCCGCTACCGCTACATATCTATGTCGGTAGTTCTTATTTTGAACTGCGACGATTGAAAATCATCAACCGTTTGATTTCATTTCTGATGAATTGAAGACCGAGAGGAGTGGCATTCAGTACATTTGCATTCTCCGTAACTGCCCTTTAATTTCTGCGGCGATGTTGTACCAGTACTGCTTGGTGTCACCAACAAATAATTGGGATACAGTGTAACCCTCTGTTCTCATGAATTCACTCCGAGTATATACGAGTACCGAATCTCTCTCAATCTCACAGGATCACCCTTGTGCGGATAAGATCCGCAGATCGCGCCGCAGCCTTCTCCGGACGCAGCCAGCGCCCATCGTCTTCTACATTCCTACCTCCCTTATCCCATGCGTCTCCGCCCTTGAATCCTTAATAAAGCAGTACTGTGATAGAAAAGTGGGCCGGCATCATTTGTGTTAGGTTTTAGTCCCACGTTGAAAATTAATAATAAGGAAGTACAACATATAAGATGGGGAACATAACTTAAGGCTAATTTTTGGGTTGAATTGTATCTGAGGCAAAATATGCACATGCTTATATTGATTTAAAAAAAATGGAATGGAGCCGGGACTAAAATATAGCGAAGTACTTGCTCAACTATTTGTGAATTTTGACTTCAACAAAAATGTGTGGGGGCCATGCATGATGCGTATAAAAGTGGATAACAGATGGGCTATAAATAAAGTAAGCAAAGACATGCCACTACAAAGAATCTCAATTTCAACTCGAGTACTGTACCCACTGCTACACACATATATTTATATATTGGGTAAAGTAGTTGACATAAAATTGAAAAATTTCTTGGGAAACCACGCCCATGCCCAGGATCTCTACGATGGTGACCTAAGCAAGAACCGAATTTTTGTTAGTTAACCATGAGTTCGTTTGGGGTGAATAGTTGAATTGAAAACGAGATTTGAGATAGAAGGCACGCCGACACGCCAACCAATTTCGTTATGTGTGGGTATATAGTGCTTGAACTGAAATTGAGGTAGCACAACCAGTTGCTGGACACCAACACGCATTCATGCAGTACAACCCAGCCATAGTTTCCACATTTCATTAATTAATTTCCGTTGCGAGTATCAGTCAGAACTTTATAAAACTATATACTAGGTATGAAGCGATCTCAAATATAATCATGCAAAATTTCTTGTTTTGAGATCCGGAATAATAGTTCAGTTGATGTGACCTAGAGAAAGAGAAGCTTATTAGTTTTGGGCCTATAAGTAGGTGCTGCTTCATCTCATCTAGCAGGTACCTGCAGAGGTATATGATCATGGGCTACAAGTTGGCCATGGAGGGTTTTGTGCTGTTCCTTGTGATATCCATGGAAGTTCTCGGCGCCGCTGCCGGTGTCCTCCTGCCGCCGCCGATGTACGTGTTCGGGGATTCGTACCTGGAATATAATATGTTTTTAAACTACTTCATAGTTCATATCCGTATTTATGGACATGTGTATATATATGGAATAATGATGTTTAGTTTGATTGGTGTGGTTACGCCGCGCAGCAAAGAAGATAGGACTCGCCGGTAGCCCTCCGCCTTATCTGGCGCTGGCATGGAGCTCCAGCCTTGTGGTCTCCACTGCACTCACCATTGGTGGTGTGAGCTACGCTTCCGGCGGAGCTGGCATCCTCGACTCCACTGTAAGTGCACTCCATGCATCTCCGATCCTATACAGGTTGATCAATGCAACAAACTTCCAACAATTAACAAAGCAAGCATGCACGCATGATCCGATGACGTACGCAGAACGCGGGCAACAACATCCCGTTGTCGAAGCAGGTGCAGTACTTCAACGCCACCAGGTCGAAGATGATCGCCGCGGTGGGTTCCGGTGCGGTGAACACTCTGCTCTCCAGGTCCGTCGTGCTCATCGGCGCTGGCGGCAACGACCTGGGCACGTTCTACAGGTCACCTCCGGAGCAGCAGAGCGACGTCGCCACGTTCTACGGCAGCCTCATGTCCAACTACTCGGCCGCCATCACGGTACTGAATACACTGCAGGAACAATAATCTTGCAGAATTATTGCCTTTGATTACAGAATAATTTGGCTAGCTAGCTGCACGGATCAAATAAATCATGTTGCAGGATCTGTACACGCTGGGCGCGCGCAAGTTCGCCATCACCAACTTGGGGCTAGTCGGGTGCCTGCCGGTTAACGGGGTGCTCGACACGGCGGGCGCGTGCTCAGACTTGCGGAACCAGCTCGGCGCCGGCTTCAACGACGCCGTCCGGAACATGCTCGCCGACCTCGCCGCCAGGCTGCCGGGATTCCGCTACTCCCTGGGCGATGCCTCGGGCCTCATGGTGGACACCTTCGCCGACCCACCGGCGTCAGGGTTCACGGACGTCGCTGGCGAGTGCTGCGGCGGCGATCAGCGGGTGGACTGCTCGCCTAACTCCACCGTCTGCGCCAACCGCGACCACTACTACTTCTGGGACGCGGTGCACATTTCCCAGGAGGCCGCCAAGCAAAGAGCTGAGGCCTTCTACGACGGCCCGGCCAAGTACACCACGCCCATCAACTTCAAGCAGCTGGTCTGGTCCACATGACCTTACTGATTCTTCTTGCTTCTGGGACCTAGTGTTTGTTGCTCCTATTGATTCTACCTACGTAAAAATGTAATAAAGCACGAACAAATGCATGGATGCTAAAAATAAATCAACAAATGACTGAAATGCATCAACCGTTTGATTTCATTATTTCCGATGAAGACAGAGAGGAGTGTCATTGAGTACATTTAATTATTATTAGGACAGAGTGTTAGAATCTGATATCCCTCATTACGCGCAGCAGCTCCCGGATCTAGAAAGGATATTGCGAGTACGACACGAGCTTGCACCGTATCAAGAACAACGTAGATAAATCTCGTAGAAAATCCTAAATGATGGTGTTGAAGCAACCGCGACAAGAGAATAGGATTTTGACGAAGACGACCGCAGATCCTTTAAGCACAACTTCCAAAAGAGTTAGTTCTAATATGAATATTTATGTATACAGTTACCACTCGATTCTCCTTATAATTATGATTGATCAAAGCAATGTTATTGTGTTTGATTCGCTGAGGAAACCAAAGGTCAAGTACCAAGACATTCAAGTTTGTTTCCTAAATTTTCACCTAACACTGTAACATATTTATTATTTTAATTCGCAGCGCATGGAAATGATTCCGTAAGTATCACCGTGGTGATTTCAAAGAAAAACTTACATTCAGTACAACTTTTTCGGTATGCATGAAGTTTGCACATTTTGTATATTCTATAACACGAATATTTCATAACATATTTTTTTCCACTAAAGTGCTTGAGATAGGAACAAGGGAATAATTTATGTGGATACTACGTCTGTGAGCACATACGCCATTTCGTGAGGCACAAGGTGCTATCGGACCATATAACTGTATGCAAAATAAACCTATTAATTATTAATCATTTTCTAGCTCCTTTTATTTAATTGTTGGTGTAACATTCACATATTTCCAAATTACAGATGTGGCAGATTCGCGAAGAACTCTTGGAGAAGGAAAGGCTTTGGCAATCCAAGAAGCACTCATAGGATTTCTGGTGGACGAGGTGATAAATCATAAAGGAGAATTTTATTACGATGTACATTCGGTAGCCGAACCGAGCAACACCATGACGGGAGGATCCTAAAAATTACGAGGATAAATTATTGTATATATAGTAATTGTATTAATACTAGTTTGATGTGTATAATATAATAAGAATTGTATATATAGTAGTTAAAATTAATATTATGCATATACTATCATCATGCATACAATACAAGCATATACATGTAAGTAGTATACACTAAGGATGTATACGTATAGGTGTATATATATATAAGTGAAGCAACAATTAACATTAATATGGAAAAGAATTTGGGGTAAAAAGAAAAAAAAAGTCTTTAGTTCTGGTTGGTAATATAGAGGCCACGTGCATGCGCCTGCATGGTGGCCCCTTTAGTTCCGGTTGGAATACCAACAGGGACTAGTCTTTAGTCCCGGGTGAGTGACCCGGTACTAAAGAAGGGGACATTTAGTCCTGAAAGATTAGTCCTGGTTGGATATTCGAGAGATATGACTCTCTCCAACTAGGACTAATGCTCACTTTTTCCACCAGTGATTTTCAAGGCCTGTTGGGTTTGGTCGACTAGCCTTGGAAATAGATTTGTAGGGCCGGTCCAGATGCCTAGACCCACCAGGTTATTTTCAAGGCCAGTTCTAAAGTGCCACCCAAAAAAACCAGGCATCTATAAACATTATTTCTGGCATAGTTAAATATACCAGATATATGAATACCACTATAAAATGGGCACAATTTATTATGTAACCTGAACCCTTTACTCTAAAAATGAGCCCACGACCTGATCCAGTTCATCTTATCGGCATTGGTATCATGTAATCACGTTGCTATCATGCTTTATTTATTATATGAAAAACTGAAAAGGCACAATTATTTTAAAAAAATATTTAGAAAGCCCGCATGCACCTAGTACCTTGTTCGTGTGTCATCATACATTTTCATTAGCTACTAGCTGATCAAAAATAAAGTGATCGAGGTTACAGGAGGAATGTGATGATGTACATTACATATAAAGTAAGGAAATGGAAACGGTCAATGCCACGGCCGTCAGCTCTCTGATGCAGTTTGATCATCCAATAATTCCTATTTTTCCTTGCGTGATTGCTTTGCGATCCATCAAATACATGTGTAATTAATTAACTAAAAAGACAATACCGTATTTATTTTGCAGGTACGCTTATAGTATTAATAATTTATTAAAATATAGCACGGAGTCATGGATTGAAAATATGCATGGAAACCGAAGTATTCTAAGCGTCCTGGATTGAAAGAATGTACGTGATGTGATGTGCATGTAGATAAAGTATGCAGAAATCAATGCGCTGCATGATACAAAGTACTACTAGCAGCTGATGAATTGAACACGATCGAGATAGCAGCCACGCGAACGACGACCGAATGAACCTGAAACTAACGACTAGTAGTTCGTTTTTTCAGGACAGACTAGTAGTTCTTTATGCATGCGTACAAGCAATGGATTATTCTATCTGCACTCCCCTTGCATGGATGGTATTATGATGACTACTTTCTATGCACGAGGAGGGGCAGGCCGGAGACGGCAACGCGTATCGAGCGGGGGGTTCTTGACAAAAGTAGCGGCGGGCGGTTTTCTGCAAAGTTGTCGCGAATTCCGAATTTTCTATTGTTTGGTGTTGAAATATTTTGGAACCCAGAGGTGTCTCAGAAGAAAAATGAACGCGTCTACTATAGACGGGGACTTCCCTAGATCCGTAGTCGATTCGGGAAGAATAGGAGGACTTTTTTGCAAAATTTCAAGTGCTTGCCCGCCTGCTTGTGGGCGGCCGGATCGGCGCCATCGAACGGCCGCCAATATGGGACGACGTGGCCCGGCCGGAGGTCGCGGCGGAACCCCGGGTCTTGATTTTCCGCATTCTATAGTAGTCAACTATTAGGTATGGCCCAATTAATATATACTATCCTTGCTTTGCTTTGGTCCAGTTGATCGAAACCCTACGTGTGGCCGCATGTGTGCTTATATGCATGTATATATATCCACCCGGCCGTCTACTTGCCATCAGTTCACAAGATAAAGTCATCGTGCTCCAAGCTGTACCTGTTCGATCATCAACTCGATCATGCAGGGTCTTGTGGTGTGCCTTGCGCTATCCGTGCAAGTGCTAGTTGCCGAGGCCGCCGGCCTCCTCCGCGGGCCGCCGGCGATGTACGTGCTCGGGGACTCGATCCTGGATGTCGGCAACAACAACTACCTGCCGGGGGCGGACGTTTTCAGAGCCAACAGGCCCTACTACGGCATCGACTTCCCCGGCAGGATTCCTACCGGGAGGTTCAGCAATGGCTTCAACACCGCTGACTACATCGGTGGGTATCGTATACATACACCGTCATGTCTGCATTTGATTTTTGGTTCATGCATGCATGCGTTTACTGATTGTCCGTCGTCGTATGTGCATGCAGCAGAGAGCATGGGGTTGGTGCGTGGCCCTCCTCCTTACCTCTCGCTGGCACCCAACAACTTGAGCCTTGTTCTGGCCGCTCTCACCGCTGGTGTCAGCTATGCTTCCGCAGGTGCTGGCATCCTCGACTCCACGGTAAGTCTTTATCCATCTTGTAAATATAATGGACGGATCATTCCAACCACTAACGCATGTGCATGCAGAATTCGGGCAAGTGCATCCCGTTATCCAGGCAGCTGGAGTACTTCAACGCCACCAGGGCTAAGATGCTCGCCGCGGCGGGCTCCCCGGCGGTGACCGCCCTGCTCTCCAAGTCCATCTTCCTCGTCACCTTCGGCAGCAACGACCTGTTCGTGTTCGCGGCCGCGGAGCAGGCAAGCAACAGGTCGGAGGCCGAACAGCAGAGCGACGCCGCCACGCTCTTCGCCGACCTATTCTCAAAATACTCGGCCGCCATCACGGTACCAACCTCCAGAAGAAGTACACACAAGTATACCGGCCAGTCACGCTCGCTCACGCGCCACTAATTAAAGGGAATTGCTACTGCACGCATGGGTGCAGGAGCTGTACGCGATGGGCGCCAGGAAATTTGCCATCATCAACTTGGGAGTACTCGGGTGCGTGCCGGCGGTGCGGGTGCTCGACGCGGCGGAATCGTGCTCCGCCGGCCTAAACCAGCTCGCCGCAGGCTTCGACGACGCGCTCCGGTCACTGCTCGCCGGCCTCGCCCCCAGGCTGCCGGGCATGGTCTACTCCCTCGCCGACTCCTTCGGCCTCACGCAGGACACCTTCGCGGACCCGGAGGCGTCGGGGTACACCGACATCGCCGGCGCGTGCTGCGGCAGCGGGCGGCTGCTAGCCGAGGCGGACTGCATGCCCAACTCTACGCTCTGCGCCGCCGACCGCGACCAGCACGTCTTCTGGGACCGCTACCACCCTTCCCAGCGGGCGTCCCTTCTCACGGCCCAGGCATTCTACGACGGGCCGCCCAAGTACACTGAGCCCATAAATTTCATGCAGCTGGCCCAGTCCACCTAATGGGCTAGATTGTGCTCACGTATATACATACATATATGTAATAATTGAGAAAAACATATAAATGTAATCAAGAATAAAATTTACTGCTCCCTCCGCTCAACTTTGTATGACATTTCAGACAGGAAAAAGAAGCTGCAAGCAGATCAAATTTGCTGTCTGAAACTTCATATAAAGCTGGTTGGAGGTGGTACTAATAAGTCAACCAAGGTCCAAGACTAGCTAGCTACAGGAATAAATAAATGAGTAATTGTATTTTACATATAAAAGTATATAAACACACTGTAAGGTTAACTTGGTCCACGCATGGAATCACTAAGATGTACTGTTTACTTCAATTTCCCACCTGTTGTTGTTCTTTATTTATTCAGGAATTAATAATGCAAACGACGTGATTTTCAACTTGCTTGATGGTGTCTTTACATGTACATATTTATAGGAGAACTTCGAAACGTTACAAGAAATGTTTCTGTTTCCAAGACATTTTTTCCTCAATTGGATGAAGCAGCAAGCTACCTGGACAAATTATTCCACAATATATGCAATTTTACCTGAGTGGTCAAAAGCTTTAGTGCCTTTTATTATTGTTTCTCGAGCGTATAGTAGGACAATTTTTCTAGTATCATTTGCATGTTTTCCAACAGTTTTGTCAATCACCAAAAACTATAATTTCCAACATACTCGTTCCCCGTAGTTTGTTAGCTAATTATTATTCAGACTTATACTAAAAAAATGTTGGTCAGACGATCGGGAAAAAAAAACTGTTGGGGAATGTTAAGAGGTATTGTTGTGATTCTGCATGTTCATCAGAACTCTCTTGCCTTAAAACAACACTTACGACACACATTTTTTCACGGCATATATATGCGACCAAATAAACATTCAATCACTTGAGTTAGTTGTATAGAAATCACTCCATAAATTCTCTCGTTTATCATTCAAAAGAAGAGGATGAGACTGATCTTTAGGCTACAATAAAAGCATATATGTGAATGCCATTATAAAATGGGCACAATTATTACGTAACATGAACCCTTTTCTCCAAAAATTAGCCCATGATAACCTGATCCAGTTCATCTTATCTGCATTGCTATCATGTAATCACGTTGCTATCATGCTCTATTTATTCTATGAAAAAAAAACTGAAAAGGCACAGTTATTTTTTTTAAAAAAAGGATATCTAGAAAGCCCGCATGCACCTACTACCTTGTCCGTGTGTCATGACACATTGTCATTAGCTACTAGGTGATCACAAATAAAGTGAGGTTACATGAGGAATCTGATGGTGTACACATATAAAGTAAGGAAAAGCTACCGCTGGAAAGTGGCTAGGATATATCATAGTTGACAAGGAGACAGCAGGCCCGTTAACGGATGATCCATCATCGATGCTGACCAAACAAGCTGGCCGGTCTCATGGCAGAACACAACACAACACAACACACGCGGCATGCCCACCTACCGTTTCATTTCGCGTATTTGACTAGGGTAAAGTAAAGGCAACAACGTGCACATTCCCATTCACTTTTGGAACATCAGAACGTTCCTAGCATCATCTTAGCTTGAAGCCTTTGAGCGTTGAGTCCTGGTTCTATACCCTCCTCGGACCCGGTTCCATACACTGTGACCCCGCTCCTATGCGCAAGAAACATAGAACCAGAGGAGTAAGCTATGCTTCGGCAGGAGCTGGATCCTGGATTCCACTGAAAGTGATCATCAACTCTATCTCACGGCCTGATGATTTCTGGAATTAAACTTTGCACAATTAAGCGTCTGAAAATTAAATTATCCAAGTCTCAATTTTGAGTAAAAGATCGGGTATTAGCAGTCCAGGACGTGAAATTACTCCTGCACCGTCGTTTTTACATATTTTTAATCAACCTTAATTTTTACTCCACGTGACCCATGTGCTGAATTGCTGTCTACTGTCGGTGCATATCTACTGGAGTTGACCTCGTGGAGACAGTTGAGATAACTGCGCTCCAAAACCTAGAAATCGGATCGGAGTTCAAATTTCAAACTTTTCAACGCAGCCGGAAAAAAATTAAAAAAAGAGAGAGAGGAAACTATGTACGGCGAATTAGTTAAAGTTAATGATTAGTTAAAAATTAAAAAGCACTATACTATACAAGTATACAGTATATGTGTAATGCATTCAAGTCTGGCGCCTCGATCATCTCCAACTACTCGGCCGCCATCACGGTGCGTAGCTAATTGTAACCATTCTTTTATCTGGCGCATCTTTCTTGTGCTTCTTCCATGCACGCCGAAAGAGTAAAGGCTGAGCGAGCTTTGTTTGTGAGCTACGCCAGCAAGTTGGAGACTAACATATATCCAAGAGATGTGGTTGCAGGATCCGATCCTGGGCGCGAGGAAGTTGGGCATCATCAACTTGGTGTCCAGTTTTAACATGGGCTTTACGATTAAACAAAGGTTATGGCCGGGTTTGAGCGATAAATAATTGAACTTCATATTAATAAGTATATTGGCCCTGCAACTTCATATATCACTAAATCGATTGAATCATCTGTCGTAAATATCAAGCTCGAGAAGAGTAAGACTCTTCCAAGCATAGCATACAACTAAAAGACACAAAGACAGCATGTATATGCATCTCTTCTTGTAGAATGCGCACAACAATTAGTACATAAAACTTGATATATATATATATATATATATATTTATTTATTTAGCGTGATCCATTTGATCTTCGCATCGCTTTCATGTAATTAAACATATACGCATGCTTATACCAGTTTCATTTTAAAAGCCACACATTACTAGCTTTTGCTTATTTATTTGTCATCGTAAATTATAAAGTGAGGTTACAACAAGCAAGAATGTGACATATATATATACATAGATACATAGACTAATAAGGAAAATATACAGCTGAAAAGGAGGGTAGATAACATTATATACGGTTGACAAAGAGAGCAGACACGCTAACAGACCGATCTATGTTGACCAAAGAAAATTTCTATTATCGGCATCGCTGATCACATGCATGTCCACTACTATAGCAGCCATTTCATTATTGACAGGTTAAACAAATGTATAGATTAAATATGTTATGATTAAGACCCGGACTTGGCCGATGAGTTAGTTAAAACCTTTGAGAGAGTGTCTATATAAAGAGCTACACATCAACTCTAATCACAAGCACTTTAGCTAAGATCATAGCATCACAAGCAATCATAGCACTTTAGAGAAGATCGTCGATCGACCATCATGGCGTACGAGGTGGCCATGAAGGCTCTTGTTCTCAGCCTTGTGCTCGGCGCCGTCGCCGGCATCCGGCCAAGCAAGCTGGTGCGCCGCCAGGTGCCGGCGATCTACGTGTTTGGGGACTCTACGCTAGACGTCGGCAACAACAACTACCTACCGGGGAAAGACGTCCCCAGAGCTGACAAGCCCTACTACGGCATCGACTTGCCGGGATCCGGCAAGCCCACTGGAAGGTTCAGCAATGGTTACAACACCGCCGACTTCGTCGGTATGCATCATATCGTTGTCAAGATTATACTGTTGTGTATGTTCTTGTACAACTTAATTAGTGGTTCTTATATGTTACTATACGCATACGCAGCAAAGAAACTAGGATTCGACAAGAGCCCTATGGCATATTTTGTTCTAAAAGCGCGCAATAAGCTGATCCCCAGCGCAATCAATAGAGGAGTAAGCTATGCATCAGCAGGAGCTGGGATTCTGGACTCCACTGTAAGTCACCAAACTCAACTCTTAATGATCCTGAAAAATTCTAGGTCACGCATGCATATTCTGCATCATATGATCTGCATGCATATGGTGGGTGCAGAACGCCGGGAAGAACATCCCGCTGTCTCAGCAGGTGCGGTTGTTCAACTCGACCAAGGCCGAGATGGGTCCACGAGTAGCGAGCAACCTGCTCTCCAGGTCCTTCTTCCTGCTCGGCGCCGGCAGCAACGATTTCTTCGCCTTCGCGACGGCGCAGGCCAAGCGGAACAAGACGGCGACGCAGAGCGACGTCGCCGCGTTCTACGGCAGCCTGCTCTCCAACTACTCCGCCACCATCACGGTATTGTGTAGTAAAATAACAAGTCTCAATCAGAAAGCAGCCACACGTATGTATGACATCATAACGACGTCATCCAAGTGATGCGTATAGAGCAGCCTACCCAAGGTGATCCTCAAGCTGCTATAGCTAATAGCTGTACCTGTCGTTGACATGCATCCAGCTTGAATTGGTTAATTAGGGGGTCCTGGAGTTAACTTAATACACAAAAATTAATCATCCTGATGGTAATATAATACAATTTTTTTAAACGAGCCAGCAGGAGAGCTGCTGCTATATTGAAAAAAATGAATGCCTGACGAGCCGAGTACAAAACTGTACACACTTTACATTGTAGCGGAGAACCACGAAAATTCCACTAGTATACTATACATGAAACTACAGAGTTCACCCCACAAAAATGAAACCCTCTAAATACATATTCTTTTGAAATTACATAACTTGCAGGAGTTGTACAAGCTGGGCGCGAGGAAGTTTGGCATCATCAACGTGGGGCCGGTGGGCTGCGTGCCCCGTGTCCGCGTCCTCAACGCCACCGGCGCGTGCGCCGACGGCATGAACCAGCTCGCCGCCGGCTTCGACGCCGCGCTCAAGTCGCTGCTGGCCGGGCTCGCCCCCAAGCTGCCGGGCTTCACCTACTCCCTCGCCGACTCCTTCGGCCTCACGCAGGACACCTTCGCCAACCCGCTCGCACTCGGTAAGATCGACGACGACGATGACTCGATCATGGATTAGTTTCATGGAGGCCGGCCGGTAGTGATCGATCATTTCTGTTTCTGACATGGGATTAGGGTTCGTGAGCTCGGACAGCGCGTGCTGCGGGAGCGGGCGGCTGGGCGCGCAGGGCGAGTGCACGCCCACTGCCACGCTCTGCCCCGACCGCGACCGCTACATCTTCTGGGACTCGGTGCACCCGTCGCAGCGCTCCGCCATGCTGGGCGCCAAGGCCTACTACGATGGCCCGGCGCGCTACACCACGCCCATCAACTTCCAGCAGCTGGCCAGAGCATGATGAGTTGACAATAATGCATGCACTCATCAGATAGTGATCGTTTCTCATTTGTTTATTTGTTTTATGTCCCACCACAAGTCCTTCATCCAGGTGAAATGAAACTATATACACACAGTGATTATGTACTCATCAGATATGTAGTGATTGCTTCTCCGTGCTCCGTGCTTCGTTTGTTTAACGCGACGGAACCAGCAAGCAAGATTTTTTTAAGGAACAGCAGGGGCGAGCCCCTACTGGATTAAATTAAGAGAATGGAAAGATAGTACAAAACCAACAAGACAGAAACAGGAAAACCAGAGAAAACAAGAGCAACAACAGAGAAAAAAAAATTACAAAGAACTCAGCCATTCCATCATGGCCGGCGCTAGAGATGATCTCGCTCTATGCAGGCAGACGATATTCATTTCTTCCATGAATTTCCTTTTGCAGCTGTGTACCGAGGGGGGAACATTGTTGAAGGTCCAATCGTTCCTCACAGACCAAATGCTTCAGGTCATCAGGATGATGATCTCTATGTAGAAGGGAACATTTAGTTTAGTCTTGATCAAGTTAAGAATCCGAAGGGGTGGCCTGGAGGTAACCACCACTATCCCAATAGAGGCCTAGCAGGCTTTTGAAAAGTTGCATCTTAAGAAAAGATGCGCCACTGTCTCCCTTTTTTTGAAGAATGCAAAGCTCACAAGTATAAGAATCCAAATGCATTGTTTTCCTGCCTAGAATATCCTTGGTACTGAGTCTATCTTAATTAGCAGCTAGAAAAAAATCTTGTGCTTCTTTTGACATTTAGATTTCCATAACCACCTGTGAATTGGGTGTACGCTTCTTGTGCCTGTTAAGGCTTTGTAAGTTTTCGCAACTGAGAAAAGGGGACTGCCCTAGATGTAAGTCCACTGATCTCTGTCTTGGTGTGTCACAGTATTTCCCAATCTATTTTGCAGGATTAGCAGCTGCTGATGAGCTTCTTCTGAAAGTGGCAGATGGAAGTTTTGAGATAATGATGGTCTGCTTGTGGCCTCTTTTTATGATATCAGTTTATTTCTAGCAAAAGAAAAAAGCTGAGGAAATTCTAGGAATAAGACCTGCTCATTCCATGTGTCCATCCAGAACAAAACAGTAGAACCATCTGAGACCCAAGCCGAAGCTATGCCTTTATATTTGTCCAGAAGTTTGACTACATTTTTCCACCAGAATGAGCCCTCTTTGTTCTGACCAGGCAGCTTCCCATTATTATAATAGTTATCCCAGACTAAATGAACCCAGGGGATGTCAGCTCTTGTGAAGAACTTGTGTAAGAACTTGAGTAGAAGGGCCTCATTTTGACTGTTCAGGTTAATGACTCCAAGTCCTCCTTGCTGTTTCGGTAGGCATACCATAGGCCAAGCCGCCTTGGAGGGTTTTCTAGATGACAAATCAGATCCTCTCCAAAGGCAGTGCTTCATATACTTATTTAATTGAGTGATGATCCCGTTGTGGAGTTTCAAAGTAGCCATGTGAAACATTGGTGAGGACGAAAAAACTAAATTAACCCATTCGAGTTTGCCTCCCTGAGATAACATATTAGAGATACCTCCCAATCTTCTCTCCACTTTCTGAATTAGAGGGAGGAATTCCTCAATTTTAGGTTTTGTTGTGCCAAGTGGGAGCCCCAGGTAGGTGAAAGGCAGACTTCCAACCTGGCAGTTGAAGACTGACGAAAGCTGCTGAAGTTTATCCTCAGGGGGTATTTAGAGGTACCATTACATACTTGTTATAGTTGACTTTAAGGCTGGTTAAATCTGCGAAATTGATTAAGCAAATGCTTGAGGTGTAGCAGCTGAGCAGGATCGGCTTCCATGACCAGTAAGGTATCATCTGCATATTGAATAACTGCAGATCCGTGAATTGGAAGAGTGAAAGATCGATCCGACCCTTACAAAACTGAAGAAACCTAAAGTGGTGAACTGCGTCAAGATGAAGCGATAGCTTGCTGGAGGGGAACAAGTAGTAACGGGTCCTCTCGGGGAATTGGAGGTAGTTGCTTCAGTTGAAACTCCATGACGGGAGCATATATTATTGTACATGTGTTAATTAGCTGTTTATACCATTATATCTGTTTGTTTCATTCCTAGTTTTTTCAACTTACAAGTAGGTACTGAGCTGCTTCGATCACTGTGAGCGTCTTAGGACAACTCGTGTTGTAATGAAAAATTCAAATCATCTTAATAAAAAAAACACGCAACTCTCCTACATATTGGTTACTTTGATTAAATAGATTTCCTCGAGCATGCATGTATGCCCTTGCTATGAAAATAAATCAGTAGTGCAGCAGTGGTCTTGATTAATCGTATTAGCTTAGGAAATCAAAAGCAGCTTCACCGTTAGTAGCGCTGCTTGGTCGTCGCTGCTAAAACATACGAATATATGGGCACGTGGCCTTGTCCTTCCTTATACGGGCAGCAGCTGGGCTGTGGAACGTGGACGCCGCGTGCTGCGGCGGCGGGCGGCTGGGGGGCCCAGAGCGGATGCCGGCCCAACTCGATGCTGTGCGCTACCTGTTCTGGGACTCGGCGGGCCATCTCACCCAGCGGGCCGCGAAGCTCATCGCGTCGGCCTTCTACGATGGCCCGCCAAAGTTTGCCGCACACCGTTCAACTTGAAGCAGCTGGTCGGCCTGTCCGGGTCACCAACAACCAAAGAACACGGTGATTAGGCCATTGATCTTCCTCACTGGAGAGTTCTTTTTAGAGAGAGAGATTTCAGAGTCGATCCGAGTGAACTACGTTAACACACTGTTGTTTGCAAAGCATACGAAACTACTCGACCATTGATGATGGCAGGCTTGGCAGCCATACTCATGGATGTGACCATTGTTCACTGTCAGGAAATGGTGGAATTTAGGAGTGTTTGAATACTTGAGCTAAAGGATAGTCCATGTCATATTAAATATTCGGAGACTAATTAGGAAAACCAAATATAAGCTAATTATATTTAGGGTTGGCTTATGTCGCCCGCCAGCACAGAGAGCTACTGTGCTGGCGATTGGCTTATGTCGCCAGCCAGCACAGAGCACGGTATAAAAGCTCTTGTTCATCTTCCTCCCTAGGCAACCTTCCATTTTGGCGCTTGCCCAAGAGGAGCTCGGGAAAAGCCCAAAAACACTAAATCTAAGGGGGAGGTTTTGCTCTTGATTTCCTTGGAGGAGGTGGTTATATAAGGTGAGTTTGTGCCATTCCAACCTTCGTTAGCTTGTCATCTAGATCCACTGTGCTGGCGGTTGGTTATGTCACCCGCTAGCACAGGTATCCACTATGCTAGCGGGTGGTTATGTCACCCGCCAGCACAGTAGTTCTTTGTGCTGGCGAGCGAGCATCCGCCAGCACAGACCGCCATATGTGCTGGCTCAAAATTGCTGGTGGATGCGGAACCTACTAGTACAGTGGGGTTTTACCCGCCAGTAAAAAGGTTTTCTGGCATAGTGGATGGAGGCTCCAAACTTAATTATGGAGCACTTTTCTTCCTCTTTTTTCCTTCTTTTCTTCTTCTCTTTCTCTAAAATGGAGAGGGTTCTATTGTTTCTCGTATAGTGTTAATTGATATCAATGCTCCTCTCCATTTAAAATTATAAGACATGGCGGTACAGTAGCTCAGCTTATAATTTGACATGTATTTCTATCCGTAACCAAAAAAATATAACGATAAGACAGTACTTTTAAATATAAATCTGATGGCATTACTTTTATATAATAAAACTTACATTTATAAGACTAATTATTAGTTGAAAATATAAGGTTAGAATTTTGTAATGGCTGCTTACGCTCGCGCTTTATAAAAACAATAGATGGAGTAATTTGAAGGCTCCTTCGGGATTCAGGAAGAAAATAATAACAATAGCACTAATAATAATAATGACTCAAGACTCGCCTCGTCTCTTTTTCAATTATCTGAAAAAAGCCTCATCGGGTCTGATAATTTAACTAAGTGATCCAAGGTAACGTCACGCGTGACGACTACAGCTCTGGTCCTGCTACTAGTCATAAACTATAAATACGGAGTATTTGTTTTCTATACCTCCTGCTTCTGACTTTTGAATCTAGAGGATTAAGTACTAGATGTCACCCTTCTTACGAGATGTGGTATATGCTATGTAGGTATAGTAAGATGGCTGGTGTATGCTATGTAGGTATAGTAAGATGGTAAGAAAAACATGCGCGACATAAGAGCTCGTGCCGGTACAAATACATGGGTCGCTGGTAGTGGTAGTATAATTTTAATTTGTATCTTTTACGTCTTCATTAAATCACCAACAACTTGAAGCCGCTGGTTGGGTCAATGGTCACCCAACAAAAACCAAAAAGAGCCATGTGGTTACGCCAACCGTGCTCATGCCAGCATTAGCTCACCTCTGTTTGAGTCTATTTTTTGGGTGGTTGCAGATGATGCTATACATACAGCATATAGTATGTTTTTTTGACCGAATACAGTATAGTATGTTGTGAACATTATTATTTCAACTTATTCGGTTGCATGTATTGGCAAGCAACTCGGGAATTCATTTCATGCCAGGAAGAGAGTTGCGCTTGTGCCATTAATTCGGTTCGTCCATCCCAATCAATACCCTGTTAAGTTACTTGGATTATAGTTTATACAAGCAATTTGCTCGGAAATAAAGAAGATGTGTTGTATGTAACATTTTATACCTGAACACATTTTAGCGTTCAACATCCATATTAAAGACAATGTTGTAGTGTCCGAATTTTTACTTAACCTAATTCTATAGTAAAATTCACTATGCCGAAGTTTTCTGCTGACGGTCAAAACGTGTTTGTGACGACAGTTTGAGCACCCGCCAACAAGCTTGAGTCAGTAGAAATGGTAATATGTGCTGACGGGTGCTCAACCACCAACATAAATACATCTTGCGCTGGCGGGTGCTTGTATCACCCATCAACGTTGCTTTTCCACGGCAAAAAAAAAAAGCGCCACCAGCGGCCACAGCCGCCGACAGCAGCGTTGCAGGTGCACGGCACAAAAACAAATTATACTCGACTGCAGCTGGCTGCACCGTCCGTCCCTCCACTGCTGAGAGTAGCCGATAGCTCCGCTGACCGCAATGTGTGACGCCATAGCTCCTCGCCGCCGTTCCTCCACGAGAGCCGGATGCACCATTTTTAGCCACTTCTCTGCACCTGAAAATCGAGGTGCTAGCATAAATTGTTTCTAGCGTAAATATTGCACCTGGAAACTGCATTAACTCTGGGGCAGTTTAAGAATAAACCCATCAGTGAAAATTGGTTATAACTAGAAATTAATTTGCATTGGGTGCCAAAGTCCTTTGAAGCATCCCAATTTATTTCCTTCCCTTCCATGCATATGCTATGCTACTCAACAAGAGAAAAATAGCAAAATTCGACCGTTTGTGACACCAAGGTGTGTCATATAGATAGCAACCTCTTTTATTTTCGAGTGGTGTCTGACTTTTGATGATGAGGCTAGTTATTATTATCTTCTCGACTAGTATATATTTGTACAAATTAATATAATGTCGCGTCACTCCCTTAGCTAATTGATACTCAGAAACCAATATATAATGTATAGTCTACATGGAACTCAGTATACATCAACGGTTTAAGATGTCAGTGGTCTTTTTTACGATTTCAACTCTTGTTAAGTTTGGCCCGGCTGGCCGGGCGACACCTCATTGCATCTGGTGCCATCCCATTGCATTTGGTGCCACCTAATTCTCCCAGCAAAACAAATTGACCAAGACAACTGAGTATCAAATAAAAGTTCCAGTCGCTGTTCGATGAGCATAGAAAGGCCTGCTAGCAAATTAGAAACACCCATCGCAAAACAAACGCATCCAATGGTCAAATCGACCCAACGAGAGCAATGATTAGTTTGGTGGAATAATACTCCAGACAAATAAAACTGGATGGAGAAGCTACGTATAGTACTCCCTACACCGCCGGGAGTTCTGCACTGTACTACGGACGTGGATATATATGTTACTATTACTAATTAATTGTAGGTTCATTTCGAGTCTTCATGTTAATCCTCACTATTAAAGAAAAAATTCTTATAAAAATCATAAATATCCTACGATTCCTGCCAAAAGAAAAAATTCTTATAAAAATCATAAATATCCTACGATTCCTGCCATCAATCTGGTAAGCTATAGCAATTAGATCTATTATATTTCTTTTAAAAAAAATTACACACATCTGTCATCATAAAAACAGTATAAAGTAATCCCTAAATCTATATTTAAATTATCCATCTATTGTTTTGAAAAAAAATCTATATTTAAATTACCCAACTCTATAATTATAAAAAATAACGTAAAGTAACATCTAATATACCCTACGCTATTATGAAAAGTAACTTAAAACATCCCCTAAAATTGTATCCAAATTACTCATATAGGCTGCCATTAAAATAGTCTAAAACAAACTTGTAATTATAAAAAATATACATGATATCCTAAAGCTAAGTACACTATTCTAAATTACTTGTTTATATTTAATATAGAAAATACTAACTTAAAATATATATGCATGATATGCATCGTCATTTAGACTGGTATACATGTATGGAGGAGGCGATAAGAATAATGATTTTCATGTTAAACACATAGCTTAAGCTAAGAGTTCAATTTAACTTAAACAGATACCAACACATATGAAGGTGCGAGTAAAGTAAATAAAATATAAATATGTGAAAGCAATGGGTTGATGGCCTATATAAACACGGGAAAGACGTGAGAGGCAAGCACAGGTTGCTCGTAGACAACTCACCTCCCTCTTGCGTTCTCGCGGACAACACACGTACACCTTCTGATCGAGCTTCCAATAATCTTTCTCACAAAACCCACACAAACATCGTCACAACAGAAGCATTATGGCTGACTCGGCCGTGAACTTCGTGGTGGGCCGACTGGGAGAGTTCGTGGTGAAGGAGGCTGCGTTGCTCCAAGAGGTGGGCAACGACGTGATGCTGCTCAAAGACAAGCTCCAATGGCTGCAGATGTTCGTCCAGATGGCGGACCACGAGCGCCGGCAGGCGGGCGGCGGCGCCTACAAGGACGTGTGGGTGCAGCAGACGCGGGAGGTGGCGCTGGAGGTGGAGGACGTGCTGGACGAGTTCATGCTCCGCGTCGACATAGAGCACGCGCTGCCCCTCTGGAACAAGTTGCTCAAGATCCTCTCCACCTGCGGCACCCAGATATCCGTCCGCCATGCCTTGTCAAGGAGGATCTCCATGATCAGAGCAAGGCTGGAGCAGATCTCCCAGCACAGAAAAGACTACATCCCAGACGAGCAGTCTCCCCCAGCTGCAAAGGCGGCGCCGTCTCCGTCCATAACCACAACGGATGGCTGGTATGGTATACTCTCCTTACATCGATCAATTACACATTTACACCTCAATTCGATCAGTCAGTCAAAAACAGATAGGTAGCCACTACTGGAATCCTCCGATTTGCCTACCGTTTTTCTCTTTCCGTAGGTAGAAAAGTTTTGAGTACTCTAGAGAAGATTTAGTTCCCTAAAATAATAATGAGTCAGAAAAACCATACATAGGAAAGCCTCAGTATTCCCTATGAAATTGATGATTCCTCGGGAGAAAATAGGGAGGTGGTCGTGGTGGTCGCCATCATGTACCCACATAGGTAACATGGAACAGTGACGGAGCCAGAAATTTTAGAGAGCCTGGGCGAGACAATACGCCGAGCTAACAATGACAAGCAATGCACATGAGTATATTATATAACATACATATAATATTAGGAAACCATGATAGATTCAAATTAAGATATTAAAATCATTTTTCAATACACAATTTCAAGACTTAGATAATGAAACACAAAAGATAAACCTAAATGCTATTGATAACTACGGCTGCACACGAGCAGGCGACTTTTCAAGTTTTGAAACCGTCGAAGAATAGTAGCTTCATCAAGTGAATTGAATAGTTGTCTCTCAATGTGTCACCATCAAGTTGTTGAACCAATCATCAGCAATCTTATTGTGGGATTTAGACTTGATAGTCTTCATAGCTGAGAAAGCCCTTTCAACAGTTGCTGTTAACACTGGCACCAACAATGCCAATTCAATGAGCTTGTAGACCAATGGAAAAAGAAAATATTTTTCAGTTTCAACCATTTTCTGGGACAAACTTGCAATATCTTTGCAATTAGCAAAGGCAGTATACCTCCTTACATGAATAATATAGGCCTCCTTACATGAAGAATATGGAAAAAGCATGCCTCCTTTTGCTCTATACTTAGCCTTTGGGCTAAAGCGCAAGTAGCCGGGGAGCTTGGGTGGCCGGGCCTTGGCTCCGCCACTAACATGGAACCCTAAAAAATAAATACAATTTTTAGTAGGGACGACCGCAAAACTCACAATTTATTCACACCTTACAAAATGATGAGCTAAATTAATACCCATCACATTCCAACACGTACAGAGTAACTTAATTTCGTTGGCAATTTTACGAGAAGCGGTGCAAATACATAAGCGGTACTGTTAGCTAGGTGAATGTATTTGTTATCTATCTAACATATGATCGAGTTGCTCACAACCGCTTTGTTAATTACTAATGGTATGCTGACATATACATGGTGCGCGTGCATGCTCCGATCCCTACGGGGCACACAACATGTTACATGTCCAACAGAGAGGCAGTTGTGGTTGTATGGTTTGTATAGGTGAGTTGGCTCGACGAGGATGTAAAGGGCTGAACCACAAGAGCCTCAAATCCTTTTGAGGATGAGACCATGTGACTAAGCTCGACATAAACCCATTACCTTATATTAGCTTATATAATACTAATACACGAACTCCTTTCCTACTGCCCCACAAGGGACGCCAAAAGCTTTGCCAAGAATTTTATTAATTAATCCTAGCTAACTATAAATATTCCCAAGCTTAATTCATGCGTGACTCCATGTAGGGATGACGAGCCGAGAACTGGCTTCACCGAGGAAAGTTCATCGCTGGAGCACATGCTTATCAGCGGTGATACGAAGAGATCGATCGTGTCGATCGTCGGGGAGAGTGGCATTGGCAAGTCCACTCTTTTACGGATGGTGTTGGACAGAGATGTGGTCAAGAAGCACTTCGATGCTCGTGCTTATTGGCTGAATCTCCCACCACGCACTACAAAGGCCGATGCACTATGCCTGATTTACAAGCGCGTGTGCCCTTCTGCTCGTTCCCCCGTGACCGAGGAAAAAATTCGTGGTGCCCTCAAAGAGTATCTTGAGGGCAAACGTTATGTGATTGTGTTGGATGGTATGGATAAGCTCTTTAATTGGAGTTCTGTGCTGAGCGTCCTGCCTGACGATGACCTTGGAAGCAGGGTGGTTATCATGGATGCCCTCTGTGGCAATGAAGCTACAATTACAGGGGTTCGTGTACTCAGAGTACCCCATCTCAATAACGAAGAGAGCCACTACCTGTTCTGTCGTCATGCTCTTGGGAGTGGTAACAAGCACCTCAGCAAGTCTTTTGGCAGTAAAGACTTGTCAAACAGAGAATTCAACAAGAAAATAATGGACAAGGTGCTTAAGATAACAACCGGCTTTCCTTTGGCAATCCAACTTTTAGGTCGGCTCCTTCGGCGAAAGGAGTTCCCCGACCAGTGGATAAATGTGCTCAACCATCTCAACGACATGGAGCGGTCTAGTCGTCTCGAGCGCATATTGGCACTAAGCTTTGATGATCTTCCACATTCTTTGAAGTTGTGTTTCTTGTATTTTTCCATGATGCCACTGAACATAAACTACACTGCAGCGGTGTTGGTGAGGCGATGGGCTGCCGAGGGATTCCTCAAGCCAAATAAGGGAGAAAGCATGGAGGATGTTGGGTACAATTATCTGAAAGAGCTTATTTCAAGAGGTATGCTGAATATAAGTTGGAAGGGACCCTTAACCTCTAAAGGGTTGATCCGAAGTGTGTTTATCCATCGGCGGCTTCATTCCATGGCACGGTTAGAAACACAAAAGGGTAGTTTCCTTGATATCTATGACAGTACTGACATCCCATCATCGGCAGTTGTTCGCCACCTCTTCATCAAGAACTTCAGGAATGTTGCCGACATCCATAAGGATGCTCCTTTTCCTAAGCTACGGTCCTTAAGGTGTCACTTCTCCAATCCGGAGCCTGTCCGATACCACTTCTCTGAGTATTGGAAGATTGTAAGATGCAACTCTCCTGAGTACTTGAGGTGTGATTCGGCAGCAGGTGGTGGGGATGCTACCGCTATCAATGTTGATCAACCAAACCACTACCATTCTCTCAAACATCTATTAAGATCCAAGCTACTGCGAGTGATCGAGCTACGAGGATTGCAACTAAAAAAGCTACCTCGCGCAATCGGTGACTTGGTCCATCTAAGGTACCTGTGCATCCGGAGTAGCAGCCTGGTAGAGCTGCCATCAACAATTGCAAAACTATCTAACCTACAGACGTTGGACATACAGGAAACTGGCAGGGTGCAGAAAGTTCCACAAGCATTCTGGTTGATACCAACGCTACGACATGTTCTAGCAGAAAAGCTAACACTACCCAACTCAGTTGGGTTGCTCAAGAACATGCAAACACTCCGGGGCGTGGTCGTCTGTGCTCATCCATGGCACAAAAATAAGAGCCCGTTGCACAAAATGGTTAATCTTCGACGCTTGGAGATCTCGGGGTTGAAGGATCACCACTGGGTCATCCTTTTGGATGCGTTCGAGAGGTTGGAGTCGCTCATTCGCTTGCACCTCAAGGCCAGTAGGGGTGACACCATCCCAATCACTCTATTCACGAGATCTAGCCTGCGGCATCTACAACTCCTAGAGCTACACGGAAGGATCGACATGTTAGCTGAAGGGGCAGAAGCTCCGTTTGCGCTGGAAAACCTTAGCTGGTTGCTTCTCAAGTCTTCATTGGTGGACCAAGACTTCATCGACAAGTTAGGCACGCTCCCGCGCCTTGCGGAGCTAGTGTTGTCGAACGAAGCATTTCAAGGGAGAGAGCTTGTTTTCTCCCATGGAGGAAGTGGGTTTGGCAACCTGACGGACCTTTTACTCCGTGAGCTCAGTGAATTGGAAGAGTGCAAGATCGATCCGGCCCTTACAAAACTGAAGAAACCTGAAGTGGTGAGCTGCGCCATGATGAAGCAATAGCTTGTTGGAGGGGAACAAGTAGTAACGGGGCCTATCGGGGAATTGGAGGTAGCTGCTTCAGTTGAAACTCCATGACGGGAGTATATATTACTGTACATATGTTAATTAGCTGTTTATACTATTATATCTGTTCGTTTCGTTCCTAGTTTTTCCAACTTACAAGTATGTACTGAGCTGATTTGGTCACTGCGAGCGTCTTAGGACAGCTCGTGTTGTAATGAAAATTTCAAATCGTCAAAAAGATATGCAACTCTCCTGCATATTATTAGTTGCTTTGATTAAATAGATTTGCTTGTTATGTTATGCTAATCAGATCAACCGAATGATAATAAATCAGTAGTGCAGCAGTGGTCTTGATTAATCGTAGTAGTGCTGCTTGGCCGTCGCTGCTAAAACATACGAATATATGGGCACGTGGCCTTGTCCTTCCTTATTCGGAGAGTAGTAGGGAAAACGAGATCTTAGAGTAAGTACATTGCTATAAGTCAGCAGTATTATAGGTCGTCTCATGCAGTGCCACGTAGGATTTTTGATGATGTGGAGGAGAGAAAAATATGTCGTTGTTTCGCGAAACAACGACCTTATGAGCTAAATAGTAGGACTACGAGACAACTCAACAACCATTGTACGAGTTATTGTTGTCATGCAACTCATAATATTTTCTTTTTTCATATGCACAAATTAACGAATTATATAGCTCTACTAGACAACTTATAATACAATCCATTATACGGGTTGTCTGTTGAGTCATCTCAGGATTATATGTTAATGCATGAGACCGTCTATTAGACGACACCAGTGTACTTATCTTTATCCGGACATCTCAAGAATGTGGACGCCGCAGCGTGCTGCGGCGGCGGGCGGCTGGGGGGCCAGAGCGGATGCCGGCCCAACTCGACGCTGTGCGTGGACCGCAGGCAGGCGCTACCTGTTCTGCGACTCGGCGGGCCATCCGACCCAGCGGGCCGCGAAGCTCATCGCGTCGGCCTTCTACGATGGCCCGCCCAAGTTTGCCGCACCGGTCAACTTGAAGCAGCTGGTCCGCCAAAGAACATGGTGGGTGATTAGGCCAACCATGCATATGAAACTACTCATTCCTGACAGTGAATGTTATTCACTGTTAGGAAATGATGGAACTTAATAAGAGTTGCTCTACAAAGCAAATTAAAATCAATTTTATGTGCTCTTTGTTTTTTTCAACGATGGAGGAAGCCTATTAGCCTAATTATAGAGTAAGGTGTATTGACGATTATTGAACTTGTTCGGTGTCAGTTAATCCCATAAACAGAGCCAGAGCTCTCAAGAGAATGGCTATCCCATTTTCTAAGTTAAAATTTAGCATGTCTATTGGAAAAGTGTGCTCCAACAGAGTTTCTATCTGGATGGTTATTCCATCCGGCTTACAAAATACTCACCCAGATTCTCCAAACTTGGCAAGTGGGTTTGGCTTGCTAAATGTGGGTCCCATGTCAAAAATGGAGAGTGCAAAATGATGAGTCTAGTGTGAAATGGAAAGGCTGTTGGAGTGGAGAGAGAGTATATATTTTTAGAGAGAAATTTAACTATTGGAATTTGAAAAGTGAGAAATGGATAATTTGTTGGGATGAGCAACTTAATATAAAGAGAAATCTTTATGGTAACTTTATTACAGAGTGAGTTGGTCTGACAAATCACAAATCTGCCTCTTTAAATTTGACATCGGGTCTTTAAATTTGACATCGGGTGTTATTATTATTTAGATACCTAAACACTGTCTTCCGAAAATTTAGCTTTGGATTTACCTAAACATTTTTTTTTCTAGATCCGGACATACGCAGTTTATTTTATTGACAATAACTAAGATATAACGAAAAAATAGTTATGACCCTCCGCATCCCGAGAGCGTCCCACATCAAGACCGCCAGAAAACATACGTGGCAGGATCAAATGTCCTGTCCTTCTTATCCGGAGAGACAGCCTCTATCCATCCGTGCATGCATGTTGATGCCTGCTTTGCTGTCGCTTCGTCATCAGCTACCAGGCCGGCCCCACTCCCCCATGCCGCCCAGCTTCACACACGATGCTGAGTCTGGTCCTCATCCGCCACCACTTTCCCGGCATTCTGCATGGCACGTATCACACCTGCAACGTATCTCTCATCCAGTAATCCGATGTCGATCTGTACTGTCAGTGCAAATTCCACCGATCGATCGAGCCATGCAGTCCCGATGCCCGTAGAAACGGAACACCTACGAGTAGTGTGTCTCAGTGGTCGTCAGGTGAGGGAAGAGTCGGTTGACAGGTGAGCGAAACCTTCCGAACTTCCAACCAAAAATAACCCATGATTCAAAAGCGTGCATCTCCCATGCCGATCACACCGCCAGCACAACAGCTTACAGATTACTAGTGTGGGGGTGTACTCTGCTGCCCTGCATCCAACAACACTACAACAGCTACCCATTGCAGTTGCAGAGGAAGAGCAAGAAAGCAATGGCGACCTCCCTCCCGGCAGCGCCCCTCCTCGCCCAGCTCCCGTCCCACGCCACCAGGTGCGCCTCCGCTCCATCCCATCCACCCACTTCGACTCACCGCGTCGCCTCTGAACGCTTCCATTCGCAGGCCCCTGCGGCGGCACGGTGGTGGCGCCGCACGAGCTGCTCCGCCTCGCTCCGTGGCGGCCACCAGGAGGACGTCGCTCCGCGTCGCCGGCGTCAGGTTAATTAGTCGCCGCTACCTGCAGCTGCTATTCCTCGGCTTCCTGCCCAGCTGATGATGCCCGCCGTTGCCACCATCTTAACTTGCTCGATCTCCTCCCGCACCGATACGATCCAGGTGCGGCGTCGACGGCGCCGAGGCGCTGCGCTCCGGATCCGACGTCGAGGTGCCGCCGCGGTCCGTGCCGGTGCGCGTCGCGTACGAGCTGCAGCAGGCCGGACACCGATACCTCGACGTCAGGTACGCACGCAGCTTACAACCACACATTATATTATCCGGCCCTGTTTCCATGGCCGGGCCAGCCAGACTAGGGGACGCATGGCAGCTACGGCTGCAGGTCCGCTTCCGCCAACGGCAAAGTCCATGTCGCCGCCGGACGCCGGACGGGGCCACGGCGCGGCAGAGAGAGGTCGAGGGGAACAGCTTTTCAGAGCTAGACTAATTCTGCGACTCTGTGTTATTCACTTGTTGTTATAATTTCCCTATAAAAAAAAACATATCGTTATTCAGGCAAACATTGAAGTAACTCGACTGAACTTTTTTCTTTACCAACAGCAGCAAGTGAACTTTCTTTGCTTGCCGATTTCTGCAGAACCGAGGGTGAGTTCAGCGCTGGGCATCCCGAAGGAGCTGTAAATATCCCCTACATGAACAAGACCGGCTCAGGTAATGCCCGCTGTTTTGTCTTGTGTTTGTGTGTCCTGTTTTAGTTGAGATTGTGACAGTGATCATCTCCATGATCTGTCGTCGTTGATTCTCAAAACTAGCTGGGTATGCTGTAATCCTTACTGCTACCGATAACTTTGTGCATGGAGACATCTTGCTTCATCAAGCAGATACAGTCTAGTATAGTCGTGGACTCGTGTTTGCCAACTATAGATCGAGTCCATTTCAGAATTGGAGTCATCAGGACACACCTTTAAAATTACTGACTCACTAGTCACTACTGATGTACATCACTTTTCCCTTTTCGGTTGTGTGGCAATTCCTTTTATTATTTCTTTTCTACGATCAACCGATGAGCATACTGACAGTTTCAGTTGACCAATGTTTAACTGTGGTTAAGTTGCGCATCTGAATTTTTTTTCTTCTTCCTGGCACTCAAAGGAATGACGAAAAATACGCACTTTCTTGAGCAAGTGTCAAGGATATTCGGCAAGGATGATGAGATCATCGTTGTACGTCTTACTGAATACATTACGGTGTCCAAATAATTAACTTCTTGTTTTTTTCAGTTGTTTTATCTATATGTATCTGAAACTTTCGAGTCTTTATTTCCAGGGATGCCAAAGTGGCAAGAGATCTCTCATGGCAGCGACTGAGCTCTGCTCTGCTGTAAGCATGATCTCCCCCGGCCCATCGTATCTATTCTAGCACAACCAACAACCGGCCCATAGATTTACGTGGTTTGTGCTGTTTTCTCTCTTGCAACCATTTTTCAGGGCTTCACCGCTGTGACCGACATCGCTGGTGGATTTTCTTCTTGGAGGGAGAATGAGCTGCCTATCACCCAGTGATCTCTGAAGTCCAACATCTGTCAAGGCAGCCTAGCTCAAGGATTGTACATAACATTTCCCGGCTTTCGAAGTAACACTTATTGCTGAATAAATGGAGCCTGCAAAGCAGAATGGTAGCAGGACTACTTAGGGTTTATGTAATCCCTTGGATGTTGCAGTTCCACTCTTTCAGCCATTTTTTAGCAGACTGTGATGCGCGCGCAGCACATAAATGTAAAAGGCAAACCTGAGCAGTATTGTGTTACAGAAGTATAATAACAAATAAGTTCAGCATACATCCGTCTATTTTGGGAAACTAAAGAAAGCACATCAAAGCTAAAGCCAGATTTTAAGACTATGACAATCAGAGTTCATCAAGTACTCTGCCGAGACATCCAAAGAAAAAAAAACATGTTAATGATAAATAAAGTGAAGTTCCAGAAACACCATGTGGATAAAGTAGGCTGAATTTTATCCTTTGTCTAAAAAAAGAAACACAAGGAAAGGACCATAGGATCTATTTTTTACTAATAAACTATGCATTGGCTCCTTCCAAATATACAACTCAGATAACACCAAATAAACATGAAAGTACTAATGAAGATTCTTAATGCAAGCGGGATCACTTAGGACGATATTAGAGCTTGATACCATACATACTGTACCTATGAATCGAATCACGCATTCATCGTCCAGAACAATTTAAATGGATGGAAAAGGATTCTGTACCTGAAGCAAACATTGTAACATGGTTCAAATATCCGAATTAGTTCTGAATTTATCGTATAAATATAGAGTAAAACAGGCATACCTCTTTAGGGTTGAAATATCAGAACTTGAACCAAATTTAAATATTATACTTACAAGTTGGAGTTTACTAGATGATGAGTGGTGCAAATGTTTAAACATTAAAAATTCAACCAAAAGGACTTTCTACGAGGTAATCGGAGTTTATATATAGGTCGAGTTTCCAACTCGAACTCAATCAGTTGCTCGCCAGACTTCTAAAAATCCATAATAATTTAGCACAAGTTTAGTGTAATTTTGAGCAGCCCTGACAACGAAGAGTTGAAACTTCCAGCGGAATTCACGGCGCGACCCTGAAGCATTAGTCGAATTGATGCAACGGCCGATTTCCAGGGGCGCCAAAGTGGCAGGAGATCTCTCATGGCAGCAACTGAACTCTGCTCTGCTGTAAGCCTGATCACCCCATGATCTCTATTCTACCACCAACAACAGCCTCATGGATTTCTGTGCTTTTTGTCCATTTCACCCATGCCAACTATTTTCAGGGTTTCACCGCTGTGATCGAGGTCGCTGGCGGATTTTCTTCTTGGAGGGAGAATGGGCTGCCTATCATCCAGTGATCTGAGCTTGCCAGCATCATATTTCTGAAGCCCCACATTCTGTCAGGGCGGCCTAGCACAAGGATTGTACGTTCTTTCGGGCTTGCGAAGTAATAATACTGAATAAAGGTGCAAAGCAGAATAGTACAAAACTGATTAGGGTTTATGTACTCCCTTGGGTGTTGCATTTCCACCTTTTCAGCCATTTTTTAGCAGACTCTGATGCGCGTGTAGCACATAAATGTAAAAGGCAAACCCTGATCGAGCAGTGTTGTGTTACAGAATTATAATACTAAAACAAGATCAACATACTTCCACCTTTTTTGCAACATAAAGCACATAAAAGCTAAAGCCAGATTTTAAGATTATGACAATCAGAGTTCATGAAGTACACTGCCGAGAGCCCAAGACGTCCAAAGGAAGGACTTGTGTTAATGTTAAATAAAATGAAGTTCCAGAAACACAAGGAAGGTTCCATGGGATTTATTTTTTATATAGTATTAAACAACGTATTGGTTCCCAAATATACTACTCAGACAGCACCAAAACATGAAAGTACTAATGAAGATTCTTAATCCTTAAGCGGGGTCACTTGTATTATGAATTGAACGAATCACAAATTCATCGTGCGGAACAATTTAAATGAACGGAAAAGAATTTTGAACTTGAAGCAAACATTATAACATGGAGTCTCAAATATATATGGTTCAAATATACGAATTAGTTCTATGGTTCTCGTAAAAACATAGAGTAAACCAGACATATCTCTTCAGGGTTGAAATATCAGAACTTAAAACCAAATTTTAGAAATATTTTAGTACATTTACAAGTTGGAGTTTACTAGATGAGCGGTGCAAATGTTTACACGTTAAAAAATTCAAACAAAAAAGACTTTCTGCCAGGTAAATAATTGGAATAGTCTCCAACTTGAATTCAATCGATTACCCGCTAGACTTGTAAAACAATCCATAATTTTGGCACAAGTGTAGTGCAGTAACTTGGAGCAGCCATATAGAAACGGTACGTTTCTTTTTAGATCCCCTTTTTCGCAAAATAAAAATGGCACGGCAGTCAGCAGACGAGGAAGAGGACGGACGGCATTTGAAAACTGAAGAGACGCCTCTTGCATCCGCAATCGGTCTGCCGAATTGAAGAGATCGAGCAATGGCAGCGACCTTGGGCCGCGTCTTCCTCCCTGCGCCCCTCCGAGCCCTTGCCAGGCATAGCGCTGCAGCGAACGCCAAGAGCACGCCCGGCGGCTTCCTTATTAGTGTCAGGTGCGTTGTCACTCTGTTTCTTGCGGATCGGAATCATTCATCAAGCGCTGCATGGTAGGCGGTAGCTTCTTGATTTTTAGGGGAAAGCTATACGATGTCGATGCCTCCGTATTTCTCATCCATGTGTCATCTGATTTGATCGCATTCGCACCCTTACGTGCCATCTCTATAAAGACTCAGAGATCGACATTCTTCTTCGATGGATGAGGGCTAGGGGCAGGGGTTAAGGAACTTTGGAGTTAGGGTTCGGGATTTTAGGGACTACGTACGAGGTTTAGGGATGAATCCGCTTGCATCTCTGGGGAATGTTGATCCGACAGCGCCAACTGTTAGAGACGGGTGGCCTTGATCTATGTCAATAATAAAGTATTAAGGATCCAAAAACAGGTGTGAGGAGAGGAGAAAAATGGAGTACTCAGGTGCTTTTTTTCTGCAGGTGCACAGGCAATGGCGCTGACGGGGCGTTGCAGGCGGAGCCGGAGGTTGTGGTGCCGCGGTCAGTGCCAGTGCACATCGCATACGAGCTTCAGCAGGCCGGCCACCGCTACCTCGACGTCAGGTAAGCCACGGCACGCTACTGGGTAATGTTCAGTATTCCCTTTCCGGTCAGCAGAACCCTGCTCTCTGTGCTGTGAGCCTGTGACAATTAGCAGCAGCAGTAGAGTTCTCACTTCTCACTGAGCACAAAAAATAGTACTGATCAAACAGCATATATTAGCATCTATCACTGAGCAACATAGATTGAATGGAACACAATTTTTCTTATATTCCTTACAGCTATCTGAAATAGCAGTGTCGTGGGAATCTGTCATGGTTCAGTATCATTTTGCCTTTTTTGTTTGCTGCTTGCGCAGAACCGAGTCTGAGTTCCGTGATGGCCATCCCGAAAGAGCTGTAAATATCCCCTACATGTTCAAGACCGGCTCAGGTAATGCTTGCCAACATCCAAGCACATCGTTCTAGTTACTGTTTAATTTGTTTATTGATCAGTTCAGTTTGTGATCAGCCCCACGAGGGTAACCTATATATCAGTGTCGAATCTCAGAGCCTGAATGATCCATTCATGCTGATGAATACTAAAGTACTGATCCATGCAAACGGCATGTGCTTAAGCAAACAGGGACTTATCAAGATGGAGTGCATTTTGACAATTATCATGTGCTTTCAGTAAACAGAATTCCATTCGAGAATCAGGATAGGCATAATCTGGTCAAGTGGTGACGCGCACGCGCTAGTATTTCTTTCTGATACTGATATACAAACTGAAGGCAAAGTAACCCTTTGCTTTCATGAACGCATTATGCTGTCAAGTTGCAACCTTAAAGGCAAAGCAGCAAACTCAAGCGGCGTTTTGGCTCTTCGAATGGGCATAGATAATTTAAAAGCTTTATGATTATGGCCTGGTTACTTCTGTGATTTGGTGTGGTCCTAGGCACCAGCACACAAAGATGAATGTGGGAAAATGTGTAGTTTTATAAGGTTGCCAACTAGACTGAATCCATCTTATAAATGTCGTAGACTCATCACGACACACACCGCTTTATGTTAGTGGCTCCTTACTGTACACCAACGTGTCCTTTCGGCTGTATGACACCTACTGTTCACGATTTCTTTTCTAACACAAACTGATGAAAACCCTAAATTCCCCCAGTTTTACTTTGTGTACATTGATTACATTCTGATTCACATCTGAAAATTTCTGTACTTGCTATCAATCATAGGAATGATGAAAAACTCACACTTCCTTGAGCAAGTGGCAAGGATCTTTGGGAAGGATGATGATATCATCGTGGTTCGTCTGCTGACATCATGAGCTCAAATCAGTTCCTGTTGTTGTCATTCATAATTTTCATTATATTACTAAAAAAACACCTGTTATTTGCAGGGATGTCAAAGTGGCAGGAGATCTCTCATGGCAGCAACTGAGCTCTACTCTGCCGTAAGCTTGATCATCTTACCCTCTATATACTATGTTGCTAATCAGTTCCTGGACCTCCGTTAGTCATGGTGATTTCTCTGAACACAACCACTTCCAGGGTTTCACTGCTGTGACCGACATCGCCGGTGGATTCTCTTCGTGGAGGGAGAACGGACTGCCTATTAATCAGTGATGTTAGCTCCCCAACATTGCCTAACGATCTGCCAAGGCTGCTCTCCTTGGGGATACACATTGCAATCTTCTCGGTGGACTTTTTAATTAATAGTATACAGAATAAAATGGAGACTGGAAAATTGAACAGAAGGAAGGATAGCAGATTAGGGGTTTATGTCTCATTTCACTTGCTCCCTTTAGTATCTCATCATCACCTTTTATTAGCCAATAATAAGCAGACTGAATGCATGTGTAGCACATTGATGTTACTGCCAAATGGAACTGGACTACAGAGAATGATTAGTATCAAAACAAGCTCAGCATACTTAAATTTTGCAAGAAAAAACAAATGCATCCATCAGCAATACCAACACTACGGCAGATTGTATGGCACAACGTTGAGTTATTGGGTCAGATACCGAAAATCAAGCAACTTGTTCACTGAACATATGACACCTGATGATGCGCTTAAATGGCCCTAATGCTATTACTTTTATTTTTGCGAGTAAAGCTATTATTACTTTTCTAGTTTTCTTGTACTAGCTTTTCCATTGTTCATTTGCATCATCAATGTGTCGAGGCTTCTTTGTTTCGTTAGGACAATTCTTAGACCAACATGGTATTGACTCTGATTATAAGGTTGATGTCATTATATTGAGTACTTTATTATGATTATACTCCCTCCGTCCCAAAATAGTATTTGTTTTCTCTCCTACAGCTCCGGACGCAATGAAGCCTCCCCTCCCAACCCCCACCCCCACCCCGATGAGCCCTTCCTACAGTTTTAGCCATGGACGAAGGAGAGGAAGAAGAAAAGAGAGTGAATGAAGAAGAAAAGGGGAAGGGAAGAAAGGAGAGGAGGAAGAGGAGCCCCTCCTAGCTCGCTAGATCTGCCATTGAATAAACACGCCTTGTAAAAAGGAGGGAGTAGCAATTTAAGCAAGAAATTGTTTGCTAGTTGTTAGATGTGTAGGCCATGGGTGGACCATAGGTGTCCCAACCAGCATAACATTAGAATCTGTGTTGCATCCTCACTATGCAGTAACATAGATGAAAGGCTCATAAAAGGGTAATTAAGAGTTCTCATCTTCCTCTGAAATCCTACCCTTTTTCTTCATTTTCTCCATGTATCATGTCAAATCACCATGGGTTTTTACGTTCTTTAGATAATGAATAAACAAAAATTGATGTCTGAAAAGAGGAAAAAACATAACGTGCGGTTATTTGGATGACTTCAAAGTCCAATTTACTTTCATGGACAGTGCCACAGTGGTAGTGCTCCCCTCTATTTCAAATTATATTTGTTTTAAAATTTTTCCTAACCTGCACAAGTACACAAATTGCGCTATTTCACTACAAATTTTGCTAACCCTAAAAGTACTGATGTATGTACACTACATCCGTTAAACTGAAAGGTTGGAGGTGCAAAAGAATTATGTCGGTGTGCTATATTGCCTCACGTCCTAATTCTTAATATGTAGGATTGAATAGAAAAAGCTATTTGGATCGTAAGTACATATGCATCTTGAATTGGAAGCTTACTTGTTACCAATCTCATCTCAACGGTGATCTACATGTAAGAGTTTGTACATGAAAAAGAATTGGAATTTTGAGCTTGTACAAAGTAGACTTAACACGTGTCAAAGCCTCCTCTATGAAAACGTGCAATTTCTAGATAAGAAATAGGACCCTTGTGCAAAAGCGTTCCCAATCCGACGGCCTCCATTCCCCACTCGCAAACCCCCGTCCATTTCACCTCCGCCGAGTAGGGTTTCCCCGCCGCCGCCGCCGCCCGCTGCAGTTCCCCGTCCGTGCACTTATCCGGCGTTGATCTCGCTTAGGAGCGGATATGAAGCCCGTGGTGGGCGTTGTGGTGTCGAACAAGATGCAGAAGTCGGTGGTGGTGGCGGTGGACCACCTCTTCCACCACAAGATGTACAACCGCTACGTCAAGCGCACCTCCAAGTTCATGGCGCACGACGAAGAAGACGCCTGCAACATCGGCGACCGGGTCGGTAACCCCATCCATCCCTCCCCTCCCTTCTGATTTCGTCTCGTGTGCCTGCGAATTGTTTCGATTAGACAGACTGGTGCGGGTCCGTTATTGTATTCTACTGTTGCGCTCCGGTAGCTGGGATGTGAGTTATAGTTAGGCTAATTGATTTAGCTCAAGTTACATTAAGCTCGTTTTGCTGAATCTGTGTCTGATTCTGATACATCAAAAGGAGATAGAAATGACTGCCATGTTACCATTCCTGTATGATGTACTGTTACAGGCTTTTGGCAAATTTCCATTTCGGCTAGCTGCTTAGTAAGTCATAGAATACCCTTTAGGCCCTTTTCTAGGTTGGTTGGACGCCCCCATGTTATTTATCTATGTTCATTATGTATCTGGCAATTGGTGTCAATATAGCCAAACATTAGGGCCACTTAGATGTGTTGATTGATGTGTGTGGTTTTATTGCCTATTTTTGTATCAGTAATACATGTGCTGGTAGGCTTGACTAGTTGAATGAGGTCTGACGGGAGACAGCAGCTAAATGGTCAATAGGATTACACACTTAGTGTTTTCAAAAGCGCCATGTGGGTGGTGAGCAGTACCGAATCACCACTTAAATGGGTTAGGAAGGTTTTCAGTCACTAGGCGCCAGCTGAGGGCTGACTTACATTAGCACTAATGTACTGGTAATCTAGTAATGACAGAGTGCAAATACTACTGTCTGTGATGTTGATACTACTGCCACTCTTTTAGTTATGCTTCTATCTTTTTTCTGTTCCAATGGTGATACCTTTTGTTAATGTCATTCCAATTCATATTTAGGTGAATCTTTTGTACACTTGCTCACCTAGTTTATAAATGTGAGGATCTGCCAAAAGCTCGAGGACTTACTCCTTTGTTTGAGGCTTTTCTTGGCCTATTCAAACCTGCACATTTTTTACTTTGATCCTGAACTGCAGTCACCAAATACCTTGTGTTTGATGCTTCACATGGTGATGAGGTCGTTTGACCAATCTTGGCTTACTAACTAAACCTTTTCATAACTAGGGGCTCCAAATACGATGAAGCTGGCCATGCTTTTGAGGCTGATGAGCTGAAGTTTGAATAAGCTAGTTATCTTACCGGAGAAAAGGAAAATCTAATCTAGGGTAAAAGAAATTTAAACAATTTACCCCAGGAGAGTGTACAGAACTGTGGATATTCAATTTAAAACTAGGATCGATATGTTTTAACCCTGAGATGTGAATGTTCTGATCGTCTGTTAGACAATTTTCATGTGTTTTGACCCACAAAACTTAGATGTGAATGTTTTGAATGTCTGCCAACTTTGGGCAAAGGACATCGTTTATAGTGTGATTTGTCCTATTTTTTCGCTCAATGCAAATTCTTTGATAATGTTAAGTAGTAGTGCTATAACATATTCAACCAGTCCATATTTTATTTTATTTTATTTATGCACTACCCCTAACACCAGACTTGAACAAAGCTTGTCTGGCGGTTACTCTTGGATCCTTGAAATGCTATATTTTCTTTACATTATACTGATTGGGATACAGAAAAAAAGAAGTTTGGTAGCTCCTTATTTCTTGATATATCAATGACATTGAGCTTAACTATTTGCTTTACATCGGAGATTCCTTTTTGGCATTCTGTTCATCTGCTTGCTGGGGATTAGTTTTCCTTTGCACTATTGTTCTGTATATTAGCTTATGTTAGGCTTGATCCTTTGTACCTGCAAGAAATTAGTTTTTTCTTCCAAGATTTTTTTATGACGGCTAGATTATTTCAATTCAGGTTAGGCTGGATCCTTCTAGGCCCTTGAGCAGACATAAGCACTGGGTTGTTGCTGAAATTCTTCGCAGAGCTAAGATGTATGTTCCGCCATCTGCAACGGCATCCAGTGAAAATGATACCAAGGCTAGACAGGCTGGCGTTGCTACCAAATGATCCCGCCTTTAGTTCCTTGGAGACAAAGACACAGTTGCCATTTTTTGTTAATTGAATGTGCATGAGATGTTTAATCCGTGGAAGAAACCATCATTTTTGCTGGACACGGTTTGTTCTTCTGTAGCACCCTTTGTTGGATGGCAGCCAATGGGGATGTAATTACCAGAATCAACTTTCGAGATCCAATGTTTTTTTTTGGCATTTGCATGTTACTGAAATGGGCAAGAACAGAAGGTTCCTCTGTTTTTGGCACATGCGTATATGGTTGGCAGTCTTGTCTTTATGGTTCCATCTGAATCTGATGATACTGAAATGCGCAAGGCCAGATGGCACGGAGGAGCAAAATCCGAAGTAATTGTGAAAGTTGTATGGTAGAGTGATTTTTGTGAAATAATTTTATGTTGGTATGAGTCAATTCTCACTTAACTTGCTGATGCCGCAGCATCTGTGTAAAGTGTGAACTGGTTTTTGTTGTGCTCATTGGTGCTGTAGGTGAATACGAGTATTCAAGAAATTTGGATTTTTGAAAAAGGAAATAAAAATCATTGAAACATGGAAAATGGCAAGCAAATCAAGGAGTTCATGACGAGAGGGTCAATTTTGCAAGCCAATGTTGCCACACGAAGGGAGTGTAAAAAAATCCAAATTTCTCGAGAGTATTCTGCCTTGTTTGATGCAGACTGTTGTAAATTTATGAAGATTCTGAGTATGCCAAGCCGTCAAGGACGACGAGGGCCTTGGCGTACACCATCGTTTCGTTTCGGTCTCGTGCGCTCGAACCGATTGGAGAGGAGTTGGGATCATTTGAAGAGCATAAAATTTGGACCACGTTATCGCGCGACCTATCGCGCAGACACGGATCGCGCCCCCCTATTCCATGCTAACAGCCTAACACAATACGACGCGACTCTCTTTCATGCCTTGTGGTGTCATAATTATTGCAGGATCAGTAGACACCACACTCGTTGCATGGCCTGTACGTGCGGGGTGCAAACTGTTGTTACTGTGCAGTTAGATAGAGACATCGCTTTCACGATGATGCAATCACGGGCATTGAGAAAAATGAGTCTATTTTCCTTAATCGATCATTACTCTCTCATCAATCATCCATTTTCAAATCCAATTGCACCATTGTGATAGACCTACAAAACAAGCTATGTTGCATATGTTTTGAAGCCATTTTACATGACTATCAGTAGTAAGTTATGTATAAGTGCATAGCAATTTATGTTTCAAGATATATGAATACACTGAGAGATATTGTAGACATAGTGTAATAACTTTATAAAGAGAAAATGTGTTAACCTTTGGTGAAGCAATTTACATTATATGTTTACTTGTATATTAGCAAATTTATATAGAGAATACAAATGTATCAACTTAAATAAAAGAGCATGTACCAACTTACACAGGCAGTATAACAATTTATATAGTTTCATAGTATGTCTAGTAACAATTTGTGTAAAGACAATGTGACAATTTATATAAATACTTCATATCAGTTAAAAATTATTATTGTAGCAATTTACGTAAATAATTTGTTGGTAGACTTACACATAAATTGCTACACAAGTAATTTATAAATAGCTACCACTCATTAAATATAAGTTGCTGGTACATAAAACTCTTCCGAAACATATAGGTCATGGTCGTATTTTGTAGATCTCATCTTAAAAAACGTAGTGGTGCAAACGGAATTAAAAAAACGAATACCGTATATAGGATTTATGATAATTTTTATCCTCTTCTTACTAGACTAGAATGTGTTCTTAAAAAAGGGTAAGTGCATGAACTAATTAGTAGACAAGCAGACACGATTGTTCTACATACATAGAATACTCGGGTGCGGCTACCAACAATCCTGCGTGCGTACGAAATTTGGGCCAGCACAGGCCGTAGCTGGGTAGGCTGTCGCTCCGTACGGGTCGCACGCTACGGCTCGCACGTTGGGTTCTACGTGAGTCACAATTTTTTATCGCCTCGCGAGCTAATGTAACTAATGGAATGCTTGTGTTCAATTCGGTTCCCCGAGCAATCCGGTAGCAGCAGTATAGGATAGCACTAGTCGGTGGTTAATCGTCACTTGCCATGATCGACATGCATTGTTTGGCTCTCCAGTATAAGGGGTCATGACCATCATTAGTGAATTCTGGATTTCGGTTGCTTTCCACCTACTTGATTCCGAATAAATGGGTGTTCTATGACACCTCAAGTGTTCAGTTACGGGCTAAGTGTTTGTTTTAACTGACTGAGATTGTTTTTACTAGTACAGAATATGTTGCACATGTGTTTTTCTCCATCGCCACCTGGTATTTGAATTGAGTGATGGCAACGATCCTCTCGGGCATCAGTGGTCATGTAAATTGGATTGTGCTTAGTTGTTTGACAATTTTCACTCGCAATATTCCTTAACTTTGGAGATCATCTGCTTTTGGCATTTGCATGTTACTGAAATGGGCAAGAAGAGAAGGTTCCTCTGTTTTTATGGTTGGCCGTCTTTGCCTTTGTGGTTCCATCCGAATCTGATACAAAATGTGCAAGGTACGGAAGAGCAAAATCCAAAGTAGTTGTGAAAGTTGGCCGGTAGAGTGGTTTTTACGAGATATTTTTATGTTGGTATGAGTCAGTTCTCATCATTTAACTTGCTGAATGCTGATGCTGCATCTGTGTAAATTAGTTATTTTTGTCGTGCTCATTGGTACTTGTTGACGGCAGTTAGCACGTCAAATTGTGAACCGCAAGCGCACAAGTCAGTTGTACCTTTTCCCTCAAAGTATTCATTCAAGGTTTGTCAATCCATGGATTGGCAGCGAACTGACTAGGTTTGTCAATCCGTGGATCAATTGCATATAAAGGTAAACTTGATATATATGAATGATAGAGCATAGGTTGATCACATCCACAGATACATATGAGATAGCATAACCAAAGGTAATAAGAGCATGTTATCTTCTAATTGTAGATCTAACTAATAAGCAAGCACATCATGCATCTCATCCAAAGCAATCTTTAAACTACTACCTCCGATCAACCTCCCGAAAACCCCTACCCTACATGTAAGCGGACCCCATCACGATCCCCCCTATCGGCGCAGGCAGTTTAAGGGCACAAATATAGATGAACATGTCTAAATATTATGAAGAATCGACATACTAAATCTAACCACCATGATTACACCAAGCATGCTAGATAGTCTAATCCGGAACTACACTAGTAACAAGCATATCCATAATAGACATAAATGATAGAAGAAGGCATTGAGTCGCTAACAGATCGGATGACAAGAAGAACATTGCTTATATTATAGATGTATTTAGATCATCACCTTCATCGATGATCTACTCCTGCTCCTGATCTCCACCATGGCATAGCCACGCAGGGAGGCCATGGTGGCTAAGGTCGGCCTAAGCCATCTTCTAGACAACTTCGAAGACTTGCAGCGCCCCTGAGCTCCCTCTGGTGTATGCCTTTGGTTTCGTCACGTTCTGGTGGATTGATCTCGTGTGTCGATGAATTTTGGACATATTTATAATTTGGAGGACCCGTGGTTTAAATTGAAAGGCAAATGGGCAAAGGAAAGGGGTGGGCCGATCAGCCTGGAGGGGTCCAGGCCGATCGGCCTGGCCCTTTCTTTTACCCCCTCGCGTCCAGCTTCATTGCCAAGTCTTCTTTAATGTTCTGGAACGTTATTTTTGTATGCATGTGGGCCTGACACATCAGTAGCTTCGGGATGAGATTGATCTTCAGTAACTTTTCAAATCTCCGCTCGATCCTCTTTGATTCCGAAGTGATCCTTGTCATATCTTCACAAACTTAACTCTTAAGTTATCTTGGAGAATTGCTCGCCAAAAACTAGCACGGGAGGGGGTAAAAAGACCCTAGGTCGATCGGCCTGGGTCCTTTTTGTTCCTCCTAGTCTTCGTCTTCCTCTAGTCCACTACTCGTTCAAGGCTTTATCATAAAAAAATACATATTTAGCCTAATTTCCTACGAAAATAGAATATCCTTCAAAATATCTTGCATATATGAAAATAGAGTTACTTCAGGTGCCAAATGGCGGGTTAGTATAACAATATGCATGAAAACATTAATTAAATGGTACTAAAAGTGTGTCAATAACGAGCGTCAACAGTACTGCAGAGTATTCCGTCTTATTTACTGCAGACTGTTGTAAATTCATGGAGATCAGAGTTGTAAATTCATGGAGATTCTGATCATGTAGATCTCGATTTTATGTCGGATTGAGCCAGAGCGTTTCCCTGCCGAATGTGCATACTACATTCTCAAACACGTGTGCAATTCTTGCTTGTTTCGACCAACGTTTCTTACCGTTGCGTAGTTATGTCGACGAAATGATCTCCCACTTTATTTTCAACTTGAAACACTAGCACCTCTCAGCTAGAACACATTCTTTTTTTTTGGAAAATAGCAAAAACACGTTCACTGGACACGTCATGTGAGGAGTACATAAACAATTGTGGATATGATGAATGATTCATTCGCTGGCACTTACTCCATCCACCTCAAATTATTAATCATTTTAGCTTTTCTAGATTTACAGACTTTTCTATGCACCAGATATATCCTCCCTTCATTTCAAAATTACTATCCGTTCTAGCTTTTCTAGATACTTAACTTTTACTATGTATCTAGATATATATTATATCTAGATAAGTAGCAAAAGCTATGTACGTAGAAAGGAGTGCGTTAAGCCGTGACTGATCGCGCAGTCCACCAATCGCGCGATCTTATTACATATTGTTGCATGCATATCTCCATTCAGACGGTTGGAAACTGAAACGAGTAGACCATACGAGTTGAGCCATCTTAAAATAAAATGAGCAAAGCATGAGTTAGCAGAGTTATCCCTTTCACATGAGGTTATTGCTGACATTAGCGTGGGAAATTGGGGTTGCACAGGCGCCCTCTTCAGTTGAATTGGGTTCAGAAGAATCGGGCTCACTGGCATCAACCTCTGGAGGCACCTGCAGAGAAGGCAGTTGGCTCAGAAACAAATCGCAACTGCTGCTGCAGAGTGCGAATTTGATTAAAAAGAAGTGATTTTGTTCAGTCACATGGCGTGATCGCACCTGAACAACTCTGAGTGAGAAGGCAGGCTGATTCTCCGAGCGCTTAGCCCTGTCGAGCAGCTGCATGTGCACCAGAACATCCTCCGCCCTCTCGGCGTTCACATCCAACGCGTACCTGACGCTGAAGCGGTGGAAGTGCGCCCAGAGCCTGTCGGCGAAGTCCGGCGCGAGCGCCTCGGTCGCGCCGGCGTCCCTGAGCCGGCGCAGCACGTCGTGGTAGACGCCCAGCCTGGTGCACTCGCTCCCTGGGCGCAGCTGCGGCTGCGCGTGGACCCGGCCTCCCTCCATCGCTGAAAGCACGCCCCCGCGAGGTGTTCGGTGAAATGCGCGCAACGACTCGCTCGGTCGCCGTGGGAATCGTCGCCGGCCTCTCGCCACATCGATGATCCCAACGGCGTACGGCCGCACGACACCCGGCGTTTCGCGCGCGCGGCATCCCGACGGGATATCCGGCGGGCCGTTGACTAGCGTCTGATTGGCCAAGCCAAACTGTTGTGCAGTAACAGCGACGACGGCATGCGCTAGATATAGAATTTGGCATTCCCTTCTCGTCCAAGATTTGTTCGTAGTTGAGTTTTGTTTCGCATGGCGCTTGAGACGATCAACATCACGTCAGCTCGTGATTACTGTATCATGAAACGAGAGTTCAGAATAATGTCCAACGATACGAACTTGGCCCTTCCAGCACTGCAAAACTCAAGTGAAGCTCTCTCTCCATTTCCAGGCAAAACTCAAGCGAAGCGCATGTTTTTTAGAGCCAGATGGCAGTAGAGAACAGGAGATTGAGCGCATGCATGTCAACAGATCCGGTTTCGCCTCTGTATTCTGTCAACAAATCAACAACTTGCTTGTTCAGAAGGTCAGGAAAGCGTTTCCCTTGGTTTTGTTGCTGATGCAAGCCACCCCAGGTTCATGAACCCATGTCCTGGCGCTGCAGCCTGCAGGGATAGCATCGTTGCGTCTCTATCTGAAATCCGGAATTTTCAGGCTCACCTATATCACACAGGATCACTCATCACTCTCTTTCACAAAAACTCGGTGACTGATCAGGCATCAGGTAGCGATGAAATCGTCACTTGCTGCCACTAAACCTCAACGTCAACTTTCAGACGACGATAACCAAGAAAGAGTCCAAGAGGAAAATTGACGACGGCCCAATGCCCATGCTTGCCTTAAGAAAGCCCACTTTGCTCCTCTCTCTGTACGCCTGCATTTCGTATTGGGCCTACTTGGCGGCCCAGATGAGCCCACTCGCGGGAACACTAAAACCTTTCTTTTTTTTTTCTGTGAGAGGCTCTATTAACCGTCCGCACACGTGACAGCGATGTCAGCGAACGCGCTCAGGTGAGTGCGTCCCCTTCAGTTCCGTTCGAAATTAAGGAGGGAAAAAAAGGGGGCGGCGGCAGCGACGTACCCTTCCGTTCCCGCCCCCGCTCCGGCGGCGGCGGCGGCGGCGGGGATCACCGGCCATGGCCAGCCACTCCACCTACATCCACGAGCTTCGCAAGCTCATCGCCTCCTCCACCACCACCTCCGCCGGCTCCGCCCCCGGCTCCGCGCACCTCGAGGTCAAGCTCCGCGAGGTCCTCCCCAACCTCCTCCGCGACTACGTCATCCCTTCCCGCAAAGGTTCGTGCCCACCCCTCCCTCGCTCCCCCATTCGTCTCTCGCGGGTGTCGATTGAGCTGACAAGTTGCCATGGTCGCGCTTCCGCGAGGCGCAGCATCCGAGAGGGAGCTCCGGGAGGTCATCGCGTTGCTGAACCTGGTTGCCTACACGGCGCTCAAGTTCCCCGGGGTCTTCTACAACGGCCGCGCCGCCGACGTCATTAGCGTCATCGCCCGCATCCTCCTCTTCCTCGCCGAGCCCGATTTCAGGTACCTGCCTTCTTCCCCTCTTTTCCCTCCACAAAACCCTAGTCCAATTGTTCCTCGTATTTGAGTTTGCTTTGATCCGGGGATACATTTGCGAATGAGATTGTGGTATGAATGTGCCATTTGATTGGGGCCGCGTGGCTTGTATATAGTTTTGCTAAAATGCAGTTAGATTTATCCCGTTCCAGTGTGCAGTGGTGTTGCAACTTGCATATATTGTCCATTTGATTCGATAGCCGTTCGTCTCCCATCCAGGCGTGTGTTGGATTTCTCTGATAATGCGTGTGCTTCAGAGGCCAAATGTGCGGACACTAACTAAACTATACTCACTAGTGTGTTAATTACCAGAGTAGCAAGCTACCTGCAACTGGACATAAAATTTGCCGCTAGTTTTCTTGCTGGGGGTGAAAAGAAATGGCATAGTAGGCTAAGGATGCTGTGTAGGTATGGCATCTGTCAAATCTTCACCACATTTGTGTAACTGTTATCCTTGCGGTCTTTGTCAGTAATTTGGTACGGTAGTGTTATCTAAGTGTGCCAGTGGATTTCACTTGTTAGATGTCCCACCTGTCGTTTACATGTATGCTGTTTCTTCACTGTTGCAGGGTGAGCCATGAGCTTATATTCACTGCAGTTTGGAATCTTCTCTCCATTCTCCGCACAGGTGACCGAGAAGCCTACAGACAGTTCTTCCTGGATGCTATGGTTGCAGTAGAAGGTATGTGTTTTGCTTTGTTCCTCTTAATCATTAATTGTATCCGCCGGAGTACAATTAGTTAGGTCATGCAGAAAGGCTGAAACTTGACCTTGTCCAATCCAACAGATGTACTATATGTGGCATCAATACATGATGAGAGTCCTGGTGGTGTGCCTCCTGGAAGATGTTTAGTTAAATGCCTCTGTGGATCCTTCACAGATATATTAGGTTCACCTGGGCCTTATAGTGAGCTCCCAGACAGTTGCCGACCTAAGAATGGACCTGGCGTGGTGGTTGATCTGACAGGCGATGCAAGATGGCGTCCATTTGCCACTTCGCTGATTAAACTAGTCAACAAGTGTCTTACAGATGGGACCTTGTATGTTGATGGGCTTGTTAACATGTCATTTGTTTCTGCTGCTTGTTCTATCCTCTGCTATGGGGATGGTTCTCTGCACAAGGTTGGTATCAGCCTTTACGAATAATTTTAACTTTTGGTTCTCCCTGTGTATCTTCAACTTGCTGATGGCCAATCTGCTGCAACAGGTTTGTTTTGATTTCGCGCGTATTGTGGCAACAGTGATGACTGCTGAGATTCTTCCTATAGAAAATATAATTCGTTCAATCACATGCATTTTGAGCCAAGATGCCACTGAACTTTCTGATATCAGGTATTATTATGTTCCTACACATTGCTTCCAGTTATTGAAACTACTGCACGTATTCGGGAGAGATTGGTTGGATCTTGGATGAAATATTTGGTCCCAAAATTGTTATGCTAAATTATACTTTGCATCTTTTTCTTTAGCTGCTTTGCATTTGCTTTTGGTAATGGATTTACATACTATCTCTCTTTATTGTCACGATAATGTTAGAGACTGCCCTTTGGTGATGCTCTTTGCTTTGTGTATTGTATCGCACTGCTGGGAACTTATCTCCATAAAATTGTAAATGAAACAGTTAGCTGTCTTTTTTTTTCTCCCGAACACGCAGGCGTGTCATTGTATTAATAGATTAAATAGATTCGAAACGGTCCAATTACATGCTGACTCCATGTCTGGGGTTAGTTTTTCTTACACGTTCTCACCCTTGAATCAACTAGTACTACCCTGTTAGCCGGCCTAACGCTGCAGGCTGCCTAGAGCCTTTGCTCCTGCCAAGATCCAGAGATGCACCTGTTCAGCTGCCTGAAACAGTTAGCTGTCATTGTGAAGTTTCTTAGTTAGTTTTTTTTTTGGTCCATTGTGTATGTAGTTCACGCTGGGAAAAGAATATTATTGCATGTTTCACAATTTTCCAAATTTCAAAGTTGAATCTATCTATTAACCATTTTCTTGATAAGAACTGGCCAACAGCTTCAACATCAGTATTGTTTTGCTGTAATGACCAACTGGGAAAAAAATAAAGCAAGTAAAAGCTAGATAAGGAGACAAACATTTTTTTTCCTTCAACAAAGGTATGCAGCATATCAGCTGTTTGACTCCATGGCTCTACATGTTCAGTTAAGTTTATTATTTTATCAAGCCTTGCACTGACTTAAGTGAAGAATGTGTTGCCAACCTACATGCATGTCGAATGCTAACCAGCTAACTATACTACACCTATGCAACGATTAAACAAATTTGTATAAGTGATGCGGTATTTGATCATTGAATGCAATATTCAAATTCAAACTAAATCCAGACAGATGATTCCTATAACTTTATTGGTGTTTGAGGTCAATGGAAATTGCAATGAGACATACCACTTCACCCTGCCATGTGTGAAAATCAATACTCCATCTGATTCGTTCCCCCATGTCTTCCTCTTGGGGAGAGAATCCAGAATTAGTTTCCTTCAGAGGGAACAGAACTATATTGCAAATTGCAATGAACAAGTTCTTGAACGGCAACATGTATGCTACACTGTTACTGTAATTCCTAACTTCTGAACAATTCTAGAGTGACTTGTATATGAAATAGAAGTAGTAACTTATAACATAGGTCGTTTCCCCTTGCTTATTGGAATCCAGACATCATCATGTACCGATATGCTTTATCTTTGTTTATGCAGAGATGCAGATTATGACTTTTCAATGGGAGCATGTCTTCGTGTACTGCATTCTTCATGCCCTGGTTATATTGTTGAATCTACAGCTGCTGATATTGTTAATGTGCTCCAAAGAGCAATAAAGACCAGCAGAAGTGCAGAACTTCAGGTTCAAGGACCAACTTGACTTACCCAGGTTCTATGCATACTTCCATAGTTCCATGTGCTAACCGCTACTCCTTTTCAGGTTGCAATGTACATTGCATACAAGAGAATAATTGAACTCTGCTCTGCACAAGTATGGAAACCAGAAATCCTTCTGAAGTTGCTCTGCTTGCCAAAACCTTGCAGCAAACTGATTGACTGCATTCGAGTGGTCATAAGCAAATTTGGTCAAAACTTTTTTACTCTGGATGATGGTAAAGGTCAAAGCAGTCCTCAGGCAAGATCAGAAAAAAATGACTTGCCAAAAGTTGGCCAGAAAAGAACATCACAGAATGAGCAAAGCAGTTGTGCCAAACGTCAAAAAATGACCGAATCAAGATTTTCTGCTGGCATTGGGTTTGAACTAAAAGAAGGCTATGCTCTTCGACAATCTTTAAATTCACTGATTAAGTGCCTATCGCCAGAGAATCATGAGACTTATCCATTAGACCCTGAGACTGCTATAGAGGTGATTAGTCTGTTGTGTATATCGTTAAGTGTTTATCCAAGGACAAGTCTGTTTACCAGAGTTTCTAAGCAAGTCCTTTCCTGGATTTCCTGGATTCACAAACAGGTTAGGCAAACATCACCAGAGACCTGTGTCTTAATTTATTTAGGTTGTAATTTTTCTTTGAACTGTGTGACTTAAAAATTGTTAAATCATGCAGATAACCCAGAGAAACTTGTTTTCCTTTGATGTGCCACTGTATTTTGAAGCTCTTCATACTGTAATGCTTCTCCAATGTGAGCCTTCCACTTCTTCATGTCCATAATTTATCAGCATTGTGCACTTTGTGCATGGCTTGTTGTGTGCTGTTATTTTCTTATGAGCTGTCTTTGACATATCAGGTTCATTTGTGTAGGAAGAGCTTTAAATATGTCCTACTACTTGCATAATTTTCCTTTAAACTTTGGTAATACTTCCTGGTGTTTAGGACCTTGTTATGTAGCTTAGTCTAATCATATACTGCTCCATTTGACATTGCGGTAGGTTGTGATGGTTCCGTTCGGCATGACCCCTTTTGGGTTTTTTAAATTCTTTGGTTGTTTTTTTTTTTCAAAACCAAAGATCTTGTAGGCAGAGATACTGTTGTGGAACATGAGCTAAGGATCAGCAGAAAACAGTAAGACTTAATCTTTTCTGCCAAACCGAACACCAGACTAGCCTGTGCTGTTTTTCCACAAAAGCATTTAAAAATAAGCACTGTACTGCTCTGCAAAGCACCCACAGATGAACCCAAACTCCCTAAGCAGGTAAGCTGAATGACCAGATAAGCTAGCTTACTTAACATGCACAGTGAGCTGTTTGTGCCTTTCCAGATTATATACCCTTGCAAGCTTTCACCACCCTCCCCTGAATAGCATCAACAAGAGTGCAACATAGTAGGATAGCTAGGCTTGTTAAAGATGGTATATATAAGGGATCTTTTACCCTGGCACAAGCTTACAAGTTTCATAAGCTTGAGCTTGTGCTAGGCTTGACATTCCTGTGTATGTTAATCAAAGTTGTGCCTGTCTTTATTTCAATTTCAGTAGCTTTTACCTTTTTGTCTTAATGTTGGTGCAGTCAATCTTCCTGGACACGCTAAACTGTCTGAAGATGAATCTCAATTGATTGATGATGATACACATTTTGTTCATCAAGTATATGCTGACCTCATCAGCATGTTGAAACTGATGTGGGACGATGGTCATGCTGTCACTCAAACTACTTCAGACTACAAGATAAAATGCCTTTTGATGCAAGTCATTGCTAAGCTTGGCAATAGACTGAATGCTGGATGTGATCTTGAAGTCCTTGATTTGGCTATCCATAATGGAATTGCTGAGATTCAAAATGAGGCAATTATGTCACTACCCATAATTGTGTTGTACTCTGGCCCTACGATGCTTGGAGCAATGTTTAAGAAACTTGAGTGAGTGGACATGCCTCCCCTTTCATGATTTTAGATTAGGCGTACTTTTCCGGTTTAAGATTTGTAATAAAAGCAAGAGGAAAATGCCATGTTGAGACATACTTTATTTGTTACACAGTACAATGAAATTCTAGCCTTCAAATTGTGTTCTCAAATACATGAAGATCATGATTTTATGCTGATATTTTACTATGCCTTATCCTGTTTTCTTGCTACAGTTCAATGGTTGCTTTAGGACTTGAGAAAGTGGGGAAAAGTATTGCCGTTTCACTTGGTTTTCTATCTTGCTTAAATGGAACCACTGATTACACCAAAAACGTGGGGAACCATTGCAAGCTTTTCTTGGACAAGCACTCTGAACAACACACGTCAACATTAGATCTTCTCTTGAGAGGTTTCTGGTGTCCTCAATGTGATATCAGGAGTAGAATTGTTTGCAATGAAGAGCAAATTTCTATCTTGGACAGCGCACTATTGCAAGTTGAGAATGTGGACTTCAATGTTAACATCTCCAAGGCCCATACTCTCTTTTTCAAGCTTCTCTATGCAGATACTTTTGAGGAATCTATAATTTCTTCGGTTGAAGTTTTGCCACGGATATTGAGGCATTCGAGTAAGAGTGTTCTGCTTGAGATGAGAACTCAGTGGGTTCAATGTTTTGAGTTTCTACTACTTCATGAAATGAAAGCTGTCAGGGAAGCATTTTCTGGTGTAGTCTGCTGCTTCTTGGAAAGCAATGTTATGGACATTTTGTTTTCTGATGGACTGGGAATGGATGGAGGGACTATAGAACGTCAATTCATGGATAAAATAAAATGTGCTTTCACTGAAGCTGAAGATTTTCAGATTCATCTGACACTTCTGGAATCCATTGGTACAATTATGAAAGTTAGCGATATTCATGGAGAAGTTTTCTTCTGCTCATTTGTGTTACTTATTGGTCAGCTTGGTAATCATAATTCCATCATAAGGATGACTACATTGAGATTAATTCACAGATGCTGCACTTACTGTTTCAAAGGAGGACTCGATCTCTTCCTCTTGAAGTACTCGCATGCTAGAGATAATTTATATAACTATCTGTCATCTAGACTTGTGACTCATCCCATAATGATTAAGGAATTCGCTGAGAATGTTCTAGGTATTAAGACCGAAGAGCTGATTGATAGAATGGTTCCATCAGTTATACCAAAGCTCATCGTGTCGCACCCAAACAATGACCACGCCCTTATTACTCTTCGTGAACTGGCAAGCCATCTAAACACTGAGCTAGTAGATCTGATTGTAAATTGGTTGCCTAAAGTTCTCTGCTTTGCTCTTTTTTATGAAGATGGGCAGCATTTACCATCAGTTCTACAATTTTATAAGAATGAGACAGGAACTGATAGCAAAGAGATATTTGCAGCTGCTTTGCCATCACTGCTTGATGAAATTGTATGTTTTGCTGTGGAATCTGATCAGAGTGAGACTGATATAAGGTGACTCTTCTTTCCATTAGACATGCAATTCATTATAAACTTGGGTAACTAGGAACAATTATCTAATGATATATTAATTTTCAGGACAGCAAAAATTTCACCAACAATTCAGAATATTGCTAGAATTCTGACAGGCAATGAAACTCTTCCTGAGTTTTTGAAGAATGATTTTGTTCGCCTTCTCAATAGCATTGACAAGAAGATGCTTCGTTCTGATGACATGAAGCTTCAAAAACAAGCTCTCCAACGAATAAGGAAATTGGTTGAGATGATGGGCCCTTATTTGAGTACACATACGCCAAAGATTATGGTTCTGTTGATTTTTGCCATTGATAAGGAAGGCCTTCAGATGGATGGTCTTGATGTCTTACATTTTTTCGTAAAGCAGTTAGCTGAAGTATCACCAAATAGTATCAAGTATGTTATGTCCCAAGTTGTAGCTGCTTTCATTCCATCTCTGGAAAGGTACAAAGGATGTCCTGCTCACCTGAGTAAAACTGTTGAAATCCTTGAAGAACTTGTTGTGAAAAACAACAGCTTGCTAAAGCAACATATACGTGAACTACCACTGTTGCCTAGTCTACCATCTTTATCAGAGGTAAACAAGGTAATACAGGAAGCTAGAGGGTTAATGACACTGCAGGATCATCTGAAGGATGCTGTCAATGGTCTTAACCATGAAAGCTTAAATGTGAGGTACATGGTAGCTTGTGAGCTGAGTAAATTATTTAATGCCAGAAGGGAGGATATGACTGCTCTCATCATTGGTGAAGATATTGCTGATTTGGATGTAATAAGCTCTTTAATTATGGCTTTACTTAAAGGATGTGCAGAGCAATCAAGGACTAATGTTGGCCAGAAACTGAAAATGGTTTGTGCTGACTGTCTTGGTGCACTGGGTGCTGTTGATCCTGCTAAGATAAAGGTAATTTCTTGCGAGCGCTTTAAGATAGAATGTTCAGATGATGATCTTATATTTGAGTTGATTCACAAGCATCTTGCAAGGGCATTCAGAGCTGCTGCTGACACAACAGTCCAAGATGCTGCTGCCTTGGCTATCCAGGAGCTACTAAAATTGGCAGGTTGCCAATCTTCATCTAGTGACAACAATCTGAGAGGCCAGAAGTTGTGGGGCCGTTTTTCAAACTATGTCAAGGAAATAATTGCCCCGTGCTTAACATCAAGATTTCATCTTCCTAACCCAACTGATTCTGCTGTAGTCGGCCCAATATACCGCCCAGCAATGTCTTTGAGAAAGTGGATATACTATTGGATTAGAAAGTTGACATCACATGCAACTGGATCCCGTTCTGGTATTTTTAGTGCATGCCGTGGAATTCTTCGGCATGACATGCCAACTGCACTCTATCTCTTACCATACTTGGTCTTAAATGTTGTCTGCTATGGTACACCAGAGGCTCGTCAAAGCATTACTGAGGAAATCCTGTGCGTTCTCAATGCTGCTGCTTCTGAAAGTAGTGGAGCTGCTGTTCATGGAAATGCAGGGGGGCAGAGTGAGGTCTGTATTCAAGCCATCTTCACTTTGCTTGATAACCTTGGGCAGTGGGTTGATGACCTCAAACAGGAAATTGCTTTATCCCAGCCTAGTCATGCCACGGCTGGAAAGCATGGAGGTAAATTGAAAGATGGAACATATTCTGGTTATGAGCAGGATCAAATGCTGGTGCAGTGTAGCTATGTTGCTGGGTTGCTGGCTGCTATACCCAAAGTTACTCTAGCAAGGGCCTCTCTTAGATGTCAAGCTCATGCTCGTGCTCTAATGTACTTTGAATCTCATGTCCAGGAGAATTCGGGCTCCTCCAATCCAGCTGCACAGTGTAGTGGCACCTTTTCAGATGACGACATATCTTTTCTTATGGAAATATATGGAGGATTGGATGAGCCTGATGGCCTCCTAGGTTTAGCTAATCTGAGGAAATCATCAAGCCTGCAAGATCAGCTTATCATTAATGAGAAAGCTGGAAACTGGGCCGAAGTCCTAACCTTATGTGAACAGGCCTTGCAAATGGAACCTACGTCTGTTCATAGACAATCCGATGTTCTTAATTGTTTGCTAAACATGTGCCATCTTCAAGCCATGATTGCCCATGTGGATGGTTTGGTTTGCAGCATACCCGAGTATAAGAAAACTTGGTGCATGCATGGAGTGCAAGCAGCATGGCGATTAGGGAGATGGGATCTAATGGATGAATATCTGACTGGGGCAGACAAGGGTCTGGTGTTCAGCAGTTCTGAGAACAATGCTTCTTTTGACATGGATCTTGCTAAGATATTCAAGGCTATGATGATGAAAGATCAGTTTCTGGTTGATGAAAAAATTGCCCAGTCCAAGCAAGCGTTGCTTGTACCTCTGGCTGCAGCAGGCATGGACTCATATATGCGTGCGTATCCTTATGTTGTAAAGCTCCATATGTTGCGTGAGTTGGAAGACTTCAATTCCTTGTTGGGAGATGAGTCATTTGTTGATAAGTCATTCAGTGCAGAAGATCCGGATTTTCTGAAGTTAACGAAGGACTGGGAAAATCGTCTGAGATGTACACAACCGTCTCTGTGGACAAGGGAGCCTTTACTCGCTCTCCGAAGGATGGTTTTTAGTCAGAGTCATATGAACACTCAAGTTGGGAACTGCTGGCTTCAGTATGCTAAGCTCTGCCGTTTGGCTGGTCATTATGAGACAGCTCACCTTGCAATACTGGAAGCAGATGCTTCAGGTTCCCCCAATGCTCACATGGAGAAGGCAAAGTATCTCTGGAATATACGGAAGTTTGATAGCGCTATAGCTGAACTTCAGCAAACACTTCTCAACATGCCTGCAGAAATTTTGGGAAGTGCTGTCCTTTCATCTCTTTGTAGCCTCTCTCTTGCTTTGCCAAATGCACCGATCTCTGCAACACAAGCATCAAAAGAGAATCCAGATGTGTCTAAAGCCCTTCTTCTCTATACTAGATGGATCCACTATACAGGACAAAAACAGAGTGCGGATATCAAATCTCTCTATTCTAGAGTAACAGAATTGCAGCCCAAGTGGGAAAAGGGTTTTTTCTGCATGGCAAAGTTTGTTGATGATTTGCTTGTTGATGCTAGGAAACGGCAAGAAGATGAGAAGATTGCTTGTAAAGTTGGACCAGTCCCTTCTAGCTCTTCTAACTCTGTAAGCAGGGCAACTGAAGAGAAAGAGAAGCCTTGGTGGGAATCGCTTCCTGTAGTGCTACTATGTTATGCAAGAGCACTTCACAAAGGGCATAAGAATCTTTTTCAAGCACTACCTCGAATGCTTACTCTTTGGTTCGAATTTGGAAGCATGCACACCCGAGATGTATCTTCATCTGATCAACGCATGAAAGAGATTCACGGAAGGGTATATTTGCTTGCATACCCTTTTTCAAATTCGTCTTTCCATTCTGTTTAAGAAACCTAATCTGCCCGTTGCAGGTGTTAGGCCTCATCCGTGGGTGCTTGAAGGATCTACCAACATATCAGTGGCTTACTGTGCTGTCTCAGTTGATCTCTCGCATCTGTCACCAAAATGATGATGTTGTCAGAATTGTCAAATATATCATCACGTCTGTTTTACGGGAATACCCTCAACAAGCTCTGTGGATGATGGCTGCAGTGTCGAAGTCAACAGTTCCTGCAAGACGGGATGCTGCTGCAGAAATATTACAATCAGCAAAGAAAGGATGTCGACGTGGGAGTCAAAATAGTGCACTGTTCAATCAATTTCCTACTCTCATAGACCATCTCATTAAGCTCTGCTTTCATCCGGGGCAGCCAAAGGCGAAAACAATAAACATCTCAACTGAGTTCAGTTCCTTGAAAAGAATGATGCCACTAGGAATTATCTTACCTGTCCAGCAGGCTTTAACGGTGACTCTGCCATCATATGATTCAGATATGTCGGATCAATCTGGTTTTCACCCCTTTTCAGTTTCTGAGCATCCTACGATAGCTGGAATAGCTGATGAAGCAGAAATTCTTACCTCCCTTCAGAAACCAAAGAAGGTACGTCGGATATTGGCTTGTTTAGTTACTACTCCCTCTGTTTCAAATTATAGGTCGTTTTGGCTTTTCTAGAAACCAAAGAAGGGTTTAGGGTTTCAAAGAAGGGATGGAGGGAGTACATTTGTAAGAGCAGCAACTGTCTAGGCAAACTAAATTCCACATCAAAAGTCATTCTAACTTTTGTTGGATGGTGAATATTTCAGGAATGTTTGTACAGGTTATTGTTGAATTTGATAATGGAGCTACAATGTTGTTTAGTACTTTTACTACAAGTTTATTAGTGTGATGTGCGTTCATTCGGCATTATTTTAAAAGTATCAGAGTTAGCTATAGACCTATAGCTATACTTCAGCAACTCATAGGCACATCATTTCAATCTTCAGGTTGTTTTCGTTGGAAGCGACGGAGTTGCTCGCCCATTTCTATGCAAACCAAAGGATGATCTTAGGAAAGACTCACGCATGATGGAGTTCAATGCCATGATCAACCGTCTCCTCTCCAAGGTCCCTGAGAGCCGCAGGAGAAAGCTTTATATCAGAACCTTTGCAGTGGTACCCCTTACCGAAGATTGTGGAATGGTAGAATGGGTGCCCAATACTCGCGGTCTTCGTCATATTCTTCAGGACATCTACATAACTCATGGAAAGTTTGATAGGATGAAAACAAATCCACAAATCAAGAAGATATATGACACATTCCATGGAAAAATGCCTGACGATGAAATGCTGAAGAAAAAAATCCTTCCAATGTTTCCCCCAGTTTTCCACAAATGGTTCCTGACAACATTCTCGGAACCAGCTGCATGGTTTCGTGCTAGAGTGGCATATGCGCATACCACCGCAGTGTGGTCAATGGTTGGCCACATTGTTGGGCTTGGCGACAGACACGGTGAGAACATCCTTTTCGACTCAACAACCGGGGACTGCGTTCATGTGGATTTCAGCTGCTTGTTTGATAGGGGCTTGCTACTGGACAAGCCTGAGGTGGTGCCATTTAGGCTTACACAAGTAAGTACTGAAAGCCTCTGTATCCTTAGTTCCTTGTATTTCAAGTTTTGCACGTATTTGGCCTGTAATCTCTTTTTTTTTCTTTTCTTTTGTGAACCTGCAACTGCAGAACATGATTGATGGCTTGGGCATCACTGGATATGAAGGCATATTTCTTAAGGTCTGTGAGATCACTCTGTCGGTTCTCAGAACTCACAAGGAGACCCTCATGACCGTTCTTGAGACCTTCATCCATGATCCGCTAGTGGAGTGGACCAAAACTCAGAAATCCAGTGGAGGCGAGGTCCAGAACCCACACGCACAGGTATGAATATGAACCGATGCATTGTGGGTGTCTTTTACATGTCTCGAAACAAACCACACGCATATTCTGATGTGTTTCTGTCCACCGATTCATCCAGAGGGCCATTACTAACATCAAAGCGAGGCTCCAGGGAGTTGTGGTGGGTGTGAAAGCCACTCCGTCCCTGCCGCTTTCCGTGGAAGGCCAGGCACGCCGCCTGATCGCTGAAGCAGTCTCCCTCAGCAACCTCGGCAAAATGTACATCTGGTGGATGCCGTGGTTCTAACAGTAACGGGCCCTTCCTTCCCCCTTGCTAAGTATTAGGTATGTATATAAGCATGAAACTCGCAAGAAAGTGGCGTTTTGTTGTAGCCCTAAACCTGGCTTATCGCCCTAAACAATGCTTGCTGTTTGGCCTCAAGTCAAGTCTCGGGCTGAATGGACGACCGGCAACTCCTGAGGCGGGTCGTGGCTGTGCGGGGTGAGCTGCGCAACAACATGCGTAGGTGTGCGACCCCAATGTCGGAGCCCCTGCACGGGTCAGCGGCCATGGCCTGCTGATCAACGCACGCGTGGGGAGGCTTCGCTTTGCGTTGCGATGCGATGTTGGGCGGCAGACACGGTCATGACAATGATTGCACGAAGCGTGCCGCGGATCTGCCGTGCGCTTCGGACCCCATTCCTCCTCGGCACGCCCAGTGATCCCATCCCATGGAGAGCACCCGCGTCGCGCGGGCACCGTACAGTGCGGCGCCGCCGGCAGCCACGCACGCCGTGCCCAGCGCTAGAACGTGCAGGTTTTTTTTGTTTTGTTTTGTTGATGACAAACGTGCAGGTTGGTGCTGTGGCTAGCAGCAACTGACACCGTCCTCAACCAAGAGATGGAACGGAACAGTAGCACCCGTCAGCTGTTGCATTGCATCCCATTCCCAGTTCCCCAGTCCCCACCAGATTCCTCAACACCGCGCTCTGTCAGTTGCAACCCTGGATTAGCGGCATCCGCCACCATCTTCCAATCCTTTGCATTACGAAAAGGCACGACGACGGTTGCTTTGTCGTTCTGGCCCGGGGGAGTCGACAAGAAGATTACGAACTTTGGAGTCTAGATTGACCACCTTTACAACAAGAGTACAAAGCTAATAGCGAGTGGAGGATTGATCCAGATGATGCAGTGGTGGTTAGCTGAACATGCGGCTGGCTGCTTTAGGAGGAATTAGGGCAGGGCCATTAGAAATTCAGGATACCGACGTGCTATTTTTTTTTCCTAAAGATGATACCTCCCCCCTCGTCTCCTGCAAGCCAGTGCCAGTGGCTGGTCTTGTTGGTCCCCCCGCCCAACCCCTCTCGCCGTGCGGGGTGCCAAGAGATACGACAAGGGCCACTGATCTGCCTCCGTGGTGAAATCTTTTACCCGCCTTAGAAAAAGGGATTCCTTCTCTCTTTTCTTTTCTTTTCTTTTCTTTTCATTTCATTCATGTCATGGGAGGAGCAACTCAGCAAGAGAGCAAGAGGAGATGGACCGAAAGTGACCATTGCTTTCCTTTGCTTGGACCTTGGAGAGGGAGGGAAACAGAGCGGGGTTTGATGGAGAAGAAACAAGGCTAGGAGCCTGCCTGTGCAAGTCCCTATCAGTGCCCACATCGGTGCCCTGTGATGGTGATCACTGATCAGTAGGAGTACTCAGTAGAGATGAATAGATGATGAAGCGGATGGGAGGAGGAAGCTGGGCTCACTTCCTCTTCACTTGACACTGTTGGTTTATCAGGCGCCCGGAATCAGCCCAGGTCAAATTGGACAGCTCCTCCAGCTTCAGCCATTATATTCCAGTAGCCGCCGTATGTGACAGGAAGCAAAAAGAGAGGATCCATGATCTTGTGGCGAATGCATACAGAATTAGAGTTACAGAGCCCAATCAAATCAGCAGCTGAACCCAAACATTTCAGTGCATACAGAATTAGAGTTACAGAGCCCAATCAAATCAGCAGCTGAACCCAAACATTTCAGTAACACGCACATTCCCATCCTTTGATGATACCACAATGCAACCAACAACCATGAACAGAGGAAGCTGATAACAGGCCCATTATTAAAAACACCAAATTAAAGGAAGTGCTGAGAAAAGCGCAACCAGCTGATTACGATCAATCATTAGAAAGGAAAGGCAGCGAGCTTTGCTCTTGTTAAGATAGTAGGAGAAGATTCACCACAGCACTTTGCATCTGCATATGATGCTAGTAGGACATGCTACTACACAACATGGGTTGGTTATCATGGGGAGATTGGATTGCAAAAAGGCCTCCCAAATCTTTGCCTCTGCCTGCCTGCCTTTTCCACTACTCTTCACTGCAATTACTGCTGCTACCACCACTACACTGCTGCTTAAGCTTAATTTAAATTTATTGCTGCCTGCTGCTCGAGCTCTTCTTCGGTTCTTCGTCTTCCTCCTCCGGCCCAGCCCTCTACAAGCAGCCTCCGCCGTAGCCGGCGTTCTTGAACAGCTCCTGCTTTATCGCGTCCGCGCTGATCCTTTCCCTCTGCATCTGCTTTTTTTTTCATCATCCAAAATCATCGTCAGGCTTCTAGTATGGGCTATGAATCAATCAAGAAGCAATCTTGTTGTATGGAGTACAATTTACATCTCAAGAAAGAAACGAAAAAACAAGGGTGTGATGCTGCTTCTAGTATGGACTATCCCTATGGACTATGGAGTAGTCCTACCTCAGAGCAGGAGGCGTGCATGCCGAAGTCGTTGAAGCAGCTGACGACGCACTGCTGGATGTCGAGCCCCAGGTTCTCGAGGGTGCTCACCGTGGAGAGCAGCAGCCCGGGCTTGGCGGCGCAGTAGATCTCCACCCGGGTCTCGCCGCCCTCCTTGCGCTCCACGTCGAACTTGGGGGTGTTCCGCGCCACCATCTCGTTGGGGTTGAGCTCCCGGAACACGCTCAGCACGCCCGGCGTCTCCTGCTGCTGCTCGTCGATCTCCTCCTGCAGCAGCTTGATCCTCTCCAGCAGCTCCTTCATGTAGTCGATCGTGTCGCCCAGGATCGATGTCCTGTCCATCTGTTCCAAACAAAGGAGGCACATTTCATCTCATCTTCAAACAAACTGGAAGAAAAGATTTGGATTTGGATTCCTTCTTACCTTGCTGATCTTGGGCACGACGGAGCGCAGCATGGAGAGGCGGTCGTTGAGGCGCTTGCGGCGGCGGCGCTCGGCCATGAGGTTCTTGGACGGCATGCCCTCCACCCGCTTCTTCTTGGACGCCGGCGGGGCTGGCGGCGCGGCGCCGGCGCCGAACGCGCCGCCGCCCTCCGCGAGGCCGGGCTCCACCTTGCAGACCCCGAGGCCGCCCTCCGTCAGCGCCGCCTTGGGCTCGATGACGTCAAGAAACCCCATCTCGGCGCCGTAGTCGGCGACATTATTGCCCCCGAACGCGGCGGCGGCGCCGTAGACCTCGCTGAGGCAGTCGAACCCAGGCGCCGCCGGATGCGGATGCGGCTGCGGCTGCGGCTGCGGCTGGTCGTAGGAGGCCGTGAAGGTGGGGAGGACGCTGACGGTGGGTGGCGGCTGGTGGCGGTCCTGGAAGGAGCAGTCCATGGCGGCGGTGCAGGCGGCCGCCGGGGAGAAGAAGTCGCTCATGGCATTGCAGTCCCAGGCGTCCCTCCGCAGGGAGAGGATCTCCTCCAAGAAGGCCTGCTCGTCCAGCTCCATGGCCTTCTTCTGGCTCTCTCTCCCTCCCTCCCTCGCTCTCTCTCTCTCTCTCTCTCTCTCTCTCTCTCTCTCTCTCTCTCTCTCCAAGAAGCCAAGAAGAAGAAGGCTATGTTGGCTTGTGGAGAGCGAGACTGACTAGAGAGGGAGAGGGGAGGATGCCAATGGCAATGGAAATGCCACGGTGAGGGGGAGGGGAGGGGGATTAATATATGAGGAGGAGAATGGAACGATGGGGGACAATTATTCCCTGTGATAAATGGTGAACAGTGGCATTAAGGTAGGTTGAGGGCTGAGGGCTTCATGTCATTAGAGAGGAAGTGAGAGGGAGGGAGGGGCCTAGGGATGTGATGGGATGGGATTGGAAAGGAATCATGCTGCCTTCTCACTCACTGCTTCGTATGCTTAGCAGTTAGCATTATCCCATTCACCCATCCATTTCTTTAAGTAATCTCTGGACTTTGCTCTTAATTATTTGTGGACTTTGGTTTGTACCAGCAGCAGCATGGGTAGAATGTAGAGAGGCTCCCAATCTGGTTTTGTTGTATTGTGACTTGTGAACCCTAGGGCAAATATAACACAGTGATAGGGTCCAGGATTCCTCCTGTTTGAGTACAGCTCTGTCTGTTGATCCCATCCCCATCCATCATCTCCCTTGTGTGTAATGTAATTAATCTAGTGATCTTTTTTGTCATCCGTGGGTAATACAGGAGGTATGGGTGATGGGACATGAAAGCGTGTTGTTGTTGCATTGTTGCTAGCAGCCACCAAAAAGAATACACACGCACCACCTTGTCTGTTGTTTTGTTCTTGAAGAAAAAGAGAGAGTAATGGTATAGATGTGTAGCTTATACTATGTGATTTTCGTTATGAACCATTGCGTAGTGAATGGGAATGTGTCTCCTGTTCTCCATTGCCAATGTGGAAATGCGTTAGCTCTGAAAGTCATGGCCAATGAAACTGAGCAGCCCCGATTGGAGCTGAAGTTCTCGTTAACAACCTGCTGATACGTCCAGATAGATAACGACACTTTTGTTAACTAGCATCATGAGCGTAGAAATGGTAGTCCAACGAAGTCCAAGCCAAGGCTTGAGCACTACAGTAGCAGTACCAAATTTGCCAGTTTACCTCTGCCATTCTGAAAGAAAGGGTTAAGTTTAGCAAAACTAGGAGAAAGGAAGCAGTAGTGGCAAGGATCCAAAACCATCTTTCTGGACGCCACGGGCACAGACTTTGAAAGGATCAACACTCATCAAGACTCGTCAGGCAGCCTCCACACAGAAACTCTTGCCTCCTCCTCCTCACTGTCATGCCAGTTGAATGAAATCAAGTTCATCACAAAAAAGAATGGAAATGAAATTCTGTGACCCATTTGTTAACTATTGCTGATTGATAGTCTGGCACCCTGGCCTGGCAGTACTAGTTGTACTATGTACTCTGTATATTATACTCGTACGGTACATGTTACTACTAGTCTACTACATTGCATGTGGGGCCAGATTCTCTGTGGGTGTGCTAGAAAGTGTTTGGGCCATGCTTGGATGCAAAATGTTTTCTGAAGTTCTAAACGTTTACGGCATAACAGGATGCTTTGCTTCTGAGGAAAGTTTTGGCCGTTTGGCTGTAACAGAACTTTGCTGCAGACTGTTTTTAATTTCTGAGAAAATGCAAGTTCAGAAACGCTTCAGCTTCAGATGGATGAATGAATGATTAGGAGGTTGCTTGCTGGAATCATATCAAATCCGGCGCAGAAGATCCGTCCGATCGGAGCAGCAGCGTTCGGGGTTGGTGGGCCCCGGAGGCTGCGGCGAGGTTTGACCCACACAAATGCGTCTGAATCGAAAGAAAACGGCTTTGGTGGCCCCGGGCAGCAGCGGCCGTGTCAGCTTCCGCCTGCATTGGCCTTGGGCCTTGGCCCTGGCCTGCAGGGGGTGGCCCACACGGGAGGGCCACGTGGGGGGGTGGGCCTCTTTGAGGGAGTTTGGGGGTACACCTGTGATTCTGATGCTGCTGACTGTGCTCATGTGTTGCGAGCTGGGACTGCAATACTGCATGGCCCTCCACCTCTTTGCTTGCTGAGCGAACTGTTGATGGTTCAAGTCTTGAACAGAGCTTGTATGTGCAGTAACACATGATCTTATAACACTTGGAAATCTAGTAGTGACTCTTGTTGTGTGAGATTGTTTGTATATGTAGCTTCAGTTCATCACGAACTGCATGCAGGTATAAGGAGAATATAGACGAGCACATGAAAGAAGAATAGGGTGATGCGGCACAACAATATGTACTCTGCAGTTTCATGGCATAGGTGCATTCTTTCTGCGGTAGTGGTCTGGTGTGGTACCTGCATGCCGAGATTCATCACCAGATTTCAGTCAGGGTGTCGATCGAGATATGAAAAGGTCTGAGCAGCCAAAAAGGTCGTAATCATCTGTGCTGGTTAATTACTCGTATAATCATGCATGCATGTGGTTCATTCCTATGGCTCGTAGCGGCTTCAGAACCCCTGAAAACAGGCTCATCATGAATTAAGGTAGCTAAGCTCAGGATCAGAGATCATGGGACGGGGGATACGGTAGCATGCTTAATACCAAGTGCCAGCTGTACGGCTCTCCGATCTTCACACGTACAGCATGCAGAGTGCTTCTTGTACGTCACATTAATGTACATGCATGTGGCGAGTATAGTATTTGGTAGGTGGCTCCTGCATCGATCTGCATGTTGATCGATCCATCTGCCAGTCGTTTTGGATCAGATATTCAGATACGATATGACGATCATCAGTACTGATTGTACCATAATTTACCAAAATGAATATCTTGACGCTAAATGATTGTGGTAACTCCTAGTCCAAATTATGGTACAATCGATTTATGGTAAATTACGACATATAAGAATGGAAAAATTAATTCTAGTAAGTTAACTACATTATTGTCTGAAACTATTCAAATTACTATTGTGGTAACTCCTAGTCCAAATTATGGTACAATCGATTTATAGTAAATTACGACATATAAGAATGGACAAATTAATTCTAGTAAGTTAACTACATTATTGTCTGAAATCATTCAAATTATTGTAATAGTTGGATGCGTTGGTCACAGAATAAGCTATTATATACCTGACTATAAAGTATACTCTGCCCCCTCTATATATATGTATATATTGACGCGTCAATCAAGTTGGCATGGCTGCGCTCCTATGATCTGTATGTGCGTCAACAACGGCTGCATTATACATGTCAATTCCGAGCAATAGTAAGAGGACGATCGACCCTGTCAGAGTTTGCATGGGGAAAGCAAGATAGAGTAGTGTGCGGCCATGTGCATGTTTCGTGTTCGATCACGTACGTACTGCCTGTCGATCCGATCGTCGTAGTAGAGACGTGAAAGCATAATCGATCGTGCATGTACATGTGCATCCAAACATGAATCATTCCAACTAGCAATTTCATCTACATCCAAAACAACAGATTTGGTATTGAACTCATTTTCAATACTTATCTGCTTTGGTATTAAGTCCAATTCAATGCCAAGATCTTCAATATCTACGTCCAAACAGACCCTAATGGAAATCGGTTGGGTTGAGAGGCATTTGATTGTCCCGTGCTCCTCAAAATCGTGTAGCGCGTACCAGCTACGTACGTACAAACAATTGATCGTGGTCGTAACCATTGACTGTATGTTGATGGATGGAACTATGCAATGCAAAGCGACGACAACGATGGGAATGGAAAAAGAAAAAGCAGAGATGTAGTATATGCACATGGCCGGCTGGACTTCACCACCCACCGTGAATTCTATTGCTAGCGCTCGTACCCGTACGTCTTTGCAACCTGTTAACGAGATGGATGAACGGCATGAGTGCATGGGCAGCACCGAGCGATCGATGCTTCTTCATCTTCCCTCTTCTTTGCTAGCCTTTGCTTTCTTTCTCTCTCCTCCTCATCTCTCTCTCTCTCTCTCTCTCTCTGGCTTGTAGTGTGGAGTTGGTTGAGACGGGGTTTGGCAGCCACAAAAAAAAAAAATCCTCCGCTAGGTTGCTGGTTGCAAGCGTCCAAGAAGCAGCAGGGGGGGCCTCAGCGTGAGCAGACTACTGAAGGAAGGCGGCGACCGGCCGGCAGGAAACGGAAAACCGCCATGGTTTTGGACCGGCCGCTGGTTTTTGGCTTGTCTTATGCTACAATATTTGCTTTGCTTTGCTCTCCTTTCCTCACAGCACACACGCACGGACTAGAAGTCTAGTAGATGAGCAGTGGAGGAGCTAGTAGAAGAGCATGAGGAGGAGGGCCGGGCGGGCCGAGTACTTTTTCGTGGTGTCGCGTCGGGAGCAGCGCCCGCTATCACAGATTCACAGCCCAGATCCCCGCTGCAGCTTTTTCGCTATAAGCAAGATGAGGGACAGAGGGAGGCAACACACGCAGCTCTCTTGTCAAGGAGATCCTGTTATCGACATGATGCAAACACAATATGCAATGGATCCATTCAATAGGCAGATGGTTTTGCTAAAGACGATCATGCATTGCATACGTATGCGTGTTCAACTGTTGATATTTCCATTCACTACAAGGTAAGGTAGCATGTGAAAGATACGTCTACACCATATCCTACTACTCGGTACGTACCGACATTTTCATTCGAATGGTCCGGTCGATACGTGGCAGGGTACAGAGCCCTACTAGCTCTACTCGCTGTGCAGTTGCAGCAGGTTTAGGCTTCAACATGCTCTGTCCAGCTATATAGATTGGTATCTTTCTCTGTGCTGTCGTATTGCTGCCGTCGCGTATCGTCAGCAACGCATATGCACATGCACATATACATGTATACATGAACGATATCGATCCTTCCTGTAAATTAAAGAGAGCATGCAATGCAATTATATGATTGGTAGCAGTCGTCTCTTGTCTCATTTTTAGTAGAGCGTTACGTACAGAGATGCTAATTAGAATAATGTTGATAGCTAGAGGTAGGATGCAATGTAGACGATGCAGGGGTTGGCTAGCTGCATTGCAATGCAGGTACGTACGCCCGTGACGTGGTCATCGGCCGTCCTGTTGCATCTTGCACTGCATGCGATCCATCCATCATCCAACCATGACGGGTAGGAAAAAGTGCAAACGGGTACTCTTGCTCGTGTCGTAGTAAGGAAACATCTAGCGCCATTTCCGACGATCACTACACATGCATGAGAATAGAGATGCATGAGAGGATAGAGAGAGAGAGAGAGAGAAGGGTAGCGGCCGGGAAGGACAAGCGCATGGCGCCACGGCGAGCCTCGGGAAGTGCTCCCCTCCTGGTGATGCCACTGCTCTATCCTGCACGAGGCCGGCCCAGACAGAGGTGAGGTCGATCGATAGCCTTCGCGTCCCCTAGCACGTGGGGGCCCACAGCACAGTCTCGAGCACGGGCCGGCCGGCACACATCCTCTCGAAACAGATTATCGAGAGGAGGAGAGCAGGCGATCCATTTCGTCATTTCTTCACTGATGACAAGCTAAAAGCTAGCCGTGACGACCGTATGTATTGCCGTGCCATATGCATGCGTACATTGTATAGACCAGCTCGTGCCGTGGTACGTAACTACGTATAGAATACAGGTATAACAGTACTAGTAATCCATTATTAGTACTCCTCACAAATGAATGGTTTGAGTGGAGCACGTTGGCTAAAATGCATGGAATAATCAACATCGTCACGTACAGATTACAGATGATGATGATGGCTGCAGGCACTACAGGTGGCACCGTACCGGACGTAGGGTTGTGGTTCTTTAGGAATGTCGCCGGTGGGTCTTTGTGCTCTACCACCGGTGCTTATGCAATAATCCTGCATATGCACAAGAGGAGGTGAGAGAGCTATAGAGACATCTGCCTGGCCCGGGACCAAAGCAAAGCAAAGCGGCGGCCAGCAAGAAATGAAAAAGAGCAACATGCATGCGGCAGCTGCGTGCCATATGCATCCATCCATTTCCCGATTGATCGACCCCACTGGATGAACAGAGCATGCATCGACTACATGCAGAATTTACCTGCACACCCCGTGACGCTAGAACCACTGGCATCATCGAGAGGACGATGGATGCATTGCATATTCGTTCGCATGGGAGAGGAGGAGAGCATCTAGCTGTGTGTACACGCATGCTATATGAACAACTACACTGCGGCTACCACGCACCTGTATAGGGCCGGCCGGTGGTGAATGATACACAAGATATGTTGCAGCAGTGCGTGCGTCCCAGTGCAAAGCCTGCCGCTGATGATTGATGCACAACGTGCATGTCTCTGGCCGTCACACGGCAATAAACCAGCAAAACGTGAGCTGATTATATATTACCAGCGTGATCGATCACACGGTTTAGCTAATCACGTGGTTAATTTGTCATCATGCAGGTGACATAACAACAACTGACGATGGGCGAGCCGATAACTATTGCTAATGATAAGCAAGATCCGGATGCCCGGGCATGCATGCATTATCATCAGCCAGTAGCACGCCTGAAAAAAAGAAGAAGCTTGGGTTCCCAACAATAACTCGTCATTAATCAGTGATAGCTCTACCTGCGAACTGAACTGCATGCCATAATTATTCTTCAGTCTCGCGTCCGTCCGTCCGTCCGTCGTCCCAGGGCGAATATGCAGCAGGCTGAGATGATGATGAGATGGATGCCCGTCCGAATGGAGGCAGGCGCACGGCAGAGATGCCATGCGATGCGATAGTAAGCTCGTGGTCTGAACGACGGCCCCAGATCATGCAGTGGTGTCAAGCGTTCCTCGTGGAACTGCTAGTTATCGTCGGTCGCAGCGAAGTCCCGTGACACACATCTCCCTGCTCCATCGATCCGCCTTCAGTACCACTGGTGGTCACTGCAAGCAACCACCAGCAGCAGCAGTTCAATAATGGAGAAGAGGAGCGGAGCCGAGATCGGCTAGCCGCTCCGGAGCCGAGATCTATCTCCCTCCACATCTGAAGCTCAAACCATAGCAATAACACATATAGCAGCACAACAAGGAACCTCAAAGGAGCGCCTGCCTTTGCCTTGTGAGACCTCAGCTCAGCTCGAGAGCTCTCGGTAGCCAAGCCAGCAGCCAGAATGCCACGTACGGCCTCCCTCGACAGAATACATGCAAGTAGCGCGACAGGGGCCTAACGGGACACCGCCATTCTTCACCACTCGCCACCTGCACAAGCATGTAACGCGATGCATCATATGATACACTGGGTACAAGGAAGCCTCACAGAAGAATCTGCCTCCTCTCTTTCGCCTGCTTTCTCAAATCTGCACGCCCCTTTACGCAAAAGCAAAATATTTTTGACAGCAGCTGCTGCTATAGTCAGTGGTACGTACGGCAACCTTTTCTTTGCATTGCATTGCATCGCATCGAATCCAATCACCTCACCAAAAGGTAAAGTGGCGTCACTTAATGATGAGATACCTACGGAGCAAACCAACAACTCAACACGGCCTCTCTCTCTCAGCCCTCAGCTCAATCACCCACCACCATCTCCTTTTGCCCAGCCAGAATCCCCGCGGGGCGGAGCGGGGGGACACTACTAGCCTTTGCCGCACCTGCGCCTGGCAGAGCCAATAGCGAGCGAATTCACAGCATCCATCCGTCCAACAGCACAAAACCACACAGGCCAGGGCCAGGTGATGAGATGAGAGTGCAATCACAAGATCTCAAGATCATCACCCCTTCCCAGTGCTGCTGCTGCTGGGCTGCAGCCTTTTACAACACATGCTTCTGCTGCTCATCAGGATTCAGGACCCCTCCTCAGGCCTCGGCTGAGCTCCAGACTTGCAGTACCATCACCAGACACAATCATACCACCACAGGCAGCCCTTTTGTCTTCTCATGGAATCCAATCCTTCACCTTCACCTTCACATTTCACCACTTCACCGAACCACCAGTCCAGTCTACCAGTCCTAAGGTGAATATTCCGGGCCTTCTCGCCTTTCAAGGATTCGAATTATGGCCGCGTCAAATAATAGCCTGCCCGCCCACGTAGGAGCTGCTGTGCCCCATCATCCCAAACAGTACAAAGATGCCCAATGGAACAAGTCCCCAGTCATTCTTTAGAAGTTATCATTGCAAACCTACAAACATGTCCTCAAACAATTTTTTTTAAAAAAAATCCAGAGAGACAGCAAACAGTCCGCAAGTACAGCTACAACAATCTACCCAGAGTCACGGGAGGCAGGGCCACCACCATCACAACAGCAAGCCATGGCCATCCATCTTTGACATACGGTCTCCATTGTAATATGGAGTGCCAAAAACATTTTACCTATCATAGCCGCCTCCACCCGCACGGCGGCCACCACCGTAGCCTCTCTCTGGCATCCGATACGGCGAAATTGATCGCTCCCTTCTTGACCTGCCCCCACCATAAGGAGGCGGGGAGTACCCGCGCCCACCCCTGCTCTCATAGTAGTCTCGCGGGTCCCCCCTGTGCGGGGAGTAGTCCCTGTAGGGAGGGTAGTCTCGAGTATCCCTGTAGGAAGGGTAGTCCCGACTCTCCCTGTAGGAATACATGGGAGGTGGAGACCTGCGGTACCCATAGCCATTGCGGTAATCCTCATCACGACCGCCACCATAGCCTCGGCGGTATCCTCTCCCACGGTCTCTACGCTCATACCGGTGACCTGCCACCAAGATGTAGCATAAGTAGTAGGTAATGCAGGATATGTTTTATCCTAAAAGCAAGAAAAAAACATTTCAACTGAGCGGCCACTAAGTGATAAGACATGGCATCACAAAAGTGAAAGGGAAACGGACAAAAGGAATATTCTCAGAAGGATTTAAAAGGATGTTACCAAGATAGCTTCCAGGAGTCGGTGTCCTTGGCCGACCACGGCGCGACTGAAACAACAGAAAGAGCAAAGTTAGTCAGATTACAAGCAAGCAACAATAAGAATAAAAGTATCATTCTTGGATCATGTAGGTAATTACAAGTTTCTCTTACAATCCATGGATATACGCCCTGCAATAACGGACCAAGGGAGGAAATAATAACGAAGAGCCCAAACTCCAACTAGCAGACATCCAACGTTGCTATGCACATGGCACCGCACATGCTTGACTAATGAGTTGGCAATGCCCATTGATTAGTTGAAGGTGAACACTCAGGTTTAGTTGAAAAATTGCTACGTTTAGATGTTGTGAATCTTGTGGTGCATAATAACTCTTTGGGCTGTCCACTGATGGAGCTGTATTTGCTAAAGTTGAAATTGATGAACTCAGAATCTTGATTGCTGCACATAGCTTGCACAGTATCTTCTGAATAATAGCCAAAAAAAACTTCCAGGTCAACACGCAGCACATATGTGGTCTCACTATTAGTATCAACAACCCTAGTGAAGGTAGATGCAATTACCTTTTCAACTGTAATGTTTCGACCTTCCATTACAGAATTGTTAAGATACTTGATGCAACGCTCAGCTTCTTCAACAGTGTCCATGGTGACAAAGGCGAATCCACGGGAAACACGTGTATGGGGTTCAAGAACAACATGGCAACCAACCACCTAGTCCACAAGAGATGTTATGATGTGATACTTCTGAGAGAAATTTGGCTAAACTTTGTATGAAGTCAACTAACCCGTCCTTCCTTCGAGAAATAATCTTTAATCTCCCTTTCAGTCACCCTAGAAGAGAGTCCAGTCACATATAGAGTATTTCCACGGTTAACAGCCTCCTCCTCCCTGCAAAACAGGAAATAATTAAGAATGTGGAGATAGCAGATGCAAAATTGTTAGCTAACATTAACTAAAGGGCATGGAAACTTAAGGTAGCTCATTGAGTAAAAACACTGTTTCCCCCTTCTCTTTTTTCCCACTGCATCTCTTCGTACTAGTTCATTAGTCTAAAACATTAAAATTAAATGCCATCCAAACTACTAAAACATAATTCGATTAGCAAAATCTGTTGCGTACATCATTATCAATGAAAAGTTTCCTTGTCTGATTTCAACAACTACTACCATATGACATTGCATTTTTGTTATACAATAGGATCCCATTTCTTCATACAAAAAAAAAATAATCATTACAGATGAGACACATTGGTTGTTACAAGAACATACTTACCAAAGCAATGCATTTCTTTACATTCATTATGTAGTTGTCATGCCACATATATTGTATATGACTTTCATGACAAATCTATTTGGTTCATTTGAACACTCTATACTTTAAATAACTCACTATACGGAACAACTATAATAATAGAAAGCATACTTTAGAATTTGTTTATTCTCACCACATTGAAACATGCTATTACTTTATGAATCTCACTTAGCTTCTAGCAATACAATTACCAATTATGGTGCACAAACATTCTAGATCTTGATGGAGCACATTGACACATGCCAGTTTTCAAATATTCTAGTGACAAAGGAAAATCATACAAAACTGATGGAGCACAGGTTCCATTAAGCAAAAAGAAAATAATGTATAGAAAACATTTTAAAGCACACAAAAAGAAGAATACTGAGCACCTTTCATGGCTTCTAGATCTTGACCTCGCCTGAGATCTAGGATCAGGCACGGGCGACCTAGACTGAGACCGAGCTGGCGACCGTGATCTTGACCTTGCTTTTGGGTGTCCCCTGCTGTAAGGAGAAGGGGACCTCGAGTACCTGAAAGTAAGAAATTGCCACTAGCACATATTAAACTTCTTGTAGTTGCGATAAGGAGTTCTGGTAAGATGGCTAGGAATAACCAGTTTGAAACTCGAAATTAGCATGCAAAACACAGTAGATACATTTCAGAACTGAATTTAACTCTGGCAATAAACTCTCTAAGCATGGCAGTGACACAACACCATATTGGTTACTTTCAACTAAAAACACAGAAGAAGTATATTCCCATAGTGGTTTACCATAACTGTAAACCCACCATGTGGTGTTGCTAGAATTCCTCTAAACAATGAGTGAGTACAATGCATATAGCTTAGATGGCAGTCTCTTTGAGGAAGAGGTTTGTCACTTTGTCCTCAATTGTGTGCAATGCCATAAACCAACAACTTCTTTGGGGAACTGCTATGTGCAAGCCTGCTAGGAATTGCAATTGGTCGAGTGCGCTTACAAGAAACAGGTAGAATAAAAGTATAAGATAAGGTATACAAGGAGAATCTTAGCACTTTTAAGTGTGCTCATGGAATGGATCGCCAAAAATAACCTGAGCTCATAAATACATTGAGACACATCTAGATAGACCCCCAAAAAAAAACACCAATGAAATGTATTAACAATCTGTTCAAAGTTAGTATTAGACAATGCACACTTTGGATAGTAATAAGTAAGTTCTACCAGATTCAAACAAACACCATCATTTCTGGTTAAAGGTTTAGGAGGTAAACATGCACACCACAGATTCAAATACACTGAGCTAACCTTAGTAAAAGGTGAACAACAATCTAAACTAGCATAGCCCTCAAAAAACATAAGAAGCAAGATGCAACCAATCTCAATATTTAACTCAAAGGTGACAAACAAACTACAGAAATCACAACAACGCCATCCCTCTGGCGTGTACTCCTACATACTTTACAGATCCTGAGTTTGCCAGTGGTGCCCCCAATGAAGCCAAAGGGCAGCCACGAAACTATTTAGATTCTAATCGGAAAAACCATAACACTAGAGCCAGATCAGGGGTGACCAACGCGCGAGGATTACAAAGGAAGCATATATACGAGAAGCAAAGCCGGCGTAGTTACCTCCTGCGCGGGGAATCGGCCTGCAAAGACAAAGGGGAAGCAACACCCGAAGCGTCAGTGCGGAGATCAATGGAATCCAGGGGGAGAAAAAAAATCGCAAACACGAATGGGACAACGACGGCGAGGAGGAGGAGGAGAGAATCACCATGATGCGAAGCGGGGATGGCGCCGCAGGCGGCGGCGGTGGAGCTCCCGGCCGTCGCGCGCTGGGGCTAGGGTTTGGATGCGCGTTCGCTTCTCCCCCTCCTCTCCCCCTTTCCGGCGTGCGCTCGAAATGGTTCCGCGTGGTATTTGTCGGGCAAAGACCGCAAGAAAGAGGTGGTGGTGGGCTTCCAGGTCAACGAGGCCCAGCCCAGTTAACACCGATGCGCGCGAGGAAAGGGACGCGGCAGTTTGAACCGTTCGCTTTGCGATGGACGGCCAGGATCTGTCACTCCACAAGTGGCCTGCTGCTCCTCCCCCTGCCTAGCAAAGTCGGCAGATCGACGGGGAAGGACGCAGGAGCCGAGGACGGAAACCCTCGTGAACGGCGGCGGCGGCGGCGGCGATGCCGCCGGATAGGAAGAGGATGGCCGGGCTGTGGGAGCGCGAGGTAGGCGGCCTCCCTCCCAGGCACTTCGCCAACGCCGTCATGGCCTCCAAGGTTTTTCCCCCTCTCCCTCCTCTCTTATCACGTACTCTGATTATTAGCCCGCAATTCTGTTTGTACCAACCTTTGATCCGTGGATTCGAAAAATATTAGGGCATAGGGATGAGAAATTAGTGCATTTGATTCGGCTTCGCGTTGCTGCATCTATACTGTAAGCAGGGACGAAGCCACTAATTTTACTTGAGAGGGTCCAAAGAGCTAAAGTAAATAATAAATGGTGCTAAGTAATGGTTTTTGTCCTTTTTAGCTACTAGAAACATAAAAGGCTAATTAGTAGAATGGCACAGGCATGGGGGGGAACCATGGCACCCCCATTGCCTCCGTCCCTGCATCTATGCGCTTGCTGAATTTCAGAGAGGATGAGAGCAGGTTTGTGACCAGTTTGGCTGTGTGCAGGACTTTGTGCAATCTCTCAGCATACAAAAGAGGCTACGGAAGCACAGGGGCTGTGTCAACACGATAAGCTTCAACTCAGATGGGAGATTCCTCCTCTCCGGGGCGGATGATCGGAACGTCGTGCTGTGGAATTGGGTGGAGGCGGCACCGACCTTCTCGTTCCACTCTGGACACAGCAACAACGTGCTCCACGCGCAGTTCATGCCCTTCTCGGATGACCGGAGCGTTGTCACGTGTGCTGCTGATGGTGAGGTATGCATACATTATGTTACCTTGGCAATGACAAGCTCGACGATCTTGATGTTTATCGTGCTTTTTTTGTCACTAAAGCACTTGTGCTATGTTCATCATTTATGAACCGAAACAGGTCAGGCATTCACAGATACGGGAAGGGGGTTGCGCAACTACAGACAAACTTGTTGAGTTAGATTTTGCGGTACACAGGCTGGCTGTTGAACCAGGAAGTCCGTACACATTCTACTGCTGCTGTGAAGATAGCTCTGTGTGGCTTGTATGTTGTTGAGTCCCTTTGCTTCTTCTTACCCCTACTGGATTCTTCTGTTGCTGACTTTGTTATCTCTCCAGTTTGACCTCAGGGGGAAAGATGCCGTGGAACTCTTTAGATGTAGGACTGCAGACCATTTCACTGCTGATGACATCGAACTCTTTGCTATTGCCATAGACCCAAGGAAGCCCTGTTGTTTTGCAGTTGCTGGATCAGATGAGTATGTAAGGATATATGATACCCGCAAGATTGGTCTTGATGGAAATTCTAATTCCGGTCTCGCAACTGAGCACTTCTGCCCTCCACATTTGATTGGTGAAAACAAAGATGGAATAACTGGTTTGGCTTACTCACAGACCAGCGAGCTATTAGCATCCTATAGTCATGACAATATCTACCTTTTCTCAAGAGAGCATGGTTTACACTTCAACAACATTGAGGTAGATGAACGACTCCTGATGGATGAAACTGGCCCCTTACCTTTTTGTAGAGATAAGCTGCCTATACCTAAGGCATTCAAGGGACACACGAACCAACACACCATTAAGGGGGTTAACTTCCTTGGGCCCAACTGTGATTATGTTACCTCTGGGTCAGACTGTGGCCGTATATTTATTTGGAGAAAGAAGGATGGGGAGCTGATCAGAGTGATGAACGGAGATAGACATATTGTGAACTGTGTCGAACAGCACCCTTCTGGAATTGTTGTTGCAAGCAGTGGCATTGATAACGATATTAAGATTTGGGAACCTGGTGAAGGTGAAACCCACTCCATTGCTACTGATGACAAGGTATGTACATTGTTGTACTTGGATCTCTAATCGTTCCCCTGCCTTGTTAGTTGTTATATTCTTTGTATGCACAACTGTCATAAATGTCGTATGTTCTTTGTTTGGAAAAAAAAAGAAAAACTTGTCATAGATGTCGTACTGTCTTGGGCAGGCATGGCTAAATATTCACATAACAAATTAGTTTTGCTCGAGATCTGTTCAAAATGAAACTGGAGTGTCCCCACACTCAGACACAAACATGCTTCATCTTTACCCCCTTTTGTGTGTGTGTGTGTGTTGTGTGGGTGGGGAGTTCATTTGCATTGTGAATCTGAACTTCTGAAGTATCCAATGTGAGCTGGAAATTTTCACTGTAAAAGGAAAAGGGCTACAGAGGACCAGTTTCACGTTAGAAAGTAGATTGGGTTTACAATGATGTCTCTTTTTGTTGAAGTCACAATCGAACTACCAGAATCTAAAATATTATGAAAATCTGCATACATATCATCCATATAACTAAAAGATAGTAATCAAATTGTTGTTTAAGCTTTTTAATAGGACAGTTGTTTCAATGAAAAATGAAAAGGGTGTGCAATATAATTTCTCTTTGCCCGTGCAAACTTAACTTATTTTTATTTTGGCATTGTAGCAATGAGCAATCGCATGATCCTCCAAACAATGTTGCTTTCCTTTTTGGTCCATTATTTGACACTGTTGGAGATATTGTTTGCTGCCCTACTTTCAAGTTTGAACAGAGTTGCAAAAATTCTGTGCTGTTTTATGAGTGATCTAGAATCTTGATATATTTGGAACTTACTTTTTGAAGGTCAAGGAAGATATGTGGCTCTCCACCAGCAGTGATTCTGATGGCTTAATTTACAACGGCGATTTTGATTATGTGATGGACTTGGATGATATCTATTTATATGGAAATGCTGATGGACATTCATCTAACGAAGATGAAGATGGATCATCAGAGGAAGATGACGATGGTGACATCAGTGCCGAAGAAGATGACGATGGTGACGATAGTGCCGAAGAAGGTGTTGATGGTGAAAACAGTGCCGGAGATATGAGTGATGGTTGACGACGACATAACAGGCAAGGAAGATTGCACTCAGCTATTAGTTCAAGAGCTGCTGATGCTGGTTTTAGTGTAGGTGATGATCTTGGGAGAATCCAGGCTTACAACATGAGCTAGTTAGGATTCTCAATAGTCTCTGCATTTCGCCTGCTAGGCTACTGTTTGTTGTTCCTTTTCACTCTTAGTCTTTCATTTTTCACCTGTATATATTTTCTTCAGAATTGAGATAGTCTAGCATCGTGGTGTAAATGTGTGTAAATGTCTCGTGAAAGCGATTATCCTTTATCCAGTGAGAGAACACATGCTAACAAGGCAGCCCTGGGCATCATGATACTTGATGTAACATTAGAGCCCCTTTGGAACGCACGATTCTAAAAACGCAGGATAGGAAAAAAAGTTGTGATAGAATGCGCTAACATCTTGAATCCTATGGATCGAAGAAACACGAGAAACGGTAAGAATGGGTGTTTGGATGGAGCAATGGAAAAACACGGGAATTTGATGAGAGAATGATACGAAGGAAATTTTTTATGAGGTACCTCTTGGTAGAATTCCTTCAAAATCTATGGAACAAGCTGTTCTATAGGAATTTCAAAGGATCCGTAGGAGCTCTCTTTATATAGTTTTATGTAGCCTGTTGGATTCCAATCCTCCAAAATTCCTCCATTTTCCCTTTGTTCCAAAGGTTTCCTAAGTTTCCATCCTCTCATATAAAAGAGTTTGTGAAGAAGTGTTTGCCCTTGATAGATGCTCCATGGCTCCTTAGAATGCGCACATTGAAATCAGCACGGCGTGCAAAAATTGTACTGAGTAGTATTAAGAAAACAATTCAATTCCTGAAATAATTTTCCTTGTTTAAAGCAACTTTTTTTTTTATCTACTAGTGTTGTGCTCGGTAGTACATAGTTTCTTTGATTCAAAATACTCGCAAAATACTTTATTTTAACCTTCTCATTTTCTTTCAAAATAGGAGTACATGTCATGATAGGAATATTAGACTTTTTCCCCATTTCTTCCATTCTCTCCTTGCTAAATAAATGCTATCATCCTCAAAAAATGAAATTAAAATAATTTATGAAGGGTAATAAGGTCATTTGATCCGCTCTCTTGATCTTCACTCACAACTTGTCATCAAGTTAAATAAAAGCAACAAAAAAATTAATTCTATCTCTTTGCAAAAAAATATTGATTCTATCTATCTGCGTGATTAGGCTGAATTATGTTTAATAAAAAGTAAAAAAAACCAAATTCCTGAAACCGACCAAGTGTGCAAGTGGGGGCCGACCTCCCTTAATCCTCACCGCTCCTTTAAAAAGAAATTGAATTTCTCCTTGGAGGCTTCCAGCCCGAACAAGGAAAAAAAAAAAATCTGACGCCTGCTGCACCGCACCTCGACCTCTCGCCGTCGCCGCCCATGGAGTCCGTCGCGGCCGCCGCGATCGCCACCACCTCCCGGTCTCTCCCGCTCCCCTTCTCCTCAACCCCGCTCCACCGCCGGTGCCGTCCCGTCTTCCTCCCCGTCGCCGCCTCCAAGCGTAAGCGCTCACCCCTTCCGATCCCTCCCCTCCCCTCTCCTCCATGCGCGTCGTCTCATTTCGACCTCTCTAGTGGCGCAATCCTCATCCATGCACCATTTACAGGCCACAACGACGACGACAAGGAGGTTGCCAACGGCCCCGGGCGCGAGCCCACCAGCCTTGCGCCGTACGGGGGGCTCTCCATCTCGCCGCTCTCCAAGGTACGGACGCTACGCGGCGGTTGCCGGTTGACCCCGAAAACCCCGGTCCTTGGAGCAATCCGATAGCACCCTGGCCTGATTCGTTCGGTTTCATGCCGTTTCTGGACGTTTCGTGGGCATTTTTCTCTCTCTCGTCCTTTTGTAGCATTCGGATCGGCTTGCTTTCTACAACCAGATTCACGCGATCTCCTGCAATTTCTTGCTTTGATTCGGCTCCATGCCGTCCGCAGATGGTCGGATCAAAGCTGATTGATGCCGATGTCGGCTGACATGGTCCCCGTGTTGCATCTGCAGGACGCGGCCATGGGGCTGGTGGTGAGCGCTGCCACGGGGAGCGGCTGGACGACGGGATCAGGGATGGAGGGGCCGCCAGCGGCGAGCAGAGCCGGTGGGGCGGACAGGCCGGAGGTGTCGACGCTCCCTTGGTCGCTCTTCACAAAATCGCCGCGGCGGAGGATGCGGGTGGCCTTCACCTGCAATGTGTGCGGGCAGCGTACAACCAGGGCCATCAATCCTCATGCCTACACTGATGGAACTGTGTTTGTTCAGGTATGAATTCTGAGATTAGTGTAACCTGGTTCTGTGTACAATTTTCTAACCTGTGGTATGTTATTAGTTCATAGCATATTGTTTAGGTAGGCTTCTGAATATTGAAGAAATAATCAGTACAGTATTACCATGGGCTATATGTTCTTCCTCAAAATTGAGCATCAGTACAGTTCGAATTTGAAAAACTCGGTTATCCTAGAGATGTCGATCACTTGGTATTGGATTAGATATGTAGTGTTCTGACCCATTTGTGAAAATCCAACCAAGTGAGGCCACTTGCTAGGTTAAGGCGCTTACTGTTCTGATCCATTTTGGTCCTTATAAGAATTGACATGCAAAGCTTTTCCGTGTTCACGGAAAGAGAGTCAATACTTGATATTACGAGAAAAGAGAGGTTCTGTTGCTATAATCTGATGTAAGTTTTCTTGTGGTCTATATAGATATCGTGCTAGGTTGCAGTGTGCTTTAATTTGTTTAGTTTTGGACGTATCCATTTACTTAAATAATTTTAGTCCATTCCAATATCAACCGAGATGTCTATTAGCCATTTAGTCTCTGTATTACTATGTTGCTTCTATTGTTTTGCAAGCTCAAACTTCCCCAGATTATGATTTGTCATTGTTCTCAGTTTGGTATGTGGTTATCTCTGTCCTTGCGTTTTTCTATTATTATCTTGATGAACTCTGAATTTTGATTTCTCACGTATAGTTATCTCCAAACTATGTGTGATTTCTGTAAGAAGTTTTTTTTTTCACATTTGGGTGTTTCCTTCCCCGGCACTTCATTTTCTATCTGGTTGTTTGCTTTCATGTTTATCCATATTTGCTGAATTTTGGTCTGTTATTGCAGTGCTGTGGTTGCAATATATTCCATAAGTTGGTCGACAATCTGAACCTGTTTCATGAGATGAAGTGCTATGTTAGTCCAGACTTCCGCTACGAAGGGGATGCTCCATTCAACTACCTTGACAATAACGAGGATGGCGATACTATCTTCCCTCTCTAAACCTTCTCCCTTGTGTTTCAGTGCATGATGATGCCGTTCTAATTTGCTCGTGTAGCTGTATGTAATAAGCAGATGTACCTTCCTGAACTCGTGATATTATACAGGTGTATGTATATAATTGTTTGTACTTAGTGCACACCTTGTGCTGCAAATTTTATACAGGTAGCAGATAATGGAATAGACACGGAAGTTTATGCATTTGGCCTTATGTTCTATGGTGTCTGAACATGATATGTACGCCAGTGGTTTGTGGAGTGCATTATTTTTTTCTGAAAAGGGTGGAGTACATTATTTTTATTTTATTTTTTTGAAAAGGGTGGAGTACATTATTGGAGGCAGTTGTTTTCAGGCTCTGGTCTTGTCTCCTGTGCAATTTCTGGGGACTGAGTGGTGCCTTCCAGGTGTTTGTGTTGAATTGGAACATCAGTCTAGCAGTTGTGCACGCTGAAGGGTAAATTCTTGAAGGTTCAAACTCAACTCAAATTCACCCAAAAAGTTTTAGAATATTGTTCATTTCAAGATTCATGTAAAAGAAAAGAGGTGGTTTTGTTTGGTGTCTACGAAAAGAATCTACCATGCTCTAAACCCCCGCTTACACTGAATGTACAACATATTTTCGGTTGAAACATGTGATGAATTTCGTCGGAATTTTTCAGGTTGTGATGAATTTGATCAAGATTTTTGAAAATCTCTAGATTACAAGCCGTCTCAAAGGAACCTTGCTCTTTCTTCCTCGTCACAACTCACAACACTCCATCCCAGTGGGTTGGTTTGCGCGCACGCTCTCACTTCTCCTTCACTTGGCGAACAAGAGATCGATCCTGGCGTCACCCAAACCCTAAATCTCCCCCGCCTCGCCTTCACCTTCGCCTCGCACGGGAGCGGCGGCGGAGGAGGAGGAAGAAGAGTAATGGCGAGGCGAAGCAGAGGTAGGCACTGAACCGACCCGACCCAGCCAATTTGGCGCAGCGATCGCTCCCCCTGTTCGGATCTGAGGGTTCGGTCGCAGGCGGCGGTGGCGCGGAGGCGGCGCTGAAGGCGGACTCGGCGGCGATGCGGCTGGTGTGGCGCAGGGGCGCCGTGCGGCTGGTGCTCGTGTCGGCCATTGCCTGGGCCATGCTCGTGCTCCTCGCCCTCGCCTTCCACCTCTGGTCCTGCAGCTCCTCGGTCGCATTCCTCTCAGGTAAGGCCAAGCCAGTCCCCCCGCGGCTTCCCTCGCTTCTCCTAGGGCATCGAGTTATCCATCGACCCATTGCGGTGCCCATAGCTGTTCCGGTAGCAGTGCTCTGTAGCTGCCAGCTTCGTGTTTGGAATGCACTTATGCCTTGAGCTTGATGATACAGCAGTGTAGCATCGTTATTTGTTTACGTTGGTTTGGAACTAACTCGAGTAGTAATCAGGATTTAGGACAACACGGTCGTTTTAATGTTCTTTTGTGATGCCGCCGACAATTAGTTCCTTTCACGTTCACTGAACAGTGGTGTCTTAAGTTTTTTTTTGCTTCGGGAGTTACAGCTAATGTTCATGAACTGTTACTTGCTCATGGACACCATAATTATAGTTCTTCTAATACTCAAACCTCTAATATGATGCAGTTTCAATGCTACATCTTTTGAATATCTTTGTTAGACTACATACTCTCAAGTTAAATACATTCTAGTCTTCCATCATTATCGTGACATGGTTTCCTATGCCTTGCATCCCTGCAGCTCTTTGTAAAAAGGACAGTAAAGTCCTCAATGTGCTGGACTCAATGGGGCTCTCATCGAAACCACTCCACCGTAAGTCTTGTGCCTCAAAAAATTCTGACACTAAACTGTGACTGCTTCATAGCCTCACTTTTTACTTCAATCTACAGGCTGCCCAATACCTGTTGCAGATGATCCAAATTCTGTTGCCATTCCAAAGAGGACTCCCAACACAATCATAAAGAAATTATCATATATAACTATTGACAAACAGGATAAAGATCCTTCACCACTGTTTGGAGGACGTCAAAACTGGAAACAGAGGGAGGAAAGCTTTAAACTGAATTCTACTATGAAGGTAGCCTTTTATTACATGTCTACACTGTATAAGCTTCCTTGTAAGCTTGGTTCTTAATTTATAAGCGTTAGTGTTTCATTTAAGTGGCAATAAGTGGCTAAATGCATAATAGTGGAAAGATCAACTGCATTCTCCTTTTACTCCGTAGATGAAGGCATTTGGCATTGAAGCATTTGCAGATTTTGTTGAATGCTAAATGAGCCAATCTTCAACTTAATATTTTCCAAGATCTGTTTGGTGGTCATTCATTAGTAGAATCTACAATGAAGTTGGTATTTTGGTGGCGAGTTAGTGTAATTTTCAAGTGCTTGCCTGTTTGAGCATATAATTTAAAATATGACCTGCATTTTCATCATTCTTTCAAAAGAATAGTACACAGTTTCCCTCTTAATGATAGCTTATTACGACCTTGTCTTTTTTCCTCATCTTCTGAATCCTCTGCTACATGTGTTTGGTTTGTGATGTATGCTCAGGTGCACTGTGGATTTATGAAAAATAGCGGTGCAGATATGGATAGTGTTGATGTCAAGTACATACAGAAATGCAAATTTGTTGTTGCCTCTGGTATTTTTGATGGTTATGACATTCCTCATCAGCCATCGAATATTAGTCACCGGTCTCAGAAGTTGTTCTGCTTCCTGATGGTGGTAGATGAAGTATCTCTTGATTTTATTGAAAAGAACACCACTGTCAAAATTGACAGCAATGGAGGAAAGTGGGTTGGTATATGGCGACTTATAACAGTGCATCGCCTCCCATTTGATGAACCTAGAAGAAATGGAAAAATACCAAAGATTTTAACACACAGACTATTTCCTCAAGCTTGGTATAGCATTTGGATTGATGGGAAAATGGAGCTCATAGTTGATCCGCTGCTTATTCTCGAGAGGTCACCTTTCTAACTGGAACCTCAGACATGTCATATTGCTTGGTCAATGATATGAAATGGAAATTCTTTGCAGATATCTCTGGCGTGGAAAATACACTTTTGCGGTAGCTGTCCATAAGCATCATAGGAGCATCTATGAGGAGGGTGATGCAATAAAACGACGGAAGCGATATGCTCGTCCTTTGGTTGATCTTCAGATGAAGATGTACTATTATGAGGGGATGGAGCCGTGGAGCTCAAAGAAAAAGATGCCTAGCGGTGAGTGAAAAATCACATGCCTACAAAATTCTATACATTTGTCTTGTAAGATAGCCTTGAAATGGCTCCTGTTGCTTAGGCTAAATTGTAGCAGTTTCTGACATAACTGGTTCGTTGTTCTACCACTTCAGTGCTGATAAGACCATTTATAACTTGCAGATGTGCCAGAGGGTGCGGTGCTGATCCGGGAGCACACGACAATGACCGATCTATTCAGCTGCCTCTGGTTCAACGAGGTCAATCTTTTCACACCACGTGATCAGATCAGCTTTGGCTACGTGGTGCATAGGCTTGGAGACTCTCTTAAGTTCTTTATGTTTCCCAACTGTGAGTACAATTCTCTGTTCATCTTGCACAAGCACACAAGAGAACACTCCTCGAAAGTTGAATGGGCCAAAACAATCGATGAGATTTTGAAGAAGGGACTGAAGGAGAGTAGAGGAGGATTAGGGCTGTGGACTCCATATCCTGCAGACCTCAGCTCCGTGGAACTCCCTGCTGTAAAAAGAATTTCACCGGCAGGCTAGGCTGGAAAAAAATGTAGTCTTTGATTCTTTTGTGATTGTGCAAAGTAGAACACTGATTTTTCTTTTATCTTGTTTAAACAGATTTTAGATGAGATCCTGTAATTTTCTGTAGATTCTGTTGCGGCTGAAAATAGGGAGTACTGTAGGTTAATGCTTGGAGTTTTGTTGCTTCCAGTTCTGTGCAAAATCATACGATCACACTTGTAAAAGAACCGTGGAATGTAACCGATGGGATTCGTGTTCTGATGAAATCATACGACCAATCATCACTGCTTCATATTTCAATTGTGATTTAACACGGGTGTAATACAAATATTGCGTTGCAAATAAAAGAATCATGGTCCATCAGATCTGGAATGCTCTATGCAAAGGTAGAGATACCAAAAAAAAACACTTAGAAGATAAATAATAACACTTCAAAATCGCTGCAATGCATCATGTGCTTATAAATGAATTATTTTTCTTCCTCATGATACAAACAATTCCTTCTGCATTCTATGATCTACCAAAGCTCCTACAAGGACCAACTTGATTGGAATACAAGAGCAGGTGTGCATCTCCTCCCATCCACATTGAACACGATACCAGGTTGCACAGCAGCCTTCTTGCCCAGATGCAAATTCAGAAAACCCTCCACCTGAAATCGTTGTGGTTTGGCCTCAGTCCCTCTCCGCAAGCTCAAACCCCATCCCAGGTCATCCTCTGGTGTATCTGATAGTGTGAGAGCCCATCTCAGTAACCGTGGGTTCGACTTCCTGTTGATCTCAATCCAAGCCCCGATTCTGGAGTCCTCATCGATTTTCAGCTCAACATCAATGCAACCTCCAGCAGTTGGTTTCCTCTTCCGAGGAATTACACTTGGTCCATGCCAGGCAGCAGACAAGGTCAATTTTATGTCATCAGGCATTTGATATGAAAATTGCCCAAATTCTGTTAAAAATCTGCTAGCTTCACCAGCATTTAGTGGATTCCCAGCTACTGAAATCAGCTCAGCAAGAGAAACAGCAAAGTTCTTCGATCTTAGGATTAGGCCGCCAGCATATTTGTGACTTTTAATCAGCAAAGGTGGCCTCAACGAAGAACGCAAGCTGGCCAGCCAATGTTCCTGTCAAGCAAACTGTTACCTTATACATTAGCAGGCAAAAGGATAGCACTGAAGGCATCACTGCTTGTCTGAAGGAATTACCTCACGGAGATTTGGATCGGTTGAAAAGTCATCACACCTTGCTCCAACTGGTACAGCAGCAACAGACAATGAGTCATTGATATTTGACAAGTACATCACCTTTGACAATACAAGAGGGCTCCCAATATGATCATTTTCTTGAGACATGTATTTATGATCAGTGACGAGCTTTGCAAAGAGGGAATCCTTCTTCCGAACTGTGGTCTGAAACACAAACCGTGAACTAATACCAGACTCTGCTTCTGAGCTATCTCTTGACAGCGATCCAGCAACATTGATAACGCCCTTGACCTGAGTGCTTTCTTCTGCAAATGGACCAACTTTGGAAGCTTTGAACAAGGAAAGCACTCTTTCAACTTTCTCCTGTCTCTCCCTCAGCTGCATGATGTCATGGAATGCTTCTCGCTGCAAACGCTTCAAGATGTCTACCTGAAGTAAAGGAAGAATGGAAGGCATATGAATCAGAGGTTCCAAACAACATGCCAGTCAAAAACAAAAGCAGAAGCCCACAATTGAACACCGATGTTCACCCATGACCCTAAAGCTGGCAAATGAATGACAGAATTAGAACATGTACTACGACAGCATGGGAAGAGAAGTGGGGACGCTTCTTGCCTTCTTTTTACCGAAACAGTACTGTAACTGAGGCACTTCATGTTGCAAATATATTCGAGGAATTAGAATGCCACAATTGTTTATTCCAGCAAACACTCGTATTGTGTGTCCTTGTGGAACTACTGGAGCAAATCGACTATGAAGAGGAAATTTGAGAGAACTTCAGATTGAAGAAAACATGAGTTGACAACAAAAACAATTTGTATCACAGGTCACCTAGGGCAGTGGTGCAGCCTCATTGTTAAGGGGAGTGCAATTATAATCCAGAACTCGATTAAACTACGCCTACAACGTATGGATCCCTTTCAGATAGCAAGCCTACAACACAACAGCCGAGCTGGCGCAGTTCATGGACCATGATTGCGCTCCTAATTTCTCTGGCAAAAGAAGCCCCCAAAACGTAACAACAGGACTCATGAAGCACACAAATTTCTCACTAAGCTTCCACAAAACCCTACATCAGTTTAAAAGGGGAAGTTTGGGCTTATCCTTTGCAGATGCACTCGTGATTAAACCCGCCGGCATCCTCATCCCCGGCAACGCAAAGACGGGGCAGTGCCCTACCGCTACGACGTCGATTTGAACTGCGTAAGGAGAAGGGGGCGCGTTCGCTTACGGGGTTGGGGTTCGGATGCGGCGGCGGGGGCTGCTGCTGCTGCGGCTGCTGCTGAGGGCGGCGGAAGGAGAGGAAGAAGCGCTTGGCGGAGTCGGCCATGCCGGCGGCCCGATCCACCGCGCACGCCCACGCCGCCTCCATCCTCTCTCCCCCTTCCCCCTGGGTGATCCCACGCTTCCCTTGGCTCCGCGGCAACACTGCAGAGAGAGAGAAGAGATGGATGCTTCGAGGCGGAGGAAAGGCAGCGGCAGCCGGGGAGAACGGAGATGGCTCTGGAATCTGGAATCCCCTGGAATCTGGATGGAATTCGAAATCCCCTCCCGCCGGAGGACTCTCAGCCGTCGGATCCGCTTTAATACCCGTGTTCGCTTCCGATGCGCCTATGCGAGTGCGAGAGCAGCAGCAGGGGAAGAAACTGAGACGGATTCAAATTACTTGAGATTCGAGATGAAATTCGAATTCACTCTGACGTATAGAAACTGCAAATGACGAGAACGCCGATAAGACAACCGTACGGATTGTAAACGGCAAACTGCACGTAAAGCAGTACTACCAAATTAAATCACATTCTATCAGACCGCATACCAGTTGACACTACACAGATTTCTCAAGTAACAGCAGCAAAGTTGAGGTCGACGATATAAACACTCTTATTCATCCCTTGCTCACTTCACGACATAACTGTACTAAATTTGCAAAGGATTCAATCCATTCATATACAGAACTCTGCAATGGACTCCATGAAGAGTAGACACGGCGGATCGCTGAGTTGGACAGCAAGCGCGATTGAACAAGACTTTACGTTCGTGAATCTGAGAGACGCCCCCGCATGACGGCTGAACTCAACGGGCGCTGACGAGGAAAGGATGCTGACACACGCCGCACTCGATCGTCTCTGAACCAGAAGTTGGAACTTGGACCTGAAGCAAGGAAATTTGTCGTGCCATGTTCAGATGTCGAATCTCAAACGGGCACTAGGCAAATCTTAAAAGAATTGTCACAACAATAGACCTGAAGGTGGACAGTACAGATAGGGCATGCGACCTCCCGCATTCGCTTGCCAGAAGCATCCGAAGACCTTGTTCCTGTCAAGGGATACAACATCATACACTGTAATCACCACAACGGAGGGCAAATCTGGTATGCTTTACAGAGATGAATCCACTCACCTGAAGACGACCTTTTATTTATATCCATGGCTTCCTGTTGAAACCACAGATTATCCTCAGTCAGCGTATTTGTTTCAAATTTGAAAGTTAGATATGTATCTACTGTTGTTCACCATTTGACAAACAAGTGGGTGATGTCTGCCTCCACTTGTCACTTACAATGGTACAATAGGCTAAAAGAATTTTCCACACAGCTGGTGGAGCATTTTCATTTTTATACATTAGCACCCCAGGGTAAATCTGGTCTCATGCATGTCACAACCAAAGTAAAATATTATCCATTGAAAGTGAACTAGAAAGCTCTATTGGTTCAGTAGAACTGTACAAGATAGCAAGGCTCAAAAGAAATGGAGGAGCTAACAAACATACCTGAAGTTTTTTGGCAAGATCCTCATGGCTGTGAACAATTGGTCGATTTGCTGCTTCCCTTGCATTGGCAAGTCTTTGTGTTACTTCAGCCTATAAAAACAGGAAGGCATGACATGAAATTAGTATGGATCATTAGGAACTGTAAGTTCAGGTAGCCCACAGGGCCACTCCAAATAGGCCTGTTAAACATTAGACACTGTTGACAAAACTAGAGTTTGTATTGGCTAAAACGAAATCCATCTTTTAGACAAGAAAAATAACATTATTTGTGTAAACTAACTCCCCCCCCCCCCCCCCCCCCACACACACACACACAAAAAAAAAAAAAAAAACAGAGCAGTACAAATAACACAGTAGCTTCTTGTTGAGAAAAGAAAGGAATGAACAATAAAGCCTCAAATCAAACATCTAGTATACAATATCTTGGGCCTAAACTATAAATTACATAGTACATGTTATATTATTAAAGTGGCAAGGTTTGTTTATTTTACTGTTTATGCCCTGAGCCCTCTAAGCACAAGAAAACACCAAACCAAGGAGTTAAACAGCTAGCATAACATAAATAAGAGCAGCTACTGCAATGGAAAAAGGATTGGAAAAAACAACTACCATGCATCTGTCACAAACTCGGACTGGTTGAGCATCAGCATCTGTAGTTAGAGGAGTCCTTCCCTGGGTGCACTTGTCACAGAAAATATCGCCACAGTTTCGACAGTGATGCTGAAAATATAATAGGTTTGCCACATTAAAAGATATTCAGGTGACATCATTAGCAGATGAATATTTAACTGTTCTTACCCTGCGGTTGAAAGCACTGAAATCTGCTGCACACGCCGTGCACTTGCTGACAGCTTCATCTGGGACCTAAAAGAAAGTGCGGAGAATACTGAGTCAATTAATAAAATAAGAATTAAGAAAAAGGAACTATACAAAGAAATGAGCAAACACATATCACATGTGACATAACAAGTAAGAAACCATAAGTAGAATGCAGACAGCAGTATGCAAGACAGGCTCCACTATGATATTATTGAACAGAAATAACATAAAACCAACAACTCAAAATGCAGAGCTGCAGAACAAGCCATAAATCAAACTACTAGCAAATTAGGAACAGAGCTAAATTTGAATCTAGCTTCGCAGACTATGCAGGAATTATGAGTTTGAAATGACAGCGAAACACAGATAGATAGATTAATTACCCAGTGATCTTTCTCCTCATTCATAGGCTTCATTAAATTCCTCCAATCAGGGAAAATTTTCTTCCTCTCATTTTGCTGCTCAGCAGGCTTGGCTGCATCAGCAATTGCCCTACTTCTTGAAATGCTGCTTTCACCCATCTCCTTGAACTGCGGTCCAAAGAAACCAACGACCATCAATCATTTTGGGAAAGCTATGTATAGTGCAACAAAACAAATTATAAAGAGCTGTCAGATGAACCAAATTATAACAATAAGGTAAATGCCAAACCTGCACAGTCGCAGCTGTTACGGTGTCTAGAATGGTGTTGGATGTATAGCTATTTGATTTCAGCCTTATTCTTTTTGCTTCAACATCCACTGAACTCTTGGACCAAAAGGCAAAGATAGAAGAATCTAATACCTGATACAAATGTCACACAAGATCAACAAAAGAAATATTAAAACAATGAAACTGCTTTCTTATAAAGGTGCCACAAGAACAGAAGTTACTTACATCCCATCTAGTTACAGTTTCAAGGGGATATATTCTTAACGTCCTACTAGTGTTGGGATCAAGCATCCGGATTCCATCCAAACCAACCTGCATAAGGCACAAGCAGAGAAGAATTGATTAATGCCTTCTGGATCCTACCACATTACGACGTGCCAATTATAAATATCCCTTCATACGACAGCTAAATACAGAAGTTTACAGGTTTTGGAAACCATTATTTAGTAAATTTAAATGTGAATATTTTGGCAAGAACAGTCTTGTTCTAGGCTTCTGGCCAGTTCATTTTCAGTTCCATGCAAATTCACAACCAACTGTTAAACAGGTGCATTTTAGGTCAGCTTCTACAATAATTCTCTTTGTGATGAAAAGATAAAGTACTTCCTATTTTAATCATTTCATTTGAACTATTTTAACAGCAGACTTCAATAATAGAGCTCTTCGTTTTTCTTCATTTTTTAGGTTGATAGACTGCAAAGCTACAAGATCAATATAATTTATAAAATTTTTAGAACTGCATTCAGAAACCAATTGATATTTCTTTTTTCTCGAATACACAGGAGCCATCTACCAGTTCATTGACAACATTACTACAGATTTAAAACGTCAACATTCGTATCTTGGCACAACATTAATGCTGATGAAATTCCAGGGAAAAAACAGCATTTGCTTTTTATACTGCAGTAGCTACATATAAACTTTGCAAGAAGACGATGTCAGGAACTTTCCCATCATATCTTGCAGCTGACTATAAGTAAACCAAAAAGCTTCACTTGGGCGGTCAGCCAGAATTTCGCAATAGGATATTTATTTCATATTTAGGCTGTAAACATTCACTTGTGAATGGTTAAGGCCGGATGTTTTATCCTCAATCTAAAAATATTTAGCCTCTGCTAAATGTTGTCAACATCAGGTCCAGAAACTGTTCCTGGTACCAATTTGGTGAATATCCAATTCCCCCCCTAAAAGCACCCACTACTGGTTACTTGACCAAATTCATCTACTTGTCAGTTGTCACCCCTTCTGTGTACTGTAAAATTTCCAACTAAATAGAAGCCACCTTTCAACACCTGATGCTTATCCACGCACTACAATGAAATGCGATCACATTCTAAGGATCAATTGTATAGTTAGCAGCCACTAGAATGAGCTAAGGTTCTGCATTCAGAGATGATCGAACTCAGAAGCTCATCCATGATAATGCTCACAAAAGTCCTCTAATTCCACAGCATTGGAACAAGTAGACTACCTGGCAGAGCACATCCATTGGGCTCCCAGCCCCCTCCGGCAGCAGCTTCACCCGGAACTTCTGCACCCCACCCCTGACGTCCTCCGTCGTCTCCGCCTTGGGCACGGCCCTCACCACCTTGGGGCTCGCCGCACTACCCCCGCGCCCACCCCTATCCGTCGCCGAGCCAATCGACCTCCCGTAGTCATCAAACAGCGCGGATCCCGATCCCGACCTCGGCGCGGTCCCCCTGGCGCCGTACGGCTCCGGCGCTTCGCCGCCGTCGTACGCGTACACCCCGTCGTCGGACCACCCGCCCCCGCCTGCCGGCTTGGGCGGGTACAGCTCCTGGCCGTACCCGGAGCCGGATCCGTAGCCGTAACTCCCCGCCCGATCCAGCGACGGGTACGGCGAGGGCACCGGGTTGTGCGGGGACGGCGGGAGCGGCGGCGGCTCGTAGGGGTAGTACGGCTGCGGGGGCGGGGGCGGCGGCGCCGCGGCCGGGGGCGCGTAGTGGGGGAGGTCGACGGGCTGGGCCGGCGGGTACGCGGGGTACGACGGCGCTGGGGCGAAGTCGGTGGGGTACGGCGAGTACGGGGGCGCGGAGGCCGGGGCCGACACCGACGGGTAGGTGGCGGGAGGCGGCGCTGCGGGGGAGGGGTAAGGGGGGTAGTAGGGGGCGTAATCCCCCGCGCCGGAGGGATGCATCGCCGGCGAGAGGAGGCTACGGATCGGGGAGTGGAGGCGTCGGAGGCGAGGTCAGCGAGGTGGTCTCGTGGGGAAGGGGAGGAGGAGGAAGGAGACGACGGGCGAGAGGCCAGCGGCGACCGGTAGGAGGTGGCGCGTTTTTGCGGAATGGACCCCGGGTGTGGATGCATTTGCTGGTAAGGGCCTTGTCCTTGTGAGAAACTTGCCTGCAGGGTGTGAATTGAAAATTTTAGCACCCAGCCAGTGTGCATGTGGGAATCATTGTGTCTCATGAGTGAGAAATGAAAATGATGGGTTGGAATTGATTGGGTCAAGGATTGATTGATCCTGTCTCTCATTTCTGATTAGCATGAGAAAGCTTAACCAACTGAAAATTACAGTTTTCTAGCTGATGAATTGATTGGATAAAGGACTGCCTTACAGTAAAATTACCCCCAGTAGAAATTACCAATCCATGGATTGGTTTCACATTGCTGCTCTCCGTCCCTCAACCCATCATCATCATCATCATCATCATCATCAATTCAGCACTGCAAGCTTCAGTTTTCACTTGCTCACCCAACACGTAAGCTGCACCTGCAACCACAACGCATTGCCATGCTTCTGTCACCTGCTCTGCAACCGCAACGCAGAAAACTGCAGCCACAATTTGCAGCAACTGGATGGCCAGTGGGCTTACATATGCAACTATGTCAGATTCGATAAGAAAATCCAGAAATGAAACTATTGGTCTGGGTGAGAGAGAGAGAGGAGTTCATTTCTTCATTTTTGGTTTGGCAACTGGCATTGACTTGCACTGTTGCACCAGGATTAATTCCTACTCAAATTCAAATGTCAGTGTCGGCAACACAACTTTGCTAGAAATTTCTCGGCAGTTGCAAGTCAAAACAAGCTCTGAGCTCTATACAAAGCTGATGAGGGATGGAATCGAGTTCAGTCAGCCAAAGCCTGTCCAAGTACATAGAACCTACTTTCACCGAGGGCTTGCCGAAAGAGGCAACTTGCACAGTTGGGGAGAGGGAGTTGGTTTCTTGATTGAGCAAGTGACAGCATATATTAAACTAGTCGGTAGCTATCATGGTTAGAAAAAACTGGTAATTGGTATAGTCGGTAGCACATGACAAAGATGAACACTGTCCAATCAGAAAGAGAAAGAAATGACCATCCACGGCATCACAACATACATCTGGGGTAGCAATGCTACCAACTTCACTTATGTTTATATATATATACAGCAATTATTTTGTGAGGCTTGCAAGCTACTCAATTTATTTAGAGCAGGGGTTAGTTAGGCGATGCGCAATTATATTGTATTGTAGGCATGATGATTAGCTTAGAAAATTGCATTCCTTAATGAAACATGTGCAGGTTCCGTTGTTGGGAAAAAAACCTTGGGAATTGTTGGTATAGCTTGTTGAAGTCTGAACTCTGAAGATTATCAAGTAGCTAGCTTTGCTGAAAGGTCTGGCCCAGTTGACAACGACTGCAGGTTCAGTTCATTCGATCCTACTCCCTCTAGATGTTTTCAGAATGATAAACACAGGCAGCGCTGGATCACTTTTCTCTGCAGTTGCAGTATTTTTATCATGAATACGTTGTGCAGCTGTGCAGTTGATGATGTGCATGTTTGTCACTTTCCATAGGGACTGAGAGTAGTGATGTGGCTGGTGCTTCTTCTTTACAAGTAGGCATCCAAAGGTCGGCAAATACAAACATATCTTGCCCGTGCCCTCTATTCACTAGAAATTTAGAATCCATGCTGGCCTCTTGTAGCCTTGTAGCCCAAATTAAAAAGGAACGCATGGCAGGGTCAAAAGCTCAAGGTGGGTGACGACATTTGCATCCAACTTTCCTGAAAACGATGTTAATCAATTCGCATCTGGAATGCTCGCCTCGGTTTGGCCTGGCTTGGATTGGCAGATGATTGGGGATCAGGACAAGCATTAGTTTTTGTTTCAGAAACAGATAGATGAGTGAAAGAAGGGAACAGGACAAAGGTGAATTTAGGTTCTGGGATAGGTGAAAATATCTAGTGCAAGCCGAGCACAGGGATGATGCCAAAGTTTCAGACATCACACAGGGCTAAAGAAATGAGATATAAGAATATGCAGGTTCTATCTCAAAGGCAACCACTACACCGTACCCGGTCCTGCGCAAATCCTCAAGTGCCAGCTACGCTTTGACTCACCATGTCCTGTGTATTGTATCCCAATTATTTGCATCGCATTGCAGTTACGCCATGCTCTGAAGTCTGGACACTGAAGAGAGCGACGCTGCATGCTGTAAAGAACTTTACTTTCTGAGAAATATCTCCGCGGATTGGGTAGATTAAGATAGCCATTGTGATCGGTTTGGTTGGATGGGTCAATGTGTTGCTGATGATGAGATGGGAATCGAATTAAGAGTGCATTGCTATTGTTGTCGTGCGATGATCTGTCGACAGAGTGAACTAGTTTCAAAATCCTTCATGGTTTGCTTGCAGTCGGCATCTGGGCGGTTATCAGACAGCAACTCAAGCTTAAAGTTTGGATGCAGATAGTGTTAACTCATCTATATATCATATCTCAGAGAACAGAAAATGAGTTGTAGTGACTTAGGGGGTGTTTGGATACGAGGTGCTAAACTTTAGTAGGATCATATTGAATGTTCGGATGCTAATTAGGAGGACTAAACATGAGCTAATTACAAAACTAATTGCACATACGGAGTCTAATTCGCGAGACGAATCTATTAAAGCTAATTAATCCATCATTAGCAAATGGTTACTGTAGCACCATATTGTCAAATCATGGACTAATTAGGCTTAATAGATTCGTCTCGCAAATTAAACTCCATCTGTGCAATTAGTTTTATAATTAGACTATATTTAATACTTCTAATTAGTATCCAAACATCCGATGTGACAGGTGCTAAAGTTTAGCGGGGGTGTCAACACCCCCTTAGTTTTACAACCACGAATATGAGGGGTACAGCAAGTACTGCTCGTACTACGAACTAGAAGACAGAGTGCTGCAAAGGTGATATGATGGATCTTAGGGAAAGAAAGGAAAGGAAAAGGACTCCCTAACTAGATTACAGTTCACTCGTAACATCGATGTACCTGACGCAGACAATATTCTTGCTTTCTTTCTCCAATATGCAAGGATCCAGCCATCAGAGCGGGTACATATACTGAACAAAAAGAGCAATTGTATGGTAGTGTAGATAGCTAATGAACCTGATGAACACGTGTATCCCGTCAGATTGGAGTCCACTGCAATTGTGTGGTTGCCCTGTACATTCAGGAGCATTTAGCTAGGTCAATCAGTCATATAGTCGAATGCAATTAAAATTTAAAAACCAGGCAATGTAAATATCTATCTGCCGATCGAAGCTGTGGGTTTAGTCAACTGCCTCCAAAAGATGATTAGATGGAATAAATCAGGTAGCCAATGGGAGGGGAGCAGCAGGCCAGCAGCTAAGCATGCAGGCATACGACACAGCCTGCATCAGCATCACCATTCACCACATGCTGCAGACTGCATGTGTGTGTGTATAAGTCCTACAGGGCCATGAAGTATCTCACCGGCTGCAAAGTTATCAGCTCAGTACTAGTGCTGCTAAAGCTAGCTGAGCTGCACCCGAGAGTATCCAAGCAAGATCAGCGGCAGCTAAAAAGTAGAGAGCACTAGCAAATACGCAGCTTGGTGTCGTAGTGCAGTGTCGGTGCTTTGTTGGTGCTGTGTTGTCTCCTCCTCCAATTCGATCGATCATGGCGGCCAACTACCACCACTATCAGATGGCCGTGGCGGCGGCGGCGGCGGCGTGGAGGGAGCCGGACAGCCCGCAGCTGAGCTTCGTGAGCGGCTGCAGCTCCCTCTTCTCCATCTCCACGCTGCAGGACGACGACGACGGCGCCGTCGTCATCGCCGGCCACGCGCTGCCCTCCACGCCCGTCTCGCTCGCCGGGTTCGCCGGCGACGAGGTCGACATGGAGGTGCAGCAGGTCAGCGGCGGCAGCGGCGACGACCGGAGGACCATCAGGATGATGAGGAACCGGGAGTCCGCGCTCCGATCCAGAGCCAGGAAGAGGGTCAGTACACAACCATCCCTACGTATATATCATGTACATATCTCTTATCGCTGCGTATATACAAAGTATTTAGCACAGTTGCTTTTTCTCATAGTAATAGTACACTTCTGTGTTTCTCAGCACTACAACATCATATACTTTCGAAAAGTTCAAATCTATCAAGTTTTCTGAATAAAGCGCATATAATGAGGAAATTTATATTTTCTTAGAAAATGGAATTGATGAAATTTATATTACCAAACGAAATTAATAAGCCACATAAGTCCTGCTTGAAAATCTGTCACTGCGATTGCAAACCCTCTGTGTTTTGGAGAACACTTTTTCAAGCTTAAAGCATTCGGTCCCTATCATCAACAAATAAAGTAATGTAATGTGATACAGCATTACAGCTTTGCTTCGTGCTCATCCGAAGATATACAAGTTTATACGATCTCTCAATACGTGTACAAGTAGCATGCGACAGTGAAACTTCGGGGTGGCCGTGACTAGTGAGTTAAAAACGTTTACAGGATTAAGTAACCGGATGTGGTGGCTCTTGCATCAAGCATTATTGAGCTCCTCCCAACAATTTCTTAGTCAACATGGAACTAAACATGTATATCTCTTCTCTTTGAGTGCCGCCAAATCGATTTTACTTAATATAAACGATATTGTTCAGAGACCAAGTTGCACGGTTGCAACTCTATCATCTCAGTAGAAAATTCCTCCCCCCAAAAAGGCTAACAGTGTTCAGTTATACCTGCTCCAAGTCTAAGCGATATTGCTTCAGAGAGAGAGAGAGAGAGAGAGAGAGATTGAAAATGTAAGCACCAAGGACTCACAGAGAACGACACGAGTGCACTTCTGCAAATATTCTATAAGATTGATCATGGCATCTGCATACCCTGTCTATTCGAATTGGAAGCTTGCGATTAGTCTTTGTATTTCGTTTTGGGATATGATATACAGAAGTGTCTGATTGGTTGAAACCAAAAATACACTAAAAGTGCCCAACTAGCTATGGTTAATTTACCATGAGTATAGAATATAGTTAGAAGCTTCAACATTACATCAACTTAACCACTGCTACAATTTTTACGTCTTCCTCGTAGGGCTTACGGAATGTATAAGATTATATAGATAGAATCCAGTCTCTCACTGTAATGCTTATGTAGTACTCCCTCCGTTCCAAATTATAAGTCATTCCAACTTTTTTGGAGTCAAACCATTTTATGTTTGATCAAAATTATAGAGATGATCACAAAAGTTTATGGCACCAAATAGATATATTATGAAAATATATTTAATGAAGAAACTAATAGTATTTATTTGATATCATGAATGTTAGTACTTTATTGTATAAATTTAGTCAAACTTGAGATGCTTTGACTCTTCAAGAAAGTTGGAATGACTTATAAAGGGAGTATAAATAAAATAATTATTAAAAATACCTATCATTTGATTAAAACTGGAGTCAATGAAAAGCAGCATCTCAATTCATGTATATCATCTGACCACGACTGAAGTGCACCTTTTAGCGAAATCAGCACACTTTTTCAGGGGAAAACAATGCACAATCAGGACACCTGAAAAATCAAAGGCCTGCGCATTCTGATTCTACAAGTTAATAGCTCAGATTTTACTAAGTGATTCAGTTTGTTTGTGTGCAGGCATACGTTGAAAATCTGGAGAAAGAGGTTCGCCGGCTGGTGGATGAGAACTTGAAGCTCAAGAAGCAGTGCAAAGAGGTAACAGAACATACTGAACGCCTGAACCATGCATGTACGATGCCTGATCAATGTGCTTCTTTTGCAGCTGAAACTTGAAGTGGCTGCACTGGTCCTCCCTACCAAGAGTTCGCTCCGAAGAACCTCATCGACGCAATTCTGAAGGGATAAAAAAACTTGAACACATTTTATTTGGTAGTACAAAACTAAGAGAAGGAATGATTGGGCTTGTGTGTACATGTCAGTGTGTGTTGTGTGCCTTAGGGAAGGGGAGAAAGATGGATAATTGGATATGCAATGATCTGTACCCTTGACGATAGACCTCTGCAAAGATGAAGGTTTTTTTCTTTAATTTCTTGAGCTGCAAATGAAGCTGTGTGCTACTGAACAAATTGTATTTTCCGGCATCCCTGATCGTTTCAGGTTTACCCTTTGTACCTGGAGCCCAGCCAGGTGTAGATGCCCTGCCGCACAGACGCTGTGCACCATTTCAATGCACCAGCCATTCAGATACATCTCAAAAAGCAGCATCAACATCCTTCAAAGTCCGACTGTCAAACTGAAGATGCTACAGGTCCACCGTGTCCGTGAACAAAATCAACATTTTCTGACAAACCACACAGGTGGATGAAATGTATGATAATATCTTGAATGATTGACTTACAACTGATAAACAATGCACTGCAAAAGAGGTTAAACAGCGTTACCGAATTACTATAACTTTGTCTAAATAGTCTCACATAAGACCGGCCCATAACCTTAATAAACAAGACTTTTACAAATCTGCCCATCTTCTACTTAGCTAAGTCCATGTTGTCCTGATCTAGAGCTCTGAAACTAGTTCCTTCTGCACTGGTTCCTTGGGCCTCAGATTCCTGGTGCTTCTGTTCACTATCACAGGCCTGGTCGTTTCAGGTGACCACGTGTAGCTGCGCATAACAAAACAGCTGACATTTAGTAAGCCGTGAAGTCGAGCAGGACCGAGGCCGGCGTCGCGTCCGGGCCTTCGCCGTGGATTGGCGGATGCAGGGAGGCGTCCGCCACCAGGCTCCGGTCATAGTCATCGTCGTAGGAGACGCAGCTGGCGCCGGCGAGGCGGGTCTCCTGAGGAGGACCTCTCGGTACGACGGACGCGGACGGACGCGGTGGTGAAGCGCAGTCGGACACAGCGTCGATGTCTGAGTCGTCGGCGTCCAACCACCTGACCTGCTTGCCCCTCCCACCCGAAGCACCTGCAGGGAAAGGTGCGGCATCGGGGGCGAGCGCGCCAGGGGGGAACGCGGCAGGGCCGGCTCTATAAGGGTAGATAAGGGTTTGTTGAACTAATTTTTAATATCAAAACTAAAATATAAACTTTGCAATACATATAGCTCATAAAACATAACAATAGTGTCAAAAAAAATTTAAAAATAATAACTATTATGATTACCTTAAATAAAAATATAATGCTTCAGTGCTTTATAAAAAACCGTCTTCGGGTATTTCTTGATGCAAAATTTTCAAAAACAGTATCAAGATTAACGTCAACCAAAACATCCTTCTCAATGCTGCATATAGCCAAGCCATTCAATCTTTCTTGTGATATAGTTGATCTCAAATAGTTTTTCAATAGTTTCAATTTGGAGAAACTTCTTTCGGCTAATATTACTGTCACTAGAATAGTTAAGAGAATCCGATATGCAATTGATGAAGGATGGAATTGCCAAGATTCTCCCTCAAGGCCGTAAGGCACTGCTCCTTCTACGCAATTGACAAAGGATGGAAATACTACATGAAGAAATAATATTAATCAGATGATTGCTTCTTGACGAAATTGATAAAAAAGAAAATGAAGATTGAACTTCAAATAAGCGCTCACCTCTGACCTGACAGCACTCGCGGCTCGCCTCTGTCCTCTGACGCGCCCCTGAATCCCTAACGCGCTCCAGACGCGGTGCTCGACGCTTGCCTTCTGCACCCGCACGACGATGGCTTCTGATCGCCTGATCGGATTGGCGGCAGCACGGCCACGGAGTCAGGAGCGTATACTTATACAAAGTTAGGGATGGCACAGGCGCGAAGCAATTTGGCAGGCCTGGTACAGGCACGGAGCAATTTGGCAGGCCTAATTTGGTATGGACGGGAGGCAGGCCGCAGTTGTTACGCGAGACATTTAGAAAGCCGAAACAATGTCCACCAACCAAACTATATATACTAGTTACCTATATGGTCTTGATCCCCAGCTTCATGGACCCCGGGCGGTCGCACGGCCTGCCCCTCACCTAGAGCCGGCCTTGCAACGTGGGCTGCGTGGGTTGCAGGCGGTGGTCGCCGGTGCGGAGTGGCGGCCTGCGAGGGGTGGTCGTGAGGACCGGGAAGCGGAGAGCAGGAGCGAGCGTGAGAGCGAGCCATCCGAAGTAGACAACATTATCTTCGTGCAAGCTGAGCGTGGGATGCGCAGTGTGGAGTCTCTCCAAGGTTGGCTGAGGAGTGCCTTGATCGTCAACCAGCTTAGGCAGCAACTCGAATTGCACCGGTTTCTTCTTTCTGGCAGAGATCTGGGAAGCATGGACCTTGCAGCCGGGTTGCCAGGAACCCTTCTCCAGAGCCTTCCTGCTCCATGTGGCAGCCGTCCAATCATCGGCGATGAAGTCGAAATCAGCTACTGACATGTGTCTGGAGCTCAACATACTTGATGCAACCATTGACGACAGCAATGTCCCGGGCTACCCTGGGGCCGCCTTGCAGCTTCCTGTCGGGATTGAGCGGAGCCGGCAACGCGACGTAGCAGAGCGGCACGGTGTGGTCCTCACGGAGGACGTCGCAGAAGAGGATGCCCCGCCAGAGATCAACCCAGCCCATGGTGCCAGCCTTCCCCCCGACCGTGATGACCTTGGTGTGCTTATGGGAGGAGTGGTGACCGAGCTCCTGCTCCTGGCGCAGCAAGGCCACCTTGGTGGCCCACTCCTCGGTCCTGGAATCGTAGGTGTAGAGGTCATAGCGCCCGGGCACCATGGACGCATAGCGGAGCGCGGCGATGACATAGAAGCCATCGCCTTTGGAGCCGTGGGAGCGCAGGGTGGGCAGGCCGTCGTCAAGCTTGGAGCCGCGGCAGCGCAGGAGGCCGACATTGCAGTCGTGGAAGATGCGGGAGGGGCCCGGGTGCTTGAGCGGCTTCAGCGACGACGACGGCATACCACAGCCGCCGGCGGCCTGGTAGACGAAGTAGTCGAAGCTGTCACGCTTGGCGATGGCGGCCCGAGTACCCAGGACGACGCAGAGGAGCACGACGTCGTCCTCCGAGGCCATGATGACGGGCTCCTCGGCGAAGTCGCCGGGCTTCAGGTCGGGGCAGGAGACGGAGAAGTAGGAGACGCGTGGCGGTTGGGCCGGCCAGAACGTGACGATGATGCGGTCGCCGCCACTCGTCTTGGACCAGGCGGTGGTGGCGTTGGGGCGCCCGTCGATGTAGGCCGTGAAGTCGAGCAGGACAGTGGATTGGCGGATGCAGGGAGGCGTCCGCCACCAGGCTCCGGTCATAGTCATCGTCGTAGCCAGACGATGACATCGTCTCTCACTCCTCCTGAGCTCCGGCCGGTAAGAATTTTTCTGATACAGAGGAGAGAGCTGCACACCGATAAATCACCCAAGCAATTTATCGTTCGATTGATGCTTCACCGCCTTCAGAGATTGGAGTCGGACTCGGAGATGAACTTGAATCGGAGTGAGGCGGCGGCGGAGGGAACCAAAGTACTCCTACCTTGTATTTCAGGACGGGGGAAGACTTTTTCATGAATATAAAATTCTTATTTACTAGGTTTGTTTTTGAAAACATGTACACTCTGCTAAGTAGTAGAAGAAAGGATTGAGTACAAGTGCTGGGTTTACAACTTTACATCGACACGACAACACCGAGAGCCAGACCCCACGCCAACCAACTCCGGCGCCCTCCTCCGGCCGGCGACGCTGCATTACTACCGGCCGGCGACGCTGCATTACTACCGTTCGGCGACAGGCTACCGGCGCCCGAGACGTTGACGGCGAGCTTCATGCCTCCGAGGCAGTGGCCGGGGAAATCGCAGATGAACCAGTAGCTCCTGGCATCCGCGAGGACCACCCTGTCGTAGCCGCTGGTGTACCTGACGCGCACGCCGCTGCCGCCGCCGCCGGTGTCGCAGGAGTGGTAGGTGCTCTCGCTCACCTCGTACACGTTGTGCTGGGAGCTCACGTACTCGAAAACTGCATCGCAATTCAGGTCGCGATTCATCAGGTGCATGCCTTTATATGTGGCTTGGATCTTAATAAAAAGAATTCGATCAACATTTATGAGAGACCAGATGCAGCAAGTGTTCATATGCAATGCAGTCCATATATGTGAGCAGAGCGGTTGCTGACCTAGGACATCTCCGACGGCGAAGGCGCGGCCCCGCGCCCAGGCGGCGTAGTTGACGCCGGAGTCCCAGCCGAAGGCGACGTCGCCGACGACGAACTCGGCTGCGCCGGCGCGCTGCCACGGCCCCAGAAGCAGCAGGGCGGCGAAGGCACGCGCCAGCGACACCATGCCGCCGGCGGTCGAGCGAGTTGGGAAGGTAATGGGCCGGGGCTCGATCGATCTGATGCTCATCATCACCGCGTATGCTGCCTTTTGTCTTGTTGGTGGTCGACGACACTGGCGCCGGCGGATGATTCGATGCGCTTGGACAAGCTGACTGACTGGTTCAGCGAGGCGACGATGGCGTGCGTCGAGGTCGCCGAAAGCGACGCTGAAGGTCAGCAGCGCTCACTGCCTGCGTGACACTTGGAATCAACATGAACAGCTGCCGGAGCCGGCCTGGGCCTGCTCCGCTTCGGGTGGGCCTAGGCTGACCGAAGCCCAATCACCTACCGTTCTTTTCCTCGCGTCTCTTTAACCTCTACACGCATACGCAAGGAGTGAGTAGAATACACCTTGCCGTTATCCTCGACAAACAGTACATTTTGAATAAATAAAACGCCATTCACTGTTCAAATGATAAATCGATAAGTTTTTTTTTCTCTAGATTCGAATTAGCAGGTGACGTGGACGGATATTCACATGCATACTACAGTGTGATGAAGCATGAAGCAGGGCTGATTTTGTTTATGCAGCATGTATACCCAGGGGCGGATCCAGGGAGGCTAGGGGGCTGCAGCAGCCCGAGAGCCTGATTTTACCTGTAAAATATTGTAGATAAAGTCTCAAATCACTGTTAATCTCTAGCTCGAACCCTTAATCTCTATTATTTAAACCTCCTAGGTGTTCATCCTGGTTCCGCCCCTGTCTACCCACACTTCCACAGGCGCGCATATTCGTTCGATCAGTATTGAGCTGAGCAGGGGTCGGCCGCACGGCAAGGTACCTGTTCCGTGATGGTTGATCAGGATTCGGTTGCATGCATGGCGTCATGTGCCTGCAGGATATACGGGATCGACGACGAACGGAGTGCACGTATGTACATGAACTAATGGACTCTTGCTCGTAAGTGGACACAGCAATAATGCTAATTCTAAAAACCCATCGAAAGAAGAAGAACACTACTATGCGTAATGTGTTCTAATCGAGGTACAGTACGTAGTCCGTTGAACGATGATCTTGTTCTTCCGGTACCAAAATATATATAATAATACACATGGATGACTCCAACCAATATAATCGAGCTTGCAGGTGCATATATAACCTAATGGAAAAAAGTACAAATTACTCCCTTCAATTTACACCTCCCCTAATTAAACTATACCATTTAATTCAATTTACTCCTTTAACATAATTTGTCTTTTTTATTTCTCCAAGCACAAGTGGAGTCTTAAGTTCAAATTTTGCGAGATGATAACAAACATCATAAGACATGTTAGAAAAAAATATATGATGAATTTTTTATCATTATTTTGATAGGGTAGGATATTTAATAAAATTTATCCTTGAGATACAAAATTATGTAAAAGATAATGATGAAAAATCCATAAAATGTTTTACCACTTTGCAAAATCTCAAATTAAAATTCAACTTGTGTATGAAGAAACAAAAAGATCAAATTGTATTATGACGTAGATTGAATCAAATAGCATAGTTTAAGTAATGTGAACTTTTTCGTAACCTAATCAACCCAAATATTAATTTTTCTTTTAGAAAAATAAATAGTCTCTGCGACAACCCATATATTGATGGGATTAATTAATCATATTTTCCATTTCTTTCTCGAATATGCTGCGCATCATTGTATTAATTACATCAACATCAACGCGGAGCTGTGAGCTCACGCCAAAACTTTAGCCATGGTCTTGCACGAGCAAACCGTGTAGTACAACGTGGTAATTAATTGCTTCAATGTAATGGTGGTACCAGCCACGGGTTAACGAGCTAAACAAGTTTTAATTAGCAGGAAGGAAGGAAGGCCGCAGGCAGCCACGGTTGCGTTGCGTTGCGTGGGCGTGCGGTGCTTGCCTTCCCTTGAGTTCCTCCGGTCCGATGGCGGCGCTGCATGCTGCCGGAACCACCAGTTTGCCTTGCCGATCATCGGGGACGAGATCGACGACACGGCCGGCCAAGATCTTGTCATCAATTAAGCGGCTAACGCGGCAACTCGATCTCGACCCCCGCCACCAATGCCGCAACGGAAACTGCTACGAGGCGGCGGATCCGGGAGACCGGATCCTGGCTCCACCTGACAGCAACGCCGGCTAGCTCATCGATCTCACGTGTCCCATGCCTTATTCGTAGGTCCACTCAACATAGGTTCCCCAACAATGCAATCCAAGACCTTAATGCGCAGCTCTAGCTGCTCTAGATGTTATGTGCTCTTACGTTCCTAAGTGTGAAGTGATTTGAGTTCTTAGTAAGTGGGGTGCGACAAACAATTTTTATGTACAGCAATTAAGATATACTCAGCAGGTTCCATACTCGCGCTACTCCTATTGGGAGCAGCCTTAGTGCAGCTGACTAAGAATTTATTAGTATTGCAAGTCCGAATACATTGCTACCGGTAAGGGGGCTTGTACCCACCTACTTGATATGTTTTCACTCTAAACTTTGCATATATAGCTTCATGTCCTCTGTATAGCCAAGAGCTAATCATTCCCTAGTCACAGTTGCGTATGCGTGCACAATGTATATCGATAAGTTGTCATCACATATTTGATAAACATGAGCATCGCCACGTAACTTTTTCTTCCCTTTTGAGGTCACGGGCTACAACATTATAGACTCTTGGCTTGCGTCTACTCAACCTATGTCGCTAGTTTGTACGTACGTATATACACCAATTTCTTTTCTTGAACGAGAGGTAATGGTGGAAAAAGAAAAATATTACTTACTCTTCATTTATCCATCCACATCCGGGCACTGTGTGTTCTTTTTTGTTAGTTTACTCATACACAAATTAAAATTCTTCGAGAGATATGGATCTAGCTAAAGTTAGCTAAGCAATAACACAATATCAGCATTGTGCCATATTAGCCACACGTGGTTGAATGCTGTGTGCTTCCGTGTCCCTTTTTGCCGTGTTGCTCTATCGTTTTCTTGAGTCTGTGCCAGAAAGAAGCCACCTCCCTATTGGTCGCTTGTGGGCTTTGTTTCTTGCCTTGCAAGAGCTCCTCTCTCTATCTCTCTCACTACATTCATGGATCCACCCCTATCTATATAAGAGGCAGGCCACAATGCCATATGAAAATTTCAAGTTCCATATTCAAAGTCACCGGGATTATTCTAGGTGATTTGGTAACCATACTGGCTGTGAGCTATGTTGGATTGAGATCAGGTTAAACTGATAGGAGTTTGTCCTGTTTGAGAGAGAGGGAGAGTACATCAAAATGAGATCGTCACCACCATCACCTTCATCGTCGTCCACATCCATTTTTAGGATCGAAGCTGGTAAGTTTCTAGATGAGTATCATATATGTCTTGCAATGTTCTTATATATACATTAGCTAGCTAACTTTATTTTTCTTCTAGAAAGTTGATTGTTCTCTCAACAATGTTGGTTTTTCGTTTGCAAAATTATAGCAAATGTGCACATTGGCTACACCTGTAGCTGGTGTTTAAATTTCGCCCCTGTTTTGTTTGTGTCTAGCTAAACGCTGGCTTTTTGTCCTTTTGGGGGATGTTTTTCTTGATGCATAGTATATCTTATTATTGATAAGCTAGGTCTTATGATGTTTGCATCAAGCAATCAACTATTTATGCTTCAAGTTAAAACACTCGGTGTGTTCAATCGATTTACGAAAATGCAGGGTCCACGTATAGTCAAGCTAGCTATAGCATCATGCAAGAATATAAAAAAATCGAATCAAATGCTGTTGAACCAATGGGTATTTTGTATAATTTGTTAAAGAGTTGAAGCATGTTTTCCTTGTTGAGTTCCCATCTGCAAATTAAGTTGATGTCAATGTAATAATGCTGCACACTTGTCTTGCTTACTCCTGCTTGCATGTAAAAGCAACGCCATTCTTTACTCAGAAAAAAGATCTCAAAACCATTTCTTGACGCCTTCTCTTGCCGTCCATATATAACACGTTGCTTTGCTTTGCCTTTTTGCGTTCCCTGTGACGTGCCATGCCTCACCTCTCCCAACTCGGACTCGATCGATGCAGGTGACGCCATGGAGAGGAGCAACTCCACCCCTTCTTCCAGCACTCCGGCAAGGCTGCCGCCGCGCAGCACGCTCGACGTCGACGAGGAGTATGACAGCGCCTTCAAGTCCAAGTCCTTCCTCGACCTCTGGTCGCACGCGCACCGCCACCTCAGCCACACCTTCTCCTCCTCCTTCAAGCAGTCATCGTCCAAGTCCGGCGCCAAGGACTACTCGCGCCATGGTGACGAGGAGGATGTCGACACGGCGGCAGCCCTGGAGCAATCCTGCTCGTACACCGTCCTTGACGACTTCGTGCTGGAGCCGAGCCCCGAGGTGCTCGCGCGGGGGCGGAGCGGTCGCCGGCGTCGGCGGCGGCGGCGCGGAGTGGAGACCCTGCTGATCGAGTACTTCGACGTGACGCAGGAGGCCTGCGAGGCCTGCTCCGCGCTGCTCACCGCCATCGGCGCGGCGCGGCGCCACCACCTCACGCTCCGGCGGCTGCTCGCGCGGCTGGAAGACGGTGGCGGCGGCAGAGACGGCGCCGCCGCGAGGGACGCGGTCGCGGAGCACGTCCGCCTCGACAACCCGCTCTCGGCGGGCCGCCTCTCCGGGTTCCACGAGGTGCACGGGCGGTGCGGCCCACTGGCGACGCGCCTGGCCGCGGCGCAGCGTCGGCTCCGGCGGCTCGCCCGGGCGATGCGCGTGGCGCGGGGCACGGCGGCGGCGGCGCTCGTGGCGGCGTGCGCGGGCGCCATCGTTGCCGCGGTGGTGTTCGCGGCGCACGCCGTGGTGGGCATCGGCGCGGCGGCGGCGGCCGTCGGCGGCGCGAGCCCCGCCACGGCCGTGCGGTGGGCGGCGGAGCGGGTGAGCGAGCGGCGGTACGCGCGGGCGGGGGCGGCGGTGGACGCGGCGGCGCGCGGCGCGTACATCGTGGGGAGGGACCTGGACACGGTGAGCCGCATGGTGCGGCGCGCGCACGACGAGCTGGAGCACGGGCGCGACGTGGCGCGCATCGCGGTGCGCGGGCGCGGCGAGCGGCCGCTGATGCAGGAGGTGGCGAGGGAGGAGGCGGAGTGCGAGGAGGACCTGAGGGCGCAGCTGGAGGAGCTGGAGGAGCACGTCTGCCTCTGCCTCATCACCATCAACCGGAGCAGGAGGATGGTGGCGCACCAGATGACCGGAGGCTTGCCGCCGCTGGAGGCGACGCCGTCCCAGAACTAACCTGCCGTTGAGAGACCCCATTTGGTCGCTGATTGATCTATTAACTATCGATTCATTGTTCATATGATTTGTAGAGTAGAGATGTGAATAATATAATTCATCAGAGCGAGAGATTCTTTTGTATGTACAGCAATGCACAAGTTTTTTCGGCAGGTGTGTATATAGAGAGGACTGAGCTACAAGAAGCAGCTACCACGATCATATACATGTGTAGTGTATTTTTTTTTTCCTTGTGTTTGGTTTCTGAACTTGCTCTGATGGCACAGCAAAGCATTTGGATTAGAAACTGTCCTTGTTTTGCTTTTTGGCACTGTTCTGACGGCATAGCAAAGCATTTGATAGTAGAGACATACAATTTGCCCGGAACATAAGACCTTGGATAGTAGTGAATTAAAGTGGAATAGGAGGGATTGGAAGGAAAATTAGTTCATTTTAAACTCAATCCCCTTCGTTCCACTCCAATACTCTTCTATCCAACAAGCCCTGAAAGGGAACATGAACAAGCGCTGGGAAAGGCAAAAGTCACCCTCTGGGGCTCTAATACACACACGATATGTTGTTTTTCAGAAAGCCCTTGCATGTGTTTTCTGATGTGAAAGACCTCCAGTAGCTCTGTTTCATGGAGGAATCAGTGAGTCCTGTTTTTTGGGAGTTCAGGTGCTGCAATGCGCGGCAAAAGTCGCTCGAATTCTAAAAAGAAAATGACAAATCTCAATTGCAGTTGAACAGTTTTTTGAAATTTCAAGTGTGATGCTACTAGCTCCATGATCTCCAAACTGAAGATAGTGGTGTGATACTGCAGTTTGCCCAAAAGAACAGGGAGCCAAGAAGAAGTAAAAGAAAAAAAAAAAAGAACAGGGAGCCAAGAAGAAGAAAAGAAAAAAAAAGTCCATATTGGAGATGCGGGGTATCGATCCCCGTACCTCTCGCATGCTAAGCGAGCGCTCTACCATCTGAGCTACATCCCCTTTGATAATAATAGTTATTAACTTAATTATTTAGCGTTTGTCGTACCTCTGTTGCTCCTCCATCCCATGATTCATCAAGGACCTCTTTGCTTGGGGATAACATTTTTCTTCAGAACTTCTCTCGTGCGTATATGAATAAATATATACTCTCGAGTTCATTACCAACGATACGCATCAGTACACACAAGAAAGAAGGCGAAAGCGGCATGTTGAAGAAGAGAAAAGGCCGGCAACGCTGACATTACAAGCAGCAGCAGCGAGATGCTGGTGGCTGGGCCGAGCACGCGTGGGCGGGCAGCTAAACTACTGAACGACGAAGAAGAAGACCAGCAAAGCACGCCACTGCCGACCAGTAAAGAAGCTCGGCCCGGGCAGCTTGCAATGTAAATTTACTACTTGAACTGCAGCCTGCTGGCGTACGTCTGCCCGAAGTTCCACGACGGCGGCACGACGTCGGCGAACTCGATGGTCTGTCCATCGTCGGTGGTGACCCGGAACGAGAGCCCCTGCCCGTTGAGGTACGCCAGCGACTGCCAGTTGGCGCCCCAGTTCCTCGACATGGTCATCCACCCGGCCGTGCGCGTTCCCCTCACCTCCATGGCGCGCACGGCGCCGGCGGCGGCGACGTTGGTGAGCAGGACCAGCTCGAAGTAGTCCCTCCCCGCGACGGTGAAGCGCACCCCGCCGTGGCGCCTGCAGGGGACGCGCTGGAAGAGGACGGGGACGATCCCGCCGCGGTAGACGCCGATCTTCTCCCACGCCGGCTGCGCCATGTCGAAGTGCTGCCGCGGCGGGTTGCACCAGCCGCCGTCGTCGGAGGGCAGCGCGTAGTTGGGCGGGCAGAAGTTGGTGGCGGTGACGGTGACGGAGGCGCCCCGGCGGCACCAGCGGGGGTCGGACCGGGCGTCGCAGGTGAGCTTGTAGCAGCGGCCACAGGAGGCGCCGTCGTTGAAGAGCGCCGTGCTCAGCGCCGCCGTCCGCGTCCCGTAGCCCTGCGTGTACAGGTTGCCGTACCCGCACGCGCCGCCTGCACGATCGAGGAGCGCACGGTGGCGTCGGCGTTCAGTTCGCGATTCGGAGGAGGAAGAGATGGACACAACTCACGACAAGAACGTACCCATGGTGCCGGAGGCGTCGCTGCCGCCGTAGAAGGTGGCGCTGCCCTTGCTCCAGCCGGACGGCGCGAACGCTCCGGCCGTCGGGGCGGCGGCGAGCGCGCAGGCGATGACCAGCACGGCCGTGGCCGCGAGGTGGTGCTTGAAGCCGCGGGCCATCGTTTTCCCGTGCTACTCTGTGCTGTACGCCGGCAGTGCACGGAGGCGCCTTCGGCCGGCGATGATGGAAGCTAAGCTACGGTGATGGCCGGTGCAATTGCAGCTGCTGATGAGCATGCGGCTCTGCCAATTGAAGGCTGGCCGCCGCGTATATATGGTGGCACGAGGCGCTCATGCGACATGGGCGGCACGTGCATGTGACATGAGCTGCTGCTGCTGCGTGAGGTGCCGCACCGTGACTTGCGCAGCGGCGAAGCTCGGCAGAGCACGACAGCGTGTGTGGAGGAAGCGACGGCACGTGCCCCTGCGTCGTCGTCGTATCGTACTCTCATGTCATGCCAAGACCCAGGACCCAAGAGGCCAAGGGTGACGATAAGGGGGCGATGGACGCCGCCTCCGGCGGCCCCTCCCATGTTCTGCTCGCCGGAGAACAGGGGATCCGTCCGTGAGGTGTTTTCGCAGCTAGCCCCTCGGAAAAGCCATCGCTTCCGCTGCAGCGACCATGCCAGGCCCTTTACTGCTCTGTGCTCTGGCGTGATCGTGATCCTGATCGTCTTCAGGCTGGGGTTCGCAGCCACCGCTCTGCATCTGCCACGAAGCACTAGAGACTACTCGTACGTGCAGCAGCAGCATGGAATGGCCAAAGCACATGGCCAATCCGAGAGGAGACGAGCGAGAGAGATAGGCGTGACCCTGACCGAGTGACCACGGAGCGGCGCACATGGAATGGACCCCTATCCGGAGCTCCGCGCCTCTGCCGCCACCGCAATTCGACAAGCTCCAAACAAGATCAGTCGGTTGGGGATCGCATTCACTACTCTTACCATTTCAATTCTTTTTCTTCTTTTTCTGTTGACATGCATGAAGAAATGTCCTCCGATCCGCACGCAGAAGAAGAGATGATCAAATAGGCATGGTTGGTTCAGACTTTCAGTTGGACTGAAGGCTGCTTGTTGGCAGTTGAGTCACTTCAGTCATACTACTTCAGTATTTCTTTACTGACACGAGCTTGGCCATTTGCCGAAAACGTTTTAAAATACAAGAGACCCGTTTTCTTCCTTGCTTTAATTCATTCACGAAGTAGAACTTTGGGTCGAGTGGAGCTGAGGCTTTTGTGATTGACTTCACTGCACTAGTGAAATTTGACTTGAGATCACACAAGTTCAGTGTCAAGACAGCAAGGGTTCCCAGTGCATGCAAGCCCGCTGTCTAAGCAATGTAGAGCTTGGACGATCCACGCACAATGATTGCACGGCGCCGGCTACCGGAGGATGAATCTGGTACCCAAACGAAACAGGTTTGAGTGAGATGCAGCTTTTGGCATGTTTGAGATAAGATTACCATAGCAAGTTTTGTACATGCCTGAATGCCTGCCTCGAGTCCAGACGAACTCAAGCTCTGTGTTTTTATATCCGTACCCATGAGAAATGAGCGCGCAGAGGCACATGCATGGAAATGCAGACGTCAAGTTATCCTGTTTCACATCTGGGCTCCTGGATCCTAGCTTTTCAGTGAATAGTTCGACTTGGGTCGATACAATTTCTCAAAACTAATGATCGGACTGATAAATTGTTCCAAGCCACTGACTTCGTTCTTGCCAACTTCTTCTCCTCCGTTGCCCCTTCCCTCCCCTGCCCCTCTTCTCCATCCCCTCCTCCCCCCTCCATCTGGATCTCTGCAGACCCCATCCCGCCAAACTGCAGCATTGTTTCTGATTTCCTGAACTTCTGGATGGGAAACCCTGACGATTCCCTCGCTGTTTCCTCACCTCTTCCTGGCGTCTTTGTCACCTCCTTCTGCTCGCTTTCAGTGAGGAATCTAGTTCTGCGTCTCCAGGGCATCCGGCATCCTGGCCTTCTTCTTCGTTTTCATGCCTCCATCGACCTTGCCGCGGCAGCGGCTTCGGCCATCCTCACGTAGGGATGGCAACGGAATGGGTTGGGGTTGGGTGGAGCTTCCGCGGATCCGCTTCCAAAACCTGAGAATAAAACCTGACCTGAACTCGAACCTCATTTCGGGTGACAATGTGCATCCACCCCCGAAACCCGCAGGTGTTCGAAACCCGAGAACAGATACAGATCACAGTTCACAAGGTGGTCGGCGGTACTCGCGGGCGAGGGGCGAGCGCTCAGAAGAAAAGATTAGTTAAAAGCTGTTTGTGCATATATGAGTCCCGAATCTGATGCTGCTCTAGTCGCCGTTGGATTTTGCATTTTACAAAATGAATACGCATTCACAAGAGAACAACTAACCCATGGCTTCTTCCACTCAAGGAGTCAATGTCGTAAGGAGTCAATGTCGTAGAGAATTAACCGAGGTGTGAACAGTGATGGAGTGGCTTAGCTTGTGACTGACAAATTGCGGCGCCTAGGCTTACCAAGCCAACCAGAGGAAGGTGACTTGGGCCTGCCAGTAGACCATTAACTAAGCTAATAAGCTCATGCTGTTCCTTCAATAGTTTGTAGTTAAGTCAACCACTGTTTTCTTCAACCGTACCTATTGTACTTCAAGTCCTGCGCTGACTTTGGTTATAAGCTTAGTTGCTTCAAACCGAATGCATGTATTATCTTTCTTCACATTTGCTTGCATTGTGTTTAGTTGAGCTTCCTGTAGAGTAGTGAAGTTTCTTACACTAGCATTGCTGGTTTCCTTCTTATATAGGAGTAGCTAACAATAGGGTAAAAGCGAGAGATTAGCGAAAAACTGCCTCCAACCTTTCAGTTTTTTGCTACTTCTTCCGATCATAAGTAAATAAACAACTATATTTATGTTTGTCCTAAGTCAGACATTTCTACTTTCGATCTTCAATATAAAAAACTCATATAGATTCACAAGATGTTGATATTAATATGATGCCCCACACTTCACAATATATGATTATTTTTATTCGATAATTATTGAAACAGATGTCTCCCTCGATCGCACATGTCTGCATCAAACAAAAGAAACGTTGTGAGTTTCATGACAGTGTCAACTTGTATAATAGTGTGGTAATTAATAGTCTTCATAAAATTTAGCTTACCAGACCGTTGCTTGTGAAACAGTAATCTCTCTCTCACACAAACCTCCTTTCTTGTCCACATCCTTAAAAATCTTATGTTGACCTATGAGAATAGTTGACATGTACCAATGTATTTTCCTTCATTCACCTTAAATTGAGAGGCACATTCAGTAAATACACGCATGAAAGACTAAACTACTCTATCCCGTCGACAGTAAGGATGGGGAAATACACACATTGAGAGGCAGCCATGGATGGGGAAATAGGCCCCCTTCTTTTCAAGTACGGGATCCACCACTAATTGTACCTCCTACCCACCTAGGATCAACTGCTATAGGTTTGTCACCTTGTGAGTGGTAGTAAACGATGGATGTCTTTAATGACGGCATCTATGACAATGCATCCTTGTGTAGTGTTCCTATGGGTATGGTGTGCTTTGTGTTGCGTTCGTAGGGGTGACCACCCATAGATACGAGCGCGCCTGCATTTTATTTTGAAAAAAACTCAGTATTTTTTCTAAGATCCTAGTAAAAAGATTTCCTATTAAATACTACCCAGCTAGACACATTCATAGTTTCACTTTCGTACATATATAAATTAAAAAACCAGAGATCGATTAGTCCCATTTCGTTCCGGGGGATGGCGATGGGTGCCGTAGCTGAGAGACCTGCCGTGCTGCTCCGGTTCCTTCAGCTGGGCGTGTTCTTGGTCCTTGGAGTTGCTGCACTTAGCCCGGCCGCGCACGGCTCCAGGGTTCGTCGCTACCATTTCCTCGTAAGTCCATCTAAGTTCCAAACCTACATTTCTGCTGGTGTTTTCGGCCGTCAGTTCCTGCTCCGTGTCCTCCTCGGAAATTATTCGATGGTTTCGGCAATTCGGCTGTTGTGTCTTAGATTATGAAAACCTCTATGAAATCCAACTAAATATTAGTCAAATTGTTTGCATTCTTATCGAGTTATTGTGCAAAAGTTATATCATAGCTTCGTATTGTGGGAGCGATGTCGATGTTCGAAATGCTGTTCATTTGTTCTCTCTCCATCTCGCTGTGCATAGTTTCATCATGCATGAACACCCTGTAATGCAAGCTAAGTCATTAATTAGGAAATAAAATGGTATTTAATCCGCTACATTTTCTGCCAAGGAAGACGCGTGCTTTTGCTGTACTGACAGTATACTTTTAGCTGTGGTGCAGTGTAGCAATGATGTCGTGGTGCTGTATTTTGTTTGGCAGGTAAAGAAGGTTGTCGTCACCAGGCTGTGCCGGCAGAAGAGCATCCTCACCGTGAACGGCCAGTTCCCCGGCCCGACCATCCGGGCGCGCAGCGGCGACGTCGTCGTCGTCAACGTCCGCAACCATGGCGACAAGAACATCACCATCCACTGGTATTACTTACATAGTTACACATATATATTATATATATAAAAGCAGTCGATAATCCTTCATGCACCTGGTCGATGCTCATGCAGGCACGGCGTGGACCAGCCGCGGAACCCGTGGTCCGACGGGCCGGAGTACATCACGCAGTGCCCCATCCAGCCCGGCGCCGCCTTCGCCTACCGCGTCATCCTCTCCCAGGAAGAGGGCACGCTCTGGTGGCACGCGCACACCGGCTTCGACCGCGCCACCGTGCACGGCGCCATCGTCATCCTCCCCAAGCACGGCGCCGCCTTCCCCTTCGATCATCCTCGGCGCGTCGAGGAGATGCCGCCGATCATCCTCAACGAATGGTGGCGGGACGACGACGCGAACCATCTCCTGGAGGAGGCCGTGCGGACGGGCCGCGACGTCAAGCCGTCGGACGCCGCCACCATCAACGGCGAGCCCGGCGACATGTTCCCGTGCTCCGAGGCCGGCACCTTCAGGGCGCGCGTGGAGCGCGGCGGGACGTACCTGCTCCGCGTGATCAACGCCGGGCTCACCAACGACGTGTTCTTTGCCGTCGCCGGCCACCGCCTCACCGTGGTCGCCACCGACGCCCGCTACACCAAGCCGTTCGCCGCCGACCACCTCATGGTCGCGTCGGGCCAGACCGTCGACGCGCTCCTCCACGCCAACTGTGCCGCCGGCGGTAGGTACTACATGGCCGCGCGGACGTTCGCTTCCAACACCAACGTCGTCGAGTTCAACAACAGCACCGCCACGGCCATCCTGGAGTACGCGGACGCCGCGCGGGGAAGGGCGGCGGCGCCGGTGTTCCCTGCTACCCTGCCCGCCGTCGAAGACATGGCAGCGGCTACGACGTACACGAAGCGGCTAAGGTCCCTGGCCAGCGAGGCCCACCCGGTGGACGTGCCGGCGCGCGCCGACGAGCGCCTGCTCGTGACGATGGCCGTGAACCTGATCCCCTGCGCGCCGGACGCGGCGTGCACCGGCCCCCGCGGCGACCGCCTCGCGGCGAGCCTCAACAACGTGAGCTTCCAGAACCCCGGAGCCGTCGATATCCTCAGCGCCTACTACTACCGCGACGGCAGCTCCGCCGGCGGCGTGTACGACGCGGGGTTCCCTGACGGCCCGCCGTCCCGGTTCAACTTCACCGACCCGGGGCTCCCGGAGGCGGGGCTCGTCGGCCCGTTCACGGTGCGGGGCACGAGGGTGAAGGTGCTGGAGCACGGCGCCGCCGTGGAGGTGGTGTTCCAGGACACGGCGGTGCTAGGCATGGAGAGCCACCCCATGCACCTGCACGGGTACAGCTTCTACGTGGTGGGGCGAGGGATCGGCAACTTCGACGATGGCAGGGACCCCGCCGGCTACAACCTGGTCGACCCGCCGCGGCAGAACACGGTGGCCGTGCCCAAAGGCGGGTGGGCGGCGATCCGCTTCCGCGCGACAAATCCCGGTGAGTAACCATTTCTCTGAACCGATATGGTCTCGTCGTCGGCTGTTATGGACTTACACTGTGAAACGGAGGAAGTGATTTCTGTGCTGTTTTTGCTTGCTCAGGGGTGTGGTTTATGCATTGTCACTTCGATCGCCATGTTGTGTGGGGAATGGACACTGTGTTCATTGTGAAAAATGGCAAGAACCCTGAGGCCAAAATGTTGCGGCCTCCTCCAAACATGCCAAAGTGCTGATGGAACAGGGGCGTGAATGACAGTGTTGTTTGCATGACAAGTTCCTCAATCTTTCAGTACAATCACAATAAAGCAAGATTGTTATTTTTTCATTTTAAAAAACACAGGTTTTGTGGTTCCAGTTGCAGACTAAACACATGTCAACTCTAACATGTCAGAGTGAATTTAGATCGCAGTATTCATGGATTCAGAGCATCATGATTCCTTGAACGGACAGGTTGTCTTTGAACCCTCCTCGATGCAGTTGGAACAGAACATCACAAGAAGATATCACCTATACGACCTATACGTTTATTTCAAGTATGAATATGAATGGCATGATCACGAAATGGCCCTCATCAGTCACCACCACCCAATTTCTTCTCCAATATAGTACAGTACAACATGTCAACCAGCAAAACAACGATCTCTACACCTCAACTCTGAATCGAAATCGAGCAGTATCTATGTACGTGTGTGCACAACCATACAGCTACACCAACAGGTCTGAAGTCTGAAGAAAACTGCATGCTGACGGGCGTCAGACAAGCGCTGCGCCCACCAGCAGAGGAAGCAGAAGCGAGAGGCCGCCTCCCAGCGCGCGTGCAGCGTCGAGCGAGCCGGCCGACCTCGGCACCGGCGCCGCGCCGGGGTTCCTGTTGCTGGCGTCGCTCTGCTGCGGCGTGAGCTTCGTCGGGTTCGGGCCCCCCGGGGCCGGGCTGGGGCTCGCGTCCGGGGCGTCTGCCACTACCGCGTTCTTGTAACCTGCAGGCAGGACAGAGGTTGCTGCGTCAGGTCGCTTGCATCATCAGATCAGACATTCAGAAGATGCAGCTAAGAACAGTTGGTGATTCTGTTTGGAACGCAAGGATTTTTTCTTACAGTCGAACTTCTGCCAGCCCAGGACGGATCTCTCCCGGTTGAAGACGACCTTGAGCCCAGTCATGAAGTTCTCTGCAAATGCATATCGATCCATCAGGTCGATCATTCACTGACAGTCCACTCCACATACTGAAATGGCAGGGGAGCTGCTTACGGCCGATGATGTTGATGGTGATGTCGTTCTTGAGGATCGCCAGGCAGTAACTGCTGGGACGACGGGTGATCCTGTCGTACAAGACGATGATCGGGTTGGTGACCGGGAACTGGGCTCCCCCCGCGGTCGTCAGGCTCACGATCGGGATCAGCACCTCCGTCTGGTTAGGGCTCAGCTTATAGCAGTAGTCGAAGAGGGAACGGCCTGAAGAGCCGCTGCTGAAGTTGGTTCTCCTCTCGCGAATCTGGGAGTTAAACTGCACAAAGATGCCATGCTCTTCCAGTGATGCCAATCGAAAAACATTCGATGAACAGAATGGACTCTGAAAAAATCAACTTACGCTGGTGGCGAGCGCCGTGTACTCCGGGTCGTTGAGGTACGTGAAGGACGTGCCGGAGTCCATGACGGCGGCGAACTCCACCGCCACCGACTCGCTGCCGACGTTCGCCGACGTGAAGCTCACGTTGTACGTCGGGCTGCGCAACATTTTAGTTCCACGGATCAATCAGCAAGTAATGGATGATCGTTGAGCTAGAGCTAGACATGGACGTCGACGACAGAGCGTCTTAGTTACTTTGTGCTCCTGGGGATAAAGCGCGTCTCGGACTGGCCGGGGCTGCCGGCGTCGCCGAAGTTGATCCGGCCGACGCCGTCGTCGCTGAAGCACATGGAGAAGCTGTTGGACGCGACGAGGCCGCGGGCGGCGAGCACGCTGGGCACGGACACCCGGTCCATGCCCAGGCCCAGCAGACCGTCGAAGCCGGCGCCGTCCAGGAACGCGCCCGTCTGCACCTGCCCGCACCCGAACACGATGGGCGCCTGCAGGGCCTCCGTGGCGGCGCCGGGGCCGGGGCCCTCCCTGGTGAGGTGGAGGACGTCCTGGACGAGCACGCCGGAGGAGGAGGTGTTGGCGGACACGTAGCGGACGCCGTACGGGCAGCTGCCGTTGGTGGCGGCGCTGCAGGCGTTGGGCCGGTCGCAGAACGCGCTGTCGCAGGTCACCTGCTTGCTCGTCGACGACAGCCGCGGGCTGTAGGGGCGGAGCTCCGCCGTGGCGTTGCCGCCGCCGGAGAGCGGCGCGCACTGCTTGCAGTCGCAGGGCACCCAGAAGAGGTCGCTGCCGGTGTCCAGCGCCACCAGGAACGTCGCGTTCGGAGTGCCCAGCGCCACCTGCGCGTAGTACAACCTGCAAATCGATCGATCGATTGGTTCATGCATGTTCTTGATTTCCACTCTCTCTGTGATGAACTGTGGCATTCGATTCAGAAGAAACTCACAATCCGAGGCTTTGGATGGTCGCGTTGCCTTCCGCGAAGGTCAGGAAGCCATCGGCGCCGGCGGCGCCGGCGAGATTACGGCGGGCGAGGAGGCCGCGGTCATGGCGTGAGAGCTCAAAGTAGTACTCCGGCGAGCCTTTAGCTGGCCACTCCGCGGCGAGGGCGGGGTGGCCCCGCGCCTCCGCCCACCGCCGGACCACCGGGGAGGACCGGTGGTGGAGGTCGAAGCCGACGCAGGACGCCTCCCCGACGGCCACAAGCGCCGCGACGGCGACGGCGACGGCGACGAAGAGTTCCTGGCGGTAGTGGTTGGACTGAGCCATGAGGTGGAGGACGCGGAGACGTGCGGAGGCGGCAAGATGGTGAGGTGGTGGAGAGGTTGGTGGGTTGAAGCATACCACCCAACATCTTGTTTAGATCGGGCGGGAAGAGGCCGGCGGAGGAGGACCGGAGGGAGGGCGAAGTCAAAGTCTCCCCTCCCCCCTGCCGTGTGTTGCTTTCGTCAACGGTGAGGAGAGCGGAGATGGAGAGAAGCGGTGGTCTGTGGCCGGCGTGTGGAGGAGGAGGACGACGAATAGAGGGTGTGGCAAGGAGAGAATGACTGGTCGTGGCCGCGTATATGACTCCGTCGTGCTAGTCATAGTCAGTGGTAAATGTTTTATTGTTAGGTCCTTACCTGTTTCTATAATTCCACGACACGCTCTTCTTTGCTTTTTTTCTTTGGTTGTTTTTTATTTCTCTTCCAATTTTTTGGACGTAAACTTTTCTCTTCCACTTTTGTTTTGTTGCTTCTAGCGTTGGTGGCCAAAATTTGCGTCAACACACCTAAAATAAACTTTGATCGATCAGCGCACATCAAAGGAAATGAATTGATTTCAAACGTATGAACTGAAATATAGTTTTTCTTAAAGAAGAAATGAAATATAATAACACACTTTTATTTTCGCTAACCATGTTTCAATCGCCGCCATGCATTTACAACTGCAGGAACGGGGAGATCGTACATGGGCGGCAAACCTGTTGTAAATGAAGGGACCTTTTATGCTTCTCTTCTGTACATCCGGTACAATTTTGCTAGGAGTGAGGGTGACATGTTTGCAAGCAGCTTCAGTACAAGATAATTTGAAATGGGAAGGGCTTGTATGCGAACTTGGGAATTGGACTTTTCACTCTTTCGTCAGTTCGCATCTTTAGATCATTCGTGGTCGTTGGGAGCGGCCCTACGCACATCAGCACATGTGACAGTCCTCAACAGCTCAAATCCTGAAATCCAATCCAAATATCCAATCCAATCCATAGGTTGTTCAACGAACCATTTGGCCTTATAGATTGCTCTCCATGCACAATAAACAAATGAATTGTTTTGTTTTGTTCGTCTGCACTAAGGATACATGCAATCTAGCATAGTTCGGAAAGAATATAAGTACGGAATAGTATACTACTAGTTGAACTTGGCACTTGATAACTTTGTCAACTCTTTTATTAATCTCTGTCCCAGCGATCGCTAGGTGCCGATGATGATCTATCGCTCTGTTGCAACTACTGCATCCTGGTCGCCTCAACAAAGCAAAAGAAGAAATCGTCTCACTATCCATCATTTGAGAAAAAATTGTCTCAACAAAGCCCAAAGCGATAGACGATTAAGAAGAATATGCAATAATTCACTCTAACCGTCTCAAGACAATTATTTCACTTAAATTTAATAACATGGTTCTCTCACAAAATCTCTGAAGAAAATAAACAAAATAACTATAACAATAACTCCCTCCGTTCTTGAATATATGACACCGTTCACTTTTTACTCCAACTTTGACCACCAATATTTATTGAACGAGTTAGTTAACTAAAGGAAAATGTGTATCATTATGTCTATTGTCAAATGTACTTTAGATTTTACTTGTAAGTTTATCTATTTGCAAAAATATTTGTAGAAAAATGAATAGTCCAATAATGGAAAAAATCAATGGCGTCGTATATCTAAGAACGGAGGGAGTACCACCCTCTTCTCCATGGTGAAAGGACGCGGAAGATGGAGAAAGCTTGGCACATCTCACGACCATGACCATACGAGCTCGAGTCATGCATGATGTTAACATGTATTGGTACGTATTTGGACTATGTGTAAATGTTTCTTGGGTCCAAAACAAAAGTGAACATGCAAGGTATCTCTTCCCCTAAGCAGAAAATATCTTTTTTGGCATCTCTTAATTGTGCTAGTTATATGTAAATACTAGTCAATCAAATGATTTCAAAATTCAGACTTGCGCTATTTTTTTTATTTATTTTGGGATTGTTTCTAAAAAGATGAATATGATTGTACTGCAACTACTGGACTCTTTTTTTTTGGAATTCCTAACGTCGTCAATCGATTTTTTTTGTGGATGTGGTGGCCACGCTCCTACAGCCTTGCTGCCCGGGCCTGCTAGTGCTGCTGGGCTCCTGGCCTGACCAAGAAAGCCGAGCTCGAGCGGCCCGTAGGCCGTAGCTAGTTGATGGTTTCAGAGAATTTTTTAGTCCGGCCCAGCAGAGCGTGCGCTCCTCGAGCACGAGTGGCGGCACGTCTGGATTCGTTTCTGATTACATAAAAGGATCATACCATTTTTGTGCGCCTAGTTTTAGATGAAATACCTATATTTTTTAAAAGAACAAACTCATCACCAAGCAAAATCTCTTGGGGGCGCCTGCGTTTCCTGGCGAGCACAGTATTAATTATTTTCCAGTTCAAAATCAAATTAGTGGAAGAATTTGTAATGTTTTGTAAATCCAGGTTATGTTTGATTTTCTTTGTTTTCTGCGTTTGCGTGTGCATGTGCGTGCGTGCGTGTGTCATGTATTTCATGTGGTGTCTCTTAATTTTTTAGGGTGCATGCTCTTCTATTTTTTTTGTCATGTATGTTGTCCTTAATTTTTTTTTGTTCATACCATTCTAGTTTTCCAACCAAATTTCATGTGGCCTTCATTAATATTTTTTTCCCTGCTCAATCAGTTTTTGTTATTTGGCAGATGCTATAGGGTTTGATTGTATTTGTAAAATTAGCTGACCGAATATGTTATTTTGATTAGGATTTTTGCTACCTACCCAAGCGTACAAAGTATGCGTGGTCCCATTCTCCTAGATTTATTCTAGAAAATAACAGTTCTACTTGTATTTGTGGTAGGTGATGTGTCATGTGTTTGTCAACATGTGGCGGCCTAGTATCTCAGACATATACATACTAGGATGATCGGCGCGCTAATGCTAAGTCAATTGACGACATGGCCAAACTTCTAAGTGCGCGGGAGAGACTGAAGAAAGATGTGTCGATTAAGTAAGGGATCATAGGATTTGCAAAGCATGTACATAGACACAAAACGTAGTACAGAAAATGAAACAGTAGCACGCAAGAGGTTTTAACATTTTACAGCACTTTCTTTCGGTACAGTTCCTGCATAATGAAAAGATGACATCTTTAACCTCTTAAAAATCTACTCATATGAATAAGGTAGATATGAATAAGTTTCAGTGGACAATTGTTTCATGCTGCTTTTGGAGGTGCCTTCATACTCTTGTAACTACCCAGCAAATACCCTTTACGAAAAACAGTACACAATCTCGTAAATGAGATACGTGCACATAGACAACATCGATTCCATGGTTAGGGTAATTACGGCTTTCTGTCATTCTGGACAGCATTGTAATAGGTGAAGTTACTACAGGTGGCAGTTTTCACTTCTCAGTATTTGCTTGGCATTACCTACTGCTGTCTGACAAACCACATATCAACCATGCTTAGGCATAATTTGCTGGAGCAATGGCAGTATATTGCCGGCCCCTGATGTAGCATGCTTGCATAATCAGCAGGTAGCCCAACAGAAGCCCATTACTGTTATGAAACGTGGAATTAGCAAATGTCACATGATATGCGGCATTGTTCAGATTGAAGGAGCAATTGGCCAGTCCCTGAAACACTTGAATTAGACCAAGAAAGGTGCTTTCTGCCTGTGTTGGGATCAATGTGATACACAGACTGTTAAGGTGTACCTGTGGCCATAACACCTTGCTATTTGTGATAGAATGTAAGCTTGAGCGCTCCTGTCGCCTGAATCAACAAAATTAGCTCTTTGATGACATAACCAAAGAGGATAAAGTTAACTGTAGCATCTTTTCCCAAAACCCTGGGACCTGGTTCTTAGACAGTCATGTGATATTTGTAAAGAGGAGCCATATGAATACATTAGGCATGGAAACTAAATCAGCAAAGTCTTGTGAGAAGTGTTATCAATTTATTATGAATGCCAAGGTACCCTGGCTCAGCAGCTTATGCAGGACATGAAGCATCTGTAGTCGTCGTACCTCCTTGTAAAGCAGTATCTGAAAATTAAGTTACCTATTCAATTTTTTTACATTTCAGCACATTACGGTTCATTTAGATTCATACATTAACCCTGAAAACTGAATTTCGTCATAATTCTGCTCTTTGGAATACCAATCCATGGAGGAAGATGCAGTAGCATATGCTCGAAGAGAAGAAAAACTGTAACTGGTAGGTAGATTTATACCATGGTGGGAATAATGTTGTAATAATAATGCATAAAAGAATTAATTTTAGGTGGTGACCCCTTAGCACAAATGGTTGAGAAAAATGTAACCACCTATAGCGCTAAATGTGGTGGTGAGTTCAGAACACTAACTCCTCATGAACACAGGTCACATAATCAGCATCAATGAACATAAATCTTAATAAAAAATGAAATCAAGGAGCAGATGCAGGAAAATCGGTGGCACCTTTCTTAATGCTGAATAATCCACCCAAATTAAATAATTGATCAAACAATGTGAACCTGTGCTTACCTGCTGGAACTCTCATCACAGCAGCTAGGGGAAAGCACAGGAGAGCAGAAGCTGAAGAAGACATCAGGCACCTGCTGAGGTGGATCGTGTGCTTTAGGAACAGCATTGGTGTTTTGCTCTTGTGGAAATGGTTTACTGCTCCTTGGATGTACTGGAAGTTATCTTGGATGCTGCGCCCCTTGATGAATGCACTTAGACTGTGTGACACTAGTGTACTTAGGTGAGGTTGCAGTCTATTTGCTAGGATTTCGCCCATCAATTTAGCCACGCTATGCATCAGACTTATTGGCCTATATTCATTTGCCATGTTTGCCACCTCTTTTTTTGGTAGTAACATTATATTGGCACTGTTTAATAAATTCCAGTGTGCCCCTCGCAGATTATAGAGTTGCTGTATTGCTGCCACCAGGTCAACTTTGATGATCTCCCAACACTGCTTGTAGAACAAACCAATGAAACCATCGGGCCCTGGTGCTTTTTCTGCAGGTGTGTCAAGGACTGCCCTTTTGATTTCTTCCTCACCGATCGGATTCTCCAACTGGCCCAGCTCATGTGTTTGTGTGTTTAAGTAGTCCCAGTTCAGAGTTTGACTCCTTGGTGTGTTTGTGCCCAAGAGAGCGCGAAAATGACGGAGGAGCTCCTGTGCCTTGTCACTGTGAGCAGTCACTGTTGTTGTCGGTGTTTGCAGAGAAGGTATGGAGTTCTTTCGCCTTCTAGCATTTGCTCTCAGGTGGAAAAGTTTTGTATTTGCATCACCAAGCTTGATCCAAGTTAGGCGCGATCGCTGGCGAATCTTTATTCTTCGTACTGCTGCAAGTCCTAATACCTTCAGTTTTGCTCTTTTGCGTAGTGCTATCTCCACTGTAGGTAGCTGACGCAACTCTTGTGGCTGGTCCAGGAGCAAGATGATCTCATTTGCAATGTCAGCTTGCAATTTTAAAGCTCCAGTCTGCTGTCTTCCCCATCTTTTCAGTGTTTTTCCAAGTCTAGAGAGTTTGATGTGCAAGGTTCTGATGCTATCGCTGGATTGAATTGGTTTGCTCCAGCTGCGTTGAACTGTCTCCATGAAGCCAGGCAATCTGACCCAGAAGGATTCAAACCGAAATCCTCTATGTGTTGTCGGGAGCGGTGGACAAGTGAGCAGCATGGGACAATGGTCTGATACTGAACTCGAGATTGCTTGCAAGTGGCATGTTGGATGAGCCAATTCCCATTCCTGTGTGCAAAATATGTGGTCGATCTTTGTGAGTGTCGGGTTTTCTGTTTCACTGGAGCATGTGAACTGCCTCCCATGAAGATGGAGCTCTCTCCCATGAAGATGGAGCTCTTTCAGATCAAGGGCATCCAAGGTGGTTCTGAAGCTGTTCAGCATTCTTCTATTGATTCGGCCATTGTTCTTGTCGGCAGCTCGATAGATTAAATTGAAATCTCCCATTATTGTCCACTTGGGAAACATTCTAGTATGGATAAGCTGCATTTCAGTTAGGAAATCTAGCTTTTCAGGGTCTGCTTGCGGGCCATAAACTCCTGTTAGGCTCCATTCCATATTGTTGGCTCTGCATTGTACTGTTGCTGAGACTGAAAATCTTTGCACTTCTATGTCTTTCATGTAGTAGATACAGGGAGCTGGCTATAATAATCTGTATCTGCTTTGTCTTACTTCAGTACTAGCTCAACTTCAGTCTGAAAGGATAAAACGAGCCAATAGGTAGAGAGGATGGTGTGATAGAGAGATTTTGGTTGGTAGGGCGCTTCAGTTTGCTCTGTTAAGGTTGGGTAGAAGTGTAGCACATGCACTCCAAGCATGCACATCATATGCATGCACCTGGCTTACTTCCTGTGCGTGGTATGCAATGCAAGTGGGCCGCTCAAAGATTGTGCAGGGGACATGCGGTCATCCCCATCCCATCACCAATCTGTCTATTCTAATCCATCTCTGCATCCGTACATCGCCGTGCGCAGCGAACCTGCCTACTGAATGCTCGCTCTACCACACATGTCTGGTGCTGAATGGCTACGAGTCAGCTTCCACAACTTTTGTGTACCTTCCACAGCTTTCGAAAAGGAAAAAAGAAATAATCAGCGAGAAACAAATTAAAATAACCCAGTATGCATACGTGTTTCGGATAACTTAGCTCATCTCTAGTACTACGAATTGAATTATTACTTGTCATTTCGCCAGTAACTAATGCACACAGGACGAGCTGAGATGGTGACAGAGATTCACTGACTGCAACGGTGTTGGCTTAACGAAAGCTTTGTTCGTAATCACTCAATTTTTTTCTTACTTGATATCACGACTTTGATGACAAGATTGATCGATGGTGTTCCTCATGCCTATGCCAAAATGGTGACGTTTTCACCGATCGATACCATGCGTAAACAAGTTCCAGGGCACCAATTTTCTGTACTTGGAGAGATTCAACAAGCCAAACTAATTAGCTTGTCCTAAACATCTATCGTAGCTCACAAGCTTCCACTTTTAACATAGGCATGCATGATGTTCCTCAATTAAGGGGTGTACCACAAGTACGTACACACTCCAAGCAGAAAACAGTTTGGTACAGTGATGTGTGTTAATTTTCTTCTCCTTTCCCTTCAATGCTGATGACCATTCACCTTGAAATTTCGCCAGAGTGACAACTTGGACTGGATCGTAAAAAGGCTGGTCTCCCAACAGGAAGAGATGCCACATGGTTACTCCCCTTAAATTTTACCTAACACTTGTTTATGTAAAACGCTCACATTATAGATTGGCCATAAAAATCTTGCATACTTTTTTAAGGGGTGCAAAATCACATGAACGAAGGCAGCAAAGCACGACCTTTTATGAACAAAGACACCACACAAGAGGCCCTGATGAAACCACCAAGGAGGAGCTGAAGCTGAGTGTGAAAAGGATATGCAGATGCAGGCAGAGCTACCTAATCCTATTGACCTCTAGCCAAAGCAGAGGTGAAGGCAAGTGACTCAGCAACGATCGGACAAAGATCAGATGATCTTTAACTCCCAAGTTCATCACAACCATGTTCATCTGCATATTAATCGGACATGTACTAGGCCATTATTAATCGTACTAACAACACCCTCTCCCACTAATTAATCGGTCAATGTTCATCTGCATTTGACATGATGCAGTCATGGTCAGTGTGAACGCCCGCCTGAATCAAAGCCATGCAGTGCAGTGAAGAACTGTCTATTATGCATCATGGCTACAGTGGATGCAGAGGCCAAAGGTACCGGGTTGGTGTCATCCGATTGGGCGTTTGCTGGTGCAGGCTCTCACCACATTTGATGATCTTGTTGTTATCTACGCTTAACACCGGCTTAAAAACATTGGATGTGGACGTGCTTGTGTTTGGTATGGCGGATAAAGAGACGAAATCCACACTGTGCTGCTGATGCCGGTCGTCGTCTTCCCATTCCAGCTGCTGAATATTCAGAGTTCAGACGCAAAGATTCAGAATTCTAGCCGGTTGAGAACTGAACAATTGATTTTTTTTTTCAGTTGGATTAGGAGTCGGAAAGTTGAGGCCTGATTAGATTTTGTCAAAAATAGGGCTGCGATCCCGTAAAGTTTGTGGCTTTTCGATTGAGCCGTAGAAGCCGGTGATGACCTTGGACGACAGGTAGGTGAAGCTGCCAGGCCGAGTCATCGTCGACATGTGAACGCATTTACAAATCAGATCAGATGGCCAGATAACAAATTTCTTTTTCCTCTTTTGTAATTGAAGAAGAGATAACACCGAGACTTTGAGAGAGGAATCTTCTGGATTCGACACCGAGTCTAACGAATTTTGTGTTGTTTTGAGAGAGAAGAAAATCCAAGCTGAATGAAGAACAGTCAGGCCCCGTTTGGGTCCTTTCATTTTGAAGGAATTGGAATCTATTTAATAGAGTAAGCTAATTTATGTTGGAATGTGGCATTCCACAACTTTCCAAAGTTTAGAAATAAGCCTATCTTAAATTCATGAGGTGGGAGATGGAAATTGATTCTATAGATTATGGTTATTAGAATGGAATTCAATTCTTATAGCACGCTCTTAGACTCGCTTCTCTATAGTAGAAGTGCAGCATATAAGTATCTCTCCCATATCCCCAACTATAATATACAACTATATTCCACATACAATTATATTAGCTTAATTAATTTATGTCTAAATTATGATTATTAGGATGGAATTCAATTCCAATGATCCAAACGGGGCCTCAGTGAATTCGGTCAGATATTTTCAGTAGGTAGGTTTCCGTAGTAGGGACTAATCCGCAATTAGAATTTCACCAGGGTTGTTAGCCTCAAATCCATCTCCACTTTTCTTTTTTATCTGCTCATCATCACACGTCATCTAGTCTAGCGTGTCTGTTGCAACGGGCCACACATCGCACCACGCCTTCGCGCCACTCCCCCACCGCTCCGCCGCCACCTCCTCCTGCATCGATCGCCCGCCGCCGCCGCCGCCGCCGCCAGTGATCCGCGGCTGCGCCGTCCGGTAGCCCTCGCCGCCCGTCGTCCCCGGCTCCGGTCGGCCGCGCTGCGGAGGCGGCAACCCCAACCACACCCCCGCGTGGGCGTGGCCTCGTGAGTCGGGTCGGGTTGGAGCCACCCGAGACCCGTTTGGGCGGCTGCTCCAGTTCCTTTTCCCCTTTTGTCTCTCGCGACTGCTATTTTCTCTCTCCCCTTCGTCCAGACCGAGAGGAGGGTGAGAAGACAGGGAGGAGGGGCGACGAGCAGCAGCGTGGCCACGCCCAAATCCAGCCATTCGATCGAGGCCCCTCGCCCCCTACTCGCTGAATCACAGCCCGAGCCCGCCAATTGGGCGCGCCGCCCACGCTGAGGTGCGGATTTTTTCCCTCCCGGTCACCTTTTTTTTTTTTTCCTTCCCCGCGCCCCCTCTTGGCCCGTCGGGTGCCCCTGGATTGGGGAGCTTGCTTGATCCGCATCAGCGAGTTTAGCCTGTTAGTTTTCTGTGTTGGAGTGTTGTGGTGTCGTTCGATTCTTGTATTTCTCTCTCCGGGCTAGGAAATTGCGCTTGGTTCCTCGAATTGACGGGCTGCCTGCCATATGTGGGAAGCGCCTGCGCGATTGAACGGAGGGGGATAGAGGATTTTCGGGGGAATTAATGTGTGAATTATGGTGTCTCCGTTACCTCCCTGTTTGATGGTACCGTTGATCTGCGTGTTGGTATAAATGAGGCCCGAGGGAGCTTTGCAATTTACCCGAGGGGATGGGGCTTTGTACAATTACATTTACTGGGTATTGGTTTTGATTGCCATTTACATGCCTATCATTTGTTTGGTTTTATCCGATAGAAGAAATACTTCAAAGTTCTGCATTTGTTGTTAGATTTTCAGTATTTATAAGCCAAATATTAGCTTTGAACAGTCGTTCAAAGGGCATGTGTTGTTTATTCCCACTTCTAGTCTAGTCATACGAAGGAGATTTCAAGCCTAAGAGTTGTAGTTGAGCAGCTTTGCCAACATTGATATGATACCTGTAACGTTATTGCTAACTGACATGAAAGAAAGAAAATAATGACCGAAAGGCGTTGTTATCATTGAACATACGGAGAGGTTTCGAATCAATGGGCTTCTGAGAATTGTCCATAAGCTGTAGCTATGTTTGGCTCATTTCTATCTGATTTTGTTTCAGGACAAAGGAAGAAAAACATTGGCGTGCTGAGAAGCCCAGCCGCGCTTTTCTTGGACCACAGATGAAGCGAACTCGAAGGCGTACGTGGGAGAGGGATGACTGATGAGGGATGCTAGTGACATTGATGAACTTGTTACGGGCGTGCTGGCGACCGTCATCGAACCGGCATGCCCGAACAGGCTCAGACGTTGCTGGTAGGCAGGATGGACTTTTATGGTACAAGGATACCGGACAGCATGTCAATGGGGAATTCTCCATGGCTGTTGTCCAGGCCAATAACTTACTTGAGGACCAGTGTCAGATTGAGTCAGGCCCATTGAGCTTCCTAGATTCTGGACCATATGGCACTTTCGTTGGTGTTTACGATGGACATGGTGGTCCAGAGACGGCTTGCTACATCAACGATCATCTCTTCCAGAATCTGAAAAGTAACTTGCTAACCTTGTAGTACCATGATTTAGCATTATTTTCATTCAGTTCCACTTAAAGGGAGAAAATCCAGTGGTTTAATCCATTATTTCATGGATCGTAGGGTTTGCATCTGAGCAGAATTCAATGTCTGCTGATGTACTGAAGAAAGCGTATGAAGCTACAGAAGATGGATTCTTCTCTGTTGTTACCAAACAGTGGCCTGTAAAGCCTCAGATAGCGGCTGTTGGCTCATGCTGCCTGGTCGGTGTAATCTGCGGTGGCATGCTTTATGTTGCCAATGTTGGGGATTCCCGTGTTGTTTTAGGAAGGCATGTTAAGGCCACTGGAGAAGTTTTGGCTGTCCAACTGTCAGCAGAGCATAACGTAAGTATTGAGTCAGTGAGAAAGGAACTGCAGTCAATGCACCCGGAAGATAGGCATATTGTTGTTCTCAAGCACAATGTTTGGCGTGTAAAAGGACTAATTCAGGTGTGTCTTCTGTAACTGAGAAACATTCATAGCTTTCAGGTTTTGTTAGGCTATCATCTTATATTGCTCATTTCCATACTGGCAATAGATGCACCTGTTTTGTTGCATAGTGAATGAGTGTTAGCTTGTTTGGTCAGTGCACTAGCTGTGCCCACTCCAACCAGCCGCGGCAGAGCCCAGCTCAGACTCAGTGCAGGCTCACACCCCCTTCCCTCTTAATTGATTATATGGCTTCGGTGCCATATATCTAGAGTTACATTGCCTTGAACTATTGTTATTCTCCTTATCAGTTAATGCTGTTTACTAAATGACACCATTCATGTATGCCTTTGGATGACAAAACCAAGTAGTTGTAGGTGGCAACAACTAAAATAACCTTATATTCATTTATGCAAGATACTCCTTTGTGTTGTGAATGATTATGGCACCCGTCCTATTCTCTTATGCAGGGAGCTTAGGAATTGGATTGTTATGCATTGTTAGTGCCTGAAGTATGTAGTAGCATTAACATCATTAAGTTCTTCCTCATTAGTTACTACTACTATGGAAGTTTTTGGTGAACATGTTCATTTAGGTTTATTCATTGGTTAATGTAATTTTTTATTAGTGTAAAAATATTTTGATCTTTAGTCCTCCTTAACCTCTGCTCTCCGTGCTTGTTTGGATTTGCGTTTAATGTCTTGCCAATCTGCTCCATGGAGGGATCGAATCTAATCCCCACCTATCCTGTGACATGCCCATATTATGATAACATGCTCAGATATGTGATAAGCTTTTCTTGTATGTTTAACAACTAACAGATTTGAAAATATCAGTATTATAAAAAACAGATTTGAAAATACCTCCTAAACTGCCATATTCTTTAATTGTTGAGTTTCTCTTGTATGTTACAGGTTTGCAGATCAATCGGTGATGCTTACCTGAAAAAGCAAGAGTTCAACAAGGAACCTCTATATGCAAAATTTCGCCTCCGTGAACCTTTTAGCAAGCCTATACTAAGTTCAGAGCCATCAATCAGTGTGCAACCACTACAACCACATGATCAGTTTCTCATATTTGCATCTGATGGACTTTGGGAGCACTTAACCAACCAAGAGGCTGTTGATATTGTTCAAAGTAGCCCTCGCAATGTAAGTTACTCTTTGCATGTGTGTATTAAGCTAACATGATAACATACAATACTTGACATTCTACTGCTATCTTGTGCAACCTCATGGGTCTGCTATTTCAGATTAGTTCTTCTGTTCATGAATAAAAAAAATATAAACCTGTCTTCAAATTATTGTATTCATATTCCAACAAACTCAAGAATTAACTTGCTACTACCTTGTGTTGTTGGGACATGGACTACGTGCTCAAGATACATGGGGAATTTGCCAAGTGCAGAATTGGCTTACACTAGTATGACTTGCATCCTTGAAGAATAATGAGGAAATAACTTGCAGATATCATTGATTGGTTTACAATAGTAAAAAGGAACATGGTTCTTGGGCACTTAGCATTTGTTTAGAAATGTGTATAAACAAAACATAGGGATTGCATTACTGGCAAAATAATGATCGACTACCTTTGCATGCAAGGTAGAAAATAGAAACAGTGGTTTGAAGTTCTGGTTCCTATCCTGGAAGCATAGCATCATTTTTTCCCTTCACCTTGATTACCCAATGGAAAATGTATGTGTGCTGAAATCTTCGTAGAAAGGCTCTGCAAATCCTGATGCAGCAAATTCTGTTTTTCCTTAACTCCTTAGTGAATAAATCCAACTTATGAGAGGTTCTTTAGGAAGGTTTTTGTAAGAAAGTTTGAGTGCATTACGGTTGTTCTTAGCTAACAGAAGATATAATTGCAGCACCTGATGATTCATTTGATCTTTCATCTTTCAGGGCTGCGCTAGGAAGCTGATAAGAGCGGCACTGCAAGAAGCAGCCAAGAAAAGAGAGATGAGGTACTCGGACCTCAAGAAGATCGAGCGGGGTGTCCGCCGCCACTTCCACGATGACATAACAGTCATAGTAGTGTTCCTTGACTCGAGCCTCGTAAGTAGGGCGAGCACTCACCGAGGTCCCGCTCTTTCCCTGCGAGGTGGCGGCGCCAGCATGCGCAGCAACACGCTCACACCAACGTGACTAGAGGAGTGCCTGCCTCACCGAGACGACACGCCTGACTGAAGGAGGTTATTTTTCCTTGTGTCTAATGTGTTATATAATGATGTGTCGGCCAAGACCACCCCACCCATCCACTCAACGCTGTAAAGAAATAGGAGAGGCAGAGAAGCTCCTCTCCCGTTCCGGTGTCCTTTAATCCCATCACAGTAATGTACGTGTCAAGGTTGGCTCGAGTCAATAGGTTGGTTCTCTGTTGTCTAAATTGATGATGCTCCGCGGTCACCTGGAAAGGCAAGCATGTGTCCGTTCCGATTGCTGGAATTAACCCTAGTGCATATATATATTATGTATATGGAATAATAATAAGCAGCCAAAAGGAGGAGTAACTTATTTAACTGATGGTGTCAAGTGTATGTATAATGTTTTGACTCGGTACTGCATCTAAAGCTGTTGTTTTATTGACCACTGGCGAAGTGGAATTGCTGTTCCTGGTAAATGCTGTTTGGACTGGTACATCTGAAGGTTACTTACTGCTAGTGTGCGCGCGCGCTTCTGCTAGTAAAGTAAAACTGAAACTGGATCCTATTGGTTACTTACTGCAAGTACACAGTTTATTTGGTTCACATGTATATATCTTTATGTAGGCAAAGGATGCAATCATATATCTGTATGCATGTGATATGTGAGCTTGAACAAAGAACTTGCGAAACTGAAAGCTGGATCTCATTGGTGGCGTGCATAGTGTATTGATCTTTTAACAGCGTGTTTGGCCCATTCAGGCATCGCGTTGTACATGTACATAGTGCGGCAGCGTCACCTAATACTGAGATGATGAAATAGCCGGTTCGCTCCAACCAACGATGGCGCGGCAAAGCCCGCTCTCCCTGACGCCTCCCCTCGCCTGGCTCCCGGCGTCCACCCACATCGATCCAATCGCTCATAGGAAGCGAGGAGAGGTATACACGGGAGAGGATCAAGGAAGCGGGAAGAGGACCAAGCGGGAGAGTATCAAGCGGGGGTGTTTGGGAGACAGGGGCTAAACTTTAGTCCTATCATATCGGATGTTGGGATGCTAATTAGGACGACTAAATATGAGCTAATTACAAAACTAATAGCAGAACTCCTAGGCTAAATCGCGAGACGAATCTATTAAGCTTAATTAATCCATCATTAGCGAATGGTTACTGTAGCACCACATTGTCAAATCATGGACTAATTAGGCTTAATAGATTCGTCTCGCGATTTAATCTAGGGGTTGTGCAATTAGTTTTGTAATTAACCCATGTTTAATACTCCTAATTAGTATCAAACATCCGATGTGATAGGGACTAAATTTTAACCCCCGCGTGCCAATACACCGGAGTGGGTCGGAGTAGCCCAGCCCTTTTAATAGTACTGAATTACTGATCAATTCATTGCCCGCTGCTTGTGGATGGATAAGCAAATTAATCATGTCACGTTTGCACCTGTTTATGTGCAATAAAATGCATGGTCTCTGCAACTGCAGACAGACATCATGTACCCACGGTCTCCAAGATACTAGCGATCGATATCTTTTATTTCCATCCTATTTTGCTATTAATTACTTGCTTTAATTCTGCACAAGATCATCTGCTATTGTTGGTGCTGCCCACCATATGACGATAGCTTTAATTCTGGAATGGTCAGAATTACTAATGTTTAAATAAATGTAACATTCACCTGCTTCCGACTTGGGGTGCTCCATTTACTAACCACAATAAGGTGCTACATGATGTAATATTCATGCCTCCACTTTTTTGTCCCATACAGATTTGAGTTTGAGGATGCTAACTGCTTAGGTTCCAGTACCACGTCAATCTCAGGAACCAACCCCTGTTCAGAAAAAAGGGGTTGGAACCAATATAGTCTTACTGAAAAATTCTCAATGCAATTTGAAATTACTGGGTACTAAATGTTAGCCTTCAAGCAACATCGTAGCAACAATTTCACTGTACAAAAAGTTCTGATTTTGCAGCAAAAGAATCAGCAGTACTAGGGAATTGTTGCTAAACACTTGGTGAACCTATTTATAAGCCTGTGGGACGAACTGTGAATTGCATTTGCTTATAAGCAAAGGAGAGTACAACTCTGCTGTGCTAAAATCTAGGCTACACCATTTTGACAACATCAGTATGAATTGAGTAGTCCATTACGGCCAGTATTGTTTGTTGTTGCTATAGGACTAACAGTTAGTTCTTTTTGGATGTTTTGCTGGCATGCCGCTTGTATCAAGTCCAGGATTGGTAAAGCAACTTTCCCCTGACCTTTCTTGACGCCTTTTTTCATTACCAGGGTGGAAGAAGGATCAACAAGATGATATTGTGTCGCTGTTTGGTGATAAGGTGAAATTGCTACAAAGGGCTCTTGCTGTAGATGAGATTGCCAATGTGCAGTCCTTGCCAAAGCAATTCACTGGTGAACAAGAAGGAAAATATATTTTCAAGGGGTAAGCTTTCTTGCTTCCATATCACTATCGTTTGCTTGCAAAAGGCAAGTTGAAGCTCAGAACACATACATACATTCACTACCATTCACCTCACATTTCTTTTCCTGTTCATCTTTGAATTCGCAAAACTTAACCCTGACGAGTGACAAAGCTGAAACGACGAGACGAGATTTCAAGAAGACAATAAGCACGGCAAGATGATAAGCATGTCCAAGTGCCATGATGTGACTACAAGTCGGTAATATATTACACCAGATCACAGTCCAGAGACGATGGATCGAAGCACAAGCCGACCGGTCGTCCAAGGGTTTTCAGAAGCAGAAGCAGCAGCAGTAGTATATTACATGATCAGGAGAGAACGAACGAGCGAGGAAGATATTATAGATCAAAAAAGATGCAAAAAGAAAAGTAGAAGAAGAACACGTACAAGCAGCAGCAGCAAAAAAAAGAAAAAGAAGCAAAAAATCTATAAATTAAGGGTTCTATAGATGTCAGTCTCTTCCTCCTCCTCCAGCTCCTCTCCTCATCCTAGGAAGCAGTGTGGCACAGGGCACATCGATCAACTCGCAGCGAGCAAGCAAGCATGCATCCATGGCGTCGGGGGGCGTCTAGAGCTTCCTCCTGCAGAGCGGGCAGGACCCGTGCTTGATCAGCCAGCCGTCGATGCACGGCACGTGGAACACGTGCCAGCAGTCTGGCAAGCTCCGCACCTTCTCCCCGACCTGGAAATCCTGCACGAATGAATGGCAACATCCAAGACGGATGGAAGAAATTTTCAGCACACTTGCATATCAAATCCATGCAGCATTCTTTTGTCTGAATGTGATCGATCTTAAGGCAATGAGGAATGAGCTAGAGCAGAGATGTTCAGAGTTTCTCCGGACCTGGAGGCAGACCGAGCAGCCGGAGAGGTCGCCGACGCCGTCGCGCTTGTACTCCTCGGTGATCCAGGACTCGGGGAGCTTGTCGATGGAGGCCCGCGGCATGCCGTTGGTGGCCTCCACCTCGAACAGGTCCGGCGGCTCCCTGAACGGCGACGAGTCCACCGCGTTCATCTGCAATGCCAGCCACTGTCAGGGATGGAACACGAAGCATTGCACAATCGCATTGATTCAGAGAAGCACATGATCTATGGACCAACAGACCTGGCTCCGGACCACTCGCTGCACCGCCGGGTCGACCTTCTCGCGGACGAGCCTGCCGGTCAGGAGGCTGTAGATCACGTTCAGCTGCATCGCGCATTTGCACGTGTTAGGCTCGTCAGAGAAAATTAAGGCAGGATACCAATTCAATGGCACAAGAGATGTTCAGTTCAGAGATGCTGCATCAAGACCACGTTCATGCAATAATATATAGAGTGCCCTTTTCATGAGCTACTGCAAATCACATAAGGCTATTGCCATGATCAAGATGAGTATAGATCATGTGTTGTGTAGGCTACAAATATCCTACTAGCTGGTAAGGTAGGAAAAACTCAGTCTGACTGTGAGTAGCAAGCCAGCAACACAGTAGTAATTCCACAAGAATTGTGCAGGCAGGAATTGTTCAGAAAGAAAAAAAAAATCCAGCTGGATCTTGAGCTGCAGTCTTGAAGACGTCATTAGCCACCTAAAGAAACACCGGCAATACAATCCATGCATATAAACTAACAACAAATCAGCAACGCATGCCGACATGCACACAGGAACAAGCAAGCGCACGCAAGCAAGCAGGTATGCAGTTACGAGTTGCTGTCCTACTCCCAGCTACTACATGCTTCTTGTGCTTGGCTAGCTACCTGCTTGCTAGTGCCTTCAGATCAGACTGTCGTCAACTAACTAATCATCCATCCATACTATCCATCCTGAGTGATTAGCAAGTGATGAGTGCTTACCACATAGAGGATGCTCCAGATCCCGGAGCGGCGGGCCTGCCAGAGGCGGATGGAGGAGTCGACGACCTCGATGGAGACGAGGGCGCCGGTGATGGCGCCGATGCCGGTGCCGCGGAACAGCCCGCTCTCGGTGGCCAGCCCGATGAGGCCGCCGGTCACCGCGCCCAGGAACAGACCAGCTGCATGCACGCATCGAATGAGTTAGATTACTTACTTCTTCAGTGCTTTCAGATGAATCAATTCGCAGCGTCAACGTGCAGGCATAGACTTGTGCAGCAAAAAAAAAAGTAGATAAAAGATTGTATCCTAGAATCACTGCGCCAAATTAAGCTGAAACCAAAGCCATCGATCCTTATGCTGTAACAATGTAACCTAAAAATCTGCTAGTTTCAGTGGTGGGGAAGAAGTAATAGTTTGTTGTTTCAGGGATCAGAGATTCTATGCGCAGTGGTGCGAGGAAAAGGACGGTGGTTTACAAGTTTGGGCAATTTTTAACAAATCCTAGTATGATCTAGTTTTGAAACCGAGTTAATAATATCATGAAGAAGAGATTTGGGTGAAATCGGCCACCGAATTTGGCTGGCAAGATATATCAGAGGAGGGCCGGCGTGAAATCGAGCAGAATTTGTTCAGGAAGGAGTAATTAACGGAGTGAAGAGGAGGGGAAGGGAAGAGAGGAGGAGCAAGTTGCAAGTAGTAGGAAGGAAAGCGCGTGGGAGGGGGGCCGTACCGATGGCAAAGATGAAGGTGATGACGCCGCGGCAGACCCTGCGCATCATCCTCCTGCCCCTGGTGGCGCCCCTCCCGCGGGCGGCGCTCCCGCCGCCGCTGCCGGTCCTGGCGAGCGACGACAGCGACACGTTGCTGGAGCTCCGCTGCGGCTGGTGCTGCAGGAACGCGGCCGACGAATCCATGCCTGCTTGCGCCTGGAGAGAGAGCACGCGGCAGCTCAAACCTCCAGCCGGCCCTGAATCCTTGCGATCGCGGGTGCGGCGGTGCGGTTGGGGAGGCCGGTGACGAGGAGCGAATTAATTGGCGGCGACGCAGGGGGTGGTGAGAGGAGAAGCGGTAGCAATGCTGCAATGCAAAGGGGATGGATGGGCTGGACTAGTAGGTAGAGGAGAGGGTGGAGGAGTAGAGGAGGGGGGTGGTGGCTTTTATGGCGCCAACCAACCCGTCGCCGCTGCATTTATGCCGCGACGAGACGGGACGCGAGAGCGGCAGCCAAGCCAACGCTGCCTGCGTTGCGCTCCCCTGATCTGATCCCTTCCCTTCCGATGTCCTCCTCCTGGGCTCCCGGCCGTCGCCTACCTCTCGTCTGATCTGATTGATCTCCGCCGATCGCCGGCCGGCTACTGCAGCAGCTGACACAGCTGCTGTGCTGTGCGGCGAAGCAGACTCTCGCTCGCTCATGCTACGTACGGTCTGGTCCGGTCCGGTCGGTGGACCTCAGGCCTCAGCTCGCCTGCCGCGTGCGTCGCCGCCGTGTAGGCCGTAGCGCGGCGGCGGGGCTCTGCCGCCTGCTACGTAGAGTACGTGCGCGCGGCGAGGGAGATATTTTTGGCCGGGCGCGTGCACATGCATGCGTGTGCCGTGCAGCGTGCGCGGGGCCCACCCGCAGTTACCTCTTCGTCTTGCCAGCTAGGCAGGCTGTTCCTCACCGGGGGCCCCACCTCAGCTGCATTTGCATACGAGATACGGTAATCCAATCTGAATCCGTCAATTGCGCTCTGCTGCTGCTACACATCCGCGTGCGAGATGATGATGATGCACCAATTTATGGCGCCAACCAGCCTGAGTTTCCTGACTTCCCACCTTTGGACAAATTTGAATTCGACGACTGTTCAGCTGGACGAATCGCGAATTGTCGAGGCCGGTTGTTTTCCTTAATTAAAAAAAAAATCAGCTGGACGAAGCTGCCACTGATGGATGGATACACAAAAACAGATGATAGGCTATTCTTTCGAGAGAGAAAAAATGATCAACCTAGTGTATCCGCGTGTGAGAAAGGCAGACGGGAATCTCATACACGTTACTATGTTCGACAAGAAGAACAACAATAACTACCCGGCGTAACCTTTACATATGAACAAAGCCAAACTCAATTTTCAGCATGTTAACCTTAACGAACCGAGCTGAACTAGCTCGATATCAAACAAGCTATAATGAACCAAAACCGGCTCATCATCCACCCTTACGTAATAACTCGAGCCAAAATAGTCGAGTGGAACCACAAAATTGCGCATTTTTCTAAATTTATCTGAGGATTTCACCAGCGCTATCTTTTCAACGGTAGGAGACATGCTCGTTGATAGTAAGACGCTAGCAATGACTTCATCAATCTAGAGTATTTATTATCGACTCAGTCTTTCGAATGTGCTCGTAAAAGTAGAGTTGTGTGCAAATGTTCGCAGGGACGAATGTATGTACACTGCGTCTGTAACGTGTGATTCGAAAAAAAAAATGACGTAAGTTGGCTCGAAAAAGGGAAAGGGCGGGTCCGGGTCAAAGATGGATCCATGGATGGGTACCCGTAACTGAAAGTTAGCACGGCGCCAATTGAATTTCAATTTTCGTTACCAAGAGGCTAATCCCAATCAATTTTCTGAAAGTTAGCCGTGACGCCTCTACGATTTCACGCCGATCGACGAACTCCGTATCGCCAGCCTGCTTCGAAAACGACGTGGCCAAGATTCCAAATAAATTCAGGTATTCGGCGGCGAATTATTACAAACACCAAAAAGAAAAGAAAAAGAAAAAGAGAGAAGAAATGCAGTACGTATTTGGTTGAGGATGTGTCGCTGTCGTCGCCCTAGCCCCTAGCTAGCTGTGACCAGGGATTAGCCAGTTAATCGGCGAGAACGATGCCTCATCGCCAACTGCTGCGATCAGTAACCAATGGATGACCCAGAGGGAACACGTGTAATCGTGTACGCAAAAAGGGGCACGTACGGGCATCTGCACATTGCGGATAGGTACCTGTGGGCCAGTGAGGTGATGACTTGTACGTCCAAGGTCCTCTTTGAAAGAACAACTTGTGTTAAATCAACTAAGACCAAAATAGGAAAACAGCGTTGCAGACGCGACAGAGCGAGTAACACCAAGGGCTTAAACGCAAACAACCACGCGTCCTGCGTCGTAGTATTTCATGGACCGGAATTTTACAAGAGGAAGGTGATGAAAATAGGAATAAGGGTGCACACGTACGGATGTTAGCTTGCGAGCAATCCGTACGTGTGCATCAAGATGTCATGAACAAATCCTATAATAACCAAAATGTATGACTTTGCCTAATAATGTAATCAATATATTTTAACTTTTATAATACATTAGATATCTTATGTTTATAACCACAAATAATATAATAAGATAAACGAATAGTTAAAATGTAAGTTGGAAGATCTTATTCTAGCTCATTTTTTTCTCTGGCTTCTTCACGTAAAACAGTTCCGGCTCCTCTCTAATGCTCCAGGCGTGGAGTTATTTTTGACCAAACTGTTTGACAGAGCTTCAGCTGGAGCCGCATGAGAAGCGAGAGGTGTAGCCCTGGGCCCTAATACTGCTCCACATTGATAGAAATGATAAATTAATTTATATATCCTGGGTTTCTGGATGGAAAGAAAATAAAATAGAAAGAGCAGATGGTATTGGAAACTGTCTGAGCAGTGTGCACGAGTCGTGGAGGTCCAGGAGACACGAGTACGTGAAGTCCATGCAAAATGCACACCTGCAGAGCGCTGGATCTACCACACCCCACAGGCCACAGGGTCGTGGTGTGTGGGCCTTTCAAGATTTTCTTTCGCATGGCTGGCTCGTCAGTCGTCAGAGCTACCATGCCATGCATTATTATTCCGGTTAATTCATTCACTGCTCCAGCGTCAATGGCCATGCACGGATGCACCTAACAAGTCAGTACTCCCAAGATCACACAGTACACATGCAATGCATGCACATGCCGTCTACTATTCACCATGCTTTGCTTATCTCTAGTTATAAGAAAACTCTAGAAACATCTGGCAGCTAGTAGAAGCCAGAGCCCAATAACAAGTTGTCTCATTAGCACGCAAAGTCCTCAAATCATAGATCATTTTAATTATTATAGATACGTATATTTTAGTATGTATTTTGAAAAATAAGTGTATATCTAGATGCGTAGCAGAAGTTATGAATTTAGAAATACCAAAACGATCTATAATTTAGGATGGAAGGAGTACATGGTATGAGATCATAATAGTTAGAGAGAGGACCACGCCTACCTCGATCTCACTTGTTTGTCCTTACAATAGGGGAGGCAAAAGGGAAAAAAAAACCGAAAGATTTCTACTCCTCCTGAAAATATCTCCATAGCCAATTACTCTCCGCTGGCGGGGAAGCTCATATAATAATTACATGGCTAGCATTGCAGTTCAAACTCACTTATTGTAAATGTATTTAGGGTAGTACAAAACAAACTTACATATGCAAATTATATCGCCCTTTTTATCTTTTTAGGCTCTTTAACAATGGCAGTGGTAAGTAATTTATCAATATGTATACGTGCACTTTGTTTTTTTCCCCTCTAATGAATGTATTAATTTCTATACATGGGTTTAATTTGCTGGACAATTACTAAAGATAATATAATAGATGTTCGCAACGAATACTAACTCCAGTGTCAAATATCTAAGTTAATTTCAGCTTCGCGATAATTAAGAAAAACATTGTAGATTGATAGTACTCCCGGGACACCCAAAGCAACTCTATACGTTCTCTATTTTTAAGAATTTTTTGTGGCATTCAAAAAGAAATGTAATGAAGTCACCTAACACATGTCTGTCCTTTGATAAGCCTACCTGACTTTATGAATAAATGCTTCTCTTTTGTTGGATCAATGAGAAGCTTGACTACAACAGCCCATCCACCCGTGAGCCGAAATAAAGAACTCGAGTGTACGAGTGATGCGTGAGCAGGTCACGTAGACGTAGGAAAGAAAATCACATGCTATCTGCTCGTGCAAAAGATAGAAACAAGAAATATCACGTGCGATCTTTTTTTCACCTGGAGACCATCTTTAAAATAAAAAAAAGCAGATGATTTTTTTAGAAGAATATCTCCATCTCAAAAATTATTATAACGTTTGTTAACGAATTAAGTTGCTCAATTGACTCCCAAGGATTAATTTTTTTTTTACCGTTTTCTCGTGGGACACAGTAGGAAAGAAGGCAAAAAAAAAACACAGAAACGGAGAGGTCAAAATGGGGGAGGGAGGAGAAGATCTTTTGTTTGGGCGACATGTTCACTGTTGTCTGTGGGAAAAGGAAGAAAAAAGCGCGGGCCAGGCCACAGTGCCAAATCCAAAATTTTCCAAGTACAAACTGCGGCAGCGAGTTAATGGTGATGGGCCGCGGTCGTGACGCCGGAGGGCCCACCGCATTCAATCGGGCCTTTCAAGATTGGCTGCCCCCCGGCGAGGGAGATGGGGACGACCGATCCCTCCCTACCATCGCAACCGAATTGAATGCCTCCCCGTGATCGATCATGAGATCGGCTGTCTGCCCTGCAAACTTTCAATTCCTAGCCCGATGATCGCCGTGGAAATCGGAGTCAGGCCTCGTGTTTTGATCGCTTCCACGATGCTTGCGTTTCAACAGTTTTGGTCGGCATTTTGATGAGATGCTAAAACTACGTTTAAAAATAAGCCAAATCCAGCACGAAATTGAGCAAATGCCCTCCCCCAACTTTTGCGAAAGAAACGGGTGCTGCTTGGAGCCATCATCCACCAACACGAGATTACACGTGTTGGGGCCTTGGGGGTGGCGGAAGGACGTGGCGAGTGACGTGGCGGATCTGGAAATTCTGATGATCTTTTTTTTTTTTGACAATTAATTGTGATGATCTTCATCTGCAGTTAACAATGTTTTTTTTTTAAGGGATGCGCATCAATATTGGTATGCCATGCTCGCTTTTCCATGTAACTTCGGCCCATCTGCGATCATTGTCAGCCCAATTATAGGCCCAGCTACCCAAACGTTATCCCTTCTTTCTCCAGTGCTCACCGATTCACCTCTCCACGCCAGCCCAATGGCAGCTGCGACGGCGCCGCCGCCGGCGGCAGCGATCGCCGCCACCTTCTCGGCGCTCCTACGCCGCCGTACCGTCCGTCCTTGCTACGCGAGATGCGTCTCCTCCAACGCGAGAGCCGAGGCGGCGGAGCCAGAGAGGCGGAGTGGAGGCCTCACTGGGACGCGCCTGGAGGAGGCCGTTCCCGCGGGGGAGGGGCGCTCGCGGGTCGACGCCTGGATATCGGCGCGGTTGGGCGGCGGGGGCGTCAGCCGTGCCCGCGTGCAGGCCAGTATCCGCGCGGGACTCGTCGCCGTCAATGGCCGCCCGGTCTCCAAGGTGTCATGGTTCTCCTCTCTCTGACCTTGCTAAATTCCTGCAAAGTTTGATCGTTGTGTTAGTACAACAATGAGATAATACTGCTAATTAAACAGTGGATGTGTAGCTTAAAGTAGAATTTCTTTCTCTTTTGTGTGGACGAAAAGTATATAACTTCTTATTTTGAGAGAAGATTGGCATGCTGAAAAATTCAAAAGTCATATGAGTTCGTGCAGCACCAGCTGTATTAGCTTACACTTGTTAGTTTGTTATATGGGTCTTTGTTTGTCTATCTCTATCGTACTTTAGTGTTTTAGCTGTGCCTTACGTTGTTGTGCTTCTCTTTGTGCATAGTAGGTTTCGCATATGGTGAAGGGAGGGGATCTGGTCAGTTGCACAGTGTCCGAGCTACAGCCGCTGAGGGCAGAGGCGGAGGATATCCCGCTAGACATTGTTTATGAAGATGACCATGTTCTTGTTGTGAACAAACCAGCTCATATGGTTGTTCACCCAGCGCCTGGAAATGCAAATGGCACCTTGGTCAATGCTATACTTCACCACTGCAGGATTTCTACATTTACATGTTTGGCGCGCAATTCAACTGGCGATGAATGCCCGGATTCTTCAGATGACGATGTTGATGTATTTGATGTCGATCAATTTACTACTGAAGACGTTAGTTCGGAAGTGCGGAATGCTCTTGTGCGCCCTGGTATTGTGCACAGACTTGATAAGGGGACAAGTGGACTTCTTGTTGTTGCCAAGGTATTGAATCATCAATCCTGACAGCAAAATGAGGGAAAAAAATAACCTGGCACTTCAAAAAGTTTGACGAAATTTGCACATGCTCGTAATTGCTACATGTTACTATGTTAGATTATTGTTTTTCGTTATGGATATAGTCCAGACTTATACTGAACTCTTCCCTTTTTTGGACAGGATGAGCATTCCCATGCTCAATTAGCTGAACAGTTCAAGCTGCACACAATTCGTAGAGTATACATCAGTCTTACTTGTGGGGTACCTCATCCAAATTCTGGCAGGATTGAAGCGTCTATCGCACGTGATCCTAACAATAGGATTCGTATGATTGCTATAGCTGGATCAGGCCAGAGATATGCACGGCATGCTGCTAGTAGGTGATTCATGCTTGTTACTTGTGCCCTTTTATTTTGGTTCCATATATGATGTTGCCTCCCCAATGTTATTTCACTTGGGTAAAAATAAATCCCACTCTGGTATAATGATACTTTTGTACCATAAAGCTATTTGCTTCTTAGGATATGCGCAATCACTGCAACCAGTCTGTTTCAACTTCTTAATGATGACCGCTATGCAGTTACTGCTAGCAGGCAACAATGATGGCCTGGAAGTGCCCAGATCAAAATAGTCAAAGGCTCTACTAGTTAGTTGAATCCAATCATGACAAATGAATTTACATTTGCGCTGGTTGGTTCTCATGGCTGTGTGAAAGTTAATAAAAACCTTCATCTGCACAAATCAATATGTTAAGCAAAAAACCACAAATATAAAGTATTTTTCCAGAACTTTCTACCTGTTTAAGGTTCATGGCTTCATATAATTTGGCTCACTTGGGAATGTCAAAAAATCCTACAGGTACAAAGTAAGAGAGGTCTTTGCTGGTGGTGGATTCGCACTAGTAGAATGGAGACTGGAGACAGGACGCACTCACCAGGTAATAATGTGTGGATATCATTTGGATGGGCAAATAACAGCTAGGGAATACTCTCTTAAACATGGGGGTTTCACTTATTTTCATTGCTGATCTTGCACCTGCTGATTATCAGATCCGTGCGCATGCGAAGTATCTAGGGATCCCACTTCTTGGTGATGAAACATATGGAGGTACCAAAAGCATGGCACTGTCTCTTTTGAGACCAAGAACTCCTTCAAAATATCATAGTGGGCTTTCGGGTCTGATATCTAAAGTAGACAGGCCATGTCTTCATGCTGCATTGCTTGGGTAGGTATTCTACAATATGTTTCTTGTCTTTTGCACAGTTTCGAATGTGATTGTTGTTGTTTCCCCAGATTCAAGCATCCGCACTCAGGAAAGATCCTTGAATTCTCATGCCCCCCGCCAGATGATTTTACTGAGGTACTTGATGAATTGCGACGTGTTACATCAGCTGATGGACAAAATGGTGATGATGTTGTCCAATAACAATTTTGTGCCAAGGCAAAGTGAGCCAGGCAGTGATGTTTAGCGTATAGTGTGTCTGGTCCAAGGTCTGTCTTCAGGGCTATGTGGGCAGTGAGGCTGTCAATGGAAAGTAATTGATACGAACAACATCGTTGACAAAGCTACGCAGCAAGTTGCAACAATAATCTGGTCATAAGCAGTGCAAGTGCAGACACAAAAGACGACATACAACAGCATTTTCTATCTTCAGCAGCGCAAGTGTGCGATTGCAGATAGACTACAAGAAGCACGCACGGTAAATCTGATCAAATCAGGATGGTCACATCTGCTTCATAGATTTCAAGTCTCAACAGACTCATCAGAGACAGACATTCACATCATTTGGAGCATTCTGCTTGCAGCAGGTCTTGCATTCACCCTAGGAATAGGATTAAGTTTCATGGACAGTCTATATGCAGTTTGGTTTGCTGGTCTTATCTTGAGTTGTACTTTTACACATCATACAGCAGTTCCCCAAACATAAGTGCATACATGAAGGGGTGGGGGTATAGAGACTAGGCATAGAAGCAAAGTGGCAAGGCCAGCACAATGAGTTTGGATGGGACTAGGAGGTGTCATGAAATTTAGGTGGACGCGATGAGAGTGATTGCAATCCACCCCAAAACACGATCGATCTGTTGGCGATCCTGTTGTCCCAAGCAAGATGATCGAGTCATCTACCGCGCTGGGGTGTGTGCGGGCGACAGGGAGGGAGGCGGCTGCAGCGTCCGTGGGCGGCCGTGCTGACCGCATCGCCCGGCGGTGAGCAGACTCTTGGGATTGGGCGGCAATGGGAATAGCTTCCTGCAGCGAAGGAGACAATGTCGTGTCAAGTTTTGGTAAGGTCGCGCTGGGATCCAGACTCTGCTTGTGCATCTGCGATCAAGGTCGATGTCGGTCGTCCCAGGCCGTCGCGTGTCGAGCAAATCATAGCTTGTTATTATTCATCCATTTATTTGCTCTCGATCAATGAAAAAGGTTGCAGCACCACTGTTTTCGCGTTGCGTTTGATGAATTCGTGGCCAAATTTAACTTGAGATGATGATGCCAAATGACGACGACGACACACAGAGCGTTGCAGGTGATGAGGTTACTTCTAAAATGGGCAATAAATCGGTTGATGTCGCAGCTTAATCTGCTAGATGAAGTATCGGTCGATGAGCGTATCTTGGGTTGTTGCAGTGCGTGATGCAACTGTTACTCACGTTAACGCAACGCTTAGGATGGGTGTACATGGAACAGCATGCATGCAGGATAGTAAGCAGCTTCGATTGCATAGAGTCCGTACGCATGGACACGACTCTACCCCCTGGTTTGTTGCGTGTTTTGATCGGTGTACCATGTGACAGGCAGGGACGGCAGTGTACCATATTACTTGCAGGCAGTTTGTGATTTTGTTCTTTTCCAGCACAATGATGAGGCCTTACAAATACAACGCCGTAGCGGCCTTATAGTGATGCATGGTTGAATGGATCCAAAGAATATGGGGGCTGCACTACTGATATATGCATCATGATCGAATTGATCGATTTAATAAGTAGATACTCCCTCCGTTCCTTTTTATAATAAGTAGATACTCCCTCCGTTCCTTTTTATCCGTCGTCCACAGAGGACGCTTCCCAAGCGACACATGTTAAGGGGCAGAGGCATCACTCGTGACTATGGAAATCAAGAATGTGCTTGGATGGGCTTGGGATTAGGAGTCGTCGGAAATTCTAGTTGGATGGACGAAGCAGCTATGATTACCAAGCGCCATCCAACTAGCACCGTTCGGCCTCCCTGTGCTGTTCGTCGCGTGGAAGATGATGAGAGCTCCGTCGCCACACAAGGGACGAGTGAGATCACTGGATCCAGCACTTTGCTGTGCTGATGTCAAGAACACAAATGTGGAATGGGCGAATCCAGTACTTTGCAGTGTTGAATGCTGATTAGCTTTCCGTTTTCTTTTTGAGCAGTTCAGCAAACTCATCGCCTTATATATATACTGCTGATCATTCATTGCCAGCTTTTGAGTTTCTTTGTTTTCCTTGAGAAAGTTTAGCTGTTTCAGTGAGTATTCTTGGCTAGTCAATTTTCGTGACATGAATCAGAAAACAAGTTTCAGTTTCTAGCAAGAAATAAGAGAGGTATGGATTAGCTTACTGTTTCAGTTCATATGAGCTTCATCAAGCTGTTGTAAATGCAACCATACATTTGGCGGTTACAATCAGGCATGGGCTGGAGTCTGGGCAGGGGGAAAAAAAGTAAATTTTAGTACCTAGTACCTAGGACTAGGAGCTATTCTTACAAGCCCAAAGTAAAGTTTTCATTACGTCCATTGCAAATTTCAATTGTCCCTCTGTATGCTGTCCTCTGCTGTATCACCATTGCTGTGGGTGGCGTTTGTTTCAGTTCCTCCATTATTTTCGAATCGATTCCGATTCTAGTTCCATGATCAGAAACCTCGTGATCAGAAATCTCATCACCTATATGGAACATCAGAAATCTCATCACCTATATGGAACATTACATTTTCTTTAGAAGTATATGTAGTTGATTAGGAGGTCTCGGGAACCTGCCGCGGTTTTGTTTTGGAAATGCTCAATGAAGCAAGCATACTGCTGTTCTGAAAAGTGCAGGTAGGCTACAACTGACGAATCTTCCAGAATATAATCGGGATAATTTGCCGCGGCGCATCGATGTATGGACATATACTCCACATGGATAGCGAAAACATCTCAAAGTTGTTCAATTCCTTGTTGCCACGCATCAAGCAAATGAACAAATGGAACGAAAATAATTGACATTAGCAACATTATTGGCAAAGCTGCAGCATGTATCTAACTCCCAGTTGGATGTGCCTCACAATAGTTTTTTTTTTACGAACCAGACAGGGAACTGCCGAAAAAGAAAAATAAACCTTGACTAGACAAACAACAGAAAACAACACCGGTCGGTTGGATTGGAACATCAACCTACATCATACTACGCCAACGCACAACTCAAACTCAACTCAACCACACAACATCGGCCGGTTGGATTGAGACACCAACCGAATCTCTCTCAACTCTGCCCGATCGGATTGGGACATCGACACGAGCCACGACGAAAAACTCCACTCGATCGGATTGGGACATCATCCCGAGCCTCCACGAACTCTGCCCGGTCGGATTGGGACGTCGACGGGAGCCACCACACAACCAACGCCACATACTGAATCCTCTTTTGTTTTTAAGGAAAGAGAAGGAAAGGAAAAGAAAGAAAGCACCCGCTTGGAAGCAACCATCGCCGAAGCAAGTCACCTTGCCGGAATTGCCTGACATCGCGTTGAAGAAGGTCATGACGTTGAAGATGTCGCCGATGGCAGTCCAAACTGGTTTGAGTTTTCACCCGCCTCATCTGACAGCCTGGTCAAATTGGGACGTCGACAGGAGCCACCACACAACTAACGCCACGTACTGGATCCTCATTTTTTTAAGGAAGAGAAAGAAAGAAAAAGAAAGAAAGCTCCCGACTTGGAAGCAACCATCGCTGAAGCAAGCCACCTTGTCGGAATTGCCTGACATCGCGTTCAAGAAGGTCATGACGCTGAAGACGTCGTCGATGGCAGCCCAAACTGGTTTGGGTTTTCACCCGCCTCATCCGACAGGGAAGACCGACATCCTGGTCGTTTAGCCCTGGCCCTAGACAGGAGCCAAGGTCTGCGCTAGAGATACCTGACGTCGCCTTCAGGAAAGACATGACGCCAATGGCACCATCGACGCCGTCCCAAAGACAGATGGGTTTTCACTTGCATCATCACCGTAGTGCAAAGAGACAGCCGGCGCCACCAGCCCCACCACCATAGTACTGTTGGTGAGCCTCCGCACAGCCGCAGCCAACAACACCACCACAGCGACGCTGGCATACGCCCGAGCAAACCGTTGTCGGCCACGCCACCGTGGTGCCGCTGACTCATCACTGCACAGCACCTTGGAGCCCACCCGCCGCGCTAGATAGAACAGACGTCGGCACCTAGGAGCCCGTCCGTCGCAGGGGCAAGCCGCGACGCCATTGGAGCGACTAGCTGCCGCAGGGCCTGGTCGCAGCGCTAGCCGCATCGCCATGAAGCCGCTGGGTGATGCCGCGTGCGTGCCGGCCGCGAACACCGCCGCAGCCGAGGCACCTCGCACCGGTTGCCGTAGCCGAGCCACACCACCCGAGCTGCAGTCGCTGCCGTAGCCGAGCCAAGCGTGCACCCGACACACACGCCGCCGAAGTTGGGCCACGCCTTCGCCGCCACAAGAAGCAGCCGCCACCGTAAATCCCGACACGCCAAGGCCTCGGGGAAGCAGATCTAGTGGCCAAGGGTGCGGATCCGGCCAGACCCTCTGGGCGGATCCGGTTGCGGACGGCCAGCGGCAACCACCGCAGCCATGGACGCCGCCGCCATGGTCACCACCAAAGAGAGCGCGAGGGGGAGGAAAGGAGATGGGGAGGGTGGTGGAGGAGCGGGCTTCCGGCGGCCACTCGGGCGCCGGTGAGGAGGGGAGGCAGCGCTTGAAGGGGCGGCGGCGCCGGGCGTTGGCGTTCCGTCCGAGCCACCCCGAGGAGGAGCGACGTGGGGACAAAACTAGGTGCGGAAGGAATTCACAATAGTCTTCTGATTTTTCACCATAATCGTGATCAATAATCGTGATCCAAAATAAAGGGTTTTATGAAAAAATTATTTTCATACAACCTCTAATTTGGACCGTGATCGACAGTCGCGATCCAGGGAGTTTTATGTAAAACATTTTTCAAAGTGCCCTCCTGATTTAGATCCGATATTTTGCAAATAAGCCCAGCGCCATGAGATCTCTGCTCCTCCCCTCCTCCGACCACCCCGCCGGCGTCGACGACCGCCGCACCTCCCATTCGGCGCAATCGCAAGGCCCGTCCAACTGTTCAGCTTCCCTCCGCCAACCCTAGCACCAGCTTTTGGCTCTTCCCGTCCGGTGCAAAGGAGATTCGCCGGCTACGATGTACGGCTCCGTCGCCAACCCGCTCTCCCGGCGGAATGAAGATGGAATTGCGTCGAGCTGGTGCCAAGGCAATTGGAGATATGGGAAGCAGAAGCATGGAGTGCCCACGACAATTGCATCTGATATTAGGTGCCGCTGCCGTCGACGGTGCTCGTCTGCTCGAAGATGCTACCAGTCCGGCGAGAAGGTCGTCAGGCAGCAGCTCTGATGAAAAGAAGCAGTAGCAGCAGCATGTTCAAAAAAGAAGATGAAGAGGCAGAACAAGCTAGTCGAGAAGAAATATACGCTCCTTTTTATAGTGATCAGCTTGAATTTTTAACGGGGTGAAAACAAACGCTGCAAAAGAAAAAAAAGCTTTAGTTGGCAGGGCTTTCTAAAAACATCGAGTCTGCGTCTGGATGTCGGCACATTCCTGAGTCGAGACTATACAGACAGTCAGAAATCTGCTACTCCTATATCCTGTCTTAGAACTTTGAAGAGTTCACACCCTAAAAATGCAGATGTCATAGTTATGCTTGTGACTGAATTCACACTTCAAAGTTGAGAATAGTAGGGAGCTTTTAGTGACACAACATTCTTGTGCTTCAGTTGTGGCACATCTATGCAGCACACGGACAAAGGAGAAGGTGGTACTGTCGCCATTGTCCAGAGCAAGAAAATATGAAAAGATAACAGAACGAGGCAGAACTGCTGTAGAATTGCATGACACGAGCACCAAGTTCTTACACCTGCAGGTTGTGCTGTGGCTCACAACTATCTAGTCTTAATGCGACTGACAAATATCTAGTCTTACAATTTTACACAAGCAAGATGTGCCAAACAGTGATCTGGTCTTTCTGTGTCAAAAGCATAGCTGAGGATACAGTAGCCGTGCCTAGCAATGAATCAGATGAATTCAGGATGGTCACTTCTGCTTCTTCGATTTCTTCGGTGGGTTCTTGACTAATGCTTCACCCTCGTCATCAGACACACCCTCAATTGACTCGTCAGGGACATCGTTTGGAGCATTGTGCTTGGTGATGTATTCCTTGAGAATCACCATGCTCTTCTCCTTCATCGTGGCCAGCTGCTCGGATAGGATACCGCACTCGGAGCTGATGGCAAACGATTCTGCTCCAAGAACCAGGTTAGCCTTCACTCTTGGACCAAGACTAGCCTGCGCAGCGTTTGCTTGGCCTTCCATCACTGCAGTTCTGCAGGCAAAAATTGGACAGCAAAGAGGTCAAAAAACAATGTTGGCTATGCCAATGAACCATTAATGACAGGAGTCGTCATATGAAGCAGGAACAAAGCATAAAAGTATCCTGCTGCATAAATTAGATGTCTTAACGAGTAAACAGGAACTATACACTAAGGTGAAATTAAATCATCAAGGCCAAATAGTAGTGCTTGGAGACTTCTCCAGGTTCTCTGCGTAGATGAAACTTAACAATTGTATATGCTCGCCTTATTGATAACTGAACACTGCTGATGCAGATAAATAAATTACTATCCTTTTTTTTAAGCAGCCAGCAGCATTACACTGCTCAGCATTTATTGATAGAGAATGCAATCAAAATTGTACAAACGAGACAAAGAAATAAATAAACTACTACATCCACTGAATTGGTTAAAACGTGGCAGATATTTCATATTTGCAGCTACAGCTAAATCTCCTCACTATCCGTTTAAAACTGCACGGAATCATGAACCTCAGCACAATCCCAGCTATTAGTTTGATGCCATGTTCATCTAAAGCATGATTCCGAATTCCCATCACCGTCCACATGGCACCATCTAGCAGACGGAGGATGGATACTACTCTTACAAGGCAAATGAACCTTGCATCAAGAGCCAAGCACTGCACAGTGCACACAGGTAAAGCTTCGGTCGCCAAACTTTCCCTTGTAGCTAAAGACATCTATCCGAAATTTCACTACCATCTACCAAAAATCCAAGCAAAAACCGCACCATCCAATCGGTTACTCGTGCAGAATCTCAGCCTAATTTTTACTGCACGAAGGAGGACCACTGTTGGGAGCAGGAGTTACAAACCGTGGGCGCCGGGCGCCGGCAGTTGCAGGAGGGGGATCCACGGAGGGTCAAGCCACCGGAGCGCCCGCGACGGAGGCACGGGCCGAGCGGGCGCCAGCGGCCGGCGTCTCGGCGGGAGCCGGGAGTTACTGGCGGCCGGCGGTGGGGAGGAGGGTTTGGGGGAACGGGGAGGAGAGGAGCCAAGCAGACAGCTGCGGTGGAACGTGGAGGAGAGCAGGGTGGATGGGCCTTCCAATTATTTGGGCCGAGTGCTGTTAACAGGCCGACAATTACTGGATGGGCTATCTACTGTAGACGAATGGGCCTAATCCTTCCTTCACACAACAACCCTTTTCTTCTAGAGAATAACGATGGGCCGAAAAAGCTCGCTAAGGTAGGTATTCTCTGTTCTGTCTAGTTCAGTTTCTTTTTTCTTCCTTTTGCTGTTGTATAAAAATGGTTTCCAGAAGATTTGAAAAGAAGCCGAGTTGACAATGAGACGACCGCACTTGCTTATTTTACCCTCCCGCCATGATTCGGTCCTCCGCTTGCTTTGGAACATGTTCAGAGCACTGCACAAACGCACTCCTGAGACCTGATCAGTCTTAGCTAGCTCCCACAATGGATTCAGAGGCTGCCTTTTTTTTATTTCTTTGTTCTGAAAGAACATTCAGGAGCAGCCTAACAAAAGTGAAAGTGGTGACCAGCCACTGCCTGCTCAATCACTCGTCACTTCACTGAGTTTTAGCTGCATCTATTCTCTCTCAGCTCACTCATGGACTTTCCCCTGCTCTGTGCCTCTGGCAGCACTGCACTGCTAATCTGCTAATGCAACGGATGGACACCATTTTCCTGGGATTGTTAAGTAGGCTTTGAGGCCATTAGTGCGATTCGATTCTACCAGAACTGCACTTGTTTAGTGATTGACTTGTCCGGCTTACTGGCTGATCCAAGAGGCTTTATCAGCTGCAAACAAAGCTGCCTTTGCCCCTGCAGGCAGCAGCACATGGATAGGATAGGGGTAGCAACGCAATGAGCAGCAGGGAGATAGCCTTTCTCTCCATCGATCGATCGTGCGCACCATCGACACATGCGTTCATTAGATGCTACGGAAAGAACAGGAACTGGTTGTTAATTGGAGTACTGACAAATTAAAGGAGAGAGGTAATGGAGAACAGGAAGCAGTGGTAGAGGAATGTTCTCCAGAAAGAGAGAATTTTCTATTTGACACTCATAATTAAAAAATTTTCCTTCCTTATTGACCCTGACTTGAACTTTAGTTCCTCATTTGACACTCCCATTTATTTCGTCAATGAACTCGGGTGACCAGTAACCAAAACAACATCCAAATCACCTCTAAAATTCATGACATTTTTTGCAGTGATATAAAAAATATAAAGATACATATCATTTAAAATCTTTAAACTAAAATTCACCAAAATATATTACTTTTAAAGATTATGTGAATTTTTAGAGCATAAAAATACTTTATAAAAACACTAGAGTCATCAGTGTCGCAGGTTACTGATACACGCAGTAGCACACTTGTGTTCGGCTGCCAGGTCAGGTCAACCGGCGCAAAAGCGATGCCCCGGCCTTACCTGCTTTGCTTTGGCTTTACGCGACGACCAAGCAGAGAGGAGAGCAGTTGATGAGGCCGGCCACGCCTTCAGTTCAGGCCTTCAGGGCCAACGCAGCTAGGGCCATGGGCCATAGCAGGCTGCTGCCTCAGGTCAGGCAGGCCAGGCCAGGCCTAGAGATGGTGTAGGGCCAGCGGCAGTAGAGCCCTGCCGCCCGTAGCACACATGCATGCAACACCAACGCAACAAGCATTGCAGGCAGCCAGGCAGCAGTGCCCTCTGGCCTGCAGGAAGATCGGAAAAGAAAACTTTTTCAAACTTTCCTTCCACCCGGGCCGGGCACGGCTATCTGCGGAGATCTGGATGGAGCATGGAAGCGATGGGGCAATGGAAGGCAGGGACCGAGAGAGAAAGGGCTACAGCTCCGGCATCCTCTGCGTGGGCGAGCTCTGCAGACACACCTGTGTGTGTGGGTAACGAATGTCCTTGGCAACAACGGAACGGAGCACAATCCTGCATTCTGCAGCGTTGCGCTTTTCTTCATCAGTCTGAAGGTGAAGCATGCCGGATGTGTTGCTGAACTCGTGAGCCTGAATGTGCAGATCAAATGTTTTTGGGTTTAATTCATGAGCTGAATTTGGACGATCCATCACCGATGCTGCAGCACTACTACAGCAGAGATGGACAAACCATGTGTTGTTCAGTCTGAAGCTGAAGCATACCTGGACAGCCAAATCAAATGTTTTTGCATTTTTGAGCTGAATTTGGATCCACTCCATCACAGATCTCCACTGCATGATGAGGAGGGAGTGCATGCACATGCTGACATGCAGGTGCAGCATCACTGCATCAGGAGGTCAGGGAGGAGCTTGGTCACCGTGAGTTCAGACTCGAAGAGGAGCAGAGCAGATGTACTGTCAGGGAGCGGGACCAGGAGGATCGTCCTTGCTGGCTCGCAAGCCACAAAACACACACACACACACACAGCTTTCTGTCCTACTCCACGCGACACAACAGAAAGGAGGAGGAGGCCTCGCAAAGTAGCCGAATCCAAAAGGCCCCGTTGAAACTTCCCCGGCTTCCCATGGGCCTACAGGAGCCCAGATCCTTTCTGAAAATGCCCAGAAATGCTAAAAAGCTCTTCTGGGAATGAGCCTTTTGCCAATATAGGAAGCTCTTCTGGGCGAAGCAAAAGCTGGAGCCTGCGATAGGCTGCCGCAGCTGCTAGCCAAGCTGAGGCTCGGTTGGGCGTCGCCACGTCCAGCATCGCGAGTGTCAGCGGGCAAAGGAAGAGGCCGACTTAGGTGGAGAAGAAGAATCTGACAGGTGGGACCAGGGGTAAAACAGTCGCCGTGGTTGGTATAGCGAAGTAGCAGCGTTTCAAATGGCAAATAGGCGAAGGCAATCTTTGGAGTGGTAAATGAACGAAGCCAGTTCTTTGACTGGCAAATCGGCAAAAAGCTATCTGGGAATTCACCTTCTTCTATTTCCAGACGTGAACCGCTGTTCGCGTCGTAAACATGCTTTGGATACGAATTCTTGTGCAAATCCTGTTCACGAAAATGCAAAGGATGCGGAATGGCGCGTGTTGAAACTGCCTGGCAGCCTCTGCAATCTGATGATCCAGTGGAGCCAGAGCACAGAGCACAGAGCCCAGAGCCCAGAGCCCAGAGCCGGAGCCTCTGGATCTACTGCGCTACGACGTTGATGCAGCAGAGAGCGGCAGCAATGGCGAATTGATGCGGCGCGTCCCGTCACGTCCCCTCCGGCTCCGGCTCCGGCCCCGTCCCGTCCCGTCCGCCCACAAAACCAGAAGCCGTCACCCTCGGACACCGCACACCGTCAGCCTTCCTCTCCCTCCTGTCCCGGCCTTTGACCCGGCATCGGCAACGTATCCTGAACAGAACAGGCCGGCCTTGCCAACATTTTGGTAGGCAACCAGGGAAGCCAACCCAAGAGCAAGAGATCACTTGCCATTGCCTAAACCCATAGAGCATGGCCGCTGGATTCGCCGGCTGAGCTCGGCCGCCGGTGGAGACAGTGGAGAGGGGATTCCATATGCTCATTCCCTCCTCCACCACCGCCTCCCACCTTTTATCCCCACGTCCCGCTCGCCACCGCGCCGCACCCGCAGCCACGATGCCTCCCCCACTCCCGCTTCCCGTCCTCCTCCTCTTCCTCCTCCTTCCCGCCTCCGCCTCCGCCTCGCCGGAGCGGGACGCCTACGCGCTAGCCAGGCTCAAGGCGGCGCTCGTCCCTTCCACCACCTCATCTCTCCCAACCCCCCGCGCGCTCGCCGACTGGGACCCGGCCGCGTCCCCGCCCGCGCACTGCGCCTTCTCGGGCGTCACCTGCGACCCCGCCACGTCCCGCGTCGTCGCCATCAACCTCACCGCCGTCCCGCTCCACGGCGGCACGCTCCCGCCCGAGGTCGCGCTGCTCGACGCGCTCGCCAACCTCACCGTCGCCGCATGCTCCCTCCCCGGCCGCGTCCCGCCGTCGCTCGCCTCCATGCCCGCGCTCCGCCACCTCAACCTCTCAAACAACAACCTCACCGGCACGTTCCCGGCGCCTGCTGCCCCCTCCTCCTCCGACGAGCAGCCCTACTTCCCCGTCCTCGAGCTCATCGACATGTACAACAACAACCTCTCCGGCCCGCTCCCACCGTTCGGCCCGCGCCACGCCGGACTCCGCTACCTCCACCTCGGCGGCAACTACTTCAACGGCTCCATCCCGGACTCATTCGGCGACCTCGCCGCGCTCCAGTACCTGGGTCTCAACGGCAACTGGCTCACCGGCCGGGTGCCCCCCTCGCTCGGCCGCCTGACGCGGCTCCGGGAGATGTACATCGGCTACTACAACCAGTACACCGGCGGCGTCCCGCCCGAGTTCGGTGACCTCCGCTCGCTCGTACGCCTCGACATCAGCAGCTGCAACCTCACGGGCCCCGTCCCGCCGGAGCTCGCGCGGCTCACCCAGCTCGACACGCTCTTCCTCTCCATCAACCAGCTCACCGGCGAGATACCGCCGGAGCTCGGCGACCTCACCAGCCTCCAGTCGCTAGACCTCTCCATCAACGAGCTGTCCGGTGAGATACCCAGCAGCTTCGCCAACCTCGCCGGCAGCCTCAAGCTCCTCAACCTCTTCCGGAACCACCTCCGCGGCGAGATACCGGAGTTCCTCGGCGGCTTCCTGCATCTCGAGGTGCTGCAGGTGTGGGACAACAACCTCACCGGACACCTCCCGGCCGCGCTCGGCAGGAACGGCCGCCTCAAGAACCTCGACGTCACCGGCAACCACCTCACCGGCACCATACCGCCGGACCTCTGCGCGGGGCGGAAGCTCGAGATGCTCGTGCTCATGGAGAACGGCTTCTTCGGCAACATCCCCGACTCCCTCGGCGACTGCAAGACGCTCAAGCGCGTTCGCCTGGGCAAGAACTTCCTCACCGGCCCCGTGCCGGCTGGGCTCTTCTACCTCCCCAAGGCGGACATGGTGGAGCTCACCGATAACCTGCTCACCGGCGAGCTCCCGGACCTGATCGGCGGCGACAAGATGACCATGCTGATGCTAGGGAACAACGGGATCGGCGGCCGCATTCCGCCGTCTATCGGCAACCTCCCTGCGCTGCAGACGCTGTCCCTCGAGTCGAACAACTTCTCCGGGCCCTTGCCGCCGGAGATCGGCAAGCTCAGGAACCTCACCAGGCTCAACGTCAGCGGCAACGCGCTCACCGGAGGCATCCCGCTGGAGCTCATGGGGTGCGGCTCCATCGGCGCCATCGACCTCAGCCGGAACGACCTCACCGGCGAGATACCGGACGCCATCACGTCGCTCAAGATCCTGTGCACGCTGAACGTGTCCAGGAACAGGCTGTCCGGCGAGCTCCCGCCGGCGATGCCCAACATGACGAGCCTCACCACGCTGGACGTCTCCTACAACCTGCTGTCGGGCCCCGTGCCGATGCAGGGCCAGTTCTTGGTGTTCAACGAGAGCTCGTTCGCCGGCAACCCCGGCCTGTGCGGCGCCCCCTTCGCCGACGCCTGCCCTCCTTCCGCCGGCGGCTCGGGCTCGCCGTTCTCCCTGCGGCGGTGGGACTCGAAGAAGATGCTGGTGTGGCTCGTCGTCGTGTTCGCCTTCCTGATCATGGCGTTCCTCGGCGCGAGGAAGGGGTGCGAGGCGTGGCGGGAGGCGGCGCGGCGGCGGTCGGGGGCCTGGAAGATGACCGCGTTTCAGAAGCTGGACTTCTCGGCGGACGACGTGGTGGAGTGCCTTCGGGAGGACAACATCATCGGCAAGGGTGGCGCCGGGATCGTGTACCACGGCGTGACGCACGGCGGGACGGAGCTGGCGATCAAGCGGCTCGTCGGGCGGGGCTGCGGCGACCACGACCGCGGGTTCACGGCGGAGGTGACGACGCTGGGGCGCATCCGGCACCGCAACATCGTGCGGCTGCTGGGCTTCGTCTCCAACAGGGAGGCCAACCTGCTGCTCTACGAGTACATGCCCAACGGGTCCCTCGGCGAGATGCTGCACGGCGGCAAGGGCGGCCACCTCGGGTGGGAGGCCAGGGCGCGCGTCGCAGCGGAGGCGGCGTGCGGGCTCTGCTACCTCCACCACGACTGCGCGCCCAGGATCATCCACCGCGATGTCAAGTCCAACAACATCCTGCTCGACTCCGCCTTCGAGGCGCACGTCGCCGACTTCGGCCTAGCCAAGTTCCTCGGCGGCGGAGGCGGCGGCGCAACCTCCGAGTGCATGTCTGCCATCGCCGGATCCTACGGCTACATCGCGCCAGGTGAACCAGCCTTCTCTGGAACTTGCTGCAGAGCCATGCACTTGCACTGCACAAAGGGATACAAAAACACTAAAAAATCAATCTTTGATGTTCGATAGTCTGCTTTACCCGATGAAAAATTGCAATCTTTTCTGTGCTCGAGTAGTGAATGGGACAAATTTTAGGAGTACGTAATAAAAACTGCAACTCTTGCTTTACCACTGGAGGGGCCTGTACTGCTTGCACGCTGTTTGTACTAGCATTCTGGCATTCTGCATAGTCAACTGGAGAGATGACAAAAGCTGCGTGCCTCGGATCAAAAATGAAACGGAAACTTTTCCAGAGTCACATCATAGTACACTGTACACTACCACATCTTGCTGTTGCACCTTGCATTCTTGCAATACATGACTGTAGTAGACTGTAGCACTGCTGATAAACAGACAGCGATTAATATAATCAGTGTCATGTTCCACCTCTGTTTCTTGGATTCTAGCGTGGATTTGGCATGTCCTAGAAGCAGATCTTGTTGCCATCTGAGAGGTCAATGGGGGGACACTAGCTGTAAGACAAACCCTGCCTTTGGATTAGAGGATTCAGGATTGGGCATTCTGGTGCAGTGCTTGTGCTGTTCATTTGTTTTGTTGTTTATAGCCTTGTGGGCCTTTGGGCAAATTGATCCGACAGAGATGAAGAGCTTCTCTCCATTGCTGCTCCATGCCTGGAGCAGATCTGCCCATGTCTTGACTTTGTCAGATCCCCTCATAAATCTGTCGGCTTTTGTTCATTGTTGCTCCTGCAGTAATTTTGTTCCCTTATCTTTGGAGTGATTCAGTCTGATCTCCATGGATGGGTAGGGAGATTTGGAGTGTTGGACAATAGTAAATTGAAATCAGCACCTGCTCATAGGAATTTGTACTAATTTCTTCAGATGATGAAGTGTTATTGATCCATCACCCTTATCCTCCTCTTGCTTTGCAGAGTATGCCTACACCCTCCGCGTGGACGAGAAGAGCGACGTGTACAGCTTCGGCGTGGTGCTGCTGGAGCTCATCACGGGTCGGCGCCCCGTCGGCAGCTTCGGCGACGGCGTGGACATCGTGCACTGGGTCCGGAAGGTGACGGCGGAGCTCCCGGACACGTCGGACGCGGCGGCGGTGCTGGCGGTGGCCGACCGCCGGCTGGCCCCGGAGCCGGTGGCGCTGATCGTGGACCTGTACAAGGTGGCCATGGCGTGCGTGGAGGAGGCCAGCACGGCCCGGCCCACCATGCGCGAGGTCGTGCACATGCTCTCCAACTCCACCGCGGCCCAGCTACAGCCCGGCGACGAGCTCCACGCCTTCTGACTGCTGAACCCGGCTTTAGCCCTCCGATCAACGAACGGTATGGATGGTTTGGGGTTGGTTAATGTACGCGCTTAGCCGCTAATTTTGGGTTTTTGCCTGGTGCTTGCGATGGATTATGTGTAGAATAACAACCAGCAGGTGGATGATGGCTACTCCTAGGCCTGGAAGGTGCAGGTTAGCTAGCGTTCTTGTCGCAACAATGCCATTGGCTATCCTATCCCAATGGCTGAATTGGATGAATATGTGCATATAGTAAAGTTGAAGTTGAAATATCTCCATGATCATTTAAAGCAATCACAATTTCTTGTCATGTTCTATCTTTTCGTTTCGAAACTTGAGGACGGAATCCCAAAAGACAAACGAATCGAATTTTTGTACCAAAGGTGGTGGTCAGTATCGTGGCGCGCATGCATCCATCAGTGGATGGCTGCAGAACCGCATCTGAGCCTGAGCTACCAAAGTCTTTTTCGATCGTCTTTATTCTGCTTTCGCTTATCTGACCTGACTCGGGCCTGTAATGGATGATCTGTTTCGGTGCGTCGTTGCTCATTGCCCATGCAACTGAGACGGCATATATTCCCTGCCTGCCGCCGCTTTGGTTATTCGAGATGGCTTCTTGTAAAAGTTCTTCCGTTTTCTTCAGTTTTTGAGACAGATGTTTGATTTTCTTTTTCTTTTTTTCCAAGCGAAAGGAGGTGATGTTGTGATGAAAGTTTAAAGGCATGATAGATGCAAGGTGTAAAAGAAGTAGGAATCAGAATGTTATCGTGGGAGACGAAATGGGCTGGGCATCTCCATGGCCTGCCGAAAATAAGTCCAGATCATAGTAAAATACAGTAACTTTGTAGACAAGCTGACCTGACAGTAGACCAACGAAAAAGAAAGAAAAACAAATACTATAACCCTGTTTGGCATGGCTTCAACTCCGGGTGGAGCTGTTCCACTCCAGAACTCCACATGGAGCTCAGCTTTAGGCGTCAACGTGCGACAAGCGTGGTAAATATTTTTTATTAGGATATATATTTTTGCAACACTAAAATAAAAAATAAAAAAATAAAAAAATTCCTAGGGAGGACACTTCCGCTTGGGCTTTGGCCTCGCGCAAGGAAAAGAAAGATGCTATCGGCCTCTTGGGCCTTGGCCTCAAAGTTGCTTCCTCCAGGAGGAAAAAACCTCCATGACCTGGCGCCGACCAGAGTCACGCTCACGCGTACGTTAGACTGCATCCATGGCCCACTCGTCAGAAAGATAGAAACAGTCCACTGCTGCTATTGGAGATCGAGTCTCCACGTGGGGCGGTCCTGCCTTGCACGCCTCCCAACCCTCAACGAAACTTACCGGTAACCACTCACCGACAGGTAGGCCCACAGCAAGGCTGGAACCCCAGGGACAAGCACATTCGGCCCCACAAGTCATCGACAGCGGAGCGCGTCCCCTTCAAGTAGCTAACCACCCCAACCGCAGCACGGGGGCCCACCCTCCTCAACCGCGTGGACCCCACCCTTCCCTTCCATCGACCCCGTCGCCACGTACGCGGCCGGAGCGCCCCTATACAAGCGCCACGTCGCCGGAGCGCCGTCGCCGCGTTCCCCACGGCTCTTCCTCCTCCGGCGAGCTATAAATCCCTCCCGCCGACGCAATCCCCATGGCATCACCGCACGGTTACTCATGTTCCTCCTCCTCCGCGAACCCTAACAACCCTTGGCCCGCCCCCTCCGCGCCGCCGCTGTACCCGACACTCACCATGGCCGACCTCGCGCCCGTCGAGATAGGGCCCGTCTCGTCGCCGACCGCGGGCGAGGACACCGGGCCCCCGCCGTCCGAGGACGTCCTCCTCCGGATCCCCGGCGCGCAGCTCCACCTCATCGACCGCAGCCGGAGTCACCCGCTCGCCGCCGGCGACCTCTCCCTCCTCCGCATCCGCTCCGGCGACACCAATCTCGCCGCCATCGCGCTCCTGGACCCGGTACAGTGGCCGCTCGCGCGGGACGTCGCCGCGGTCAAGCTCGACCCCTGCCACTACTCATTCTCTCTCACCGTGCCGGTCTCCGCCGACGACCCCAACCCTGACCCGCTCCACTACGGCCTCACGCTCTCCCACCCCGACGCGCGCCTCGACGGCCTCCTCGCCACGTACACCAGCTTCTCCGTCCACTCCGTGGTTGGGACCAAGGAGTTGGAGAGCAGGGTGCGCGACGAGGTCGAGGCCGCGGCGTACTGGACGGCGGTGGCGCCAAATGTGGAGGAGTACGGCGGGAAGGTGGCGAGGGCCATCGCCACGGGCGCCGAGCACCTGGCCAAGGGGATACTCTGGTGCGGGGAGGTGACGGTGGACAGGCTCCGTTGGGGAAATGAGGTCCTCAGGAAGAGGATGCAGCCTGGCGACGCCAACGCCGAGGTCAGCCCCGAGATGCTCAGGCGGATCAAAAGGTAATGCCTGTCCCTGTTGTTTCCATATCAAATGTCCTTCTGCTATATCTGTGCAGTATTCATGATGCGGGCGTGCTTGGTTGCTGGCCATGAAAAGCCACGCCACAGATTGTGGCGGATGTGGCGGTCTTTTTTGCCGCCACAGATTGTGGCGTGGCTTTTGGTGGCCACCAACCAAGCTCTTGATTAAGCATTTCGGTATGGTGTATTCTAGATATAGCTTGATTCCTTGTTTTTGTCATATAGATAGAAAAGGTTGTTAATTCCATAAAATTTCTGCAGTGATACCCAATGAAATTGGCATAGCAATTTGTATTTTGGAGGGGGTTTTGCAAATGGACTAAACCGCTGGCCATCAATATGATGTTCAAATGGAAATGTTGTTTCTGAACTTGTAATGGCTTGGCAGAGTAGTGTAGTGTCCGAGACAAAATGTTAGCATGATACTGTATAAGTGTATAGCCTATTAATATAGGAGTTAAACTTGTATCGTGAGCATTTTCAAAATGAAAAGTCACCAGTATCAGCATATCAGTAGTGTATTATCTCATTTCTGGATATCTTTACAGGTTTGGATAATTTTACATTTCTTTTTAAAAATTGGACACCAATAGTTTGGGCATATTATGTGAGAATTCTCTCTCTGAGCTCTAAGATTTAAGACAGATTTTAAGCTGCTTGCTTCTTTTAAAAAAAGATTCATGCTTACAATTGCTTGCAGGGCCAAGAAGGTGACCCAAATGTCTGAGAAAGTGGCAACTGGAATTTTATCCGGAGTTGTGAAGGTCACTGGCTATTTCACAAGCTCATTTGCCAACTCGAAAGCTGGCAAGAAGTTTTTCAACCTATTGCCTGGAGAAATTGTTCTTGCTTCACTTGATGGATTTGGTACGTGTTGTTTACTGTGTCAGTTTTATCTGTATCAACATTTGCGGTAAGATCAGGTGTCTGTGTGGCACTATTGATCTATTCCATGTAGGGATGCGAGTGGTAACATCAATGGGTACTTCTGGGTCACTTTTAAAATCTGGATTAGTTCAATTAAATGAGTCCTGGGAGAAAGCAAAACTTGCATCCCTAATTCCATGGCAATTTTATATTGATGCAAAGACGATACCCGCCTAGCATAAGTTAAACAAACTATCATTGTTCTGAACTTTGCTTATTTTACCTAGAAAGCATTTGTCTCATATGACAGCATAAATTATTTTTTTGTTGAGCTATCTCTAGTCTGGATGTGTGGGTAAAGCCTTACTACTTTGTCTCTCAATAAGTAGCGAACAGAAGGATGCCTTGTGTGCCCCTTAGTGGTCTTATCTAGGTCACAAATTCACAATGTGGTTTTATGGACAGAAATCTCACTGGTATGAAGTGCAGTAGTGTAAGGATAACTTGATTTCGGAAGTCAAGTGGCCATTGTTGCTGTCCGTGTATTTCAACCATTTTTTCATCCACACAGCAGTAGTCATTTTGCAGTTCTCTACTTCAAATGGTGAATCAGCTGATGCTTGTTCATATTTGGTGATACTGATCAGCTGCTAAAATCTTGTGTTAATGGACTCACAGCAAGTGTGTGTTGGTTTCAATACAGCCATACACTGGTGATGTTCTGTAGTCAACATCATCATTCCCTTCGCAGATGGAATTTGGCTATTTTTACTCTGAATGCTCTGAATTCTCTCCTTGTCACCATGCTTCATGATAGGATAATAATAAGTTCAAATTCAGGAAAAAGTTGTTAATTTCAACTGATCTTTGTGTCCCATGCAGCTAAAAATTAGTTTTGGTTGTAGCACAAGAAGTTTCAGCCATGTAGTCCTGACTGAACCGTGACTTTGACGTGCTTTGTTACATATTCGTTTTGTTCTTCATCTGCTCTGTTTCGCTGACATTTCTTGTGCTGGTGTTGTACAGGGAAGATCTGTGACGCCGTAGAAGTGTCTGGGAAGAATGTTCTGTCCACATCATCAACTGTGACGACCGGGCTCGTATCTCACAAGTACTGTGCTATTCTCTACCGCAAATTCATTTCCTACAATCAAGAATAGCAAGCACTTCCAACCTTATCGACTCTGAATCTGTGTTGTGCAGGTACGGTGACAAAGCTGCCGCTGCAACCAACGAAGGGCTGGACGCCGCCGGCCACGCCATCGGGACGGCGTGGGCCGTGTTCAAGATCCGGCAGGCCTTGAATCCGAAGAGCGTTCTGAAACCCACGGCGCTGGCCAAGTCGACCATCAAGGCCAATGTTGCTGAAGTTCGTGCCAAGCGCAGCAAGTAGTTCACCTTTGTAGCTGTACTGATCATGAGAAGCATGTTCGCCGAGAGGCGAAAGATGTTTCAGGCCCAAAGCAAGCTTTTTATGAATGCTTCCGTTTTGCCACGACTGTCGGACGCACTGCTGCTGTCAGTAGCAGCAGCGTTTGCTTGTAAATTTGTATGCTGAAAACAAGAGCTTGCTGCCTTACAAGTGATGGTGTGCTTTTCATGGCAATGTGCTAAAAGCTTACTGAATCCTGGACTGTCGGAGACACTTGCAAAGTTGTTTGTCAGCTCTGGTTTGAAATGTCATGTGAAAACTCGAGTGAAGGCTGCAATCAGCACAAACTAAAAAAACACCGGCTGATTGGAAGGAGTCAGGCAAAAATAGATGGTTTCGTATGGAAAGACAAAACAAAATCCCAAAAGAGCTTAAATTAGCGTGGCTGGATGCATTGACTGATACACGGCAAAATCTCGTAATAAACACCACGAAATTCCTAAGATCTACTCATTGTGCTTGTTCAACGAGGGAGCTCGAGAGGAATCGCGACTTGGCTTTGTAACAATCATGATGATTTGCATACAGTCACTTTCCAAGAAAAAAAAGATTTGCATACAGTACATGGTGAAAGTGAGCCTACGGTCCACGTTCACCAACCGAGTCCACCACTCATTTTGGGCTCCATGGGCCCCCAGCACTTGTAGGCTCGGGGGATTCCTCTTCCTCTCCCCGCCGCCCAACGCGCCGAACACGTCCCCGTCCAGATCCATCCATCCTTCCCAAATCCCAACTCCGTCCTCCCTCCCCCCCACGCCCTACCCCACGACTCCACCTCTCTTCCACTCACCTCTCTCGTCGTTGCTGCCGCCCGCCGCCCTCCTCGCCCCGCCGGACTGGCGCGCGGCGGAGACCCTCCGGTGCCTGGATTGACTTCTCCCGTCGCTGCTAGGTAAGGAATCCCTACCTCGCTTGTTCCTTCCGTTCGTCGTTGATAGAATCCGTTCGTCGCTGCGATGAGCCCTTCGGTCCGAAATTTCTACTCTCAACATGCTCCAATGTGCCAGAAATTTATATGCTGTGCGCTCTTGAGCCCGAAATTTCTACACTCGCAGCTTGAGTATCCACTTTGTTGTGAATTGATATGCTGCGCCTGTGTAGTATGTACTGTATTTTTTTTTTCTAACTGAACCACCATGCAACATTTTATATTCGCCCCAAGTTTAAGTTAGTACTGATTTGACCCCACTGTAATATTCTAGTATTCGTTTAGTGCTAAAGCATCTGATTCTGCTGTTACCAGGCGTGTTCTCGACTGCTAGCTGCAGCAATGGACGACGGGGACCTTGATTTCTCGAACCCTGACACCTTCCTTTGCCCGGCCATCGGCAACGATCCCCCAAGCAGCTGCTCCATGGACAGCTACTTTGATGACATCCTGAAGGATACCGAGCACCATGCCTGCACCCACACCCACACCTGCAACCCGCCGGTCCACGACCATTCGCACACCCACACCTGCGTCCATGTCCACACCAAGATCGTTGCAGCTTCACCCGATGCCGCAGAGACCGCGGAGTCGCCGTCCGAGAACAACGCCTCCAAGAAGCGCCCGTCCGGTAACCGGGCCGCGGTGAGGAAGTACCGGGAAAAGAAGAAGGCTCACACGGCGTCGTTGGAGGAAGAGGTGGTCCATTTGAGGGCTTTGAACCAGCAGCTCATGAAGAAGCTCCAGAATCACGCCGCGCTTGAGGCGGAGGTAGCCAGGCTTCGCTGCCTTCTCGTTGATATCAGAGGGAGGATTGAAGGGGAGATTGGTGCTTTCCCTTATCAGAGGCCAGTCAAGAACATCGATTTGGTGTCTAGTGTTGACCAGGGAAGCTTCCTTGGTGGTGCCCAGGTTACCAACTCCTGTGATTTCAGATGCAATGATCAGATGTATTGCAATCCTGGAATGCAGGGGGCTATGAATGCTCAGGTATTGGGTCAAGGTGCCTGCGATATTGCGAATATCCAATGCATGGGAAGTGCGAAGTCTGGATCCACAAAACTACCTGTCTGTGGGGGTATGGACACAGTACCTGCTGGGTGTTTGCCAAATGTTGAAAAGAAGTGAAGGTAACTCACTAGCCTCCATAAATCACCTGCAGCTGGTTAATACTATTTCATGCTAGCTTTCTGTTATCTTTTGTACTCAGTTCAGTAATTGTTCCAAGTGCCAAAACTACTCAAATAATTAAACAAGCACACATATTATATTTTCCCGTTTCCTTTTTTCCTTGCACATGTTTATGGTGGGGGTGTTGGGAGTGGTTATTGTGTTCCCTGTTTTCTTTTGGTTGACAAATTGCAGTTTGACTGTTAAAAGGCGATTACCAGTGCATATTTTGTTGATCCATACATAGGATTAGCTATCATAAATGGGGTATAGTAGGTTAGACATTTTTTTTTCAATGCATTTTTTGATAGTTTCATATTTGGTGAATTGCGTGATACCAAACAGCATTGAACAACCAAAGAATTATATATAGATCTGTACTTGTTGGTGCTTATAAATTTAGTATCTGTGTTTGCTCGTTTCAAATGTTTCATCTTGCTAGATATGCTTCCTGCTACAATTCTAATACCCTCGTTGTAGACATCCCACCTGCCACCTGTGAACCATGTTATGTGCGAATTGTGTTGCCAGGACATAGTAGTGAAATTTGCTGGTATAATTTGTCATTGAATGTAGTTCCATTTGGGTCCATTGCTTTCTGTGGTAGGTCCATTTGATTCTTCAGTGGCAGGGCTGTAGTGAAATTGTAGGTATAATTTGATTCGTCTCTCACCATGGAACTTGTTCATTTAAAACCAAGAGACTGATTCTTTGCTACCATTCCTGCTGCTAGGACTTTTTCATGTTGCACAAACTCGAGTAACACATGTCCTATTGATCTTTCTCAGGACTCCTGGGTCATGGTGGTATGGTCTCTCCTTTTGAGAGACTACTGGGTCTTGGCGTTCTGCATCCAAGAAACGCTGTATAAACACTCCTGGTGGTGTTTATGACCTCGCCTTTCCAGAGACTACTGGGTCTTGGCGTTCTGCATCAAGAAATCTGTATAAACTGCTAGCTTCTATATTTAGGACCGCATCTGGTTCAAAATGTTATGTGTGTGTTTGTTGCCGATGATGCTTCCATGGTGCAACTTCAAGTTCGTTAGCTCAAAAGCTGACAGGACATCATCGTTTATTTTGCTAGTATCAGATGCTCTCTGATGAAGTTCAGAACTGAACTGGATCTGAAGGAGTTGAACTAGCTAAAATCCGCCATCTGTGCTTGACCTCAAGTTTGGTGTGAATCCTTATCTTATGTAGACGCATCGTGCGCGAAATCTAAAGTGTAGTGTAGTGTAGGTGTCACGTCTCTTTGTTGCTATGTCCGTAATTCAAAGTACATGGATTCGATTATTATTTAAATGTTTTACTATTTCATTCGTTAGGCAAATTTAGTCTTTCAACGTCAAATTCATCCTTGTGATAATGTAGTTCTCTATGTTTGCATAAGACTAATGCAAAAAGTTCCTGTCAAACATGTATGTGCTCATACTCCCTTAATACATGCACACAATATGTTTTTTGAACTAACACAAGATGTGGTTTATAAAAAATGTATCTACTTGCACTCTTTAAAATTCTTCATGTGCTCATACAATGATAGGCAAAATATATGTACTTAAACAAATATTTACTGATATTTGTTTGGTATATATACAACTTAATGTGTGCATGCATGCTCTAAAGTCAACATATGCTCACATACTCGTGGTACGCTATACCATATTCTGTCGACAAATATATGTATCCTCATATTTATTTTGGATCATACGTTGTTGTAATTCTAAAGCTGAAAAATGAAGAGAGAAAAGAGCCAAGGGTAAAAAGAACTTTTCGTATTAGTTTGGAGTTATGTATTAGGACAAGGACGAGTTTGATAACAAACAAAAGTTGATGGACTAAATTGGTCAATCCAAAAGTTGAAGGATGAAGTTGACCCTCAATGAGTAACCCATAAAAAATGTGAAAGGGAACTAGCGCAGATGGCTATGATCATTATAGTAGATTTTTTACACATGCTAACTTGTTTTGATATCAAATCTTGGTAATGGAATTGTGTAACAAGTTGATTTCTCTTTGTGCAAATCTTTATTCAAGCTTAAATATTGCATGCTATCTATAAATATACTACCTCTAGATAAGGCGCGGCAGAAATGTGAAGAAAAGCAGTAGAGACCGAAATTGATATGAAAGTACTGAGTAGATAATAAAAGGAGATTTGAAGTAATGAAAAATAGTATTCATGTGTCTGAACCTTGATAAATGATTAAGGTGGGTTTCAGCTCCAGTTTATCTTAAATTTGCTTGGAACTAGAAGGCTTGGATGTTGTTGCATCTCTATTCTCTGATATAATATGCTCCATATTTTAATCGAAATTATCGTGCCAGTGGTTTATTTTTCACGCGAGCACTCCAATAAGTGTAACTAATGACACCTGATTCGTCAGAAAAAAATTAATGTCATCAGAAGACCGATGAACTAGCATCATGGTTGAATTGAATCAACGAAAGTCCCAGCAGGGGCCAGCACAATGGCGTTCTAAGCACGGCCATTGACCCGGTCACTCCCGTTGACTGACTTGTGGGCCTAACCCCCTAACCCACCCTCCACGCTCCTGCCCCACCACAATTCCCCTTCCTGAACCGATTATCCACTACACGTTCCGCTCCGAACTTTCTAGCACATCGACGTGGACGACTCGCCCCAGGACCAATCAGAACGCTCCACGTGTCCACCATTAAAGGCACGCACGAGATCCCAGCCCTTCGTGCACGTGGATCTCCCCATCGGACGGCCGAGGCCTCCCCTCGCGCGCGCTCCACGTCAAGTCCGCGGCATCGCCCAGTGACAGCCCGCCACGTGGAATCACTCCAATCGGCGCCGTCCGTTCGTCCACGTGGCCGGATCCCACCCGCGTGGACCGGGCGCACGGGTCGCCGGGTGCGGGCCGTTTAAAAGGGCTTCCGGCTCCGAGGCGCAGCGCAACGAACTCATCACTGGTTTGGCTTCGCAGAGTGAGGCGAAGATGCGGAAGTGGGCGCTCTCCTCCGCGCTGCTGCTCCTCTTCCTCCTCACGACCCTCCCCGATCCAGGCATGTACCCCGCCACTTGGAGTTTTGCGTCAGTTTGGTAGACTTAAGTAGCGATTTGTCGACCCCGCGGTTTTGGAGTCGATTGCTGACGGATTCCATCTCACCCGATCACCAATCAGCCCCTGAGATCACAGTTCTAAGATTTTTGTGTGCCGTTTGTCTGCATAAGCACCCGATGTGATGGATCGTCTGCTGATTCCGCCAGAAAAGAGTGGCTCGTATCTTCTAGATTCGTTGAAGCAGGCGATTGTGCCGCTAGATGCGATCTCTGTTAGAAATTTCGATTGCGATTTGCTGCTAGATCTCGCGTTTAGACGTTTCGCTATGTGGCGAGGCGATCCCGTGGCCTCTTCGATCTAATGTAATGGCAGGGTTTGTTTGTAGTTGGAGATTGCTGGCTAGTTCTTAGATCCGTCACAGGGCCCTTCACATTTTCATGGTTAATAACGTGGTTTACTCCATCTTGGGGGTTTAATAGCCTAATAGGGTTTAGACCTTTAACTTTATCCATTTTTAGTTTTCACCTACCCGGTCCTTATTTTTGTTAAATCTACTGCTCACTGTGGCCGATCTAGTGTTCTATCATCTATTATTAGTAATTTTGAGGATTTTCTACACTTGTCTTTATGATGCTATTCTTGGTAAATTCAAAGGACAGTCTAGTCTATTCTCTGCTCTGGTTACCTTGTACTGTATAGTACCTGCATACGAAAAAATTACGTCAAATTTAAAGTTGTATGTTGGTCTGACCCTGCCTATTGTATCTTGGTCTGACCCTGCCTTTACTGCAGCTAAGAAGCTACAAGTGAATGCTGAGGAGAGCAGTGATGACTTGGCCAACCCACCGAAGGTAGAGGAGAAGCTTGGTGCTGTTCCTCATGGCCTGTCAACTGACGCCGAGGTTGCCCAGAGGTGTGCACAACCTTCTGACCAGTGCTGATCGTTACTGTCATGTTATCAACATTTTTATAAACAATGTGATTTTGATGTGTGCAGGGAAGCCGAGTCAATCTCTAGGAAGACTCTCAGGAGCTCGGCTGAAAAGTTTGAGTTCCAAGCTGAGGTGTCCAGACTCATGGACATCATCATCAACTCACTCTACAGCAACAAGGACATCTTCCTGAGGGAGCTCATATCCAATGCCTCTGATGTATGTATTGCATTTGGCCCGTGTTTATGCTTCATTGTGGATATTCGAAATTAACTTTGGTATCTGCATGTTTGTAGGCCTTGGATAAGATTAGATTCCTTTCCCTCACTGATAAGGAGGTTCTGGGTGAAGGTGACACTGCTAAGCTTGAAATCCAGGTACAGTATACTGCAACTTTGAAAGCCTATTTTTCTCTTGGGTCATGTCTTGCTGTAGAATTCATTATTAAGGCCTCTGGTCTGTGCACATGTAGATTAAGTTGGACAAAGAGAAGAAGATCCTCTCAATTCGGGATAGGGGTATTGGTATGACCAAGGAAGATCTGATTAAGAACCTTGGAACCATAGCTAAATCTGGGACTTCAGGTACTGCTTTTTTGTCTATTCTACTGATAACTGCACTCCAAGTCTTGACAAATATGCTTGGATTATCCTCTTGGAAAATGTTAATTCTTTCCCATAGGAAAAAGTGTTAATTGCTTGCAACGCTTGCAGCTTTTGTGGAAAAGATGCAGTCTGGAGGTGACCTCAATCTGATTGGGCAGTTTGGTGTTGGTTTCTATTCTGTGTACTTGGTTGCTGACTATGTTGAAGTGGTTAGCAAGCACAACGATGACAAACAGTAAGACATGCCGTTGTATATTGTTTTTGGTACATCTCTTGCTTTTTTTATGCAATTTTCTTAAAGCTGTTATGGTGTTGTACTTGTATAGGTATGTGTGGGAGTCAAAGGCTGATGGATCATTCGCTATATCCGAGGATACATGGAATGAACCCCTTGGCCGTGGAACTGAGATAAGACTCCATCTGCGAGATGAGGCCAAGGAGTACTTGGAAGAGGACAAGCTAAAGGTATTACAACTTTTGTTGGCGTTAATTGGCTTCTTCTGCAAATACATGATGTGAACCAAGTTTGTTGTGTAGTATGAATCAGCATCTTTTATTAGTTGGACATGAATGACATGCTACTCTTGTAATAGTTTGGTTGATATTATTTTGTATCAGATATTGATGTTGCTAACTAGGAATTTCAATCACACTTTTTGCAAAGTCATGGTTTCACAGTGGTCTGTTGTTTCATCTTTATAGCGCACTGATTCAATGAAGCACATTCACCAATCACAGGATACTTTTCGTGTTACTGTGTGAGGGCAAGTGAAATATATTTTTCTTTTTTCCCTGTTTACTAGCTGGGCTGCATGCATTATAAGATGAAGCAAATCTGTTCTAGACTTTATAAGGCAATTTTTCGATATGTTATTACAAGTGTTTAACTTGAATATTCTGTTTTGCAGGATTTGGTGAAGAGGTACTCTGAGTTCATCAACTTCCCCATTTATCTGTGGTCAACCAAGGAGGTTGATGTTGAAGTGCCAGCTGACGAGGAGGAAACAAGTGAAGACGAGGAGTCGAGTAAGTCTTTAGTTAATGTTTTTTCTCTTTGATGGTAGCCATGTTATGTGTAAGTGCTAATGCAGCATGTGTCTTAACAGCCCCAGAAACCACAGATGAGGAAGAGACAGAGGAAGGTGAAGAGAAGAAGCCCAAGACAAAGACAATAAAGGAGACTACTTCTGAGTGGGAGCTTCTGAATGATGTGAAGGCTGTATGGCTTCGTAGCCCCAAGGAGGTTACTGATGAAGAATACTCAAAGTTTTACCACTCACTGGCTAAGGTAAAGACTGTAACAATGAGTTGATTGGTTCAAACAAATTTCAAGAAAGCTTAGTGGTTGCGCCTTGTCGAGGAAACCCTGTATGAATTCACCATCTTATTTTTTTGTAGGACTTCGGTGATGACAAGCCTATGGCATGGAGCCACTTCACTGCTGAGGGAGATGTTGAGTTCAAAGCTTTGCTATTTGTTCCTCCGAAGGCTCCACATGATCTGTATGAGAGTTACTACAACAATAACAAGTCAAACCTCAAGTTGTATGTTAGAAGAGTTTTTATCTCTGATGAATTTGATGACCTCCTTCCGAAGTATCTCAACTTTTTGAAGGTATTGTATTACTGTATAGAAAAACCTGTCGTATTCAATTCATTGACATAGCAGACTAAATCTTATAGTGCTTTTCTCTCTAGGGTATTGTTGATTCAGACACACTGCCCCTAAATGTATCACGAGAAATGCTTCAACAACATAGCAGTCTGAAGACCATCAAGAAGAAACTGATCCGCAAAGCTCTTGACATGATTAGGAAAATTGCTGAAGAAGATCCTGATGAGTACAGCAACAAAGATAAGACAGGTAATGAGTCTTTGCTGTAATAAATGGCCATGTCACATACTCTGTATTTACTATTGTAGTACTCATAAAAATATTTCTGTAATCAGATGAAGAGAAAAGTGAAATGGAGGAGAAGAAGGGCCAGTATGCCAAGTTCTGGAATGAGTTTGGCAAATCGATCAAGCTGGGCATCATCGAAGATGCAACTAACAGGAACCGCCTTGCCAAGCTTCTTAGATTTGAAAGGTTCATCCTTCAGTGCTGTTTTCCATTCATTATGAGTTTAATTATATGTAGTAGGCAAAATAAAGCTGACCTTGTTTTTGTTTGTTTGTTTCAGTACCAAGTCAGATGGCAAACTTGCCTCTCTTGACGAGTACATTTCAAGGATGAAGTCAGGGCAGAAAGACATCTTCTACATCACGGGAAGCAGCAAAGAACAGCTGGAGAAGTCTCCGTTCCTTGAGAGGCTAACCAAGAAGAACTATGAGGTGTGATGCTGATCTGGATGTAAAATAGTTGTCCATCCGGGAACCAGATCACATGCTCTCTGTCGCCTTTAGTTGCTTTATAAGTCAACTTTAGTTTCGTACCTGGATACAGCTTGTGAATTAATACTGCAATTGTATTTGTTTCACAGGTTATCTTCTTCACTGACCCAGTGGACGAGTACCTGATGCAATACCTGATGGACTACGAGGACAAGAAGTTCCAGAACGTTTCCAAGGAGGGCCTGAAGCTGGGCAAGGACTCCAAGCTCAAGGACCTCAAGGAGTCTTTCAAGGAGCTGACCGACTGGTGGAAGAAGGCCCTGGAGAGCGAGAACGTGGACTCGGTGAAGATCAGCAACCGGCTGCACGACACCCCCTGCGTCGTCGTCACCTCCAAGTACGGGTGGAGCGCCAACATGGAGAAGATCATGCAGGCGCAGACCCTCTCCGACTCGAGCAAGCAGGCGTACATGCGCGGCAAGAGGGTGCTGGAGATCAACCCCAGGCACCCCATCATCAAGGAGCTCCGCGACAAGGTCGCCCAGGACACCGAGGTAACATAATCTCCTTCCAAAGGCCTTTTGCTGATCCCCAAAGAATGTCAGGAAAACCATGGTGGCTAACGTGTTTTACCTGATGGCAACAGAGCGAGGGCTTGAAGCAGACGGCGAGGCTGGTGTACCAGACCGCCCTGATGGAGAGCGGGTTCAACCTCCCCGACCCCAAGGAGTTCGCGTCCAGCATCTACAAGTCGGTGCAGAAGAGCCTGGACCTGAGCCCCGACGCGACCGTGGAGGAGGAGGACGAGGCCGAGGAGCAGCCGGAGGTGGAAGAGAAGGAGCCGACCAAGGAGGAGGAGTCGGAGCCGTCATACGACAAGGACGAGCTGTAGGCTGTGCTCGGAAGTGTTGCTTAAAGTCTGTTGTTAGCTGCCTGGTGTTAGGAAAACGTGTTGGTTCTCAGGGACGCCCATTTTTCCCATGCAACGTGATACGGGATTTTTGTCTGCCTGTGTTTGTACCTATACAAACTTTAGTTCAGTCTAATTAGTGGGTTAACATCTTCCAGAATAGCCCGTGTGCTTCGTGTCTTCTAGTGCGGGAGCAGGGACCGATTGACTGCCGGATCATACAGACTTTAGTTCAGTCTAATTAGTGGGTTAAAATTCTCTCCCCCAAGGAATCGGTTCTCTGATAAACATCAAATAAAAAAACAATAAGCTCTGAAAGCTACAACTATAATCCCGTTTCTTCTTCCGAAGAAAATAGTGTGCGAGCGCATGAAGCTGTCACTTGTCCTCTCTTGGAGACTCCGAATCACGCTAGGATAATGAGACCAGCAGCATAATCACACCGATGTCGCCGAAACGATGAGCACGAGGAGGGCAACTACCACGGCGTTCCTGCTCTTCACCAAGCCGCCTGCTGCTGCTGCTCCGGAGAACTGCATCGTTGGGCCTGCCGCCGCCTCGGGATTCCCGCCGGGTTTCAGGCTGCATCATCGATCAGGTTCTTCCAAGCATCAGCTAACGAATACTGTGATAATCAAATGAAAACTGAAACGATTGCTGCAGCTAAACTAGGACGAACAATTTCTCCCTAGCATCAGGATCATACGAGGCTAATGGCGTCTCTAAACCCATGCCGGCCCTCTCATCCTTCTTCAAACACCAATTAGATGAACAGGGTAACATCGCGCATTGTTTTTTTTTAAACGAGCTAGCAGAATAGCTGCTGCTATATTAATAAAGAGGAGGAAGGCCCGACAAACAAAGTACAAAATAACATCACGCATTGTTGAATCATAGCATCTCGCATACAAACTAGTGACAAGGCCAAATGGACGTGGCAACGACGTGCCGATCGCCCAACCCCAAACCGAGCAAGAAACGGAACGTGCCGAGCCCGTACGAACCGGGAAGGAAAAAAAAATACGTGCATGCACAGACGTGCGAAGAAAACCAGCCCGCCGCGCCGTGCTTACCTGGACGTGCCGGGGCAGAAGACGACGTCGTAGCCGCCGCCGGCCGCGGCGCAGGTGAACGTCGACGTCGCGTCGTCGTACGCGTAGCTGTAGGCGGCCGGGCACGCGGCCTTGAAGAGCCGCGAGTACGCCGTCGGCGCGCACGCCGCCGGGGACCCGTACGCGCCGCTGCAGCAGTACACGGCCTCGGCGAACGCCTCGCACGCGCTCCGGCACGCCACCGTCTGCGCCCCCGCGCCGCCGGCGACGCGTAGCTCAGCGGGGCACGCCCTGTTCAGGTCCGCGGGGCACCCCGTGGCCTGGCAGCTCCCGTTGGCCGCCGCCGGCGCCTGCGGGGCGACGAGCATGGGCACGTTGAAGCCGTCGACGAGGCTGACGTCGTAGAAGTCGTCCCCGCCGGTGCCGCCGGCGAGAGTGAACTCGGCCAGGGTGGCCGGCGGCGCGGCGCCGCGGCCGGAGCACTCGACGGCGCCCGAGCCGCAGTCGGCGGTGGCGCAGGCGAAGGCGCCGGAGGAGGAGTCCGTGGCGCAGAGCGTTCGGCCCCAGATGCGGCCGGACCACGCGGAGGCGACGGTGGCCGCGAGCGTCTGGCCCGGGGGCAGCGCGAAGCCGGTCGTGGACGGCGGCGGGGCGCCGGCGTTGGAGAGGATGCCTGGCCACACCGTGTACTCGCAGCTGTTGGTTATGGTGAACGTCGCGGGCGCTGCTCCTGGTGATTACAGCACACCGTGCATTGGTTAACAGCAACAACACACTAGCTCTGAATGACTGAATCCCAAAAGTAAGCAGCAGCAACTCCGAAACATGTATTATACACTAAACACATTTTTAACACAAATTTTGAGAAGACGAGAAAAGATTGATCAACGGCACAGAAAAAAAGGGATCAATTGATTTGGCATGAGAATGAAACAAATTGGATGTTATGCAGATGAACTCAACAGTATATGCTAGTGCTATGCAAAATTACAAATTAATGCAAGCTCGATTTTGCACCAATGTGAAGCTTATTGGTCACCTTGGAGGAGAAATGTGAGGCAGCAGAGAAGAGAGAGGAGAGAGAGAGGTCCTCCCATGGAGGAGAAGAACAAAGGGGTGAAGCAGACAGATGCAAAATTTTGGTTTGTTGATGCATCGCATGACGACGAGGTAAGGTAACTAAGATACTCCTAACCGGATCTATTAATTATTAAGAAAAAATATTAGGAAGGTTCCAAGAGGGCAAGAATCATTCAAGGAAGGTCCATGCTCCAATTTGCTGCACATGGAGATTTTTATTGCCGATACGGCTGCTTGCATCGCAGGAGCTGATCGAGGAGGACAAACAGACAGACATGGCAGTCTGGCTGGCCTCTGGGAAACTGGGGAGTTGCAAGTAGGTGAGCGAATCATCAGGCTTGCTCTTGTTCTTTTTTTAAGCATGTTGGATCGAGATGGCGATGTTAAAATTGTGTTCAGGTGGAGAGCCATTGATCGGACTTCACTTCACCAATCATCTTTCAGCAGCTGAACCATCATACTGTAATGCTCCAGAGAAAGAAACCTATGCTTCTTCTCGCAGGCTCATGGTTCTGCTTCAGTGCCTGGTTGTAGGTTCCAAGTTGCAGAAGCTTGACGATAATGTCCCGATCCTAGACACGGAGGTGCAGGGACGACAGCAAAGCGAACAAGAGCTCCCGATCCAGGACAGACGACGACGACCACTTCGTTCCATTGGGATGAAAGCTGATAGCCACACATGTATATTATGCTATAGGGCAAAAAGCCCAAAGAGGAATATAACATGTATGCTCTTGAAAAAAGAGATTGTATTAAGCAACCTGTGCTCTTTGATGCCGAGGCAAGTGCTTAACAAAAAAAATTGCAAAAATTAAAAGCACGCTTCATGATTTATATTAGTTTACACACAAGTCGTATTCCTTTTTGGGGGGCCGTACACGCATTGGGCGGTTTGGGATGACTTGGTTTCACATCATGTTCACTCATTTTCCCTTGTTTTACATTCAGTTTTTGCGTAACCCGTTTGATTATCATCAACTTATCAATTAATTGATAAGATTATCGCGCATTATTTCTTCATCCCTTACTTAACATGGCAGTACATGGCTTGGCTCCACATATGTGTACATCAAAATGATGTGTTGTTGCAGGACGCACATGGAAAATTCACGGCGCCAAATTAAACTATGCTTCTCGATCGCATTTTGACAAGTAATAGATGAAATAAATGCTTTTGTTTTAAAAGGTTCTCACAAATTAATGTATTCTAATTAAAATATGTTAAAATATTATTCAATCGTGCTAGCGCTAGCTACCATAGAGCTAAATATAAGTGATTATATATATTTCCACAACTTTTTTTTGGAAATTCTATAAAAGCCACACAAAAATTGCTATTTAAAAAGTCCCGCGAATATACGGTGATTTTCTTTCCTTTCCTTCTCGCGATTGAAAAGTTGAAAGGGAGTAAAATAAAGCCGAATGAGACTCACCCTGAGCCACTAGTTGCACTAGGACGAGCTTGTTTTCATCTTGGTCGAGAGCAAGGCAATGATAGCATCACCAATTCGCCATTGACTTGCTCATTTACAATACAACCACTAGTTGCTAGGAATTGTTGCTAGCTGTTGGATTGGATTTGGTTGGGGAAACCTAGCCCTCTGGATGAGGGAATGTGCATTCCTAGCTAGCTAAACTTGGCGACCATGACGATGTGTTATTACTTGGTTACTAGTATAGCCACTAGGAGAAAACTTTGGCGTATATTGCATGGATCAAGAGGCAGGTGTATGTTCTCCATCCACTGTGGTGTGCCTTACGGCTCGCGTGTGAAGCTACACTACAGGTGGATGCTCCTGATAAGATAAGAAGCTAAAACGATCCAATCTGCAATTTGAAACGGATGTAGTACTATTTCGGAACTGTACAATAGTCTAGCTAAGACAAGGCCTTTAGCAGCCAATCTTACTAATTTGTGCTCTTAAATCTGTAGTCATGGTTTGTGGAGATTTCTCGGCACAAATTATGAACGAATGCTTTTTAATATTTTTTCTGAGTTTTCTGGTGTTGCTAAACATGCATGTAGCAGCCAGTTTGACTCGAGAATTAAGTACCTTGAGTTCTATGGTTGTTTGCACAATTGCTTCAACTTTCGAAAGAAGGGGACAGTGAAGGGGATCTGATGGGCTCCGTTAACAATTGCTTTTGGTATTTCCGTTTCTTGGGCTGCCCAACCAGCCCACAAGCCGATAGCGCAGGCACAGCCCACGCGTGCGCTGGCACGCCGCACGCACATACCCCAAGTCCCCAAGTCCAAGTCCCAAAACCCTAGCCTCCCGCTTCTCTCTTGCCCTCCGTCGCCGTCCGCCCGCGTCCCCTCCTTCGCCGTCCGCTCGCGTCCCCTCCTTCGCCGTCGCCACCCGCCCGCGTCCCCTCCTTCGCCGCTCGCCCGCGTCCTCTCCGTCGCCGTAGGCTTCTCCCGCTCCTCAGCTCCGCATTGCCTCTTCCTCGCCCCGCGTCTTGGAGATGGCGCCGCGTCGGGCCCGCAGGCATGCCGGTGCGAAGGTCACGGCCCGTGTGCTTGCCGACTCTATGAAGGAGGTGCTGCTGCACGCACGACAGCGGTGTAGCCGCAAGAGGCGCCGGGGTGAGCAGATCCTGCTTAGCCAATCTGGGTTGCTCGCACGGCGGATGCTGCGGCAACTACGCCAGCGTCTCCGCAACATGCGTCAGAAGCTGCGGGAGCAACGGCAAGAACAGGTAAACGAATCATTTCACTCATGTAGATCCGATGATTCCGATCAAAGACAAAAGTAACTCCTTTGACACATGTTTTTTTTTCAGTGTCATTCTCCAATCATTAATGCACTTGGTCATCAGATTCCGGTAAGTGATGAAATGTTGTTTTGTTCAAGTGTTTTGTGTTTAAGAACCTCTGAAAATATTATTTGTGTTGGCTACTGTTTTTGGTCTTGGAGATTAGAATTACCTTAAGTAATGCCTGTTGATGCTCATGTGGTTGAGATAATAACATATAGGTGTAGTTTGTCTAAGATTATAATAGCATGTGGTTGAGATAATAACATGTGGTTGAGATAATAACTTTTATTTGGCATATGAATTATTTGACTAAGATTTCATTTGATTGAACATGTGATTGAGAATTACCTTAAGTAATGCCTGTTGATGCTCATGTGGTTGAGATAATAACTTTTATTTGGCATTGAATTATTTGACTAAGATTTCATTTGATTGAACTTTTGTAGGTACCTGTACTCGATCTGTTTTTCTCTAATGAAATGACACAATTGCGCCAGTCCATGGTGGCATATATTCAGTCAAGGGATCCGATTGTCCAAGTGGCTATACCAGGTGATCAAAGGATGCACAAAAAGTCATCTGACCACGCGAGAAATATGTTCAATGCCATTTTAGACTGGACAACTCTACTTGTTCACTTTGGTTTCTCAGTTGATGGTAATCTCCATCCTGATGATTTGGGAGTTACTCACTCTGGTTTTCTTAAAGGCACAAAGAACCTTCTGGACAAACTGGTGCCGGCAGATGCTCTGACAACATCAAGGGACATGTATGCGGTTGCGGATGTGGCTGAGAACAACATTTTTTGCGTAGCTGTATATGGTCCTGTACCTGCTGATGTTGCAGATCTTCTCTCGGTGCTGAAGAACTTCAACAACACTCTTTATCCACTTCTCCAGATTCATGTGGCGCGTGAGAATGGAACTAGAAAATGCACCCTCTTCACCAAATTATTTGATCGGCTTATAGTGATCAAGGGCAAAGACTACAGGATGTACACAAGGATTCTTCGAAGCATCACATTGAGCAATTGGATCCATAGCTCAATGAAGAATGTACATCTTCATGAGCTCCTGCGTTTCAAACAACCCTCCAAGAGTTTCACTGACAGAATTTCTGATTTTCTCAGCGGTAGAGTCCGTTATCTTCCAACTGTTGAGGGATTATTGGTTTTTCGGAGGAATGGAGGTGCTCACCTGATTAAGGACTATTCATTTGATATTGGGGGGGTACATGAAGCATTGAAAGCAGCTCATCAAGCAGCAGCACACAGCGTGCAATCTATAGCAGCGGCATTGGGTGGAGTGCCCCAGCCTATACCAGCAAGATGTGCCCGAGAGCTCCTGGAGCCTTTCCACATCTGGCATGCTAAATATATAGCATCATCCATCATAAAAGCATTACGAAAGCACAATGGCTCATTGGTGGAGGCCGCTGCCGCAGCAACAGCAGCAGCACTTGCAAGAGCCAGCCATCCAGATCCTACTTCATATGCGGCGGTGACGGCGGCAGGAAATGCAGCAAGAGCAGCAGCAAGAGCAGCAATTGCAGCGGCTGGGCCAGTTGGAGCTCAACAAGTTTCTCAAAGGCAAATGTTCGATGAGGAACAACTTTCAGACATGTTTGATCTTGTCGACCCTCATATGCTTTATAAGCTCCAGAGGGCCTTGTTTAACGAGGGAGAACTCGTAACTCTTAAGTGGCATGAGAACTTCACTGATGTGCGCCTTCTTCGTTAGGCTATGCCATGTAAGAGCTCTTGTCCTTCATTATTGCATTCGGCTCTAAGCTTTCCAAGTGTGACATATATTGCCTCCAATAACAACAGATCTGTGCAGTGAGAGAACCTCCAAAATACCACTATAACAACTGATTTCCATTGTAGTTGATTCTAAAAGTAGAATATGATACTGTTACAAAGCTACTTACTTGGTATACATATAGAATATATTAAAAGCTAAAAATTGAGAAGTTGAACAATCTGAATTGTTTTTGGGTCAAAAGATTCATTACGGCGGAGGGCAAGCTCCGGCATTTTGTAGTTCAACACTGACTATAAATGATTTTGTTCACAAACAGGGTTGGAAAGGCACCAAGCTGGTTCTGAGAAGTGGTTCGAAGCGTATTCTGATGTGGTTACCATTGCAGAACAAAGCAAAAGGGAAGCTTCATGAAGAAACGTTGAATCTGAAGATGGAGATGGGAATAAGAGGCTATGGCATCATGTCATGTTTTAGTTATAAAGTTGTGCTGCACTCTGTTCCTTTTGTATTGTGATTTGTTCCTTACTGCGTTCCTTTTATTGTGTGAGTGTGCTCCTTTTGTGTTGAGACTGAAACTTTTATGTTGAGACTGTCTTTTGTGTTGTGACTGACTTGAGAAGTGTGAACTCTATTTATGAATTTGTCTGTGCTCTCTCACCTGTCCATAAAATAATATTGTTTGTTGGAGCTAGGAGGTCATATTAGTTGTTTATTTGCTTCTGATATGTGATTTAAAATATGTTGTTTGGTGGGGCAAGGAGCACGCTAGCAGCCTTGGGTTCCTGTGGCGGTGAGCAGTTTCGATCATTGACGGTGTTGCTGTTATATGTGCGTGGTTTCAGGATTGTTCCTTTTCTGATATACGTTCATGATAATCTAAAGATGTGGTTTAGGCAGAACAGTATGTGCTGATTGTAGAATTTGACCTGGAGTTCACCATTTTCTAATTAAATGCTTTGAGTACATATGATGAGAGCAATCATTTTTCCATCTTTGAATGCTTTGAGTTCTTAATGCTTCTTTGTGCGCCATTTTTCCAATTAAATGCTAGGTAGATCATGAGAGCCATCTTCTCTGCAGAGTTGCTGCTGATTTTTGTGTTCTATTGTATTATTATATATGATTTACTTCAAATGTGCTGCTCTGCTGTTTTCCCTTAGTTTCTTTAGTTCCTTCTTTAGGCTATACTGCCTATACAGCTGTTTTCCCCTTCGTGCTGCTCATTTTTTATTTGTTTTTGGATTCACATTTAAACCAGGGAACTTTTATGGATCCACAATTCACAGCATATGGACAGATTTTTCTGAATACTGACAGGAAGATGTAGAAAGGCAGAAAACGCCATTTCTTAAAGTTTCCTATTTACTACTTTTTTTAAAAATCCTATTTTTTAGTCACGAACTAATAATTGCACATGGCAGGGAATCTTTCAGTTCAGCGGCAGCTACGCTCGCTTGAGAATTTCCACAAGCACAAATTCCGCTTTTTATGGGTCCAAAGATTCAATGATATTTTTCAGATAGCATAGCACAAGCATGATCTGTTGATTTGGCATCAACCATACAACCCACAAGATTGTTCAAGTCAAATTAGAACATTGACTGCAACAGATAGATGATATTGAGCATATTTGTAAACCTATCTTTCTCGCGAGTAAAAGTAGGTGTTTCAGTGTCCCCACAAAATACCATCCATCTTCTTTATAAAGTAGTTGAGTGTTCTTGTCAGTTGGAGAACGTAACGCTGCTCGACCAGTCCCCGCACTAGCTCGAGAAGTCCTACCAGCAAGAGGCGCTCAAGGGGGTCACCATCATGGAGGGCGATGCCGAGGACCTGCCCATCCCCACTGACACCTTCGACCGACACATCTTCGCCAGCAGGTCACTGACGCTCTTGCTTGATCCACTTCACTTCTCTTCACTACTGTACATATTGTGAATCAGTTGCAAGTAATTGGTATTGTGATGATTGCACATTCTGTTCTTAACTAGTCAAGTAGAGATTGCTGATTTTCGTGATCTGTCACATACATTGCAGCATTGAGTATTGGGCTGAGCTGCGGAGAGGAATCAAGGAAGCGTACAGGGTCCTGAGGTTTGGTGGGCTAGCTTGTGAGATTGGCCCCATGTACCCAACCTTCTGGCTGTCCTGCTGCTTCGTTGATATGTGGTTGCTCTTCCCCAAGGAAGGTACATCGAGTGGTTCAAGAAGGCTGGGTTCAAGGATGTCACTATGTCAGGCTGAAAAGAATTGGATCAAAGTGGTACCATGGTTGCCGAAGGCATGGCCTCATTATGGGATGCTCTGTCACAGGTGAAGAGAGAATGTGGACACTCTCCTTTGGAGGTATACTTCTCATTTTTGCTAATGGATTCACTGTTACATATCTCAGTGAATATTTGGCGTACCTCATTTGATTTTTTAGATTGTTCATTTCATCGAGGGTTTCTAGCATAAGTTTTCCATTCTAATTTTTATGCAGCTTGGTTCAAAGGCTGAGGATGTCAGCAAACCGGTGAATCCGAGCACCGTCCTCCTTCGCATCCTCATTGGAACGATAAATGCTGCGTACTGTGTTCTGTGCCTATTTACATGTTGTTAAAGAACCAGATTTTCCCAAAGGCATGCCAATCTGAGTGAAGGGGACTGAGCTCAACTGCTCGAGGAAGAGAGGATAGCCAATATCTGAATTATCCTTCTCTATATTCTGTGCTTCCTGTCTGTTTTGTATTTACCTTTTGTTCTTGTTGCTGTTATGTACTTCACTACTGTTATTCATGTTTGTGTGAAGCAACGATATTATGGTCTGGATTATTCTCAACAGTATATATTACGTGCATATATAACTTAATTAACAGTGTCTGATGATATAACATGAAGCTCCCCTTACCTGTCTCCAATATCATTTTCTGTGCAGCCCAGAGGCTAAGGATATCGGCAAGCCTGTGAGAGTGTGAGTCCAATTACCTTCATATTCCACTTTCTTGTAGGGACGATATCAGCTAAGGATATGTTGATGTCTATTTACATATGGTGAATGACCAGATTGTACCTTAAGACATGCCAATGTTAGTAAATGGGACTGTGTTGTAAGTAAGAGGGGTCTGAACCAATCTTTTCTATTAGACGATTTTTGGCTGTTTTATACTTAGCTTTTTTCCTGATGCTTTTGCTATCAATCCTGTTTGTGTGAAGCAATAATATTAAGACCTTGCTTTCTCAACACTCTTGTGCATGAAATGGAGCCTGTGTCAGGTTTATTGATTCTAAATTGCGATGAATGTGTAATCTACTTAGTATCTAACTCTGGAAAAAATTTTCTTCATCAGTTTGCTAATGGTACATAGACATGTTATCTGATGGCTTCTGCTAAGAGAGATTTTTTTTGTGATGAAGGTATATAAATGGATTCCTTTTCTGTTCTTCATGTACTTGATCTTCTCTTATTGCATGATATATGTGCACAACAAACTGATTTCTCTTGCTATGTGATAATATTTCTCTTGCTATGTGATAATATTCGTTGTTAACAAACGGCATTGTCCAGTTTTGTTTTTCAACTATAGTTTGTCAGGTAGGCATGTGGTTGGGAAGAAATTGGTACCATGAGATGTTCTTGTTGGTGAAGAAATCATGTTGAGATACTCCTGGTACTTTTGGTGCTAAACTTTCTTTCGATAATGTTTCATTCTAATTTTGTTTGGTGCAGGGAATTGTACGTTGAATACCACAAGAAGCAGGTCGCCAAGGTGGACGATGCAAGAGTAACGTTTGAACTAAGTACAGTTCTCTCTAAGGAGGTAACACATTTCCACACTTGCCGATTAAGTGGCATTGAGATTTTAGATTAATACGCCACATATCTAAAAGTAAGGTCTAGATTTTATTCTTAAACCCGCCTTCATATGGTATGGTTCAGTAGTGAGTGAGAAACAGAAAGGATCTTAAGTATGTGCTGAAGTTTAAGCAGCTTTACTAACTTATTACTAACTGCTCTTCCAACTAGCACAATTTTATTATTGAATAAGTTCGATGAATAATGACTTGTTGAAACTCTATAATTGAACAGGGTATTGAAGTCTGCATGGTACCTTCTGCCGATAGGGTAAGTTTACCAGTTTCCACAACCTCTTTTTTCAATGAAAATTGATATCTACTCTCAACCTGTATTTCTTGTATTTTGTAGCCAGATGAGGTGAAATTTGCTGTACCACTTCTGGACGCAGACTTCGACTTTACCAAACTGGTGCAAGGATGTCCTTGGAGAGTACCTCAAAAGATCCATCTACAGGTTAATCTCTAAAGCCACTGGTTCCATGGATGCAGAAATGAACATTTTGTAATAGTGGTAGCATTGATAATTATTATACCAGAAAAGTCTCAGCTAGCCAGGCCCTGTTGAAATGTGATTTTATGAGTAAATTTTGCAATGCCAGAGAAGGCCTCTAGACCATATTTTATCTGGCAGTAGGTACTTGCTACATCTTAATCTGCATGCTCTCCAACCAAGATGTGCACAGAGTAGGATCCTGAGGATTATTCTATTATTGTTACTGGCAGATTCAGAATATTTTTGGTGGACTGTTGTTGTATGTTACACTGAATTTTCCACCTTTTGCATGTAAGATTGACTAGAGCACCATAGCATTAACCACAACACACTACAAACTGAGAAAAACAGGATTTCACACATAACAATTTCATGGCTGCATTTTTGTATTCTCTTTAGATAGTTGAGATTTCAGTCATATGTTTATTTAGAAGTATTTATTTGATTTTTGCATGCAAACAAACTGAGAAACCTCTAGCAGAACTTTCCAGATAGTGGCAGACATCTGATGCATTTATATAGCCATCTCTTTTCATTTGTCTGTCTATAGTTTGGGCAACCGAATAGAACATACGAGCTTCATTGTGCACTTGAAAAATACATTGCCTGTTTCTTGTGCAGGTCATTTTTCCAATCAGTAGAAGTTCAAGTTACTCTTCTGTTCCTTCTGCTCCACGACTCAAACTAATCTCAACACCAGATTTGAAATCACTTTTCTCAGTTGAGGATGTGAAACTCCCTCCATGGTCAAACGGGATGTAAGTCAACTTGCCACACCGCTAAATGAAGATTATCCTGCCTTCTGTGTTATCTTGTCGCATACCATGTTTTGATGCATAACACGCTTGTTATGTCCTTGGTCCTCATTTATTACACCGTTTCTCGAAAAGAAGTAAAAATGACTTTTAACTGATTAGCTCTCCTTGGTCTATCATATGCAGGTGTTTAGCGGAGTATCTTCCTGCCTTAGAAGAAAGTCTTAACCTGCTGGTAAGCCATGTTGCTGTTGTTGTTTTGGAGTTTTTTGTGCAATTTTCATGTCAATTCCATGCATATAAGATATGGCATGGGGGGATGGGGATTGCAGAATGTCTGTGGGTTTACTGTTTCAGTTGCGCTAAAAATCTGTGTCTTCAAGTTTGGATCTGACTCTAGTCTTTCGAAAAGTGAGGGAAACTGAAACAGAAGAAAAAATGAAGCAGGAAAAAACAATAGGTCTTGTACTACTATTTTCCTTTCTGTCCACTTGCATCTCAACCCTTTGTAATGCTTCAAGTGCTTGGTTGTACAAAACCTATGGACTTTTCATTTAGCAAAGCATCTATTAGTTAGTTAAACAGAGAGGGAGGGACAGTGACAGTGGCCTGGTGATATGCCTAAGCTTCTCTCCCCCTCCCACCCTCTCATGGTTTGGCACCTAGTTGTTAATTAGCTGATGGCTATGCGATATCATGAAAACCCATGAAGTAGGGGATTATCTTTGCATAATTTTAATGGTTCTTTTTGTTCCTTACATTAACTTTGTTAATTATACTGAAGGTTGTTGAAGCATCAGCTTCAATTGGTGCCAGAAGACGTTTTATTGAGGCACTGGCTCCTACCTTTGGGAGACCGATAGAGGCTGATCCGGTATATTATATGGCATTGTTTTTTCCTTACATAATTGTGCATTTAGTCAAGTTTCCTAACGATACATCTGCGCATCAGATTTTTTGCAAGAGAGCTACAGTACTGTCCATTTCAGGAATTTTCACATTTCTGGTATGTCAGAGAATACACGAACCTATGCCCTCTTGTTCTTTTCTATTCCATGGCGTTAGTCAGAAAAAAGGAAAATGCATTTATTATGTTCTCCCATCTGCTTTGCACATAGTGAATACAAATTGTGTTAAATTTGTGAGCACATTAAGCCAACCAGATTAGTGCAGAAACAATCAAAGAATACAAAACCTGGCATCTGAGAGAAAAACAGGTCACACATCTGGGAACAATGTTTATTCTCATGGAACACCACCACAATGCTGTATGAGGTGGTGCTGATGCATTTCCCGCAATTATTATGATGAAACAATTAAAAAGCTGTATGTTTGTGGAGCATGTTTCCTTCATTTCCACTTGGCTCTGCATATTATGAACTGTTTGATGTCACACTTTGTATAAATTTTTTTAATGATTTGCATCATCCATTTTTATTCTTTCATTTAGCCTTATAATTGTGAATCAATTCATTAACAAGTGACAAGGAACACATTGTGATGCTGCAGGTTCACTTTGCTATCCCCCTTCAATTCCCAAAGCAGCAACCTGTCCTCACATTGCAGAGTTCTCAGGTCACTATTTGACTCCTCACCAGTTAGGCGTATTTGTAATTTACATGGTTGATCATAGGTCCCATTTTTGTAAGTTGTAGTGCTTTCTGCATATAGGATTGAGCAGTAGAATTGAATTTTGATACAATTGCCTAGTGAAGCTAGCACCTTTTACTTTATTGTGGGAAAATATTTAGTGCAAACCAACTTCTCGGTGGAATTGCAACCATTCCCCACTCCCACCCCCCAAAAAAGGAGAGGGTGACATACATGCATATAAAATTTTAAAACCAAACTCAAGTTTGTTATATGAATGGAATCTACAAACTGCGAAACAAAAAAACAAAAACAGAGCACATACACTGTCTGTCTTTTTCTTCACACTTTCTTTGTAGATCTATCAATTTCATATCTCATAAAAAGAAGTTGAGTTTGGTCTTGAAAATTTTTATGCATGTATTTCACCCTCTCCTCTACTTCTGATTTTTCTCAGAATTTTTCAAAACTTCTAGATACTGTTTTTTTAACATTTCCCCTTTTATTGTAACTGTAGTCATTATCTGTTTCAGGCTTTATTCTATTCCATGTCACCCCCGTTGTGGTTATGTTTGATTGTTGTTCTGAAAATGAACTCAAGAAGTAAAAATGTAGTTTTGACATATCATGGAAAATTCTCTGCACATGCTATTCAGGCCTTGAAAATTGAAACCCTTTTTCGTCACATAATTTGCTTGGGTGTTTGGAATAGTTTTATCTGATTGCCAGTAGCCTAAGTAGTAATCTGGTGATAAGAGCCACGGAGCCACATAGGTATACTACTTAGATGCTACTAAGAAAATAATGGGGTTTTTTCGTCGTATAGTCCTTTTCTATAATGGTTACAAAGTATGCTCTCTAAATTCCGTGTTTTGAACCTGTGGAATGACGGCTGCCTTCCTGATTCACCTGCAGCACTGTAATGCTGACGGGACACCTATTACGTCGCCCCCGATAAATGACTATCCCTGGAGTCCTAGATGGGATCAGGCAGAAATGGTGGAACGTATCTAGTAAGTCTATGGTCTACATGTAGTCAATCTATGTTTGCCTTTGGAGAATCCAGTTTTAAGATCCTGTCGCATTTTGCAGTGACTTCCTGACCGATGAGTGCCAAAATTTCAAGAAGTTCTGCAGTGATGCTATCACCCAGCAGAAATAGCTGCCATCACTCAGCAGCGGAAGCTTTGAACAAGCTTCCTTATTCTTAGCAACTGGAACCCTCGTGTCCATTTCTGTATCGCAACAGGCAACAGGCAACAGGCGATGGACCGGTGCCCATTCACTGCTGTATCAGGATTTCCTGTCATGTGATGCGGGAAGTTGGGAGGCAATCTCAGGCGGTAGAACCCCATAGGATCGCTTCTGTTTTGCAGCCTTGTTGATTGTTTGGGATGTGTGCAATCCATTTCTTTGGACCTTGTAAATATGGTTAGAATGGCAGGCATCTCTACCTCCATCGCACCCTCCCTTGTAAAGTACGCTGGCAAAGATTTTTACTCTCGCTGCTGTTAGGGAAATTGTATTGGTTTTCTGCGCATACCTGATAATCCATACAAACTTGTGTATATTGGCTCAATTGTCCGAGAAGCGGTGCGTTTGGTTGGGTGCGATTTTACTCCATGCAAACTTGTTGGGAGGGAATGCGAGTTTAGAGATAAGAGTCTATAAATATCTTTTTATCAGATGAGAATGGGAATTTTGTGGGGCGAAGAATATGAATTTAGGGTTCAACTAACTAGCACCAATCTGGTTGGGAATTGAAGGATAATAAATCTTAACTGTTTCGCACGCCCCAAACCACCAACCAAACAAGGATAACAATTCTCTATCGAATTCCCGTTCTCAAACAAGGAATATTATATACAATTCTCTATCGAATTCCCGTTCTCAAACAAGGAATATTATATTATGACTAAAAGTCCTAACTCCAACGCAAATTTACTCTGAGTAGCTGCATTTGGAGTCTTCTCAACATCTGTAGTCGCTCTGCCACTACATTTATTGTTGGCTTGTCATCTCCTTTTGGGCTCAGACAGTGCATAACAAGTTCCCCTAGTTTCTCAAGCACTACCAGAACTTCACCATCTATTATTTCACTGTCCAATATATCCTGGAGATTATTCTGGTTGAACATAAATATGAAAGCATCTCATCCTAAAAAAATTGTCACAACTTAAACATAGGAAGGCAATACATTAACAGAACTGCAGTTGAGTGTACACATCATTAAAACATATAAGGCAAAAGAGTCACAACCGAGTTAAATTCAAAGATACTAACTCCTTATCACGACCTGATTGTAGCATCTTACAGCCAAAATGCCACAGGGTCCACATTGAGGAATCTCTCGGTGGTTTGTTTAGGCACCTTGTAGCATTGCACCTTGCAAGTCCCGCCGGTCGTCAGGTCTCCATTGTTGTCATAGCTGACAGAGAACGTTGTCAAACGATAAAGATAGCGACTTCCACCCTCCTTGAGCTCCTGATCATCGTCGCCATGTTCAATAGGCACCTCCTCTCCACCCTCCTTGAGCTCCTGATCATCGTTGCCATGTTCAACAGAGACGCACTGGACAAGGCAAAACTCATTCCCATCTCCATTCCCATCTTGCATATGGAGGAGTGTAGCACCTACATGGGTCTCAGCTGGGTCCTGGCTGAACAACTTCTCCTTGCAAAGCTTCAGCTTACCGCCGTCGGTGGCGCCCACCAGGTGGCCGAGGGTGGCCGGATCTTTGGAGAGCCCTACATTGGTTCCCAGGCAGCTGACAAAGTACCCGCGGCCGGTGAATGGCAGCGTCCACTGGTTGCAAGATGGCATCCAAACAAGCTCCTCCGTGTCGATCTTCACGATGTCCGAGGTGAAGGTGCCCTCGTTGGTGCTGACCATGATCGTCTCATCAGGGCTCACAATGTAGGCAGTGACATCCAGCCTGTCGAATGGCGGCTCCGGGAGTTCGCGCCACGACCACCCATCGTTGCTACTGCGACGAATTTCCAGCCGCGGGGGCCAGAGCGGCTCGAAGGAGAGCATCGAGACGGCGCAGTTGTCCAAAGCGAACAACCCATTGTGGACAGGGAGGTAGATGGGAATATCGAGATGCGTCTGGCTAGGGCCAAAGGTGACGCCCCGCGAGCGGACGTCGACGATGGGCATGAAGTCACCGGACACCGAGTCATCGTCCCAGGGATCTCTGGGATGCGTCGCCACGATCCTGGTGCCAACGGCGGCGAAGAACAAGGGTAACCCCCGCGGTGCCTCCAAGCAGATGATAGGCTGAGGCAAGTGCCGGTCAGCGCCTTCGCTGGAGGCGGCGGCGGCGCCGTTGCCTGAGGCGGCGGCGCCGTTCTGTGATGACTTCTGACTGGTGGAGACGCGCAAGTCTATCTCGCGGATGCTGTATCCCCACGGCCAGTCATCAAAGATGAGGTAGAGGCGGCGCTCCTCCAGACGCTTTGCCGCGTGGAGGCTGTCACCATCACCGCGCCGGCGCTTTAGCGATTGCATCTCGTTCTTGTTCCTTGCTCGATCGTCGCCTTCTTGTCCTCTCCTCACCAACCGGCGCAAACTAGATCTGACAGAGGTTGGCGTTGAGATTGATCCCTGCGATTTTGAATCGTAACAATCGATTACCAAACAGAACTCTATCAGGCACAATCTTTTATTGCAACCCAAACCGACAAATCCAAGTATCCAAATCCGAATCGAGGACAACAAAGGGCAACAGAGAAGAAGGAACCGCAGGTACGCACCTATTGGTCGAAGATGGTGCGGCGGTGACTCTCCATAGGAGTGAGTTGGGCGTGGGCGTGGGCGTGGGCGGTGGCCGTGGCGGCGGCGGCGGCAGACGCCGAGGCGGGGGGATTGATTGGAGGCGGCGGGGATTGATTGGAGGCGGCGGCGAAGGCAGACGCCGAGGCAGGGGGATCGATTGGAGGCTGTGCAGCGTCTTTTTGCAGGCTGTGCGTGCCTCCCGCCGGGCCGGGCCTCCACACGACATGGTGCTGGACTTCTTCTGGGCTCAGGCGCTCACCTCACCAGAAACAACCGCACACACGCGGGACCGGATTGGTTACTGGACCCGGCCCGTACAACAGTTAGTGCTGGTGGTGGGCTGCAGTGCCAACCGGCGGGAGAGCCCAAAAGAAGAAAGGTGTTAGAGGTGGGCCGTAATGAGTTTTGGCCCGACTCAGGAATTGTGCTCTGGGCCGGTGCGGACGATTCCGATTCCGAGTAGGAAACGCATCACGAAGACGCTGCACAGCCTCCAATCGATCCCCCTGCCTCGGCGTCTGCCTTCGCCGCCGCCTCTAGGAAGACTATCAGGAGCTCGGCTGAAAAGTTTGAGTTCCAAGCTGAGGTGTCCAGACTCATGGACATCATCATCAACTCACTCTACAGCAACAAGGACATCTTCCTGAGGGAGCTCATATCCAATGCCTCTGATGTATGTATTGCATTTGGCCCGTGTTTATGCTTCATTGTGGATATTCGAAATTAACTTTAGTATCTGCATGTTTGTAGGCCTTGGATAAGATTAGATTCCTTTCCCTCACTGATAAGGAGGTTCTGGGTGAAGGTGCCACTGCTAAGCTTGAAATCCAGGTACAGTATACTGCAACTTTGAAAGCCTATTTTTCTCTTGGGTCATGTCTTGCTGTAGAATTCATTATTAAGGCCTCTGGTCTGTGCACATGTAGATTAAGGTCCCGTTTGGTAGGGCTTCTCAAAGTGCTTCTCCACTGGCTTTTGGTGAAGCCCTACCAAAGGGTCAATTTCAAAACGGCTTCACCACCAAAGCTGGGGAGAAGCCGCAAAACGGCTTACACTAGAGAGGAGAAGCCGAAAAAAGTGGCTTCACCGGCTTCTCCTCCCTCTCCAAGCATTAAGTGATCATAAAATTACATATATTGCCATTGAGAAGCCGTTTTACCAAATGTTTTGCAAAACGGCTTCAGCTTCACTAAAAAAGCCACTCCACCGAAAAAGCCGAAGCCGAAGCCGTTTTATGAGAAGCCGAAGCTCTACCAAACGGGGCCTAAGTTGGACAAAGAGAAGAAGATCCTCTCAATTCGGGATAGGGGTATTGGTATGACCAAGGAAGATCTGATTAAGAACCTTGGAACCATAGCTAAATCTGGGACTTCAGGTACTGCTTTTTTGTCTATTCTACTGATAACTGCACTCCAAGTCTTGACAAATATGCTTGGATTATCCTCTTGGAAAATGTTAATTCTTTCCCATAGGAAAAAGTGTTAATTGCTTGCAACGCTTGCAGCTTTTGTGGAAAAGATGCAGTCTGGAGGTGACCTCAATCTGATTGGGCAGTTTGGTGTTGGTTTCTATTCTGTGTACTTGGTTGCTGACTATGTTGAAGTGGTTAGCAAGCACAACGATGACAAACAGTAAGACATGCCGTTGTATATTGTTTTTGGTACATCTCTTGCTTTTTTTATGCAATTTTCTTAAAGCTGTTATGGTGTTGTACTTGTATAGGTATGTGTGGGAGTCAAAGGCTGATGGATCATTCGCTATATCCGAGGATACATGGAATGAACCCCTTGGCCGTGGAACTGAGATAAGACTCCATCTGCGAGATGAGGCCAAGGAGTACTTGGAAGAGGACAAGCTAAAGGTATTACAACTTTTGTTGGCGTTAATTGGCTTCTTCTGCAAATACATGATGTGAACCAAGTTTGTTGTGTAGTATGAATCAGCATCTTTTATTAGTTGGACATGAATGACATGCTACTCTTGTAATAGTTTGGTTGATATTATTTTGTATCAGATATTGATGTTGCTAACTAGGAATTTCAATCACACTTTTTGCAAAGTCATGGTTTCACAGTGGTCTGTTGTTTCATCTTTATAGCGCACTGATTCAATGAAGCACATTCACCAATCACAGGATACTTTTCGTGTTACTGTGTGAGGGCAAGTGAAATATATTTTTCTTTTTTCCCTGTTTACTAGCTGGGCTGCATGCATTATAAGATGAAGCAAATCTGTTCTAGACTTTATAAGGCAATTTTTCGATATGTTATTACAAGTGTTTAACTTGAATATTCTGTTTTGCAGGATTTGGTGAAGAGGTACTCTGAGTTCATCAACTTCCCCATTTATCTGTGGTCAACCAAGGAGGTTGATGTTGAAGTGCCAGCTGACGAGGAGGAAACAAGTGAAGACGAGGAGTCGAGTAAGTCTTTAGTTAATGTTTTTTCTCTTTGATGGTAGCCATGTTATGTGTAAGTGCTAATGCAGCATGTGTCTTAACAGCCCCAGAAACCACAGATGAGGAAGAGACAGAGGAAGGTGAAGAGAAGAAGCCCAAGACAAAGACAATAAAGGAGACTACTTCTGAGTGGGAGCTTCTGAATGATGTGAAGGCTGTATGGCTTCGTAGCCCCAAGGAGGTTACTGATGAAGAATACTCAAAGTTTTACCACTCACTGGCTAAGGTAAAGACTGTAACAATGAGTTGATTGGTTCAAACAAATTTCAAGAAAGCTTAGTGGTTGCGCCTTGTCGAGGAAACCCTGTATGAATTCACCATCTTATTTTTTTGTAGGACTTCGGTGATGACAAGCCTATGGCATGGAGCCACTTCACTGCTGAGGGAGATGTTGAGTTCAAAGCTTTGCTATTTGTTCCTCCGAAGGCTCCACATGATCTGTATGAGAGTTACTACAACAATAACAAGTCAAACCTCAAGTTGTATGTTAGAAGAGTTTTTATCTCTGATGAATTTGATGACCTCCTTCCGAAGTATCTCAACTTTTTGAAGGTATTGTATTACTGTATAGAAAAACCTGTCGTATTCAATTCATTGACATAGCAGACTAAATCTTATAGTGCTTTTCTCTCTAGGGTATTGTTGATTCAGACACACTGCCCCTAAATGTATCACGAGAAATGCTTCAACAACATAGCAGTCTGAAGACCATCAAGAAGAAACTGATCCGCAAAGCTCTTGACATGATTAGGAAAATTGCTGAAGAAGATCCTGATGAGTACAGCAACAAAGATAAGACAGGTAATGAGTCTTTGCTGTAATAAATGGCCATGTCACATACTCTGTATTTACTATTGTAGTACTCATAAAAATATTTCTGTAATCAGATGAAGAGAAAAGTGAAATGGAGGAGAAGAAGGGCCAGTATGCCAAGTTCTGGAATGAGTTTGGCAAATCGATCAAGCTGGGCATCATCGAAGATGCAACTAACAGGAACCGCCTTGCCAAGCTTCTTAGATTTGAAAGGTTCATCCTTCAGTGCTGTTTTCCATTCATTATGAGTTTAATTATATGTAGTAGGCAAAATAAAGCTGACCTTGTTTTTGTTTGTTTGTTTCAGTACCAAGTCAGATGGCAAACTTGCCTCTCTTGACGAGTACATTTCAAGGATGAAGTCAGGGCAGAAAGACATCTTCTACATCACGGGAAGCAGCAAAGAACAGCTGGAGAAGTCTCCGTTCCTTGAGAGGCTAACCAAGAAGAACTATGAGGTGTGATGCTGATCTGGATGTAAAATAGTTGTCCATCCGGGAACCAGATCACATGCTCTCTGTCGCCTTTAGTTGCTTTATAAGTCAACTTTAGTTTCGTACCTGGATACAGCTTGTGAATTAATACTGCAATTGTATTTGTTTCACAGGTTATCTTCTTCACTGACCCAGTGGACGAGTACCTGATGCAATACCTGATGGACTACGAGGACAAGAAGTTCCAGATTGGTGCTTATTATCCTTATTATCCTTCAATTCCCAACCAGATTGGTGCTAGTTAGTTGAACCCTAAATTCATATTCTTCACCCCACAAAATTCCCATTCTCATCTGATAAAAAGATATTTATAGACTCTTATCTCTAAACTCGCATTCCCTCCCAACAAGTTTGCATGGAGTAAAATCGCACCCAACCAAACGCACCGCTTCTCGGACAATTGAGCCAATATACACAAGTTTGTATGGATTATCAGGTATGCGCAGAAAACCAATACAATTTCCCTAACAGCAGCGAGAGTAAAAATCTTTGCCAGCGTACTTTACAAGGGAGGGTGCGATGGAGGTAGAGATGCCTGCCATTCTAACCATATTTACAAGGTCCAAAGAAATGGATTGCACACATCCCAAACAATCAACAAGGCTGCAAAACAGAAGCGATCCTATGGGGTTCTACCGCCTGAGATTGCCTCCCAACTTCCCGCATCACATGACAGGAAATCCTGATACAGCAGTGAATGGGCACCGGTCCATCGCCTGTTGCCTGTTGCCTGTTGCGATACAGAAATGGACACGAGGGTTCCAGTTGCTAAGAATAAGGAAGCTTGTTCAAAGCTTCCGCTGCTGAGTGATGGCAGCTATTTCTGCTGGGTGATAGCATCACTGCAGAACTTCTTGAAATTTTGGCACTCATCGGTCAGGAAGTCACTGCAAAATGCGACAGGATCTTAAAACTGGATTCTCCAAAGGCAAACATAGATTGACTACATGTAGACCATAGACTTACTAGATACGTTCCACCATTTCTGCCTGATCCCATCTAGGACTCCAGGGATAGTCATTTATCGGGGGCGACGTAATAGGTGTCCCGTCAGCATTACAGTGCTGCAGGTGAATCAGGAAGGCAGCCGTCATTCCACAGGTTCAAAACACGGAATTTAGAGAGCATACTTTGTAACCATTATAGAAAAGGACTATACGACGAAAAAACCCCATTATTTTCTTAGTAGCATCTAAGTAGTATACCTATGTGGCTCCGTGGCTCTTATCACCAGATTACTACTTAGGCTACTGGCAATCAGATAAAACTATTCCAAACACCCAAGCAAATTATGTGACGAAAAAGGGTTTCAATTTTCAAGGCCTGAATAGCATGTGCAGAGAATTTTCCATGATATGTCAAAACTACATTTTTACTTCTTGAGTTCATTTTCAGAACAACAATCAAACATAACCACAACGGGGGTGACATGGAATAGAATAAAGCCTGAAACAGATAATGACTACAGTTACAATAAAAGGGGAAATGTTAAAAAAACAGTATCTAGAAGTTTTGAAAAATTCTGAGAAAAATCAGAAGTAGAGGAGAGGGTGAAATACATGCATAAAAATTTTCAAGACCAAACTCAACTTCTTTTTATGAGATATGAAATTGATAGATCTACAAAGAAAGTGTGAAGAAAAAGACAGACAGTGTATGTGCTCTGTTTTTGTTTTTTTGTTTCGCAGTTTGTAGATTCCATTCATATAACAAACTTGAGTTTGGTTTTAAAATTTTATATGCATGTATGTCACCCTCTCCTTTTTTGGGGGGTGGGAGTGGGGAATGGTTGCAATTCCACCGAGAAGTTGGTTTGCACTAAATATTTTCCCACAATAAAGTAAAAGGTGCTAGCTTCACTAGGCAATTGTATCAAAATTCAATTCTACTGCTCAATCCTATATGCAGAAAGCACTACAACTTACAAAAATGGGACCTATGATCAACCATGTAAATTACAAATACGCCTAACTGGTGAGGAGTCAAATAGTGACCTGAGAACTCTGCAATGTGAGGACAGGTTGCTGCTTTGGGAATTGAAGGGGGATAGCAAAGTGAACCTGCAGCATCACAATGTGTTCCTTGTCACTTGTTAATGAATTGATTCACAATTATAAGGCTAAATGAAAGAATAAAAATGGATGATGCAAATCATTAAAAAAATTTATACAAAGTGTGACATCAAACAGTTCATAATATGCAGAGCCAAGTGGAAATGAAGGAAACATGCTCCACAAACATACAGCTTTTTAATTGTTTCATCATAATAATTGCGGGAAATGCATCAGCACCACCTCATACAGCATTGTGGTGGTGTTCCATGAGAATAAACATTGTTCCCAGATGTGTGACCTGTTTTTCTCTCAGATGCCAGGTTTTGTATTCTTTGATTGTTTCTGCACTAATCTGGTTGGCTTAATGTGCTCACAAATTTAACACAATTTGTATTCACTATGTGCAAAGCAGATGGGAGAACATAATAAATGCATTTTCCTTTTTTCTGACTAACGCCATGGAATAGAAAAGAACAAGAGGGCATAGGTTCGTGTATTCTCTGACATACCAGAAATGTGAAAATTCCTGAAATGGACAGTACTGTAGCTCTCTTGCAAAAAATCTGATGCGCAGATGTATCGTTAGGAAACTTGACTAAATGCACAATTATGTAAGGAAAAAACAATGCCATATAATATACCGGATCAGCCTCTATCGGTCTCCCAAAGGTAGGAGCCAGTGCCTCAATAAAACGTCTTCTGGCACCAATTGAAGCTGATGCTTCAACAACCTTCAGTATAATTAACAAAGTTAATGTAAGGAACAAAAAGAACCATTAAAATTATGCAAAGATAATCCCCTACTTCATGGGTTTTCATGATATCGCATAGCCATCAGCTAATTAACAACTAGGTGCCAAACCATGAGAGGGTGGGAGGGGGAGAGAAGCTTAGGCATATCACCAGGCCACTGTCACTGTCCCTCCCTCTCTGTTTAACTAACTAATAGATGCTTTGCTAAATGAAAAGTCCATAGGTTTTGTACAACCAAGCACTTGAAGCATTACAAAGGGTTGAGATGCAAGTGGACAGAAAGGAAAATAGTAGTACAAGACCTATTGTTTTTTCCTGCTTCATTTTTTCTTCTGTTTCAGTTTCCCTCACTTTTCGAAAGACTAGAGTCAGATCCAAACTTGAAGACACAGATTTTTAGCGCAACTGAAACAGTAAACCCACAGACATTCTGCAATCCCCATCCCCCCATGCCATATCTTATATGCATGGAATTGACATGAAAATTGCACAAAAAACTCCAAAACAACAACAGCAACATGGCTTACCAGCAGGTTAAGACTTTCTTCTAAGGCAGGAAGATACTCCGCTAAACACCTGCATATGATAGACCAAGGAGAGCTAATCAGTTAAAAGTCATTTTTACTTCTTTTCGAGAAACGGTGTAATAAATGAGGACCAAGGACATAACAAGCGTGTTATGCATCAAAACATGGTATGCGACAAGATAACACAGAAGGCAGGATAATCTTCATTTAGCGGTGTGGCAAGTTGACTTACATCCCGTTTGACCATGGAGGGAGTTTCACATCCTCAACTGAGAAAAGTGATTTCAAATCTGGTGTTGAGATTAGTTTGAGTCGTGGAGCAGAAGGAACAGAAGAGTAACTTGAACTTCTACTGATTGGAAAAATGACCTGCACAAGAAACAGGCAATGTATTTTTCAAGTGCACAATGAAGCTCGTATGTTCTATTCGGTTGCCCAAACTATAGACAGACAAATGAAAAGAGATGGCTATATAAATGCATCAGATGTCTGCCACTATCTGGAAAGTTCTGCTAGAGGTTTCTCAGTTTGTTTGCATGCAAAAATCAAATAAATACTTCTAAATAAACATATGACTGAAATCTCAACTATCTAAAGAGAATACAAAAATGCAGCCATGAAATTGTTATGTGTGAAATCCTGTTTTTCTCAGTTTGTAGTGTGTTGTGGTTAATGCTATGGTGCTCTAGTCAATCTTACATGCAAAAGGTGGAAAATTCAGTGTAACATACAACAACAGTCCACCAAAAATATTCTGAATCTGCCAGTAACAATAATAGAATAATCCTCAGGATCCTACTCTGTGCACATCTTGGTTGGAGAGCATGCAGATTAAGATGTAGCAAGTACCTACTGCCAGATAAAATATGGTCTAGAGGCCTTCTCTGGCATTGCAAAATTTACTCATAAAATCACATTTCAACAGGGCCTGGCTAGCTGAGACTTTTCTGGTATAATAATTATCAATGCTACCACTATTACAAAATGTTCATTTCTGCATCCATGGAACCAGTGGCTTTAGAGATTAACCTGTAGATGGATCTTTTGAGGTACTCTCCAAGGACATCCTTGCACCAGTTTGGTAAAGTCGAAGTCTGCGTCCAGAAGTGGTACAGCAAATTTCACCTCATCTGGCTACAAAATACAAGAAATACAGGTTGAGAGTAGATATCAATTTTCATTGAAAAAAGAGGTTGTGGAAACTGGTAAACTTACCCTATCGGCAGAAGGTACCATGCAGACTTCAATACCCTGTTCAATTATAGAGTTTCAACAAGTCATTATTCATCGAACTTATTCAATAATAAAATTGTGCTAGTTGGAAGAGCAGTTAGTAATAAGTTAGTAAAGCTGCTTAAACTTCAGCACATACTTAAGATCCTTTCTGTTTCTCACTCACTACTGAACCATACCATATGAAGGCGGGTTTAAGAATAAAATCTAGACCTTACTTTTAGATATGTGGCGTATTAATCTAAAATCTCAATGCCACTTAATCGGCAAGTGTGGAAATGTGTTACCTCCTTAGAGAGAACTGTACTTAGTTCAAACGTTACTCTTGCATCGTCCACCTTGGCGACCTGCTTCTTGTGGTATTCAACGTACAATTCCCTGCACCAAACAAAATTAGAATGAAACATTATCGAAAGAAAGTTTAGCACCAAAAGTACCAGGAGTATCTCAACATGATTTCTTCACCAACAAGAACATCTCATGGTACCAATTTCTTCCCAACCACATGCCTACCTGACAAACTATAGTTGAAAAACAAAACTGGACAATGCATACATTCATTCAATCCGAACGCAGACAGAAAGCAAAGACACCAACATTGATCCCTAACCCATCTTCATAAACCTAGTTAAACCATCTTCCTATGTTTGGGATCCTCAGTACATAGTGCTACTAACCCCCAGCAAGAAACTATGTAATGATGATGACTGATGAGACCATAAACAAAGACAGCTGGAGAAGCAAGAAGAACCTCACCGGAGCTCCTGTACGAGAGCAAGGAGTCCCCTGGGGTCGCGGCAGTCCCAGCATGCCAAGGAGCTCTTATCGCCATTTCCAGCCTCGGCATAATCGACCAGCGGGTGGAACCCCTCGTCGTCCGGCCCGAACACCACGTCGGGCGCCACCTTGGGAGACAGCGCATTGTACACGACATCCCCTGCGGTAGCAGAAATCAGAGCCGTGGAATCCGAGCCCGAACCCTAGAACCATCAACCATCAGAGGCTTCGAGCGAGGGAGGGAGCCTTACAGTGGACGTAGTCGAGGCAGAAGGGGATGGAGAGCGTGAACCGATCGGAGTGGCGGCCGTTGCGGCAGCCGGACCAGATCTGCCCCACCTGCAAGCGAGCGAGAAATGAGACGGGGAGCGGCGAGGCGAGGCGGAGACGAGGGAGAGCTGGGATGGAGAGGATACCCTGATTGGAGGCTTGGAGTGCGAGATGAGGTAGTTGAGCTGCGCGGCGATGAGGGGCGCGAGCGGGGGCGCCGAGGTGGAGGCCGGCGCGGCGGCGGCGGCGGACGGAGACATCGCCGGCGGCTGATGTGGGCGGCGATGAATTCCGGAGGCCTACTCTGACGCAAGCAAACTAAACGCTGGCCTGTCTTTGGGGTTTGGAAGAGGAAAATGGTCAAACAGCTTGCAGGGCTGCATTTTGGGCCTCCATTTTGTTTCAAGAAAATGTACCACTTCATTAGGATTTAGAAAAATAATGCTTTGGCTTCAGCTGGTTTCGACAAACAGAGACATTGTAGCGCAAAGAATGTATTGAAAATTGGGTGAAGCAATTGATATAACGCGCAAATGAAATTGCAACTCCAACAGATTGAGAAAATCAATCCGCTTATCCTATATTCCTGGTTAAAGGGGATTAAGGGGAAAATCCTCCAACAGAATGAGAAAAGAGTCATCTTTCACTATAATCTACAACGGTTTTCCATGTAATCGGCCAACTTAAACCCAGTAATGGATGGTACCAGGTAGGCTTCAATCCCCCGTTCACATGCTGACTCTCAAAATCATTTCTCAACCAACAAATTCCGTAAGACATTTTTCTTTACGCCTCTCTGGGTACAGCTGTAGTATCTGTTCATAACTCCGTAAGACAATTGAGCTAACTGGGATAGCAGTACGTGGCTAAGAAATCAAGTGCATGGATTCGATGCCTCGATGCCACGGAATGGGCGTAATGCAGCAAGGCATCGCATCACTTCTAAGCTTAACACCGAAACCATTCAGTTTGAAGTTGAATGCGTATTTGATACTATACACACGACAGCTGGATACATCAATCTTCACTACTGAGCTTAAGTTCAAGAAGAAACATTTGTACAAACTACAACATGCCGGCGGCCATGCAACTTGCCTTTTGGACGAACAAGGGATTAACAAGTCTCATCTTGTCCTGGGTATAAACAAAATCACAAATTTACAGATTCCTATGTACAATCTGAAAAAATGGCAGATGAAATCTCCTCGACCAAAACTGCCAGAAATGTTGGCACTGTTAACATCTCCTCCGCAATTCGCTTACTTTTTACAAACTCTATCGGGGTTCTTCTACAGCCAAAGTAGAACAAATGTATCGTCATACTGGAGCAGGTTAATTTTGCAGAGCTGCGAAGTAGTCCTCTTCAACATTCTTCAGTAGATTGTCGCTGCTTAAGCTGATACACCAAGATATGGATCCCTTATCCAAAGGCCAAGGCAACAAAGCTGAAATCAAGGGGAAAGTTTTGCTCAGTTCAAACCATGTCATCTCAAAAATATATTGCTGCCAAAGTATGCCAGCTCTAACAGCTTATGCAAGTTGTTTCTCATAAAGAAGCCATCAGTGCAAATAAGCTTCTGGTCAGCAAAGTAAACGAAACATGTTTATCTAATAAAAATTTCAAGAAAATGGACACTAAATTAGGGCTGTCATTGATTAAGCAATGATTTTTATAACTTTATTAACTGATAAAACACAGAGCTTAGCAAACTTTTTGGTGGCATAAAGTTTTGAGTCCTCGTATAATTTTTTTTACTGTTTGTTTCATGAAAAGGACGCATTAGCAGTCCTCAACAAAAAAGGGACGTACCGACTCAGAGCATGATATATTTTGCAAGAAAATAAAATGAACTAAATGACTAACCTGCAGAATTGTTGGCTCCCTCTTCTGCTGCGTGCAACAAAATTGTCCCAGAAAGAATTGTTATTAGGCCACATAATTCAGAAGCAATACTACTTAAGCTTTGACCAGCCCAGTCCTGCATTTCATAGTTTCATAATAAGCCCAGTAAGTTGCAAACACAGCCTAGCTCAGCTTAATTAACTAAGCAATTAGGATTAGTTTCTACCTTGAACATAATTCCACTAGCCACTATTGTAAGGGTCGTAAACATCACATAATAAATAGGAGAAACGATGGCTAAATTAAATGTATCCAATGCCTGCAAAAGTAGAAGCAAGTCAATATAATCAGAAACATACTAGACCAAGTAAAAACATACAAGCTTTCTTGATAACTGTCATGAAGACTTAAATAAGCTTGTAGCTTGTTGCCAATAACAAATCTTTTAAATTGTCAATACACTGAAGTGCAAGCTTTAGATGTAATCAAGCAAAATACATTCACAGGTGAAGTAACAGCAATAAGATGCACGCACCTTGTTGAGATAATTTATTTGAGAAACCCCACAGGTAACTGCAACCATAAGAAAAAACCACGTGTATGGATAAGCAGCCTGATTCACTCCATCCAATGTAAGCTTTATGGCAACACCAATGGCTTTGATGCTAACAACCTACAAAGGAAGTAAGGAAAGTTCAGTATCTACATATTCCTGCAGTTAGACATGTGCTCTGGTACTCAAAGCACACTTACCGTTAGTGATCCCATTGAAGAGCAGATACCCAGATATATTAGGATATTAGTCTGACCATATCGACGTTCAAAGAAGAGAACTAGTGTTCCCACGACTAACAATGTAGTCACTGCATATGCTACAAAACCTGCCCATGGTTGACACGACAGTATGAACCATGGAGTAAGTCTTTAAGAAATGCAGCTGCAACTAACAATTATGTGTACAATTAGGTGCAATTACCCACCTGGTTGAGTAGCTAGGTTCCAGATTTCTTCAACAGAGTTAGGCATATGCTCTTCCGGAGCATGCACAACAACAACAACTGAACCTACTATGCATGATACACAGCCAAGGACCCCGAGCTTCTCAAGCCGCTCCTTCAGCACAAAGTGTGCCAACACTGAACTGCCCGATTTCAGAAGGAAAAAAAAAATAAAACTGTATGTCAAGCTCAAGCATAGAACATTGTAAGGCAGCATAGACTGTACCAGCTCTGGTATAAAAATTCACCTCACTATTATGCTTAATGCTCCGAGAGGAGTCACGAGTACAGCTGGCGCAAATATGTAAGCAACAAAGTTTGCAACCTCCCCAAGCAGCACTTGCCAAGGTCAACACTAAGGAAATTCAGTTGGATGGTAAAGTTTAAATTCACAGTAAATTTTATGTGGAACGTGCGTACTTGTGGTCATCCCAGCCCACCACAGTGGCTCGGAAAGGTAAGTGTATCCTCCACCACCTGTAACACAGAACAGATGAGCCTGGTAAGCTTAAATTGCAGGACATTTGGCCATGAAAGAAAGAAATCTTTCTGGTAGTAGATTGAAAGAGACTACACGACTCAGCAGAACTCATACTGGCTATATTTCCATAAGGATAGATTGAAACAGGTAAAAAAAACCCAGAGATAATTAACGACCATTCGGCAAAGCAATAGAGGAAATATCGGAGGCAGGAGTATCAAATTAACTCCATCCTGGAAACTCAATAGGCGCCACCTTTGATCACTTCTAGAAGACAGCGACAACCCGACGGCCAAATCGCTCATCGTGCGCACAGCTCTCTGACTTGACTAGGGAAGGCGCACCCTGTCAAGATCTAGAAGCACAGCAGCCGCCCCAACCGCGCTGACATTTTATTTTAAGGTCAAATCAGGCACCGAATTTTCAGGTGGCAATGTAATCGCCCGGATCCAACCTCCATCGCGTCAAACCAGTCCGCTGGAGCTGGATTGACGAGAGCAGCAGGCGGTACAGTTGAATCGTATCGGATGAGGCCGCTGGATTGGGGAAATCAGCCGGTTCAGCCGAGTTGGCTCGAATCAAATCAGAGGAATGGAATGTATGCAGGATCGCAGGTTCAGAACGACAGGGTGGGCTAGGAACGAATTGGTCAATCAGAGGATTCAAGAGGCCTCGGATCCTAGGAAGCGCGGGCAGCAACGCACAGGCTGACAGGCATCGCGCGTAAGAAAGAACAAGAGCATTCTGAAGAAGATTAATAATCTGTGGGGGGGTACCTGCGCGGGCGCCGCACTTGGCGGCGCGAAGGAGGCCGATCTTCTTGAGGATGAAGCTGACGCCGATGAAGGCGCTGGAGGCGACGGCGAGCGCCAGGCCCTTGGCGTTGTCCGACACCTCCGCCATCATCCGCCAGGAGGATGGGGGGGAGCAAACGAATTCCCTCCGTCCCGCCTCCAAAATTTGAAGGGAAGAACAAGGAGGGTTGGCCGGCGCCTGCTGTGGCTTGGTTTTGTCCCCGCCTGGCCGCCGGCTCCCCTCTTCTGTTTCGGCCTTGCCTCCTGGCGAGCGGTCGTGGCCCTTGCTATTCTCCGCGGCCGCCGGCCGGTCGTTTGGTTGGCTGGCGCTGGCTCCTTCCGGGAACCCAACCAGCCAGCCAACCAGGACGAGGGAGGCCAGGCCAGGAAAGCGCACGGGTGTCTCGTTTTCGAATGACGCGCGGGCCAGGATCGCTGGTGGGACCGGGATGTCAGCTGGCGGACCACACCACCGGCACGACGAAGCTGGATGCCTGGATCCGCGGTGGCGGGGCGTGCATGTGGAGTGGCGACGACGACGCAGGGATGAAAGCGGCCCGGAAAGTGTCTTAACCATTTCCGCTTCTATATTTTTTTTGTCAGAAACAGGAGCAGGAACAGGAAGGCTGGATGGAAAAACGAATTCGATATTACGGAATATCGAGAATGGAATATTTCGATCAGGAACGTGTCGATTACGATCGGGAATCGGTAACAAAACGGGAACATCAATATATGTAACCACTCCAAACAGTTAGCTCAATGCAACAATAGCAACCATGCATAATCCATATACAAACAAATGAATAATACACAACACTCAACAGATGAACATGCATAATCACAACTCACAAATCGTAATCAGACAGATCCGGCAACCACCGAGCAAGGCATAATCCGGCAAACCCTAAACAGGCAAGTAGATGAACAGAACAGTCAACACTCAACATGCATAATCCGGCAGCCAGCCCACCAGGCAAGCCAACAGGCAACAGATCACAAGTTCACAACTCACAAAGTCCAAATTTAAAAAAAACATGCCACATCAGCAACAGGCAAGCCAACAGATCACAAGTTCACAACTCCAGTGCGGTGCCTCCTTTCTCCGACCGGTGTTTAGATCTGCCAGAGTTGACTGCCGTAGCCGCCTGGCTGCCGAGTGTCTATCCGGCTGGGGGAGGAGGGCGCGCGATGGGGCGGGGTGGAGGCGGGGCGCCGGGGGTCCGGCCGGCTGGGGGGCGGCAGGAACGTGGCAGCGGGAAGCGCCACCGCGCGCCGGGGTGTGAGCAGGAGGACGGGCAGCAGCAACGCAGAGGACCGAGGGGGTGTCTGGTTCCACGGACTAAAGTGTAATCCGTGTCACATTAAATGTTTGGATACTAATTACAAAAACAATTGCACATATAGAGGCTAATTTGTATTTAGGATTAATAGATTCATCTCGCAAATTAGTCTCCATATGTACATTTAATTTTGTAATTAGTCTATATTTAATACTCCTAATTAGTATCTAAACATTCAATGTGACAGTGACTAAACTTTAGTCCGTGAAACCAAATACCCCCTGACAAGGAGTGGTCGAGTGGAGCTTGGAGGTGGCAGCGGAAATGGGGATAGGGATGGGGGTTAGGGTTTGACGCCGGTTTAGTTCAAGGCGCAGCTGCGTGGGGTGGGCAGCGTGGGCTATTGCCTACTGGGCTGGGCCTGTGGAGCGGCCCCGCGAGAGGTTTTTTGGGCTACATGTTGATGTGGGCGAATACGGTAATATTCCCGGCTGAATACAAGAACCATGAATACGGTCGGAAAAAACCCTCCCCTGATTCCGTTCCTGTTACTGCCGAGAATTTTCAGATTTTTTTTCCATTTCCTGTTTTTCCTAAAAAACTGTATGCGATCGGACGGTATTCTATGGGGGCGGGAATTTCCCGTCCCGTTTTCATCCCTAGACATCCCTAGACGCAGGGATCACACGCAACTCAAGCGTCATGCATGATCAGTGAGAACGCCGGCGGTCCTCCCGGCGGCGACCCCGAGCAGACCGGAGATGCTCGGAAGCAACAGCGACGCGCTTGTCCACCTCTACCTGCTGCTTGACCCGACCACATCCTATCCCGGCGGCCGTTCCAACTTTCACACTTGGATTTTGATCCACAACATGACAACAGCGGGTGTTGCCGTGTGTATGGAATCATCTTCCGGAAGGCTGCTCGATCGCCAACTAGAATTTCTTCTTTTCTTTTTCTTTTTTGGGTGCATGAAGGTCCCGGTTGGCGGCAATAATTTAGTTTCCCAAACAAAGATTATGGAGTGAACTAACTGCGAAACAATATTGTTTTTTCTTGACTTAGCTTGTTGTAAAAATGGAGAAAAAATTGACATGTCTCTGATGAAATCCGGAAGCATTTTTTTTAGAAACCAACGGGACACTTGAACTGACTTTGCATTCCATCAGAGGTGAACACACTTTCTTGAGCAGGCGCTACGCTCGGAGGCAGAAGTAAGTGCATTGCTACACCTCATCAGTTTCATAGGTCGTTTCATGCAGTATTATATAGGATATTTTTCTGATATGGAGGAGAGAGGGTGAGAGAAAAAAAGATGCGCGAAACAACCATCTCATAAACTCTACTCCATCATTGTATGAGTTGTGGTTGCTATGCAACTCATAATATTTCTTTTTTTTTCTATGCACAAATTAAGGAACACATTGTACAAATTGTGTGTTAAGTCGTCTCAAGATTACGTGTCAGTGTATGAGATCGCCTATTAGACAAACTGTATTGTATTGGGGGAGAGGAATGTGAGAGAGCAACAGATTGACACTAGAATTTTAGGGGCACGGCACGCCAAGAGGGAAACATTTGGTATGCTTCTTTCTTTTCTCTGGAAAATCATTTTCATTTTGGCACGGCACGCAATGCTTGACCGGCCGGATTTTAAATGAAACAAAGACACGATCGATTTTGAATTTGATGGATCAATTACTAGGGGGTTCGTACGTGTGGTGCGTGCCAGTACTACACGGGCGGCGGGTCAATTATCCAAGCTAGCTCATCTCTTTTTTATTTTATCTGTTTGTTTCTTCAAATGTTTTCTTTTTCCTTTTAAATAAATTTGTTTGTTCAAGTGTTGAATTCATCCTCTCTTTTCCCGTCAGACTAGCAGCGAGGTACGGCACTGTCCAGATTTTGACGCTGTACCGTTTCGGTTTACTTTGAAACAGAGGGCTTGTTTAGTTGCCTGATTTTGGACAACCAAAATGACTGCGACAGCACTGTAGCATACTGTAGCGTTCCGTTTGTATTTATAAATTATTGTCCAAATATTGACTAATTAGGCTCAAAAGATTCGTCTCGCAAAGTACAACCAAATTGTGCAATTAGTTTTTGATTTCATCTATATTCAGTACTCCATGCATATACCGTAAATTTGATGGGATGGAAATCTTCTTTTTGCATAGTGTCAAAGTTGGAATTTTAGGGTAGCTAAACAAGGTCAGAGAAAGGATATGGAGTCTATTACAACCAGCATCCATGACCATAAACCTTTGGGACACTTGAAACTGCAGAGTGCGTGTACGTCTTTAATCACACCGTCCAAATCGCACAAACTCAAATGCACTGCGCTACTTAACGTTAGGATGACAACATAGACTTGTTATCTATTCCCTTCTTCTTCCCAAATTATAGCGGTTTAGCTTCCAGATTCATAACTTCCCATCATCAAATTTTGATTTTGCACATTTCAAATTTATGTCTAGTGAAAGATCAAGTAAGAAGTTGGACGATGAATTGATGCGGTTGTGTTTCTTATTCACAAATGATGAAATAACCTAATTTGACTCGTGCGGCTCAACAGTATTATTGTTTTTATGCAGAAGATGTGCCCGTCAAAAGCGAAATACCGATGTTGCCCAATATTATAGCAACGCTCATAGGGATAGTGTTTGCCTGTGTATACTCATGAGGGCACATATACAGTACATCATAATCTATATGTACTTACTTTTTAAAAATGCTTTTAATGACTTAGGCCCCGTTTGGTAGGGCTTCTCAAAGTGCTTCTCCACCGGCTTTTGATGAAGCCCTACCAAAGGGTCAATTTCAAAACGGCTTCACCACCAAAGCCGAGGAGAAGCCGCAAAACGGCTTACACTAGAGAGGAGAAGCCGAAAAAAGTGGCTTCACCGGCTTCTCCCCTCTCTTCAAGCATTAAGTGATCATAAAATTACATATATTGCCATTGAGAAGCCGTTTTACCAAACGTTTTGCAAAACGGCTTCAGCTTCACTAAAAAAGCCACTTCACCGAAGAAGCCGAAGCCGAAGCCGTTTTATGAGAAGCCGAAGCTCTACCGGCCTTAGAGTTGTTTGCTATGCTTTGCGCCGGAATAACGAGGATGGAGTCCTGTGCTATTAGCCTATGGAGAAAAGCGTAGGGTGGCACGCCAAACACCGGACGCACGTGTGCTTTTGATCGAAAAAAAAGGCACGCTGTAGGAGGTCAAAGTTTACGGTTTTTAATTTTAGCGAGCCAAATCCAATTCCAGCAGTGCTACTCCCTCCATTCTTAAATATATATTAAATATATAATGTTGTTGACTTTTTACTTCAATTTTGACCACCAAAATCGAGTTACTTAAGTAAAATATGTATCATTATGTCTATTATCAAACGTACTTTAGATTTAATCCGTAAATTTATCTATTTGAAAAATATTTGAAGAAAAGATGAATAATCAGACGAATAAAAAAGTTAACGGTATCATATATCTAAGAACGGAGGAAGGAAGTAACATTTTTTATGAAGAGGACTGCCGGTCAAACCTGCCATTACAATTTACAAAAGCCACAGTAAAAAAAATGCCCATCCTACGTAGCACACGGAAAAGGCTTCGAACTCAGAACTCAGAAGTCCCCTAAAAAATGTTTTTGTACAAGGGAATGGAGAGAAGAGAAAGATACTAGGGAGGACAAGGGAAAAGAGATCGGTGGACGGAGGACGACGAGACGAGATGAGGAGAAATTGACAAGGAGAGAGGAGGACGACGACAGGCTGACAAGGGAACGCGACGAACGAGTCAAAGGTTGCCTACGGCGACGACCACCATGGAGAGGGAGATGAGACGGGACGGACAGACAGGAGGGGACGGGGGCACACCACACGCCACGCCACCACGGGCGCGCCATGGAACAAAAGCAACCCGGCCGGCGAGGACCAGACGACCAACCCAACCCCAAACCCGAACCAACCCCGCCGTCTCCATTTCACTCCTCCTCCCTCTCCTCCGTTCCAATTCGGTTGCGACTTCAAACCTGCGACCCCACCAACCAACTCTCCCCTGCCGTGCCGTGCCTGCCCGCGCACGCCCCCGCCGCCGAGCTTGCCCCGCCGACCCCGACGACGAGGAGCTGAGCGAGCGAGTTGCACGCCGCTTCTGGTCTGGGATACCTATCTGTCTGCCTGACTGATTACCCGGCCGCCCGGCGGTGAGTTCGGCTTCAGCCATATCATATGGGGTGCGTCTGCTCGAGGCGGTTCCCCGAGGAACCGGCGCCGCCGCGGACGCTCGCCGGCGCCTACACCGCGCGCCGCGGCCGGTACGGGCCCGGGGACTTCGACTCCGGCGAGCTCGCCATCCCGCCACCCAAGCCGCCCCCGTCCCACAAGGTATATACTTCGATTATTGCTTACTACTCTGCCCTCCTCCTCTCACGAGTCATGCATGCCGGTCGCCTATCTATCTCTCTCTCTCCCTGTACCTCCATCCTCTTCCCCGCCGCTTCACGGTGCACCACCCGCCCGCCGTTGATCTCGCGCGCGCCTGGGATCCAGCTGTGCTACTACCGCTTCGAATTCCGTCAACCTCGCGGGGAAGAGCATGACGTCACGCCGGGGGTTGCTTGCGCGGAGTGTTCTGATCTTGTTGGCTGACCAGTTCTTCGTCTGAGTTCTCAACCAACCAACTGACGCGAAACACGCGTTACTTCCCGGAAACAAGGCTCTCCCTCGAAATTAGCGGAAGCACAAGTCTGCTTAACAAGTTGCTGCCTTCGTCGTCTTAGTTGCCGTGATCAGAGGGTACGTGATTGATTGGTACTCGTCGCTGCGGAGCTGAAGCTGTTTCCTGCTCTACCCAGCCATGGCCGCTGCGCAAGTTCTATCTGCCGGTGGAGCTCTTCACTACGGTTGCTTTTTTTCATCAAAGCAGAACACCGTTCGGAGATTGCTTGAGGCGAGGCGCCGGATGTATCAGGCTATTTTTCAGTATCTGATGATGCAAAGTCTGCATGTGCTCGTTTAGGCAGGGCAGGGAAAGGAGAGGGAAACAGATACAGCAACGGAAGCCAACAAAAAAAAGTGCACAAATCTGCATGTCGGCATACAATGTGAAGTCAAGCTTGGCGGCCTGCCTTTTGCATTTTTTTAAGCTTTCTCCTAGGATGATTCTCCGACTCCCTGCTGATGAGTGAAGGACAGCCGTGCTTAACCTTACATTCAGGTTGCTGTCACCAAAGTCTACCCTCTGGACCGGTCAAGCCTATGACCCGAAATGGAGCTTGTATCTTCATGGCTGCTGACCGCGTTGTTCTTCGCGCTACTTATGGAATCTGACAAGTTATACCTCTTACTGTTGCGAAGGCATGAACTTGGCAGCTTTGATTCGCAGTTAGGAGAAAGGTCTGCATGTGCAAGGAATTTGTCAAACTGCAGACTGTGTGACAAGGGAAAACAGTCTTTACTGCATGTTACTGTCAGGATATTGAGAGGGAGATTTTGATAAGCAATGACCAGGCGAATGAGCTTGACTAAAATCTCATAGTTGGAGATGTCAAAAACCAGAGCAGCCAGCTAAGGGAATTCACTGTTATTGGTTGTCTGTGGACACATTTCTGTTATCTGCTAGCATTCCCTGTCTACTACTCTACTCTGGTCTGCCCGGTTACCATCAAAAGGATAATTAATCTTCTATTCCACATTAAACTCAGAATAGTAATGGAATAGCTTTGAATGAGTGGAATCTCCTCTTATATCTTGATATACCCGGCTCATTCAATACTTCATGTTTCCATTGAGTTGCATTTGATAAGTAGTGTTATTTCATAGTTTTGAACATTTCAGACCAAAACTAAGAGATTATTACATGAGAACATAGCAGTAGGTTTTTCACATGAACTCTGACATACTAAGTTCTGCCAGGTATCAGAAACAGGTACATTCTTGGGAAGAGCTAGCATTGCTGGTCTGGAAAAGGCTGTTGAGGTGTTAGATACCCTCGGGAGCAGCATGACAAGTTTGAATCATGGCAGTGGCTTTCTCTCTGGGGGAACGAATCGTGGAAATAAAGTCTGTATTTTAGCATTTGAAGTCGCAAATACAATAGCTAAAGCTTCTGGTTTGTGGAGGTCATGCTCTGATGAGAGTATTAAAGAGCTCAAGGGAGAAATTTTGCACTCAGATGGAGTGCGAATATTGGTTTCCTCAAATACCAGTGAGCTGTTGCATATAGCTGCTATTGATAAAAGGTATGACTATGATTTGAAGTTGCTTTGAAAAATTTTGGTTGATATAGTCAAAATTGTGGCTGACATGAACTTGAAAAATGGAATCCAACAGGGAAGAACTTGCTGTCTTTTCAAGAGAAGTCATACGGTTTGGCGACCTCTGTAAAGATCCTATCTGGCATAACTTGGGACGGTATTTCAACAAGTATGCCCCTGAAAAGTATGCTTGCCATTTGAGATGTCGCTGTCTACAATCATATTAGCACTTTATGTTCTCTGAATTACTTTGACATGCAGGTTAACAACAGATAATACGCATCAGGATCATTCAAAGGAGAGTATGGAGGCTACTGTCCAGTATTTGATTAATTTGGCGCAAAACACTTCTGTATGTATGCTGTAAAGAATTCTTATATTTTTGCTTTCAGCGTCGTGATTTGTGTACTTGGAGGTGCTTGAACTTTAATAATTCTTCTTATTTTTATAGAGTCAAAGGGTTATACTGTTGTTTTAGATATCCACCATTTGATTTATTGATTAACTTAATCTTCCCTGGGTCCTCAAACTCAACCTAGAAATACAGTTTTGAGAGTGGTGGTACCATCATGCTATTTTTGTCAACGATACACTGTCTGTGAAACTTATGCTTATCAAACAAATAACTGCAGGAGCTCTACCATGAATTGCACGCTCTTGACAGGTTTGAGCAGGATTTTAGAAGGAAATTTCATGAAGAGGAGTCTGTGCCAGCGGCTAGACGAGGTACAATCAGATTGATGCCTTTTCTGAACAGTACCAATAGACGCTACAATGCAAGCTCTAGGCTTTTTCTCATTAACTTGTCTAGAGATAGTGATTTTTACACTTTGTGAACAAAGGCTTGAGTGAAGACATCATAATATTACTAAGTGACCAAGCTAATTATCACTGTTTTGCATTAAAACTAAAGGGAAATGAAGCTTATGTTCGTTGAAGTGCAAACATTTTTCCTGGGCCTCTCTTTGATAAAACAATGTGTGTTCTCTGCTATTCCCTCACCTTTTCTGTTCTAAGTGAACCAGCTTGTGGCAGCCACTGATAAATAGACTGGTTAACAAGCATTGTCTGGCAGAAAGGGTTTACATGGGAAACCATGGAATAAAATCCACATTTTTTGGAGAACAAACTACAAGGAATGTATATGACACTCCTAACTTTTTTTTTTTGAGTGAGATTCTGAAAGGTCCTTAAAATGTGTAAAAAGATATAAGCATTCTTTCACAGTATCAGTTGTTATACACTCATGTAGGGATCTACAGAAAAAAACTTCTATCGTGAGTTGTAATTGGCATTTTCCTCCTTTATATTCCAGAGAGCATTATGATATTGCATAGTGAACTAAAGCGCCAGAGGAAGATTGTGAAAAATCTGAAGAAGAAATCCTTGTGGTCTAAGACTTTGGAAGAGGTAAAATTTCAACCATATTTTGCTTACTTATTTTATTGTTTCTACTATAACGTTGTGTCCCTTAGTCTATATTTGTTAACATTGATAAGCTAATGAAACATTGATATGCTAATGAAAAATTTCCTTGCCTTCAAGCCTCTTATGAAGAATGCTAACAATGAATTCTCCCGACTGCAGATTGTGGAGAAACTTGTGGATATTGTAATCTTTTTGCATAAACAAATCCGAGATTCATTTAATGAAGCTGGTAAGTAGTACTACAATTATGTTGGTTTTTGTTTATGAAAAATGTATCTAATAATATCCTAACACCTCTGTGAATGAAAAGTTCCTGCAGGAACCGACTTCGATTCCAAGAATACTCAGAACAAAAGGCTAGGTTCCTGTGGTCTGGCTCTACATTATGCTAATATTATCAATCAAATTGAAAATATAGTAAGTTGTTCTGATAAGACATGCAATGTCTATTTGTTTCTTTTTGATGTTCCACTTTCAGTCTTTCACCGTACGTTCTCCTGTTCACCTAGAATATGTTTCCATTACATCGACAAACCGTGATCTAGCCATTTTTCTTTCCATACCATGAACTACAGTTGTGGACTGTAATGAATATTTTATGGTCTCCTAGCATAATTATATGTCTGTCTCTTAGCAGCAAAGTAATAGTACCAACATCATCGCGCATATGCTGTATCACCAAAGCCTACATTTTCAAACTGGGCCTTCTATTGATTATTCTTCGTTTGTAAAAGCGGAATTACATTCTCAAGCTATTCGTGCGTACACCTATGCAGGTTTCTCGGCCCCTTTCTCTTCCTCCTAGTTCTAGAGACAATTTGTACCATGGTCTGCCAATAACAGTAAAGTCAGCTCTGCGATCACGACTGCAATCATATAACACAGAAGAAGAGGTTTGTCTTGTCATGCAACCTTTCGTAGCTTGAATGTTTTATTACCTTAGTATCCTCCATTGTCCTGCTAATTTTGTTTTAGCCGTTGTTGCGCACTAATAAATTTGCTCCATTGCTGCAGCGTACGGTAGCTCAAATCAAAGCTGAAATGCAGAAAACTCTTCGCTGGCTTCTGCCGATAGCAGAAAATACACTAAGGTGGGTTGAGCTTGTTTCCAATTATTCTGACAAACCAACTTGAATGTAAATTCGTCCTAACAATTCGATCTTTTGATTTATTTGACCAGAGCACACCAAGGGTTTGGATGGGTCGGCGAATGGGCAAACCTTGGGTTAGTATCAAATCGACAATTATCACCGTTCATAAACCATTTGAAATTTCCATCGACAAAATAGCATAACATAATTTGATCACACCACCACATATGACATAACATATACCCTTGTCACAGGAGCGACATGGGCAAGAAATCAGGTTCCCAGCACAGCATCACCCGGATCCAGACGCTGCACCACGCCGACAAGGCCACGACGGAGCACTACATCCTGGAGCTGGTGGTGCTCCTCCACCACCTGGTGGTCCAGGTGAAGAACCGCGGCTACGGGAACAGCAAGTCGACCAAGCACGAGCGTTCCCGATCCAAGGGTGGGCCGACGGACCTGCGGCCGCCGGAGACCCGGCACAACACGTCGCCGGTGAGCGCCGCCAGCGTGGCGTCGAGCCCGCTGTCGGACTGCGAGCGCGCGGCGCTGGCCCGGCTGAGCTTCAGGAGGGCGAGCTACGGTCGGAGCCAGAGCTGCGAGCCCCCACCCGATAGGGCCAGGGGGAGCAGCAAGGCGCACCGGAGCTGGGACTCGTGCCGGAGCCAGGGCAGCTCGCCGGCGAGGGAGCGCGGCAGGGACATGGCCGTGGACCGTGACGCGGCGAGGGACCTTGATGTAATCGATGGCTTGGATTTGGATAGACTGACTTCCTCCTACTCGCACCCGTCATCCCCAACGTTTTGCTAGAGAGATGATGATCATCGTAGGTTCTCCTGATTCTTTTGCTGTCATCATCGTATATGTTGTATATGTGTGATTTGTCTATATTTAATTGTCGTAGTTTACGTACATATATACATGATTCCGTGTTGTTGGCTTGTTGCCTGCGATCGAGTGGGAATTATATGTAAAAGCGAGATCACAGGTGATGTTTGAATTCTTTGAATTTAACGACAATTGTTTTGAACTGTGCAAGACTTTTTTTTTCCTTCAAAGACGATTGCAAGCAAAGACGGTTGCCAATAGTAACCGAGAGACAAAGACGATTGCTTCTGAAGCTACAAGTATTTGCCGTGCCGGACCTGAAATATCCATCGCTCGTTGCTTGTTCAGACACAACGAAGGGTGGGCCCGAGTTTATATCCACAAACATCCTTCTAGATGGGGGAAAAAAAAGAAGACTTCATATCCACAAATATCCTTCTAGAGGAGGGAAAGAAAAAATTTTATATCCACAGAAATAGAGTATCTTCACAGATCTCTGCGATCCTATCCCAATCCAATCCAGCACTGTTGGTTTCCCGGCGCGGCTCCGTCCGCGGCGAAAGGGACCCGCATGCGCGCGGTGCACCGCACCGGCTTCCAGCCCGCCGTCGCCGTCGCCGCCGTCGCGGCCGCGAGTGGTCGCCATATTTAATTCGCCCGCAGCATGGGTTCCTCTGAATAATACACTGCGGGGGGGGGGGGGGGGGGGGGGGGGGGGGGGGGGGGGGGAGCCGTGATCTAAGCGTCACACACAGGGGTGTGAAACGAAGGTAGAATGAGATGAGACCTCAGAGTTGAGAGAGCAACGTCTCGCCTACCTGTTTCTTTTCTTCCATGTCTTGAGAATCTTGTCGGTGTAGTTCAGAGTTGGACACTTGCACTGTCCCATGTGTGCTTTGCTTGTGCATATGTACACCAAACTCAAGCTGGAATGAAATGCCCTGAACCGTGCACACCGATGTGTGAAAACTTACAATTACGAATGGATCAACAGAACAACAGAGTACACAATGTAAGAAGCACTATCAACTACAGTATCATCAAGAAAAAGTCAAGGTTCTTTTTTTGGAGAGGGGGGGGGGGGGGGGGGGGGGGGGGTTGGGGTGGGGTCAGAAGACCAACTCACCGGTAACATCAAAACAGCCGTCGTTTTCAAACAGTTTTTACCAGTGGAAAGGGCCGACTCATACAAGCCATCCAGAAGATCTGCCTCCCAGCCCTCCAACACGAGAGATTTCAGCATCTAGGGCTCAGTTCTATTTAGGTCTCAGTTCGTAGGTTTTTCAGAATTTGACATCCAATTTGTGTACCTTCCAAAATTTGACATCAGGCACGCGAATTATTTCAGTCTGAAAGACACGTGAATTGGATATCAAATTCTGAAAGGTGTGCGAATTAAAACCCAAATATTGAAATCTCTCCTGCAACGTGACAGTGATTCATAGCCGTTCGCCGATTCACCGATCACCATTCACTTCGCTCTTGCTGGACTGCTGGAGGAAGTTGGCAACTGCTTGCAATTGCGAAAGCAACAGCAGCCAGAAGAAGCGGAGGAGGACAGACTACGGGGACCTGGATCAGGTGAGTCAGCACGGACTCCTCACACCATCATCATCCTCCGATAGAATCTCCCGCGGATAAGATCAAGAGCTGGACGCGCAAGCGCCACCACAAGCTCCCCGCCGCTTCCCCCCAACGCCCTATAAATCTGACGAGACACCACGCAGCTCCGGCACCGTGCTCTCTCCATCATCTCCTCGACGACGACGAAACACTTCGCACTTCAAGAAGAAAGCAACCAAGAACAGCACACGGGAGGCGAAACTATGGCGGCTTCGTTCGCATCGACGGCATCCGTTGTTCCGAGCTGCGGCGCCGCCGGGGCACGGCGCGGCGGCCGGTTCGTGGCCCGCGCGTCCGCGGTGGCGATGGCGCCGGCGCTGGGGACAACGGCGAGGACGCACTACGAGGTGCTCGGGGTCGGGACCGCCGCGAGCAGGGGCGAGGTCAAGGCGGCGTACCGGCGCCTCGCGAGGGAAGTGCACCCGGACGCCGGCGGCCGCGGCGACGAGGGATTCATCCGGCTGCACGCCGCGTACGCCACGCTCGCTGACCCCGACGAGCGCGCGCGCTACGACCGCTCCGTCGCGCGCCCCGCGCCGGCCCGGGCCGTGGGGTTCCGGCCGCGGAGGTGGGAGACGGACCAGTGCTGGTAGGAGGACATACCAAGCGTGGCCGGCGGTGAGGTTGCCGGAGCAGCAGGCTCTGCGCACCGGGCGGCCCACCTCGAAAACGGGATCGCGACTATTTCTCCGCGACCCATCGGGGCCCACCTGCAACTGACCCTCCCGGGCTCCCGGCCCATGAGTTGGATCGTGGACGTCACCGGCATGCCCAGCGCCGGCGGCTTCGCCGGGCTTCCCGCGGCGACCTCGGAGGTCGCTGACCATGGTGGAGGATGGATCGAGGGAGCAGGGACGCCTCTCTCTTCGTACCTTGTCCAAAGTTGCACGAAGAGAGGCATTTTTAACATCTCTTGTGTACTTAATCACCTTGTAAATATGGGTAATCTATGTGAATATAAAATTCTCGTCTTGGACGGTAAATTACATTGTCTAAGAAAAAGGTAATTTTCAAGGATTGCACAAGTGAATGTGATGGCCGTGACAATTTGGAAGCGCTGGCAAAATGGATCCGGATCCAGCTCCTGCTCTCTGGATTTCTTTCTCTGGAGCATTACAGTATGATGGTTCAGCTGCTGAAAGATGATTGGTGAAGTCCGATCAATGGCTCTCCACGAGCAGCTGACCTCACCTGAACACAATTTTAACATCGCCATCTCGATCCAACATGCTTAAAAAAAAGTACAAGAGCAAGCCTGCTGATGATTCGCTCACCGACTTGCAACTCCCCAGTTTCCCAGAGGCCAGCCAGACTGCCATGTCTGTTTGTTTGTCCTCCTCGATCAGCTCCTGCGATGCAAGCAGCCGTATCGGCAATAAAAATCTCCATGTGCAGCAAATTGGAGCATGAACCTTCCTTGAATGATTCTTGCCTTCTTGGAACCTTCCTAATATTTTTTCTTAATAATTAATAGCTCCGGTTAGGAGTATCTTAGGCCCTGTTTGGCACGACTCCAACTCTGGGTGGAGTTGCTTCACTCCAGAACTTCAGGTGGAGCCAGCTCTGGGTGGAGTTGGAGCTGTCTGGTGAGGGTGTTCCTAGCTCCAGAAAAGAGGAGTTTGAGGGTAGATTACCTTTCTTGCCCCTGGTTCGACTTGAACTACTTATCACAAATATAAAATGAAAGTACATGCATTGAAGTCCAAAATAATAATAAATTACATGTTCCAAAAATTTAAAATTTCAAAATAAATTCATAGTTCCAAAATAAGGTCGTTACAATAATCATTGCACTAATTCCATGTTAGGGCAATTGATGTAGCCATACTATCACGAAAGGTGTCCATAGTCACAAAGCTTGATTCCGAAGTTGATCCATCGGAGGCATGTTGAGACACGACATACTTGTTGTATCTTTCCGGAATAGTAGGCATGTAGGTAGGATCTCTATCAAAATTAGCAAAGTCCACATCAACGCTAGCATGTTCACGTATGAAATTGTGTAGAACCATAGTAGCAGCAACAATCTTCTTTTGTGTGACCGTTGAATAACCGGGCATCTTGTAAAGGATTTGCCATTTCATTTTTAATACTCCAAATGACCGCTCAATAACATTACGAACAGATGAGTGTATACGGTTGAACTTCTCTTTTGGAGTATTTGGTTCCATACCTCAATGCCACTCGGGTAAGTGGTACCTTTCACCCTTGTATGGAGCCAGATACCCCGGACGATTAGGATAGCCCGCATCTACAACATAGTACTTGCCTACACATATGTAAAATAAGATAAGTTTGTGCATACAAATATGAAAAGGAACATAAGGAAAAATCTTTACCTTGAGGAGGATGTGGGAAGACATTTACATCTGCTTCCAATGCATGGTACAATACACTAGTGTCATGCAAAGAACCCGGTTGACCCGCAGCCACATAGGTGAAGCGCATATCAAAATCACAAACGGCAAGCACATTTTGAGTTGCAATTCCAGTCTTACCAATATATCTCACTTGTTCTTCAGGTGATAAATACACACGAATATGGGTTCCATCAAGTGCACCAATGCAATCCTTAAATTGTGGGTATGCTCTCTTATCATTCCTAATCCTCTTGTGCACATTGCGAAAATTAGGATCTGTTGGTCTCAAGAAATCTTGTGCCATGGCAACCACACAATTTAGAACTTCATGAAATTTTCTACTAATAGTTTCACCTGAGTGTTTGAACTTATTTTGTCCTCTTCTATTTGACTCACACCCACCACATGTGAATAGGAAAATGGCCAACATTTCATAAGTATTCACGTACTTCGATGGTTTTAATCCGTACCTCTCAACCAACACATCATGAAGATCTTGAAAAATAACCTCATTCATCCGAAGCATTCGATGGCACTCCCCTGGAGTGTTTACCGTCTCCATCAGCCATCCCATTCCACTTTGTTGTGAAAACATAAATCTTGGCGGTGCCTTATCCATATATGAGTCATGATAACTTTGTGCTAGCTTACCACAGCTCTCAACCATTTTAAAAAAATATTCACCATCAGAATCACTAGATTCATCAGACTCACTTGAAGACATCTGTGAACATTGACATAAATGAAATGTAAGATACAACTGTCATACATAAATAAAATGCAATAAAATAAAATATACCACACATGCGACAAAAATAAAATAGTAGTGTTGGGGGGAAATATTAACGATCTCCTAAACACCAACAATCGTGAAGGCCCAGACCCATCCGGGATAACGAAATCGCCGTCAAGCCCAACATGAGTCGGACTCCGCCTCGCCCGACCGCGGTCCCGGGGTCGGGAGCGTCCGACCCCTCGCCGCTAGGCTCCGCCTCGTCCGACCGCGGTCTCGGGGTCGGGAGCGTCCGACCCCTCGCCGCAAGGTTCCGCCTCGCCCGACCCTGGGCACGGGGGTCGGACTCACTGGGGTCCACGAGACGGATATTCCCCTCGGGCGTGGACCAGATGATCAGGGTAGCGATCCCGTGGGTCCCCCTCTTCGACCTCGTCATAAATGCGCCGCAGGTCTGGCAGGAAGAAGGATGATCGCGCTCCTCACGCAACCCGCTGCAAGTACCCATGCACGACCACACTGTACAAGCTACAGTACCGACGGCTTCCTTCCATTCGCTGCAGGGTACTCATGGCCTGCGCCGTCCGGAGCAGAGGGAAGACTCGCCCGTTCTCGGGCCCCGCGCGCCCGGCAGCAGGGATGTGACGCCCGCTCTTCGCAAGCCATCAGTAGGACGGCGGCATCCGCCGTCCCTCCCAACGGATACCAGAGTGGCGACGAAACGCCCTCATCATGACCCGGCGGCTACGGACATCGGAGAGGCTATCTGTAGGGCGCGACGACAGTTGGCGCACGGCCACCCTCCTCCTCCAGCATACGCGCCGGCAGACGCCGAAGGCCGGCGAGGACGCTGGGCACCTAGGAACTTGATCCCTCCCTTCGTGTTGTATTTTTACCATACTACGTTTAAACTCTTTACTGCTCTCATCACCCGGTCTCACCTGTAACCCCGGCAGCCCCCTTACGATATAAAAGGGGTATCGGGGGCCAGAGATGGGGATTGGATTCTTCTCCCTCCAGACAAGAGTACACTCTCACATTCCCTTCACGAGTATCTTCAAGAGACCTGGGATCAGTCCCTCTCTCGCCGATCTGTAACCCCTGCTACAGAACCCCGCGTGGGCAACACGAGCAGCCTCGATACTGGACGTAGGGCTTCCCTTGCCCGAACCAGTCTAACCCCGTGTCTCCCATGCCACCATCCGAAGCCTTACGCGCATAAAAGAAATTTACTAGTCTAAGTCTCGATCCGCAAATCTTGACAACGATAAGTAGCATACACAAATGACATCACTCTCACTAAGCCAATTTCTACTTTTCATATTCATCATTGTACTTCCTCCTAAGCCAATTGAACCTAATCTCATTAGTAGGCAAGGTCATGAACATCTCCCTTTGCTCCTTCTTCACAAACAGTTCAAACGCCATGTAATGTTCATTGCTATCATAGTCGACCCCACAAGCAATTACAACCTCCATCACTTCCTCAATAGAATATTTTCCATGTCTCTTCGAAACATATTCGTAGGCTAAACTTGCCATACTTGTTACTGCTTCTTGAATTAGGAGTGCATTTCCAGACTTCACTTTTTTACCACTCCTGTCAACAGGCCTTGCCAGTCTCTTGCCACTCGTAGGTGAAGGAGAAATACCAATATCCTCATCTTGTATTTTAGGAATGAAATCATCACCTTCTGGCTCAAAATTGGTTGCCTCATCTTGTGTCACATCAACATTTTTGGTTGCTTCAACATTCACAACATGAGGAGACCAATGATCAATACCAATAGTAGTAATATCAGCAAAACACTTGGCTAATTCATCTTCATTCTCAAGGCCCTTCTTTTTGAACTTGCCACAACCCAGAATATCCTGAAATAAGCACATAATATTATTATAAGTATTATGAACAGGTTTGACGTATGGAAAAAATATAGCAAATTTTTTTAACCAACTTACAGCTCTAGCTTTTTTCCACCATTCATCATCCATAGCAATAGTCTTCTTTATAGAATCCCAACCAGTCCCTGTTTGCCTTAGCATTAGTTTCTTCCATGCCTTGAAATCTTCCTTCAACTTGTCCCATTTGTTCTTATCTGAACCTTGGTAGCCACAATTCCAGTCCTTTCCTTGAACCCTTTCTCAACCTCAGCATAACCAAGTGCATTCAAGTGTGTGTTTGGCCAATTTCCTTTTTCAACTTGTTCAGCAAACAACACACACAGCACTCGAGTGTTCTCCGAATTCCAATCAATTTCAGGCATCTATCGAACTCACAAATTTCATATTAGAAGGCCTTGAGTATATCAATTTCATACACACACAACACTAGAGTATATCAATTTCATACACACACAACACTCGAGTATATCATTGAACCAACTTGGACTGATTGCAGCTATCAATTATTACAGCTAGATTGATGACCACTTGGACTAGCATGAAGGAGACAGAGATCACCATTACCTCCAGTGAAGTTTTTGTCTTTTTTTCTAGTGTTTCAGTTACAGGGTTCAACATTTACTGGCCTAGAAAGGATAGGATAGCTACATATCAAGCCTTATTTATCAGTTATCAGTGAACATCGACTCATATTGTGGACCTTATGGTCTCTGCACAAGGTCGGGCTCTTGTATATGCCCTGTAGGTTTTGATCCACCATGTACCCAAGAATGGAATATCAAAGAAGGGAACCTCTGAATTGTGAAAAAAGCATTGATACGCATCCAGAAGTGACACTATTGACAAAATCGATCTGAATCAAGGTAATGCAGTGACAACCATCCTTTTCAGTTAACGCAATTACAATCAACCTCAAAGGCACAATCGATCTGAATCAAGGTAATCTCTTATCAGATTGATTTGAAGCAAAGGCAGCTAACTCAATTACAATCAACCTCAAAGGCACAATCAAAGGTGTACTCCTCCTGATGCATTTCAGTTAATGAAAAAAAAGTTTTTGCCATACCTTGTGGCCGGCGGAACTCCTCGAGATGGCAGGGACGACGGGGGATCTCCTCCTGATGTGGAAGACGGCGGGGCGTAGGCGGATCCCGTTGATGGCGGTGGGGTTACAGCAGCAGACAGCGGTCCTCGTCGATCTGTTTTGACGGCGGCGGCGGATCCCTTTTTTCGGCGGGGCTCGGCGGGAGGGCAGGGAAAGGGGGCCGACGAAGGATGTAGGGCGGGCGGCGACGGGGCTCCTGCCGCCGGCGGGGGGTAGGGCGGCGGCAGGGCTGGGCCGTCGGAGGGGGGTAGGGCGGCGGCAGCAACAGGCCGCCGGCGGTGGGTAGGGTGGCGGTAGGGCTGGGCTGCCGGCGGGGGGTAGGGCGGCGGCAGCAACAGGCGGCGTAGCAACACACGGGCTTGGAGGAGAAACAGAGGAGTCGCACTCGGGGGGGGGGGGGGGAGAAAAGAAAGAACGAATCGTTTTTTCCCTTAATCAATGGCATTGGTGGGTAATTATTTACTAACTCCATGAGGAGGTTCAAAAGTGGGGGTTTTGGAGCAGCAAAAGAGGTGCTCCAAAACTCCACCCCCATTTGCACTACAGCTCCATGGAGTTGGCAGCTCTATGAAGTTTTGAAGTTGAGATGTTTGGCTATTTTTTTTGCTGGAGTCGCTGAAGTTGTGGTGTGGAGCTATGCCAAACAGGGCCTTAGTTACCTTACCTCGTCGTCATGCGATGCATCAACAAACCAAAATTTTGCATCTGTCTGCTTCACCCCTTTGTTCTTCTCCTCCATGGGAGGACCTCTCTCTCTCCTCTCTCTGCTCTGCTGCCTCACATTTCTCCTCCAAGGTGACCAATAAGCTTCACATTGGTGTAAAATCGAGCTTGCATTAATTTGTAATTTTGCATAGCAATAGCATATACTGTTGAGTTCATCTGCATAACATCCAATTTGTTTCATTCTCATGCCAAATCAATTGATCCTTTTTTTCTGTGCCGTTGATCAGTCTTTTCTCGTCTTCTCAAAATTTGATGCTAAGAATGTATTTAGTGCATAATACATGTTTCGGAGTTGCTGCTGCTTACTTTTAGGATTCAGTCATTCAGAGCTAGTGTGTTGTTGCTGTTGACCAATGCACGGTGCGCAGTAATCACCAGGAGCAGCGCCCGCGACGTTCACCATAACCAACAGCTGCGAGTACACGGTGTAAGAGGATTCATGGCTCTGCTTCAGTGCCTGGTGGTGAGCTGCAGTAAAATATTAGTACCAGGTAAGAGGGGCCGTGATGAGTTGATGAGTTTTGATCGCCTATTAGTACCAGGTAGAGCCTAGAAAATAAGATTTTATATTTTTACTACAAATTAATAAGCTGTTTTGTTTCACTCATATAGGTCCACCCGGTACTATGTGTCTGAGGGTTTTTAGTATTGGGTGGAGGCTCCACCCGGTACTAATGGGTGGCCCCAACCGATACTAACTTTCCTCCTATAAATCAGGAGTCTTCTTCCTCCTGCCCGAGTGTCAGTGATTTATACCGACGGTCTACCAAGGGGTACCCGAGGTAGTAGAATGTGTAGCGGGGGATCGCTGGATCTGAAACTTGAAGGTAAAAGCGAGGACATGAGATACGGATTTAGACAGGTTCGGGCCACCGGAGCAGCGTAATACCCTACGTCCTGTTTAGGGGTGTTTGTATATTGCGCCCTACGCTTAGGTGTTGAGGTGTGACCTACTGAGCTAGGTACCCTGCCCTCCTTTATATACTCCAGCGGGCAGAGTACTAGTCGGATTACGAGGACTCCTAGTAGGATTACACGGGATGAGTCCTAGTAGGATTAAGGGGAATCCTAGTAGGAGTCCGACTTCTTCCTTCCTTGTAGGTACTGGGGATCTATCCCCGACACAAAGCTATTTCCTCCAGCTCAGGCTTCACCCATTCATGGCGAAATAGGAGAGATGTTGCCAGATTTTTTACGATTTCATGGGAATTTCACTCATTCAAATTTTCTAAAGGTTAGAAACTTCATCCTCCCTTGATACATGGTTAGTACACTAAGTTTTATGCTTTATAGCTAGAGTAATTTGTGATTTTTAGAATAAGGTACAATGGAGAAATTTTTCATTTATATGCATGTGTTATTTAGAGCTTATATTTGTGATTTTTAGAATAAGCTACAATTTTTTGGATGCTATATTTCGTATTAGTCAAAGAAATTGATGGTTAGATGATATGAACCCGCTAGGATTGATTCCCGATCTTTCGATGAGAGGCGTGGGATAACTCGATTGGTCGATGGAGACGACGTTGATGACCCGACTACAGCTTTCCAAGCTGCGCCTTAGCAACCGATACACCACCTCCAATGGTTGCCGCGATCTTGTGGAGCGCGTCACAAGCAACTCAATTGCAAATATAGAGATGGAAACCAATCTGAACTCACAAAGTTGGGGTTCTGAATCGAGTAGAATGAATGGTCTAGTCGACACACGCGTCTACAAGGAAGTAGCAATGGCTAAACTTTCAACAAAACAAAACCCAATCTGTTCGTAGCGGCTCTAATCCTTATTAATACCTAGGAGGATGACCAAGGGGTGTTGGGGTCGTGCTCCAACCGTAGGACATATCCCTAATGGACCCAACATGATACACGGCCCATTGGGCCAAAATAAGGCGACGCAGCACCTCTGGACAGAAAACCTCTCGGTAGTGTTTCGGTGATTGCGTCCGGCTCAGAGTAGATATGGATATGAGTCCAGATCCATATGAAAATAGACTTCATAAGGATTCCAAGGAGTACTTGAATGTATAAAACGGAGTCTGGATGAGGTCATGGAGGCCGTTGCAAGTTGGGCTAGAGCTGCAGTCTGAATCCAGCACCAAAACGTGTTGGATTGGATCTCTTTCTTTCCTTAAGCCAAAAGTGACGTGGTGGCCTGGTGGAGGACGTTAGGAATACTTGGACTTGGCCCCCAATCTACTTCTTTGGTCCTCCATGCCTTCGATGTGTGTTTAACACTATTTTTGATCCATGTATGTATTTTGTGAAATTGATAACGAATACACATCATGGTGCAGCATCAATTCATCAAATGTATCACATATAATTTTGATAAAGAATTGTTTCACCTCGGAGTCAAAAGATGCCAATATGGTTGTATCCGAGCACATCATCATTAGAGAAATAATTTCATAGTTTAGTCCTTTACAAATATGAGCTAAATAAATTATAGGAAAAATATAATTGATAGTAATGAAATATTTTTTCACCTTCCTTCCAAAAACTAGTTATTGTAGTGTTTATTAGACACTCTTGGAGATGATCTTAAATAGAAAAAAAAGCTTGAGAAACAGGAATACCCAACTCTTATATCCTGGTTCCGCCACTGACGGATATGCCTGGCGATGTTAGTAACGGTGGAAACCTTGCATAGAGGTGACTAGATAATAGCACTACACGATCCGATACGCATAGCCTCTCGAGAAGCAGCGTCTTAAGGTCCATCATGTGATAATGCCAATTACAGTGGGAACAAGGACCAGAACCCAGGAACTCACATCCAATCATGAGTAAATAGACCTCGGCAGCGCCAACACTGAACCATTTATAGGTTTTCCCCATTGGAGCTTCTGGAAAAGGGGCGGTCTTGTAAGGCTGCCACTCTTCTTCACCAACACCATTGTTTCGCCAAGTTCTTTGGGAGAGGCGTATTGTGCTATCATCAAAAGTCAACAGCCCAAGCATCCCTTCCCCTGCCTCCACAATGGTGTGGAGGCGTGAACGATGCTTCGATGGGAGCGGGAGGTCAATGGTTGTGAATTTCACCTCACGTGTGTCAAGCATGAGCGAGTAGGAGTAGCCCAACATTGAATCAACAATCCAGTGGAAGCAACCGTGCGCATAGGAGCGCTGATAATCACAACTAAACAGCATCTGGGGCAATGACAATGAGCATGATGAGGTATGGTATCCGGTGCCCTGCCACTTGCCGTTGCCGGAGCAGAAGAAGGCCACGACCTTATTTTCGCTCTCAAGGGTGGTGGAGATCACCGAGAATAACGGTGATCCCATATCCCCTATGTCATCATCATCAACGTCCTCGCATGGTGGAGCTAGGAAGGAGGTTAATCTCGACCAGTAACGTTGCGAGACGGAGGCCGCCAGGTCTTCGGGGATCGGGGGAGCAAGGACGTACCGCCGGTACAAGGGGTCGCAGACGACGAGTTCGGCGAAGCCATTGGTGCCGGTGATCCGCCGGGAGAGGAGGATGAGGCCATCGCGAGCGTCGAGGACGGCCCAACACCACGGCTCGGGGAGGAAGAAGAAGGCGAGGTCGGTGTGCCGGCGAGGGCGCAGGAGGCAGGGGTGTAGCGGTGGGGCGGTGCAGCAGGGTGGAAGCTGTGGAAGTCAAGGAACCCTAGCACAGGCGGCGTGTGGAGGGACCTGAAGTGGTAGAGGAACGCGTGCGCAGAGACGGCGCGGCGGAAGGACGTGCAGGTAGCGGAAGCGCGGGTGAGGTCGGCCACATCGTCGAGCCGGAGGAAGATCTCCTCCAATAGCTCGTCGGGGAAGGGTGGATGCGCCGCTGGCGCAGTGGCGATCCGGCGCACCGGCGAGGCCACCATCTCGTGGTTTGACGACTCATTGAACGGGGCCACGAAAGATGGCCGATCTCGTTGCCATATAATGAAGGCCCATCTCTGTCTACATGGTAGTTAGCGGGCTGGGCTGCGATATATGGGCCGAGCAAAAACTATGAATCTTATCGGAAGAAAGAAGTGAAGTAGAGGTGGCACTATCACCCGTCGCCAGGCTCGCCGCACCACTGCTTTGGCATCCTTGCTCCTGATTTCTCCGTCGCCGTCCGCCTAGCTTTCTTGGTCAATCTTTATCTATACTTAGTGGATCCCTTGGAATTGAAGATCTCGGTGTACGAGTGTGTCGGGGGGCAATATTAACGGCCTCCTAAATACCGCTTAAAACAACAGTCATGAAGGCCTAGGCCTATCTAAGGTGGCGAAATAGCCATCGGCCCAGCACAGAAAGAAGAGGCCACGCTCCGCCTCACTCGACTGAAGACCCGGGGTCGGACGCTCCCGACCTCTTGTAGACTGCACTCAGCCTCGCCCGACCCCGAGTTCCGGGGTCGGGCGTTCCCGACCCCCGGAAGATCAAGCTCCGCCTCGCTCAACCGCAGATCTGGGGTTGGGCAGATCCGGGCCCGCCCGACAAGGATCCGCCTCGGGCGGGGATCTCGTGGGTCCCCCTGTCAATCTCACCATAAATGCGCCGTAGGTATGTCAGGAAGAAGGATGATCGCGCTCCTCATGCAACCTACTGCAAGTACCCATGCACGGCCGCACTGTACAAGCTACAGTACCAGCGGCCTCCTTCCATTCACCGCAAGGCACTCATGGCCTACGCCGCTCGGAGCAGAGGGAAGACTCGCCTGTTCTCGGGCCCCGCGCGCCCGGCAGCAGGGATGTGACGCCCGCCCTCCGCGAGCCATCAGCAGGACGACGGTATCTGCCGTCCCTCCCAACGGACACCAGAGTCACGACGAAACTCCCTCATCATGACCCGGCGGCTACAGCCACTGAGGAGGCCACCTGCAGGGCGCAACGACAGTTGGCGCGCCGCCACCCTTCTCCTCCAGCTTACGCGCCGGCAGACGCCGAAGGCCGGCGAGAACGCCGGGAACATAGGAACTTGGTTCCTCCCTTCGTGTTGTATTTTTACCCTGCTATGTTTAACTCTTTACTGCTCTCACCACCCATCTCATCTGTAGCCCTGGCGGTATCCTTACGATATAAAAGGAGCGTCGGGGGCCAGAGAGGGGGGGGGGAGATTCTTTCCCTCAAGCCAACCGCACACTCTCACATTCCCTTAGAGCACAAGCACCTTCAAGAGACCTGGGATCAGATCCCTCTCTCGTCCATCTGTAACTCCTACTACAGAACCCCGCGTGGGCAACACGAGCAGCCTCGATACTGGACGTAGGGCCTCTTTTGCTTGAACCAGTCTAACCCCGTGTCTCCCACGCCACCATCCGAAGCCTTACGCGCATAAAAGAAATTTACTAGTCTAAGTCTTGATCCGCAAATCTTGACAACGACAGTTGGCGTGCCAGGTAGGGGATCCTTGCGCGTACGTTCCCGGCTTCTGATGGCCGACCACGACATCAGCTTCGCTCCGGGTCCCTGATCTGCTTCTTGAGTCTGGACTTCCTCGCCACCGGGGAGGGGATCGAGCTGATCCCCATCCTCGTCTTGCCCGCCCGTCCCGCCAACCCCGACCCCGCCACCGGGACAACGGCGAGCGGTCAGGTGGGCGCCGAAGGGTCCTTCCCAGGCGATCGGCTCTTCGGGCTGCGCAACGCCGCGGTGACTTACGATCATCTCCTGGCGCGGTCCATCACCGTGTCGCCCGGGAGCGACAAACTCGCGGGCGTGGCGAGGACGATCCCTCGCGTGAGTGCTTCATGGTCAACGTGCACTCCGAGGGGTCCAACGACGACGGCGCCGAGGGGAGATAGGGAACCCCTCCCCCGCGCGTCGCAGCTATGACCGGGGCCTTGCCAAGGGCCCCGGAGCACCTTCAGGAATCGGAAGCGCGCGCAGCATCCCGCCAAGAGGTCGAGCGTCCCCGCCACGATGGCGGAGCGCGACTGTAGGCGCACAACATCCAGCAGCGCATTTGCGTAGACGAAGAGCGTCCTCAGCTCTTCGCTCGCGCCAGCCAAAACGTCGCAGCGGCGGCGGCCTTGCTCCGGCAACTCCCCGAGCCGGCAACGCCCGAGGAGCGACGGGCGCGCCAAGAGATGCGCGACTTGCTCGAATGCGCCGCCGTCCAGCAGGCAGAAAGTTCCACGTCCCGGCGACGCCGGCAAAACGCCAGCAGGGCGGCGCCAGACGCGCCCCCGGAGAGACGGGGGGAGTCTGTCCACCAGCCTCCTCCTAGGGCAAACCAGGCCGAGTCCGTCCGTCGGACACCACCACCGCTGGGAGGCGGGGCCCGATCCATTCATCGACGCGTCGGCCCCATCCACGACGCCTGCGACACCCTGGACGCGCGGAGGCGCTCCCGCGCGGATAGGGAGGACGGGGCAGGTCGTGGCTACCACGTCCACCGCGGCGGGCGCTATGACAGCGGGGAAGACCGCAGCCCGAGCCCCGGCCCGGCAGGGCCCCGGGCCTTCTCCGCGCGCATCCTGAATGCGCCCTTTCCGCCACGCTTCAGGCAACCGACGAATGTAGTCAAGTACTCAGGGGAGACGAACCCTGGGGTTTGGCTCAGCGACTACTGGCTCGCATGTCAAGCCGGCGGGACGGACGATGATCTGTTCATCATCCGCAACCTACCACTCTTCCTGGCCGACTCAGCATGAGCTTTGCTGGAACATATTCCTTCGGGACAGATCCGCTGTTGGAACGACCTGAAAGAGGTTTTCATAGGAAACTTCCAGGGCACGTACACGCGCCCCGGCAACTCCTGGGATCTCCGGAGCTGTCGCCAGGGAGCGGATGAGTCCCTTCGGGATTACATCAGGCGCTTCTCCAGGAAGCGCACTGAGCTCTCCAACGTCGCGGACGCTGACGTCATAGGGGCTTTTCTAGCAGGAACCTCCTGCCGGCCCCTCGTCCATGAGCTGGGGCGCTGAGGCCCGCGAACCACGGAGGAGCTCCTCAACATTGCCACCAGCTACGCCTCGGGCGAAGAGGCCGTTGGAGCAATCTTCGACCGCTCCAAAGGCAAGGCAAAGCGGGAGGAGGATGCTGACGAAGGCACCTCCAACCGCCAGCAGAAGAAGAAGGGCAAACAGCGGCGCGAGGCTCCCCTCGTGGCTGCTGTCGAGCGCAAGCGAGGACAGCCGCCCCCGGACGGCACTCCTGGCTTCTTCGACAAATTGCTCGAGGGACCGTGCCCGAACCACAAGTTCCCCACGAAGCACGCCTACAAAGACTGCAACCTCATGAAGAGGTATTTTGTAGGCAATCCAGTGAAGGGCGACCGGAAGCGGAAGCCCGATGAAGAGAAGAAGGGCGACGAAGAGAAGGAAGATGGCTTCCCCAAGGTTGACGGCTGCTTCATGATCTTCGGTGGCTCGGCGGCGTACGACTCCAAGCGCCAGCAGAAACTGGAGCGCCGAGAGGTCTACGCGGCCGAGCCAGCAACGCCGGCCTTCCTCGACTGGTCGGGACCGGCCATCACCTTCGATCGGTCCGACCACCCGGGACGCGTCCGGCATCTAGGACGCTACCCTCTCGTCGTCGACCCCATCGTCGGCACGACGCGCCTTACCAAGGTGCTCATGGATGGAGGCAGCAGCCTCAACATCCTCTACACCGAAACCCTCAACTCTATGGGGATCGACCGTTCCCGCCTCCGTCCCAGCAAGGCGCCGTTCCATGGCGTCGTGCCGGGAAAACAGGCAATGCCTCTCGGGCAAATCGACTTGCCCGTCACTTTCGGGACCCCCTCCAACTACAGAAAGGAGGTCCTCACCTTCGAGGTGGTAGGGTTCCGCGGAACCTACCACGCCATCTTGGGGCGGCCATGCTACGCGAAGTTCATGGCCATCCCCAACTACACCTACCTCAAGCTCATGCTGCTGGGGCCCAACGGGGTCATCACCATCAGCACGTCTTTCCAGAAGGCGTATGAGTGCGACGTCGAATGCTGCGAGTACGCCGCGGTCATCACCGTCACGGGCGATCTGGCGGTCCAGCTCGCGGAGGGTGCCGAGGGCCAGCCCGATTCCAAGCAGTCGGCCACCTCCTTTGAGGCCACCAAAGGCATAAAAGAGGTCCTCCTCGACCCCGGCAGCTCCGACGGCAGGACCGTGCGGATCGGCGCTACCCTATCCCCCAAATAGGAAAGCGCGCTCGTCGGCTTCCTCCGCGCGAACAGCGACGTCTTCGCGTGGAAGCCCTTGGACATGCCCGGCATTCCGAGAGAAGTTGCTGACCACTCCTTGAACATCAAGGCCGGTTTCAAGCCAGTAAAGCAAGGACTGCACCGCTTCGATGAGGAGAGGCGCAAGGCCATTGGCGAGGAACTCTAGAAGCTTTTGACGGCCGGATTCATCAAGGAAGTGTACCACTCCGAGTGGCTAGCCAATCCCGTTCTTGTACGAAAAAAGAATGGGAAATGGAGGATGTGTGTTGACTATACTGGTGTCAACAAGGCATGCCCAAAGGATCCGTTTCCTTTGCCACGCATAGATCAGATAGTCGACTCGACCGCCGGGTGCGAAGCCCTTAGCTTTCTTGACGCGTATTCCGGCTACCATCAGATCGCGATGAAAGAATTCGACCAGCTCGCTACATCCTTCATCACCCCCTTCGGCCCCTACTGCTACGTCAAGATGCCGTTCGGCCTCAAGAACGCGGGGGCTAGATTCCAGCGATGCATGCTGAAGTGCTTCGGGGACCTCATCGGGCAGACCGTTGAGGCTTACGTTGATGACATCGTAGTCAAATCCAAGAGGGGTGACCAGCTCATTCCCGACCTCGAACTAGCCTTTGAAAGGCTAAGGGATAAGCGTATTAAGCTCAATCCTGAAAAATGTGTTTTCAGAGTTCCCAGGGGCATGCTGTTAGGTTTCATCGTCTCCGTGCGCGGCATCGAAGCCAATCCGGAGAAGATAGCGGCCATCAGCGACATGGGGCCAATCCGAAACATCAAGGGAGTCCAGCGCGTCACGGGGTGCCTGGCGGCCCCTGAGCCGCTTCATCTCTCGCCTTGGCAAACGGGGGCTTCCTCTCTATCGACTCTTGAAGAAGACCGACCGATTCGAGTGGACCGGCGAGGCCCAGGAGGCACTTGACCGGCTCAAAGGCCTCCTGACGAAGGCCCCAATCCTGGTCCCACCGACCGATGGCGAGCCCCTCCTGCTCTACATCGCGGCGACCACCCAGGTGGCTAGCACGACCCTGGTGGTGGAACGAGAAGAGGAGGGACACGCTCTCAAGGTGCAACGCCCGGTGTATTTCATCAGCGAGGTCCTATCCGAGTCCAAGGCGCGCTACCCGCATATCTAGAAGCTCATCTACACCGTCCTCATCACGAAGAGGAAGCTGCGCCACTACTTCACCTCCCACCCGGTGACGGTTATTTCGTCGTTCCCGCTAGGAGAGGTAATCCGAAACCAGGACGCCACGGGACGGATCGCGAAGTGGGCACTCGAGCTCATGGACCAGGGTATCACCTATGCACCGCCATCAAGTCCCAGGTACTCGCCGATTTCGTAGCAGAGTGGACGGAGATCCAGACGCCATCAGCGCTGGAGAAGCAGGAGTACTGGACGATGTACTTCGATGGATCGCTGATGAGGGCCCATGCCGGAGTGGGTCTCGTCTTCGTCTCTCCTCTAGGCGTGCGCATCAGGTACATGATCCGCCTCCACTTTCCTACATCCAACAATGTCGCCGAGTACGAGGCCCTCCTCAACAGGTTGCGCATTGCCATCGAGCTGGGCATCCGCCGGCTAGACATCCGGGGGGACTCCCAGCTAGTCGTCGAACAAGTCATGAAGGAGTGGAGCTGCCACGACCCCAAGATGGCAGCCTACTGCAACGAGGTTCGCAAGCTTGAAGACAAGTTCGATGGGCTGGAGCTCAACCATGTTGCAAGGCGCTTCAACGAAGCCGCCGACGAGCTGGCGAAGGCAGCATCCGGCCGAATGCCCGCCCCCGACGGCGTTTTCGTCAGCGACCAGTTCAAGCCTTCAATCCGTCACCCAGAGCTGGCGAGGGTCGGCGAAGCACCCCCGGCCCCGGGGTCGGACCTCGACCTGGGGGAGGTCGACAACGCGCCACCCGTCCCAGGCCTTGATGCCCGCACCGACGGGGTCGGCACCGCTTCCCCCGATTCAGCCCCGGAAGCCGATCCCTCTGGTCCCATGGTCATGGAAATTGCGGCAGACCCCGCGGCAGGGCCCGGCCCCCCAGCCGACTGGAGAGCCCCGTACCTCGATTACCTCATCCGTGACGCGCTCTCGGCAAACAAGACGGAAGCCCGTAGGATCGCACGCCACGCCAAATCCTTCGCCATCATCGATCAGGAGCTCTACAAGAGAAGCCACACCGGCATCCTCCAGCGCTGCATCCCGGTCGAGCAGGGAAAGGCATTGATCCAGGACATCCACGCTGGAGCCTGCGGCCACCACGCTGCGCCAAGGACCCTCGTCGGCAACGCCTTCCGGCAAGGCTTCTACTGGCCGACGGCGGTCATCGACGCTACCCAAGTAGTCTGCACATGTGAGGGGTGCCAGTTCTTTGCGCGCCAAACTCACCTGCCCGCGAAGGCCCTCCAGACCATCCCCATCACGTGGCCGTTCGCAGTCTGGGGGCTGGATCTCGTCGGGCCCTTCAAGAGAGCGCCCGGGGGCTTCACCCACGTACTTGTCGCCGTTGACAAATTCTCTAAGTGGATCGAGGCAAGACCGGTGGCGCAAATCAGGTCCGAGTAGGCGATACAATTCTTCACTGACATCATCCACCGCTTCAGAATCCCCAATTCAATCATCACCGACAACGGCACGCAGTTCACCGGGAAGAAATTCCTCCAATTGTGCGATGACCACCACATCCGAGTGGACTGGTCGGCCGTGGCACACCCCCGCATGAACGGGCAGGTTGAGCGAGCCAACGGCATGATACTCCAGGGTCTCAAGCCACGAATCTTCGACCGCCTCAAAAAGTTTGGCGGACGGTGGGTCGCCGAGCTTCCCGCAGTCCTTTGGAGCCTGAGGACAACCCCCAGCCGAGCGACTGGCTTCACCCCATTCTTCATGGTTTACGGGTCCGAGGCCATCCTGCCCACCGATCTGGAATACGGATCACCAAGGGTCAAGGCGTACGATGAACAAGGGAACCAGGCATCGCTTGAAGACGCACAAGATCAACTCGACGAGGCACGAGACGTAGCCCTACTGCACTCGGCTAAGTACCAGCAGGCCCTACGGCGTTACCACAGCCGCAAGGTACAAGGCCGAGCCTTCAACGCCGGTGACTTGGTGCTCCGCCTCATCCAGGATAACAGGGGTCGGCACAAGCTAACTCCCCCCTGGGAAGATCCTTTCATCGTCGCGCAAGTGCTACGACCAGGAACCTACAAGCTAGCGACCCCCGACGGGCAGATCTTCGGTAGCGCTTGGAACATAGAACAGCTAAGGCGTTTCTACCCTTAGTTTTCGTTTCCAAGTTCTGTACATAAAATTTTCTGTAAATCAAAAATTTTACGGAAAAAAGAATTTTGAGTTGGATCCATTCAAGTTTCGCTTCGAACTTAGGGATGTCCGACCCTGGCTCTGCCTCAGGGTCGCACATCCCTCGGGGGCTATCAGGGGCTCCGGCCCAAGCCACTTGACATCCTCTCAAAACACTTTCTCTTTTTGGACCGACCCTTTTTCTGAATTCTCGGACATGAAAAGGAGAGAGCGCATGACCGGTGTTCAGGCAAGACTGATTGGACTGTGAAAAAACCTACGCCCCAGCGGCTACGGTGCCTTCACGGATCAATACTTACTGACACACCTGACAAAGCGCTCTAAACTTTACGAGTCCAAAAAATAAAAAAGGGGATCGAAAACTTTTTTAACGACAATTTATAGAAGAGGCCTCTATGGCCATCACAAAACAAGTCTGAAACTAATATATTTACATCTGGGGCGCTAGCCTGATGCAGTTAACTTGCCCGGGGATCGACGGGCAGGACGGCTTCATCCTCGAGGAGCTTCGCCAAGGCCTCCGCCGGGTCAAGCACCGACGCATCAATCTCGTCCAGCTCGGCCTCGGAGTAGCCGGCGGCGTACCCCCCGCTCATCCCGGCGAAGTTGATGCCGAAGTAGTGGGAGCCAAAGACCCCGAAGGCTCGCCTCACGCCGGTGCGGAGCACCTCCAGGTCAATCTCGCAGGCTCGGCGGTAGGTCCCGAGGACACGAGCTGCTAGCGAGCTCGTCCCCTCCCCCTGGACCACGCTGAGGTCGTCGCAAACGACGCGGACCGCATCCCGAAGGGCACCGTGCTCAGTGCATTCCGCGTCAAGCGCCTCCCTCAGCCAGGTGAGCTCGCCTGCAAGGATCACCCGGAAGAACCCGCTAAATCAAAAATCACCGCAACATCACAAAGACAAAAGGAATGAGCAGAGTCTTACCCTCGGACTAGGCCTTCAGCTGGCGTTCCCAGGCCATAGAGGCCTGAAGCTCCCGTGTTGTGATTGAAGCTGGCCGACCTCCGCCCCAAGGTCAGCCGCCGCCTTCTCGGCCTCCTCCTTCCGGACCTTCTCGGCGTCCCGGTCCTGCCAAGCCTTTTGCCGCTCGCGCCGGATGCGCTCGACGGTCTTCTGAAGGGCTTCATGCTCCTCCTTGAGCCGTGCGAGCTCCTCGGCGTCATGGCGGGCCTTTTCGGCGGCGGCCTGGAACTCGTCGCGGTCAAGGCGGGCCTTGTCGACGACGGCTTGGAGCTTGGCTTCCGACCGCCGCGCCTCCTTCTGCGCCGCTTGCTCGCGCCTTTGCAGGTCGCCGATGACCCCCTGGGCGGCAGCAACCTGCATGGATAGCTCCCTGGTTCGCTCCCTCTCCAAGTTGAAGTGCTCCCAGAGCCCCCGCTCCAGCCGGAGGAAATCAGATTTCCCCCGACTGCACTCTTGGAGAGCCTGCAAAGCAATACGCCATCAGGGGCAAAGCAACGGGAAAGGGACGATCACCAACAGGAGGGGCAATGTACCTGGCTACCAGGGAGGACGACGTTGTCCAAAGCCCCCATCGCCGAGGATAGAGCCGCGCGGGCGTTGGCGAGGCCACCCTGCACCGCCTGCCACTTGTGCCACTCCGCGGCGTCATCCAGGGTGAAGAGGCGCCTCGACGGGTCCTCACGGGATGCCCAACGTAGAACGGACCCTCTCCACGCCCTGGGAACGGTAGCGGCCAAGGCCGAGGCGGGAGCCGATCCCGACGCCGCCGTCGAAGCAGGCTCCACCATCCCAGAAACCGCCGGATTCACTGACGGCCCCGGCGCCTGCACACCCGTCGCCGCCAGGGCCGCCGCGGGGTCGCCCGACGGCGTCGCCGCCTCCGACGTGTCACACCCGATTTTAAGGACAAAATCGAGTACATTAAATACATGTGCGCCAGGATTAAGTTACACACATGTACGACAATAGTGAATAACAAAGACAGTGCTAAAGCGAATAGAGAGAGTATTAAACATTATTACATGACCGAAAGTCTCAATAAAACATAAGCCTAATTTATTACGCAGCGGAACTCCAAAGACGACGACGACTCCACAGGCAGCTGACTGAAGAAACGTACGCCTAGAACTCCTCAAAGTCGTGTAGATACTCCTCCTCCCAATTAGCTTGGTCTGAACAGCGGTTTTGCAAGGGTGAGTACACTTATGGTTGGTACTCAACAAGTCGCGGGGAATAGTGTAGTGTAAGGCAAATTCAAGGTATGGCTAAGGCATAATTAGCATTCGCTTTTAATTAAGTTGGTCAAGTTTTATTAGCAATTAACTAAGTATAAGTTCATACCACCCGAAATTAAACATGATCGTAAATAAGTAGATAACATATGCATGAAATGATAACAAGTTAAATCCATCTTCCGATAATATTATCATGTGAGGGTCCAGGCCGCTCTTAACCGTGAGCACGGCTGATCGATCAGTTTTACACTCTGCAGAGGTGGCACATCTTTACCCACAAGTCGCGTAAAAGTTCAAAAGAACTTTGGACCCAACCATGCGGTGTTTGCAAGGCACCATACCATACTTCCGAGGTGTGATTGCATAGGGACGCTACGAGGCCTTTACAAAGATTCATTAGTCAGTGGTAACCCGCTAAGGTTTTGGTGTCTGGCGTGCACAACCCATCCCAGGCAGAAGTGCAACGACTCAGTCCCCCTCTTGCCTCATCACGAGTAAGGTCACCCCAGACTAAGGTTTCTAATTATTCAGCCAAGACCAGAGCCATTTAGCCTTGTGGTAGCACTGTTTTCTTGGGTGGTTCTTCATGTTCCGATTAACAATAATGATCTTGTATTAATGAGAGGTATAACAGAAGTAACGCAAGATTAAACTTTGTGTTTTGTTAAACCACCATGCCAAGTAAGCACTAAGCATGAGCTACCCAACATAAAGTAAATCGGTTGGTCAAGGCAAAGGTAAATCAATCTAGGCGAACCTTAATTGGGACCCATCAATTTAATCTTAACAGGTGCATAGCATAAATGTTGAGTACGAGAAAGTAAAGGTGTATAGGACGAAAAAGTAGTGATCAAGGACATGACTTGCCTCCTTGGCCTTGCTCCTGCTGTTCGTACTCCTCGAAGGCTTGGTCTTCAACTCCCTCGAACTGCGGGACGTCTACACGCGTCACACGAGCACATACAAGCAAACATGGGCAAAAAGTGAGAAACAGTACACCAATCACAATTAAACAGAGAACACAAGCTTGAAAAGTTGATCTACGCTTTAAAACAAACACGTGGATATAAAGAACGCGAAAAACGGAGTTAAGATGCAAAAGATATGATTAAAACAAAATCCAGGGGCTATTCTGTGAGAAAAACAAAACTTTTAGTGCCTATCCGCGAAAACCGAGGGCTTATACGTAATTACGCGTATAAACCGAAGGTCTGACGCGCAAAAGCTCAAATCCGGACGGCGGGTTGATTTTTTTAAAATTCAAGGGTTAAACCGAAAAGTGCGAGGGCAGATCTGTGAATATTTTTCAACGCGATCTGGACTGCGGGTTGATTTGCGGAAAAGGCGAGGGCCTAAGAGCAAAAGCAGCGCGACGCGGCTCGGTTGACCGGTACGCGGCCGGATTGACTCGCGATCGACCGTCGGATCGAGATCGGACGGTCTCGGTCATCGATGACTCGCGGCGGCAGCGGTGAACAGATGACCGGCGGCGGCGAGCGGCGGCGCGCGACGGCGAGCGGCGGCGGGTCGCCGGAGTTGGCCGAAACGGCGCTCCAGGGCACGGTTTGGCGCGCGTATTGCACCAGAAGAGAGAGGAGGGCGCGGCGAACTCGTTTTGGGAGTTCTTGGAGACCGGAGCTCACCGGAGGCGGCGCTAGACGGCGGGGAAGAGGCGGCGGCGCTGGAGCTTCGGGGAGCTAGGGTTTCGGGTGCTGCGGGCGCCGGTGACGGGGACCAGGAGAGGCGGCGGTTTATATAGGGGCGGAGGCTTGTAGATAGAGCGGGCCCGAGTTTAAACTCCCCGAAGGAGTCGGAGCGGAGGCGGGCGGTTGCGGAGTCGGCGGCGGCCGTTGCGGGGAGTCCCGGCCGGATACGGCCGGATGAGGAAGATGACGGGTGGCGGGCCGGCGCGACTTCGTGGGCTGGTGCGCGTTCACGGGCCGCGAGACGTCGGGCGAGCGGCAGCCGGAGGCGGAGCGATGGGCCGCGAAGGGCTTCGCGGGCCGGCAGAAGAGAAAACGGAGGGGGCCGGCGAGCGAGGAAGGCGGGGGCTTCACGGGCCGGCGAGAGGAAAAGGTGGAGCGGGCCGAGCGGCTGGCGCTGGGCTGCCGGCAGAGCTGCTGCGGCTGGGCCGTGTGGGAGTAAGGGGCAAAGGGGCTGGGCCGAAAGAAGAAGAAGAAAGAGAGAGAAAGAAAGATGCGGCCCAGGAGGAGAAGAAGAAAAGGAAAAGAAAATAAAGAAAAGAAAAGGAAATGGTTTTGGAAATTGAATTTAAATTGGAAATCCAAATTTTTGGTTCAAACTCCAACAATAAAAAATTATGCTCCAGCATGTATGCACAAATAATTCCTATGATGAGTTAATCAAATTAAAGAAAATGAAATTAAATGCCTAGAATTTAAATGACACCCTAATTTGAGCAAATTTTTATGAATTTGAATTATTCAAAAATTTGGGTGTTACACGACGCAAGCGGTGGAACAGGTATCCCCGCGGCTACCTCGCCCTCCGCCGCAACCGCCGAGGGAGGCTCCCCTGCTCCTGCCAGAGCCCCTCGAGTGGGCTCCTCCGCCTCCGCCGCCGGTGCCACCTCCGCTGGGATCCCCAGGGTGGAGGTCCCCGCCTGTGTCGCCGCTGCCTCCTCCTCCGTGGCCGCGGAGGCAGACGCTCTCTCCTCTATCGCCGCCGCCGCCGACCCCATCGTGGCTGCGGGGACATCCATCCCTCCTCCCGTCGCCGCCGTCCCCTCCGCCTCGTCGGCGTCAAGGTCGATCACATCCGTAGGGTCGACCGGGGGAACAGAAGGTGGAACGGGGGCCACGCCCTCTCCCGCGCTTGACGCCGCCGCCACTCCGCCGGTCGCCGTCACAAGGGCCGCTCCCGCGGCGGGATCCGCGACCTCACTAGGGACCCCGCCGCTCACCGCGGGCGGGACCGCGGTCCGCCCCACAGAAGCGGACAACACCCGCAGCGCCTTCTTGGGCGCCAGCTGCAAGATGAGACCACGGGGGGCGGCGCTGCGAATCAACGAACAAACGTTAGCGGAAACAAACGTAGGGAGGGGAAAGGAGCAAGGTTCATGAAGAAGTACGACTCACGTTCCCCCAGAGCAGGGACAGTGCGCGCGCTTCGCCTCGGAGCCGGACGCCGACCCCGGGGCATCCGGCAGCGGCCGCTTGTCGCCGCTCCTCCGCTCTTGGTTCTCGGGCGCGACGGCGGGGGTGGGATCCGCAGACCTCCGGGAAGCACCCCGCGCGAACTCCTGGAGGACGCCCCGCGCCGTCTCCTGGGTGACGGTGGGAGCGGGCTCTGAAGACCACCGGGGAGCGCTCCGCGCCAACTTCTGAGGAGCGCCCCGCGCCAGCTCCTGGGAGGCGCCCTGTGCCGACCCCAGGGGGGCATCCCGTGCCGACCCTGGGGAACACTTTGCGCCAACCCCTGGGGGGCACTCCGCGCCGACCCCTGGGGCGCAGCCCCGGAGCCTTGCGGAACAAAGCCCCGGGCAAACGATCCCTCCGCCTCATCCCTCGCGGCTGTTTGCGGGCGCACCTCCCGGATTACGAGCGCACCCGACCGAAGGGATGAAACCAGCTCTTCCCCCTCTTCATCATCTTCCTCATCTTCCTCCTCGTCATCATCATCATCATCGTCGTCGTCGTCCGACACGACTTGCCCTTTCCGCCGCCGTTGGAACTCCTTGGCGGCCTTCTTCTTCCTTTTCGCCGTCTCCTTGTCCTTACGGCGCTTCTGCTCTTCGGCAAGGAGACGGTTTTGCGTCCGCCGATCGGCGTCCTCCGGCACCGGCGGGTGCGAGTCCACGACCCGGGTCAGCATGCCCTGCGAACACGAAATGGCCCCGCGTCAGGGCGGCGACTATGGGACGCGAAAAAAGGAAGGGAGGCACCCCGAGCCCTTACCAGGTCGACGAAGCCCTCGTCCGGGCGCATCGGCGGGTGCCCAAGCACCGAGTAGTTGGCATCCTTGTCCTCCAACGCCTCTCGAATCCGTTGCCGAATCTCGGAGGCGGCGAGCGCGCCCGCCACCAGGGCGGTGCCCTCGGTCGGCGCGTCCGGAGTCATGGCGGCGAGCGAACGAACCCAGAGCATCAGCGGCGCCACCCGCCGGGTGTGGCGTCCCGCCCCCCGGGGCCGGGCCCGCTTACACCTGGCAACTCTGTAGAATATCAAGAATTCCCTCACAGACCAACACAAGTCTTTTCTGCGCACTTTGTCCTCACTCGTGAGCACCCGGGAAGAACTTCCCGGTCGGTCACCCATCCCGAAATTGCTCCGGGCCAAGCACGCTTAACCCCGGAGTTCTTTGAGGATGAGTTTCCGGAAAAGAAGTTGCAACTTGTTGGTATGAGTATTTTATTAATCCTATTAAGCCTTGGGCCAAGATGTCACACCGGGCATGGTACGCCCCGATGACCCCGGCACCGGTAAGCCCCCTCCTCTTCAGCTGCTCGATAGCTTGTAGCAGGTCGAGGATCCGCTTCTTCTCCTTCTCCACCGGCCCGTACGCCCACACCTCCGGCGCCACGTCGATTGTGTGGCCGGTGAATTCCGGCAGGGGGGAGTTCGAGTAGTTCTTCACATAGAACCACTGATTATGCCACCCCTTGTGGGACGCTGAGGTCTTCATCGCCATATACTCCTTGGAGCGAGTATGGCGGAGGTGGATTCTGGCGCACCCGATCGGCACCGGGGACGACCGCTGCTGGCTCCCCCTCCTCTCCGTCTTCTGGTACAGGCTCACCGCGAAGAAGTACTTCCACAGCGAGAAGTTGGGCTCGATGCCCATGAACCCCTCGCACAGCGCGACGAACGCCATGATGTGCTGGATCCCGTTGGGGTTGAGGTGCTGAAGCTCGAGCCCGTAGTAGTGGAGGAGCCCCCGGAAGAAGCGGCTCGGCGGAGTCGCGAACCCCCGCTTGTGGAAATGGGCGAAGGAGAGGATGTAGCCGGCGGGAGGCGACGGCACCTGCTCCGACCCCGGCAACTCCCACTCGCCTGCCTCCGTCCTCTCGCAGAGGAGGCCTTTCCTCACCAGGCCTTCGGTGCGCGAGGAGTTGAAGTGAGAAATCCCCCAAGATCCCATCGCCGGAGGAGGAAGAAACCTGACGGGGGTGGGAAGAAAGGGCGTAGCTTTGAGCGGAGGAAGACGAAGCGGGCGCAGGTGAGCTAAGGGCGAGTCTGGAGGGCGAAAAGGCTTGAAAGCAGAAGGCGGGCGGAATCGGCGAGGCAGAGCTTCCATTTTTATAGGAAAGGCGCAAGGGGAGCGGAACCGACGCCCCTGTCGCCATAAATGCGGTGCCAGGTACGCCCCCATCACGCCCACTTTCTTTTCGAAAACCGCGCGCACGACCGACCGCAAAAACATCCTCTCCCCCTCAATTCATGGGTCGGCGCTCTCCATAACTCTATCTCCCGGAAGGCACGCCCACGATGTCCCCCACGTTCGGCCCAAGACGCAACATCTGCCCCGATTCAGCCCGAGGCCCACCGAAAGGTAAGAAAGGGATACAGGGCTGAAAACGCCCCTACGGCCCATTATGATCTAGAGGTTCGAAGGCTGGCCCGCTACGGGTTCGACAGCTGCCTCAGGACATCCCCCGAGCGAGGGGTGAGAAGGGGCGGGTCTGCTAGCGGCCGACACCCGGGTGAGCAAAAGCCATGGGCGTCCCGTTCTCACGTTCGAGTCCAGACCGGCATCAAAGTTCATGGTTTTTCCATGAGGAAAGGCAACGAGCCCCCGGATCCGACAGAACGGACTCGGGAACTATATGAGCTGGCCGGCTGGAGTCTGGTGTACGCCACCAGCTTGGCCCGAGCTGGACCCCCCCCGAACAGGGACCGGGACTCCACTCCAACCTACCCGTTCGCAGCTCAACGAGCACCACGGTTCGTCCAACGAGGATAGCGTGGCACGGCTCAACCCCTCCGTCCTAGCGAATGGATGCTTGAGGGGTAACGATCAAAAGTCGATCTAGCCTCCCGATCGGTCTCCTGCAACGCGCGGGGGCTCGGGGGCTAGCGTCGCAACCGACGACCACGCGTGTGGTCGTGATTCGAGGATTCCCCAGTCAAGCCGAACTAACAACGCTCCCTACCCCTAATCAGCCGCAGCTCCCAGGATGAACAGAAGATCTCCGGCGGAAACAACGAAAGAAACCTCTAGAGGAGCATTCTTGCTCCACCACAGGCTCGGGGGCTACTGTCGGGGGGAAATATTAACGACCTCCTAAATACCGCTTAAAACAACAGTCATGAAGGCCCAGGCCTATCTAAGGTGGCGAAATTGCCATCGGCCCAGCACGGAAAGAAGAGGCCACGCTCCGCCTCACCCGACTGAAGACCCGGGGTCGGACGCTCCCGACTTCTTGTAGACTGCACTCCGCCTCGCCCGACCCCGAGTTTCGGGGTCGGGCGTTCCCGACCCCCGGAAGACCAAGCTCCGCCTCGCCCGACCGTAGATCTGGGGTCGGGCAGATCCGGGCCCGCCCGACAAGGATCTGCCTCGGGCGGGGATCTCGTGGGTCCCCCTGTCAATCTCGCCATAAATGTGCCGCAGGTATGTCAGGAAGAAGGATGATCACGCTCCTCACGCAACCTACTGCAAGTACCCATGCACGGCCGCACTGTACAAGCTACAGTACCAGCGGCCTCCTTCCATTCGCCGCAAGGCACTCATGGCCTATGCCGCTCGGAGCAGAGGGAACACTCGCCCGTTCTCGGGCCCCGCGCGCCCGGCAGCAGGGATGTGACGCCCGCCCTCCGCGAGCCATCAGCAGGACGGCGGTATCCGCCGTCCCTCCCAACGGACACCAGAGTCACGACGAAACTCCCTCATCATGACCCGGCGGCTACAGCCACTGAGGAGGCCACCTGCAGGGCGCAACGACAGTTGGCGCGCCACCACCCTTCTCCTCCAGCATACGCGTCGGCAGACGCCGAAGGCCGGCGAGAACGCCGGGAACCTAGGAACTTGGTTCCTCCCTTCGTGTTGTATTTTTACCCTACTATGTTTAACTCTTTACTGCTCTCACCACCCGTCTCATCTGTAGCCCCGGCGGTCTCCTTACGATATAAAAGGAGCGTCGGGGGCTAGAGAGGGGGGGGGGGAGATTCTTTCCCTCAAGCCAACCGCACACTCTCACATTCCCTTAGAGCACAAGCACCTTCAAGAGACCTGGGATTAGATCCCTCTCTCGTCCATCTGTAACCCCTACTACAGAACCCCGCGTGGGCAACACGAGCAGCCTCGATACTGGACGTAGGGCCTCCTTTGCCAGAACCAGTCTAACCCCGTGTCTCCCATGCCACCATCCGAAGCCTTACGCGCATAAAAGAAATTTACTAGTCTAAGTCTTGATCCGCAAATCTTGACAACGACAGAGTGGAAGTCGAATTGGATCGAGATATGTTTCCTACTCGGAATCGGAGGAATCGTCCGTGCCTAGCTCGGTGTTTCTTCTCCAATTGGAGGGCTTCCTCGTTTTTTTATAAGCCACCAATCCCTTCTTCTCCAATCAATGCCCCCGCCTCGGCGTCTACCGCTGCCGCCACTACGGGCACCACCCATGCCCACGCTCAACTCACTCCCCTGGTGAGTCACCATCGCACCATCTTCGACCAATAGGTGCGTACCTGCGTTTCCTTCTTCTCTGTTGCACTTTGTTGTCCTCGATTCGGATTTGGATACTTGGATTTGTCGGTTTGGGTTGTAATAAAAGATTGTGCCTGATTGAGTTCCATTTGGCCATCGATTATTACGATTCAAATCGTAGGGATCAATCTCAGTGCCAACCTCTGTTCGAACCTTAAGGAATCAGATATAGGCCTTGTTTGGCATAACTCCAACTCTGGGTGGAGCTACTCCACTCTAGAACTTCAGGTGGAGACAGCTCTGGGTGGAGTTGGAGCTGTCTGATGAGGGTGTTTGGCTGGCAGGGTGTCCCCAGCTCCAGAAAAGAGGAGTTTGAGGGTAGATTGACTTTCTTACCCCTGGTTCAACTTGAACTACTTATCACAAATATGAAATGAAAGTACATGCAGTGAAGTCCAAAGTAATAATAAATTACATGTCATTTGCCTAGAACCAAAATTTTGAAATAAGTTCATAATTCGAAAATAAGGTCATTACAATAATCATTGCACTAATTCCATGCTAGGGTGATGGATGTAGCCATACTATCACGAAAGGTGTCCATAGTCACAAAGATTGATTCCGAAGTTGATCCATCGGAGGCATGTTGAGACATGGGATACTTGTTGTACCTTTCTGGAATAGTAGGCATGTAGGTAGGATCTCTATCAAAATTAGCAAAGTCCACATCAACACTAGCTTGTTCACGTATGAAATTGTGTAGGACCATGGTAGTAGCAATAATCTTCTTTTGTGTGACCATTGAATAACCGGACATCTTATAGAGGATTTTCCATTTAATTTTGAATACTCCAAATGAGCACTCAATAACATTTAGAACAGATGAGTGTATATGGTTGAACTTCTCTTTTGGAGTATTTGGTTCCATACCTCGATACCACTCGGGTAAGTGGTATCTTTCACCCTTGTATGGAGCCAGGTACCCCGGACGATTAGGATAACCCGCATCTACAATGTAGTATCTTTCATATGTATTCATGTGTTTCGATGGTTTTAATCTGTACCTCTAAACCAACACATCATGAAAAATAACCTCATTCATCCGAAGCATTCGATGACACTCCCTTGGAGTGTTTACCATCTCCATCAACCATCCCATTCCACTTTGTTGTGAAAACATAAACCTCGGCGGTGCATTCAAGTGTGTGTTTGGCCGATTTCCTTTTCCAACTTGTTTGGCAAACAACATACATAGCACCCGAGTGTTTTTCGAGTTCCAATCAATTCCAGGCATCTATCGAACTCACAAATTTCATATAAACAAATCATTTTAAACTTGATAGATATATAACTTGCTAGGGGCATAGATTCCTACAAAAATTTTAGTATATGTACTTGTTGACGCCAGATTTTGACACGTATGGAGTTGGTTGTAACAGGCTATAAATAGCTATCCTAAGAGATTTGTAAACAACATATCAATCAATACAAACAAATCTACTTTTTCATCGCACTTTAGTTTCAAGTCGGCGACTTCACCAAAATACTTTTCTTCTTTCATGAGTTCGTACGGGTTGGCAGGGCTGCATCGACACGATTTCCGGCAGATTCTGTAAGTTCCGTTTATCGAGTAATATCTAAGATTTAACTTCGGGCGCATCGCTGTTGTTTCGTTTAGATTTATTCATCAGTTATCGATATTTACTAGAATTATATGTTTTATCTGTTGTTCTAGTTTTATCATCAGTTATCCAGCTTGAAATTTGAACTGTCGGCTCTATATAGCCGATTAGATCTATTTCGAGAGTTGCTTTCGTAGCTTTGGCTAGTTTACTCTAGTAGTTCCCTTCGCAATCGCTACATGATTGTCGGCTGTATCATAGCCGATTATCTTTATATAGCAAATCGGCCAATTCGCTGATACGCTTTTCGAGATCAGAACCTTAGCCGATCAGAACCCCTGGAATTTGACACGTTTTGTTCCTTGCCAATCAACAGGTCAGATTGGCTGGCACGTCGCGCGAATCGCACCAGGGCAGTTACCCGAAAAGGAGCTAAGCAGATTCTCTCGGGTCATGTGTTCGACACTGAGGGTCAATCAGCTGACTTTTAGCAGCAACACACTTTTGGCAAGCCTGGTGGGACCACTTCAACCTCCAACATGTCGAAAGCTGCCGAAATCTCTGAAGACAATGTCATCAAAGTGACGGAAGCAGATCTCAAGGACGACCAGAAAGAAGAGTTGGCAAAGCAAATAGAACAATCTTGGAAAACATGCTTGCAATATTTCAGTCGTACCAGGAGCAGGGAGACCGTCAAGAAAACTCTTTTCCCAACTCCCTGCCAGATCACCATCGCTAAGGATTCGGCCAAGATGTCCGACATGATCCAACAGTCTGTCTACCAGGCCTTCATCGATCAATCCTCGGTGATGGCCAACACGGTGTACAATGCCGTCATCAGCTCCTTGGCCAACGGCGTATCTCAAGGATATCAGGGGCCGGCGTACGCCCCACCCATTGCAGCCCCAATCAGGAGCTTACCGAGCACGTCGCAATCGGCTCCTTAGCCGATGCCGACACAGCATGGAGGACACAACACTTCACTGCCTTCAATGCATCCAGGATACAACAGTGCGCCATGCTTTCAATCACAGGCACCGCCGCAGCCTGCTCAAGTTTCCTCCGTGCAATCATTGCCATCAAACTCAGTGCCTTGGGGGGCACCGTCGATAGCGACCGTTCTGGATCAATCGGCCGGCTATGGAGGCTCTCCGATCCAGGCACCATTCCAATCGGCCACCCGGCCGACGGTTCCACAGTACGTCAGAAATCAGCAGGGGGCAGACGCTGCTGAGGTACTCCGAGGTGCGGCGCCGATGATACTGTACGATGAGATGGCCGGTTCACTGCGCCATCAAATGTCAACCGCTCAGCCGGCCACGTTACCGCAGAATCCGCCGCACGCTTTGATTCATCACCCGGTCATCCTGCCGCCGATCCACCAACATGTGCCGATTCCCCAGCCAGTAATTCATCAGCAGCAAGTAGGCTGGACGGCAAGGATAGTGGAGGTGATTCAAGATCAATTCAGGTTGAAGCCAAAAGTACAAACTTACACGTACAAAACGCCATACCCGCTTGCCTACGATCTACTGCCGTTTCCCCATCGGTACAAAGTTCCCGACTTCACTAAGTTTTCGGGGCTGGATGACACCTCAACTGTGCAACACGTAAATAGATTCATCATCCAATGTGGGGAGGCGGCTACACAGGATGCTCTGCGGGTGCGTCTGTTCTCATCGTCCCTGTCCGGGTCGGCTTTCCAGTGGTTCACTACGCTGCCGCCCAATTCCATCATCACCTAGGCCAACCTGGAAAAATAGTTCCACAAATACTTCTATGCGGGAGTCCACGAGATGAAGCTTTCGGATCTGACTAGCCTCAGGCAGAGGAGCGATGAGCCTGTGTCCAATTATGTGCAGAGGTTCAGAGAGATCAGAAACAAGTGCTACACCCTAGCCCTGACCGACGCGCAGCTGGCCGATATCACCTTCCAAGGTCTCCTGCCGCACATCAAAGAAAAGTACGCTTCCTAGGAGTTCAAAAGCCTGAGTCAGGTCGTTCACCAATTAGCCGGCCAAGAAGTACGCCCTTTTGATCATCGGAGAAATTTTCAGAAAAAGGTGGCATACCTGGAGGGATCTGAATCTGACGAAGAAGCAGAAATCGGCCTAGTAGAATGGGTGAAAGGGAAGAAGCTGATATCATGCCCGTTCGGGAAGAAAGAACCAGAAGCGTTCGGCTTTGACACTTCAAAGGCCGACAAGATTTTCGACTTACTTCTCCAAGAGGGGCAGATCAAGCTCTCGCCTTATCATACAATCCCATCGGTCGAGCAGCTTAAGAAGATGAAGTATTGCAAATGGCACAACGCCACGTCCCACGACACAAACGACTGCAAAATCTTCCATCAGCAGATACAATCAGCCATTGAGCAAGGCAGGCTCAAGTTCGAGGTCCCGACAATGCCAGCAAAGCCAATGAAGATTCACCAGCATCCTTTCCCCTCCAACATGGTTGATACGGGAAGAAACGTCCTTCAAACCAAAGTGTTGATGTCGGAATTGGCTAAAAAGAGCGGCGCTATGGACCCCAGAAATCAAGCTACGGTCGAAGATGTCAAGGGGAAGAGACGAGTTGAAGATAAGGGTGAAGGATCGGAAATGCCACGTAGACCTATTACCTCCCAATTCTTGCTCAACAAATACCAGCAGCAGTAGGAAAGTTTGAGATATCGCGAAGAGATAGTGCGACGACACGAAGATCATTGGATATGTCTGTTCTTCATCCACTGTTGGGAAAATAACCTCAGGTTGCCATCGGCCGATAATTGCCTGGAGTGCAGCGGTCCATACCGTGACGATCGCCCGTTCAAGAGGTCTCGCTCTAGGGATGGAAAGTCAGAGCCAATCTGTATAAACTAGCATGAGAAAAAGGATTGGTGCCTTTCAGTGCGTGATCGGCTAGGGGGCAGAGTTGACCAATATGATCGGCCAAGGGGTAGACTTGAATAGTATGATCGGCCAGAGGGCAGATTTGACCAGCACAAGCGACCGGGGGACAGAGTCAGCGCGCACGATCGGCTAGAGGAGATGGCCAATGCCAGTGTGTCAGATGAAAACCCCCTAGACGGGAACCAGACTGGGAGCGCGCCAGACCGCCGGCCAAACCGGTGAACCCCAGGTGGTGCCCTGATGGATTGACCAAATCACAAAAATGAAGGATCCAATGCCTGCGCCAATGGGAACAACAGGAAGAAGAGCAGAGGCAGATGGTGGATAAGAAAGATGATAGGTCTCGAGTCTGGCGCCCCAAAAGAAACAACAATGAAGAAGGCGGCAACCAAGAATCGACAGCTGACGTCAGCATGGTGTTCATCTTGCCGATGGAGTTCATGGCTACCGCCGATAGGGACGACACGATGAAGATGGAGGAACAAATGGCACAATTGGCTTTGGAGCCAATGACAACCACTTTTGAGAAACCCGAAGATAAAAAAGGCAACACCTCAAGGCACTGTTTCTCAAAGGACACATCAACGGTCGACCTGTCACCAGGCTGCTAGTAGATGGAGGTGCTGCAGTCAACATCATGCCGTATGCCATATTCCGAAAGCTGGGTAAAAGCAACGAAGATCTGACCAAGATGGACATGATGCTTAAGGACTTCGAAGGCAACGTGTCTCCCGCCCGCGGAGCGCTTTGCGTCGACCTCACCATCGGCAGTAAGACCCTTCCCACCACTTTCTTTATTATTAATGGCAAAGGGTCCTACAATATGTTGCTTGGTCGCGATTGGATACACGCAAATTGCTGCGTCCCGTCTACAATGCATCAATGCCTCGTACAATGGGTCCGCGACAACATCGAGATAGTCACCGCCAATTCCGCCTACAGTGTTGCCGCGGTCGATACGCAGCAATGAAGCTGCGAACACGTCAAGTGCATATCCGGAAGAACTTGGGACACCGATTTCCTGAAAGTGTCCGATTTTGGCCTACAGCCGATCCGAGCAGTCGGCTCTGAAGACTCAGATTAAATGGATCAATTCGTCCAAGAAGATTTGAAGCTGGGGCATGGGTTTACGTCAGCCGATTCGTTGGAGATGGTAAATTTAGGTGATGGCACCAAACCAAGGCCGACGTACATTAGTGCTAACTTGGATCCCGAGTACAAGTGTAAATTGACAAATTTATTAAAAGAATTTAAAGATTGTTTTGCTTGGAAATACCATGAGATGCCTGGCCTAGACCGGTCCATTGTTGAACACCGTTTGCCTATAAAACCAGGATGTCAGCCATATCAGCAGCCCGCACGACGATGCAATCCTAAAATCCTACCTGATATAAAGGCCGAGATCACAAGACTAATTGAAGCAAAATTTATTCGGCAGTGCCATTATGCCGAGTGGATCTCTAATATTGTACCCGTATACAAGAAAAACGGAAAGCTGCGCGTATGCATTGAGTTCAGGAACCTTAATCAGGCTACGCCGATGGATGGATATCCAATGCCGACAACCGATGTGTTGATAGATGCCGCCGCAGGATATAAAGTCATCAGTTTTATGGACGGTAATGTTGGGTACAATCAAATATTAATGGCCGAAGAAGATATTTCGAAAACGGCTTTCAGGTGTCCGGGCCACCTCGGTTTATTCGAGTGGGTAGTAATGACCTTCGGATTAAAGAACATCGGCACTACATATCAACGGGCTATGAATTACATCTTCCAAAAGCTCATTGGCGCCCTGTGTGGCGGAACCGCCCAAATTAACCTGACTAAAATGCATTCAAGTCACCTGACACGCGATTATGCACTTTAAGCAAGTCAACCTGGTCGACCGTCGGATTTCATCCGATGAACCACTTACACAGGATCGAGAAGCATCGCTCACACGAAGGTGAGTAGCACAGAGATTACAACATTACCATCACATTAACTTAGTTCCATAATTTATTACAACAGAGTTTCTGAAATTCAAACAAGTTGGCAAGGTTCGGATAGTCAAATAAGACAAGCGGAAGCTAAACGTCGATACACGATATCATGACGAAGCTGATCATGACATCAAAAATCCCTGCCCTCGCCGTCCGAGGAGGGATCCCACTCGACGGTCCAGCCCGGAGGGAGCTGGGTAGGCCAAGTGGTGCCAGCAGCCAAACTATTAACATCACCTGAAAAGTTAAGCCACAACAAGGCTGAGCAACTAATACTTAGCAAGACTGACCCGTCGGTAAACTATTTTTACCAAGACCTAGACATGCAAGGTTTCCTGACTTTGGGTTTGCTTTGCCAAAAGCGTCTATAGTAGGTCCTTACTTTCAATATTTTAGCTCAAGTTCTACATTCTTTAACCAGTCTAGGTTAGCAACTTATACTAAGCAAGCATAGTTTTCAAGCAATTAAAGAACAAGCATCCAGATTAATATCATCATCATGTTCCATCTTTACTCAGTGCAGAATAGTGATCAAGCAGTCCCAAACTGTGAGAGGCAGACGAATCGATTCGAATTTATTAACCATGCATGGTGAACCTAATCTCACGACATTCGCGCACCACGAAGGGTCACTTCATTTATCAGCCGTCCCCATCGATTCCTTAGGCATGTGTCAGGGCCAACTGCCTTTGGCATGCAATGCTCCATAATCCCTGTCTCTGTCGTACTATGACCGCACTTGCACCCACATGATGCACCATGGGAACGACGTTCCAAGGACAGCCGCGAGAGTATGACACGCCCCAGTTCAATCAGGTACTAGACTTCCCCATCCCATACTAGGTTTGAGATTAGTACTTTCAAACACTTGATCATGAACGCCGACAAGTTTCGACCTTAGTCCAATTTCTTTTAGACAGACGGGGCAATCCACCAAGTATCGAACATAAGCTCGACCCCGTCCATCGTCCTTATAGTTGCAACATAAATAAAACATTCAACTCCTATAACTCGCGAGTGATAGGAAATCACTCGACTTTTACCGAGACCTATTAAGCATTGCAACTACTCGACCTTAGCAACTATTATTCAGATCAAGGTACTAAGTTCATGAATCTACGGTTTCAATCAACTCCTACCAACGTAAATGCACAATCATAAGCATCAACAATTGGCATAAATTTAAAACAGAGAATTCATGCACTGGGGCTTGCCTTTAGGATAAGTTAGCGGTTCCTCGGGGTCCTGATCCGGCTCAGGCTCGCCCTCCAGGTGATGAAGCTCCACAGCCGGGTCTTCCTCCGATGCCGGGTGGAGCTCGTAGGTTCCATCGGCAGATTAGCTTCTATACGACATGCACATGCAAGAGTTTAGTTGTATTCGTGCGTGTACCCAATGATGCAAGGCATGGCTTAAAGTAAACAGGAAGTTGCATCAGCCACATTCACCTCGACAAGGTTTAACTCTCTTTAACTTCAAAAGAATGTGGTCGGTTTAAACTGGAGTTCCAATTGATGGCGATTGTGTACATATATAGTTTCTTACATCTTAGAGTTGCACCAAGAGAGTGGAAGGTCGGGTTCAGGTGGTTCAAGTGCATTCAGAGAGTTACTTACTTCTGAATGTTTTTATGTACCTCTTCCAATTTCATTTATTTAGCGTATTAGGATTTGTGCTTCCTTTATTCCTTTAGGTTGATTAATTAACCAAAAATGATTTCATAACCAAACAGTAGCTAAAGGTACTGAGAAAATTACATCACCTCACTCAAGCCATTAATAAGTTACTGTAAAATTTTGGAAGCCATTGGATGACTCAAAAAGGAATTACATGCATTTCATTATTGAAGGTAGTATGAGCTTAACTTTTTCTATCTTCAAAGTTACAGTGCAACCGAGGGTGAAATTTTACCAGTATGTTAAAGGTGTGTTACATGAGCTTTGGTGAATTTTTCATGATTTTTGGAGAAAGAAAACTATTTTCTCTATTTATCTTCTATTTAAACATGCTTAAAAGGAAGGTGATTTTCTTTCTGATTTTTATCACAACTCATATTTTTCCTGCAAACTATACAACAAAACAAACTCAACCCAGCTGGTTTCACATTTTTTTGAGCTCTGGATCAAAACTTAAGCAAAAAGGAACATTTAATCTTAGATTCCCAAAATAAAGTTAAAGCAGTGACTTTAAGTTCTAGACCAGAGCCTTAATTATTTTTCTGAGCTTCTACACATAGCAACAAGCATCATCGAGTTGGGTTTACACTTTTCTCACTTTTCTTCTATTTATGATGATTTAAAAGGCCTAAACCATGATTAAAAGTATAGGATATTATTTACAACAGTAACATGAGCAAACTTATTTTTCTTAGGAACTAGAGAGAGCAAGGATTCCGACAAAAGTAGTTTGGCATTTTTCTGATTTTTGTATGATTTTTCTGCCTATTATTAAACTAAAAGCCGTGGCAAACTTGCATTCTACCCCCTGAGTCTAAGGGTTAAACATGCAAGGGTCCCTGAGTTTTTGCGCCTAGGCCCTTGGAAAGACTGGGGAAGATGCAATGTGGTCCCCAAGGGTGCGCACGGCGGCGGTGGCGAAATCCCCGGTGGTTCGTCGGCGGGGATGAGGCAACAAGTTGCCAGAGAGGCTCAGGGGCTCACCTGAGCTCGACTTGGCGGGGTTGGGGTGATGGAGATGGCCGGCGAGGGTCGGAACGCGGCGGCGGCGACAGAGCTTGGCGGGCGGTGGTGCAGGCAGCGTTCTGGCACACTGGCGACGTCGGGGAGGCCACGAGCTGCTCGGAGATGTGCGCAGAGGGGTGGCAAAGTGGGCGGAGAAGTCGTCGGAGTGCAGGGTGGTGCGGAGGTGTGAGCACCATGGGAGCCTAGCGGCGGCGCAGAAGAAAAGCAGAGGCGCGGGTGCGGGAGGTGGCAAAGGGTGGCGCTAATGGCGAGCTTGACCCTTTATAGGGCAGCGGTGGAGCGGAGGGTTGAGGCGGAAGGATAAGGCTGGGGAGCGGCGGGTGCGCGGGCGAGGCGGCCATTGGCCAGCGGCGCCATTGGGCTAGGGAGGCGGAGCTCCGGGCGCTCTCCTGCCGTGATTGGCCTCGGGCGAAGCGTGTCGTGTGCCTCCGGTCTGTCAGGCGGGCGAAGTGGAGGACCACGGCCTGGGTTGGGCGAGTGGGTGGAGGCGCGGGACATCGACGGGGTGGCGGCTTCTCCGGCGGGCGGGCGACGCACTGGTTGGGCGGAGCAAATGCACGGCAGGGGAAGGGATGCGCGCGGCTGGCGGTTGGCCAGCCCGGCGCTTGCCCCATCCTGTCGCAGGCGCGGGTTGGGCACCGTGGCTCCCGCCCTGTCACTGCCTCGTTGGGGATAGGGCGTCGGTGAGGTGCCGGTGGCTGGCGGCCTCGCGGCGCGCGGCGCACGGGCGTTGAGGCCACTTCGGGCAGCAAGCCCTACCGGCTTTGGGAGCTCCCCTATCCAGATTTTTCAACTACACTTTCAAAACTCCTTTAAGCAAACTTGTTCAACTGGTTGTAGTTCAAACTTGGTTTAAGGTGTTTGTTCAGATTTTGAAAGGATTTGGAGATACTCGAGCCAAAGTTTGCCAAAAATCTGAAAATTCAGACTTAGCCAATTTAGCCGAAGAGGTGGAAACTCAGGAGTTTAGCTATCTTTGACTTGATTTTAGGGAAGCTTCTGAGTTGAATTAGACCAAAGTGTTATTAAAGGAGTTGCTCTCCAAACTGAGGACTTCAACTTCTATTTAGGTTTTTTATTGAGTTTAGTTCAAAAATTTGGAGGAACACCCTCGCCAAGAGGCGCACTCTGAGCAGTTTTCCAGACTTAGTGTTGTAGTGCCCAGGGGCTGAGTTGACTGTTTTACCCAAATTTGACCAAGATTTTGAATAGGTTCGGATTCGATTTGGACCTGGGTCAGGGTAACAAAGTTGGAACACACTCGAGGGACTACAACTTTTATTAAGGACCTGACTTGAGGTTAGATATGAATTCGTGAGATAACAGATTGCAAAGTTGGAGGAAAACTTGAATTCCAGGACAGGTGGTTTATAGGGTTCTTTAATACTCCGGTTTTGATTCCTGTTTTTGACCTTCTCCCACTGCGAATTAGACAAAGTGCCTTTAACAAAAGTTGTTTGAAATTAAAAGTTTTACAAATCTTATTTGGGAAAAATTTAAGTTTGCATATAAGATCTCAAGTTTTATTTTAAACTCCAAAAAGAGCTTCTTAGTGTCAAAATGGGTATTCCACCTCTTTTGCTTAGTGACTAACCACCTGTTTAGATTTAAAAGCACTTAATTTAGGTAGAGTTGTTACACCCTGGTGGAAATCTACATTGATGACATCGTGGTCAAATCAAAAGGGCATCAAGAGCATCTAACCGATTTGCGAGAAGTATTGGAGTGCACAAGGAAGCATGGATTGAAAATGAACCCGAACAAGTATGCATTCGGTGTATCGGCCGGGCAATTTCTGGGATTCATGCTTCACGAGCGCGGGGTAGAAGTCAACCGAAAAATCATAGCGGCCATCAATAAGGTCATGGCCCCACAGAACAAAACTGAGTTACAGTCCCTAATCGGCAAAGTCAACTTTATCAGACGATTCATATACAACTTGTCCGGGCGTATTCAAGCCTTCGCGCCGTTATTGAAGTTGAAGCTCGACCAGGAATTCGTATGGGGAGAAGAACAGCGAAAAGCACTAGAAGACATCAAGCAATATCTGATCTCGTCACCTCTATTGGTCCCACCACAAGCTGATAAGCCGTTTAGACTATACTTATCGGCCGACGAACGGGCTATCGGATCGGCGCTGGTACAGGAGTTCGAAGGAAAAGAACGGTTAATATATTATGTTAACAGAAGACTTCTAGATGCCTGTTGACACCAGATTTCGACACATATAGAATCGGCGTCGGGAAAGGAGAAGACTGGCTGATGCGGCAGATTGGAAGGTCACGATTGGGAATCGGCCGCTTAAAGTGGATCAGAAGAAGAAGGTAGAGATTGGCCCACGGGAGTATAGAAACCAACTCCGATATGAGTTATGTTTGTAAATATTCATTTTCGTTTAAAATTAGAGATAGATTCTAGTCGGTTAAGAAATTGGTTGTAACAGGCTATAAATAGCCATCTTTAGGGATTTGTAAAAGAACACATCAATCAATACAACAATCTACTATTTCCTCGTACTTTAGTTTCAAGTTCGCGACTTCACCAATACTTTTCTTCTTTCACGAGTTCGTACGGGTTGGCAGGGTTGCATCGACACGATCTCTGGCCGATTCTGTAAGTTCCGTTTATCGAGTAATATCTAAGCTTTAACTTCGGGCGCATCGCTGTCGTTTCGTTTAGAATCATTCACCAATTATCGATATTTACTAGAATTATAGTTCTCATCTATTATTCTAGTTTTATCACCAGTTATCCATCTTGAGATTTGAACTATCGGCTTTATGATTGTTATTCTTTATTCGTTATTTTCATATATAGCCGATTAGATCTATTTCAAGTGTTGCTACTGTAGCGTTATCTAGTTTACTCCAGTGGTTTTCTTCATAATTGCTACGTGGTTGTCGGCTGTATCATAGCTGATTATCTTTTTATAGCAAATCGGCCAATTCACTGATGCTCTCCTCAAGATCGGAACTCTAGCCGATCGCAACTCCTTGAATTTGACATGTTTTATTCCTTGCCAATCAACAGGTCAGATTGGCTGGCACGCCATGCGAACCACACCAGAGCGATCATCCAAACAGGAGCTAAGCAGATTCTCTCGGGTCGTGTGTCCGACACTGAGGGTCAATCGGCTGACTTTTAGCGCCAACATACTTTTGGCACGCCTAGTGGGACAACTTCAACCTCTACTATGTCGAAAGCTGCCGAAATCTCCGAAGACAACGTCATCGAAGTGACGGAAGCAGACCTCAAGGACGACCAGAAAGAAGAGTTGGAAAAGCAAGTGGAACAATACAAGAAAACATGCCTACAATCTTTCAGTCGTACCAGGAGCGGGGAGACCGTCAAGAAAGCTCCTTTCCCAACTCCCCGCCAGATCACCATCACTGAGGACTCGGACAAGATGTCCGATATGGTTCAGCAATCCGTCTACCAGGCTTTCATCGATCAATCCCTGGTGATGGCCAACACGGTATACAGTGCCGTCGTCAGCTCCCTGGCTAATGGCGTATCTCAAGGATATCAGGGGCTAGCGTACGCCCTGCCTATTACAGCCTCAGTCAGGAGCTTTCCAAGTACATCTCACTCGGCTCCTCAGCTGATGCCGACTCAACATGGAGGACACAATGCTTCACTACCTCCAATGCGTCCAGGATATAACGGTGCACCATGCTTTCAGTCACAAGCGCCGCCTCAACCCGCACCGATTTCCTCCGCGCAATCATTGCCATTGAATTCAGCGCCTTGGGGGGCACCATTGACGTCAGCCGCCCCAGATCAATCGGCCGGTTATGGAGGCTCTCCGATCGAGACACCATTCCAATCGGCCGTCCGGCCGATTGTCCTACAGTATCAACCGGCCACGTCAGAAGTCGGCAGGGTGCAGATACTGCTGAGGCACTCTGAGGTGCGGCGCCGATGATACTATACGATGAGGCGGCCAGTTCGCTGCGCCACCAGATGTCGACCACTCAGCCGGCCACGTTATCGCAAAATCTGCCACACACTTTCGTTCATCACCCGGTCATCCCGCCGCCGATCCACCAACATATACCGGCTCCCCAGCTAGTAATTCATCAGCAGCAAATAGACTGGACGGCAAGGATAGCAGAGGTGATTCAAGATCAGTTCGGGTTGAAGCTGAAGGTACAAACTTACACGTACAGAACGCCATACCCGCCTGCTTACGATTTACTGTCGTTTCCCCATCGGTACAAAGTTCCCGACTTCACCAAGTTTTCGGGGCTAGATGACACCTCAACTGTGGAGCACGTAAACAGATTTATCATCCAATGCGGAGAGGTGGCTACACAGGATGCCCTGCGGGTGCGTCTTTTCTCATCCTCCCTATCTGGATCGGCTTTCCAGTGGTTCTCTACGCTACCGCCCAATTCCATAGTTACTTGGGCCGACTTGGAGAAGCAGTTCCATAAGTACTTCTACATGGGAGTGCATGAGCTGAAGCTCTCAGATCTAACCAGCCTCAGGCAAAAGAGCAACGAGCCAGTGCCCACTTATGTGCAGAGGTTCAGAGAGGTCAGAAACCAGTGCTACACCCTAGTCCTGACCGACGCGCAGCTGGCCGATATTGCCTTCCAAGGTCTCCTGCTGCACATCAAAGAGAAGTACGCTTCCCAGGAGTTCAAGAGCCTGAGTCAAATCGTTCACCGATTGTCCGGTCAGGAAGTACACCCCTTTGATCAGTGGAGAAATTTTCAGAAGAAGGTGGCATATTTGGAGGGATCTGAATCCGAGGAGGAGGCGAAAATCGGCCTAGCAGAATGGGTTAAGGGGAAGAAGCCAATATCGTGTCTTTTCGGGAAAAAGGAACCGGAGGCGTTCGGTTTTGACACGTCAAAGGCCGACAAAATTTTCAACCTACTCCTCCAAGAAGGGCAGATCAAGCTCTCACCCTATCATACGATCCCATCGGCTGAGTAGCTGAAAAAGATGAAGTATTGCAAATGGCACAACGCCACGTCCCACGACACAAACGAGTGCAAGATCTTCCGTCAGCAGATACAATCGGCCATCGAGCAAGGCAGGCTCAAGTTTGAGGTCCTGACGAAGCCAGCAAAGCCGATGAAGATTGATCAGCATCCTTTCCCCACCAACATGGTTGATACGGGAAGAAACGCGCTTCAAACTAAAGTGCTGACATCGGAATCGGCTAAAAAGAGCGGCGCTGTGGACCCCAGGAAACAAGATACGATCGAAGACGTCAAGGGGAAGAGACAGATGGATGATGAGGGTGAAGGATCGGAAGGACCATGCAGACCCATCACTTCCCAATTCTTACTCACCAAATACCAGCGGCAGTAGGAAAGTTCAAGATATCGCGAAGAAATGATGCGACGACATGAAGATCATTGGCAATGCCCATTCTTCATCCATTGCTGGGAAAATAACCTCAGGTTGCCATCAGCCGATAATTGCCTAGAGTGCAGCGGTCCCTATCGCAACAATCGCCCGTTCAGGAGATCTCGCTCCAGGGACAGAGGATCAGAGCCAATCAGCAGAAACCGGCGCGAACAAGAGGATCGGCGCCTTTCAGTGCGTGATCGGCTGGGGGGCAGAATGGACCGATATGATTGGCCAAGGGACAGACGCGAGCAATACGATAGGCTGGGGTGCAGGGCTGACCAGCACGACCGACCAGGGGGCAGAGTCAGTGCACACGATCGGCTAGAAGAGATGGTCGATGCTCGGGTGTCAGATGAAAATCCCCTGGGACGGGAGCCAGACTGGGAGCGCGCCAGACTGCCGGCCAAACCGGTGAACCCCAGGTGGTGCCCCAACGGATTGACCAAATCTCAAAAATGAAGAATCCAACGCCTGCACCAATGGGAACAACAGGAAGAAGAGCAGAGGCAGATGGTGGATAAAAAAGATGACAGGTCTCGAATTTGGCGCCCCAAAAGAAACGACAAGGAAGAAGATGACAACCAAGAATCGGCAGCTGACGTCAGCATGGTGTTCATCTTGCCAATGGAGTTCATGGCTCCCACCGATCGGTATGACATGTTGAAGATGGAGGAACAGATGGCGCAATTGGCTTTGGAGCCAATGACAGCCACTTTTGAGAAACCCGAAGATGCAAAACGACAACACCTCAAGGTACTGTTCCTCAAAGGGCACGTCAATGGTCGACCTGTCACCAGGTTATTGGTGGATGGAGGCGCTGCAGTCAACATCATGCCATATGCTATGTTCCGGAAACTAGGTAAAAGCGATGAAGATCTGACCAAGACAGACATGATGCTCAAGGACTTCGAAGGCAACGTGTCTCCCGCCCGTGGAGCGCTTTGCGTCAACCTCACCATCGGCAGTAAGACCCTTCCCACTACTTTCTTTATTATTAATAGCAAAGGGTCCTACAATATGTTGCTCGGTCGCGATTGGATACACGCAAATTGCTGCGTCCCGTCTACAATGCATCAATGTCTCGTACAATGTGTTGGCGACAACATCGAGATAGTCACCGCCGATTCCGCCTACAGTGTTGCTGTGGCCAATACGCACCAATGGAGCTGCCATGTCAAGTGCATATCCAGAAGAACTTGGGACACGTGCTCTAGTGCACTGCCCTTTTGAGAACTAAAAGGAATTTCAGTCAATAATGCATGCCACTTGATTTTTCATGACTATACTGCAGTTAGCTGACTGTCTCTCACATTATACATTATGGAACCAACTTCTCCTGCGCAGAATTTACAACTTTAGCCTGTTCGATGAAAAATTAAGTCAGTGAAGGATAACAGGTAGCTGACAAATACAACCATGTTATACTTGTGAATTCTTTGTTCATGGACTATCATTTATGTATGTCCTGATTATTTATGCTGCTCTCTTGTCTGATATTATAGAGCATTTTGTAGCATTGTTACCCTTTATCTGCTGAGGGGATTGTATTTCCTCATTGCCTTACGACAACTATGTAGTCATTAGGTAGGACAATTAGTGAGAATTTGTACTCATAACATTCAATCTGAAATAGCATCTCCTAAAAGTTCCCTTATTTGGTCAAATAGAAATTAAAGGAAGGGGAGGAGGTTTGGTGAGCTGCTCAACTGGACTGATCTTCAGAAACCATTTACAATTTCAGGGCTAGAGTTTGTTCCTTTGCTAGTAACAAGTAGCATTGCGTTCCTTATAAAAAGTAGCACTGCATTCAACTGCATTTTGTTTATCTATGCATTTTTCTTAATTTTATATTTATATCGGGCAATCCATGGTGAAGACTACATTTGATTGGGTTTCCTTTTTGGAAGACAATCAAAAGTTGGTTACGTATCAGATGTTTTGCATTTTCCTCCAAGCACAGAATATGGTAAAACTTGTGTCTCCTAATGCTGCTCTATTTGTTGTGTTTTCTTAACCATCTTATATGCTGCCATGTTGCCCGACTTGCTTTTTTTTCCTCGAACAATGTAGGAGAGTTGCATGTCATTTCATTAAGAAAGAAGATAGCATACAACAGGATGAGTTCCTGATGGAGTTCCATCGCTATCTCATCCCCATAGCCACCATGAAGCGCAAGGCGGATGAGTTCCGTGAACTTCGCCAAGGCAACAGGTCTGTGGAGGAGTACACCTATGAGTTCATGGAGCTAGCCCGTTCCGGCTTTTCCATCGCCCCCTCAGTTGCGCTGCCCACGCGCGCGCCCCGCGACGATACCGCCCTCGCCAACCACGGCTCCGACAATGACAGCTCCTTTTTCCGCCTCGCCATTAGCAATGCTCGGCAAAGCCACTGGTCAGCACCTGCTAGCATCGCTGCTCGCCCTGTCACCTCGTCTGCAGTGCCCCTTCCTTCCTTCCTTCCTGCCGCACGCTAGCCGAGCCGCCGCCCATAATCCGCCGCTTGACACGACCAGACCCACGCTCGCCTCGCCCATCCTTGCTTCCGGCAAAACCGCGCCTGCATAAGCTCTATCTTCAGTGCCCAATGACTGTAAGATCCTATCCTCGAAGCTCCGATTCGCCTGCCAATGGAGGCGTCGCCCAATCGCCGCCACGGCAGAGCACTCCATCCCCTTCGACCTGATCCTCGCGCTGCCTGGACTCCTTCTCTTCCGCGCAGCTATAAAAGGGAGTACCAGAGCCTTTACCGGAGTTCCCTTCGCCATCATTGCCTCGCCGCACCTTCCTCTGTTCGCACTCAAGCGCTGTCGCATAAGCTCTTGAGGAACTTCCCATCTCTACTCAACACCCGCTTTTCCCAACCCACCAGCCACCTGTTTCCTCCGCAAGGTGCTAGAGCTTACTTGTTGTCCACAAGAAGCACCGCCGGACCCCGCCGCCGCCCAAGCTTTAGCGCCTCAAGTCCTTCCGCCTGAGTCTGTTCCTTCCCGACCCCAAGACTTTACCAGTAGGTCTAAAGGTAAGCTGCCGACCCCTTTCCGGTTCGCCCAACCCCTTTTTCCGTCTCGCCCGACCTTGTCTGTTTCGTCGACCCTTGTTCGCCTCGCCCGAGGGCTCGGCTGTATCTTTTTATTTGACCCGAGGGTATCTGTGTAAAATTTCGGGACTTCTCTGTGTTAAGTCTGAGGACCCCGGTACAGTTATTCCTTAGGTCTGAGGGTCAGATTATATGTTTCTCCCAATTCGACCCTTTTGTCTTGTTCTCTATCAACTGAAGCTTGGAATTTCACACCTTTTCCTGTAGCTTTGCTACAATTTTCTGAGCTAAAGCGTGCAAGTGTTGTTGAAATAACCGTCTAAATGTTTAACCCCTGCATTTGCATTTCCGTGTAGAACTAAATCTCACCGACGGCACCTACGAGCTGCATCTGGTGCTAGAAGACGGAGCGATAGCCGAGCTGCCGACCGCAGGAGCTGAAGAAGAACCCGCAAAAGACCAGTTTGCCTCCGCCCCACTCGAAGGCAAGCCCCGGAGCATAACCCAACTTTTCTAAACTTGCGCATGCCTTCTTTTGTATGTATGTGCATTTACGTTATAGGAGTTGTTTGAAACCATAGATGCATGACTCAGTTCCCTTGATGTGAACACTAGCATGATAAGTCCGAGTAGTTGCAATGCTTAATAGGACTCGGTAAAAGACGAGTGATTCCCTGTCACTCGCGAGTTATAGGAGTTGCTTGTTCTCCTTTTTGTTACAACTATAAGGACGGTGGACGGGGCAGGGCCTTGTGAACTCTTTTGGTGGTCGGTGGATTGCCCCATCTGTCTACTGGAATCTGATTAAGGTCTAAAAGTGGTGGTGTTCGTGATCAAGTGTTTGAAAGTACTAATCTCATACCTAGTATGGGATGGGGAAGCCTAGTACCTGATTGAACCTGGATGTGAGCAGTTCGATCCACTGTCTCTAGAATGGAGTTTTCCCCTGCGGCCGCATATGGTGGCAAGTGTGGTCACAAAACGGCAGAGGCTGGGTCTGTGGAACATTGCACCAAGAGAAGTGGGCCCAACACGGGTCAGGGGATCGATGGGGACGGCTGACACAGGAAGCGACCCTCGGTGGTGCGCGGATGTCGTGAGATTAGGTTCGCCATGCATGGTTAAGAAACCCGAATCGATTCGTCTGTCTCTCACAGTTTGAGACTGCTTGATCGCTATGCTACACTGAGTAAAAGAAAATGGAACATGATGATGATATGAACTTGATGCTTGATATATATATATATATATATATATATATATATATATATATATATATATATATTGTTTGGAACTATGTTTGTTTAGCATAAATGCCAATGTAGGCTGGTTAACAAACTTAGAATCGGAGCTAAAATATTGAAAGTAAGGACCTACTGTAGTCGCTTTTGGCAAAACAAACCCCTCAGCCAAAGAGCCTTGCATGTCTAGAAGTTGGTGGAGTAGTTTTCCCACCGGTCGGTTAAGACTTGTCGAGCTTAGTAGCTCAGCCTTGCTTGTGGCATCTCTTTCAGGTGAAGTTGAAGCTCCTGAGTGTGCTGCTGTTGGCACTTGGCCTCCCCAGTTTCCTCCTGGGTGGACGGTTGAGTGGGATCCCTCCTCGGACGGTGAGGAGAGGGATCAGTGATGTCCTGATCAGCCTTATCAGGGACATCCGACCCGATGCTAGCTTCCGCTATTCTATTAATCTTTCCGCTGCTTTTGTACCTTGTCAAAAATCTGATTTTCGAACCAGTGTTGTAATAAAATTGGTACTTGTCCAAGTGGATGATCTGTTGTATTCTCTGAAACCACTCACCTTCGTGTGAGCTATGCTAACTCGATCCTGTATAGTGGTTTTATCGGATGAAATCCAACGGATCATCGAGTTAACTTGATTAAAGCATATGATCACATGATAGACGACTTAAATGTGCTTTAGTTAAGTTAATCCGAGGTGTTCCGCCACAGCAGAGCATGCTTTAACTGCCATGAGCCAGGGCATTTCATTGCTAACTGCCCATATGCTAACAAGCCAGCAGCGTCGGCCTTCTCCAACTCAGTAGTTGGACCAAGGGCAGCATTGTCAGGAGCCAACCGTGTGCCAGTCCGCAGCAACAACAACCCCAGCAACAACAACAGCCAGCAAATGAGGCTGCCTCAGCAGTCATTTGGACAAGCCCGCGTCAACCACATCAGTGCACAAGAGGCTCGCGAATCTCAGGGCGTGGTACTCGGTGAGTTTCTAGTCAGCTTAGTCTTGGCAACAATACTTTTTAATTCTGGGGCGTCACATTCTTTCATATCCTCAAGCTTTGTGGAAGAGCACAATATACCTACAGTACTACTAAAGTTACCCCTATTAACCTGAACTCCTGGACCTGACATTTGGTGTCAACTAAGTTGTTCCCGGGTAAGGATCAATTTAAGCGGGGGTAGAATTCTTAGCAGATCTAGTAGTACTTAAGTCTAAGGGGATAGATGTAATTCTCGGAATGGATTGGTTAAGCCTGTATGATGGTCATATAGGGTGTGCGGATAAGGTAGTACACTTGACCAATCGGGATGGTGTGCAAGTGACCTGTCACACTCGAGGAAGTGGACCAGACCCCATGGTTTTTAGCATGGAGACCAAGGCCATAGAAGAGGTCCCGGTAGTGAGTGAATATCCTGATGTCTTTCCTGAAGAACTACCTGGAATGCCCCCAGACAGGGATATAGAGTTCGTAATCGACCTTGTTCTTGGAACCTCTCCTATAGCCAAGAGACCCTATAGGATGGCAGCATCTGAGTTGGCAGAACTGAAGAAACAGTTGGGGGAATTACAGCAGAGTGGTTTTATCAGGCCTAGCTCATCCATGGGAAGCCCCAGTACTCTTTGTCAAGAAGAAAAAGATGGAAGCATGAGGATGTGCGTGGATTATCGCGCACTTAATGAGGTCACTATCAAGAATAAATATCCTCTCCCTAGAATAGATGATTTGTTTGACCAGCTGAAGGGGAGCCAAGTATTTCTCCAAGATAGATTTGAGGTCAGGATACCATCAGCTCAAGATTAAGGAAAGAGACATTCCGAAGACGGCCTTTGTCACCCGTTATGGTCAATTTGAGTTCACTGTGATGTCTTTAGGATTGACCAATGCACCTGCTTACTTCATGAATCTCATGAACAAGGTGTTTATGGACGAGTTGGATAAGTTTGTCGTAGTCTTTATCGATGACATACTTATTTACTCCAAAAGTGTCCAAGAGCATGAGCAGCATATACGGGTGGTGTTAGAAAAATTGAGAGCCCACCGACTCTATGCTAAATTCAGCAAGTGTGAATTTTGGCTTGAGAAAGTGGCATTCCTTGGTCATATCCTGACCGCGGAAGGGGTAGCAGTTGATCGGGAGAAAGTTGAGGCTGCCTCCAACTGGCAGCAACCCACCAATGTCAGTGAAATCAGAAACTTTCTTGGTTTAGCTGGGTACTATAGGAGATTTATTGAAGAGTTTTCCAAGATAGCCCGACCCATGACGGAGCTGCTCAGGAAGGATAAGAAGTTCACCTGGACAGAATCCTGTGAGAGAAGCTTCAAAGAGTTGAAGAAGAGGTTGACAACGGCCCCGGTGTTAACCTTGCCGGATATTCAGCGGGACTTCGTGTTGGAGGTATGCCCTAGAGGCAATCATAGAGATGATGATATTCTTTTTGCATCCATGATTTATATTGTGTTCCTTGAATATCCATTAAAGGCTACTTGAATTGATTTGCAATTATGTGAATTGTGTGTGAAACTCTTTACTTGTATGGTTATTCTAAAGTTGTCCCTAGTCGGAGTTCATGTGAGGACACACATGAATATTAGACTAGCACATGTATTAGTTGATGACTATGTTTCACAAGTCATGGATATGGAGATGTTGAACTAATAATGTGGGCACATGTGGAGACATGTGCTAGGACTGACCCAACACGAGAAGTAGTTCTCTCTTTAAACAACATATACGCTTTGTCCTTAGACCTGAGATTGTCGCATGTATTCAGGATGTGGATCGACTTACTTAGGGGCTATCAAACGCTATGCCGTAACAGGGTAGTTATAAAGGTAGCTTTCGGGTTTGTCAAGAAGCATGCTATGAGACATGGTCAATCAAGATGGAATTTGCCCCTCTCTGATTGAGAGTGATATCTCTGGACCCCTCGAGTGATCGGATCCGAAAATGCATGGCCATGCTACGTACGGTTAAGAGTTAACCTACAAAGGGATTCCGAATCACAGGATCGAGAAAGAGCGGTCGGCTTGAAGCTAGACCAAATATCGTGAGGCAAAGGGAATATCATGTATATAATGTTGTGATGGTTCGTCTGATATGATCTTCGTGTGCATATAGGAGTTGGCACGTCTTGCTAGAGGCCGCTACTGACTATTGGGCCGAGTAGGAGTACTCGGGCCATGTCTATACGTATCCGAACCCATAGGGTCACACACTTAAAGGGCTGGAAGCCCAATTCGGATGTGATCCGAGTTGGATTAGGTTTAGAAGTACTAATGGGCCTCGAACCCAGAGGCCCGTTAGGAACCTCTATAAATAGAGGGGTGGGGGCGCCCTAGGGTTTACACCTTTTTGGCGAAACACATCTGCCGCGCCTCCCACGCCCTCGCCTGTTGCAACTCACGGATCTAGCATTCCGGCTTGCGACGCTTCCTCCCTGCACGTGTGGATACCTTGGAGGTGTTGCGCCTGCAGCACTTGGACGAGCTGCCGACGAGCCACGACGAGCCGCCGACGAGCCGACGACGAGCCGCTGCATGAGGGCGATCTTGCTGCACGTGGACGAGCTACTGAGGAGCTGCTGGACATCGACGTGATCGACTACGTACGACTACGCTGATCGACTTCGCTGCATCGACGTGAATCTACATCTTCCGCACCAATGCGTCGAGTGGTAATCCCGTGATCCTTATACGGCAGTTTTTTCCTGGTTTATGCGGTAGAAAATTTTGATTTGCGCTAGTGTAGCCTACCTCGTATCCCAACACTTCATCATCTATTGTGATACATCCCGACAAGGTTTAGGATGTGTCCTCATGCAAGATGGGAAGGTAGTGGCATATGCCTCCCGCCAACTCAAGCCTCATGAGCAGAACTACCCAACCCATGACTTAGAGTTTGCAGCCGTAGTGCATGCCCTCAAGATCTAGAGGCATTATCTGATTGGGAATAAATGTGAGATTTACACCAACCATAATAGCTTAAAGTATATCTTCACCCAACCAGATTTGAACATAAGGCAAAGAAGGTGGTTAGAATTAGTGAAGGACTACAACTTGAAAATCCACTACCACCCCGGCAAAGCTAATGTTGTAGCTGATGCCTTAAGCAGGAAATCCTATGGACAGCTCGGACCCAAGGATACCCGTTTGCAAGAAGAAATGGCCCGGTTAAATGTACACATTATTCCTCAGAATACCAGCCGCAAGCTAAGTGTCCAGCCCACCTTGGAGGATAAGATCCGAGAAGCCCAAGGTTCAGATCAAGACCTAGTGAGAATCCGCAAGCAAACTGGAGAGAATAAAGCCCCAGATTTCAGAGTGGACAACAAAGAAACCTTGTGGTACAAGAACAGAATTTGTATCCCCAAGGAAGGTGAATTCCAGCAAACCATCATGGATGAAGCCCATAACTCGGCGTACTCCATCCATCCCGGGTCCACCAAAATGTATATGGACTTAAAGCAGAAATACTAGTGGAAGTGGATGAAGGCGAACATAGCTCAGTTCGTCGCCCATTATGATACTTGCCAAAGGGTCAAGGCCGAACACCAGAAGCCCGCGGGCTTACTGCAACCATTACCTATCCTAGTTTGGAAATGGGATGAGATCGGTATGGATTTTGTAGTAGGCTTGCCCAGAACTCAGAAAGGCAATGACTCCATATGGGTAATAGTGGACCGACTCACTAAAGTTGCTCACTATCTACCCGTACGGACCACTTATGGTAGAGAAAGGCTAGCTCGGCTCTATGTGGACAATATAGTGAAGCTGCATGGTGTGCCTAGTAGAATTGTTTCGGATAGAGGGACGCAATTTACCTCTAGGTTCTGGAGAAGTCTGCATAAGGCCATGGGCACCAAATTGGATTTCAGTTTAGCCTATCACCCCCAGACCGATGGCCAGACAGAGAGAGTAAATCAAATTATGGAGGATATGTTGAGAGCATGTGTCCTTACCTATGACAAAGACTGGGAACAGAGGTTACCCTATGCAGAGTTCTCGTACAACAACAGCTATCAAACCAGTTTGGGCATGTCACCATTTGAGGCTCTCTACGGAAGAAAGTGTAGAACCCCTTTGATGTAGTCAGAAGTGGGAGAACGCGCGCTAGTCGGACCTGCCTTTATAAAGGAGGCAGAAGATCGAGTGGCTGAGATTAGAGAGAAGTTGAAAGCAGCACAATCCAGACAGAAAAGCTACTCAGACAAGAGGAGACGAGAATTGAGTTTCAATGAAGGAGATTTTGTCTACCTCAAGGTCTTCCCGATTCGGGGTACTCGAAGGTTTCAAGTACAAGGGAAACTAGCCCCTCGGCATATTGGACCATACCAGGTGTTAAAGAGAGTTGGAGATATAGCATACCGTATCCAACTGCCCGAAGAAATGTCAGATATCATCCGGTATTTCACGTCTCTCAGCTAAGAAAATGCTTAAGAGTATCGGAGGAGCAAGTACCGGTGGATACAATAGATTTGCAAAAGGACCTTCGGTATCAAGAAGTACCTATCAAGATTCTGGACACCGTCACCAGGAGGACAAGGAATTCAGTAGTCCGGATTTGCAGAGTCCAATGGAGTAGACATGGTGAAGAAGAAGCTACTTGGGAACGCGAGGACGCGTTAAAGAAGGAATTTCCCCATCTCTTCAGGATTCAGCCAAATCTCGAGGATGAGATTCAATTTAAGTGGGGTAGGTTTGTAACATCTGCAAAAATCACTAACTTAAATCACCCGCTAAAAATTGTTTTCAAAATCTTGTTACCATTGAGCTCTCGAAAATCCAAAATCTTTCCTACGATTTCGCCGTCCCGGCACCCAAAGTCGAAAGCCATCATTTTATCCTCTCCCGTAAATTTCGCCGCGTGCCGATCGACAGACCGCCGCGCGTGCTCCGACCGCGTGCCGCAATCACCGCCGGCTCTTCCTTCCTTTTTCTCTTTTTCCCTATCATTTTCCCTTTTCTTCTTCTTCTTATGTTTCTTTCTTTCTTCTTCTTTCTTCTTCCTTCTTCCTTATTCTTCCTTCCTCCTCCTCCCTTCTTCCTCCTTTCCTGGCTGCGCACGCCAAGCCACCTCCTGGCTGCCCCCCCCCCCCCCAGCGCCATTACTCCCCGGTCTTCCTCTGGCGCCCAGGCGCCGGCGCTGCCTGCCGCGACTGGGGCTCGCCGGCCCGGCCCCGCCTCCGACCCCTGTGGCGGATCCACTTCGGATTAGCTTGATTAAACAGAGTTAAGCCGCCTAACATGCGACACCCATGCCTAAGCCAAGTTAACACGAAGTGCCGTCAGATTTCATCCGATTAACCACTTGAACAGGATCGAGTTAGCAAACTCACACGAAGGTGAGTGGTTCCAGAGAATACAACAAGTCCACCGAGTTGAACAACTCAACCATTTAGTTCGGCCAGAAAAACAAATCATCAGAGTTTTACAAGGTTTCAAAAGAAAACAACAGAAGGTAAAACAGCAAGCGGAACCTAAACGCAGGGGTCGGACGTCCTCGGTGAGGCCAGCCAAGACATCAGTGATCCCTTTCCTCGCCGTCCGAGGAGGGATCCCACTCGACCGTCCAACCCGGAGGGAGCTGGGGCGGTCAAGTGCCAACGGAAGAAGGCTCGGGAGCAGCAACTTCACCTGAAAAGAAAGGCCACAACAAGGCCGAGCTACTAAGCTCAACAAGACTTAACCGACCGGGGGTAACTACTTCACCACTTCTAGACATGCAAGGCTCTTTGGCTGAGGGGTTTGTTTGCCAAGAAGCACTAAGTAGATCCCTACTTTCAAGTTTTAGCTCCGGTTCTAAGTTCATTATCCGGTCTAAGTTTTGCAACCTATTCTAAGCAATCATAGAACCAACCAAAGGTATATATATAACATCATCAAGACCATGTCATCATTATATTTCTTTCTTACTCAGGGTAGCATAGCGATCAAGCAGTTTCAAATTGTGAGAGGCAGACGAATCGATTCGAGTTCTTTAACCATGCATGGTGAACCTAACCTCACGACATCCGCGCACCATGGAGGTCGCTTCCTGTGTCGGCCTTCCCCATCAATCCCCTAACCCGTGTCGGTCCCATTTCCTTTGGTGCAAGGTTCCACAGACCCGGCCTCTGCCGTTCTGTGACCACGCTTGCCACCACGTGCGACAGCTAGCAGGGGAAACTCCGTTCCAAGAACAATGGGGTGACCGCTCACGTCTAGGTTCAATCCGGTACTAGGCTTCCTCATTCCATACTAAGTATGAGGTTAGTACTTTCAAACACTTGATCACGAACACCACCACTGTCGGGCCTTAGCAAGTTTCATAGACAGACGGGGCGATCAACCGACCACCAAAGAGTTACCCAAACCATGCCCCGTCCATCGTCCTTACAGTTGTAACAGGAGGAAGACAACCAACTCCTACAACTCGCGAGTGACAGGAAATCACTCGACTTTTACCTCTTCCTATTTAAGCAAAGCATCTACTCGGTCCAACAGCTAGTGTTCAGATCAAGGGAGCTATGTTATGCATCTATGGTTCCAAACAACTCCTATACGTAAATGCACAAGCAAGATGCAGAAGGCATCACTGTTGGAGGTATGCCCTAGAGGCAATCATAGAGATGATGATATTCCATTTGTATCCATGATTTGTATATTGTGTTCATTGAATATCCATTAAAGGCTACTTGAATTGATTTGCAATTATGTGAATTGTATGTGAAACTCTTTACTTGTATGGTTATTCTAAAGTTGTCCCTAGTCGGTGTTCATGTGAGGACACACATGAATATTAGACTAGCACATGTATTAGTTGATGACTATGTTTCACAAGTCATGGACATGGAGATGTTGAACTAATAATGTGGACACATGTGGAGACATGTGTTAGGACTGACCCAACACGAGAAGTAGTTCTCTCTTTAAACAACATATACGCTTTGTCCTTAGACCTGAGATTGTCGCATGTATTCTAGATGTGGATTGACCTACTTAGGGGCTATCAAACGCTGCACCGTAACAGGGTAGTTATAAAGGTAGCTTTCGGGTTTGTCAAGAAGCATGCTATGAGACATGGTCAATCAAGATGGGATTTGCCCCTCTCTGATTGAGAGTGATATCTCTGGGCCCCTCGAGTGATTGGATCCGAAAATGCATGGCCATGCTACGTACGGTTAAGAGTTAACCTACAAAGGGATTCCGAATCACAGGATCGAGAAAGAGCGATCGGCTTGAAGCTAGACCAAATATCGTGAGGCAAAGGGAATAGCATGTATATTATGTTGTGATGGTTCGTCTGATATGATCTTCGTATGCGTATAGGAGTTGGCACGTCTTGCTAGAGGCCGCTACCGACTATTGGGCCGAGTAAGAGTACTCGGGCCATGTCTATACGTATCCGAACCCATAGGGTCACACACTTAAGGGGCTGGAAGCCCAATTCGGATCTGATCCGAGTTGGATTAGGTTTAGGAGTACTAATGGGCCTCGGATCCAGAGGCCCATTAGGAACCCCTATAAATAGAGGGGTGGGGGCGCCCTAGGGTTTCACACATTTTGGCTGAACACACTTGCCGCGCCTCCCACGCCCTCGCCTGTTGCAACTCGCGGATCTAGCAATCCGGCTTGCGACGCTTCCTCCCTGCACGTGTGGATACCTTGGAGGTGTTGCGCCTGCAGCACTTGGACGAGCCATCGACGAGCCGCGGCACCGGAGGCGATCTTGCTGTGCACGTGGACGAGCTGCTGAGGAGCCGCTGGACGTGATCGACTACGTACGACTACGTTGTTCGACTACGTACGACTACGTGATCGTCTTCACTGCACCGACGCATATCTACATCTTCCGCACCAGTAGTGCGTCGAGTGGTAATCCCGTGATCCTTATACGGCAGTTCTTCCTGGTTATACGCGGTAGAAATTTTGATTTGCGCTAGCGTAGCCTACCTCGTATCCCAACAATCACAAGTTTGGAAAACAAACATAGGGTTTGCATGCAACCGGGGCTTGCCTTCAAGCGAGAAAGGAGGAAGCTGCTCTTCTGCTTGGGCGGCTTCGGCTTCTGGGGGCAGGAGCTCGGCTACACCGTCGTCTTCTGGTGCCAGGTGCAGCTCGTAGTAGCCGTCGACGAGACGCAGCTCTACACGAATGCAATGCAAGAGTTAGCATTTAGACGGTTATTTCAACAGCCACACTTGCAAGTCTGAGCCCAGAAACTTGCGACAAGTTACAGGAGGGTGGGGAGGTTCAAAGTGTTGGAGGTATGCCCTAGAGGCAATCATAGAGATGATGATATTCCATTTGTATCCATGATTTGAATATTGTGTTCATTGAATATCCATTAAAGGCTACTTGAATTGATTTGCAATTATGTGAATTGTATGTGAAACTCTTTACTTGTATGGTTATTCTAAAGTTGTCCCTAGTCGGAGTTCATGTGAGGACACACATGAATATTAGACTAGCACATGTATTAGTTGATGACTATGTTTCACAAGTCATGGACATGGAGATGTTGAACTAAAAATGTGGACACATGTGGAGACATGTGTTAGGACTGACCCAACACGAGAAGTAGTTCTCTCTTTAAACAACATATACGCTTTGTCCTTAGACCTGAGATTGTCGCATGTATTCTAGATGTGGATCGACCTACTTAGGGGCTATCAAACGCTACGCCGTAACAGGGTAGTTATAAAGGTAGCTTTCGGGTTTGTCAAGAAGCATGCTATGAGACATGGTCAATCAAGATGGGATTTGCCCCTCTCTGATTGAGAGTGATATCTCTGGGCCCCTCGAGTGATCGGATCCGAAAATGCATGGCCATGCTACGTACGGTTAAGAGTTAACCTACAAAGGGATTCCGAATCACAGGATCGAGAAAGAGCGGTCAGCTTGAAGCTAGACCAAATATCGTGAGGCAAAGGGAATAGCATGTATATTATGTTGTGATGGTTCGTCTGATATGATCTTCGTATGCGTATAGGAGTTGGCACGTCTTGCTAGAGGCCGCTACCGACTATTGGGCCGAGTAGGAGTACTCGGGCCATGTCTATACGTATCCGAACCCATAGGGTCGCACACTTAAGGGGCTGGAAGCCCAATTCGGATTTGATCCGAGTTGGATTAGGTTTAGGAGTACTAATGGGCCTCGGATCCAGAGGCCCATCAGGAATCCCTATAAATAGAGGGGTGGGGGCGCCCTAGGGTTTCACACCTTTTGGCTGAACACTCTTGCCGCGCCTCCCACGCCCTCGCCTGTTGCAACTCGCGGATCTAGCAATCCGGCTTGCGACGCTTCCTCCCTGCACGTGTGGATACCTTGGAGGTGTTGCGCCTGCAGCACTTGGACGAGCCGCCGACGAGCCGCCGACGAGCCACGACGAGCCGACGACGAGCCGCGGCACCGGAGGCGATCTTGCTGTGCACGTGGACGAGCTGCTGAGGAGCTGCTGGACGTGATCGACTACGTACGACTACGTTGATCGACTACGTACGACTACGTGATCGTCTTCACTGCACCGACGCATATCTACATCTTCCGCACCAGTAGTGCGTCGAGTGGTAATCCCGTGATCCTTATACGGCAGCTCTTCCTGGTTATACGCGGTAGAAAATTTTGTTTAGCGCTAGCGTAGCCTACCTCGTATCCCGACAGTGGTATCAAGAGCCGTAGCTGCTTAGTTTTGGATTCGGGATGTGTGCATATGGAGATATGCGAGTTCTCTGTTTGATCTATGTCCGGATTTCGTACCCTTGCTGCAATGGTAGTGTAACGACATACTCCTACCGGTCGGTTTCCGCCATCGGAGTTAAGTGATACACGTAAATCCAGTTGCAGTGAGGGAAGATCAATATGATTGGTCAAATCGAGATCCAGGGTCATACGCCAGGCGCATTAGATGTGCAATAGTAGATAGGATCTACTGCCGGGGTCGGGATTTTGCCGTATGCGTATGCTTCGGTAAATCAGCCGTAACTTTTCGGTACGATCTCGGATCGAGGCGATTTCTATACGAAAATTGATCTACAGAAAAAGTTACACGTGAATTTCAACCGCTTTGCCGTTTTCGGCGAAATTAGATTTGCCAAATTCGGCTTGGAAGATAGAGTTTCGGGCCTCCGAAGTTTGGAACGTTAGGACGCCTAACTCTATTTTGCAGGATGTATGTATGCATGTATCTTGTGATCAGTATGGCCCCCTTGTGTATGTGATGCATGTGTGTAACTAATTCGTGACCTGCGTGTCGCGCGTACGGCAACACGGCAGGAGCCATATGTGTTGTCACTTTATTGTAATTAATGGTCTGCGTACCAATCTGTGATGATCCAAGCAACTATGTAATCTTCATTACTAGATTCTTTACTAGCTATTAGGCGTAATAGCATGGTCTAGTTCTTGGAGGACTCATCACCAGGAGGATGGCGCACATGGAACATGGAGATGGAGATCACCATGGTGAACAGGTTCAATGGAGATGGAGATCACCATAAGAAAAACGGGCCATACTGTGTCACAACTGTGTGAATGCTATTCTGTTTATGTTTTACTTTCTGCATGCTGTGATGTTAGAAGTAGAACGATCCCTCACAAAGTTTAAGTTAGTATGCCCTCCCAACTAAAACTTGCACCGTCCCATGTCTTGTACAATTAGTGGTGGGTCTATGAAATTAGGGTGCCACTAGTTTTCCTTGACTAGACGGGTCTGTGTCGGACACTTACACGCATAAGGGTTGGTTTGCTTAACGAGGTCATCTTAACGGTTAAGGACCTTGGGGCATAAAGGTTGGGCGCCGAGACATAGAGATGTCACCCAACAACAGGAGTCATATGTGATATGATTAGCAAAAGTTGCTTACCGATCTACCTCGTTTGCTAGCGGTGATGCTAAAGCTCACTAGTGGACTTGTTAGTTGTGGATCCTGAATCACTAAGTTTCAATAGAGGGATATTGATTTTAGTGGGAGTAGATTCTGTTAAAATAGTTTAATGTAATTTGCTCTATCATGGATACGTTTGTCTTAGTGTATTTTGCATTACTTTTGTTGTAGATTAAATGGCACCTAGCAACACCACCACATCGTTTGCTTTGCGTTCGGTCCTTGAGAAGGACAAGTTGAATGGAACAAACTACTCGGATTGGATCCGCAACCTGAGAATTGTTCTCAGGGCTGAGAAAAAGGAAGATGTTCTAGACAACCCACTACCAGAAGAACCTGCTGAGGATGCACCCGCTGCTGCTAAGAATGCTTACAAGAAAGCATGTGATGCTAACCTTGAAGTAAGCTGCCTTATGCTTGCTTGCATGGAACCCGAGCTGCAGATGCAGTTCGAAACAAACCATGAGGCGCACGATATGATCGTGGCGCTTAGAGACATGTTCCAAACACAGGCCAGGACTGAAAGGTTCAATGTGTCTAAGGCCTTTGTTGAGAGCAAGCTAGCAGAAGGCGCAGCAGTAGGACCACACGTAATCAAGATGGTTGGTTACACTCAACGGTTGGAGAAGCTAGGCTTCCCACTGGGCCAAGAGTTGGCCACTGATTTCATTCTTTCATCTCTTCCGGCTAGCTATGGGAACTTCATCTCGAACTACCATATGCATGGGACGGAGAAGGGTTTGAATGAGCTGTGTGGCATGCTTAAAACAGCAGAGGCTGACATAAAGAAAAGCGCTAGTACCAGCCATGTGATGGCGATACAGAACAAGCCCAGCTTTAAGAAGAAGGGCAATTCTTGGAAGAAGAAGGGCAAGGCTGGAACGTCCAAGCCAAACCCACCGCCCAAGGTTAAAGCTGGACCTGGACCTGCTCCAGACAAAGAGTGCTTTTACTGTCATGAACTTGGTCACTGGAAGAGAAACTGCAAGCAGTACCTAGCTTCGTTGAAGAACGGCGGAAGTAAGAGTACTTCTACCTCAGGTACGCTTGTTGTTAATGTTATAGACAACATATTTCTCGCTGATACAGTTATTAATTCTTGGGTATTTGATACCGGATCGGTTGCTCATATTTGCAATTCGATGCAGGGAATGATAAGAAGTAGAAGCGTGGAAAGAGGAGAAGTTGATTTCCGCGTGGGCAATAATGCAAGAGTTGCTGCTTTGACCGTCGGGACGATGCAACTCCACCTCCCGTCAGGATTTATTATGGAGTTGAATAATTGTTATTTTGTTCCTAGTTTAAGTCGAAACATTTTGTCTCCTTCATGTTTGATGAGGGATGGTTATTCATTTGCGAGTGAAAACAATGGTTGTGTGATCTCTAAGAATAATATGTTTATGGCTTTTGCACCCATTGTGAATGGATTGTTTGTTTTAAATCTTGATGGTTCACCTGTCTGTAATGTAAGTGCTAAAAGGCCTCGGCCTAATGATTTGAGTCCTACCTACTTGTGGCATTGTCGTTTGGGTCATATAAGTGAAAAGCGCATGAAGAAGCTTCATTCTGATGGACTTCTAACTTCGTTTGATTTTGAATCATACGAGACATGTGAGGCTTGCTTGCTAGGCAAGATGACCAAGACGCCTTTCACAGGATTTCCTGAGAGAGCAGTAGACTTGTTGGAACTCGTACATAGTGATGTATGCGGACCAATGAGCACGACGGCTAGAGGAGGATTCCAATACTTCATAACTTTCACTGATGATTTTAGTAGATATGGCTATGTCTACTTGATGAGGCACAAGTCTGAGACCTTTGAAAAGTTCAAGGAATTTCAGAATGAAGTTGAAAATCAGCGTGGCAAGAAAATTAAGGCCTTACGATCTGATCGTGGAGGCGAGTATTTGAGCCACGAGTTTAGCAATCATCTAAAGAGTTGCGGAATTGTTCCACAACTTACGCCGCCTGGAACACCTCAGAGAAACGGTGTGTCCGAGCGACGTAATCGAACTTTGTTAGACATGGTTCGATCAATGATGAGCCAGTCGGACCTACCGTTGTCATTTTGGGGATACGCTCTAGAAACAGCAGCTTTCACACTTAATAGGGTACCATCTAAATCCGTAGTTAAGACACCATATGAGATGTGGACTGGAAAGGTTCCTAGTTTGTCTTTTCTAAAGATTTGGGGATGTGAAGTGTTTGTCAAGCGACTTCAGTCGGACAAGATCACACCCAAGTCGGATAAGTGCATTTTCGTGGGATATCCAAAGGAAACTTTGGGATATTATTTCTACAACCGATCAGAAGGCAAAGTGTTTGTCGCTCGGAACGGGGTTTTCCTAGAGAAAGAGTTTCTCAAAGGAGAAAAGAGTGGAAAGACAGTGCATCTTGAAGAAGTTCAAGATGAGCCAATCGGGCAAGAATCAATGAGTGATGCTAACGTAGCAGAACAAGTTGAGATACCCATGGCAAGAGAAGCACCGCCACAACCACGAAGGTCGGCAAGGCTCCGCGAAATGCGGGAAATATTATTGTTGGACAATGATGAGCCTGCGACATATGCAGAAGCAATGATGGACCCAGACTCCGAAAAATGGCAGAGTGCCATGCAATCCGAAATAGAGTCCATGGGAGACAATCAAGTTTGGAACTTGGTTGACCCGCCTGATGGTGTTAAAGCCATAGAGTGCAAGTGGATCTATAAGAAGAAGAAGGACATGGATGGAAATGTTCACATCTACAAAGCACGACTTGTCGCAAAAGGTTTTCGACAAGTTCAAGGAGTTGACTACGACGAGACCTTCTCGCCCGTAGTGATGCTTAAGTCCATTCGGATTATTCTAGCTATAGCTGCATATTTCGATTATGAGATATGGCAGATGGATGTCAAGACAGCTTTCCTGAATGGAAACCTAGCTGAGGACGTGTATATGATACAGCCCGAGGGTTTTGTCGATCCGAAAAATGCTGGAAAGGTATGCAAGCTTCAGAGATCCATTTATGGATTGAAGCAAGCATCTAGGAGTTGGAACATTCGTTTTGATGAAGTGGTCAAAGGGTTTGACTTCACCAAAAACGAAGAAGAGTCTTGTGTTTACAAGAAGGTTAGTGGGAGCTCTGTAGTATTTCTAATCTTATATGTGGATGACATATTACTGATTGGAAATAACATTCCTATGCTTGAGTCCGTAAAGACTTCACTGAAAAATAGTTTTTCGATGAAGGACTTAGGGGAAGCGGCATATATTCTGGGTATTAAGATCTATAGAGATAGATCGAGAAGGCTTATAGGTTTGAGCCAAGATACTTATATTGACAAAGTGTTGAAGCGGTTCAGCATGGAAGAGGCAAAGAAAGGGTTCTTGCCTATGTCACATGGCATACATCTCAGCAAGACTCAGTGTCCTTCGACTGCTGATGAGCGGGATCGCATGAGTAGAGTGCCATATGCCTCGGCTATTGGATCTATCATGTATGCAATGATAAGTACTCGCCCAGATGTTTCATATGCGCTAAGTATGACAAGCAGACACCAATCTGATCCAGGTGAGAGTCACTGGACAGCGGTGAAAAACATTCTTAAGTACTTGAGAAGGACTAAAGATATGTTCCTCGTCTATGGAGGTCAGGAGGAGCTCGTTGTAACAGGTTACACCGATGCTAGTTTCCAAACCGACAGAGATGATTCAAAGTCGCAATCAGGATTTGTGTTCACGCTAAATGGTGGTGCTGTTAGTTGGAAGAGTTCCAAGCAGGAGACGGTGGCCGATTCTACGACAGAAGCCGAGTACATCGCGGCTTCGGAAGCCGCGAAGGAAGGTGTTTGGATAAGGAATTTCCTCATTGAGCTTGGTGTGTTCCCAAATGCGTCCAGCCCATTGAATCTCTACTGTGATAACAATGGGGCAATTGCGCAAGCAAAGGAGCCAAGGAACCACCAGAAGAACAAACACGTAATGCGGCGATTTCATCTCATTCGAGACTTCGTTAACCGGGGTGAGATCAAGATATGCAAAATACACACGGATCTGAACATTTCTGATCCGTTGACAAAACCACTCCCGCAGGCTAAGCATGATGCGCATGTAAGAGCTATGGGTATTAGGTACCTTCTAGATTGACTCTAGTGCAAGTGGGAGACTGTTGGAGGTATGCCCTAGAGGCAATCATAGAGATGATGATATTCCATTTGTATCCATGATTTGAATATTGTGTTCATTGAATATCCATTAAAGGCTACTTGAATTGATTTGCAATTATGTGAATTGTATGTGAAACTCTTTACTTGTATGGTTATTCTAAAGTTGTCCCTAGTCGGAGTTCATGTGAGGACACACATGAATATTAGACTAGCACATGTATTAGTTGATGACTATGTTTCACAAGTCATGGACATGGAGATGTTGAACTAAAAATGTGGACACATGTGGAGACATGTGTTAGGACTGACCCAACACGAGAAGTAGTTCTCTCTTTAAACAACATATACGCTTTGTCCTTAGACCTGAGATTGTCGCATGTATTCTAGATGTGGATCGACCTACTTAGGGGCTATCAAACGCTACGCCGTAACAGGGTAGTTATAAAGGTAGCTTTCGGGTTTGTCAAGAAGCATGCTATGAGACATGGTCAATCAAGATGGGATTTGCCCCTCTCTGATTGAGAGTGATATCTCTGGGCCCCTCGAGTGATCGGATCCGAAAATGCATGGCCATGCTACGTACGGTTAAGAGTTAACCTACAAAGGGATTCCGAATCACAGGATCGAGAAAGAGCGGTCAGCTTGAAGCTAGACCAAATATCGTGAGGCAAAGGGAATAGCATGTATATTATGTTGTGATGGTTCGTCTGATATGATCTTCGTATGCGTATAGGAGTTGGCACGTCTTGCTAGAGGCCGCTACCGACTATTGGGCCGAGTAGGAGTACTCGGGCCATGTCTATACGTATCCGAACCCATAGGGTCGCACACTTAAGGGGCTGGAAGCCCAATTCGGATTTGATCCGAGTTGGATTAGGTTTAGGAGTACTAATGGGCCTCGGATCCAGAGGCCCATCAGGAATCCCTATAAATAGAGGGGTGGGGGCGCCCTAGGGTTTCACACCTTTTGGCTGAACACTCTTGCCGCGCCTCCCACGCCCTCGCCTGTTGCAACTCGCGGATCTAGCAATCCGGCTTGCGACGCTTCCTCCCTGCACGTGTGGATACCTTGGAGGTGTTGCGCCTGCAGCACTTGGACGAGCCGCCGACGAGCCGCCGACGAGCCACGACGAGCCGACGACGAGCCGCGGCACCGGAGGCGATCTTGCTGTGCACGTGGACGAGCTGCTGAGGAGCTGCTGGACGTGATCGACTACGTACGACTACGTTGATCGACTACGTACGACTACGTGATCGTCTTCACTGCACCGACGCATATCTACATCTTCCGCACCAGTAGTGCGTCGAGTGGTAATCCCGTGATCCTTATACGGCAGCTCTTCCTGGTTATACGCGGTAGAAAATTTTGTTTAGCGCTAGCGTAGCCTACCTCGTATCCCGACACAAAGGAGTTGGTGGAGATCAAGAGGTAAGGGTCGGAGGAAAGGAACTTATGATCTGACCCTTAATCTAGAGGATTTGGTGTGCTAGGGGTCCTCAGACTCAACGCTGAAAGATCCCCAAGTTTATACATACACCCTCGGTTCGAAGAAAAAGGATACAGCCGAGTCCTCGGGCGAGGCGAAAAAAGGGTCGGCGGAACAGACAGGGTCGGGCGAGACGGAACCGGGGTCGGGCGGATAAGAGGGGTCAGGCGAAGCGGACAAGGGTCGGACGAACAGAAGGGTCGAACGAGGCGGAAAAGGGATCGGACGAATAGAAGGGTCGGACGAGGCGGAAAAAGGGTCGGACGAACAGAAGGGTCGGACGAGGCGGAAAGAGGGGTCAGCAGCTTACCTTCTTCTTACAAGGAAAGCTTGGGGTCGGGAAGGAGCAGGTCTGGGCGGAGGAACTGGAACACTAAGACTTGCAGCGGAGATGTCCAGCGGTGCTCCGGCGGCGGCGGTGCTTCTTGTGGATCACAAGTAAGCTCTTACGCAGCACGGAGGAGCAAGCGGCGGGGTGGATTGGGGGAAAGCGGTGTGGAGCGGAGAGGAGAGTTCCTCAGGGACTTAGTGTGGTGGCGCTGTGAGCTCGAACAGGGAGCAAGAGAAATGGCAGCTAGGGCAAGGGGAACTCCGGCGGGGCTTGCGCATTCCCTTTTATAGCGGCGCGGGAGTGAGAAGAGGAGCGGCACAAAGGCTGGGGAAGAAGCAATGGAGTGCTCTGCCCGGGCGGCGATTGAGCGACGAGGGCGGTGGAGCAGGACTTCGGGGATGACGCCGGCGGTCATTGGGCTCTGGCGTCAGGGCGGCTCAGGCGCGGGTTTGCCGGTGGTTGAGATTTAGCGGAGGCGAGCGTCGTCATGCGGTGGAGCTGATGGAAGTGACCGGGAAAACGGCACTAGGATCGAGGGCGCACAGGTGAGAAGACAGGCGGCCGTGGGCGCGCGGGCGAGCGCGGAGCAACAGATTGTCGGGCGGCTTCTGACAGGGCGGGAAAAGGAGCTGTCGCTGTCGTGGTCAGGGTTGGCGGAGGAGGAATCGTCGTGTAGCGAAGACCGGGCGGCACGACTGTGGCGAGGTGACGGAAAAGACGGGCGACATCGGGCTCTGCGGCCGGGATCTGGCGATGTGATGATGGGCGCGGGCGGCGAGGTGCTGCAGAAAGGTTGCAGAGGGGCTTCCGCTGCGATTGGGGAGGAGGGCGCGAGAATCTATTTGGTCGCGGGCCGAAGACGAGGCGGAACGGCGGACGTCGGAGGAGTTGAGCCACGCGGCGGGAGAACTCTGAAGCGGGCATGCAACTCGAGTGCGCCTGTCGCGGGGGATCTGGGAGAAAAGATCTTGTGGGCCCACCGGTCAGATTGAAGGGAGGTGTTGAGGAAGACTTAGAAGAATCCGGCGGGTGAGTTGGGGTCGGCGGGGTCGGAACTGGAGGCCAGCGGAGAGGGGTCGGGTCTCAGGGGTCGGGACCGGACTGGAGGTTGATCACTTAGGCTTGGAAAACTAAGACAGGTGATCAGGGGCTCGGATTAAGATTAACTCGGAAGATTTCGGGGTCGGTCGTCACAGCCTACCCCTCTTAAAAAGAATCTCGTCCCGAGATTCAGGTGTAAGAGTAAGGTGTACCGTTCTTACCTCCTTGACGAGACAAAAAACCTGGGAAGTGCTTGTTCAAATACTCGTCTGTTTCCCATGTTGCTTCATCCTCCGTGTGGTTCCTCCAGAGGATCTTGTACATTCTAACCATTTGGCGCCGGATATGCCTCTCCTTCTGGTCAAGAACTCTGTCCGGGTACTCAGCGTAGGTTAGGTCGGGCTCTATCTAAAGCTGTTCTTGCTCTAAGATCTCGGTTGGAACTTGGACACATTTCTTCAGTTGAGACACATGGAAGACATCATGTATGGCCGATAGCTGTTCTGGGAGTTGGATCCAGTAAGCAACGGGTCCACAGATCTCCACAATCTCATAAGGGCCAATGTAGCGGGGAGCCAACTTTCCTTTCACTCCAAACCATTGCACTCCCTTGGTCGGGGAGACTCGAAGATACACATGATCACCAATGTCAAACTGTAGGGGCCTTCTTTGCCTGTCGGAATAACTCTTTTGTCGAGATTGGGCAGCCTTGAGATTTGCTTGAATTACCCTTACGTGCTCTTCTGCTTCTACCACTAAGTTAGGGCCATAGATCTGTCTTTCTCCAGTTTGTGACCAATTCAAAGGTGTCCGACATCTCCGGCCATATAAGGCTTCAAATGGTGCCATCTTCAAACTGGCCTGGTAGCTATTGTTGTAGGAGAACTCCGCCAAGGGCAAGCACTTGTCCTAATTCTTGTCATAGTGGATGACACAAGTTCTTAACATGTCTTCAAGGATTTGATTGACTCTTTTGGTTTGGCCATCGGTTTGAGGATGATAGGTTGAGCTACGGATGAGCTTGGTGCCCATGGATGCTTGTAGCTGTTCCCAAAAGCGTGCCACAAACTGAATTCCTCGATCAGAGATGATGGTCTTAGGTACACCGTGTAGGGAAACTATGCGGTCGAGGTACAACTCTGCATACTGTTTGACTGTGTGGGTGGTGCGGACAGGAAGGAAGTGGGCAGACTTGGTCAGGCGGTCCACTATAACCTAGATGGAGTCATGTCGCTGTGATGTAAGGGGTAGTCCAACTATGAAGTCCATGCTGATGTCTTCCCATTTCCAAGAGGGAATAGGTAGGGGCTGCAGGGTACCTGCTACCTTTAGATGGCTGGCTTTGACACGTTGACAAGTGTCACATTCTGAAACATACCGGGCAATTTCCGGCTTCATTCCACTCCACCAAAAGGGTTGACGGAGATCATGGTACATCTTATTGCTGCCAGGATGGATTGAGAACTTGGAGAGATGAGCTTCATCTAGGATCTGCTTCTTAAGGTTGGGGTCGGCTGGTACAACCAGTCGGTTTCCATAATATACCTTCCCAGTCTCATCCTGTCGGAATTGCTTATACCCTTCATCCTTCAATGAAATCTTCAGTTTGATTCGTCTCACTTCCGCATCCTCTAGCTGTGCTGACCTTATCTAGTCCTTCAAAACAGACTCAAGAGCTATGTGGCCGAGGGTTCCATGGGGAACAATTTCCAGACTAAGTTTTCCCATCTCGTGACACAAAGTCTTGGTGAAGGTTGTTGCCAACAAGCAGTTGTAATAGGGCTTGCGGCTAAGAGCATCGGCCACCACATTGGCCTTGCGGGGGTGATAGTGTACTTCCAAATCATAGTCTTTTATCAACTCTAACCATCTCCTTTGGCGCATGTTGAGGTCGGCTTGAGTGAAGATGTACTTGAGGCTCTTGTGGTTGCTGTAGATGTTGCAGTGGGTGCCCATCAGGTAGTGTCTCCATATCTTTAAGGCATGAATCACTGCTGCCAACTCAAGATCATGGGTCGGGTAGTTCAGCTCATGAGGTCGTAACGCCCGTGAGGCATAGGCAATGACTCGGTTGTCTTGCATAAGAACACACCCAAGTCCAGTGCTAGAGGCGTCACAGTACACGTCAAACGGCCTAGAGGGGTCGCGTTGGGCCAAAACTGGGGCGGTGGTCAGCAAGTACTTCAGGGTCTTGAAGGCTTCGTCACACTTATCGTTCCACACGAATCTGACCTCCTTCTTCAGCAGTTCTATCATCGGCTTAGCTATCTTGGAGAAATCCGGTATGAAACGCCGATAGTAGACTGCCAGTCCAAGGAAACTTCTGATCTGGTGCACTGAGGCAGGAGGCTTCCAGTCCATGACTTCCTGTACCTTGCTGGGGTCGACGGCTATGCCATCCTTGGAGATAGTGTGTCCCAAAAACTTGACACTATCTAACCAGAACTCACACTTGGAGAACTTGGCATAGAGTTGATGATCTCTCAGCCGCTGGAGAACTACGTGAAGATGGTTGGCATGTTCTTCTTCGCTCTTCGAGTACACGAGGATATCATCAATGAACACCACTACAAACTTGTCCAACTCGGGCATGAACACCGAGTTCATGAGGTACATGAAATAGGCGGGTGCATTGGTGAGTCCAAAAGACATGACCAGGTACTCGTAGAGTCCATATCTTGTGGAGAAGGCTGTTTTGGGGATGTCGCATGGTCGGATCTTGATTTGGTGATAACCTGAACGAAGATCGATCTTGGAGAACACTTTTGCTCTAGCTAACTGATCAAACAAGACATCAATGCGTGGCAGTGGGTACTTGTTCTTGATAGTCACCGCATTGAGGGGTCGGTAGTCCACACACATGCATAGGCTCCATCCTTCTTCTTCACAAACAGGGCGGGGCAACCCCAAGGTGATGTGCTGGGTCGGATGAAGCCTTTTTCCAACAGATCATGCAACTGGGTCTTCAACTCAGCCAATTCAGCAGGCGGCATCCGATAGGGTCTCTTGGATATCGGAGCGGTGCCGGGGATCAAATCTATGGAAAACTCCACATTTCTATCAGGTGGCATGCCAGGCAAGTCTTCTGGGAACACGTTAGGGTACTCACAGACAACAGGGAGGCTTTCTAGTCGGGCTTCCGATAGAGGGTGCGCACAAGGGAGTGCGGACTTAGGATGTTTCAAGGATAGGGTAGAACTGCCATGAAAGGGTGAGTTGATGTGGTGAGTTCGGGCAGCTGTATCTAGAACCACTTGGTGTCTGGTCATCCAATCCATCCCGAGGATGATATCTATTCCTTCCAGGTTAAGGATGATAAGATTCTCCTTAAAAAGAGTTTGGCCTAGCTGGAGAGGTACAAGAGTAACGATCTGATTCGAGGCTATCTTTCCTCCCGGAGTGGCGATCACATAGGATTCTTTAGTGTGACCGACATCCAGCTCACATCTTTCTCTAGTCTTACTCCCGATGAAGCTATGAGAGGCTCCCGAATCAAACAACACAACAACAGCTTGATTTAAGACAAGGAAAGTACCCGTCATCACTAGCGCACCTTCGGGGAGTTCGGTCAAGCATGTGTAGTTGAGCCATCCTTGTCGAACTTACACCTTGGACCTTCTTCCTCTGTTCACCATGGGGTTCTGGCTAGGCTGCTGATTTCTGCTCCTGGGGCAGTCTTTAGCAAAATGCCCTTCATTGCCGCAGGTGAAGCAGCGGTTACCAGTTGCAGGGCGCGGTGGGGGTGGTGGGGTCGGCCAGGGCGCCTGTGGTTGGAAGCCGGGAAAACGGGGCGCTGCTGCTGGTGGGGGTCGGGCAATCCACCTTCCCGACTGCTGGGGTCGGCTGGGCGCTTGTGGAGGAACCATCCTGAACCTTCGAGTTGGCTGGCTCGGAAATGCCACGGAGGCCTTCCTCTTCTGGTCGGCTTTGAGAACCTGCATGCAATCCTCTTGAGATATGGCCAGGTTGACCAACTCGTTGTAGGTATCCACCTTGATGGGGTTCAACCTCTCTCTGAGCTCCAAACTCAGTCCTCGGTGGAATCTGTCCCACTTCTTCTCGTCTGTGTCCGCATGATAGCCGGCATAACGGCACAAGTCATTGAAAGCCTGGGCGTAGTGCAGGACATCTCGGGTCCCCTGGGTAAGAGCCAGGAACTCATTGAGCTTGCGCTCCAGGAGACCTTCCGGGATGTGATGCGCTCTGAACGCGGTCTTGAACTCGTTCCAGCTGACCACATGGCCAGCTGGCAACATAGCATGGTAGTGGTCCCACCAGAGCTGGGCAGAACCACGCAGCTGTTGAGCCGCAAACCGGGCCTTGTTATGGTTGGGGCACGGGGTGGTGAGGAGCTCGAACTTGGATTCAATCGTACGAACCCAGGCGTCGGCGTCGAGCGGTTCTTGTGTCTTCTGAAACAAAGGGGGTTGTGTCCCCAAGAAGTCCTCATAGCGAGCAACATGGGGTTACTGCTGAGCCCTTCCCCCATGGGGCTGCTGTTGTTGTCCTTGTACAAGATGCCTCAGCAGCTCGGTTTGAGCCGCTAAGATTGCCTCTAGTGGAGACGAGGGCGGGGGTGGGGGAAGATCCTATCTCTGCTCGCTGCTGCCGGGCACAGAACCAGATCTGGTGCGATGCGCCATCTGCAAGAGTTAACGTTCCATTAAATTCATGATCTTAGAAGTACTCCAACAGATGGAACGCATAAGCTAAAATTCTCCGATGCAACTCTTGCTGACAAAGTAACACACATCCTCATAAGGGAGATACATTCTTCTTATTGCCATGTTAGTTAGCATCTATCTTAGCTGTGTACTCGACTTCGGGCGAACCATAACATACCCAGACTCCTGGAATTTCCTTACATCCGAACTTAAGCCACGGGGTCGGGCTAGGCGATCATCCCGAGAAAAAGGGGTCAGCAACGATCCACACTAAAAAGGGGTCGGGCGAGGCGGAGACTGCCTCGAAAGGTTGGGCGAGGCGGAGAACTGCCTCGAGGGGTCGGGCGCATCCGATCTCGCGAACCGGGGTCGGCCAAACTTGAACAGACCCACAAAAAACAGCGTGTGTGGTCACTGCACAACTTACTTAGTCTAACATTCCAACACTTTGCCAAAGAGTTAAAGGTCAGACTCAGGATTTGATTTCATTGGGATCTTTTTACAGAGGTGTTCCAAACACAGGGAGTGCTCGACTCAAGGCTAACCTATTACAGATCTTTCCAAAATTTAGGCTACCGAGGAGTACAACAAAAGAATGAGTTCCTTGCAACTCTTCATCTACAAATGAACACTATGAGTAGGAGAAGGGGCGCCGTCTTCTTCAATGTCCATACTGGACGCTCCCTCAACCTCCTCGGGGTCCTCTTGAGCTTCTAGTTGCATATGGAGGGCGTGCATATCGTCGAGCTCGGCTTGATGCTCGTCCAGGTAAGCATTGGCAACCGCCAGCTCCATTTCCACTTCCATTTTCTCCTCTGATAGCTCGATCATGCCGTCCACCAGGTCGGCTACTTCTCCTTCGAGCTCAGAGATTCTGTCTTGCATGTCATGGATCTGAACGCCTCATTGGATAAGCTGATAGGTTTGGCCTACCAGGTCTCTTCTGGCAGCCTGGAGGTGTCCTTGGGCATCCACGACGGTCCGAGCAAGAATGGTCATGGCTCCTCCTTGGAGCTCAATCATCCGATAGAGGGCTGACATACACCGGATGTTGGTGGTGATGGTGACCATGGAGTAGGTGGTGGCCAGCACCTCGATATTTCCGACGCGGTCGAGCCACGCCGGATCCAACCGGTTCCTGGCAGGGAACAGGCCGATGGGGTCTAGGGTGACCTCCAGTGGGTGTAACTGACAGAAACGAGTAAGGAGCTGAAGAGCGGCGGACTCCCAGGTGTCCTCCGGAGCAAGACCATATGCTGATATCCCGAACGAGGGCCAGTCGGGCCGCACAGGAGGAGGAGGTACTACCGCCTGTACGTTGCACGTCTGGACGCCTTGCTCCAGGTACAGTCATCCCGCATACAACGGTGGGGACTGGTACCCGAACCATTTCAAGGTATCCCACAAGATCGTGGGGAAGCCCTCGAAGTGTAGACACGTTGATTGGAAGGTGCCATCCGCTCCAAACAGAACGTGTCCGGGGACGGCCATCGGGAACCAAGAAACCAAAACCACGTGAGATGGACTCCAAAGGTCAGGGGTCGGACCAAGAAAGCATTCGGTTTTTAACCGAAAACACACTGGAAGAACTAGAAATCCTTAGAACCAAAGAAGAGCTCTCCGAGCAAGGTTGCTTTTGAGGAGGGTGACTTTACAGATTTTAGCTTATGTCGCATGCACGGCCTACCTCGTTCTCAACCAAAACAAATGCCAAAACTTGGTCTTACGCAGTTAGTGCCGGTGGCAAGGCAACAAGTACGTCTCTCCCTATGATAGCTAGTCGGTTCTAGCAACGTCTCCTAAGCGAACGCGGTTAGTATACCTGCAGAAAACACCACCACACGAACCTTTCGTGCCAGGACCCACGAAAGCGTTCCCAAACATTACCGCTCACTATAGGAATGGCACCCATGCATTCAAGGCTGCATGGACAGCACTCAACCGTGGAAATAGGTTCCCTTTGAATGGAATCGTATAACCCTTCGCATACTCGCGATGCGGAATCAGCGCACGTGTAATAGACGTGGCGAGCAACCATGCTGATAGGCTCATTGGAATCGAACCGTACCAACCTTCATATGGATTACATACGGAACCTGCGCACGTATGATAGACGTGGGCGAAACAACCGCAATGATAGGGTCCTTTGAATAGAACTCCCTATCACCCCTCGCATACTCGTGATGCGAAACTCGGCACACGTATGATAAACGTGGCGAAGTGCTGGAGGGGTTAGCAAGATAACCAATAAAATATTAGCCACCTAAAACAACCCCAAAATCCCTAGGGCCTCTCGCACTAAAGTCATCCTTAACGATCGTACGAGACAGTTTTCAAAGAGTTTCTTGCAACTTTTATCTTTTCAAAGAAGTGTTTTAGGGCTTGTTGTGTTCTCTGTATTGCTAACCAGCTCTGGTACCAGCTGTGGCGGATCCACTTCGGATTAGCTTGATTAAACAGAGTTAAGCCGCCTAACATGCGACACCTATGCCTAAGCCAAGTTAACACGAAGTGCCGTCGGATTTCATCTGATTAACCACTTGAACAGGATCGAGTTAGCAAACTCACACGAAGGTGAGTGGTTCCAGAGAATACAACAAGTCCACCGAGTTGAACAACTCAACCATTTAGTTCGGCCAGAAAAACAAATCATCAGAGTTTTACAAGGTTTCAAAAGAAAACAACAGAAGGTAAAACAGCAAGCGGAAGCTAAACGCAGGGGTTGGACGTCCTCGGTGAGGCTAGCCAAGACATCAGTGATCCCTTTCCTCGCCGTCCGAGGAGGGATCCCACTCGACCGTCCAACCCGGAGGGAGCTGGGGCGGTCAAGTGCCAACGGAAGAAGGCTCGGGAGCAGCAACTTCACCTGAAAAGAAAGGCCACAACAAGGCCGAGCTACTAAGCTCAACAAGATTTAACCGACCGGGGGTAACTACTTCACCACTTCTAGACATGCAAAGCTTTTTGGCTGAGGGGTTTGTTTGCCAAGAAGCACTAAGTAGATCCCTACTTTCAAGTTTTAGCTCCGGTTCTAAGTTCATTATCCGGTCTAAGTTTTGCAACCTATTCTAAGAAATCATAGAACCAACCAAAGGTATATATATAACATCATCAAGACCATGTCATCATTATATTTCTTTCTTACTCAGGGTAGCATAGTGATCAAGCAGTCTCAAACTGTGAGAGGCAGACGAATCGATTCGAGTTCTTTAACCATACATGGTGAACCTAACCTCACGACATCCGCGCACCACGGAGGTCGCTTCCTGTGTCGGCCTTCCCCATCAATCCCCTAACCCGTGTTGGGCCCATTTCCTTTGGTGCAAGGTTCCACAGACCCGGCCTCTGCCATTCTGTGACCACGCTTGCCACCACGTGCGACAGCTAGCAGGGGAAACTCCGTTCCAAGAACAATGGGGTGACCGCTCACGTCTAGGTTCAATCCGGTACTAGGCTTCCTCATCCCATACTTAGTATGAGGTTAGTACTTTCAAACACTTGATCACGAACACCACCACTGTCGGGCCTTAGCAAGTTTCATAGACAGACGGGGCGATCAACCGACCACCAAAGAGTTACCCAAACCATGCCCCGTCCATCGTCCTTACAGTTGTGACAGGAGGAAGACAACCAACTCCTACAACTCGCGAGTGACATGAAATCACTCGACTTTTACCTCTTCCTATTTAAGCAAAGCATCTACTCGGTCCAACAGCTAGTGTTCAGATCAAGGGAGCTATGTTATGCATCTATGGTTCCAAACAACTCCTATACGTAAATGCATAAGCAAGATGCAGAAGGCATCACAAGTTTGGAAAACAAACATAGGGTTTTCATGCAATCGGGGCTTGCCTTCAAGCGAGAAAGGAGGAAGCTGCTCTTCTGCTTGGACGGCTTCGGCTTCTGGGGGCAGGAGCTCGGCTACACCATCGTCTTCTAGCGCCGGGTGCAGCTCGTAGTAGCCGTCGGCGAGACGCAGCTCTACACGAATGCAATGCAAGAGTTAGCATTTAGACGGTTATTTCAACAGCCACACTTGCAAGTCTGAGCCCAGAAACTTGCGACAAGTTACAGGAGGGTGGGGAGGTTCAAAGGAGTTGGTGGAGATCAAGAGGTAAGGGTCGGAGGAAAGAAACTTATGATCTGACCCTTAATCTAGAGGATTTGGTGTGCTAGGGGTCCTCAGACTCAACGCTGAAAGGTCCCCAAGTTTATACATACACACTCGGTTCGAAGAAAAAGGATACAGCCGAGTCCTCGGGCGAGGCGGAAAAAGGGTCAGCGGAACAGACAGGGTCGGGCGAGATGGAACCGGGGTCGAGCGGATAGGAGGGGTCGGGCGAAGCGGACAAGGGTCGGACGAACAAAAGGGTCGAACGAGGCGGAAAAGGGGTCGGACGAGGCGGAAAAAGGGTCGGACGAACAGAAGGGTCGGACGAGGCGGAAAGAGGGGTCAGCAGCTTACCTTCTTCTTACAAGGAAAGCTTGGGGTCGGGAAGGAGCAGGTCCGGGCGGAGGAACTGGAACACTAAGACTTGCAGCGGAGATGTCCGGCGGTGCTCCGGCGGCGGTGGTGCTTCTTGTGGATCACAAGTAAGCTCTTACGCAGCACGGAGGAGCAAGCGGCGGGGTGGATTGGGGGAAAGCGGTGTGGAGCGGAGAGGAGAGTTCCTCAGGGACTTAGTGTGGTGGCGCTGTGAGCTCGAACAGGGAGCAAGAGAAATGGCAGCTAGGGCAAGGGGAACTCTGGCGGGGCTTGCGCATTCCCTTTTATAGCGGCGCGGGAGTGAGAAGGGGAGCGGCGCAAAGGCTGGGGAAGAAGCAATAGAGTGCTCTGCCCGGGCGGCGATTGAGCGACGAGGGCGGTGGAGCAGGACTTCGGGGATGACGCCGGCGGTCATTGGGCTCTGGCGTCAGGGCGGCGCAAGCGCGGGTTTGCTGGTGGTTGAGATTTGGTGGAGGCGAGCGTCGTCGTGCGGTGGAGCTGATGGAAGTGACCGGGAAAACAGCGCTAGGATCAAGGGCGCACAGGTGAGAAGATAGGCGACCGCAGGCGCGCGGGCGAGCGCGGAGCAACAGATTGTCGGGCGGCTTCTGACAGGGCGGGAAAAGGAGCTGTCGCTGCCGTGGTCAGGGTTGGCGGAGGAGGAATCGTCGTGTAGCGAAGACCGGGCGGCGCGACTGTGGCGAGGTGACGGAAAAGACGGGCGACATCGGGCTCTGCGGCTGGGATCTGGCGATGTGATGATGGGTGCGGGCGGCGAGGTGCTGCAGAAAGGTTGCAGAGGGGCTTCCGCTGCGATTGGGGAGGAGGGAGCGAGAATCTATTTGGTCGCGGGCCGAAGACGAGGCGGAGCGGCGGACGTCGGAGGAGTTGAGCCACGCGGCGGGGGAACTCTGAAGCGGGCATGCAACTCGAGTGTGCCTGTCGCGGGGGATCTGGGAGAGAAGATCTCGTGGGCCCACCGGTCAAATTGAAGGGAGGTGTTGGGGAAGACTTAGAAGAATCCGGCGGGTGAGTTGGGGTCGGCGGGGTCGGAACTGGAGGCCAGCGGAGAGGGGTCGGGTCTCAGGGGTCGGGACCGGACTGGAGGTTGATCACTTAGGCTTGGAAAACTAAGACAGGTGATCAGGGGCTCGGATTAAGATTAACTCGGAAGATTTCGGGGTCGGTCGTCACAGCCCCTCCTGCGCCGCCCGCCACTCGCCCCCCCCCCCCCCCCGGCGTCCCCTACCGCCGGTGCCAGTACCTGCCCGAGCCCCCACCACCACCTGCCTCGCCGCCCGCCGGCCTATAAAAGGGAAGGGGGCGACGCCCTACCTCGCCCCATCTCCCGTCCACCAGTGCCACCGCCCCTCCCCTTGCTCCCTCCCATGCGCCGCCCTCGCCGAACGCCGCCGCCACCATAGCCGTGCGCCGCCGCCCGAAAGCCACCACCGGCCGCCCCTTCCCTGGTGCCGCCACCCAAGGTAAGGGAGCCAAAATGGGCTCCCCTCACCCTCCTCCACCTCCCCTCGCCGTGGGGCTCGCCGCCGGCAAAGCCACGGCCGGCCGCCGACCGGCCATCTCCTCCCTCTCCTTCTCTATTCCTGAACCAAGGAAGAAGAGGAGGAAATCACCTCCCAATTTTGATCTAACCCCTCTTAGTCCATATTCACGAACCAGTCCTTCCACCACTCTCAAGAATTTCTCGCAGATGTGCCCCTCTACCACCCAAAAATATTTACAAATAGGTCCCTGGTTTATCGCAGATCAGTCCTAAACCTCCTTTTAAGCCCCTAATACGTGATTAACTCATCATTTCATGCGCCAAACTTCCTCCAATTAATCCCAAATTCGACCACATCATCCTCCAGTATACTTCTGCCAAACCATATCCAAATTTCATGAAAATACTCATTCCACCTATTTTCCGTTCGCATTCTCTGTTCGGAGCTCAACGGGTAAAATCTTATTTTCTTTTATTTATTGTGTGCTCGTTTGTGTGCGTCGTAGATCGCGGAGTACCGGAGAAGGAGCCCGAGGAGGAGTTTGACCGCGAGCCCGAGCCCGAGCCCAAGGATCACTCACCCTTTGATGCATATTTATTCCTAGTTTTTCAAACACAACCTATTGACCCATTTTATAAAAGTGCATATTGTTTTATTGCAAGACATGGTTGGATAGCCACCCCTTGATTGTTATGATTATTCCTTGTTGTCCTATAATTATCTCTAAATATGACTTGCTCTGTTTGGATGATAATTACTGCTAGAATGCTTAGGACCTTGTTACTCAATTCAATCATGACCACAATATGTTTTGTTAAAGAATAAATGTGTGAGTATTTTCAATTGGGAGAATGGGTTTTCGGATATAAAGGAAAGAAATGCATAGATGGGATGGATGGGCGTTTCATGTGTGAAATGCCAAAATTGTGGGCTCGTACCTTAGTGATTGAGCAATGTTGGGAGATATCCATCTTGTCATGGTTAAGGACCGAGTTGATGTGTCATCTTGCCTAATTCAACCATCGTGCAACCACTCGACCGTTGTATGGGCAACGGCTTAGCATAAATCAAACTAGCTAAACTGTTAGTCTTCGGGTGAGCTGGTGAGCAACGGAAGCCCATGGAAAAGGGGTAAGATCTTTGTGACTTAAGTCCCGGCCGTTGGTAGGTCATTAACCGCTTGGTCGCTTCCATGTGGACTAGTCAGTCTTAGCTAAGGTGGGTAATGGCTTTGTTAGGATCCACACCGGCACTAACGTGATCGTGCTGCGGTACCCTACTTGTGGGAAAAGTGTACAACCTCTACAGAGTTAAAACCTATCCGGGTAGCCGTGTCCACGGAATTGGACGAGTTACGGCTTGGTCACATAACTAGCATTTGGAGATGGATGGTTTTTATGGCGGGTGTTGGATTTTGGAAGTGTCCGGCAATTGTGCCGTGGGCTATGGCGGACGGGGAGTCCGATAGCAATAAAATTTGGATCCTTTGTGTAGGATCAACCCCACTCAATGTTTCGGTTACTAAAGGAAAAGCTTTGCGAAAACTCTTTTGAAAAATGAACCCTTGCATGTGTTGAAAAACCTAGCTTTATAGCAAAATGAACCTTAGCCTTATTCTTGATATATCTGTGCATATTCTTGGTTGTATTCCCCTCCGTGGATAGGGTTGGACTTGTTGAGTACTTCTGTACTCACCCTTGTTTCGTTGCTACAGAGGAAGACCCGGGCTTCGCCGCCGAGGACTTTGAGTAGGAGGTTGTGTCCGCACCCAACGCTGCCTGTGGTGTTGGCCCTCGCAAGATGCTTCTGCTGCTGTGTAGTCCTGAGTGTTGTCTTTTAGCAGTTGCTTGGCTAGCCGCTGTGATTTATTTGCTTCTTATCGCGGCGTGGCTTTCACGCCCACTCCCTCAGGAGTTGTACTGTATTTGAACTATCTGTTGAATAAATGTGTTATCAACCTCCTGGGACTGATATTTGCATCACATTTAGTCTCGCTGATGTGGGGACGCTTCACAACCCTAGTACAATACTCACACCCCCCACACACACTAAAGGATTAACAAACAGGCGTGCCACAAGAATACACAAAACATGAACAAGAACACCACAGCCTAAGCAGCTATGGTCAGCGACCTGAAAAGGAAGTTTTGGAGCTTAGTTGCACCAGCCATGCCCTAGAGACTACATTCATCCATCTGTGTGCTTGCTTTTTCTAGAATAAAGTTCACCATGTCAGGAGAACACAGTTTTGGTTGTGATGAATTACCTTTGTAGTGTCCTGTGGTATTGTTTGTTAATATGTCGTACTGGTACTCACCATAATACATGGGTTCCCCTACAACAGAAAGTGCCGCGCAATGTAATATAATTATAATATTATTAATGTTGATTTATGGACCTTTGAAATTATAATAATAAGTATTGGGAGTGCTTTGCTTTACCCTTCCTTTCCTCGCATTCCTTATTAATGCGTGCTTATGCTTACATACGTGGGCTGGTATATTATCTTCAGTTCTTCACTGATTGCTTTGAGAATAGCTGCAGGTTTTGTAGATATATTTCCTGTCCTCTTTTTCTTGTTACCTCCTGGGATCCTCATTGCCATGTGTACATGTACATACCTTTCAACATTTTCGAAGTCTGGAGGGGGCCAACTAGATTTGCTCATCTTGGATTGCCTCTACAGGGTTAGTTTCTTTAGTTCCTTCTTGAGGCTATACTGCGTATACAGTTGTTTTCCCCTTCGTGCTGCTCATTTTTTATTTGTTTCTGGATTCACATTTAAACCAGGGAACTTTTATGGATCTACAATTCACTCCAGATTACAGCATAGGGACAAATTTTTCTGAATACTGAGAGGAACATGTAGAAAGGTAGAAAACGCCATTTCTTAAAGTTTCCTATTTACTATTTTTTTTTAAAATCCTATTTTTTAGTCACGAACTAATAATTGCACATGGCAGGAAATCTTTCAGTTTGGCGGCGCTTGAGAATTTCTACAAGCACAAATTCCGCTTTTTATGGGTCCAAAGATTCAATGATATTTTTCAAATAGCATAGCACAAGCATGATCTGTTGATTTGGCATCAACCATACAACCCACAAGATAGTTCAAGTCAAATTAGAACATTGACTGCAACAGATAGATGATATTGATTATATTTGTAAACGACTTTCTCGTGAGTAAAAGTAGGTGTTTCAGTGTCCCCACAAAATACCGTCCATCTTCTTTATAAAGTAGTTGAGTGTTCTTGTCAATTGGAGAACGTAATGCTGCTCGACCAGTCCCCGCACTAGCTCGAGAAGTCCTACCAGCAGGAGGCACTCAAGGGGGGTCACTATCATGGACGGCGATGCCGAGGACCTGCCCAACCCCACTGACACCTTCGACCGACACATCTTCGCCGGCAGGTCACTGACGCTCTTGCTTGATCCACTTCACTTCTCTTCACTACTGTACATATTATGAATCAGTTGCAAGTAATTGGTATTGTGATGATTGCACATTCTGTTCTTAACTAGTCAAGTAGAGATTGCTGATTTTCGTGACCTATCACATACATTGCAGCATTGAGTATTGGGCTGAGCTGCAGAGAGGTTTGGTGGGCTAGCTTGTGAGATTGGCCCCGTGTACCCAACCTTCTGGCTGTCCTACTGCTTCGTTGATATGTGGATGCTTTTCCCCAAGGAAGGTACATCAAGTGGTTCAAGAAGGCTGGGTTCCAGGATGTCACTATGTCAGGCTGAAAAGAATTGGACCAAAGTGGTACCATGGTTGCCGAAGGCATGGCCTCATTATGGGATGCTCTGTCACAGGTGAAGACAGAATGTGGACACTCTCCTTTGGAGGTATACTTCTTCTCATTTTTGCTAATGGATTCGCTGTTACATATCTCAGTGAATATTTGGCATACCTCATTTGATTTTTTAGATTGTTCATTTCACCGAGGGTTTCTAGTATAAGTTTTCCATTCTATTTTTTATGCAGCTTGGTTCAAAGGCAGAGGATGTCAGCAAACGGGTGAGTCCGAGCACTGTCCTCCTTCGCATCCTCATTGGAACGATATATGCTGCGTACTGTATTCTGTGCCTATTTACATGTTGTTAAAGAACCGGATTTTCCCTAAGGCATGCCAATCTAAGTGAAGGGGACTGAGCTCAACTGTTCAAGGAAGAGAGGATAGCCAATATCTGAATTATCCTTCTCTATATTATGTGCTTCCTATCTATTTTGTATTTACCTTTTGTTTTTGTTGCTGTTATATACTTCACTACTGTTATTCATGTTTGTGTGAAGCAACGATATTATGGTCCGGATTATTCTCAACAGTATATATTACGTGCATATATAACTTAATTAACAATGTCTGATGATATAATATGAAGCTCCCCTTACCTGTCTCCAATATCATTTTCTGTGCAGCCCAGAGGCTAAGGATATCGGCAAGCCTGTGAGAGTGTGAGTCCAATTACCTTCATATTCCACTTTCTTGTAGGGACGATACCAGCTAAGGATATGTTGATGTCTATTTACATATGGTGAATGACCAGATTGTGCCCTAAGACATGCCAATGTGATTAAATGGGACTGTACTGTAAGTAAGAGGGGTCTGAACCAATCTTTTCTATTAGGTGATTTTTGGCTGTTTTATACTTAGCTTTTTTCATAATGCTTTTGCTATCAATCCTGTTTGTGTGAAGCAATAATATTAAGACCTTGCTTTCTCAACACTCTTGTGCATGAAATGGAGTCTATGTCAGGTTTATTGATTCTAAATTGCGATGAATGTGTAATCTACTTAGTATCTAACTCTGGAAAATTTATTCTTCTTCAGTTTGCTAATGGTACATAGAAATGTTATCTGATGACTTCTGCTAAGAAAGATTTTTTGTCGTGGTGAAGGTATATAAATGGATTCCTTTTTTGTTCTTCATGTACTTGATCTTCTCTTATTGCATGATATATGTGCACAACAAACTGATTTCTCTTGCTATGTGATAATATTTGTTGTTAACAAATTTGATTCTATGACATTTGCATGCCACATTATCAATGTATCACTCTATTCTGACTGTAAATAGGTTGCCATGATGTTGTGCTGTTAACAAGATCTTCCCTGGAAGAGCATTTATGAAGTGAAAGTGACCACTAGATGGGCAATGAAATTGACTACTGAACATTAAAGAATGACTTGTAAGGTAGGCCTTACTGCAGGAAAGTCTAAATGAATTTATATGCATGCTTTTGTACACATAACATCTATGCAGCTAATGCATTTCCTGTGCACGTTTGCATACCCTGACAAACTAGTGCAGTATAAGGAAAGTAATCACCATAACTCGCACAAATTTTTCTAAGTGTTCTGAAAGGCCTTCATACTTGTGTGCTGTAAATTGTGTGTGTAGAGAGTGGATAGCTGAAGTTAAGTCTGATAATTGCTTATTTGTTGGATCTGGATCTATGATAAAGCATGCTGCATATTTGGATTTGTTAAACTTCAATCACAACTCAAAATGCTCTCATCCATTTTGTTTGTGTTCTTTCAATTGTACATTTGTTCTACTTCTCTGCATTGTCTTTATACTCTTTTTGGTTTGTGCAAAAAGCAGAATAGATATTGCATAGTGCATGTTCTTCATCAAGGTTTCATATAACACCCAGCTTTTCTAAAGGAAAAAAATGACAGAAGGTAGAAGTATAGCATGAATTTGGTTAGAATTAACTCTCTGCTTGCATATCAACCTATCTTAACCCAATATGTCGAAATGCTCATTTTGGAGAAAGTGTGTTATTGCAAATGCGAAAATCCAGAACTCTTTAACATTTGAGCACGGTAATCTAACATCCAAATGAAGTTTTGAACTAAAACTGCTGATCAATTAAACGTTGAGAGATTTTTAAAATATGCACATAAGTTTGTACATAAATGGTGGTTTTGGCACACAATAGCTTAGTTAGTACTGCATTGATGTTTTATACATTACAAATATAAAAAGAGTTACATAACACGTATCTATCTTCCAGATCTACATTCAACACCAGTTTGACTCATTCCACACTTTGGTATCCCATTTCGTCTTCTTCGAGATCTACATTCAACACCAGTTTGGCTCATTCCAAACTCTGGTAACCCATTTCGTCTGAAGAGACAGGTGATCTTTTTCTCGAACTATGTAGAAGAGCTGCGTGTCATTTCATTAAGATAGAAGAAAATAGAACAATGAGCCTGGATATAACCAGGTCAAGAAACACACACAGGGGCTAAAGACTCACCACAGCCTAGAAAAAAATACATGACCATGGACCCTTGGTTCTTAAGCTGCCGCAGTCAGTGACCTGGCTAGAAGTTCCTGAAGTTTGTAGGCTCCTTCCATACGCCATAAACTGCACTCATCCGCCACTGTACGGAGGAGTGTACTGACATAAGGTGACCTTCCCTAAAAAACGCAGGAATTCCGATGCTTCCAGACTTCCGAAGACACTAAGGTCCTATTTGGATATACTCTCCTAAAGATTAGGAGTCCACTTTTAGGATACTATTAGGACTTGTGCATCCAAACATGGGTCTTAAAAGTACACTCTAAACTTTAGGAGGGTCATTTTCATTAGGAGAGCCAAGGGGTACTAATGGATCCTATTTATCCTAAAAGTGGTCCCCAAGTCCCCCTTTACCTCTGTTACCCTCGCATGCATTAATGACGTGAACAGTGCAGGGTAGTTTAGAGGAGTAATTGGGGGGTAAAAATGATATTTTCCCTCCAACATCCTAAAGATTAGTAGTCCATCCAAACAGCCATGTACTAAACTTTTCAAAAAAATTCAAAACTTCTAGATACTGTTTTTTTAACATTTCCCCTTTTATTGTAACTGTACTCATTATCTGTTTCAGGCTTTATTCTATTCCATGTCACCCCCGTTGTGGTTATGTTTGATTGTTGTTCTGAAAATGAACTCAAGAAGTAAAAATGTAGTTTTGACATATCATGGAAAATTCTCTGCACATGCTATTCAGGCCTTGAAAATTGAAACCCTTTTTCGTCACATAATTTGCTTGGGTGTTTGGAATAGTTTTATCTGATTGCCAGTAGCCTAAGTAGTAATCTGGTGATAAGAGCCACGGAGCCACATAGGTATACTACTTAGATGCTACTAAGAAAATAATGGGGTTTTATCGTCGTATAGTCCTTTTCTATAATGGTTACAAAGTATGCTCTCTAAATTCCGTGTTTTGAACCTGTGGAATGACGGCTGCCTTCCTGATTCACCTGCAGCACTGTAATGCTGACGGGACACCTATTACGTCGCCCCCGATAAATGACTATCCCTGGAGTCCTAGATGGGATCAGGCAGAAATGGTTGAACGTATCTAGTAAGTCTATGGTCTACATGTAGTCAATCTATGTTTGCCTTTGGAGAATCCAGTTTTAAGATCCTGTCGCATTTTGCAGTGACTTCCTGACCGATGAGTGCCAAAATTTCAAGAAGTTCTGCAGTGATGCTATCACTCAGCAGAAATAGCTGCCATCACTCAGCAGCGGAAGCTTTGAACAAGCTTCCTTATTCTTAGCAACTGGAACCCTCGTGTCCATTTCTGTATCGCAACAGGCAACAGGCAACAGGCGATGGACCGGTGCCCATTCACTGCTGTATCAGGATTTCCTGTCATGTGATGCGGGAAGTTGGGAGGCAATCTCAGGCGGTAGAACCCCATAGGATCGCTTCTGTTTTGCAGCCTTGTTGATTGTTTGGGATGTGTGCAATCCATTTCTTTGGACCTTGTAAATATGGTTAGAATGGCAGGCATCTCTACCTCCATCGCACCCTCCCTTGTAAAGTACGCTGGCAAAGATTTTTACTCTCGCTGCTGTTAGGAAAATTGTATTGGTTTTCTGCGCATACCTGATAATCCATACAAACTTGTGTATATTGGCTCAATTGTCCGAGAAGCGGTGCGTTTGGTTGGGTGCGATTTTACTCCATGCAAACTTGTTGAGAGGGAATGCGAGTTTAGAGATAAGAGTCTATAAATATCTTTTTATCAGATGAGAATGGGAATTTTGTGGGGCGAAGAATATGAATTTAGGGTTCAACTAACTAGCACCAATCTGGTTGAGAATTGAAGGATAATAAATCTTAACTGTTCATCGAAACTTAATGATGCAATTTCGCACGCCCCAAACCACCAACCAAACAAGGATAACAATTCTCTATCGAATTCCCGTTCTCAAACAAGGAATATTATATTATGACTAAAAGTCCTAACTCCAACGCAAATTTACTCTGAGTAGCTGCATTTGGAGTCTTCTCAACATCTGTAGTCGCTCTGCCACTACATTTATTGTTGGCTTGTCATCTCCTTTTGGGCTCAGACAGTGCATAACAAGTTCCCCTAGTTTCTCAAGCACTACCAGAACTTCACCATCTATTATTTCACTGTCCAATATATCCTGGAGATTATTCTGGTTGAACATAAATATGAAAGCATCTCATCCTAAAAAAATTGTCACAACTTAAACATAGGAAGGCAATACATTAACAGAACTGCAGTTGAGTGTACACATCATTAAAACATATAAGGCAAAAGAGTCACAACCGAGTTAAATTCAAAGATACTAACTCCTTATCACGACATGATTGTAGCATCTTACAGCCAAAATGCCACAGGGTCCCCATCGAGGAATCTCTCGGTGGTTTGTTTAGGCACCTTGTAGCATTGCACCTTGCAAGTCCCGCCGGTCGTCAGGTCTCCATTGTTGTCATAGCTGACAGAGAACGTTGTCAAACGATAAAGATGGCGACTTCCACCCTCCTTGAGCTCCTGATCATCGTCGCCATGTTCAATAGGCACCTCCTCTCCACCCTCCTTGAGCTCCTGATCATCGTTGCCATGTTCAACAGAGACGCACTGGACAAGGCAAAACTCATTCCCATCTCCATTCCCATCTTGCATATGGATGAGTGTAGCACCTACATGGGTCTCAGCTGGGTCCTGGCTGAACAACTTCTCCTTGCAAAGCTTCAGCTTACCGCCGTCGGCGGCGCCCACCAGGTGGCCGAGGGTGGCCGGATCTTTGGAGAGCCCTACATTGGTTCCCAAGCAGCTGACAAAGTACCCGCGGCCGGTGAATGGCAGCGTCCACTGGTTGCAAGATGGCATCCAAACAAGCTCCTCCGTGTCGATCTTCCCGATGTCCAAGGTGAAGGTGCCCTCGTTGGTGCTGACCATGATCATCGTCTCATCAGGGCTCACAATGTAGGCAGTGACATCCAGCCTGCTGAATGGCGGCTCCGGGAGTTTGCGCCACGACCACCCATCGTTGCTACTGCGACGAATTTCCAACCGCGGGGGCCAGAGCGGCTCGAAGGAGAGCATCGAGAAGGTGCAGTTGTCCAAAGCGAGCAACCCATTGTGGACAGGGAGGTAGATGGGAATATCGTGATCCATCTGGCCAGGGCCAAAGGTGACGCCCCGCGAGCGGACGTCGACGATGGGCATGAAGTCACCGGGCACCGAGCCATCGTCCCAGGGATCTCTGGGATGCGTCGCCACGATCCTGGTGCCAACGGCGGCGAAGAACAAGGGGTACCCCCGCGGTGCCTCCAAGCAGATGATAGGCTGAGGCAAGTGCCGGTCAGCGCCTTCGCTGGAGGCGGCGGCGCCGTTGCCTGAGGCGGCGGCGCCGTTCTGTGATGAAGCAGCCTTCTGACTGGTGGAGACGCGCAAGTCTATCTCGCAGATGCTGTATCCCCACGGCCAGTCATCAAAGATGAGGTAGAGGCGGCGCTCCTCCAGACGCTTTGCCGCGTAAAAGCTGTCACCATCACCGCGCCAGCGCTTTAGCGATTGCATCTCGTTCTCGTTCCTTGCTCGATCGTCGCCTTCTTGTCCTCTCCTCACCAACCGGCGCAAACTAGATCTGACAGAGGTTGGCGTTGAGATTGATCCGAATCGAGGACAACAAAGGGCAACAGAGAAGGAGGAACCGCAGGTACGCACCTATTGGTCGAAGATGGTGCGGCGGTGACTCCCCATCGTCGGAGGGCCATTTCCATTAGGAGGGCTGGGTACTAATGGATCTTATTTCTTCTAAAAGTGATCCTCAAGTCCTCCTTTACCCCTGTTGCCCTCGCATGCATTAATGACGTGAACGGTGCAGGGGTAGTTTAGAGGAGTAATTAGGGGGTAAAAATGATATTTTTCCTCCAACATCTACAAATAAGAGTCTATAAGTATCTTTTTATCAGATGAGAATGGGAATTTTGTGGGGCGAAGAATATGAATTTAGGGTTCAACTAACTAGCACCAATCTAGTTGGGAATTGAAGGATAATAAATCTTAACTGTTCATCGAAACTTAACGATGCAATTTCGCACACCCCAAACTACCGACCAAACAAGGATAACAATTCTCTATCGAATTCCCGTTCTCAAACAAGGAATATTATATTATGACTACTAAAAGTCCTAACTCCAACGCAAATTTAACTTAACGCCCCGTGATGCCAAACGATCGCAATTGTACCGGAGGAAAGGAAAACCAACAAAACCTGACGCTGACTCGGTGTGGGCCCGTGGTGGCGTGATCGGACGGCTGAGATTGATCCAGATTTCACTCTGGACGATCGAGCACTCAACCCTAGCACATTCCCCCATAAATACCACGCAGGCCGTGTCCGCCGCACCTCACTAGTAGCCGCCGCCGCCGCCGCCGCCGCCCCCAGCTTTGTCGCGTCCACCCTTGCATTCTTTATGTTTTTCTTCAGGAGAGGTCGAATGTTTCGTGTTTCTTCTATCCCTCCACTTGCGCGTTTTTTTTTTGTTCAACTTGCGGGCCAGTCTCGGCCATTTTTCCCCCGCGAATTCTTGCTCGTTTTTGCTTTGATTTGATATATGATATGATGGGGGATGCTGTGGCAGATGACGACATGTTTATCCTGCTTACGATGCAGAAGCTGAGTCAAGCTGTGTTGCTCATCTTCCATGACTCTGATGCCTGCCTGATCCCCCATCACTTGCATCCTGCTGTTTGGATCTATTTCTCCTCTGATTAGATTTTGCTTTGATGTTCCGAGCGATCAGGGGCGCCGCGATTATCACTCCATCTCCATCCAGTATTCGAGTTTTGCTAAAAATTTACATGATGTTGGAAGATAATACAAATCAAAATACATGTCTCACGCAATTCTTAAACTAATCGCGAGCCTAGCGTTGCTTGTATGACGCTAGTCGGATCAAGTTGGTTGGTCAATACAAGGATTAAGTGTGCATTAGTAACATCGATGGAGATGTGCAATCTCAACTACTACTTTCAAGACATTACAATACCATCGTGGTTACGATCTTGTTGCTTTCTTTTCAGCGATTCAGCAGGCAACTAATCAAGCTTCAGAATTTGCTGCTGATGCTACAACTGCTCGCGACTTGATGTGTTGATGCTCGTCATGCTCATAGCAGTTTTGCAGGTGATGGATCTTGCGGTGCCTTTAGAAAAAAAAATACTACAAGTACTTCCTCCGTTTAAAATTGTAAGCTATTCTAATTTTTTTTGACTGTTTAAAATTGTAAGTCATTCTAATTTTTTTTTTACTTTTAAAATTGTAAGTCATTCTAATTATTTTGAAAAGTCAAAGTATCCCTCTCATATCTGAACAAGCTCTAAAGCATCCCTCTCATATCTTGTTCGAGGAGATTAACAGCACTAGCTCTAAATTTCATTTAGAAGATGCAATACATAAGATTCAGGCTACAGTTGCGCCGTCTTCACCGGCAGCTCAAGTCCATTACAGCACTGTAACATTCAGGTTACACAGGCTACAGTTGTGCCACTGCAACATTGTATATTACTCAAAAGCTTTCAGACCATGAATCTAACTAATTCACATACACTTCAACTACATTATATGAAATAAAATCACCGAAGCAGGATAGAGGGATTTCTGCATAATGACAAATGGAGCACAAATTATGGACATCTGACCATATGGAAGAGGGGCAGCAACTTGAGCTGATTAGATCACATGTCGATTCTACTTTCTAGATAGGATGACAACCATTTTATAATGACTGTACAGGGCATAAAAGCCTTCTTAATCCCAAGCAAGCTAGGGTAGGCTATAGATTTGAAAACCAAAAGGAGTCAAAAGAGACTGTAGAAAATAAAACAAGCTGAATTTCAACTATAAACTAAAACAGGTTGGAATTGCGCAATCTACTTATGGTAACGAAGACAGAGTATCAGATGTACTCCTCATTCAAACCAGCACAGATAACACAATCATGTCGTATGAAATTTATCTAAGGTCATCAAACAGAATGGCACATCTGAAAACAGCAAAGCAGACTCAATCTTAACAGGTAAGTATAGAATCTACTCAAGACTGAGAATTCAACCATAAAACGGAACATAGATACATAGTAGTTATGCCGCCGCTACCAGTACCAAGAGTTTTCTGATTTCAAAAGATATTGCTTGGGAACTTGTCAGGAGTTAAAATTTTGCTACCCTATTCCAAGGTGCTTCTGCATCAATTGTCATGCTTCAGTAACTTCAGCATCCCTGTCTTCCTCTGAAGTCAAGCTCCAAACTTCAGAGCACAAGAGAAGTAAACAAGATCAACATTATTAGAAACCAAATATTGTGACAAACATATTATTGTAACTGATATTCTGAACCGCGAATTTCTCACCAGGGCTAGCCTCAAGGCCATAGGGGAACCTTTTCGAGCTGTCTGGGGATTTGAATACTCCAAGGTTTTCAACTGTTCTCTTCTCCAGATCAACAGCCAGCATTAGCCCGTTCACATCTCCAATCCGTGCAGCAGATTTCAGGTAGACCACATTCAAATCATCCATAGCAAAGGAAATGAAAGTAGTGTACCTTCCTATAAAGGACAAATGCTCTCCCTGGGGCATTGTGAGATCCTTAGCATCAATGATACATCTGTTGGACCAGGAAGAGCCATCAACCTCACGTGACCAGGTCACGATTCTCCAAGTAGAGACTGAGTAACTTGGAAGGGGAAAATCAATACACCTGTTATTGTTGCTACCATCTTCAATGATATCAACATCATAATCTATTTCAGGCAAGTCTAGAGATGCATAGAAGGCATTGTGAATCTCACAAAACTTCAGTATTCCATCAGATGATCCAACTCCCCAATACGTGCATGGAGCAAACTTCTGATAGCCACTCACACGATGGGCAATCACACGGTGGGCAAAAGTTCTATATGGCAAAGGGATGTATCGCAGTTCAGGCTGCACTGAGGATGCATCACATATTAGCATTCCATTCTTTAGATCAACCCATAGAATGTGACCATTACCCAGCTTGACTGCGTATTCTGGTCGAACTGCTGCACTGCCATGGGGCTTGCGCACATTAAGAGTTCTCCAGCCACCATCTGTTGAATACATTTGCAGATCATATGAGAGGTAATCAGAGGACAGCGACACCGAAGCAAGAATTAGTTTTGGCAGAATGCCAAACACACTTGAGTATGATCTGGGTAGTGACACAACAAGTTTTGGCAGACTAAATAGTGAATCAGGACTGCCAGCAGCATCAGTCAACAGTACAAACCAGTCCATGCTTTGGATTATACTTCTTCTGCCTAAGTCTGAAGTAGAAATGCAAGCATTAAAAAAGGAAACATTTCCAGTATAAACATTTAGTAAGGGTACAGGCTACCAGGAGACAAGATCTCACCAGCGAAATCGACACCGAAGATAATGTAGGGGAACTGTGCGCAAACCAATTCGACTTTCGCTATCCTTGCGCTGGAGTATACACGACAGATTGATTCTTGTGGTGGCTTGGCAATGCTTAGCGATGCACTGACCATATAACCATTTGGAGAGAATGCAATGCATCTGCCTTTATCCGTGGGGGAACCACGTACCACCGCAGCTGAGAGTAAAATCCAAGGATGCCTGTCTTCTAAAGCTGTAGGAGTTTCATCATCTGTTGAGGGAGCACCTCCAGTCTCTGTGTCACTATTGAGCTGCTTTCTATTTATAATTTCGCCACAAAGCCCTTCTGGTGGAAGGGAATATTCCTACAGATGAAGCATGAATTTAATAACATTGGTTCTGGACCATCAATAAAGCAAGAAATCAAAGAGAAACCAGGTTGCAGAACAGAAAACTCAAAAGGTCATTATTCATCAACTTAAGACAATCAGCTTTATCATAGTAAAATCTGTCAAATCGATACAAATGACCGTCTAACATGAAACTAAGTGATTTTTTTTTTGTCAATACATACCAGAAGCCTATGTGCAAATATAAAAAGAACCTATTCTGCATAATGTTAGCCATAATATTTATATTAAAGTTGATACTCCTTGCAAATTGAGAAGTACCTTCTTCTGCACGCTCTTGATGACACCAACAGCAACTGTTTGCTTCATATCGCGCATGACGAAGCGACCAAGAGGAGGGTACTCAGAGAAGGTCTCAACAACCATGGGCTTGGTGGGAATCATCTTCACCATACCACCATCACCCTTTTTCAAGAACTTGGGCTCCTTCTCAAGCTCCTTGGAAGACCGCCTGTCGATCTTTGAAATGAGCTCGGCAAACTTGACAGCAATGTGAGAGGTGTGGCAGTCCAGCACTGGGGCATAGCCGCTTGTGATATGGCCAGGGTGGTCCATGATGATGACCCGGGAGGTGAAGCTGGCAGCCTCCTTTGCAGGGTCCTCATTGGAGTTTGAGGCAACATAACCACGCTTGAGATCCTTCACAGCAACGTTCTTAACGTTGAACCCAACAATGTCACCAGGAAAGGCCTCCTGGAGCGCCTCATGGTGCATCTCTAGAGACTTCACCTCAGTAGTCAGGCCACTGGGACCAAAGGTGACAACCATACCAGGCTTTATAATACCACTGGCTACACGGCCAACTGGAACAGTTCCAATAGCACCAAGCTTGTACACATCTCGAAGGGGGAGACGCAGGGGTTTGTCTGAAGGCCTCTTAGGCTCATTGATCAAGTCAAGAGCCTCAAGCAGCGTTGGGCCCTTGTACCAGTCAAGATTGGTGGACCTCTCAATCAAGTTATCACCATTGAAACCAGATATGGGCACAAAAAGAATCTTTTCCTGATTGTAGCCAATACGATTGAGAAGTAAAGAGACTTTCTCCACTATCTCGTTGTAGCGATCTTTCGAGTACTTGGGAGTGGTGGCATCCATCTGCAACATAACAAAACATCACCCGCATTAAAGCAGGGAGTTTACAGTGAAGCAGGTGACAACAGCACCATGATTGTCGGCAAATTAACAGCACACTTTGGGAGAATACAGCGTAAAAGAAACAAACTACTCCAATAAAGTTTTGGAGGATGAACTAACTCAACAGCATGCCAAGTCGGATCAACATATGAAAAGTCAAGTTAAACTTACTACATGTACTAGAAATTATGGCAACAGAACTAAAATATAGTAACAAATGCGGAACTTCCAAGTCTATGAGGTATCAGCAGATCCTAGAACTAACTCAAGTAAAGAGTGCATTTGATAACCATATAACAAGCACGGTGCATCACAAATGTTGCATTATTAAGGATATCACAAGATGTGTTATTAAGTATATCACCACCGTTACATTATCAATTGGTACCGCACTGCACTTTCATTATACTATTAATACTAATAAATACGGACAGTTCATGCAGTTGACAGTTTAACACAAATTTATGGGGGCAGATTGCCAAGATGTACAAACATAGGAAACAGACAATTTATAATGCGACCAGCATGTTAAATCTTCTTCATGAGCCACTATTTGCAATGCAACAAGCATCAAATTATTAAAACGAGGAAGTACAATGAACCGTATGAGCTCACAAGCAAAAATAGGAAGTATACCTTGTTGCAGCAGCAGATCATCTGCTTCACTCCAAGGGTGAAAGCAAGGAGAGCATGCTCACGGGTCTGGCCATCCGTGGAGATACCAGCCTCAAAACTACCAGCCATAGAGTCAATAACAAGGACAGCACAGTCAGCCTGGGAGGTACCAGTAATCATGTTCTTGATAAAGTCGCGGTGTCCAGGGGCATCAATGACAGTGCAGTAGTACTTGGTGGTCTCAAACTTCCTCAGAGCAATATCGATGGTGATACCTCTCTCACGCTCAGCCTTGAGCTTGTCAAGCACCCAGGCGTACCTGAACGACCTCTTGTTCATTTCATCTGCTTCTTTCTCTGTTCTGTCAATCACACTCTTATCAATACCTCCAAGCTTGTACATCAGGTGGCCAGTGGTGGTCGACTTGCCAGAGTCCACATGGCCGATGACCACAATACTAATGTGAACTTTCTCATTACCCATGACTAAAATTGAAACTTAATCTGCAGCATAAGTTACGAAAATGTAGTTAGTCTCTAGCACATAAATCATGATGGTCATGGAAGAACATGCAGATATTTAACGGCAATATACAGTATTTCAGATAACCTGATCAAACAAAAAAACAGAACAACCGAATTCATGGAAGTAGTATTTGAAAAGGAGGTTAGTACTATATAGCACAAACATATTAGAGCAGACTTAGACCAATAAGGCGGTTAAACACTTGTTAGAGTCACCATACACCATCAGTTCGATTATCAATTTAACCTACATTACAAATGATTCCAATTCCTAGAGGCAGATGGAACATTATGAACCAACTCTTTAGAAAGTAGACGGCTAGATGCAAAACTCTCACACTTACATAGATGTATGGACATTCATCAAAAGTATAATCGCCAACAGAGGGAGAGGGAGACGAAGAAAAGAGGGGTGGCGCGGTGCTCACGGTAGGGGGTTTCGCGGACGGCGAGGTTGGGGAAGGAGTAGCCGTGCAGGCGCTCCTCCTCCTCGTTGCGCTCCCGATCACGACCTGAATAGCTCCGTCCTCGTCCTCCGCCTTGCTTCTCCGGGCTCGGCGGCTGCTTGGTGGAGATTGGAGGAGGGAGAGAGAGAGGGGGAATGGGGAATGGCGAGAGCTAGTGGGGTTTTATGGTTCTACACACTAGAAGTAGGGTTTGGGCAAGGCGGCTTGGAACTCGGCGTCCGGGCCGTGGACCGCGGTTGGATGCGATCGAGAAGCTTCCAAGTGGCGACGTGGCGGGTGATGAGCACTCTGTGATGGCGAAGGCGCGGATGAGGGTGTGGTGTCGGAGCGTGCGCTCGGACCCGCGCTCGTCGGCGTCGTGCGGCTCGAACCGCCTCGGGAGCGGAGCAGAGAGATAGAGGGTGCGGAACTGTGGGCGCTGCATCCCGTTACGCGGAACGGGCTCCGGTGGCCTGCTGCTGCTGGGCTAGCTAGCAGCAGGCACCAGGCAGCAGCACGTCGGCCTGCAGCGTGATACGACGTACGGGTAGCTTTCTTTTGCTCAGCATGCTTTTGCGGAGGAGAGATAGCTCGCCGGGCTAGTTTCATCACATAAGTTTTGAGGGGCTTTTGAATTTTAGTCCTGATTAAAATTTATGTCATATTAAATATTCTGAGACTAATTAGAAAGATTAAATATGAGCTAATTATAAAACTAATTACACAGATGAAGGCTAATTCACGAGACGAATCTATTAAGCCTAATTAATCCATCATTAGCATCACATTGTCAAATCATTGACTAATTAGACTTAATAGATTCGTCTCGCAAATTAGTCTCCATCTGTGCAATTAGTTTTGTAGTTAGTCTATGTTTAATACTCCTAATTAGTATCTAAACATTCGATGTGACAGGAATTTTAGGAGGTGCTAAAGAAACAAACACCCCCTTAGTCCGATTTTCTTTTAGTCTGAAAAATCATAGAAGCTTAAATATATAGTTGATCACTAAAATTATGTTTAGATTTAAATGCTACAATTTGGCTACTTAAAGCTTAGCACACGTTCATCCAAACAGAAGTGCATAGGCTAAACTTTAGCCCCATCTCAAAAAGATGAAAAAGTATTACCTAAGAGACAGGAGCTAGTGAGTATTTAGTACATTGGAAAAATACCAAAATGCCCTCAACTTTATGGAGGAAACGAAGGAAATAAGCATTCGCAAAAAAAAGAAGGAAATAAGGATAAAAGTGATACTTTACAGACTTTCTCTATCCATTAGCTATGCCTACAAACATATATGAGCTAAAGTTTAGTCCTCACTTTAAGTTTAGCTATGACCCATATGAATATAGGGCAACATATGGACTTGCGGGGAAGCAGCAGGCGGCGCCTTGGAGCGAAAAACAACTCCATGATGGTGTTTCCACTTTCCAGAGTAGCCAGCCGCAGAGGAGTAACATCGGTAGGAAGGGCGGTCTCTGGGAAACCATGAGGCGGCTTGGTAACCAGGTGCTGAAATGGTACTTAGCCAATGACAACCCTCCAGGGTCCTTCCTTACCAGATACCATACCGGGTTGAGAGCAGAAGAATAATAGGACGGCAGTACCTATCATATTCAGATATCTTAGCAGTAATTTGTTAATATCTGACATTGTTTCCTTTTGCTTATTTATATATATTGTCCATGATGAACTTCTATTTTTCAAATTTCAGTTTAAATTGCGTGTGGGATAATTGTCTCTTGAGAACATTTTTTTAGCATTACATACCAATTTATTATTATTTGTCTTGTAGGTAACCCACAATATTTTTAAGTTTAAATTCACCCACATAGAGTACTAGCAACAGTGTGAACATTATGACCTCCCTCCCTTTATTAAAACTATTTTAAACTATTTTTTGTAAGTTTATTTAGTGACAAAAAATATGCACCACGCATTTATCCCAGCTCTACGTTCCACACTGGACCGAACATTGGCACGCACCCGAGGTGCGCCAGTCTCTAGTGTTGACAATGCGACAGTCTCTAGTGTTGATAATCCAGCCTAGTACACAAAATTAAAATAAATCATGTCAAAAACTTAGAAGACAAAAATATTGCCCTTCCTAAATGAAGTGTGGAAAGAATAAGCGATCCTAGATATGTATGCCACCATGTTTATAATGCGACACTTTGGAGATCATGACATCTCCTGCTAGAGAACTAGCCACGCATTACTACCTTCTGATGATAGTAGGCACACCATAACAAACAGGAGATGCACCAATCAGATGTGGAAGCCTGCAAGCACTCCTGGGTTTACTTAGATTTGAAGCTACTCGAATCTGCCTGCAGCTGCACCGCTTGGTATCAACATTTCTCCTGTCATTTCCCTCAACACCAATATTTATGGATTCAAACTCTTGTGTCAGTTGGGAACATTGCGAGCAATTGCTGTCATCTGCAGAATCTTCTCGCAGCCATGAATGGAGCAAAGCTTTACTAAACCGATCAATATCCTTATCTGAAACATCCCAGAGATTTGCAACTACAGCAGGTGAACCACCGGATAAATAGGACAGCGGGGCCCCATGAGGTGCATAACTCCCTTTGCAATGCAGTGCTCCGCTGCTGCACCCCATAAGAACAGCAGATGCACAGTTATTTAGCTTCTCAATTTCCTTCAAGTTAATGTACTTAGCTCCTGCATCGTTTTTCCAAATTAGTTAGATAGATTCAACCAAGGAACAAATGATTGTTGTTCTTAGCAATCATATAACAGGTACCGAACAATAGCCACCAAAAAAGGAAGAGATATGAACAATAGTCAACCATGCTAGTTCACAATTGTTAACAGTAATATCATCAACTTTCTGGTTCCAGCACCACAACCCAAGTAGTCCCCACTGATGTCTACTATGCCACTGTGCTAATACGTCTGAGAAATCATATTGCCTAAACTCACACCATTTAGTGTAGTTCACAATAACAAAGATTTAGATAAAAGCAAGCTGATTGTATTTAAAAAGAACTACACTGGTTGTTATGCCAATACTACATAGTTTTTTTTATCATTTATAATATATATTAAAGCACTACAAAGGCACCTTATGTGAAGGGAAATTAGCGCAAAATTGACCAGGACAGTGAGCACTGAAACCTTCAGCCAAAACACAGGCATCAAGACAGAGCTAAGCCAGCAGATGATTAGGGTCTTCTCCATAACAGGAATGCCGGTTGGGAGTCATTGATTTCTAGTGATTCTGCACCTGGATTACTAAAAATCATCAGGGTCAGCTCATGCATCCTTTGACCCAACAAACAGCCAAAGCTCCACCCTTGACATGCATGCAAAGCAGCAAGTGCCCCTGCTTTGGGGCGACATCAGGAACAGACTGGCTGGTGAGTGGAGTGCCAGCAAGGAGAAAAGGCCTTCCTTGCTTCATTGGAACCGGAGGTTGAGTTGGGAGAGGAAGCCATGGCGGAGCTTGGTCTGCAATGCCCATCTGGGCACAAACCTATTATAAATAGATAATATCTTGATTAGATCCCTTCGCCCATCGCCGACAGTGAGGTCGCAAGAGACAGGGAGGAGGGCCGATCTCGATATGCTCAGGAGCTGGATACGGGCGCTGGGGGAGAAGCGTTCTGCCAGTCCGACAGGTTTCTCCTTCCTTGTTGTATAGCAGAAGTAGAGCACTGTACTGCCAGCTCTTGGCCACTATAAAAAGAGACCTATAGAGTAATTTTGCTTGGGTTACCACACAGTTAAAAGGAACTTAGTTGCCGTGCATCAGGTTCACAGTACGGATGGGTTTAATAATTATAAACTAACTAGTATGAACCATCAGATACGACTACAGTAGGGTAAAGATACAGAACTTCAAATAATTTGGACACTGATAAAAACATCCAACAAAAATGGACGGGAAAAAAAAACGTTAATCTTCTGGGCGTACCACTTCCATGTCCAAAGTACAGGAAAAGATCATAATTTGCCAAAGCCATGACCAGCTCTTCACTGGTTGGATTATGCCCAGCGTTTCCCTGCACATCATAATTGCATTATTCAGTTTCATTATGGTGCAATATGAATACTTTTAACATTCCAATATTGGATTGCAAGCTAGACAATCATAGTGGTTCATCACTCAATTGCCCATGACAAGAGGCTGCGGCTTTTGCAGTAGTTGCCACATCTACATGCAATATTTTCTTCCAATCTTTATGTGTTTTCATTAAAGTTGGTACTCCTGTTCTACAATACTTGTCCATAGCACACCATGCGCACAAGCCAAGGAAATACAAGTTTTAAGAAAAAAAATCAATGTATTCTACACCGCAATAACTACACTCTTGAATCTTGATATCCTCAATGGAAAAGTATTGTAGAACGTTTTCTCCCGAGGCCATGGACAAGTATTGCGGAATGGAGGTAGTACCTTCCAACAAGAAAACTCTGTATATACCATTGAATATCATTCTAGCATGATTTTCTGTAATAATTAAGTGCTTATCATTACTCTCATGATATTAATTTGCAAAATTATGATCCATATGCCATCACCTTCAGCCCTCCATATACACCCAGCCATCTAGTCCAGTTCGCATAACAATTTTTTCAAGGGAATATCTGGAAAGCCCATAACTTCAGAAGGAGGATGGTAAACCGTGACCTTTCACTACGTCAATGATGGCATGGAAGGAAAAACACTAGATTGTGCAAACCAAAGTTGTTCAGTGGCATATAATATATTTTCCCAAACAATAATTCCATTCAGATGCGGTGACAAATTGACAAGAAGACTGATCTGGAAGTGATGCCTAAAGCTACCAGTGAAGTGAACCACATTTTCAGTATAACATTATTTCTAGAATGTAAAAGAAAGAGTAAAACAAACCACTTATGTATGCCATGCACATATATACTTATGCAATCCATGCACTACATTACAATGTTCCATTAGAATATTCAATGAACCGGTTTTGATCAGTGAGAAAAATGATGTTCAAACAAGGAGCTGATTTCTTATATCTACAAGGTCTGAAAACTCATTTACCTTCCACTTGTAGTTTCTGAAAAACTGCTCAAATTCTTTTTGTGTGCTGCTCAGGTCACCATTAGGATTCAACAGATAAAATGTGTTGAAAGGGTCAATAGCAGGGAAACGAGGGGCCACAACATTGCCATCTTTGTAATGATTATTGCATCGAGTCAGTGCTAAAAAGATGTTTCCCATTGAAGGCATGCGATAAATTTCTTGATTCCTTAGTACTGGCAGGTTCTCCCAAGGAAGCATCTGCGGTTGACAATTAAGGCTGGAGAGGTCGGTAAAGATATATGAAGGGAATTATGCTTTGCATTACAAGACAAACAGCACAATAAAGCCTGGATTGCAAAATATCTTCTCTTTTAGGCTGTAGTAAAGGATGCAATGACTTGAAGCATTTCCAAATACATAGCTGTTGCCAAGCAGCATATATGCTAAGAAGACTAGGAAATTTACAGGCACATGATGTAGCTACTAAAACTTCTACTTTTCTCCCAGCATTTTGTTATTTATCACAAAAGGAAATCGAATTTAACCAGCGCTAGATACAAATGATAGGTAACAGCATCCACAAATTCACCCCTACACTATCAGAATTTAAGGAATCAAGCAAAAAAAATCAAGAGTTGCAGTGAAAGAGTGAAGACAAGGAGCACCCCCCCCCCCCCCAAAAAAAAAAAAATCAATTAAAATCACAAGAGAGAAACAGCTACCGGTAAAGCCATCTTGTTGCTTACCTGCACATTGATATCCAGAATTAAAATCACTGGACCTCTATCAGCTGACTCCAGCAGTCCATCCACTGTATTTTCAATTAAACACTTGAGTGTCTCTAGAGCTTTAGTATCAATCTGCCAGGAAGAAAAGGACCTAAGTCTATCTTTTTCACAACACTGTCCCCTTCCAACGTAACCTTTATACAAAATGAGTTGATAAAGACATTCGTGCACTTCATCTACTGACACAGCACCACCAAGGACAGCCTTGATGAGCTCTGGATTGACTTCCAATTTGAATTCTTCGAGACAAGTGACAATACTTGATGAGGCTGCCTCAATGTGTTCATTAGAAGGTTGGTGGCCCAAGAGAAGGCATTTCCAGGGCCCCAACCATAATTCTTCCATGTCTCTGTTCAAATAACGAAAATGGAAACAGAACAAAGAAAATTAAGGCGCAATCCTATCCTGAGACAATAATATTCCAACTACAGAATCAATTCACAGTTATACACTAACATATAGAATCTTACTTCAGTAGTTTATCAAGGTAGTTGTTGAGCTTCATTCTATGTGCCCACCACCTAACACAGTTTGCTTGTCCATCATTTATAGTGAGAGTTGCACTAGAGAGGGACATAAAATTCTCCTCAAGTATACTTCTAAAGGTTGGGGCCACATGGTCTGTAATAGCATAGCCCCAAGGGCACTGCCACTTCTTATCTGAAACACTCATAGGATTGCCCAAATCTTTGATAGAAGAGCCTTCAGACTGCATTTCTGTAGAGCAACAACATGCATATAAAAGCACGAAAGATAAGATTTATTTACATGATGTATATTGTCACAATATAAAATCTACACACCTTCTAAAATAGTGCCCACAGGCAGAAGCATTGCCGTAGGTTTATTTGTTGAATGAAACCTTGAAATCAACATCCAAGCAGGAAAAAAGGAAGGAGCAACATTTTCCCCAAGAACATCCACACAATCATCTTCAAGAAGATTTTCCCCAAAAACATCAACATAATCATCTCCAAGCATGCTAATACACACGGTTGGTACATCCGGAAGTTTATGGAAGAAGTCACTTACATGTTTCTCAATATGTTCTATGCCTGCTAACCTGGTATAGAAAATTAAATTCACTATGCGCCCACAAATAAAATAAAAATCAAGAGTTCAGCTGCTATATAAATTTTTTAACCTCGGAAATTTTGAAACACACTCATCCGTCTCATCTCCGGAATCTGCAAGGGGCCCCTGAAAATTTGCAAGGAAAACAATTAAATAAGATTGGAAATAAGGATATTTTAATCTGGCTGTTAACTTGATATGGTGCCAACCTTCCGAACCATTTCTCTGAGTAATACTTGTAAGGAAGCAAGGTCATGGCAACTGAGACTTCCAATAGAAATCTGATGAAAGTATGCAACCCAACCATCCACAGATAGAGTAGATTTTTGGAACCATAAAGGCAACTGGATTGAGGAATTTACTTTTGATAGTAAGAATACACATGCAAGTAACCTGCAAACCTGCAACAGGAAAATGTGGATCTCAACACAAGAGTCACCAGCACTAAGCAGGTGGATAACTGAAGACTGAAAAAATGGTAGACTGACTATCAGCAGCTCAGGAAAAAATAATAGAATAAATACATAAACACTAGGCATTCACAGCTGTTCCACAATACAAGATTGCAAGATTAAAGGATACTATATACCTTCTGAAAAAGTGACGGGCTTTCTCTGGATAGAACAAAAGCTTTCAACAACCAGGGAACGACACAAGACATTCCTACACTAGAGAAGGTGCAGCAGACATCCCTGCAGACAGTCACATAATGAAGATGATTTAGAAAGTGTTTTGAACTGCAACAACAAGAATGTCACACATAAAAGGAAGTTGATGGAATAACCTTGATTGTTCAGGAAGGAATCCTTTTAGCAAAAAAAGGCTCATACTATGTAGTATTTCTGCACGCTCTAAAGAAAGATAATCACCTATATTCCCTTCCACCATTAGTGCAATTAGATGAGGCCCATAAGTTCTATAACAACCCTGTGGAAGTGATCTGAAGTACAACAGTGATATGCACTGCCAATAAATGTTATAAATTTCATGAGCTCCATATTCTCCATTATGAGCTCCCATGGCTCTAGCTGCAGAAGGCAAAACCAGGAACTGAGCAACTATATGAATGAACAAGTTAAAAAAAATTCCAAGGCTGTGATTTATACTTCGAATTCATGCAAGTTTTTCATGAATGTGATTCCTGCAAGTTGTTAGCCTTCGTAGCTAATGACAATCCCACAATTGCAGACCTCAATCTTCAAGAACATAACAAAAAAAATAGTTCAAAATAAGTACCTTTTTTTAACAGAAGTGGCAAAAGGTAGCGTTGGAGAACACAGTTAAATCTGAACTGCAAAATATTCTGAATGGAACCGGAATTGAGTGATTTAACCAAAAGACAGTTCCAACATCCAAACATATCACATATGTCATCTTTGCTGCAATCAGAACCATTAAGATAGCAGTTTGATTTTCCTTTGCAACTAATGCATGTAGGTAACACGTCATCCTTTGCAACTAACGGTTCTTTACCATGCTTACAAGCTTCACACCTGGTTTGGCCAATATAATCTTTGTTGCACAGAACACCACCAGGTTTATGGCCATCATAGGTTCCAGCAAGAAATTCAGTGCTGTTCAATTTGTCCATTGCAGCCTGGTACCTGACTAAAGCACCAGAAAAATTCCCTGTAGAATGTTTCTTATCACCATCTTTCATGTCAAGTGATATCTTCAGAGTCAATCTACACAGCTTGCATGAAATGAATGAATCATTTTCTGCAAGAAAATCTCTGGCATATTTAAGCTCACCCTCAGCTTCATCCCATAGCTGCCGCTTACGGTACAGTTGACCTAAAAAAATCCAGGTAATGTGAGACTAAATGGACAACACAGAAAATAGGTAAGCCAATGAAATGTGATATCATACCTAGCAATGATGTAAAAGCAATACGGAAAACTGGTAACTTATGGAAATGTGATATCTCTTTTCCTGTCCGTACAAGAACTTCTGCTTCAGCGTCATTACCAGTCAATTCATGCATCAAAGCAACCTGAATACATCAGGTAGTGAGAACCATACATAAGGAAATTGTTGCGCTAGTGCAAGAATGCCAGATCTCTATACAACTCCGGTAGGTTGGGCTATACCTGTAAAATGCTTTCAAGATAGCATCTAAGTATATTCCACGGAGTAAGGAAAGAATCTTTCATGCTGGTTGATCTGGTGGAATCAGGCCAAATTTCAGTTACTGTTGATCCACATGCTTCGAGACACACAAAGCCTTGCTCACCGCAACACTGGCTTGCCCCGCTTCCAATCCTACCCAGATTTAGTTTGAATTCCTTTTTAAGGAGCTTTTTGCGCAGATTGAGGGCTTCTTTTCCATATGAAAAGGCCTGTAAAAACAAAAAAACATTGGTCATTCCACTACATGCAAGCTAAATTATTAACAACCTGCACAACCTACAATTAATTCATGACCACTAAGTATTCTGCACTGATGCTCGCATGGCAAAATATAGAAGGCCAAATTGTTATTACCTGAGAAAGATGGCCTCCTGATAAAAGCTTTTCTGACAAATCATAGTACAGACAGGCAGCTATGAAGATTGGCTGGCCACTTGAAGCAACCTGGAAAATGAAAAATAGAAATAAAATTCATAATTGAAAACATAAATAAGAGACCATGGTTACTAATTTAGTGCATTGCGACTAATAAACTTACTTCAGAAACCAGAGATGATGCAACTTTATCGACCTCATCAACACTCAAACTAAAACTGAATTTCTTTCCATTTGAATGTTTGTATGATTGAGAAAGGACCAAGTCAGTAGGAAACATCCTTTGAAGGAACATTGAGAGAGAAGGATGGTCTCCTTTGAAGCAGTTCCTCCAAAATTCAGTACAATGGCAGTCAATACCAAAATGAAGTGTGAGATTAGAAATAATTTCCTGGTCCATCGGAAGATGACAGCAAGCATGACTAAGGCGCCCACTGGTGAACAAGAAGGAAAATATATTTTCAACAGGTAAGCTTTCTTGCTTCCATATCACTATCGTTTGCTTGCAAAAGCCAAGTTGAAGCTCAAAACAGCCCTGAGATGGTAGAGTAAATATGCATAATTATGTTGCTAAAGGAAAGTAATTGCATCTCACTCAACCTGATAAGTCGAAAATATATGATGGAATTACCTTAATTGCCAACAAATCAATCAGAGAACAAAGAAGTGGTACAATAGTTCTGGATTTCTGTTGAGAGATCATACCAGGAGAAGAACGAACAAAAGATCCCACCTCTGACCACAAGTCAAGTGCACTCCTAGCACTACCAAGCACCACCTATTCACAATAACAACCATAATAATAAAAAAAGGCATAACACATATGTTGCAACATTTTTATAAATATACAAGTGAGGTGTCCTTGTAAGGTTTATATACTTGGTAAACACAGCTAGGATTTTCAGTGGTTACCTCGTCATCAAGATTGCCTTCCTGAGCACAGTGTGCATGCAAGCAATGTGCAGTAGCCAATTGATTGATCACAGTTGGATTTCTTTGAGATAAATCCAGTGCAGTGTTTTTCTAATTTGGTGAACAAACATTAATCTTAAATACTCTTTTCTGTATAAATTATAAAATGCATAAGAGGATTCAAACTCACCAGTAGTAAAGATATGGCTTCTGATAAAGACTCAAGGCAGCTGCTTATGTTTTGCATACCAGATGAACGAAGTACACCTGCCTTTCTAACAAGAACCCTTGATCTCTCCAAAAAGTATTCTTCTGGACTGTACATTTCATCCAAGAGAATATCTATGATCCTTGTTTGCATTTGAGCACAGAATATTGCGCCTCGAGGTTCTGTTGATCCAAATGCTAACTCCTCCTGAAAAGAACAATGTTGCCAAAGCATTCAGCCTCAAAACAGAACAGTTAAGATACACCACAGTCCAGTGAAGTAAAATATGGTACCTGCTCTACAATTAAGCCTAACAACTTCATTGGCAAGGGAGAGGGGTAGGCCAAAAGGAGGTCAAAGAGAAGTGGAGCACGAGCCATGTCTTTTTTTCGTGAACGAACATGAGCCACGTCTTGATCATCCATAAAATCTTTGCATGTAATCTATAGTTTCAAAAACAAAATATATGAAATAATATCAACGAAGTGTTGCAAATAGTAATTTTTTTAGTTTAGTACCTTAACCCACAATTTGATCAGTATCAAAGAACTATTCAAATACTCAGACATGTCACCATCAACCAACAGCAACAGGCTCTTCACAACAATCTCACGTGTAACTTTTGCGCCACATCTATGAAGAACATCGACCATCTTCGCAATCCTCGTAAAAGCATCCACAATGATATCTTTCAATGTATCCTTCGGTAGAACCTCAGAGATTCCATTCCCTTCTCCCATTTCTGATAGTCTACAGTAAGATCGTCTGACGTGCACCCATACTGTTTGGCAGCAAAGCTCTAATACCTTTGGTGCCTGCAGCAGTAACAATGGTATTCAACCTAGAGTAATAGCATATAAAAAAGAATAGATCATCAACTCAGAAACGTACCTCATCAAATTGTCTAATGTTGTAAAGCGTCACGCCTATGTTGCCAAGTATAGAGATCAAAATTTTGATATCCTCAAACATTAAACATGAGCTTGAAATAGCATGACTGGTGGAGGACAGACTCTTCTGGATTATTATGAAAATAAAAGGCATTAATAGGTAATAAGGATGACCATATAAAGTTAATAGCAGAAAGTAGTTTAACAGCCATTTTCCACAAATAGCATCCATATAGGACTATACTCAAGCAATTTTACTCATCGCTATATCTAAATGTAATAAAGAGAGTTCGGCTGAAACCAGCGTTTTTTAACTAGACAAGCCGCAAAGGCAATATTTCATAGACTGTCAGTATAAATTGATCAGGCTCAAACATAAATATAAAAAAGGCAACTATGCTACCTCGACAGCTTTGCTAGTAGCAAAGGAAATTTTAATTGCTGAAACAAGGGCATTCAGTAAGGTTCCACGATGTTCATGTAGTCTCTCCTTGTCTCCTGATGACATTTTTGCACAGCTGTTACAGCACAAAGAACAGCGTATGAAATAACGGATAATTGTCTGTTCCAACAATAATATGTCAGTAAGAAATAAGCATTATTCCCTAACTTTCTCACATGCATGCACTTATAACAGTGCCAATACTTCTGGCCCTAGGAACCTACCTATGAGCCATGAGGCTGGAATCAATGAACTGGTGCAGTGCTGTTAAGACGTAGGTTAAGTTTCCAGAATAACATATTGCTTTTCCTTCAGAGAAGTTCTTCCAAACTGCGTTTGTATGTTGCAACAGAACCTTGCAAACAAACTCCAAAGAATCCAAATATGCCATGAGAGATATATTATCACGTGACTGAGAATCGTTGTGCTTCTTTTTCGAATGACCCTGGTGCGCCAATGAACTTTCCATCCCAAAGCCATCTAGTGGAATGGATCCGCCATTGATAATGTAAAAAAACTGTGCCAGAGTGCAAAGTGCTTCGTTTAAAGCTTCTAGGTACTTTTCATCGTTGAGAAAATGTTCAGATATACAAAGGTGCACATCACTTTCCATTTGCTGGGCACTGAAGTATAATCCAGTGGCATAAAGAAGATGCACTGAGGCAATAGGAGAAGAAACCTAAACATTCAAAACAATTGTGTTAATGAAACAACTGTGGTGCTATTAAATGAATTCAATGCCTATAAGACAATGCAGCATGTACCTCAGAGAAATAACTGCCTGCTTTAAAGAGTAGTACTGAAGCGCCAACACGTCCATCCCTATTTACAGAAAGAAAGCACCGAGAAACATATGCCACAAACACCAGAAAATCATTTACAGCTTTTGGTAAGTCAGCCTGAAAAAAAATCAGCATGATGTTACAACAAAGCATAGGGGAAGCTGCCCACCCTATGGCGTGGTGCACCTCAGTCATCAGACAGCTTGAGGTGACATGGATGTGGCTCAATCTCAGCCCTCCGGTGCCGATCTGATGGCTGTCGCTACGGCTGAGGGTGCAAAAGAAATACTTTGTGACCATAGTGTCAGCTGCCCAGCCTGCACTCACAGCCATCGGGTCGGCACCAGAGGCTAAACAAAGTGTTACATTGGAAACCGCATTGATATCCTAATAATGGACTTATATTTTCCACCAGAGTAAGTTGGCTCAAACCCATCCAGGAATACTCTTTCAAGGTATCAGTAAACTACATAGTAAGAAGTTACAAAAGATTTTAAGTTGCAGAAATGCAAATGAAGTATTTGATTTTTACCTTTAAACATACAACAGAATCAGTGGTACATTTCAACAGATCAAGTAAAAGCCTTGTGCTCCCTTCCCAACTCAAATCTAGAGAAGAGCAAATCTTGCGAGCAACCTGCCACCAGGAAAAACATTTGTCGCAATTAAGAATTAACCAGATAGTAATTACTCCACTTTGGTTTTTTAATAGCAAAAGGAAATCGATTGCATCATGACACATACCACCAGCAAACGGTCAATTGTCTGCACCTTCACACATTCTTCTAACGTAGCAACACAGAATCTATGCACCAGATCATCATCAGCACCGAAAACTGAAGGCTCGGCAGCAAGGAAAAAGGTGCACCGACTCATTGCATTCAAAAGCAGGGTGAGATACTTCCTGCTGACGTTTTCAGCCAGAATCCTGCACAGAAACATAAACTCCTCATAAGGCATAAGCCTGCCCAGTATTTTGTTTACTGAATTCCGAATGCAAAGTTGGCAATCTCACGGAAGCCATGGCTGGAGCTGCTCGACGAGGCTGAGAACCCGTTCGTAAGTGGCGGCTTCCTTCACCTTGCCCTTGCTGGCACAATTAGCGAGGCAGACGGTGAGCTCCACCGCAAGGGTTGCGACATCAGGATCCGTGGCAGCCTCCCCAGCGACGCCAGCAGGGTCCGGAAGAAGGATAATGGAGGCAGCACTTGCAGCGCCGCCGCGTCGTGATCGTGACTTGGTGCTCGCTGCGGGTGGGGAGAGCGCGGAGCGGAGGGCGTCGAGGGCGGCGACCGCCTCCTCCTCGGCGCGGCAGAGGCGGCCGCGCGACTCGAGGCAGCAGACGAAGCGGCCGCGCTGGAGCAGCACGGAGTAGGGCTTCCCCGCGAGGCAGGGCGAAATGGCCTCGAGGCAGTCCAGGAGGAGGGCGTAGATCTCGAAGAGCTCGTCGGCGCACCGGACGGAGCCACCCGCGTCGCCCGAGCTCGCGCGGACGAGAGGCGGGAGGAGCTGGAGCGCGCGGCTGAGGAACGGGAGGAAGCGCTTGGCGAGGGGGCGGAGGGCGATCGCGCCTCCCGGGCTAGGGTTTGAGGTGGGCAGATGGGTGGTGAAGGGCCGGAGGTAGGCGGCGAAGCGGGAGTGGAGGCCGGCGTGGGAGGATGGGGACGAGAGGGCGGCGAGGAGGTCGGCGGCGGCGGCCGCCATTGCCGTTTAATTGCCAATCAGCCGAGGAGCGCGCGAGTGGGGGGAAATTTTGGGCCTGATTGGTTACCGGATGAGCCCAGCCTGGCTCGGACTCGGACGACGACAGATGGCTTCCGCAAAAAAAAAAAAAAAAAATCTATCCAACTTCCACCGTAAAATTCGTACTAGCAATCGCCTCGGATGCAACCTACCTCCTCTACCCTATCCACCTCACCCTACACCCGCGCGCGCCCCGGGCTTGCCAGCCGCCACCGCGGCATGCCCGTGCTCGCCGCCAGCCATCCAGACGCTCCACGCCGCCCACCCTGCCCGCCGAAGCCCCGCGACCGCAGGCACGCTGGGCAAATTGCCCGTTGCCATCTTTATCTGGGGCTGAGCTCGCGAAACAGGGAGTCGAGGTGGAAAGACTCTGGCGAGGACGAGCGCGAGCGCTGGAAAGCTGGTTGAGCGGAGCTGGAGGAAGTGAGCATGTTGAGGGGGTCGAAAGCAGTGGTGAAAGGTGGGAGCTGCAGCGGCGTGGGCGGTGGGGTAGCGGCGCGGGCGGTGTAGGGGATGGGTCGGATGGGGATGCGGGTGGCGGCTGTGTTCGGCTGGCTTCTCTGGCTGCTGCAGCAGTCAGGAAGGGTAGAAGCCGTGCGCAGGCAGGAAGGGTAGAAGCCGTGCGCGACGCAGCGGCAGGACGCAGCGGCGGCAGCGCACCGGATCACGGCAGTGGTTGACGCGTTGGTCACTGGCCAGGCACCGGAAGCAGCCGGCAGTGGAGGTGATAGGGGAGGGGGGGCGGAGGGGGGTGTAAGCGCAGCTGCAAGGTAGGGTTTTGCAGGGGGGGCGTTGGTGGGGAGTGAATGCGGACGCGACGTGACCATCGGGAGATGATGCAGGCAGGAGCTCGCCGTCCTCGCTTGGACACCTGGCAGCTTCCGCTTGGGGGGGCAGGTTGGGCGAGTGGGGCGCAGCACATCCCGAATCCGGAAGGATCCGCCCAGCAGTGGCAGCAGCACTTGCCAGGCTGGGAAAGTGAATTTCTTTCTGGTCTTGAGCCGCACGCCTCTTGGCAGTTGGCAGGTTGGTGCGCATTGACTGCGGTCTCTTCCGGCTCCGGCAGGATGGTCGCGGCGAACTGACATGCTTTTTCCTTGGATCCATGGAGTTTGAAAGCACGGCCACAGAAGAACAAGGCACCACGAGCCAGGATGAACTTTGCCACATTCAGATCGCGATCGTAGCACGGAAAACGCTCTGGGCGACCTTAAACGATCTAATCCTAGCCGGAGGCGCAGTTAGAACGTAGATGAGTAGGTTGGACATGAACGCGGAGTTGTAGCGCGAGGAAATGGCAGGAGGAGTGACCCAAATGAACGCGGGTGGGGAGGAGGGGCGATGGAACCTGGGACAGCAGTAGTGTAGAAGTCGCTGGGAAGAAGGTGCTCGAAGGCGATCCCGGGCCTGGCACTGAGCTCCTGCAAGACGGCCCCTGAGGTGATCCGAGAGCTCGCCGTGGGACGAGCTAGCAGCGCAGGGAGGTTACAGGGGGCGGAGGTGGTGGAGGTCGGGGGATTCCGACCACCAGCTGTGGGGCGGCGGTGTTGTTGGTGTTGTTTCATGGCGGCGGCGGCGTTAGCTGGGGGCGTCTCGGAGGCCGCGGGCAATATTCATTTGAGTGAAAATTTCAAAAAAATTAAAAAAAATTGAATTGTGCTTGTTTTAAAAATGGAAGACAGTTCTTTTCTCTTCTAAATTCCTAATAATTAAATCATCGTATCTTTGAAAACTTGTATGGATTGATTTGGATCTTTTTAGATTTTCTTTGGATCTTATGTTTGAATGTGCGTATGAATTTTGAATCTAAATCTAAACCTAAATCTCAATAAAAACAAAACCTAAAACTAACCTAAACTAATCTAATCCACCAGACCAGCCAGTCTGGCCCACTAACAACCCCCCCCACGGCCCAGCAGGCTCGGCCTAGCCGAGTCAGCCTGCCAGCCGCCAGAGCGCCGCGCCTCACCTTCTCTCAACCTCTCCTGCCAACGGGTGGACCCCACCTATCAGCTTTATCCCCTCCTCACGCCCGGCGCTCTTTCTCTCGCCCGCGCACAGCCTCGCTCCCCTCTACCTTGCTGGCGCCATGGACACCCCCGTGACCCCCTTCCGGAGGCTTCTGGGAGGGGGAAAACCCCACCTTGCCCCTGTAGCTCCGTCAGCCCGCACCATAACCCTAGCCGCGGGGCCGCTGGATGGCCGCCACACCACCCTCAGGCGCAGACGCCGAGGATGGATGGTTGCGGCCATCCATGCCCTCACACCGCCTCCGCCGCACCTATGCAAAGGGGCCGAGCCCCTAGCCTCGCCATCCACCCAGGGCTCCACCCTAGCGCCGTCACCAGCCGAGAGGAGGAAAGAGGGGAAGAGAAGGAAGGAGGGGAGGAGCAGAAGGAGAAGGGGAAGAAGGAGAGGAGGAGGTGCGCCAGAGCCGCCCGTGCATCACGGAGGAGCAGCCGCGCGTTGGAAGGAGGAGGAAGCCATCCGTGTCGCCAGGAGAGAAGAGCCGCGCCGCCACCTACGTCACGCTGGCGATGACTACACCTCCGCCCCCCCCCCCCCCCCGATAAGCCGCGCCGCCCTCTCCCCCCCCCCCCCTCGAGCCGCTTGTAGGGAGTGCCGCCGTTCGCCTCGCCTCCAATCACCACGGGCCCGGGACCCCGCACACCGCCGCAGCCGTGCCACGGCCGATGCTTTCCCGTGCCCACGTACTCGCGCCGCTGCCGCGCTTGCCGCGCCCACGCGCGCCTGCCACGCCTCGCCGCGCGCTAGGCCGAGCCCCACCGCGATGTCGTGGGCGCGATCACCGGGCACCAACGCCATGACGTCGTGCACTCGCCGTTCCAGTCGCTGCCAATCGCATGCGTGCCACATGCGCGACCACACACGTGTGGTACACGGGATCTGGCCGGAATACCGGATCCCGGCTAATCATTGAATAGCCATGTCGGCGCCACGTGGCAGTGCCACGTAGAAATAGGCTGGCCACGTGGAGCCACGTGGTGCTGACATGGCTAAGGGTCGGGCCCACTTGTGGGACTCACTGACTGACATGTGGGGGGCCATCGCTAACCGGTGGACCCAGTAGACCATTGACCGGGTCAACGCTAACGTCAGTAGACACGTGTCGCACCCTCGTGCTGCCACGTGGCCTAATCAGATGCTGACATGTGTCACCTTGTAATAAAGGTTTTCTAAAATTATTTAAATAATTGAATAAATCTTTTAATCTTTAAAAATTCATAACTAATTCATTTTAACTCAGAAAAATATGAAACCAGTTTCATTAAATTCGTAAAATCAAGACCATGCTATTTGTTGCTAGTTTGGTATTATTTGGATCTTCTAAGTTTATCTTTCTTGGAGTTTTTGGCTATATGTAATGCTGATTAATTTATTTTTGTATTGTATCTTGTTCTGTTCAGAACCAAGCTACAACCTCGAAAACTCTCAAGAGCCCAAATACACTGAGGAGGATCCCAATGACTACGGACAAGGTGTCATATCACTCCCAATCATATAGATCCTATGCATGCTTAGTTGCTAATGCTTTAATTATGTTGTTTGATGACGATGGATTGTATAGCCAATGTTTTTAGCCATGCCTTGTTAATTGTTTATCATGTTTTCCTTGTTAACCTACATTTGTGGACTTGCTACGGACTCCTAGCTAGTCCACTGCTCATATATTCATATACATGCTTTCGAGTTATGGATAGGCATTTGCCACGATTTTGGTGATAGAATTCCTTAAACATTCTCACGTGTGTTTTGGGTGAGTGTGACTCCTTGATGTGTTTTGGTGGGAGCAAGCCATGGTTAGTACTAAGGAGTGCCTTGCCGGGAGAGAGCATTCTGGACTCTCTCTATACCCTATACATGTGGCGGGTACCTTGTTTGTTACTAAGGAGCAGGTGGCGTACTTGTACGTTGCAGGTGCTTCGGCACATACTTGTGAAGTAGAGTGCTCGCTCTCAGCTGCTTAAGGACCGAGTCAGTTTACCACCAGTCACAACAACTATTTTCATACTTACCGCTCGCTTACGTTATGGGTGGGGTTCGGTCCGAGACTAGTGGTGGATAGTGCTCTACCTGTAGAGGATTAGAGGATCGTTTAAGGAGTTCGAAGCGTTGGCCTGCTCTGACCAGACTGCACCCCGGTGTGGATATGTTTCATAGCTTTGAGGTCCTCACTGGTGACAGCGTGCCCTACAGCTGAGGACGGTTCCAGACTCGAGGAAATAGGAGAGAACTATCCACCTACTAGGGCTCCAGCTGTTAGGTGGGGTTTGGACAGCTGATCCCCGTTCAAGCTACATCCGTGCGGGTACAGTTGTACAACCTCTGCAGAGTGTATAAAGCTATAGCTATAGTCTGTGTCCATTAGTTATGGACAGTGTTGTTGACTACCGCTACTTTGTGCTAGACTTATACTATTCTACTACCTCCCCCTTTTGTTGAGATAGAACAACATTTGCCGTTGAGATGTGAGGGAAGGGAGATCTCACATCGCCTAGTATGTTGGGTGTTGGATTCTTGGGTAAAGGATCCGGCGACTTGTGCCGATTTCCTTGATTGAGGTGTTGACCTCGGAGATGGTGTTGCTTTGCTTTTTCCTTAATTTCTGTTGATGTTGCTGCATAAATCCCTACAGCCATATATAGGTTTTATCCATACATATAGTATGTTCCCCCGTTTTCTTAGCTTGCTGTTTTTGGGAGTTGACATGCCTACCTGCTTCTCGGGTAGATGGTGGCTTTTCAGGGTCGGAGCCTGACTACGACTTCAAAAATGACCGATGGGAAGACTAGGAATGGTCCATCGCTCAAATCGCCCCTGGAGATGGAGTTCGCCATAGCTTATGTTTACGCTGCGTAGATGTTTGATCTTTCTTGATTCAGTCCTGATGGACTTGTACCGGCATGCGCCGAAGAGATGTACTCGTTACTTATGTTATCTATGATATTTGTACTCTATTGTTGTTTTATATTTATGTGTAGGTATGGATTTGTACCATCTGAGATAGGGATTTACACGTGATAGCCTTCCTATGACTATCACGAAGGTGCGTAGGCTTGAATTCTCAAAAATGGGAATTTGGGTCCGTTTCACCGTGGGTGTGGGAGCGGCGGCCGGTGGAGTCCGGGCGTCGGCAGGTGCAGCGGTGGCGGTGACTGGAGGGTTCCGATCGCCGGCAGGGTCGCCCGCTTCACGCGAGTCGCCCATCCCCGACATGCCGTTCGTAGGCTCTCATAGCTTCCTAGGCCTAAATCGCATCATATGAACAGCTATGGTGCGAAACAAGCGTAGGATCCCAAAATGTACCATTGGAGCCGTCGGGGCGACTTGGTGAGGTCATCAAACCACGCAGAGGAGAAGCTCTCTAGGGAGCTCGCCGACTTCCGCATGGCCCTTCCCCCTGCACACTCCGTGGTTAGGGTTCGGGGTTTGGGGAGGGAGGCGGTGGCATCGTGATGGTTGGAGACGCGACGGCTAGGAGGCGGCGAGGGCGTCACACGGCAATGCCGCGGTACACCGATGGGTCCGGCATGACCACACGGAGGCGTTCCTTTGCGTCGCCATGGCTCCTTCGCTGGGGTTTTGAGGCCCCCAAGGAGATAAGAGGACCCACGGGGCGCGTGGCGGCGGTTCAGCAAAACGTCACGGGGACAGGGAGGCGCAGGGGCAAGGTGATGGGGCGTGTTGCCTCACAAATGGTGGAAGCATCTCCGGCGGCTTGCGCTCCCCCTCTCCATTGCTAGGGATTGGGGAGTTGGGGCTTGGGACTTAGAGCAACACCAAGAGTTTTCCAAAAAGTTTTTCCCCAAAACTATGTATTGGAGGCTCTTCTAAAAAAATTTCCCTCAAAAACATATCAATCCACAGCAGATCGCTAATAAACAGCCCTAATATTTCAAAACAGGCCACATCATCGTAATTGGACCTAGCCCGATGTCTCCCTGCTCTCCCCCCATCTCATTCTTTCTTCTTCCTCCTGCCTGCTGGTCCTGCTCGCCGTGGCCGTCTCCCTCGCCGGCGCCGACTGCTGATACAAAAGATTTTATCCCCTTTCTACGCCTTGCCAAAGATTTTGCTATTTTTTTCTGTTCGATTTCTTTCACTAGAGTGCAAGAATCCGCTGCTCCGCTTCTCGAAGATTCACCATGAGCGGTGGTGGCGCTAAAGAGCGCAGCGACCTGCTCGAAGATTCACCATGAGCGGTGGTGGCGCTAAAGAGCGCAGCGACCTGCTGCTCCCAACGAAGCTGGAAGGGGACGAGGATGAAGCCGGCGCCTCCACGTTTCATGAGTTCAGTGGAGCCTCCTTCGCCGGCGCGGTGTTCAACCTCTCCACCACCATCGTCGGTGATCATGGCGTTACCGGTCACCATGAAGGTGCTCGGCCTCGTGCCCGGGCTCGTCATGATAGTGCTCGCTGCGCTCCTCACATACGTTGAGAGCGTGGCTGTGAGCGTGGCCGCCCGTGACCGTGAGCTGCATGAAATTCCGAGATTGGGGAAGGATCAGTCCCCCGCATATATGCAGGGCGATGGAGGTGTTTTTAACGTTCGCGTATTTTTACGGGAAGGATGGGGGAGCTGTTGAAGGTAAGTTTTTTTTATTTTTTCCTTAAATAAAATTTTGGAGCAATTTTAAAAGAGCTTTTGTTTTGGAGTTGCTAGAGACCACGGCCGAGGACGAGGGAGGAGTTGGGTGTGCAGGTGAAGTTTCGGTTCGACTTTTTTTTTATTTTTTTTCGAAAGGGAGGAAGTTTCGATTCGACTTGGAGATGGGTACCCCATCTAGAGCACCTGGCACTAGCTTTTGCCGGTTCCATCAGGTCTAATTTTCGCTCAAATAACGGTTCCATCAGGTCTAATTTTCGCTCAAATAACCACACAGATAGATCCATAGGGTAAACATGAGGACGGGACGTGCATATTGCAACTGCATAACCACACAGATACGTAACTAGATAAGCGACTAGACCCAACTGCCTGGGTTCCCATCCAAGTTTTGTCAGACAACGAACAAGGCAGTAGATGAATCCGCAAATTGTCTATCATTGCTCAGAAAATTCTAGGGCGCGAATGACATATAAATGTTAATTTGGCAGCTCCCAGTTCAAATAAGATCAGGAATCCCAGCAGCGATAGCATATACCTTTTTTTAACAAAATTTTGTTTGAAGAAAGGTTCCATGTAAAGTACACAAGGCCGAAAATGGTGTTAACAAAGATGTGCAGACCACGAAACTACAGTTTTCAACCTCTGTTCTCATCTATCATCTGCAAAAGTCACTTGTGATTGTGAAGGGCTACCCTCAATTTCCTCATTCTAGATCCTCAAATGATTAAACTAGTGAGCCTCACTCAGGTCTGCTTCTTCTTGGATTTGCTTCTCTGTGCGAAGGAAGTGCCCTGCAAGGTTAAAAGGGAATGCACGTTAGTCCTTGACATGGACACATGGGTCTCATTTCCAAAAGGAAGTTTTATCAGCAAGAACATACCTCCAGCCACTCATCCATGTTGGCATCAGTTGTTCCAGTTCCAAGCTCCACCTTGGGGGCCTTCTTTGTTTTCTACAGGCAAGAAACAAGTTCGTGAGAAGAAAAAAAGGTACACTGACTACAAGACAAGCGACAAATACAAATCATGAGTTGAGTTTGCATTAATCATCGCCGAAACTAGTTAATGAGAAAAGCATATATGATTGTAAGCTGAAAACTAAAAGCACATTACGCGCCACAGAAAATTAGTGTGCGTGCTGAGTGTGTGTATGACTCTACTCCACTTCTAGTCATCTAGTATGAACATCCACTAATGGCAACACAAGTATTTACTGTGATGCAGATAATCACAAAGAAACATCTAAATTAATGGTTCACCATGGTTCTGGCTTATTGAATGCTGAACAGCTCATATTACAGAAGGAACAAATTGCCCCAAGGAAAGGAAATTTAAAAGCACAAAAAACAGGATTACCTTTGAGAGCTGCTGAACCTGGCCATATGCCCACAATCCGAAGAGACCAAGAAGTGCGATTCCAAGGGTGATAAGGAAAACAGACTCAACACTGAGTAAGCCTCCAGCCTCAACGACCTCGATTGTGCCATTGTAGAATACATTCTGGTAAGGGTGCTGATCAATCTCATACACGATGTAACCAACTAGATCATAGGCTCCAGGCTGCAAGTGCATAAAGCATTAGGTCTTCACAGTATAGGTGTGCATCATCATTCATTAGTCATTTCAAGGTAAAAGAAACATAAATATCGTGAACTTTGACTGTTTCAAAGGTAAGAGAAAAAATAACACACCTGCAAGAACTTGCTCACAACAAATGTATAGGGGAAGGTTGCTTGCACAGAAACAGGAACTGATGCATTGAAGAAATTCTGTACAAAGAAGCCATGAAATAACAATGTTATTAACACCATTTTCAAAAAAAAAAGCTATCTAAACTATGAGCCTAACTTGTCTGCCCTCTCCGCCTCACTCAAGCACCCTCTCTAAGTCTGATTCCTGCACCCCCATTCCTCCCATGCAACTTAGTTAATATTAGCGAATGAGCAGATCCTAGAAAGATTCACATAGTTCGACTAGCTTTGACACCCCCCCCCCAACACACACACCCTTTGTCCCTACATCTCACACCTCCAGTTCTGGACACCCAAAACAAACCATACCACCCTCTACCGCCGACTCACTAAATCAGACCCATTCAGTGTATGCCGTCTTCCCTATTTTGTAGATCAAGATATGCATGCGATCCAAAAAAACAAGTACTGAAGGAAAATCAACAAAGCAATAGCAAACCCCTGACATTTTAATTTTCTCGAACACACATGAGAGCTGTGTGTCATTCTATTAACAAGCAAAGTTGTTGTAAGTACAGCACAACACACACCACTCACATAACACCATAGGAGACCTTCCTCCCCCATTATCCGCACAATTACATCTCAATGTAACCACAGCATATAATTTATCCCTCAACAATCAAAACTATATGACTGGGGTGATGGTTGGATGATGCATATATCCACCAGTTAGAGCTACTTCAGCTAGAATAAAAGATGATAAACAATACGGAGCTTATAACCTCACCTGAACAGTAAGGTTCTGGCCATACATCTTATGATCATAAGGAAGATGGAGAGTTGAATGAACAGCAACAACATTCAAAGCTGATTCGCCTGTAAACACAATATAAGCAAACAGTGTAAGACTACCATCCACAGTAATTAGCATGCAACAAAAATATTAAATGCATAAAAAAGGTGAGTCCACATAGCCTCCAAAAGGGAGGAAGTTGCTTAGATACAGCAACATGAACTGTGAACACTGGCATAACCATGCCTCTATTTTAATAACACAGATCTTATCTTTCCTTCTAGCCACAAATGAAAATGGATTAAACCTATAATGCCAAGCATCTAAAATGAATACCCAATTCAATTTGGGATGAACCCTACACAAGCATCCATCGCCCAAAAAAAAACTCAAACTGGTGTTGCCAATGAGAGCCAAGCATGTGTTCTCCATTTTGTCCAACATATACCAAATTTATTTCAGTGGTGATAAAAAAATACGATGATTCCACAAAGCTTATACACAAACTAGCAGGACAGAACATTGAATTGAAAATATTTCAGAACTGCATGCTACCCAATTGAACAAGTACTTGCAGAGCAAAGAATTCAAGAACATATGAGCATGAAGCATTCATTTAATAAAATCTACATAAATAGATGTAGCCCAAGCCCACTACTAATCATAGCTTCAACATTGATTTACTAGAGATGAAACTCAACATGAGCCACAAGCAAAAAAAAGGAAAAACTTATATTAAATGTAAGTAGGCATAATAGTGATTTGCTAGAGAGAGAGAGATAAGTAAAGGGAGGTATGGTTACCCTCGTTTTGCAGGCCAACCAGTAATTCAGTTTCTTCACCCGCTGGTACAACTGCAACAAAGCAAAAAAAGGATGTATTACTGATTACTGAATGAAATATAGTATGCAGTTATGCATGTAATTCTTTCTGATAAACAATGCATTGATTCGGTTTAAAATTTATCGTGAGTGAGAAATACACATACACCTGGTGAACTATTAAGATAAATTGATAGTGCTTTGAAATGTACTCACTTTTGCCAGCATTTTTGGGGAATACACATACTGTCTCCACACCAGGAGCAGGACTCAAAGGTTCATCACTGGAAACCTGAGTATCATCACCCACAATTCCTAAATCAGCCCCTTCAACAACCTCAGCTGTAGCAGCATCTTCCTCCGACTGAGCTCTAGCAACTGTAAGCAGGGAAGGAAAACTCAATTCAGTGCAAACAGACAAGCTAGGATAGGAGAGTGCATACAGAGTAATATCGATTATAGCAATGGAGGCTAGGAAATATTAGTTGGACAAGATGCACAGCATAAAACCTACTCTACCAACCAAACTCGGTAGGTCCCAAAAATTTCAGCTAGAGAATACCATGATAGCAATGTTAGGTCGTGCAACAGGATAAGGTATCCTTACAGCCATAACAATACCTTTTAACACTAGCAATAAAATCCATTTTGAGCTTCTAGTATAGGGTATCATTGTGAAAGTGGGTCAACGAGATAAGATACTTTGAAAAATTATCCTAGCTGATTAAAAGACATGAGATGTGGGCGCTGCATTAGTATGAACACTTGGAATAAAAAAGCCATGCTACTCAATAGTAATTGCCTATTGAACACAATGATGGAGCTCTTAATACTTCCTATTTCTGTAACCACTTGTTGGAGTTGTTCCTGGATTTCCAGTTTTCCAAAATGTTACCCGCTGAAAAATTACCGTTTGTGTGCCAGTGTGAAATCTCATACAATTTCGAACCGATTCGATAACAGTTAATCCTCAGATGATTAGCTAGCCCAGCATGCAGGCTCAGATGCATGCACTAGACGAAGTTACTGCATACCAACTAACCCTCTCCAAGACCGCGACCCGTCGCATCGAGGACCCCACTTCTACATCGGACCAACGCCTCCAAACCCCTCCAAAACCACCGATCTACTCCACCTGGACTCGCCCCCGCAAGTCCCAATCTGCTCCAGCACAACCCCACGGAGCCCGATCAGCTCCATTTCCGCGCCAAGGAGGAGCGGCGCGCACGGATCTAGAGCTGCCACGGCGCGGAATTCACAAAGAGCGGGAGGTCCCCGGAGCGGATCTGAGTGGCGGGAAGCGCGCGCGAGAGAGAGATAGGACACGAGAGGAGAGGGGGAGGCGCGGCGGTGCATGTTACCTTGGGTGAAGGGGGAGGCGGCGAGGAGGAAGGCGAGGAGGAGGGCGGGGAGCCAAACCCTAATCGCCATGGCTGGCCGGCCCAGATCTCGGATCGGAGGGGCTCTGTGTTTGCGTGCGGGCTCTCTCTGCGCGAATGGATGGGGGCCGGGCGCGCGGGTACAAGTAGTAGGACGAGCACTAGTAGTAGCCGCCGCGTGAGGAGCACGAGGTCCACGCAGTAGGAAGCCGTCGCAGGCAGCTGCTGGCTTTTCCTTCTCCTCGGGTTTGTTTGGCTCATTCAATACAGATCGTTACCCGTGCTGTAAAGTGTAAATCCCCTGACAGGTGGGCCCATAAAGCACTTGCGTCAATTAAACTGTCAAACTCGTAGTCGTATCACAGGGGGGAAACACTGTCGATTTTACTGTAGTTACCGTCTACTGGAAATTAGTTTAGGTAAAAAAAACACTGCAGCAAATGTTCAGCTTCACGGCGGCATGGCATGGCCGGCAACATCTCGTCTTCGCGTCGTCGTTTCCAGCAAGCACAACACTGTCGCAGTGAGCTTGAGAAATTAGACAGATCGTTTCAAGTATTCTACACACCTTCATCATGAAACAATGTCAGTTACAGATTACAATTCGGCAGACTACTCACACCTAAGGCCAGGGAACAATTGTTTGCATCAAGAATTACAGCCATGGAACTCAGACAGCGGCGTGAGTCACCCAAATGGCATCTGTTCTTTCTTTCTTCTTTCTCTATCACAACAATGTAATTGTAGTTTGTAAGGTACATCAGTAGGGCGAGCCCAGCCGCCTCAGGCCCATCGCCTGCTAGTTGTGGTGGTTCAGCGCCATGAACTTGCACTGCTCACTCATCGCCTGGAGCTGCGCCTCCTTCTTGTCCAGCATAGCGCGTAGCCTCACATTCTCCTCCATCACTTTCTGGACTTCAGCTTCTTTCTGAGCTTTCTCAGTCTCAAGCTGATTAGTCTTGGCAACTAGCCTGCTCACAAACATAAGTTACTCAACGTCAGATTTGTTAAGGGTAAAGAATCAGGATTTGGATGCTACAAACAGTATATAAATACTAAAATACACTTTCCTGGCAAGCTCCTAAATGTTTGCCAAAGCTACTATCAGTATGTAGTAAAGACTAACAGTATGAATACTGAGGTACCAATGCATGCTCTCTCCATCATATCATATCTACAAATTTGTCCATGCACATGCAACAAGACCAATGGCAATGGACCTTCCTTTCATGAGACTGGAGGAGAATTTCACCATACTGCTCTGAACAATTTTATGACCGCAACAAACTGACTATACCTGTATCAATTAGGAAAAAAGGACGAACAAGAAAATGGACAGGAGACAATGGATAAGTATATTTTTATTCTTCCCTAAGATGTGACTTATACTATGTTTTTCACCTCCTGTGGCATTTTCTCAACTAGATGTCCAGTTTTGAGAGTATACAAGCAGCAGGGACCTTATTAAATTTCAGACTGAAACTGAAAGACCTATCAGGTTCAGAAAGAAGCAAGAAATAGTTTTGGTACAGATGCAGACCAGTAAAAGCAGGCTGTTAGACTCAATCATTTAATTATGTATCCATTTAGGTGCGCATCTTCATGAATATGGAACCATTACATTTTGAAAAACAAGATCTTCTTAAGTTAAGAGAGAAATTGGAGCAGGTAGAAGAATTGGATGTCCAGCCACATATATTATTTTTATCTGAATGTTAAAAACAGTATATATCAGACCAATGAGTATCAATTTTATTCAAAAAATGCATGACAATTAACTGGTTTCAATACAAGCATGAATATTCGGTGAATCTCTCAAAAAATACCATCAGAAATTATCAATAGTTAAGAAAATGGCGAGGATATGTGATAGATAATTCTGCTGAAGATGGCATTTGAATGCTTAATTCAAAACAGAACAGATAATTTCAGTGCCTTGTAGTGTAGGCACTGCTGGGGTTAGAGCATACTTAGCAAATGATAGGGTGTTAGGGTGAGGTTCATAACAGAACAGAAGAAAGCCACAACTCATCCCAAACACATTACAAGATAGTAAGAATTAGATATCACTAGCATTGTGCATTTGAAAGAAAGTAATGTTGATGCAGTGTCATTAAAAATAAATAAAAGGGGCAATAACCATGTGCCCTGGCCCCTAGGGAAATCAGATGGACACATGGGCAAGAGTTAAGATGGTATCTGACTTTTAGAAACATTTGGTAGGTTTTCCTGCACTGCACCAGGCCTTATGAGTCACTAAAGCATCGAAAGATGGAAACAGTAAAAGCATTCTGTGTAGAAGCATACCCTGCCATCTGTGCTTTGTGCTTAAAATTATATGTTGCAAGAATTATATGTAATGAATGAGTTGTCCTGCTCTTGTGCTTAACATTTAGAAGATTAAATCTAAAAAAATATGTTTTTCATCATTAGACCATTTCTTCAAGCCCTTTTTAACAGAATACAGATGATGTCCCAGGCAAAATGAATTCTTCATGATACACAAACAAAAAGAACAGTAATTAAAAACACACAACAGTGTGGAAAAGTACCTGTCAAAAAGTTTCTCCATTGTTTCGAATTGCTTCTCTGATGAGAGAAGAGTTTCTCTGACGCTAACAAGAGTGCTAACATAAGTTCTCAGCGACTCGAAGTCCTGCTTCACCCGACTAAGCTCCTGCTCATTTTCAGCAGCGCGCTGCCTCTGCCGAGTGGTCTCCAGCACCATATCTTCAACCCTCTGCCTCATCTCATTCAGCATCCCGTTTGTACCCACAGCAAACTTCTCCATCTCCTCGACCTTGGCCGACATGGTCTCGACCTGCAAGGTCTTCCTCCTGATCTCTTCCAACCCCACCCTCACCTTCTCCTTCTCATTAGCAGCTTCCGACTCCGCGACAATCACCCTCTTCACAAGCGACTCCATCACATCCGTCACCACACGGATGGATTTGAGAATGTCGTCCACATCCACATCACCCCCAGCGGCATCGCCGTGCTCAGGAGCAGCAGCGCTACCCTCCACGGCCATCCTGTCATCGGAACCTCCCCTGCAGGACCCGGGCCCGGTGCCCTTGGGCCAATCCGCCAGCGGCACGCCGTGCCTGTCGATGTACCCGACCCCCTCCTGGAGCCTGATCCCGCAGGAGGTGTGCGCGAGGTGCGGTATGGCCATGATCCTGGCCTTGGACTTGAGGTAGGCCAGCAGCGTGGCGATGGTCTTCACCCTGCGGCACAGGTGGTCGAGCTCCCGCCGGGAGTCCCCCTCGGAGCACCGCATCCCGACCTTCACCTCCACGAGCCGCTCCCGCAGCGCGTCCACCTGGGACTGCTGCTGCCGCAGCTCCTCCCGCCACTCGCACTCCCCGGCCGGGGCGTGGCACCGATCGGGGCCGGCGCGCTCCTCCATGGAGCCCCCCCCTGGAAAATGTCAAGAACTGAGCAAAACGAGATGAAATTCCTGACAGAAAATGAGGGGAAAGCAAACGCGAACGCATTTGAAATCGAATCGAGTGCAGACGGATCTACGCGGCGACGAAATTGACCGGGCGGGGGGGGGGGGGGGCGGAGGATCGGATGGATTTGAGCGAGGAATGGAGGGGGGGTTCGGGATGCCGTACCTTGCGACCGGCGGCGGCGGCGGATCGGGGGAGGCGCCGCTGCGGTGGGCGTTTGCTTTCTTCGCCCGCCGTGGTTGTTCGGCTTGGCGACGGCTAGTTGCTTGTCATCGCCATCGCCTTTCCCCTTTCTTCGCTTCCCCACCAAATCCCTGGATTGGATTGGGTTTTTCTTGCTTCTTTCTCCTCTTTCCTCTTTTTTTTCTTGATTGATGATGAAAGGAAAATTCATCTTGTTTTCATTGGCTCTCCTTCATGATGACGTGTAAAATAGACTTTTTCCTTGGGGGCATGCGTGGGTTTTCCTTTTGCGTGGTCTTGTAAATAGTTCCAAAGACGTGGTTTATCACATCAAATCGAAAATGGAACACCATGAGAAACGCCAAAATTTGCATGATGACAGTATTCGTCGATCACTGGCAACCTACCTGGATGTAATCAGGTTGGGTTGTATAGCCATCACGAAAGCAAATACTATCTTCATCCTAAATTGTAATTCGTTTTAATTTTTCTAGGTGCATAGATTTTCTATGCACCTAAATACAGTGTATATCTAAATACATATAAATATCTATTAACCTATAAAAGAAAAACGACCTACAATTTGAAACGGGTGGATTATAAATGAGCAATGCTTGATACAGTCCCTCCATTCCAAATTGTAGGTTGTTTTAACTTTTCTAGGTCCATAGATATTAATATGCATCTAGATATAGTGTATATATAGATGCATAATAATATTTATGAAAAAAAGTCAAACAACCTACAATTTGGAACGGAAGGAGTACATTGTTAGGAAGATATAAAAAGAAATTTATCCGCGTAAGCTTTTTCTTTATGTAGATGTCGTACGCGCACTTAAAAAAAACGGATGATGGCTATTTTAATAATATATCATCATTGGAAAAATAATTGTCAAAATTGCAAACACTGAGTTCAGGTACTTTCAAGCTAATTATTCCATAGGTGGATGATAGATATGTCGGTCCACCATGAGGTAGGTGGACATAGGTGGACGATGGATGTGTCTCTAGTGACAAAAAAAAAAAGAGTTTCTCTAGTGACAAAAAAAAACGTGTTAACAAGAAAGAAAATGGTAGAATACATGGCACAAATTTGATACGCATACGCTTTGATGGATCTTACTCATTCTTAACCGTGCGTGCCTTGTCGATAAACTTGTGCTTGACTCTTCTAGGTGTCAAAACTTCAGGCGTAACTGCAAGCCGTTCTCGCGTGCCCATAAAAAACAACCGTAACTGATCTGAGCGCGAGACGGTCATGGCCAGCCTCTAACTCCCCACCACCGCACACCAACCGACGACGCCATCGCCGGCGGCACGTCTGCCCGCGCAGTTAGTTGGTCGCTTCGAGACGCAGGGCAATTTTCCCAGGCTTAATTCTCGATCGGTTGATGCGACGACCGACGAAAGGATCGTCATCGCCGGCCGCGGATGGCCGCCGCCGTTCGTGTTACTCCCGCGACGCGCCTCTGAATCTGGTTCCGGCGGGAGCTCCGTGATCGAGAGAGCGATCAACAATGGCGGCGCGGTGCTGCGGCTGCAGCGTGCGGTGCTGCTGCTGGCTCCTGGTGCTGACGCTGGTGGCGCTGGCGGTCACGGCCACCGTGGTCTTCGTCCGCTACCGGAACGGCGGCCAGGTGTTCCCCCTCCCCGGCGTGCCGGACCCCAAGTACGCCGAGGCCCTCGCCGTCGCGCTCCAGTTCTTCCAGGTCCAGAAATGTAGGTGCCATTGACACGCCATCTCCTCGATCGAATCGACCCTTGCCAACTGCGTGCCATCTAAAAATGCATGTCGATCTTGATCGATGAAGCCGGGAAACTGGTGCGCAACGAGATCCCGTGGCGAGGGGACTCGGCGCTGGACGACGGCGAGGAGGCCAAGCTGGACCTCTCCAAGGGGATGTACGACGCCGGCGACCACATGAAGTTCGGCTTCACGCTGGCGTTCACCGGCACCATGCTGTCGTGGTCCGTCCTCGAGTACGGCGACGCCATGCGCGCCGCCGGGCAGCGCGACGCCGCCATGGACGCGCTGGGCTGGATCATGGATTTCCTCGTCAATGCGCACCCCTCCGACGATGTCCTGTACATCCAGGTGACCTTGCATTCTGATCGTTTCACCTCTGACATTCTTCAATCTCCAGTGCGGTTGGCTCATTGTCTGCCAGTTTGGTGACGTTTGAATCCTTAATGCATATGCCATTTCTAATTTCTTGCACTCGACTAGATCCTAGATCGAAGAACTCATTGCATCCAATCACGCAAAATTTACCACTGACATAGATAGGAGGCTAGCAAGAAGCTGCCTCAGCACCATTTCCTCCACATTTCGGCCCGCGTTGTCTCCCTAGGAGCGACTCGAGCAGTGTCCCACCCTCCGCCATTGCCACCCCCCTCATGGCCCCCTCTCCACCTCGCCGCCACCAGAGCAGGACACCGGAAGCCCGTGTGCCTGCTAGGAAGGCTGCGGGGGGCTCCTACCGTCGACCCGGGGTGCTTCTGCCCCTGGTCAACGATGCGGCAGCGCTGGTCATGGAGGCGACGACGGTGACCCGAGGCAGCAGATCCAGCATCCTAGGACCAGATACAGCGCCCTCGGGGCCAGATCTACGCGGAGCGGCTGCCGGTGAGGTGTGGGGGGCTCGGCAACTTTGGCAATGAAGGTGGTGCTCCGGCGGCTCGGCGGGGGTGGCGTGCGTCCTGTGCACGTGCATGGCGGTGTGTTGGCCGGCGTCAGAGTGGCGCGACAGTTGAGGACGTCGCACGCGGGGGCCACAGCCGGCGAGGAGGTGGCCCGGTGGCCGTGTGCGCCGATCATTGAGGACGTCATGTGCGGTGGGCCATGGCCGGCAAGGAGGCGGCCTGGTAGCTTAGGCAGCGCAAGCGGTGACCGCGTGGATGCGATGGCACATTTGGCTGGGGGGTCCACGGAGCAGGCTGCAACGCCTCGAGGTGAAGCCCGGGCGACACGCATGATGGTGTGACGGCGCGGTACTGCGATGCTCCGAGGAGATGCCTTGGCGATGCGCGTGATGGTGAGGTGGTGCGGCAGTGGCCACATGCGAGGAAAGGAGGTCGAGTGGGGGCGCATCTGGCGGCGAGTGCAGAGGAGGTGGAGGTACGACTGCATGGCACATGGAGGCGCAGCGACGGTGCCGCCCCGGATGGGCTGTCGTGGCTGTGGTCCGGGAGTGGCGAGCCGTGAGCGTGCAACGAGGGGTTGGGATGCTCTGGGCGAAAGCCTTTGTCGGCGTTCTTGCTGGTGGAGATGACGGCGGCGCCCTAAGGCGTTGTTTTCCACGTTGGGAGCGTCATGTTGGAGCTACAACCTTGTTGCACGGGGTTCTCTGGGTGAAAACCCTGTCCAGATTCTAGACGAGCGACGGCGACACCATTGGCGTCATGCCCTCCTTGGAGGTGTCATCTCTAGAGACTCAACTAGGGTTGTGGCATTGCTGGTCCATTGGTCATGGGCGCCCGCAGCCGGTGGTGGCAATTCCGCCGCGTGGCAAGCTGGACAGGTGTTTGCCGAGCCCACATGGAGGCGATCGCAGTTATGATGGCAGCAAGGGGTTATCGCATGGTTGTTGGATTTGGTTGCTTGCAGCGGACCGCGGCGCTAGCGTTGCTCAGCAACGGTCAATGCGGCGTTGGACTACGTCAGAGGACGACACTTGCGGCTATGGCATTGTGGGACGACTAGGCTTGTAGCGGATCGCGGCAGGTTGCTCAGCTTGGCTGGGCTATTCGGTGTGTTACATCGTCGGAAGATGGCGCAAGCGACTTCTTTGGCTTGTTGGCACGACAACGGAGGTTATGTGCGCGGGTGAAGCAACGAGGCGAAGTCGACCTGTGGCGGCGGCTTGGCTGATTGATGGAGATCTTGGGGAATGGGGCAACATTGCTCATCACCGTGACGATAACAAAAGAAACGGATCCGTGACGTGGAGTACTATGCGGGCGTGGCGAGGCCCCCGCGTGCGGGTGTTTTTTCAAGGCGACGAGAGCGAGGTGGAGTCCAACGGAGGATGTGGCGAGGCTCCCGCGTGTTGTGTTATCGTGGTGGCGACTGCGAGGTAGCCTGCGAGAGTTCGGATTCAGTGGTATCACCCTATCAGGTGGAGTGTGGTGTTGCGGCGACTCTACGACGGAGGGTCCTGCATGGCGGTGGCCTTCTCGGTGCGATGCGGTCTGCTTCTATCGGTTTCCTGTTGACGCAAGGTCACGCCTGGAGGTTTCGGCGACTACATGAGCGTGAATATTGGTGGGTACCACGGTAAGGCTTCAATTCTGCTACCGTTGTCAGGCGAAATAAAATCCGCTTAATGAATTGAGTTCGGCGCGTGTTGATATCCCAATCCAACTGGTTGTGTTGTTAAGTTAAGTTGAGTGCAATGATGTGGTGCGGTATGTGTTGGTGACCCAATCCAACTTGCTAACATTTGTGTTATTTTTTCATTTGTTGTTTTCGTCCAGCATAAGCTTCATCTTCTTTTTAATATAATTTGCCTTATTTGTTAAAAAAAAAGAGACTAGCAAAACTCAGATGTAGAACGGTGCATGTCACGAAAGATTTCCAGTTTTGCTAGTCTGAAAATGGATTTGATGTCCTGGCCATCATCAGGTCGGTGACCCCAAAGCAGACCACAAGTGCTGGGAACGTCCGGAGACAATGTCCGAGAAGAGGCCGCTGACAAAGATCACCACGAAATCCCCCGGCAGCGACGTGGCGGCGGAGACGGCAGCCGCCATGGCCGCGGCCTCGCTGGTGTACAAGCCCATCAACGGGACGTACTCGTCGTCGCTCCTCGACCACGCCCAGCGGCTGTTCGCCTTCGCCGACAAGTATCGGGGCTCCTACACGCGGACATTCCCGGAGCTCAGCGCCTACTACAACTCCACGACGTACCAGGACGAGCTCCTGTGGGCGGCGAGCTGGCTGTACCACGCCACCGGCAACCACAGCTACCTGAGCTACGCCACCGGCAAGAACGGCAAGGAGTACGCCGATCTGGGAAACCCCAGGTACTTCAGCTGGGACGACAAGCGTGCTGGCACCGAGGTAATGTGTCACAACAGCTCATTGAATTTCGAGACATGAGGTTCTCTTGTCAAGATTTTTTCAAATTTTTGCAACAATTTCCTTTGATTTGATCGTAGGTTCTCTTGTCAAGAGTAAGCTTCTTTGCATCAGATGGATCTGACGTTGGACAAGATGAAGGCCTTGGGTCCTACAAGGACACTGCCGACGCCGTCATGTGCATTCTCCTGCCGGAGTCGGACACGGCTGCTTTCAGAACAGAAGGTTGACATCAGTTACTATCTGTGAGATCGTCATAGACCATCAGAAAAGAAAACTGTTACAGACTATTCACTGATGGAATCTGCACTCACTGTAACATTGCCATTGATCAAACAAGCAACTGCTGCACTGCGTTATCGTGTTAAATTACAACTGCAACTGCTAAATGGTCAGACTGATATCTGATGCGATGTGGAATTGTGCAGGGGGGTTGCTGTATGTAGCTGAATGGAACTCCCTCCAACACCCTGTTGCCTCCGCATTCCTTGCCGCCGTTTACAGCGACTACATGTCGACGTCGGGGAAGACGGAGCTGACCTGCAGCGGGAAGAGCTTCACGGCTGCAGACCTTCGCAAATTCGCCAAGTCCCAGGTAACACTCCAATGTCACTTGCCACCAACCCTCAACAGTCAACAGTGTCACAAAAACAGGCACTGTTCAGAGAAATGGCTATCTTCAGACATGAAAATGATCAACCTTCATAGAAATGCTTGTGCCTATTCACAATTTCTCACATCAATCTTGAGCAGGCTGATTACGTCCTTGGCGACAATCCGATGAAGCTGAGCTACCTCGTCGGCTACGGCGAGAGCTACCCTCAGCGGGTGCACCACCGTGGCGCGTCCATCCCCGCCGACGTCGACACCGGCTGCGACGGCCAGGAGTGGCTCAAGTCGCCCAAGCCCAACCCCAACGTCGCCACGGGGGCGCTGGTTGGCGGACCGTTCAAGAACGACTCGTTCATCGACGACAGGGAGAACGTGAGGCAGAACGAGGCGACGACGTACAACAGCGCGCTCATCGTCGGCTTGCTCTCCGGCCTCGTCTCATCCTCCTCAGTTGCACAATCCCTGTCATGATTCCATCGATCGCTCGATTTCTTTCTAACTGACCTATGTAGATTCCGTTACTATTCAACTGTTTTTTTTTTGATAATTAACACGATTCGACTGTATCCTTATTCTTCTGACTATATTATCATCAGTTAGTAGATGCTATTGAAGTGCAGGTGTCAAACTGATCAATGAGTTATATAGTGTTGTGTTAGCATGGAAGCATTCAGAGATTTGTACAAGACAATAGAAATCAGTAGGAATCACTGTCCATTTGCTGTCCATAATGGGATCTTGATTTCAAAATTATTTCAGAAGTTTTTTTTCTGTGTTTTCCTGAGAAGAATGACTGCAGAATGACCTTTTGATCTCAATTTCTTAGACTCATCATGACGCATTGTACCCAAAGCATACCGAAATTAAGTATGACAGCAGAATGAGTTTGTGATTTCAATTTCTCAAACTCGTCCTGAAGCATCGTACCCAAAGCAACCGAATTAATTACTTTTGCATACATAAATCAGAAATTCAGGATGCGGTAAGAACTAGGAAGTGCTGTGCCTTGAAGCTACAAGCTCTGTGCATCCACAATTATCAACTGCCAGGAAGAAAGATCGAAACTTCTACTAAAAAACTGCACAATTCAATCCAATCCTCCGATTATGATAACAAGGCACACATTGTCGAAGCAATCAAGCCACGTTTTCTTAAATTTGCATCCTCTTCTCTCTCTTTTTTTTGAAAAGCTATTTGCATCCTCTTCTTCCTCAATCTTTTTCCATATATCTTATCCACTACGCTAAGCTACCTAGATAGCGCTCCACTCTGCAAGAACACCCAGCCGACGCTCTCACCCGTCTCACGGCGAGCCGCCGAACACGGCGGTCGGCGGCAGCGGCGGGGCGTCGAGCTGGTAGAAGCCGAGGGACGGGCCGACGAAGCGGAACAGGATCCAGGCGCCGACCATGATGAAGATGGAGGCGTAGGCGAACTTGTTGAGCCAGAAGAGGAGCCCCTTCTCCCCGACGTACAGCTCCACGGCCTTCTCGGGCAGGCTCATCTCCTCCCACTCCTTCCGCTCCCGCTGCTTCTCCCTCCGCGGCGCCGCCACCGTAGCTTTCTTCTTCGGCGTCACCTCCTCCGGCGGGGCATCCAGCTGGAACCGGCGGGCCTGGTTCCTCGCCTTGAGGCGGTTCTTGATGCCGGTGGGCTTGGCGCTGGAGGGGGCAGCGGCGGCCGGTGGAGAGGGCTGGGTGACGGTGTCCGTGGCGGGCTCCGATGAGGCGGGTTCGCCGGAGCTGCCGCCGGATGCGGCGGGGGCGATGAAGCCGAGGCGGCGGCGAGGGTGGAGGAGAAGCGGCTTGGATGGGCGGTGGAGGAGGAACGGGAGAGGGGAGGGGAGGAGGAGGTGCTTCATGGCGGAGCCGCGGAGATGGTCGTCGTCAGGTGCCTGGAGTTTGGCGCCGTTTTGTTGATGGGGTTTGAGTGGCTGCGACGGGCCGACGGCGGACTGTGGATGGAACAGAGAAATGGAAAAATAAATTGATGTCTCGTTTTCCTGTTTTGATGGTACATGCTCGAGGCAGGATCAACTTTGTTTAAAAGAATTTAAGGGGCATGTTTGTCACTAATTAGAAATATTAAACATAAATTAATGATAAAATTCACTGCATATACGAGGGCTAATTCGCGAGATGAATCTATTAAATCTAATTAATCCATAATTAACACATGTTTACTGTAGCATCACATGAGCTAATCATGAACTAATTAGGCTTAATAGATTCTGCCCTCGTTTATGCAATTAGTTTTATCATTAGATCATATTTAATACTTATAATTAGTGTGCAAACATCCGATGTGATAGGGACTAAAGTTTAATCAGGGTATCCAAACACTCCCTAAATCATGATCCTATGAATTTTAGAAGAAAGGTTTGGAGGTTTGTTAAGGTGCTTGAGGGGAACCAGAGGTTCCTCCGTCCTTAGGGCATGTTTGGATGCAGGCTGTTAAAATTTAGCACATATCATATCGGATGTTTGATACTAATTAGGAGTATTAAATATAAGAACTAATTATACAGATGAAGTCTAATTCGCGAGACGAATCTATTAAACCTAATTAGTCCATAATTTGACAATGTGGTGCTACAGTAACCATTTGCTAATGATGGTTTAATTACGTTTAATATATTCGTCTCGCCAATTAGATTCCATTTATGCAATTAGTTTTGTAAATTAGTTCATATTTAATCCTTCTAATTAGCATCCGATCCGACGTGACGTGCTGAACTGGTATCAAACAGCCCCCTTAACCGGAATCCTCGCCTCCGACTGCCGATCCACGCTCGCTGCTGGCGGGCTGCACCCCCCTTCCGCCCATCCACCGATTCCCAGGCGCCCTTTCCCCATCTGCATCAAAGCACACCACGCCGGCGCACCGGAGTTTCCTGGCGCCGGCCAAGGCTTCGTTCTGACGGGACTTCAAAAGGATGCAGCCTTCCAACTAGTTTGTAGGCATCTATATGCAGACTTCACAAATGAATTGTACTGTACACAAGCCAATACGTGATCCAACCATGCAGTGAACCGGTGGCAATCCAGCGATCCATGCAACGTGCGGACAAGCACAAAATTGAACTCAGTTTCCGAAGAACAATAAGAGGAAAAATTCTGCGAATGTGAGCAGTGGAAATAGCAGCTATTTTCTCCAACGCTCCAAACCATTTGGGCCTGATGGTTTCCTTTTCTGCCGAGCCTGGCTCGTTTCCAGGAACCAGGCTCCCGCTAGCCTGGCTGAGTTGATGCGAGGGAGCTTTGATTGGATAGCAGCATGCATCCTGGCCAGATAGCCAGACAGAGCCGCTGTTTGGTTGCTCTGATTGCAGCACGCGCATAGTAGTTTTGACCGCCGTGCATGCACCCACGCGGTCCACCGCGTACCACGGGAGGCTGGCTCCGAGGAAACGAAGGGTCGGGCCGCGTCCCGGGAGCCAGGCTTCAGGTGCCTTTTTGCACGCTAGCACGCCGCGGGCTAGGTTCGGCAACGAGCTCAGGAAACCAATCGCACGGAGGTCGCATGTGGGGAGTCAGGACGCGGGGGTGCAGCGAACCAATTGCACCCTTGGCAATCGAGAGTTGAAGTGCATGCAAGTGCAGACTTCCTTATTTGCTTTACTACGTGAATGGAAGGCTAAAATCTGAAACTCAGTGTATTCTTTACAAATCCCATAAGCTTTGTTTTCACATGAACAATTATATGTTGTTGCCATTTCATTGCACAAATACCCAGACCAATCATCACTTTTAAGCAATCAATGAACAATCATCGAGGGATATGAAGGCAACTTTCCAGTAGCAGCAGCTAATATGTACATTAGGGTAACAAGAGCCCGCAAGCAACGGCAATGAAGGCATCGACGATTCTGAGGCCACAACAAGCACCCTCGCCATCTCCAAGGCGGCACTCGGACGAGGACTTCATCGTAGGTGGCCATCTCCTCCTCGTGAACAACTAGTTCACCATGGCGCCGCCCGAGGGCCATATTGCCTACAATGCCGACCGCTGGAGCTCCGCGATCTGCACGATGGGGCACCGGCGGCAGCGATTGGGAATTAAGAATTGAGTAGCCATAGATGTCGTGGTGAGGAGCCCTGGCCAGGAGCTGCGATGCCAGTGTCAAAGGCCCGACGAATCCTTTTGTGACAACGAAGATTGAGTTATTAAGGCGTCGGCGTCCAGCCGGTAAAAAAGTCTGGGCGTCGGCGTCACTTAACAATCCGTCACCTTCACCGCCGAATTCAGTGCTGCGCCACCGGGGACGGAGCCGCGCCGCCTCCTCCTATCCTTCCTCCTCCTCCTTTGGTCTTGCATCGTGCGGTGCGTGATTGAGGCAGCCTGTGGCAGTCCTCGACCAGACGGAGAGAGCCCGTGGCCGTGGTGCGGACGGCCTACGGCGGCAGAGGAGGCAGGGGTGGGCGGTGGTGGCTGAGGTGGGCGGGCAAGGTGGTGGCTGGTGGGAGGCTGGGAGCCTAGGGCAGTTGGGCTGACTTGGGTTAGGCTGATTTGATGGGCCTTGTTTCCATTAGGTCCACTGGTCCTTTGTTTTTCTTTTTCTTTTACAGGTAGATGTATGTGTATATGGGTGTGTAAAGTGTCGCCTCGCCTCACGCCACAAGTACCTAGGTGTCCGAGCAGTGGCGTGTCGCCTCGCCTCGCCTTACCGCTTTAAAAATCATGGTTATTGCCTTCCCAAATTTACCCTTCCAATTAATTTCGAAACGGGTTCCTGGCCTAGGTACCGGTCCACAATCAAATTCCTATTACTTACTTTTAGTATTTAACCATTGAATCTGGCCTCACCAACAGTTATCATTATTTTCAAGCACCTTAAAATTCCTCAGTGAATACTAGGCAATGAGTCAATGACACATGAACACTAAAAAGTGGGTGGCTACACAAATTTTGTTTGAACAATTTCAAATATTTTATTTAGTAGTAATGGTTTGTAAAAGTTAGATCTTTTATACGCAACAAGTTAAATCACTTCAGAGTTTAGACGTCATTGATTCGTGGCTACGGACGGATATAAAGAAGGTGCTGGCCCTTGTTGAATCGGTCCTGGCTCGTGAGTTCGGGAATGACGAATTTAACATGGTTTTCACTGAAATAGATAAAATATTGATAAGTAAAGTTATGCACAAATAAATCTAGATATATCAGCATTTATGTATTAAGTTCACCCAAATCCTGGACACCGACGTAAGAGCTGCTATGAGAATGATTGCATTGATCAGGATAAAAGATCATTTCATGCTGACTAGTTTTACAATAGTCAAGGGATACCCCAGAATATCAGGGTGTTTGGTCTAAGCTCATGCTAGGCTGGTTTGGGAGTTGGGACCTACCAACAACCATGTTCATCCTTGTAAAACAAATATCACAAGTTAATGGCACCAAACTAACAAAAAAAAGAAGGTGAGAACCATCATTTCTCTTTTCTCTTAATGGATCACAAGAAACTTTCTCACAATTTAGGTAATGTTCTCATCAACGTTGCAAAAACTTATAAAGAGATAATGCTTATTTATATATAGCGTGTTCGGATTTTATCGTGGGACGGGTCCTAAATCATGATTTCGAGCAATACTAACCCAGATGAGCTGTCAAACCAAACACACCGATAATTTCCACAACCACTTCTATCTTTTACGTGCACCTTTTTGCATATTATAAACAGTACACCAGTTTTCTTATAAGAAGAATCTCATAGCGAATCCTACCGAATTCAAACTATTTCCTTCACAAGCAAGCACTAGTTCCCTCATTTCCAGTGCTGCTGACATGCTTGAATTTGCATGGCTCAAATAACCATTTCTCTATCTCTAGGAAAGTTACAACAACCTTTTTGCCATGGGGGTGCTTGAAGCGACGAGCTGATCCGGAGCATTGGATGACGATCGTACGGACATGGCAAACAAAACCTAGTGATCAAAAGGACGATGTGAATCCAACGAGGAAGATCCTCCGTGAAGCGAAAGCAAAACCAAACAAAAAGGCCAAGCAGGAGCGGCGTGCCTCCGACCGGCGCTGTCGGAGTCCACCACCGCCTTGGCCTCCGCCTCCCCCCACACCGGGCGCGGGATCGACCCTCCTCGATCTGCGCCCGGCGAATCCAACCGGGCTCCCCGCCGCACCAGCATTGGGCCCCCTCCCGCCGCGCGCCGCCGCCGGCCCCATCGATCCGGCTCTCGTGGGGCAGGGCTGGGACCTCGAGGGGACGGGGGGCCTGATCCTGCTTTCTGTTTGGATTTCGCTTTCCCCTGTGGGGCTCGGTTGCTGGTGTGGTTGCCCAGGAGGAGGAGGACATGGATTTAGCATCGGTCAACGAGGAGCTGGCCGAGATCGACGGACAGATCGGCGATATCCTCCGCGCATTGCAGTAATCTCAAACCATTCCGCTTGCTGTGATTTGGGGTGTTTGTAGTTTGCTTGCGTCGCCCGCGAATGGTCGTTAGATCTCAGTTTGCTTGCTGCGATTTCGCGACTGGAGGACAAATTTGGAGACCAAATTATTGGTCTGTAGTGGGGGAAAAAATCGTTTTTTCCCCTGATGTCTGCGGGACTACTACTTGCGCTCTGTAGAAATGGTAGCATGATGTTGTTGAACTGACGCGTTGCTTAATTTGGCTGCAGGAATGGATTCCAGAAGTTGGACAAGATCAAGGATGCCAACCGCCGCAGTAGACAGCTTGAAGAGCTTACTGATAAGATGCGAGATTGTAAAAGGTTAGTCAGTCTCTTTCAACACCCCCCCCCCCCCCCCCCCCCTCTATGCAGCTTTTAGCAACATTCCCCTTCATATAATATGGCAGATGGAAAGGCTAAACACAAATACCATTCTTGGCATGAGTAGAGAAGTGGCAGTCCGCCGCTGCTTACCTCACACCCACATCAATTTAATTTTTCTCCGTAGCAATCATTTCTGTATCTCTTAACCAATACACTGCACTGTGTACGCCTGGTTCCAGTATTTCTGCTGCTCACGACTACCTGCAATTTCTGTATTTTGAATCACAATAATGGGGGCCAAACAATAGTTAGCAGGAAAACAGATATCTGATTTCTTAATTCTGATGTTAGTAGCTTCATGATAGCTGACAGTTTGCTTTTATGCGGTTTTCTAGACTTATCAAAGACTTTGAGCGAGTTAGCAAAGACGAGGCAGGGCGTACTGATCCGGATACTGCAAAAATGCTGCATGACAGAAAGCAGTCGATGGTATTATTACTGAAAACTGTTCCAGTCAATGTGAATTTTACCCCTTGGTCTGATTCTCTAACTTTCACTAAACCGAAGTTTGTGTTGTTTTGCAGATCAAAGAATTAAACTCTTATGTTGCTCTTAAGAAACAGTGAGTTTTGACCTATCTCACTACATCATAATTATTTTTCTCAGAAACTTTGAAGAATGCATCTCTAGTTTTGGTAACATTTCATGATACTTACATCAAAGATCATTTGGATTGCAGACATGCAAGTGGAAATAAGCGAATTGATCTTTTTGATGGTCCTAGTGTTGAAGATGGCTATGGTGAAGAAAATGTCCTGTTGGCATCAAGTAAGTGACAATATCACAAGCCCCTATAGGCGTACCGTGTACATAGTATGATCTCGGTTCAAAAACTAAGGACATATTAGAAAAACCCATTTCCTTTTTGTTGTTATCTTTACAAATTGAAACTTTGAAAGAAACAAGCCTCTGACATCAGCGCCATGGATATACTGAGCAGTTTTTTTTTTATCTCAGATATGACAAACCAGCAGTTAATGGATCAAGGCAATCAACTAATGAATGAAACTGATCAAGCTATCGCGCGATCTAAACAGGTTATTTTTTATTTATGACCGACATCTAAGCTTCTACCATCATGCTCTTAGGAACACCTGTTGACCTTGCACTCTTGTGTTAAATAGTTGAGAAATCTGCTCCCAGAGAGATAACTTTTGCATCCCCATATGATCCTACCAAACATCTTTGTTTCTTGTTGTGATGCTAAGATGCTGGCTTTGCTGTTTTTGTTGCCCCTCTTCATCTTCACCGTTCCTTTTTTCTTTGGTTGAAGGCGAGGAAACATGAGCTGTTATTTATAAAGATATAGATAAGCCTTTTTCTCTCAAGCCTTGATGCTTTGTGCTAAGTTTGGAATTGAGTCTACTGCTGAAGTCCTCAATATATCAATTTCTCAATGATTTGAGCTTCCACAGAACAATTTATTGTAGTAGACTCTCAAAGTCTTCAACAAATTGATGTGCTAATGCCCTCATAGCAGTGGCCTTTTCACACTTCATTGCTTCTTGACGCTGTTTTGCTGTCTATTTTGTAGACTGTCCAAGAGACCATCAATGTAGGCACAGAAACTTCAGCTGCTCTGAAAGCACAGGCAAGTCACTTTTCTTATTTTTCAGAAGCAGCCAATTGTCGTGTTATACTGTTCAATCAAGGTAAGAAAAGTCACTTTTGGTTATTTTATCTTCATCAGACAGAGCAAATGAGCAGAGTTGTTAATGAGCTGGACTCTATCCATTTCTCCATTAAAAAGGCATCTAAATTGGTGAAAGAAATCGGTAGACAGGTAAGTTCATCTCACAACACAAGTTCTTTATTTTATTTGTCAACTCTATTCTCATCTATCTCACTTCTTTTAAAACAGGTTGCAACTGACCGATGCATCATGGCCATGCTTTTTCTCATTGTTGCTGGAGTCATAGCAGTAATTATTGTTAAGGTGAGTGCTCAGCTTCTTCAGAGATTTGCAAACTCAACTGTTTGTGTATTACTTTGGCATATTACATCAATGATCTAACTGATATTGTGACATGACTCGACCAAAATGACTTGGAAATTCTACAGCTAGAGCCCTCTTTTACATGATTTTATCACATTATCCTTTTTGCCTTTTTGGTTTGATGTGAAGTTTACAGAAGTCAGTGGAAAATGAATTCGTCCTCAAAGGTCCCTTTGTTCCTGTGGGAAAGGAAGTGGGTCAAGTAGAGGTCATAATTGTCATCGCTCTGCTGGGATTGGAATACTAACACACTAGTTAAGAAATATGGAGATAACAAAGCTAGAATACCAGACCATCCAACCATCTGTGCGCCAAACTACCTGTTCATTGTGTAAACTGCATCCAGTACCTTTCTTACTTCTATGTGAATAAATAATACACATGTAGACTAATTAAGAAACCTTAGATACCCATCCCCCCAAAACAGGAAAAATGAATGTTAGAGACCATGAAGAGATTTGGAGCAGGGTCTGACAGGAATTGTATCGCCATGTAACGGCTAAGAAATAAGTCAAATAGCCAATACAGAACATCAGATATGACAACAAAACATACATACATGATTTTCAGGCTAATTTGGTTATAGTGACTGTTGCTGAATGATGTTCATACTGTTCCATTGGCAGATTGTAAACCCACACAACAAGGACATTCCCAACATCCCAGGACTTGCACCACCTGTAAGCAGGAGGCTGTTGAGATAGAAGACAAGTGATAATTCCATACTTGTGTAAAAATTGATGAGGCTCCTTGGGAGGTCCATTGTATCTACAGTCTGTGAGGCGCCGCTTCAGTCATGTGGCATAGTGTTGTAATTCTATCTCATGGGATACAAATCTGGCAGGTACAGTATGTGTGTATGTTCTTATTCTTCTGGCTGGCCTTTCTGTTTTGCAAGAACCAAGCTCCGAACCATGTTCCCTGTAAACCTTCACATCTGTACACAAGTTACCAGTCTTATAAGACCGAGATCATATGGATTACGCATACGCAAACGTTGCATACCTACCTACTTGACGTATACACACTATCTTGTGATGTGATATCCGGGTAATTTAGTGATGTGCTTGAGCTTAAGAGTTGCCTAAGAATCATGATGGCTTGATCTTGCACTAGAGTCTAAAGATCACACTAAGGCCTTGTTTAGTTGCCAAAGTTTGGAGGTGTCAAATTACTGTTACAGTACTGTAACACACTGTAGTGTTTCGTTTGTATTTGTGAATTATTGTCCAAACATTAACTAATTAGGCTCAAAAGATTCGTCTCGCAAAGTACAATAAAACTGTGCAATTAGTTTTTAACTTTGTCTACATTTAGTACTTCATGCATGTACCGTAAGTTTGATGTGATGAGGAATCTTCTTTTTTATAGTGTCAAAGTTGGGAGTTGGGGGTGAACTAAACAAGAGCTAAGGTACCTCGTCCATGCTCTTCTTCGCCTCCATGCTGGCCCTTCCATGTGAAAAGCATTGTAAATCAGTTTCCTGTCAAATAGTAGACATGCAATCTTTTAGGATCGTGGCCTGACATACAAATTTGGCTTTAGACATGTAATCTTTTAGGATTGTAGCCTGACCTCAAAATTTGGTTGGCTGGCAGCAGCTAGCAATTCTTGCTCACACAGAGTGTTGGACTTTCAGGACCTGCCTGTGTAACTGTGTAAGCTGTATGTTAGAAGCTACCTAGAGCTACACCGCATGATCCGAAGTCCAGATGGACTTTGCCTACAACTATCATTTGCACAGTTCATCCAGAGGGGGAAGAAAGAAACAAGGGAAAGGACGTGGAGAAAGGTGCCAACATGTGAAGGGGCTCAGTCGTTGTCCTCGTTGGAACCCACCGTGCACGCGATCTCCATGGCACACCCTTCCTGCCCACTTCATTTGATTCCCCGTCTAATCACCCACCACAGCGTTTGATTAGCAGGGAGTACATCACTGCTAGTGCTGCCAAGACCACACACTCCTTGTCCTTATCTCATGGGCGGTTTGGAAGGAAAGAAATGCACGCGTTTTTCATCATTTGAATTCTACTTCAGTTCAAACTGCACTGCGCACATATCAGACCTGCTACAGACAACTAAGGGTAAGTACATTGGTGTCGTCTAATAGGCAGTCTCATACATTGACACGTAATCTTGAGACGATTTAACAGGCAACCTGTACAATGGGTTGTCCTATAAGTTGTCGGTAGTGGTATATAATTCCTTAATTTGTGCATAAGAAAAATAAAATATTATGAGTTGCATGGCAACAATAACTCGTACAATGGTTGTTAAGTTGTCTCGTAGTCCTACAATTTAGCTCATGAGCGTCGACCTCTTTCTCTCTCCTCGCTCTCTCTCCTTCACATCATCAAAAATCCTACGTAGCACTGCATGAGACGACCTATGAGACCGCTGACGTGTAGCAATATACTTGCCCTAATGTTGGTCGCCAAGCAGTTATTATGTAATTTTCCCTTTACCATGCTTTGTGCCTGCCAGCGCTGCTCAGTGAGACGACGATGTAATAATTGCTTTCATCTAGTGAAATACGTGTGCCAAGACATGTTCTCGGAAAAAAAAATCTTGGCTGTCAGGTCAGGACGACTCGTGTCTTGTTCTTTATCGAAATAAGTGATTGGGTGCCTAGATGACTGGATTGGGCTAGGTTGAACAGACTCTCCCAAGTCAAACTGATCAGTTCGCCACAGCATGGATACGTGTCTAAAGACACCATGGTTTGACCAATTATTGGTCTCTATTAGCAGGCCTCAATCTGGCCCACCTCTCTCCCTAGCCCAACCTGGCCTCTTAGGCCTGGCCCAATCCACCGAGAGAGGCGTCGACGAGCGGAAAACCTATCCATCTTCCGAAAGGTAAAAGATAGGAAGAGGTATAATCTTCCAATCTTTAAGATTCGTGAATCTTTGTCCTTCCTTCACCTCCTCTCATCTCTCTCTCGTCGCTCGTCGCGCTGCTACCAGAGAAGGTTGGGGAAGGAGGTAGCTCGCTGGAGGGGCGGGGCGGCTCGTCGGCGGGCCGCGGGCGGTGGTCGAGGCCGGCGGTACTTAGGGTTAGTGTTAGGGGTCCGGATTTTGGGGTCTCTAATGGTCATCGGCCTTAAGGAAGGAGGAGGAGGGCGACGGAGGCGGCAGGTCCGGTGGCGGTGGTGATTTGGCTGGTGGCTGGGACAAGGCGGCTTAAGAGCGTTGCCGGCCGAGCGAGGCTAGATATCCGGTGCGTGGTGGTTGGCGGCGGGGGTCATGAGCGGTGTCGGGCTAGGAAGGGCAGCGTGGAGGGTGGTGGTGGTGGCCGGCAGGCGGGCGACGCGACAGCTGCTGGGCGGGGCTGGTGGAGGAGGTGGCGGGAGTGGTGAACTGATGGGGAAGAAGAAAGGAGGAAAAAGATGGGTCTAATGGGCTTATAGGTATCTCTCCTATCTATCTTCTGATAGCCTCATCGATAAGGGCCTCCATCACCGAATATTGAAATCTCTCTTAAATTTTTTGAAAAAATTCAAATTACTCCCCTCAAGTATAACTAAAATTTGAATAAACCTCTAAATATTTTTTGATTCAGTTTACCCCATAAACTATGCTATTTGGTTCAATTTACCCCTTAACATAATTTGTCTTTTTTTCTCCATGCACAAGTGGAATCTTAAGTTCAAATTTTGCAAAATGATAGCAGACATCATAGGACATGTTAAAAAAATATATAATGATTTTTTTTATCGTTATTTGACAGGGTAGGATATTTAGTGATAATTTTTTCCTCGACATACAATTATATAAAAAATAATGATGAAAAATTCATAAAATATTTTTTAATATAGATTATGATGTCCCCTGCAATTTCAAATTAAAATTCAACTTACGTACGGAGGAAAAAAAGAACAAATTGAATTATGGGATAAATTGAACCGAGTAGCATAGTTTAGGATAAGTTGAACCAAGATATATAGTTCAGCTATACTTAAAGTAATTTCAACTTTTTCCTAATTTTTTCGGGCCCCGCCCGCCCACCGTGCCGCCCAGACTCGCCCGCCGTCTGCCGCGCCACCCTAACTCGCCGACGTGCCTCCCCGCCCATTTCGCCGCGGGTCCGCCCGCCGACGCGTATCCACGCCGGCCCCGAAGCCGCCCGCCGCGCACCGCCGCGCCGGACCACGCAGCTCCGGACGCCGCCCCGTCGCTGCGCCTCCCCCGCCGCGGGGACCGCCGGCTGCTCCCTCCGTCGCGTCCTCTCGACGCCGCGCACTCTTGACAACTGCCTCAGCTCCGATGCCTGCCAGCGTGCCCCGACGTCGAGCGGACCTCCTCAGGCTCTCCCGTCCAGGCTCAGGTGAGCTCCTCCGAGTCCGTGCACGCAATATGTTCGATGAAAGACCGCGGGGGAAAAACGTGTTGGTTTGCAGCTAGCTTTCCTTTTGTTTGGTTCAGCTCTGGCTCCGTTTCGGGGAGCTTGATTTGGTGTGAGAGACCGTACTACTGCTTGCCGGTTTCAGCGGTATAGGGTGAAGCTCATGATCATGTGGTTAAACGGAAGAACACATCAGAAATCATGTATAATTTCATATTGCCTAAGTGGATTAGTCACTCTCGTTAGATATGCAAACTTTGATGCATATATGTAGTACATGGGGAGAAGAAAGTTAGGCGTCAGTTCAGTCCTTTGTCCTTTGGCTGCCTTGAGCTTAGTCAATACCAGTATTGTCAATATACTGATGACACATCCAGCTTGTATAGTGGGGATGATCCTGTAATGTAGTTGGGAGCTCAGGGCAAGCAAGAAATGCCCCTGTAGCTATCTATGAAGTAGTCAGATAAACAAAATGGCACTTCTTTTCAGTTTGGTACTAATAAATTCATTTATTGACGACACATCCAGCTTATATAATGTATCCAAGCATTATAGCATTACAATAGTAATTATTTCACATACTGAAGGCATGGCATACATTTCAGTGCATCAGGCTTCAAGATTAGTACATTCCTCCAGCTCAAGCTTCAAAAGTCGAGAGAAGGGGCATACAGAGTGATAAGGACATTGTTCATTCATTTTTAATAAAATATATGATAGGATCGAAATGTACAATAAATTCCTCTGTAAGCAAAAATTGCCAATTACTAACTAGTTTGTAGCTAGTAAGAGCTATAGAATAGAAAAAAAGTCTAGGTAGCAATTATATTGGCATGCATTCAGTAATTCAATATTTGTAAAAGAAATATGCAGTCACTGGTTAGTTGTATAGTTTAATGTTTCCTCTACTGTATAAAACAAATATGTAGTCACCGGTCCAATCACTACAGGTCAGGGGCTAGGGCTGGTGTTGATAATACAATTGTAGCTTTGTAACATCAGGGACCTATCAGGATTGAACTTTGTAGAGCTGTGCTAGTCAATATGTTGATCTTCTTGATATGCTCTGGTTGATTCATGTTTCGGTTCAACTCCTGTACCTTCTCTTAGGCTAAGTGCCTGGGCCGACATCAACTGTCAGTAGAATGGATATTTTATTACTTTAACTTGAAGTGCTGGATGTGTTAGCATGGAGTTCCACTCTGGCACCATACAATGGCATTGAATTATTTCGGACGCGCAAGCAACCTTAGGAGGCTGTTAGTCTGGGAAAATAAGATGATGTCTTGTAGCAGCTTGTGTTTTGTTCTTATGTCCATAACCTGACCGTTAATTCCTCTTCTTTTTTTTGTTGCATATTTATGCTGAGCATTTGAGTTTGTTGCCATATGGTAGGCATATTAGAATGTGAAGTTCTGAACGTATTTTAGCTGCTGCTTTTAGTGGAAATACCTACTACATTGAATGGCATGTGGTCGTATTGGTTCGATTTATTGTCTGCTTTGGTTCAATTTTAGGCGTGTTGGTCTTGTTGCCTGTGATTTGTGGTCTACTTGCTGGGTTTGATTTGTGGACTGTTAGCTTTTTTATTTGGGGATTATGGCCAATTTGTGTTGTGTTGTTTGATTAAGGTAGCTGGTTGATAGGTAGGGAGGGAGGGAGGGGAGAGACAGTTCACATGCCTTGATAGGTATGTGTCTTGCTGCTGAAACTTTTCTAGTTTCATCGATTCAAGTAACTATGATCAACACATTATGATATTAATTTAAATCCAATATCCTTCTTGTAAGCATTGTTATTTCTATCTGCCTGTCTCAAACAAACATTTTAATTGTGGTGCTGCATCTCCTTCAAGGCGATTGCAGGAGAGTGGGCTGCTGCACTCATTGGAAGCTGGCGCATTTTCCTGAAAGTTATATATATTGGTAAGAGGATATAGCATGTAACTTTTGTTATTAGCAGCCACAATCTCGCATATTTGCCAATTGCCACTGAGAAACAATACCCTTTTCCTATTCTCTGAATGCATGCATTTCGGTGTTTCCTCTACTAATTGTTTTGCAATTAGCTCATCCTCCACATCTTCGTTTGCTTCGCAGCTAGGCTTCTGAAGTGAGACATGCGGCTTCGATCCGGCCGTCACTTAGTCTCCCCACTGACGGTGCCACAGGGAGGTCACCATCACCGCCAGCGCCTGCGTGGCTCAGATGACAGGATCAACAGCCTCCCTAAGGACCTGCTCCTCCAAGTGCTCGTCCGTCTCAAGCATGCTGAAAGAGCTGCGTGCGTCGGAGCGGTCTGTCATAGCTGGCATGGCCTCTGGACTGAGCTTCCTGAGTTAACTTTTGGGTTTGTCAAGCCCCGCATGTTGGAAGCTGTGCTTGCCAAGGTCACCCGTCCCAGGCTTGACCTCCTCAACATCACTGTGGAAGGTTAAACGGGGTGCCCAGGTCTGATTGCTTCTCCGTGCTGCCACACGGCTGGTGCCGGAGAAACTCATGTTCTGGTGTGGAACCACCTCACTTTGGAAGACGATCCCATTGAGCTGCCTTGCTTCAACCACACATCCTCCCTTGCTCTTGAAGTGATGGGTTTCCATCTTTTGCCTCCACTGTCTGGAGAGTTCACTGCACTCAAGAGCCTTTCCCTGAGCGATTGCCGTGGCATCGACATCAGAGCCCTGCTCCCCCTCTGCCCATCCTTGCGGGTCCTGAACATGTATCACCTCGTAGAGGTTGGCACAATGATGGTTCACTCAGCATCGCTTGAGGAGCTTAACTTGGGAACCAAAAATACTGACTTCACCCGAATTTACATTGTGGCTCCGGTGCTGAAGGAGTTGACATTGAAGGTCTGTCTTGACAAAGACTTCAGTTTGTCCTTCTCCAATGGTGACGATACTCAAGTGGGTATGTGTATGTGATTTCCTAGATGTTGGGCTCAATGGGCTATGGAAACTCTACAAAATACGTGAGTGCAAGCAGCATGGCTTATCACTGGACATACATATTCTGGTGCGTCCGCTACTATGCTCTCTGCTATGCTTGTCCTCCAAACTTATTTACTAATCATTTTCTTACATGCAGAAAAATGGTTTTTTAGTGTGATGATATTTGCCTATTTTGATAACACTCGAACATTTGATTTGTCGACATGCAGGATGAGCCTGATATGTTGGAAGAAGCATGGAGCTTTGCGCAAATGATTGCTCAACTTCCTGTGTCGGTTTTTTCGGTTATGGAGCTGGATCTCAAAACAGGGGGACATGCATTTGGACCACTAGTGCTGCATATGCTTCGTATTCAACCAGTTATCCAAAGCTTTAAGTTAGTCCTAGCAAGAGGCAAGGTAATCATTTAGTCATGGTGTTGACGTTCGCAACAAATTCCTTTTGTTCTGTTCTGTTCTATTTTGTTTTGTTTTGTGATTGGGCGCTGAATTTGAAAGAGCGGCTACTGATCTTACCCCAACTTCCTTTCAGGGAGGAGTGCCGTGCCCAGTAAATTGCCCCTGTGAACAGTCTAGCAACTGAAGAATTGAAAACATCTCTATGCCTAATCTTGAGGTTGTAGAAATTCATGGCTTGCAAGGACAAGACGATGAAGTTGATTTCCTAGAACTTATACTCCGATCCGCACCAGTGCTTAGGAGATTGACCATGAGAATTTCCGATTCACCAAGTGAAGATGGACAGAAGAAGATGTGCGGGATTATGAAGGAATACCCTGACGTGGAATATCATGTTCATAGCCCTTAGAATGTTCATGAAGTTAACAACTGGTGACATCCTTGTAATGTAGTCTCATGCTGCTATGTTTTGTTGAGCATTCGTCTATGTGAGTTGATGGGTCATAAATTTGGTGGTGGTTAGAACGTGTCATTACCTAAATTTGAGATCACATTAAGGTGCCTTTTTCCATGCCCCTCTTCTTCCACCATGTGGCCCTTCCATGTTCAAAGCATTCTAAATCACTCGTGTCAAAGGCTTCTAGGCATGTAAAATCTTTTAGGGTTGTGGCCTGATCCCAAAATTTGGTTGGCAGCAGCTGGTAAAATTCTTGCTCACGCAGAGTTTTGGACTTTCAGTACCTGCTTGTGTAAGCTGTATTTTAGAAGCTACCTGGAGCTATACTGCATGATCGATGAACTTGCCTACAACTATCATTTGCACAGTTCATCCGGAGAGGGAAGAGAGAAACGAGGCGAAGGACGTGGAGGAAGGTGCCAACATGTGAAGGGGAGCTTCAGCTCACTCAGTCGTCGTCCTCGTTGGAATCCACCGTGCACGGCTGCACGCGATCTCCAAAACTCCATTGCAAACCCTTTCTTGTTCAATTGGTGGCCCCACTTCACTTGATTCCAGCGTCAGGTCAACATGTCGGCTCATCTGTCTGCTGCAATCAATAGCCATTCTGAAACAAGGCAGGGCCCTCCTCCTCTTCGTCTTTGACCACTTTTCTACTCCTAATCGCACATCACCAGCACTAATCTTCCCACTAAACAAGTCTCCTCTCACGCACTTAGTGGGAAAAGATGATGTGTTCTCTTGCTCCTTCCGGTATGAACGAACTAGCAGGTCCACCGCTTTCTCTGAATTTGTTTACCAGGAAGGAAAAGAGCAGGTCGTCTTGGGTGGACAGTGACCTGTCTGATGAAGAAACGAAATGGTAACCCTGGCTGTGAGCCTGTGAGGATGGGGAAAGCATCTGAATGTGACTCGTGTCTTGTTCTTTCTCCAAGTCACCTCCTCATCAAGTGATTGGGTGTCTGGATGACTGGATTCGGCTCCCCAAGTCGAACCGATCAATTCGCCACCGGAGACTGGGGGCGCCACGGCATGGACCTTGGCAGCAATAACTTGCAGGGTTCCGAGCGTGGAAACTGGAAATCCCGTGGCACGACTACTCTCGATGACCATGACATCAAAGATGACGAGGTTGCAAGCGTTGTTTGTGCCCAAGAACGAAGGTAGATGCACTGTGTGTCCCAGATGAATTCAGCAACACTTGAGGATTAAAAAAAGAAACTCTGCAAGGGGCACCGAACGAGGCGAGCTACAGCAGGTCAGCAGGCATCTCGGACTCGGACGGCGGCATGGAACAGGCGCCACGTTTCAACACGTGAGCTGCAACTGCAATGCGATGAGGTTGGGCGCTGGCCGTTGTGACGCCGGTTGACCTTGGTCTCATACTCTCCTCTCATGGCATCGGCTGTGGGCGCCGTGCGTTCGCCGGTTTCGGTCCCGCACTGTTGAGAGGATTTGCTTTCTTACCGACACTCGAACTGTAGATTCTCATGAACGCTGACTTTCTTACGTACTATCTGTCGAAATTCGATCTCTCTGGGGAAAATTCGATTTGCTGGTGGTGGCATGCCATTGCCATGGGTCACTTTTGCTTTTTGAAGCAGCAGCAACTTGGTTTGACCGCTCCAATTCACCGCGGAAAAGGGAAGCAGAAGAATGATGTGCTAGTATCCACAAACAGCCAAACTTTTGAATTTGTGAAACAAGATACTTTTTTTTCCCCTTATAAAGAAGGGAGCAGGGATAAACATACTTGCCACACCGCACACCCCCACTGAAGACAGATTTTTTCCTTCTTTGTCTTTGGCAGCCAAAAAAAAAAAGCTTTCGCATGAAGTGCGGTCAATTTGTTTAGTTGAGATTGGAAAACAAAACTGCTCTAGTTTCGGCCTCTAGGTGTGAAATTGCATGAAGAGAAACGAAATCACAGCCCTTTCCACGTCTCCACCCTCTTCTAGTCTTCTTCCTTGGACATCCGGCCACAGCAGCAGCCAGAAGGCGAGGGCCGAGGCTGCTGATCAGGAGCGGGTCAAGTGGGTCACCGTCAGCCGTGTGGCGGTGTGCGTGCTTATATCTTAGCCGTGGCGCACGCCAGCGTGGAGGAGGAAGAGGAACGCGTCCCACACCGTACTCCCCATCCCCAATCCACGAACGAGGTATGATTCTGATTCCCGTGAAAATCCACGCGCGTCTCTCTCCTCTCAACGAGGAGCAGCAGCAAGTAAAAAGGTACTAGTAGTTCATGGAGGTTCCAACCGCATGATTCCGTCCTCGCATGATCCATCCGCGCCACTCGAGTCTCCGTCACCCTATATTTTACGGCGGGGGACTTGGGGGCGACCACCACGTGTGGACTGTGGTGTGGTGTGCGCGAGCTCATTTCCTTGCACCTGCCGGCTGCTGCCTTCGTCAAAGCTGGTTTCGTCCCGTTCAATCCTCCGGGCCGCCGCTTCCTTCCCTAATCCCCTTCACCTGTTCAAGTATTCAGGCAGCTCATCCACCTCCTGATTCTGTCCCTCCTTTTCCATCTTTGTCTCTCCTAGCATCCTCTGCCTCTGCTATGAGCTTCAATCCACAGAGCTCCCTCTCCCTGTCGGCTTCAATCACCACGTTCTTGGTCCTCTCCCATGGGCAGCCATAACATTTGTCCCTTCCTTCCCAAAATCCTCTCTTTTTCCACAGCTGTTCATCTTTCCTCTTCACGGTCTGTCTGTTGAAAACTAGGCGATTATCCCCCCTTTTTTCAACTATTTCTCATTGGTACAGCGATTCCTTCCTCTTGATGAAATTTGCAAAGATCCACCCATTCTAAGCTCTCTTCTCCGGCTTCATCTGTCACCAGATGGGGTGCTTCGCCTTCAAGAGCGGCAAGGGCAGGTCCAGGAGCCAGCCGGCCGCCGGAGCCAAGACGCCGCCGCCGGCCAAGTCGCCCCCGGCGTCCGACTCCTCAGGCGGCGGCGGCGGGAAGAGGAGCAAGGCCTCGTCCGCGTCGGCGTCCACGCCCACCAGGAGCATCCAGGAGCTGTCCGAGGAGCGGGGCGCGCAGCGGCTGCGAGTGTTCGACCTCGACGAGCTCGGCAGCGCCACCAACGGCTTCAGCCGCGCGCTCAAGGTCGGCGAGGGCGGCTTCGGCTCCGTCTACCGCGCCTTCTTCCGCTCCGCCGGCGGCGGCCGCGTCGTCCTCGCCGTCAAGCGCCTCAACCAGCGCAGCCTGCAGGTCTGCTTGCTTCCTCGCGTCTCCTCTCTTCTCTCTGTTTTTTTTTTACCTCCTCCCCCTTTGCAAGATTATCCATGCCATGCTGCATTTTGGGCCTAGATTTGTCATTGCCATATCGAGTTTGTTCATCAGAAAGCTTGAATTCTGTGACGATTAATCATAGTATTTGATCACACTTAGGCAGAATAGCAGTGTAGCATTTTTATGGAGTCCCTACACTACAAATTTACAGTTATTTGCACCTCATATCTTGTAAAAAAAGGATGTGCACGTGCCATCAGACTTTTCACTCTTCAAGAGCTGTAGACTGGTTGAAATTTCTCAAGACCTGTAGTCCACGAGATGCCGTCTCCGTGGATTTGTCATTTCTGGTGTATGGGCATCATAGAATTTATTAAATCATTTTTTTGGCGTCCACAAACTGCCGAGAAGTAACAGCATCATGGAGACTTTAGGTGCCCTCCTTTGGATCAAGGCCTAAACTAAACTCGGAAGATTGTTGGTTTGCAGTGAATCCATTAGATAATTTGAGCTTAGTGACAATCTTAAACACATAAATATTGGCCTGGACAGCTTCAAAGAGAATATTGGTCCAACCAACCGGACAAGGACATCCAGTGATGTCAACTTCAGTAGGAATCATAGAACAAACCACGTGAAAATTAGTCAAGATGGCATCACAAGTCAACCTATTAAATCATATAGATCAGCATCACGCTTTAAACACCGCCCAAGTCTGATCCTGACAATAATTAGATCCTAGTAGTACATAAATGAATTTCATGAAAATTTTCAAGTGTTGAACTGTGTGCCTGAACAATTGGATTTATCCTTTTTTTTAAAAAAAAAGGAATAGCAGTTTAAAAGCCTTTTTATGCTGATTTCAGGGGCACAAGCAGTGGCTGGCTGAAGTCCAATTCCTGGGTGTTCTAGAGCACCCGAATCTCGTAAAGCTGATCGGCTACTGCGCAGTGGATTCAGAAGCAGGCAAGCACAGGCTGCTGGTCTACGAGTTCATGCCCAACAAGAGCTTGGATGACCATCTGTTCAACCGATCTCATCCTCCCCTTTCGTGGAGATTGAGGCTGCAGATCATGATAGGTGCCGCATGGGGCCTGGATTATCTCCATGAAGGAGTGCCGGAAGTTCAGGTTTCCCCGAAAGCAATGTTCTTTCTGTATAAAACCAAAAATGCATTATCTGAATGTCTGAACTGAACCAATTAAACTGTAGTCTGCAGGATAAATACATTCTCCGAAACTCTGAACCGAACCATGTTCAACACTGCAATAACACACACAGCTTTTCTTGCTGAATTTGTCTGCTCAAATTTTTAAGAACACATAGACTAGTAATTGATCAGTATCTGATCCACGGCCTTTTGGTGTGACAGGTGATCTACAGGGATTTTAAAGCATCCAACATTCTTCTCGACGCCGAATTCAAGCCAAAACTGTCGGATTTTGGCCTGGCAAGGGAGGGGCCAACCGAAGGGAAAACGCACGTCTCCACCGCGGTGAGTACGCGAGTGGTCAAATTCCCTGGCATGAATCTTGCCGGCATTTCGCAGCTTGCGTGCCAGTGCCATGACGTGTCTTGCATTTGCATCTGATGATGTGAACTGTGACTGGCAATTGGCCCAGGTGGTTGGGACGCACGGGTACGCGGCGCCGGACTACATCGAGACGGGGCACCTGACGGCGAAGAGCGACGTGTGGAGCTTCGGGGTGGTGCTGTACGAGATCCTGACGGGGCGGCGGTCGCTGGAGCGGAGCCGCCCCGCGGAGGAGCAGAAGCTGCTGGCCTGGGTGCGGCGCCACCCGCCGGACAGCGCCGGCTTCCGGGCCATCATGGACCCGCGGCTGGGCGGCCGGTACCCGCTGGCCGCCGCGCGCGACGTGGCCAGGCTCGCCGACCGCTGCCTCGGCAAGAACCCCAAGGAGCGGCCGGCGATGAGGGACGTCGTCGAGGAGCTCGAACGGGTGCTGCAGATGGAGCCCCCGCCGCCGCCCGCCGACAAGAAGGGAGGGGACGGCAGGACGCCGCCATCGGCCAAGAGGTGACGATGTCATCTGAGGGCGTATTCCAAGTTCGTGTGTATATAGAGAGGCCATAAACGCAACAAAATAGAACAAGTTCAGGTTTAAACACAGACGAATTCTATATTACAAAGGCTATACATATGTGAAGTGAAGGTTGATGATTTCAACATGCAAATGCAAAATTCAGCAAAAGTTCTGCTAGACTCGAGTGTTGTGTTGCATCCTTTTTTTTTTCCATCCTCCTTTGCTAGACTGGAGTGTCGCATTTTCTTCTTGGATTCAAATCCAGTGGACAGAAATTCGAAAGTTGCAAAAAGAAAAAAAAATCGTTCTCAACTCCTCACATAAAAAGGCCTGTTAAAAGCCCAAAGGCCCCTAACCATTCGTCTTGGTCGCATCTACCATCCCATGGGCCGTGGGCTTGGCTAGAACCGCAAGAAAGCCCTCCTCGTCGGCGGCGGCCGCTACCCCAAATCTGCCGTGCCGGCGAAGAAGACTTTCCGAGCATCGCCGCCTCCGGTCGCCTCGCGCTCGCGGCGGAGCTTCACGTGCGCGTCGGGTTGGCAGCGTGGTGCGTGGAGAGCTCACTGTGGACGCTTGTGGCCCTCCTCGCACAGCAAACGGCGGTGAGATCGCTCATCCTTGTCTGGTTTGATCTCGGATCTCCTATGCAACTTCACTGGGTTGAGCTCTGGGGATTTCTGAACCGCAATTAGCTGCTGGCCAGGCTCCCCAAATCCCGGCGGGCGATGCAGGCGAAGAAGCTGACGCTGCTGCAGACGGTGGCTGCCGCGGGAGTCTTCTCTGCCGTCTCGTGCTGGTAACACAGCCTGCCCTGATGTAATCCAGTGTCCCCTGCGAATTCTCGCTCAGACCTCAGAGCATGGTGGATCCTCTTGTGCTGCAGGTATGGCTTCATGTTTGGAAGGGAGTCCGCGCGGCGTGAGCTTGGTGGCATCATAGACGACCTCCGCAAGTCCACCACAACCGCTTCCTCTGAACCCGATGCTAATTCCAAGCCATAGTACGGTATGCTAATTTTTCGCCCTCTAAATGTGGTCAGTTTGTTTCGGTGGATCTGGATTGTCTAAGCTAGATGCAATAACCAGTCCTGGAGATGTTTTTGTCACCCTCCAAAATGTGTATCACTGTATTCAGCTTGAACATCTACTTATTTAGAACGACAAACGAGTTAAAATGTCTTTTGGTTAGGGGGATATTGGTATTGATGCCTTGCTGTTGGGTGTGGCTCATTACCCCCCCCCCCCCCCCCCCCCCCCACACACACACACACAATGTGTGTGGATGTAGACATATGTATGTACGAATATTACAAGAAAACTGTATGCAAGCAAGATGGGAAGACCCACATCATTTCATTTCGTTAATAAACCTTGGGCGCAGCAACACCGCTCCATGTTTGAGCTTGACAGTGATGGATTTTTGTGGGGTTAACAAGCTTTAGAATTTGAATGGAGAAACAATGTAGAAGAGTGAATGTGTTTAATTGCATATTAGTACCACAAAAAATAACTTAACATTTGGTCATACATCTATGCACAAAGGACCAATATAAACATGCACAATTCCCTAAAAAAAATATAAACATGCGTAGTGACAGCGAAAAGAATCTTGGTATTATCCAGCTTGTAGATCTTATAGTTGGACATGCAGATTAGCCGTAGAATATATTAAAAAACCTGAGATAAAAGGAGAAAGGCTGAGAGAGATGAAATTTGCATACTTTTTTTAAAGCCCACATTCAGTTATAGCTCAAACTAATTATAGCTAGGTAGGCACCATGTTTCTGAGTTAGGTAGGCACCTGGTCATCATGAATAAAACTCTCACTATCTTAAGTTGCTGTAATATTTTGGCAGACAACTAGTAACACCATCACTCCCCCTCCTTCCTAATCAGTAAGGCTAGTCCCAGTGCAAGGTTTCATTGCACTGTTTCCAAAGATGCCACATCATCCCATGAGGTGTATTCTCATGAAAGAAACGGGGAGTCCCAGTGCACAATTTCATTTCACGATTTCATAGGATGCCCATAACATTTAATTGTGAGGCATGTGATTGGATATGGTTAGATGAAATGAAACTCTATAGCCCACAATGCAAGTTTCAATAGGTTTCGTAGTCTTGGAAACAGTGTATACACAGTTTCATCCTGATGAAACTCCTTCCCTCTCTCACTTCATAACTACCATGCCATGTCATCACATATGCTAATGTGTCACCGTATTTAATGTGCATGAAACCTCTATGAAACCCCCACTGGGATTAGCCTAAGAAATAAGGTACAACCAACATTGATCTTAATTAGCTAATCCACCAACAAGAGTTGGTGCAGGACAGTGGATCTGGTGCAGTAGTGAATGGACTACTACTGCAACTTAAGCAGTGCCACGGTGCCACCTGATCCTACCCTGCATGTAGGATTTAACGTCCATGATATGATCAAGCTGAGCACATTTATTTCTTACTTCCTGTTTTGGGGAGATTGTAGTATAGACTGTATAGTGAGATGTTTAGAATGTGCGTGTGTTCCTTGAGTTTGGTGTGAGGAAGAAGTCCTTGTGCTATCTAGTAGTAGTAGCAGATGGCTTATATGTTCTGGACGTGTATGCTTTTGAAATAGAGCGATGCTTCTTGCTGATGAACTTGGATGCTGTAAAAGACAATGTGGATCCGGTTGCTCCAGTTGCAATAATAGCATATGGATAGGGGAGATCATCCTGTGACTCTAAAAAAATATAAGAGTAATATGTTTGCTACAAATTCAAGTAGGAACAATAAATGGTTCCCACATCGCACTTAGTAAAGAGGAAAAAATTGACAGTATGTGTAACTGATGAAGGAAGCACAAATATTGAGTTCACCATTGAGCAACACCAAAAGAGCAACTGATATTTGTAAAGCCAATTACCCTTATTTTCCCCCCCCTCGTGTATGATCTGCAGTCTTCATTATCTAAGCATCTATAGTCAACTAATAGACAGCCAGTTGGCCATTTGTAAGGGCCGAAGGATGCTATACCAGTGATTGAAGGACCTGCTGCGTTTTGCACCCTGCGAGACAGGGAAAAGCCGAGGAGAAGAATACAGCCAGTTCTACGAAAGGGATGAAATACGAGGACAGCCGCTGGGAAATTTTTATTTTTAAACCTTTTTTAAATTTATTTTTAAAACCCCTCTCCAATTATATTTGCACAGCGTGACTCTTTTGGTTGTGCCGTGCACCATGGCACAACATGTAGCCGCTGTTGCGCCGGTGCATGTGGCACTTCAGCGCCGGACTAGCGAGGCACTGACTGGGCGAGTCATTGTGCTAGGCCGCCCGGCACGACAAGGCTGCGACAATGTCTTCCCTAGACAGCTGCGCCAGCCCTTTCCCCTCTCTCCCTAGTCTCTTTGTCCTCTCCCATCCTGACCCGACACCAAGCAGCCTCCCGCTACTCCCCAAAACCCCCCAAAATCATGGGGGGAATCAATCCCCGCGTTCTTGGAATGTATTTTTCTACTTTTTCCCCATCTTTTAATTTTGCATTTGGTAGATCGGAGAATGTTTAGGTGACCTAGGTTTAGAATTTTTGTTTTTGAAAATTTGATGAACTACAAGTTTGTAATGTAGTAATGGATGCTTAGTTCATACACAGTTGAATTTCTGCTTGATGTGTAGAACTAGTTGCATGCATCGATTTGTGTAGTTGGTGATGTATTCTGTACTATATATGGTATGTGTAGGTTGCTTTGTGTAATATGTGCAATGAATGTAGTTTATTGTTGTAATATTTGGTATGTTAACGTGCTTGTATTTTGTTGATGGATCATTTAGTTCGGATGTTTCATTTAGTTTGTAGATGCCTTTGTATAAGATTGCAATCACAGAACCCTCTTTTAAAAGATACAAGTTGCAGAATGTAGATTCTAGGAAAAAGTGTATTTTTCATCCTCTAAGTATTGCAAAAGTGTGAGTTTCATCACTTATGTTTTATTTGGTGCAAATCAACCTCTCAACTATCTAAACTGGTACACTAATCATCCCACCCTGATTTAACAACAACGGTTTAGTGGCATCTGACACTGGTTTATGCCACGTAGATACTTAGACACGTTAGCTTCTATTACATGATATTTCACCGTCCAAATTATTAATCGGACACGTCCTCCACCAATACATCCAAACAGATAACTCCAGCCTCCAGCAGACCAACAACACCAGCAAGCCATCCATTAATCATGCGCCTATCAGATCGAGCTCTGCATCGGCAAATCGACATCCACTGCAGCTGGATCGAGCTCCAGCACCACGAAATCAGGCTCGAGCCCCGCTGCGTTCGGATCGAGCTTCACTGCTGCCGCGTCGAGCCTCGCTGGCCGCCGAATTGATCCCCACCGGATCGAGCTTCACCGCTGCCGCATCGAGCCCCGCCGGCCGCCGCGTCGAGCCCTGCCGAGCGCCGAATCAAGCTCCATTGCCGCTGCATCGAGGCGTGGTGCATGCTGCTGCTATGTGTCAGGAGCTTCTACCTTGGCTGCTTGCTCGGTCTTCACCAACAGGCAATCCGTAGCTCCATGTGATTCGTGTGTTAGCCCCAACTTTCTAGTGTTTTTAGGATGTCACATGTGAGTAGCAGCAATTCATTTACCGGAGTTCCATGGGAGTGTTTTTAGTTTGTGGATTGGTGGAGCTCATGGCTTCAAGAATTCAGACTTTGCCATAGCTGCCATGTGGCCTATTGGCCTTGATGCAAATTTATGCCCTTATGTTATCAAGTTCAAGGAAAACACGATGATTGTGACATGTTACATATCTCATATACTCACCATGATACGCAATTTTGCATCTGTAGATGCTTGCTGCCACTGTCGACGTCTTCACGAGCACTCGCGCTAGGGTTAACCACCGTGTGGCATCAAGGATTAGTAAACATATGTGGCTTAGCGGTGCTTAGTTATATGATTACATGGTATAAACCGTTGTTAAACCGAGGTGGGGATGATTAATGCACCGGTTTAATTAGTTAAGTGATTGATTTGCACCAAATAAAATATGAGGGATGAAACTTACACTTCTGTGATCCTTAGGGGATGAAAAATACACTTTTTCCTAGATTCTATAATTTAGAACCCGAGAGTCATACCCATCATCAAAACTATAAAGATGTGACTAACTGAATCGTGATTTTGAGATCAGTAAGTGCTGCAAATTAAAAAGGGTGACTATTCCTAATCCCGTGCACAAAACTACAGTATGAGCTAAAGTAATTAACTGCACGTGGGGGCCCTGTGCAGGTGGCCACCTCGCCCCTGTCGATGGACGGCCGAGCTCTTACCCCGTATATAAAAGGCTTGTCATTCTCTCTTCCATACTCCTACTACATACCCTTCCTTTTCTCAATTCTCACTCAAACAAATTCCACAGAGAGAGGGAGGGAGGGGGAGAGAGATGGCCGGGGGATGGCTCCTGGAGTCCTGGTTGGCCGGCAAGGGTGGTGGAGAGGGGAGGCGTCAGGGGCTTGTGGTCTACTTCGCAGCTTTATCGTTCTTCAAGACATCTAGGTAGTGCACCAACGGATTAATGAATCCATAGACGGAATTAAGGTGTGTGTATCGCTTTACGATCTGCCTGCCTATAGAGAAATCCCTGAATGGCTGAATCCAAATTTTCAGTTTTGAGCTTGGAGCACGATATTGGTATGGAGCGCTGCTACAAGTGGGCCGAGTATACTGGTGATTAGTGAAAATGCTTTACCAAGCTATCGTCATACGGTGGGCAGCACCAACAATAGCAGATCATGTGCAGAATTAAAGCAAGCAACTAATAGCAAACTAGTACTGGTGTCTGTTCAAAATAAGAGAGATCGATCATGATGTCTGTTTGCAGTTGCAGAGACCATGCATTTTATTTCACATATATGAAATTTCGCTTATCGAAAGAAAAAAAAATGAAATATCCATAACTTGGGATTTGTAAACTGATTTGCTACAATATGTTCTGACGTCCTGTCTAATCCTCGTCCTCACGAAGCAAAGCCCAAGCAGAGAAATCCCTGATGGCTGCTGGCTGAATCCAAATTTTCAGTTTCAGCTTGGAGCGCTACATGTGGGCCGACTCGTGCTCCTCGTAGCCCATTTTAAGTGGTCAGCCCACTGGTAGTATCCCCAGTAAGATTCAAAAATCAAATCGTGCTAACGGACAGACAGGTCCTTCGTCTCCTCCGCTGATGCGCAAACGGCCATGGAGGCCGCCGCCGCCGACCTCCTCGCCGCCCTCTCGTCCCCGTCCTCCCACGCCGGCATCCACTGCCGCTTCGCCGCCTACCGCCTCCGGCCCTTCACCGCCCATCTTCCCGCCTCAAACCCTAGCCTCAACCCGCCTCCTCCCGGCGCGATCGCCTGCCTCCGCCCCCTCGCCAAGCGCTTCCTCCCGTTCCTCAGCCGCGCGCTCCAGCTCCTCCCGCCTCTCGTCCGCGCGAGCTCGGGCGGCGCCGTCCGGTGCGCCGAAGAGCTCTTCGAGATCTACGCTCTCCTCCTGGACTGCCTCGCGGCCATTTCGCCCTGCCTCGCGGGGAAGCCCTACTCCGTGCTGCTCCAGCGCGGCCGCTTCGTCTGCTGCCTCGAGTCGCGCGGCCGCCTCGGGCGCGCCGAGGAGGAGGCGGTCGCCGCCCTCGACGCCCTCCGCTCCGCGCTCTCTCCACCCGCAGCGAGCAACAAGTCACTATCACGACGCGGCGGCGGCGGCGCTGCAAGTGCTGCCTCCATTATCCTTCTTCCGGACCCTGCTGGCGTCGCTGGGGAGGCTGGCACGGACCCTGATGTCGCAACACTCGCGGTGGAGCTCACCGTCTGCCTCGCTAATTGTGCCAGCAAGCGCAAGGTGAAGGAAGCCGCCCCTTACGAGCGGGTTCTCAGCCTTGTCGAGCAGCTCCAGCCATGGCTTCCGTGAGATTGATTGCCAACTTTGCTTTCGGAATTCCGTAAACAAAATACTGGGCAGGCCAGGCTTATGCCTTACGAGGAGTTTATGTTTCTGTGCAGGATTCTGCCTGAAAACGTCAGCAGGAAGTATCTCACCCTGCTTTTGAATGCAATGAGTCGGTGCACCTTTTTCCTTGCTGCCGAGCCTTCAGTGCTTGGAAAACAGCTATTCATGTGCTCGAACCCTGATTTGTGGCTCTTGTTGGGTTTCAACTCTATCCTACCCCAACTTACTTGGGACTGAAAGGCTATGTCATTGTTGTTGTGTCTAGCAATGCAAAGCATACCTCATATATCTTTAATGACTTCTTAGCCTTAATTATAAACCGCAGAAGCTTCCTTGGAAGAACTTACCCGTACTACTAAGGAATCAAGAAATTTATCGCATGCCTTCAATGGGAAACTTCTTTTTAGCATTGACTCGATACAATAATCATTACAAAGAAGGCAATGTTATGGCCCCTCGTTTCCCTGCTATTGACCCTTTCAACACATTCTATCTATTGAATCCTAGTGGTGACCTGACCAGCACACAAAAAGAATTTGAACAGTTTTTCAGAAACTACAAGTGGAAGGTAAATGAGTTTTCAGACCTTGTAGATATAAGAAATCAGCTCCTTGTTTGAACATCATTTTTCTCACTGATCAAAATTGGTTCACTGAATATTCTAATGGAACATTAAAATGTAGTGCATGGATTGCACAAGTACATATGTGCATGGCATACATAAGTGGTTTGTTTTATCTTTTTGTTACATTCTAGAAATAATGTTTTACTGAAAATGTGGTTCATTTCACTGGCAGCTTTAGTCATCAGTTCCAGATCAGTCTTCTTGTCAATTTGTCACCGCTTCTGAATGGAATTAATGTTTGGGAAAAATATATTATATGCCACTGAACAACTTTGGTTTGCACGATCTTGCTTTTTTCCTTCCATGCCATCATTGACTTAGTGAAAGGTCATGGTTCACCCCCTCCTTCTGAGGTTATGTGCTTTCCAGACATTCTTTTCAAAAAACTGTCATGTTAGCTGAACTTGATGGCTTGGAGTAGATGGTGGGCTGAAGGGATGTCAATTGGCATATGGGTCATAATTTTTGCAAATTAATATCATGAGAGTAATAATAAGCACTTAATTAATACAGAAATAAAGATATTCAATGGCATATATAGAGTTTTCTCTATGGTGTTGGAAGGTACTCCCCCCTCCATTCCGCAATACTTGTCCATGGCCTCGAGAGAAAACGTTCTATAATACCTTTCCACTGAGGATATCAAGATTCAAGAATGTAGTTATTGTAGTTTTTCCACTCCCTACCCCTAATTGAATGCTTCGATAGAAGGGAAGTGGTTGTAAGTTGTATTATTACATTATAAATAGGGTATTCATGGTCACATTGATTTTTTCTTTGAAACTTGTATTTCCTTGGTCTGTGCGCATGGTGTGCTATGAAAATGCATAAAGATTGGAAGAACATATTGCATGTAGATGTTGCAACTACTATAAAAAGCCTTAGCCTCTTGTCATAGGTAATTGAGTGAAGGACCACTATGATTGTCTAGCTTGCAATCCAACATTGGAATGTCAAAAGTATTCATGTTGCATCATAATGAAACTGAATAGTGCAATCAATTATGATGTGCAGGGAAAGGCTGGGCATAATCCAACCAGTGAAGAGCTGGTCATGGCTTTGGAAAATTATGATCTTTTCCTGTACTTTGGGCTTGGAAGTGGTACGCCCAAAAGTTTAATGTTTTTCCCGGTCCATTTTTGTTGAATGTTTTTATCAGTGTCGCAATTATTTGAAGTTCTGTTCCTTTAGCCTACTGTAGTCGTATCTGATGGTTCATACTAATTAGTTTATAATTAAGAAACCCATCCCTACTGTGAGCCTGATGCGTGGCAGCTAAGTTCCTTTTAACTGTGTGGTAACCCAAGCTAAATTACTGTATACCGTATACCGTATACGTCTCTTTTTATAGTAGAGAAGAGCTGGCAGTACAGTGCTCTACTTCTGATAGGTAGGTCCTATACAAGGAAGGAGAAACCTGTCAGACTGGCAGAACGCTTCTCCCCCAGCGCCCGTATCCAGCTCCTGAGCATATCGAGATCGGCCCTCCTCCTCCTGTCTCTTGCGACCTCACTGTCGGCGATGGGCGATGGGCATTGCAGACCAAGCTCCGCCATGGCTTCCTCTCCCAACTCAACCTCCGGTTCCAATGAAGCAAGGAAGGCCTTTTCTCCTTGCTGCACTCCACTCACCAGCCAGTCTGTTCCTGATGTCGCTCCAAAGCAGGGGCACTTGCTGTTTTGCATGCATGTCAAGGGTGGAGCTTTGGCTGTTTGTCGGGGTCAAAGGATGAGCTCAACCTGACGTTTTTTAGTAATCCAGTGAAGAATCACTATTGTTAGAAGTCAATGACTCCCAACCGGCATTCCAGTTGTGGAGAAGACTCTCACCAGTGCTGGCCTAGCTCTGTCTTGATGCCTGTGTTTTGACTGAAGGTTTCGGTGTTCCGTCTTGGTCAATTGTGCATGCTAATTTCCTTCCACAGAAGGTGCCCTTGTAGTGCTTTAATATATACTATAATTTTTTTTTAAAAAAATGTAGTATTGGCATACCAACCGGTGTAGTTCTTTTTAAATACAATCAGCTTGCTTTTTATCTAAATCTTTTGTTATTGTGAACTACACTAAATGGTGTGAATTTAGGCAATATGACTTCTCAGACGTATTAGCACAGTGGCATAGTAGACATCAGTGGGGACTAATTGGCTTGTGGTACTGGAACCAGAAAGTTTTGAAGTGCCTAATGTCATCGACAATCAGTTGATGATATTACTGTTAACAATTGTGAACTAGCATGTGTTGACTATTGTTCATATCCTCTCTTTCTTTTTCCATGGCTATTGTTCGGTACCTGTTATATGAGTGCTAAGAACAACAGTCGTTGGTTCCTTGGTTGAATGAATCTAACTAGTTTGGAAAAACGATGCAGGAACTAAGCACGTGAACTTGAAGGAAATTGACAAGCTAAATGACTGTGCATCTGCTGTTCTTATGGGGTGCAGCAGTGGAGAACTGCATTGCAAAGGGAGCTATGCACCTCATGGGGCCCCGCTGTCCTATTTATCCGGTGGTTCACCTGCTGTAGTTGCAAATCTCTGGGATGTTTCAGATAAGGATATTGATCGGTTTAGTAAAGCTTTGCTCCATTCATGGCTGCGAGAAGATTCTGCAGATGACAGCAATTGCTCGCAATGTTCCCAACTGACACAAGAGTCTGAATCCATAAATATTGGGGTTGAGGGAAATGACAGGAGAGATGTTGATACCAAGCGGTGCAGCTGCAGGCAGAGGCGAGTTAGCTTCAAATCTAAGTAAACCCAGGAGTGCTCGCAGGCTTCCACATCTGATTGGTGCATCTCCTGTTTGTTATGGTGTGCCTACTATCATCAGAAGGTAGTAATGCGTGGCCTGTTCTCTAGCAGGAGATGTCATGATCGCCTAAGTGTCGCATTATAAATACGGTGGCATACATATCTAGGAAGGACAATTCCTCACTGATTTTTTTTTTAAATTTTTTTGTACTAGACTGGATTTGGCAGGGAATTTCTCATCCATCTCCTGTTTGTGGGTTGGATGGAGTGCCGGGAGTCTTTTATTTGCCCATCAAGGAACCGAAATTAAAGCATGCATTGATGCTCCTGGTGGCTACCTCTCGATACTCACCTGTTTATTTTCCACCAACCTCCTTAAATTTCACCAAGCCGTTTCACCTTCCCCAACCATCCTCCTCGGCATCTCTATCACTACTAATACCTCAGTGACTCCGCTTCATACATCTCAATCTCATTTTCATCCGTATAATTGGTCATATATACATTTGTTATATCTTGTTAGAGGCTGCTCAATATTCTCAACTAGAGTTCCAATGTTAGCTCACCTTGCTTATTTGGGTCGTGGCTCCAGGAATGTCACCTGGCTGAGCTTGGAAGTTTTGTTTTGATGCTTATTCGTCTTTTGGCATCTTTTATGATGAGTTGCCTTGTGCTTGCGTGCTTAAACATGGATGGGTTTTTTAGTTTATTTTTGCTGTTCTCCAATGAAATCTCCCAGGCCCATCAGGAAAACGACAATTCCTGATTAACTTTCTGGGAATATAAGCCTAGTCCTTGCAAAATTATGTCTCCCAATTAAAGTATTTGCATATACATATATAATGTGCTAGAAATAGGAAGAAAAATATGAGTGCTATCATGGAGGTGCTTTAATAGTGACTCGTATCAACATTTCAATGAAAAGGGGGCCATTTTGAGTTATCCTGACTAGAGAAGCCCAGCCTGCTTTGTGTTTCTTGGATAATTCAGTAATTGATCAGATGCCCTTTTGAACAAAATCAGACAACTTTGACTTGCCTGAAAGCTACCACTCTGTGCTCATTTGCCATCTTTCACTTTAGGGTTGGACAGGACTAAAAATTTGGTCAGAATAGGATCAGATTGCTACGGAGTATAGCGATCTGTCTTCCTTTTTTTCTTACTTTTATCCTTTTGTTTCTGGCATGTTCTATCCTGATCCTACTTGGGTGTAGAGTTGCATGTACCATTACAATTGATATTATCAAACTGCTCCAAATTCATCTGTTCTTTTTCTGGATCTTCTTTCCTTCCTCTGTTATGAATATATGTTTTTGTTCGATCGTTTTCAACATATTAATTAGTAACTCATAACTTGGAAAATCTTGCAGATAATGTGAGTATCCCCTCGTGCTTCTTTTGTCGAGTACTCTGCGAAGAGTTATGACTTATGAGCCATGTAGCTAGAGGTTTGAGAAACTATAATTTTCTACAGTTCCTCAATGAATTTTCTGCTGTAGAGAAGGGATAATGAGTAGTATATAAAACCTGCAGTTCCTCCATAGAGCACCAGTAGAATTTCAGAATGGGACTGGTACCAGATCTGAGAGCTCTCTCTTAAAAGTATGTCCCTCTCTTGAGGTGGTAATGGAGCAAAACCAACCAAAAGTTAACACATGTTTATTGCAGAAGGTTAGAAAAAGGGCAGATTGCTATCATGTAGAGAATCCCTAGCCTTTTCCATCTGTCTTCCTCTCCATCTCGTGATGTGCACTCTTCACTCCTCCCCTTAATTTGTAAGCACTTGTCCCAAGCTTGATAGGCCCTCTTGTCGTTCTCATGGTGGTGAGCAATGTCAGGAAGCAAAAAGGCCCCATGACTCACCCTTTTCTTTCTGTCACGGTCCAGCAGCTCTTGAATATCTCCAGTGGCATCATATAATCGCATTATTTGCATATTAAGTTGTTAACGTCACATTGAATTCCTAGTCTAGGCCTGAAGCATCCATGATCGAACACGACGGATTCTCGTACGTTGCATCCACTTGAATTGAAGGCCTATTGTAGTTATTGTTTTGGTTTTTCTCTGTACTTGTGTTGATTATTCATTGGCTCCACTAATGAGTCACTAGAGTATATCTTTGGGGTATAGTGACTGAATTTTGGATTTCCTGCGACTTATTTGTAAATTTAGGCCCCGGAAAAGTTTTGCCAATGGGTGTGCTTTGGGTGTCGTCTATGATAGCTACTCCCACTTGCTCATGTATGTCTGCTCATTTGCTCACGATATTCAACATGTGGATCATCCTGGTCAAAAGTGCATTAGTTCATTAACTTCATTCGTAGACTGTAACATCTGAAACTTTGGCAACTCTAATGTTCACTGGAGAGAGGAAAGAAAAATTGTGCAACTGGTGAAACATTTACACTTGTTCTCCCAAGGTCCTTGATTGTCCCTGTGAACTGTTGCTTTTCTTATCCAAGGACAAAAATGACTGGCTAGAATCTTTCGTGCGCCTGTCATTGCTGCAAACCAAAGGAACATGATGAGCATATACACAGCTTTTGTATTGCAGCCACTTGAGCAGGCAAAAGGGGAATTGTTTGAGGCTCTTGATCACAGAAACAAACGGCTTCTACGATGAGTCAGTCATCTGAAAATAAAGATACACAGAGCACCATCAGAAGACATAAGTGAAGGCTGAAAAGGTCAGGCGTTGTCTGAAATCTTGCAGCCTAAGCCCTGGAAAAAGTAGTACAAGTGATTTAGGATAAAGGTTAGGATTTCCCTGCAGACTACTAATTGAAGGACAAGTGTGCATGCCGTGGCACCTCAATCCTGTTCTGAATTTTTCTCACCTGTCCATTTCTGAAGTCACATCTCACGGAAAAAAAAAAGTGCAGGAACGACAACGAGGAAATGAAGTGAGGAAGCTCAAGAACGAAGAAGAAGAAGAATGAACATTGTGTGCACACGGCAGCAATCTTGTTCTAGTATCAATATTTTAATTTGTACATCAGTACATGTAGATAGGTCATCACGAAGAGTGATGTCCATAGCTTGGTTATTCCCTCCTGCTCTCGTGGATCTCTACCTACTGTGTTGAACTGCTCATTAGATTCTCTCCTCTACACAAGATATCATACAGAGGAAGTCACTCATCCATGTATGAACTCAGTGTTGCAGGATCCCCAGAGAAGAACAATTACACATGCCTACAAGGCTAATCATCAACCTGTACTAATCCTGCTTGTTGACTGCAACTCATCGACGATCCGCCGCAGAAAACAACAATCACCTACTGATCCTGCGACGAACACCACGGCCTGATCGATGCGTGCGGCGGCTGGGCTGCACGTACGGCCATCAATTGCTGACTGACACTAGCAGTAGCAGCTACCTAGCTGGCGGCCACGGGGTGGTTGCGCGCCGCGAGGTTGGCGATGGTCGGGCGGCGGCGCATCACCAGCGGCCTTGACGATGACGGCGCCTCACCTGCCGGCGAGGACGACGGCGGCGGCGGCGCGCGCAGGAGGCGGTGGCGCCGCGCCACCGCGTCCAGCGCCTCGTCCATGGCCATCTGCTCCTGCCTGCAGTCGTCGCTGCAGAACGCGGCGTCCCCCCTGCAGCAGGACCACCGTGCCATGCGCACGCATGCAGGTCAACCGTCAACACCATGGTTGTGTTGATGGAATGGAAGGGAGATGTTGGGCAAGATGATGCTATTGCTATGCATGCGCGTACTTGTACATGAAGACGTCGCGGTTGCAGGCGATGCTCTCCTTGCAGAGGAAGCACGACCCGAGGTAGTGGAGACTGGCCGTGCAGCCGTCGCCACCGCCGCCGCCCGGCTTCACCCGGAAGAACCTCGACGCGACCTGCACGTACCGCTCCTCCTCCATCGTCTCCGGCACCGGCATCACCGCCGCCGTCGTGGCGACCGTGGCCTTGAATCTTGATGTGATGACTTGCTCGTCGTTACACTGCCCTCTCCACCATGCCCAGAAGCGTGCTGCTCTTCCCGATGTGATGTGAGCAGAGGCACCTCTTGTTGGTTTGGTAGACGGAGCTGCCCCTGGAGGAGGTTTTATACGTGTGCGACGTGCCCGGCTTGTCTGCACGCGCGCCCCCTGCTGGTCTGCCATGCTGGTTTGAGTAGGACGGGGAGGTCCGTGTCGCAAAACCATGGGTGGTAGGGGTAGGGGAGCATGGGCTGTGTCACGGAACCTGTTGGCGGCGTGTGCATGGGGGGATTAATCTAAGAGGCAAGTTGATCGATAATGCCTGACAGAAAATAAAATACCCGGATTATTCGTAATCAATCAAACGATCCATCCTTTGGGAAGCATCAAGAGATGAGTCAGGCGAATAACAATTGATGAGCTTGATAGAACAATTTCGTTGTTAGTATACTGTCTCTGTGTCAGTCTGGCCATGGCTTGCCCCCAGCCATTTGCAGCTAAAGCTCTAGTAGGCTCTAGCTGCTTGTCTTTGGAAACTTTCCATGAACATGCAGAGGTTAAACGGTAGCATAGTGGCACAGCAAAACGGGTGAGCCGTGCCTGACTGGATCTGCTGCTGCCGTTCTGGGCCCTGCAGCTTTTTTTATGGTACAATAATAGCGGCAGGGAAGGAAGTCGGCGGCATGGGCACAGCTTGTAATTGACCTGCCAGAGGCATCTCCTCAGTCCTGAGCTTGATCAGGATCAGGGAGGGATCAACCGGGGTCGGCAGAGAGAGAGAGAGTTCCGGTGGGCTATCCTCTCCCCGAGGGCGCGCGCGCGCTTTCCAACCTCTCTCGAAGGCCCATGAAAACCAGCCCACCGCATTGCGGTTTCAAACACGCACGGCTCTCTCAGATGCGGCCCACCGCTGATGAGGCGCCCCAGCCGTCGTCCACGTCCCGTCCAGTCCACCACACCGCGCCATGGCCGTTCGCGGGGCGGGGGCGCCGTGTGCGTGTCCGCCTCGTCCACCGCACCGCCCCTATCCTCCCGGGGAGCACGAGCGGCGAGCGGCAACCGAAATAAAATACCAAACAAAATAAGTGTGGCCACCCACTCGTTCCTCTCGTCACCTCCTCGGCGCAGCAATGGACGCGGCCGTCTCGCTTTCCCTGCACCACCACCACGGGGCGCCGGGGGCGCTCCCGCTCCCCGCCACCCTCCCGCCGCCCCACCACCACCCCTGCGCGCTCCCGCTCAGGCGCCACCCCTTCTCCTCCGCCGCTGCGGCACCCAAGGCGCCCCCCGCGCCGCTCCTGACCCTCGCCGCCCGGCCCCGGTCGCCCGCGCGCTCCGCGTCGCCCCCCGCCCTCGCCCACCCCGCCGCGGCCCCCCGGTCCTCCGGCAGCTCCAGCCGCGCCGCCACCGGGTACGCGGCCGCGCTGGCCGACGCGTGCGCCCGCGCCGGCACGCTGCGCCGGGCCGCACGCCACGCGCGCGCGCTCCTCGTTCGCCGGCGCCGGTCCGAGGAGGAGGAGGAGCTGGACGCGCGGGTGGTGGCGCTGGTGAGGATGCTCGTCGGCAAGGGAAAGGCCGGGATGGTGCCCGAGGTCCTGGCCGAGTTCGCCGCCATCTGCGACCACCTGCTGCCGCGGCCGCCGCCGGCGCAACCACGCCACGCCTACTAGTTAGTCCACTCGTGTCTGCACCTACTCTACTGGCTACTGCTGTAGTATCTCGTCGACTCAACATTTGTACAATATGAACAGCACGCGTGTTCTTCAGAGTTCACGCTACGGTTTTGTATAATTGATATTGATTATTGTATGGAAATTCTTGCTTCCTAGAACAATATATTGTAGCATTTCTATTAATGGCGCCACAAGATGGATCACCTGCAAAACTGCTACGAGCATCGACACATCTGAACATCAAATTGTTCATCAGCAGTAGCATTAGTAGCAAACACTGAAGCTAGGTTGGTTGCCTTGGCTGCTGAAGCTCTGAAAAGAAGAAAGCAGTCGAATCATACCCCGGCCCGGAGTTTCTAAATGAGGTGAGATCAATTGCCTGCAACCAACAAAGAGATACTGATGCCTGTGATAAGCTAGCCACATTATGCATAGTGACACAGAAGCTGAATACAATACTTGAAAGTCATCAGCCTGGTACTATAATGTCTTGAAAGTAGCAGTTGAGGATTGCTCATCTCTATCGACGTTACTAATGCGCACTTAATCCTTCTCTCGACAAATCAGCTTTATCCTTCTGGTCCACTTGTTGCAAACCTAACCACGTACCGGGCGCTAGGCTAGCGTCACACTAGCGATTAGGATAACAATCCCTGGTTCTCGTCGGATTCTTGCGTTTGTATATGACTAGAGAAATATCCTTCCGTTCTATCTCTATTGATTTGTATTATCTTCTTTTTTTTAGAATTTCATTTGTATTATCTTCCTCCGTCATTTATATCTCTGGAAAATTGAATTGTATGGAGATAGGGTGAGTGAGTGAGTGAGTGGTTCACACGACGTTAAAATTGAATTTTGTATTATATTTCGATGGACAGCATGAGGGTTTTTTTTTTCCCAATAAACTTAATGAACGCTGTTAACATTGGAATAATGCATCAGAAATAAGGCTAATCCCAGTGGGAGTTTCATAGAGGTTTCATGCACATTAAATACGGTGACACATCAGCATATGTGCTGATATGGCATAGTAGTTATGAAGTGAGAGAGGGAAGGGGTTTCATCAGGATGAAACTGTGTATACACTGTTTCCAAGACTATGAAACCTATTGAAACTTGCATTGGGGGCTATAGAGTTTCATTTCATCTAACCATATCCAATCACATGCCTCACAATTAAATGTCATAGGCATCCTATGAAATCGTGAAATGAAACTGTGCACTGGGACTCCCTGTTTCATTCATAAGAATACACCTTATGAGATGATGTGGCATCCTTGGAAACAGTGCAATGAAACCTTGCACTGGGACTAGCCAAAAAGATCTTGGAAAAGAAGCACGTGCCCATTTTACCCTAGGCTGGCTACAATTTGTAGCTACTACGATGAATGAATGCCGAAAGAGAAAAGTGCCATAGGTACCATACCAAACTCGCTGTACGACTAGTGCAAACGGACACAGCAGCACAGTGGAAGCAGTAATTAGCAACAGGTTAACAGCACCAAGAGCCCCTTTAATCTCTGTCAGCTAGCATCAGTCCCCCATTATGAAAGATGCTGATGAGCACCTCCAATAGCAGGAGCGCGAGAGCAGCAACCTCTCCTCATCGCCCTCTCAACCACTCTGCTAGCTCCTTATGTCACCAGCACAAATATTTATGCACACACAATGTCGTATGAGACACGTACGTGAGCTTGTACTTAACAAGAGACACACAGCTTTGGAGAAGCTAGCCATTGCTGCAGGCTGCAGTTCTGTCTGGAGAGCTTGAGGTTTAGCAATGGAGGAGGACTACGTGTTCAAGATCGTGGTGATCGGCGACTCGGCGGTGGGGAAGACGCAGCTGCTGGGGCGCTTCACGCGCGACGAGTTCTTCCTCGACTCCAAGTCCACCATCGGCATCGAGTTCCAGACGCGCACCGTCGACATCGCCCGCCGCCGCGTCAAGGCCCAGATTTGGGACACCGCCGGCCAGGAGAGGTACAGGGCGGTCACCACCGCCTACTACCGTGGCGCGCTCGGCGCCGTGCTCGTCTACGACGTCACCAGGCGCCGCACCTTCGACCACGCCGCGCGCTGGGTCGACGAGCTCCGCGCCCACGCCGACAAGTCCATCGTCGTCATGCTCGTCGGCAACAAGGCCGACCTCGCCGCCGGCCGCGCGGTGGCGGCGGACGAGGCCGCCGCCTTCGCCGAGGAGCAGGGGCTCTTCTTCTCCGAGGCCTCCGCGCTCAGCGGGGAGAACGTCGAGCGCGCCTTCCTCAGGCTGCTCGAGGAGATCCACGCCAACGTGTCCAGGAGGCCCGCGCTGGAGGCGGCGGCGGCGTACGAGGAGGCCGGCGTCATCAACGGCCGTGGGCATGGCGACGCCGGCGTGCTGATGCTCAAGGGCGCTAGGCTGTCGCTGGCTGAAGAGAGGTCCATCATGGAGACGAGCGCCTTGAGGAGGACAAGCAGCTGCTCGTGCTCGTAAGCAATCTGCTTGTGCGATAGAATGGATCATCAGATCAGAAGATCCAACGATTTCTCGAGTGAACACACAACGCAGGCGTGCTTCGTCATGGTACCGAGTACTGACTGGTTTCATGTGTCAACAGTTTGTGCTCCGAATGGAAGTTCGTTAGCAGCCAGAAAAAAAAATTGAAGTACATCTGTCAACCTGGAATGGAACAGCCCCTTCTTCATTATGTATATTGTCTACCCTAAAATCGTTTAAAAGTACAAGGCAAGCGAAACAGTAATTCAGCCAGACAACCATGGAGTGCTGGTAACTTTTGGCGACACAGAGAACTTCGAATCAACTTAAACATCAGTGCAAGCTTGCCATTTTGCCAGCTGCAATTAGCTTCAAAAACAGGTGCAGCCTCGCCACGCAAAATGGAACTCTAATACATGTGCTGAACCTTCGCAAGCTGCACAAGAAAACCTAACGAAATCGAGGGTAATGCTTGCGTCTACTCCACTGCAGATTTTCACGAGATCTAGCAAAAGGTAATGATTAAGGTGAAGAAGGCTCTTGCGGTTCTGACTGACTGTTCTGAACTATTCGAGACATCAGCTTAGATATCTCAAAGATCGCGCTCTGTACCTGATCATCTTCTGAATCCGATGGCCGAACCCACAAGGGTGACTGCAGCCCTGAGCTAGCAGCCTTCTTGCCCTTTCTAGATGTTGATAGGGCTCTCTCCAGGTCTGATTGCCTCAAGGGTCTAGGTTTCTGAAACAGAAGTAGAAGTCAAGAATCAAAACCAATGCGAGATGGTTGAAGCCGTACTAGTTAACTCTAAATCAACTTCACCAGTATTCAGAGAAATAAACAGCAAGGTTCTAATTACCGAAGCAGAAAATGATAAGTCCAAATAGCCATACTATCTGAATTTTATCTATGAATTCAACATACTCCATCAACATATTTTGAAGTCGCAAAACGTAACAATCAACAACCTTTTTCAGGTAATGTTAGTAGTAAGAGCTCAAGAAAAATGCTAAAGAAGATATGCTAAACTGATTGTAGCAAATACTATTGACTTATCAGAAGTCAATGTGTGATATGTTTTAGCACTAAGGTTGCTAACTTATTGAATTATCAAAAGTGGAAATGAATTAATAGCAACAGCATGAAATCTTGTATGCTGAATGAAAATAGAAGAAATACTCACATCTAATGTCCTCCCATTTTTCTCATTATCCAAAAGCTCCCTGATAGGGTAGAATGCTGCCTGCTTGCACAGTTCTAGGATATCTGACCCAGTAAAGCCCTCACACAATCTTGCAATGCGATCATAATCAATATTAGGTTCAACATTTTCACCCTTCAATACAACCTGAAGTATCTTGCTCCTTTCACTCTGAACAGGAATTCCAATTTCAAATATCTGAGTAAAGCGCCTGAGGATGGCCTCATCTAACTCAGAAGGCCTGTTCGTAGCAGCAAGGACCATCACACGAGCATTCTCTGCAAAAGCATATATTTATAATTAAATATTGATCAGTAATATCTATGGAAGTAAATTTTTACAGTAAATGTTTCAGTATCCATATGCAGTAACAATCCTTCTCCAAAATAGCATCAGCTTGCAAGGAAAATTACATCATGGCAAATAAGTGTAGCTGTAAAGTGTTCTGATGTCTCCCTCAGGCATGCCATAAGTTCATGTAGAAGTAAAACATAGAAAGTATGGCAAAGGCTATCATGTTACTGAAAGTACTAACATCCTTTTAGCATTGAACTTTTGAAAACACACTTACTATGACACCGGCATTGGTTATGACTTATGATTAGTATCACATGCATGTGTGACATAAGGAAATCACAATATCAATAATAATACTAATTTCACCAATAGAGTTCCTAAATATTCATGAGTGAAAAGGGAGCAAATTATGTGCATGTTCTCATGTAAGCTAGCTCATTGATGATAAGTTAGTTGCTCCCTGTAAATTGAAAGCATCCCATATGACCAGCCACAATGACCATCAACATGAGTCCTAGAGCAAGGTCATAGCCGCATAGGTATCACATACATTAAGTAAACCATGTTGCTTAAGCAGGAATAAACTTGCAATCGAACATCATAGCTTGTTACAGGAAACGAAATGCCAAAATAATAAAAAAGATGACATAGGCTACCATTTTCCCTGGAATCAGCTCTTACAAATCTATATTACTATCGCACTACATTCTCCTTAATTCTTCGCAAAGTCATCCCATGGTTATGCAACTTCTATCGTTGATTTCCAAAAAAACCACAAAGCCTCTTTTGGTATATATAATTTTAACAAGATATATTATATGATGAAAGTCAAAAGCTAAAAGAGTTTCATTCAGATAAACAGAACAGAATAAGCCAAACTTGCATAAGAACATATTTACACAGTAACCGGTGTGCCATTGTGAGTCATTGCTATTGGCTGCTAAACTTCTATTTAAAAAGGTGATACCTAACTCCACCTAGGCGGCACCGCTGCTAGGCATAGCACCAATGCTTTGCCTAGAACCTAGGCTTTTTTTTTCCACCTAGAGCATTTTAAGGCTTGATTTATATATGTTAAAGGGGGAGAATTAAAGATGGAGGATGATGAATTATGGTAACAGAACTCATGGATGGCTTATAATGTCAAATCCTTTGTTTTAACATGCCAAATTCCACTATTCATCATGACACTACTAGAGGCATCAAGAAAAAAAAATAAAATCACCTGGGGATGCCTAGACGCTAGGCGGAGCCTGACCGCCTATCCTTTTTTGAAACATTGCTGCTATTTGTTTTCAAACGTACTGGATTCAATGAAGGGCGGACAGTGACGGAGCTAGGTAATGATGAATAGGGGAGGGTGCAGCAGCCAGCTAAGCTAATTCAAAGATCAAACACTATATCATGCATTGAAATTCTTAAGAGCTTCAATAGAAAAAAAAACTAGCATCTTGAGGGGGGAGGGGGGGGGGGCATGGCCCCTGCGGCCCTGCCAATCCCGCTACTGGTTCCATCATTGAGAGCGGATTTGGACAAAGTTTTTCAGTATATAGTACAAAGGCCTACTAACACTGAAACAAAACCAGAACTCATGTTCAAGACATAGGCCCCGAGCACCATGAGGAAATTGACTAAGGACATATGCTGCTCAACTCCTTAGATCCTGACATACACCACAGCTCATCTTCATCTTTGACGTCGACCAATCAGGACGACATTAGGTGGCAGCGCATGTAATCTTACAAGCACAGTTATTCTAAAACTTAAAAGATGGGGGCATTTGCCCCCGCTCAACATAATTTAAGTCTGCCCCTAGATTTAATGTAATGCTGTAGGCACATTTATTCTATGCAATGCTTTCATGGGAGCAAGGCAGTGAATAAGAGCACTCACGATCAGTGGTGAAGCCGTCCCAGAGGGACATGAACTCCGTCTTCATATTAGTCATGGCTTCATGGTCTGTTGTCCGTCGCTGCCCCAAGAAACTATCAACCTCGTCGATGAAGATAATAGCAGGCTGGAGCTTGTGGGCAAGACTAAACACAGCCGCCACTGCCACAGCAATAAAATACCACCGAAGTCAGCACATCACATACCCACCAAAAAATAAAACACACTAAAATTAGCATTGGTTCTAAGCTAGTAGTAAGTTTCCAGTGGACAGTTAAAACAAACAACAATTGGGGTTAGTTAACATAAAAACCGTCGCCATACCAAGCTTCTGCGCATCCCCAAACCACTTGCTCATGAGATTGGAGATCCTGACATTGATGAAGACGGCTCCGGACTCCCTGGCGATGGCCTTGGCGAGCATGGTCTTCCCGGTGCCGGGTGGGCCATATAGGAGCACGCCCTTCTGGGGGCTGAGGAGCTTGCCGAAGGTGAAGAGCTCCGGGCGGCGCAGGGGCAGTATGACGAGCTCGTAGAGCGCCTGCTTGACGTGGTCGAGGCCGCCGATGGAGTCGAACTCGACGTCGATGCTGTCGGGGTTGATGACGTCGCACGCAATCACATCCTGCGCTCGATTCGGGGGGCGGCTCCGTCAGATTGGGTTGGAGCAGCGAGCGAGGTAACCCTAGAGGACGGAGCGGGTTCGGATCGGAGGTAGCAAAAAGAAAAGGCAAGGGGAACGAACCTCGTAGGGCGTGGTGGAGACGAGCGGCCGGCCGAGGCGCCTGGCGATCTCCTTCTTCTGCTGCGCGGCCTTCTGGGAGGCGGCGCGGTTGGGGTCGAGGTGGCGGAGGCCGGCGAAGAGGACGAGGCAGCTGAAGGCGGCGCTGGCCGCGTAGAGCACGAGCTCCTGCACGAACCGCGACGACGACTCCGACGACTTCATCGCCCCGCTGCTCGCCGGGCGGCGGCCGAGGAACCCAATCGGCTTGCGGCGGGAAGGAAGGATTCGCGAGGCTGAGAGGGTGGGGGATCGATTCGCGGAGGGGAAAGCGTGGGGGGAGAGGCGCTGGCTGGCTGGCTGGATGGATGGATTAGGGAAGGGGGCGGCGCGACGCGATTGCTGCTTGTGCTTGGAGGAGGGGTTTGGGTTGGGTTGGGTTCCCCGGCCTTTTTGGATGGTGGATGCTTCTGGCCGTTGCTGAGAGAGGCCAGGCGGAGGAGCATTAGAGATTGGGGGCCTGTGACTCTCACTCACGGGAGATTGGAGAGGTTTGACTAGGATTGTTTCTGTCGCTGATTTCGTGTTGAGCGGATTCTGAATACTCTGTTTTATGTTTGTACCTGATTTGGACAGATTTTTCTGGGGAGAAAATACTGCTAGCATTATTTCTTCTAGTAGAGTTGGTACAAAGCGCACACCACGAACCGTCTGTGAATTTGAACGAGGTTATTATCGTATTCTTCTGGGAGCGAAACGAATCCCAAATCAAAGATTTTTTCCCCCTTAATAACAGAGGAGATTAACATTCAGCCCCTCGCAAAAAAAATAATATGGCGGAGAGAAGGAAAAAGTCCTCCCTTGTGTATTGTCATAATCTCAGTTTCATCCCTCATGTGCAAAATCGGTTACCAATCATCCCTCAACTTTAAAACCCGTTTGTTTTCAGACTGTTTTGAGAGTGATTCTGCGCGACGTGGCTTGAACCCCACATGTCATGTGGTGGTGGGCTCCACATGCCAAGGCTTTCTTCTTCCCCTCCTTGCCTCCTCCCCTGCGCAAGCACAACACCACACGGGCCGAACCAAGAGTTTGAGACTCGGTCATGCGAGCTCCCTCCACGCGATCTTGAGTGTCCCGCCTCCGACAGCGGACCTCCATGGCGGACGAGGGGCACCACGGAAGCGGGCAGGCAGTGGAGAAGGATGAAATCTGCTGAACCAAGCGGAGGACGAACAACGGAAAGGGACGAGGGAGGGTCGTCGAGCCTGGGCGCAGGCGACGACCAACGAGTGGCTGCCAGACCTCCAGATCGAGGATAAGCGACCGCCGGGCGTGGGGAGCGAGCAGCCGCCGAGAGTGGCAGCACAAAGGAGCTCCTCGGTATAGTCAGGGTCTTGAGAGTCCTCTGGGTCGTAGCTCGGGTCTGAACAGAATGAGATACAATGCAATATAAATTTATCGGCAACTCATCTAAGAAAAAGCTCCAAGAAAGCTAAATTTAGAGATCTAAACAACTACAAACTAGCTACAAAGAGCATGGGCTCGATTTTATGAATTTAATGCAACTAGTTTCGTATTTTTCTGAGTTCAAATGAATTAGTTATGAATTTTTAAAGATTAATGATTTATTTAATTAATTTCAGAAATTTATTAATTAGGGTGACACATGTCAGCTTCTGGACGCGCTACGTGGCAGCACGGGAGGGTGGCACGTGTTGGCTGACGTTAGCGTTAACCCGATCAACGGTCAACGTTGACTTGGTCAACGTTAACCGGTCAACTGAGCCCCACCGCTCAGCCGGTGGGCCCCACTGCTCAGCAGGCCCCATTAGCCAGTTAGTGGGCCCCATTAGTCAGTTAGTGGGTCCGGCCTTTTGACACATCAGCGCCACATGGCCAACCTACCTACGTGTCATTGCCACGTGGCACACACGTGGCCGCACAGGGTTATTTCGGGATCCGGTGCGCCACGCTCGTGTGGCCGAGCGTGCAGCGCGCGTTGGTTGGCTACGGGCGAAGCGGCCGCATGTGCGACGTCACAGTGACCGTGCCATGATGTCGCGGCACGGCGCGACGCCGCAGCGTGGCGAGAGCGGCAACGCAGCGAGCAAGGCTACGGTGTGGGGCTGGCGGAGAGGCTACGGCGGCAGTAGACTATCCAAAGGTCGGGCCTTGGCCTAGCGCTAGAGGGTGCGCGCAACTCGATGTGGCATGGTGGCGTGTGTGTGGTCACGAGGAAGTCCCCGGCCGTGACACGGCCGCTGCAGCACGCGGACACCGACGTCCTAGTCCACGGCAACAGGCGGCTGTGGCAAGCGGTAGCGGCGGCAGTGCTCCCGCAGAAGAGTTGCAGCTCGAAGGCTGGTCACACAACAGCGACGGCCAGCGGTGAAGGCTTCAGGTGACGGCGGCTCGACAGCCGGGCAACGTCTAAGAGCGGCGGCACGATGGTCGGACAGGGTGCCAAAAGAGGGAGAGGGTAAACAGCGGTGCTCACGGCGGGTCGACGGTGAAGGCGTGGCTGGCTCGACGAAGATGGTGGCGCTCACGGTTCTCCCTGGCGCGCACGGCGGCGGCTACAGCTCTGGCTCCTCCGCGGCGCTCCAGCGATGGGCGGCTCCAGGCGGCCTCCTCCTTCCCCTCCCTTCTCCTTCTCTTCTCCTCTTCTCTTCCTTCCTCCACTTCCCTACTCATCCCTCGAACAGGTGGTGGCGGCTTAGGGTAACCCCAGATGGATGGGGGAGGCTAGGCGCGGCGAGGCGGCTAGGGCTAGGGTTTCCAAGGGTGTAGCGCCGGCGAGCGGGCAGCCAGGATGCGGCGGCTCGGCAGGGTGGCATGGTGGCTATCCGCAGCCTCCAGCGCAAAAGCGAGGGGCGCGGGAGCTGGGTCACAGGCGCACGTGCCCACAGTAGTGCGCGTAGCGCGGACGAGGCTGGCGAGCCCATCCCATCGGGCGCGCACGCGCGTGATATGTACGGCCGAAGGAAGAAGACGGGGCACAGTGCGGCTGACGTGCGGGTCCCACCTGGCGGTGAGGGAAAGAGAGGGAGAGGGCTGTGGCGGTTTGGCTGGCCAGTGGTTCAGTTCCTTTTGTATTTAGTTTGAATTTTGAATTGAATTTAAAATTCAAACACACTCAACTTTGAAAGTCAAATAAAATCCAATAAGAATCAACTCAAACTAGCACGCAAGCTTGAAATCAAATTTGGAGATTATTTATTAGGGAATTTCTAGGAAAGAGTAGAATTTGACATCCATTTTTAAAAGAGCACACACAATTCAACCAAAAAATTTTAAATTTTCGTGAAGACTAACACAATTAATATCACTTAATTTTGAGGGATATTACATCAGCCAAGAATTCGCATCTCGTAGTAGCATGATTTCTGAAACTCTTTCACAACCTTTTGGCGATCCGAGGCATCAAAAGCTTCGTGGCACTGTCAGTAGCAAGACACGGAGCTTCTCGGTGCTTCCAATATAACAGGGTCTGTAAGATCATATTCCCTTTTCATGGTCCATGTCGATCGAGCTGACACTATTTCCACACTCAATTCCCAGAAGAAAGCCGGTCGCGTGATCTTTCTACGGCCGGTGATGAATCTCTTGGTGCTTCACGTACACCAACTCTCTAATTGGACACACACCAGTTTCCCCTCCAGTCAGAGACGATGTTTTGGTGTACGGTGTGTCGGCAGCACGCAGTCGCGAAAATGTCGTGCCAGAGTTGATCGGTGGACGAATGCCTTGACCCCACTGCTTTCGTGTCAAAAAAAAAGGTACACGATCAAAAGTGTTGGTAACGTCGTTACCTGAAACACACCTAGCTAGTTTGACTACTGCATGTAGACACACGAAGCAGCTTTATTTGCATTGGCTGCTGGCAGATGATGCAAGCTGCACCCTTTTTTCAGCGTTGCTGCTGTGCCCATCATTCCATCGTTCTATCTCCAGGAGTCCAATCTCTGTCAGCAACAAGCAGTGTGCGTGGGGGAAAAGGAGGCGTGCAAGACAAATGCAATGCAAAGCCACTTTCTGAACAGAAGTAAGAGAAGCTCCTGTTCCTATCGCTTGGCCCAACTTGCTGGCCTTCGATACATGGAGCACGTGGCAGATAATGGAATAGGCTCTGAAAGAAGGTCAAAATTTTCAAGTTCATGCCAGAACACACATGGTATGGAAATCTAGTTACACTAACGGCCGCTCAGGCGGCGACCGTCCACCCCACCGCCGCCACCCATCCCTCCCCTCGCCGCCACCGGAGGGGTCGGCCAGAAGCCACCTCCAAGACGGCGGCGGCGGGGCCTTACTGCCTCGGTCCAGCCACGGGCGAGAAAATGGCGGCCGTGGCGGAATCGCCGACCAGGGTGACGGCGGCGGCTCAGGAAGCCGGATCCGGCGTTGTGGAGGCTGGATCCGACGATGGCGAACCCGCGCGGAGCAGTGACGGCGGCAGTCCCGGGCGAGCAGACGAGGATGGCGTCGAGATGGAGATGTGGTGTAGCGCGCCGACCAGGGCGACGGCGGCAGCTCGGGAGGCCGGATCCGGCGACGGCAGACCCGTGCGGAGCCGGGATGGCGGCGGTCCTAGGCGAGTAGATGAGGATGGTGTCGGGATGGAGATGCGGTGTGGCGCCGGGCTGCGGTTGCGGGGCGGCGCCGAGCTGCAGCGTAGCGCGGCCGACGGCGACCCGTGAATGAGAGCGACGCGGTTACGGCACCAACGTGGATGTAGGCCGGGAGGAGCGTGGCGGCCGGGTGGAGCGCGCGGCGACCGGGAGGAGAGAGCGGCTAGATGGAGCGCGCGGTGGCCGGGAGACGTGCACCGGGAGGCGCGCCGCGGCCAGGAGGAGCAATGCTGGGAGGAGCACACGGCGGACGGGAGGCGTGGCTGCGTGCGGGTCGGCGCCGGGACAGCTGGTGGTGGGAGCGGAGGCAAGCTGGCCGGAGTGCCTGACACCACCTCGGCGCTACCTTTCTTTTCTCCTCGTCGGCGACGTAGGTCTACAATGTTGTGATACTGCCGTGGTGGTGGGGCCGGAGGGTGCAGGGTACGCTCATGGCACCATGGTGGTGATGCGTGATGTGCTGGGCCATCCTTCTAGCGCAGACGTCACGGAGGTGACGGGGAGCGAGAAGCTGCTGCAAGCGATGCTCGGCGGCAAGTCGTGAGACACCGGGAGGCGCGCCGCCGCTGGGAGGAGTGCGGCCGGGCAGAGCACGCGGCCAAGAGGAGCGCACGGTTGCGAGGAGGAGTGCGGCAGCTGGAAGAAGCGCACGGCGTCGGCAGGGAGGTGCAGGCAGTGGAGGGCGCTGCGCGTGGGCAACGATGGAGGGTGGCGACACAAACGGAGGTGGAGGTAAGGTGGCATGGCAAGTGGAGGCACGGCGGCAGCGTTGCCTCGGATGGTTTGCCGTGGCAGTGGTCCAAAAGTGCCGAGCCATGTACGTGCAACGAGGGATTGTATTGCTCTGGGCGAAAGCCCTCACCGGCCTTCATGCTAGTGGGCATGATGGCGGCGTCCTAGGATGTTGTCTTCCCCGTTGGAGGCGTTATGTTGGAATTACGACCCTGCTGCATGGGATTCTCTGGGTGAAAACCCTGTCCAGATCCTGGACAAGCGATGGTGGCGCCATTGGCGTCGTGCCCTCCTTGGAGACATCGTCTCTAGAAACCCAACTTGGTTCGTGGCATTGCTAAACCATTGTCATGGGAGGCCATAGCCGAGGGTGGCAACTCTGTCGCGCGGTGAGCTGAATGGGTGTTGCCGAGCCCATGTGCAGGCGATCGAAGTTATGGTGGCGACCAGGGGTTGTTGCATGGTTGTCGGTTTTGACTGCTTGCAGCGGACCGCGGCGGCTGATGTTGCTTGGCAGCAGTCAATGCGATGTGGGATTGCGTTGGAGGACGGCGCTTGCGGCATCGGCAGCGTGGGACGACTAGGCTTGCAGCGGACCGTGGCGGGTTGCTCAACTTTGCTGGGCTATCCGGTGCAGTATATCTTCGGAAGAGGGCGCAAGCGACTTCTCTAGCTTGCTGACACGGCGGAGAAGGCTATGTATGTGGGTGAAGCAACGAGACGAGGTCGACACACTACGGTAGCTTGGCTGATCAATGGAGATCTTGGGGAGCGGGGCAATATCGCTCAACACTCTGACAGCAACAAAAGAAACAGAACTGCGATATGGAGTACTACGGTGGGCGTGGCGAGGCCCCCGCGCGTTGTGTTATCATGGCGGCGACTACGAGGCAGCTTTGCGAGAGGTCCGGATCCGGTGCTATCACCCTGTCAGGTGGAGAGTGATGTTGCAGCGGCATTACGACGGAAGGTCCTTCGTGGCGGTGGTCTTATCGGTGCGGTGCAGTTTGCTTCTCTGTTCAACATCGACACTAGGTTACGCTGGGAGGTTTCAGTGACTTCTTGACCGTGTGTTTGGTGGTACGGGCTGCGGTCAGGCTTCGGTTATATCGCCGAGGTGTTGAGAGGAGTGGAGTTCGGCAACGGTTGATGTCCCAATCCAACTGGCCGATGTGTTGTAGAGTTGAGTTGCGTGTGAGGGCATGGTGCGACATGCGTTGAGGATCCAATCCAACCTGTCGGTGTTTGCATCATTTTTTCTTTTTTTTCCATCCAGTCTGAACTTCATCTTCTTTATTAATACAATCCGCAGCTCGGTTCGTTAAAAAAAAAAGAACACACATGGTGATATGGAAATCCATGTCTGTCTTCTCATGGATAGAAACATGTAGCTAGGTCCAAGTTGCCAACTGGCCATGGCTATAGCAAACAGTATGAAATCCGTGTATCGTGGTCAACTAGCACACGGTTTGAGTGAGTCCCACTAATTGCTTCATTATTAGGTGCGTTTATTGACGTTCTCACATAAAAATTGCAAAAAATCCCCAAGAAATTGCACTGACCAAGTTGATTTCTCTTCTTACATGAGGTTTTATTGCAAATAAAGATCGACCTACCCCACTAGATATTTATTTTTGCCTCTGTATGCGGTTTCCTAACAAAATGTTTTTTTTGCCTCTATCTGTTTGGTTTAATTTCACCGTGTCGCCTACAGGATTTGCTCGTGCGGATTATGCCATGTAACTAATAAGAGAGAGAGAAGGAAAAAAAACAAACTCATCACAAGTCGAAGGATAGAAAACCAAACCATACCACATCAACTTGTTTTTTTTAAAACGAACATCAACTTGGTTTTCACTTACATGGTATGGTTTGTACTTTATGTATAAGCTCATTTAGAATACCAACTAAGGTGGAGAGTCAAACAGACAGACAGACATTCTTTATATTCACGTTATGTTATCAGCATTGTCTTGCATTCTTGATCTGCATCTTTAAACTCATAATCAATCATAGCTTGGACCTACCTGGAAGTAATTATTAATATTTATTATTAATGGTTAATCATCCAATGCAACCAGCATGTCATGTAGAAGTGAGACATCTCGTTAAGTATATGACAAGAACAAAAAAGGTGAAAACCAAAGCGCATCGAAATAGCATGTTGGCTTTTACAATAAAATCACTTATAGGGGAACTCGAATCAGATTAATACATATGGGGCTTTATGCAAATATTTATTTTTATCACGTGATACCTTCTTGGTCGTTGAACTAGGTGGTAGATGCTCAACTATGCACTTGTTGGACAGAAGGAACAAAAACGCAGCCTAACTTATTGAGAGGAAAACAATGGTCATCATTGGATATACACATTGAGAAATCGAATTGAACTTCTCCAAAAAAAAGTGAGAGAGGATATACAAATGGGCAGCAATGCGACAGCATGACCCCACGACGCTCTCAAAAGGACGTAGTTTTGATAACATGCATGTGCAACAACACTAAGCACCGAAAGAAACCATTAGGCTGGGTGCTACGTAGTTCCTTCGTTCTAAATTATAAGTTATTTCAACTTTTTTTAAAAGTCAAAGCATCTCAAGTTAAATCAAATTTATACAATAAAGTGTTAACATTTATGATATTAAATAAGTATCATTAGTTTCTTCATGAAATATATTTTCATAGTATATTTATTCGGTGCCATAAATCTTTATGATCCTCTTTATAATTTTGATCAAATATAAAATTGTTTGAACTCTTTACGAAAATTGAAATGCCGTAATTTGGAACACCTTTGGTTGTCAGGCTCGTGAGCGACGTACTGACGTTAGACAAGACAGATCTTGATGCGGCCACATGACAATTAGTCCTCCTCCGGTATGGGCCTATGCTGCCAAGTCTTCTAGCTAGCCTATCTTCTGAAGCCAAACACTAACAGCATGTGCAGATATTCTATTAAAGCATGTCTATATTATCACAGCAGCTCTCATTATATCCTGAATATATGTGCTGTATCCTGATCATGTCAGTTTCATTGTCTCGTACAATTAACCTACAAGCTTTAACTTTCTTAAGCTACATGCACACATCATATTAACTGCAACAAATGTTCATGAATTGGGTGGGTCCTTTGCTGAATTAATGTTGCTTGTTGCTTTTGCATCCTCTGCTTTTTCTGTTTTTTCCGGAGTCAGAAACATTGGCTGTCGTCAACAAGGTAACCGGAAGGACTCGTCAACTCATCGGCAGCCATTATCAAAAAAAAAAAAAAACTCATCGGCAGCCACAACCACAAGCAGTGCTATGATGTTGATGACCTGCAGCTGCAGGCCGGCAGGGTCACGTAGCATGCACGCTCAGGCTATCAGCTCGCCATCAATATTTGGCGAACTCAAACAAAGCATTCGTCCATGCCCCATCAGTCTAAGAGCAGACAGCCCTAGCGCGTGGCGCGTCAGAGCTTCAGGGTGAGCCGGCGACGGGGAGTTTGTTAGAATAATAGCCCGCGGAAGCAACGATTAATCTACTAAGATAATGTATACGAGATCATAGATGACACTGGAGGCACGATATTTGTTGACGAGGTTCCGCCGAAGCCTACACCTGGGGCATGACTACGTGCGCTCCTCCCCAAACTGCAACACCGGTCGCTTCGGCGTCTCAACAATACGCCGCCTCCCCCTACGAGCTTGTCACTATGTCATCATGGTTACAACAGCGGTCCTCTCTCATATTGATGAGGAGCCCAGGTTACAAGAGTTCGACACATATTCTACACCCTACCGCTAATACAATTCCAAGTCCAAACATAACCAACTAGTACACAATATTCGACACAATTCTAACAAACTCCACCTTGCCAAATATTCACCATCTTGAAGCCGTCATGCGTGAACCTCCGTGTACACCGAACTTGGGTTGTTGACTTTGTAGCTCAAGAGGAGCCACCCGACGAGTCTGACCTAGCCTCAGACCCGACACCTTCAGAAGACACCGCTATCCCTGCAACTCCATCTTACATGACTCCACTTGCAACTGTGCACCCTTGTACAGATGCAACGCCGTTCTCTCTCCTATAATCACAGCCTTGTCTCCCTTCATGATCTTCATGGTCTTCCCATCCAGCTCAGCTCGGAATAACATACCATCATCATGTAGAGCTCCAAGCAAAATTAGATTCCTACGTAGCCCCAGCACATGCCTAACACCCCGATGCACCTGCTCAACTCCATCTTGGGTCTTGATCTTGATGTCGTCTACTCCAATAGCACGGTAAACCGTGTCATCATCCAAATAGGCTAAGCTAAAATCACTAGACTTGTAAAAAGTGAACCACTCCTTCTTGTGTGTTGCATGAAAAGAGCTAGCTGAATCTAACACCCACGCTTCAGTTGACTGCACGCTATCTGATACCGAGAGAACATCACCATCGCTGTTCGAGTCACTCTTAGAAATTGCAACATTAGCACTTGCCTTCGTATTCAATTCTGGACAATCCCTCCTCACATGTCCTAACTCATCGCAATCAAAGCACCACACTTTCTTCTTCTTCTTTTCCTTCACCTTCTCCTAGCTACGCTCACCTTTGACCAGCAACGCATCACCAAGAGGTCCATCCACTGCATTGTTCTTTCTCCTTTGTTCCCGAGCCAATAACGTTGTAGTAATATCCTCAACTTTGATGATTTCCTTGCCGTACATCAAAGTCGCGATCACGTGCTCATAACATGACGGAAGTGAAGACAGAAGAATAATTGCCTTGTCTTCATTATCAACCATCACACCCAGTTGCTCTAGGTTCGTGACCATCTAACTGAAAACATTGATGTGCCCTGCAAGATCCAACCCTTCCAGCATCTTCAGCTTGTACAACTTCTGCTTTAGATACAGCTTGATCATCACTGTTTTTGACATGAATTGAGTTTCCAGCTTGTCCCAGATATCTTTAGTCCTATAACATGGTGCATGACTTGGTATGACAGACATAGCCGTATGGTTGTAGCCGCTTTCTGCTTAGAGCAAGAAGCGATATATTTATTGCGGAAAGTATCCCGGATCCCACTGATAACGAGTCATTTAGCTTCAATTTCTTCAGTCTCGCAAGCGGGTCCGCATGCAACAAAAGAAATTGTATTTGCCTACTACTCCGACCTTGCCCTGCCGCTAGCGTCTGCTTCTCCTCCCAGTCATCCTCCTCCATCTTCTCTGGCTTCTTCTCCTTCAGGCCCGTCAAGTTCCCCTGTTGCGTCAACTGATCCTTGACCCTTATCTGCCATAATCCAAAGTTGCCAGAGCCATCAAACTTCACCACCTCAAATCTGCCTACTGTCAACATCCTGCTGACATGCGGTTTGATCGATCCTTTGTTGCCGGTAATACTGCCCAATCCGTCTAACTTGTCGGTTGGTTCAATAACGTCTGGTACTACCTCTCCGCTATCTGACCCCATCAGACTTGCTACCGATGAGAAGCTTCACTTGCGAATAGCTGCACATGAGACTCCTTGGCCCACAATCAAGCACCTCCAAACAACTCCTGCGCAAATTGTAGAGAATCTCTTTGCGATTTCTACGTTGCCTTGCACCTTTCTGCTCGCCTTGCTTGACTTTCTGCCAAGCAACACCGCGTCCTCAGGTTTTATATCCACGCGTGACCCAACCCGATCCGACTCTACTTGCAACACAGCAGTTCGATTCCTAGCCCTGCACTCCTTTCCAAACCGGAACCGCCTATGTCACGTACCATCCGAGCAATATTCTCGTTCCAGCAGGCCCTCCCGACAAAACTGAAAAAAGAAATCTGCCTTGAAATCCTTGTTGAACTGCCTCTAGAAACTAAATAGTCACGGTCGATACTAAGCCTTCCAATTAAATCCTTGTAACAACACAACCAGGGTCCCATATTGTCTCCAACATGCACGTACCCTGCATTATGCGCAAACAAACAAGAAAAATAAGACCCCAAGTCCTTTACTCGAGGCACCTGGGCACGTTCCAAACTCCATCTCACTACAGCTCGCCTTGCAAGTCGCGACAGTCCAGGTCTTCCACGGTTTCACCATGACCTCTTCCTGTGTACTTGTCACCCATGACACTATACGTCCGCCAACATCATCGTATACGCTCTGCCGTGAGCTCCGCCTTGCGCTCTCTGTATGCAGACCTAGCTGTTGCAGCCACGCCCTCATGCACCACCTGTGCATGAACATGCCGTACCACCCTATCGTCGACACAATCTGCTCGTCATGCCACAATACCGCCTTTATACAATGGTTACATCACCGTTATCGTGATGCTCCCACGCTCCAATCTATCCGGCCATCACCTGCGTCTGGTCACCGGTCTGATCCCGAGCCGAAGTCGCCGCCCTTTTCACGTCATCTTCAACGGCCACTGTGTTGGTCCAATCACCACGCCTAGTCGATCCTCACCAACTGCATCCCATCGAATGGTCCAAGCCTCTTGCTTGAAGTGTTCGACACCACCGATTAAATCGCCGATCGCTGCCATGCTCCACCTTGCGCCGCATCGAGCACTTCCGCAACGCTTGTTGAGCATGATCCTCGCGTCTCCACGGTGATCTCCATACCATCTTTAGATCCAATCTAACCATAGATCTGATACCACTTGTTAGAATAATAGCGCGTGGAAGCAACGATTGATCTATCGAGAGAATGTATGCGAGATCACAGACGACATCGGAGGCACGATATTTGTTGACGAGGTTCAGCTGAAGTCTACATCTCGGGGCATGACTACGTACGCTCCTCCCCAACCGCAGCACGGGTCGCTCCGGGGTCCTGGCAACACGCTGCCTCCCCTTGGGAGCCTGTCACTATGTTGTCATAGTTACAATAGCGGTCCTCTCTCGTATTTATAAGGAGCTCGAGTTACAAGAGTTCGACATATATTCTACACCCTACCGCTAATACAACTTTAAGTTCAAACGTAACCAATTAGCACGTAATATTCCACGCCATTCTAACATAGGTGAGGGATACGCGCGTCAGTGGAGGCGTATGCGTGCGGGCTTGCGTAGGAAGAAGAAGACTGCCCGGAGCCAGGGCATGGACGAGGACTACGTCGTGGTCACATCGGTCGCCCAGAGGACTGAGCCTGAGCCGGATGCTGTTTATTCATGGCGCCGCGCGCTCTGCATCTGACTGCGAAAATGAGGGAACACTGGAGCAGTTCAAGCTCCGTGGATTCCACTTTACGTGTCTTCTCCAGCTCTCGATCCATCAATCATTCCACACACACCAAGGAGCGACTAGCGAGGAGCTAGAGAGAGGAGCGTATGGCGTCCACCATCCTGCTCTGAATCTCTGATCCGTCATGTCTTTTACTGTCTTCTTGCCAACCAGGCAGAGGACCAGCAGGGCGCCGGCCAGGCCCCCACGCGACTGACCATCCGGCCATTCTCTCTCTGTCGTCTGTCTCTCTCTCGATCTCAATCATGCCCTTCATCATAAACTCTGCATTTAAACTTGTGTCTCAACAGGAAGAGGATGGTGAAAAGGAGGAAGGGGAAAGGCGTTTCGGGTGTCGTGGGTGCATGTTCGTTCTTCCCCTGCTTTACAATTTCTCGCTTTGAGCCTGACATGTGGGGCATGCAACATGGGTGTTGAGGAAAAAAAAATGCATGCAGTAGTAGCAACCGGAGGCCTTTTTCTAGGCTGAGAAAAGGTGCACATAGGTGCACTTTTTGAATCTCATCTTATTTTATAAAAAGAATGGCTTTTTGAATCTTGACTAGCTATGGCGGTGTAAGTCTATTTGATCGCCTAGACAATGACTTGGATTTAGGGCAAGATGTGGGTGTAACTTTAGTTTCAAAATGAATGGAATTTAAAAGGATTGAATAGTTGCACTGAGTCCTTTGAGGAAACAAAAAAACCTCAAACTAAGGAGTATATGACTTAAAGAGTCTATTATATAATTGTGCTCCTTTCGACTAAAAAAAAGGAATCTAAAGAATTCAACGGACATAAATCTGATTGATAAGTAAAGGAAAACAATGCTAGCGACTTTGTGCTAAATAATTACTCCATTTACTCAGATTTGTTGCTCTCTCAAATTTTTTGTTTTGTGCTCCTTAGGACCATTGTTTAAAAAAATATAAAAAGACAAACACACATTTGTAGATTAGCAATGGAGAAAATATTTTTTTGACCGAAGTCAGCGGGGGAAGCCCCTATCTATTTTTTTTATATTTTTTTTCAGATCTGTTTAATTCGCTCCCATGAGGAGTCAAACCCAGGTCTACTGGGTGCTACTTAGGTGCTCTAACCTCCAGATTAAAGGTCCTTTTATGCAATGGAGAAGATATCAGAGTGATATATAATGAACTGAACATGTTCACTATTGCATCTATTCCAAATTCTCGTTACAAGAGTTTTTGAGGGAGAGAAAAATACTGGATGATATTATTAATTGGTACACATGCAAATCTTCTCTCTCTTTTTTGCAAAGCATGATAAAATTACATAAATATCATCATAGTTTACTATGGTTGCCAATGCTATCTCTAGAAATCTCCCCTTCTCTATCAATATATCGAATGTTGTACGGTAGACCTTTTGCCTGTTCTATATTTTTTTAAAGATGTATACATTTACAAATGGAGATGAACAGCATTTTTATATATAAATATCCAGGTCTTAAACTACTAGAACCAAAGCAAAATTGGAGTGGTGTTGCTAGTACAATAAGTTTGGCACATCTAGGTTGTCACACTGCAGATGAAGAAAAGCTGGGAGAGTAGGCCGGGGTGGGTAGGTGAAGGTAGCAATTCTTGTGGGCAGAGGTCCACCATAACTCTCAGTCCCAAATCAAGACCTCTTCGTCTTCTCTCTCTCCCTCTCCCCCGCAGTCCAGCACAGCGCAGTACTACTGCCGGGACAGCTCCCCGTTGGAATCACTCTCCTCCATATATGCATACCCTCCCTTTCCTTCTCTTCTCCCTTCATCTTGCTCATACCCAAAAAGGCCAGAAAAGATGAGAGAAAAGGGAGTAGTAGTGAGAGGAGATGTGAGAGTGTGTGAGAGAGAGAGTACAGGTAGGATCAAGAAGCCGTGAGAGATTAAGATCAAGGAAAAGTGGGCTACCTAGAGAGAGAGATCAGGGAGCCTTTTCGTCTTTGAGGGGAATGTTGTCTGGCTCGGGGGCGCCGCTCTTTCTCTGACCTGCTCCTTTCTCCTCCGATCCATCTCGCTCTTCCTCTCTCCTGGAGGTCGATCGATGGGCAGGAGTGAGAGGAGATGGGTGTAGATCTCGGACCAGGCTTCATTCCCCCCAAAAGGAAGGGCTCCCCATGCTCTCTGCCTCCTTCAGAGCTCGTGTCCCAAGTTTTCTTGGGCAAATCTGAACCGAGTAAGCTAGCTAATCTGCTGAAAATATATTGCACTTGTTTTTCCCCTCTCTGCAGTTCTCTTGGGCGTATGGGTAGAAAGAAATTTGGATCTTGTGGCTGGGTGAGGCATGGTGAAAGGCTGCATGAGATGCAGATTGGTGTAATGATGGGTGGGCATGACTGCATGACTGACCAGTGGCCTGTTGCACACATACCCATGGCTAGCTCATGTGGGGGATCTTCTCTCCCTCTCTTTCCCTGCCAATAATTAGCCGGTGATGACTGCTGGGAGAGAGGAGGTGAGGGAAAAGTTGCCATCATCACTTGCTGATTAATGGCCATATATACATCTTCTTCCCTAATAAATCGATCCCTCCCATCCCATGCATGCAAATCCTTCCTCTAAATCTGATGGTTGGAGGCGTGTATTCAGGTTTAAATTCTTTTCTTCAGTTCTCATCTCTCTTTTTATTCATACATATATTCTGAAATGTTTACCCAACTGTTTCATTTCTTTTCTTTTTATTTAGAACTTTAATTGTTTACTTCCAGTATACTCTAGAACTTCCTTCTGCTCTATATATACATTACCATGTTTTTCTAGTTTATGTATGTGGCTTTAGCTTAAATGAATAAGAACATATCAATAGGTTTTATTTTGTGTCCTTGTAGTTTAATTATTTGGAACCATTTCTCTATTGTGTTCTATCTGTAGAGCAATGGAACTTTTAGTACCAAATAACCATGCATCGAACCACTAGGAAACAAATGAACATCGTCATGCATGTATAATTTCCTACCTTGTATTTTTACGAAACAATAATAGCTAATTATGGAGATGTTACTCCTCCAGAACGTAATAGTCAGAGATGCTTGCAGATCTTGTCCACTCCTTGGAAACATGAAGTGTTGTATAGTATAATCTAGTACTTTAAGCAGGCTGATTTCTTTGAGATCTTTTAATATTTGTATGTCAGAACCCTAAAGAGTCAAGAGTGGGATATATAAGTTATATTGTTCAGTCATTGACATCGATGCATTGATGTTTGTGTAATCTTGTTGCTATTCAATTAGCTAGCTCTGACCTGCTTCCTGTTTGAAGCCTTTGATGAACTCTAGCAAGTTAGCTTCATTCCCCATATTCATGTTGTACCTTGCCTATTATTTTTTGTGTCGAGATGCTTACACCTTTGGAGAGTTAGCTATATGTTAATGCTTGCTAGAGCTAGCGGCATGGTGTTTCCAATGCATCCAAATCCCTAAATATTCTCTTGCTATGTCGAACACATTGTCTTGTTAGGATTCCATCTCTTTTTGTAGTTTTGCTCCGATCCGCTTCTTCAGAAAATGGATGTCTTCGCTGCATGAGCATGACATGGTCACTTGCTTGTCAGACCTTGAAGTTTTTTGTCTCCATAATATCATTTTTTTCAAAGGATGCTTTCTCGTACTCCTTCCATTTCAGAGTGAAATAATGTGTGGTTTAATTCGGTGCAGCCTACAATATTACATTTTGGACATCGGTATCTATTATGTGATATAGCTCATGACTATAAATCAATGTGGCACTAAATTGTATCATATAAAGCCTCCAAGGATGACAACTCAAGCTAGTATTTGGATATTATTTTTTTTAATTTTCTCTCTTCTCTTTATGTTCTTATTAGTATTTCCTTTGTACATCGGGTCATCGGCGATGATGAGTTGGTGCAATATGGTGGGCTACATGTTCCCTGGGACATGTGCTCGACCTCCTGACGATGGCGTAGCTCTACCGTTGTAATCTTTGCGGAAGCTGGATTTTTTTCATTATCTAAAAAACTTAACTGTCAGTTTATGAAGTTTGAATTTAAAAATGGCGTGCATGCCCTATAGTCTAGAATAAATGGTCAGTCAACATCTACTGCATGTGTCAATTATGTGTGCCATATATGGTAAAATATATGTATGCCAAAAATACATTAGAATAAACAGGAACTTCCTACTAGCGACTAATCAACGCACAATAGTAGCACTACTAGCTGCAACTGAAACAAGAACGCAGAAAGCATGAGACATCACAATCATCATTCAGTAATTTCTCTTTCACATAACTAAACCAAACTGCCATTATATTCCACATGATCATGGACGATGTACCTCCACATTATATTCCACATTCCACATCCATATACAATTAACCAGTGACACTGTCAAAGTACACGTACGATGACACAGGCAGCTGCTGCTGGGTACACGCTTGCAACACAGACTGAAGCTTGCTGTGCACTTGGGGCGTGATTGGTTGTAGTGCGCGCCTCGAGGCAGGATGGCGGGACGGTGCAGGCTCAAAGCAGCTAGGATGCGTTCGTGCAGGTAGTCATGATTATTGGTTGTTTTTGCTGTTGATTCTGTATGAGATGAGCTTTTGTTTGGATGCATGGAAGTGTCGTGAAGTTCTAGCTAACTAACATATTACACATGAATCCATAAACCGTGTGTGTGTGCACCAAGCCATCCCAGCTGGAAGGGGCAAGTGAACGAGGCGGTGCAGGTTTATGGTGGTGCAGATAGGGGAATCCAAGTGCACGAAACGCCGGATGGTCCCTAGTATGGTCTCCTCCTGCTACCAATCACGCCCTTGGAAGCGTATAGCACTGTGCTCCTACGCTGCATTTCATATGTTTACGTCAGCCCACGGACATACTGAGACCTTTCTACACGCATCACGTACGTATCCGTGTACTATACCTGAGACATGCCTGTGCATGAGGCCGGGCCCATGAGCAGTGACCACACGGGTAGCAGTCCGGTCAGCATCTTTCCTGTCCTGGCAGCTTCTCTCTCGTCTCTTGACGTGAGGGCTCATGCAGAGACGACACAGATGCAGGAACGCCACTCCTGCCAGGGAGGTAGCAGCAGCTTCTTCCATATCTCCAGCCATGCCGATACGAATTCGATTCTGCTTTCACGTCACAGAAGAAGAGAACAGTACAGTCGCCTACGCTTCTGCCTTTGTGTTTTCATCGTTTTTTTTTCCTGCATGCTGATGAATCGACTAAACGTACGGTACGGGCAGGCATAGAAGGAATCCCAGCGCAAAACAAAGTTTTTTTCTTAAAAAAAAACTTACGAGCGCAAAACAAAGTGCTTGCAGCTTCTGCTTCCAATGCTGCATGTTTTCGCACGGCACTGGATAGCAGACGGAATGCGATCGCGCGAGCAGCCGTGGTGACATGTGGGCATGGCTGAAAGAAATTCAAGGCATCGTTGGTTCAGAAACTAACGAATATAACACTGAAAAAAATGCTTAAAGAAACACTGAAAAAATGGAGCATTGTCTGTTGTCGCTGCTTGATGACAAAGCAGCCAACTGTAAACTTTTGGCCCAACAAGCCAGTTTGCAGCAGCTCGAAGTCCTCTGCTCTACATGGGCCGCACAAATTGGGCCTACAAACAAACAAACGACCGACCAGGACACTGCCATGTAGCGTCGTTGCTCTCAGAGGGTCCACCCGTCAGCGTCAAGCGGAGACGACGTGCCCTGCCCACGGCCACGATCGGACGGCGCAGTCGGCAGCGGATACCTCCTCGCCGCCATTCCCCCGGCCGCCGAGCTATAGCTCCATGCCTGTCGCCGGACTCGGTCCTTGGCTCGAAACAGAATCATCGGACTCATAGCTCCTTCCAATATAATGTTCAGTTCCTCGGCAAGAATCCCCCGATCACTCTTCTGAAGTGCTCGAATCATTCGGCTTTACTGCACTGCACCAAAGATCTCACGCCCCGAAAGAACCCAATAATGGCGATCACTCGTCTCCGATAACCCCTCCCCCGGCCTCACGCTGCCCGGCACAGCCGGAGCCTCTCATCTGCGATCCTTTTGCTGGGTTCAGGTTACAGGTTTCTGAACCAGCTGAATTGCACACTGAAAACACATGTGTACTGTCTGACTTGACAGTTGACACTTGCTTAGTGCCTGTACGGTGCAGACTTGTCCTGCGAAACCTAGCTGAATTGCACACTGAAAACACGTGTACTGTCTGACTTGACAGTTGACACTTGCTTAGTACCTGTACAGTGCAGTGCAGTGCAGACAGGTCCTGCTAAACCTATGATCGCCCAAAGTGCTCCAATCATTCGCTTTTAGTAGCCCACCACCAGTGCAACGGTCTCACCCCGGCCAAGATGAAATAATCGAACGGATGATCGAAAAAAGGAACGTGAAAGCAAGCTCTCGATCGATCGAGATCGATGGATCCACATCGACGCATTCAGTCGCTAGCTGCACTTTCCCTCGCAAAGGCCATGGCCGCACATGCTACAGCTCCAAAGTCCCCATCCATGGGGGAATAACTTGTGCTGTGGAGCCGGAGCTTTACAATAATGGAGGAGGAGCTAGGGCTAGGGGTTCGACGTTTGACCGCCACCCACACCAACCAAAGAAACCCTTTCGACATATCATCACTTTGGCAGAATTATTGGAAGCAAAGCAAAGGGAATGGATGGATTGCGCGTGAACCCACCCCCACACACTTTGCCCGGCAGTGGAGTGAGCCTAGGAATCATTGGAATTTCTCCTTTTTTGAGCACCGGGTGGTTGTGGACATCGTCCTTCATGGTACACTCCTGCAGTTCCCTTTCTTAAGTCGATTAAAAATCATTTCGTGCAAAATTTCGAAATTCTTTTGATGTTGTCCTCCACAACTTTTTTTTTTCTGATTTGTGATGGAGACATGTTACTGTCGGGTATGAATTACTTCGATTTTCTTGTGTGCAGCAGACCCTCCCTTTTCAGTTTAACGTTGACCCTCCCTGCATGTGTAATCTTGGCACTAGTTTTGGTTCATGTTCATCCATCCAGTCCAGAGTGGTTGGTTAATGTGTTTAGTACAGCAGAACATTCTACTGCGACAAGTTGTATTGATTGCCAAAAGTGAATATAATTGCATCAACTTCATTATAAAAAAGCAGTGCCTCCTCTTTCTACCTCTCTCTACCACCACCAAATGCAACGGTCTAAAGCTATGGAAGAAATGTTTAGGCACGCACGCAGGTGGTTCACAAGTCATGGAGACGTATGGGTTGGTGGTGCGCGGACCAAGTAAAGAAAAACCAAAAAAAATCTGTCTCGCGCATTGTCGGGACACGTACTGCAAACGAACCTTTCTTGTCCTTTCTTCCTCGTGCCAATAATCAAAGCCCAGAGCTTCTTCCATTGCTTCCAAAATCCTTATTTAGCTTTTTATCTTTCCGGCCGGCCCCACTAAAGAACGGATCACTGACGAGTTTTTGTATTCAAATTATCCCTACGTGCAAAACAAAAACAAATGTAGAATCCCATCACATGACACGAAATTGCCATTGGGCATACCAAGCATAGAATGAAACAAAATTAAAATTCATGTGTAATTGCACGTGTAATAGACAAAAATATAACATTATCAGATTATTGCGAAAAAAGGCGATTACTCCAACCGACAATTTGGATGTACAACATGCTAATGACCACATCACATGATTTCACGTAGACAGCAAACTCAAGGAACACATAATCTTCCTCTACTTTCTTCATCAGAAATATCAATGGAGCCACCAATCACCAGCCCTGCCCCTCCCCTACAATTTGGGTGTACAGCATGCCAATGTACCATGAAACAAAATGTAAGAAACACAGTGTTGGCATAGTCATAGAACACTAAGCATATTTGTTTTCTCTAAACAAAGCAGCAGAAATAACACGGTATCAACAAGCGAAACTCAATGACCATACTATGTCAGGTGTGATTATGCATACCTACATCAAAGCATTTATACAGTCATAAGTAGGAGAAGTATTGCACATATGGCTCTCAAGGAACCAGGAAACGGGCAGAGTTGTAGCCATTCACAATCATAAAAGTCTTAACAAGACAGACAGTACAAAACCTTGAACTTACCGTTTTATATAATATATATCACATATCAGGAGGAATTGTGCAACTTTCTACAAAAAGAATTAAGAAATAGTGAGTGATTGCTATCTTTGTGCCTATGGCTTGTAAGCATGCTATCTTTCTTGTTGTGCATTATAGTTTGGATAATGAGCTTGTTAGTTTAGTTCCCATGGTTCAAAGACATGATGTTGACATATCTGATTTTGCAGAACAAAAATCAGGCAAGCCTCTTGAAAATACAGAGAAACATAATTCAACAGATATGAACTGCAATAACTGAGCTTTGTAGCAAGGGTGCTATCACTACTGCATCTTACCTACTTTGAACATAAACTATCAATTGGGCACAAATCTAGCTTCAATGCACAGAAATCTAGTAGGTAGTTGCAAACCTCACCCTCTTCCTTAGGGCCTTTTAATAGAGCGGAATGCAGTTTACCACCTGGATGAAGGGGATGTAGATCAACAGCTGCTCATAAAAATCGATAGCGAAGGGCAGCCCCTTGGTGTCCCTGAAAATCTGCAAGCACTACAACGTAATAGCCATTAGAGTTCACAATAGATCAATCATGAAATACAGATGAACGCACAATGGACGTAATAGACATTATTAGAGGTACGAAAATGCAAGAAAGACTTGAGCATTGATATCCCTGGAACTATCATGGTCATGACACTCAACACAAACGCAATCTATTTTGCAGAGAAACAGACAGCTGCCAAAAGACTTGAGTAGGAAAATCAAGCTGGCTACTCATGGCATGGCTGTAATGGATACCAGGCATATGTTCACTCAGGCATTGAGAAGAAAATGTTCAGAGCCAGGGTCTAAAACTGGCGAAGTAATCAATTACAGGGTTTTTGTCTACACAATATCAACATAGCAATGACATATTTAGTTGTGTTTGACTACTGATGTAAGACTTGGAATTTAACAACCTCCACTTATTTGATCGCAACATCTCATAATCATAGTGGGAGAAGCACCAAGATAGGTTAGTGAAATCAAGAATGGAGAATTCCCAAAATAAAATTAAACTGTTTTCAAGGAACAGAGGTATGTGTCCAGCGAGCTGAAGGAACAGAGGCATGTACCTTCTTCGTGAGGTGGATCAGATTGCTGTAACACCCAAACAACACATGCATACCCATCTCAACATGGTCTCCTTGCCTATCAACAAATGAGCCAACCTTGGCGCCAACAAATGACCAGCACTCATAAATCAACCTTGTCAGGAGATTTCACCCAAGCATATGAACCCCCGAGTAAGGTGTAGTATTACTCGACAAACCTCCCAAATCTCACCCCCTAATCACCATCATCCCAAATAACGTACATTAATTAGGAAAATAATTTTTAAATATGCATGTTTATAGTAAACCAAATCTGGAAGAGCACCCAGACGATAAAGATTCTACATTTTTTTCTTCCATCCAACCTCTGTAGAACCTAGATAGACAAAGAAAATAAAAGGATGGGCCAAGTGAGTTCAACAGAACCTTGCTTGAATTAAATTGTTTTGTATAATGAAGTTGAATACCCACACTGCTGCCAAATCAGTTTAGCTAGCAGGCAAAATCTAGCGGTGCCCTCTACGTGGACAAATCAAAAGAACAGCTAGTAAAATGTTGGGGTCTCTGGAAGCACCAGCATGAAGTGGTGTTCTGGAATTTATTCCGCTCCTATCAACACTTGAGGTGACCTCCAGAAAATAAGCAACGCTTTGTTTCTCCCACATGAAGCATGCCCGAGCAAGTTGTTGCTGAGAATGGTGCCAAATATTAGGTGTGCGGCACATAAGAATCATATTAAAGAAAATAATCAAACTCCAATGTGGGTAATTATGTCAGGCATCTGATGTGCGACCCCAATGACATACCTACACATATTGCGCCGCCGCAGCAGGTTGTTGATCCATCTCCATCCTCTTAGGGGGTGTTTGGTTCCATGGACTAAAGTCTAGTTTGTGTCACATCGAATATTCGAATGCTAATTATAAGGACTAAACATGAGTTAATTATAAAACTAATTACACAGATAGAGGCTAATTTACGAGACGAATCTATTAAGCTTAGTTAATCAATCATTAGCAAATGGTTACTGTAGCATCACATTGTCAAATCATGGACTAATTAGACTTTATAGATTCGTCTTGCAAATTAGTCTCCATCTGTGCAATTGATTTTGTAATTAGTCTATATTTAATACTCCTGATTAGTATCTAAATATTCGATGTGACAGGAATTTTAGGATCTCCTAAAGAACCAAATACCCCCTTAATCGGCAAGACGTAATCTCTTAAGGCTGAAGCATTCTAGCATTTTAACGAAAACTTCGTTGGCATGTTGCTGACTGTGAGGAGGAACACAGACAAACAAGCGTCATCCCACAACATCGTCCTCCGTTTGCAGCAGGACACTGCAGCAGAAGCTTCCTCCTCCGATCCATGGCACAATAAGACACATAGGCGCGATGGGAATCTACGTGGATTCTTGAGTCCTCTCGACTACATTCATTTCGTATATTGACTCTTGGCGCAAGCAAGCGCAACACACAAAAGGCACCAAATAGTATATACAATGAATGCATGCATATCCTTTCTTGTTCTTCGTATGAGAGATTCCATGCATGCATTCTTTTCCTATACGAGATTCCATATTTCCTTGCATCATTCACTACCTAGTAGATGAGGCTCTATGTACGTATTTCGTATATACCCTACAACATATTGTATTGACTGCGTGAGAACAAAAGACGATGGTAGTGGTGTGGTTGTACTCTCTTTTCTTAGCAATTTGAAAAAGTCACCGGAAACAATTTTTGACCATTTCTCTTGGAATAGATTCCGATCCATGTATTCTTTTCCTATACAATCGAGATTCCATATGTCCATATATTGATGATCACTAGCTACTGCGAGATTAGCTTTATGTACGTATTCCGTATCCAACGACTGTATTGTATTGAATGCGAGGGAACATAAGACGATGGTAGTGGTGGCGTCCTACTCCCTCTTCTTTTTCTTAGCAATTTGAAAAGGTCATGGGAAACAAATTTTGACCATTTCTCTTGGAATAGATTAATTATATGTTAAAAAATCAGCTCACATTTAAGACAGTAAGAAATATGAATATATTTGTAGAATTTCTAGCTATTAAACGTGCATATAATTTCAATAGTTGCCGATCTTTTTAAATCCTAACGCACCCTACATAATAAACAAAATGAAGGAGGGAGTACATCCTAGCTGGATCCTTTCTAGAATGCCTCACGACTTACCATTGCATGCGAAAGGGGAAGTGAAATCACTCTAGTCTTCATGCCGTGTGTTATTTTGTATTGCCTCTCGACGGAGGTAACATTCTTGTTTAATATAATGATATATAGCAACAACGTCACGTACCCGAGTCCTCCTAGGCACAACACGTGAGGCATCATAAATTAGATCCCACCTACCATCCTACATGGTTCGTAGATGACTTTCTTTATTCATCAGACTTTATAACATACGAGAAACACAAAATCGTGGATGACGGACGAGAAAAACCCATCCACACACAAAAGGGTTATATGGCCATTTGACACGCGACGTACCAGTCTGGGTGGATTTTAGATGTCCGTCCTCTCCGCACACTCAAAAGACACGTACTCCTTGATTAATATAATAAGTTTCGAAAGCAAAATAAAAAAAGTAAGAAATGATCCTCATGACCGAAATTTATGACGTAATCTTCTCCCCCCTAATGACATTTATTCGATTTAGATATAGACAAGAAAATTGGGGAAGGAAATCGCAGGCCCAAACAAACGCAGGTGCAGCCCTCCGTTCCTCGTTCCCGTACTCGGAGACGCCTCTTATACACGGGCAAACTCGCCTCCTCCCTCCCCACAGAGACGCACGCACGCCTCAACCCAAACAAAAGCCAAGAAGAAAGAATCCAGCCGGCCGTGTCGCGCCGGGCCAAGCACACCTCGCCCTCCCCTAACACCCCAAGCAACCGCGCCGCCGCCATGCAGCAGCCGCCGTGCCGCAGCGCGTCCCCGGCCGCGTCGTCGCTCTGACTGACGTGCGTCGCCGCCCGTCGTCGTCGCTCTGACTGACGTGCGTCGCCGCCCGTCGTCGTCGTCTCGTCGTCGGTCGTCTCCTGTTGAAGTCGAAGAAGCAGCACGTCGTCCGGACTCCGGAGCAGATCGATCGATGGGGGTTCACCTGCTGAAGAAGCAGCACTCGTCGGCGTCGCTGGGGGGCTCGAGCGGCGGGGGTTCGTCGTCGCCGCCGATGCCGCCCAAGGGGTGCATGGCGGTGCGCGTGGTGGGGCCCGGCGGCGGCGGCGGCGAGGGCGGGGAGGAGGAGGAGAGGTTCGTGGTGCCGGTGGGGTACCTGAAGCACCCGCTGTTCGTGGCGCTCCTCAAGGCGGCGGAGGAGGAGTACGGCTTCGAGCAGAAGGGCGCCATCACCATCCCCTGCGGCGTCGACCACTTCCGCCGCGTCCAGGGCATCATCCACCACCAGAAGCACCACGTCTCCGGCGGCGGACACCATGGCCACCACAACAACAACCACCACCACTTCCACATCGCGGGGTGCTTCCGCGCCTGATCGATGCGGGAAAGGGAGATCCGTGCATGGCCATGGATGGATGGATCTTGCAGCCGTGCCAGACTGCCAGCTCCAGCCTGCAGGTGGTTCTCGTCCATCTCGAGCGGATGGATCGAAGAACAATAATAGCACCTATTTTATTTAGGGTTTTTAATTTTCTTGATTATTAGGACTTAGAGATGCAGGCCGCGGATGATCGAAGGATCATGGTTGGTTGCTTGAGCTAGCGTAATCGTGGATCTGCAGGTTTGGACATATGGATCGATGGGTCGTCGTTAGAGTTTTTCTCTAGGTTTCTGATGATGATGATGAAAAGGAAATCAAAGAATCGTGCAGGTTTCAGTGCTTGGACTTTATGCTATCTTCCTTTCCCTTTCCTCTCGTTCTTTCTCTTTTGTGAATGCTATCTACTACCAGTTGTTGGCATATTGTCATGTATATCTTTCCGGTGTAATTTCTCAGATTCCGGTTGGTAGTATTCTCTTTCAGAAAGAAAAGAAATAGCCCTTCAATCCTCATCAAAATTTAGAACTTGAAGGCGGATAAAATTGATCGATCATCAGAAATTTACTCGATGTAATGCTCTTAAAATTTAATAAAGTTTTCCTATATCGAAAAAAATCAGAAATTTACAAGGAGTTAAATTTCGTATGAAACAATTTAATTCCTGCAGCGCTCGTTCTTAACTGGGCTCATCTGATTACATGAAAAGGAGCCCCTTGACAAAGAAAGAGGGGGGGGCATAGCAAAAGCTCTTTTTGAGCGTGTGTTCCCTTCTTTTGTCACATCTCCTCTATTCTCCCAATCAAGCATGTGTTTAGTGATGCATTAGCGCCGCTGATCACGATTCTCTTTTGAACTCGCTGGTAGATAACATAGGAGAACAGCTAGTGCTAATCAATGAGTAGTAGCTAGCATTTGTATACTTGCCGTCCAACAGCCAGCTAGTGGCATATATGCAAAGAGTGCAAGGCGACAATGTTCTTGTGAAAAATAATGGCGTCATATGCATGCTCACATTCGTCTTCAGTCGAGGAACATGTGTGTGCATGGGGAAGCGAGACCTGGTACTGCAACTGTTTCAGAAGGTCAGAAGAATGAGAGAGAGAGAGAGAGAGAGAGAGAGAGAGAGAGAGAGAGAGAGAGAGAGAGAGAGAGAGAGATGGTTCTAGTGCTAGAGAGACCTGGCTCAGGTCAGAGAGACTAGAGAGAGGAGGAATCTGGTGCAGGTTGGTCAGGTGTATAGGGCGGCGCCGCTGTAGAAAAGGTCGAGACAGAGACTGGTTTCGCCGGACAAATGGAGAAGAACGCAATGGGCATCTGGCATGTAGGTTATCAGATAGGGTTAGTTTTAATCTCCTCGGTAAGACTAAATAGGTGTGTGTCTTCTTGTCCTTAAGCACAACTCATCAGTGGAGTGGTTGTCATGGTGAATCGCTCTTGTTATAACCTTCCGAGTGGATGAAAACGATGCTGCCTCCCTGTGGAACATGACAAAAGTGAATCATCCTCTTCACCTCTACATCCCCAAGCTATATAATACTAATAGTGTAAAAAGTTTCACGTGTGGTGAGAATAGAAAACACATGTTTGAGCTCGACATGTAGCACGTACTCTATTTTAATTTACACTTGCAAATCCAATATTAGAAGAAAGAACCTTCTTTTGTTTTCGAAACAAGAACAATGAACCTTCTAGCACAGTGGTTAATTCTTTCTGATTGTGCACTGTATACTGATTGATCCCTGCAGATGATGACTTCTTCCCATCATCACCCTTGGCCATGAAAGTTCATCCATGTGTGATGAACTGATGATAGAATCCAAAATATCAGGTAGGTGTTCTTGACGTGTAAGAGTCTTGCAGGTTTCCCATGTTCATATATATGAAAGCATATATGCAACAATTAATGTTCTCTTTGAAAAGCATATGAAGCATACGCAATGTGGCAGAAGCTGAACAGAGGGAGAGGGGTTGTTGGGCAGACACGTGAGATTCTTCAAGCCGCTACGTGGCGCTTGAGCTAGCTCATCAACTGCTAAAGCAGTAGGCAGCACACATTTTGTTTTAAGCTCCTGAGAATACTCATATAAAGCAACCAAAAATGTGTCCTTGATTAACTTTAGTTCCAAAACACACATTTTTTTTTTGGAAAAAAAAAGAATCCGGTCTCTGCGAAAAAGGCACCGAACCAAAACACACATGATGAACATGGTGAATAATCTGAATTTTTTTAGATGATGAAAGCCTGAAAGGGCTGAGGAATAGGTAGCATTTGCTAGGCTCTAATCGTCACCCGGCATGCATATCGAGAAAGGGAGCTGCAGGCATACGGATCGCGTCCTTTTCCGTACGGGCAGATCATATCGTGCAGATGGACATGGCCGAGACCACATCTTTTTTTCCTTCTTCTTTTGCGATGGGTGATGGATCCACTGTAGCTACAAACGTTCCACCGGCCGGGCAACAAGACAAAGGCACGACAATCTCACGTATACATGTGTGACTCTCGTTTCTTTCCTCAGCTAACACCTACGGGCGGCTCTACTCTGGACTCTTCTATTCCCTCTCTCTCTCTCTCTATCTCTAGCTGCCCTTGGCATCATGCCATGACAATGGCATCATCTTCTTCCTCCTCTGTCCTCTCCCTTCTAGATGCTGACATGAACCCAGCAGGCAATGGCAATATCTCTCAGCCTTTCATCATGTTCATCAGAAACGCATGGAGGAAACAGCAGGCTGATGGATGGCAAGCGTGAGGGCGCTGTCAGTCGGTTGCGCAAAGTAACATGCTATATGTTTATAAACTTGGGGAATGAATGGGATGTCAATTGTCACATGATGGCATTATGAGCATCCATCCGTCAGCAGCCGGTAGGAGGAGGACAGGGAAAGAATTGAAACTGACCGACGACGAACTAATCCCCCTTAGGCCCGCCACTGCGAAGGGTATCGACAAACCCACTTTTGTACATACCCAAATCTAAATATATATTATCTAATCATCGCCCTCTCCATTCTCACCCATATCCGATGAATAATTAATTTTGTACCAGATACTATGTATATCCAATGGATAAACTGTACCCTCCTCATTTTTAATGGGTATATAATTTTCTACCCATACCCTCCCCATTTAAGGTGGGTCTGGATTTGAGTATGAATTATGGATACCCAACAGGCCTACCACCTGTCATCGTTGCCACGCGGGCGTGATTAGGACTGGATGGCCTTTGATTTGCATGATCCTGTCATCGGTTGCGTTCCTTCTCGTCCAACGATTGGGTTCACTCGATCCACATCAGGCTCTTTTCTTATACGCAACTTTATTTATGTCTCTTATGCATCCGTCAGTCAGAGTCTATCAACCGTAAGACTGAATGGATTTTCTTTTACACACCTCAGGGGTCACTTCAAGGACAATCCAGCTGCACGGATTGTACTACATGTAAATTAAAGCTAGCCGTTTTAGCCTTTCGTATGTGCTATTTTTTTTCTATATATACTTCTCTAGAGGATATGCAGTTCAATGACAAATGATTTACAATTAATCTTGACCGTCGGATGACCGTTGGATGTTTTTTATAATAGTCCTTTTCCTTTTCCAATACTAGTATAGTCTAATATTGTGTACTGTAAATATACCAATAAAAAGTGATTGCAGATGCAGTAGTTACAAAACTGACGATGCTATCTATCTCTTGCAGCCACACCACACTCAGGCATGAAGAAGCTCATGTCGGCAGGCAAAGCTGCTGATGGAACAGGGGTTTCCATAAGATAGAGTTCAGCAGATGCAGAGTTGAAGTTGGATTCCGGTTGCCGCCACGCGTGCATCGTCGACTTTCAACGGTCGCCGCCTACTTGCAACACATGTGTCCTCTTCATGGACAAAAGTATGACCACATCTACGCTCAATATGTAGGATCAGGTTACACATATTCAGAGTTTCAGACGCTTGGATGAGCTAGGAGGCAACTTGCTAGCTAGGGTCGCCGTTTGGCATCGTGCATAGCGTATGCATGCCCAAGACTTGTGCACAATGGTCCAAGAGCTCACACCACGCAACACACTGGCGCCTTCAGTCTAGCTCTCGCAAGTTGCTACATGATTCTTCAATTGATCTCGAGAACAATTGAGAATGAAACTGACGAAGAAACCGGCAATTTTCGCTTTCAAATTTGACATTTTTCAGATCCGTCGCATGCTTGTTCTGGTGCTGACTTTGGCGCTCGCTCTCCGAAAAAGACCACGAAATATTCGATTCCTCCCGTCCAAGTGGTGAGGAAGAAGCAGCTAGCTGGCTTATCTGAACACGTACTCTCGTGTTGGTTTTTCTGTCCATGAAAACAAACCCGTTTCAGAATTTCAGTTCAGGAACATATTCCTTGGCAATCGTGTGTGCCTCACTCGCTTCTGCTCCTCAAACATTCCTGGCCGGAAATGCGTCTCTGGGACGGCGTTTTGCTTGTGTACATTTGGAAAGAGATTATGTTTGCGGTGCACGTACTCTCTGTCCCGTGCTGTACTTGTCCAGGACCAGCTCTGCTCACATGCAGATGGCCCATCGCCTGGATTCAATCTTGCTTCCATGATGGCTGCCAAGATAACAACAGAGACAGCTAGCACTCGCATATCCGTATCACCCAGATGCATACGTTCTACTAGCTACAACATGGCATTATCCACATGCATATCGATCACCTTATTGGTGCAGAAATGCAAATAATGTGTTGTATACGATGTGTGTCTGAGGTCATTCAGACTTTGACATTTGTTAGAAAAAACAAAACATTACTTATCTTTTTTCTTCTCAAATGCACTTTTTACCACCGCATATAAATTGCAACCATCTTCGCTAACATGAATATAATTTTTGACAAAAAAAATTTGGTCAAATTAAAATGTATATGCTGACGGCTGTTGCAGGCCCGGGACGACGGTGGAGCAGAAGAAGTCATGCGGCGACCAGGAGATGACAGCAATGGCTGCCCAACCAAACGCCCCAAGAGAGAGGAGAGCAGCTTGCATGTGCGTGTCTCCTCTCGCAGGCCGAAAAGCACGATCCGAAATGCCATATCCTTTTCGCCGAAAGCGAAACGGGGGACTGAAGCGAACCCACCAAGCAAGCCGCCATTAACGGGAGGGAATTTGTTTTAATTTACTAGCATCACACGGCTGTGCGTGCGCCCGTCAATGCCCTTGCCATTCTCGGGCACTGATCGACAGCGACGTCGTCGATCTCGTGGTTCGCCGGCAACGGCGGGGGTGGAGCTCCCGGCTCCGCCGCCCGGTCTGTTGCTGGTGCTGGGCGCGCAGGGCACTCGGCCTGATCGACGAGCTGAAAGAGACGAAGGGTTTCAGAGGACGACGGCGTCCAGCTGGAGGACGGGATTGATTGATCAATGGTACGGCGATGGAGTTCCGGTCGATTTCTGGAACCCATGACAATGGCTGCCTGGCTAGTGGTTTCTTTTTCTTGGGGGGCGGGAATGTCGCCGTGATAAGGACGCCGGCGGGGGACCTGCTGGTTTTTGTGCTCCATCCCAGGAACCTAGAAAACTGCAGCGGCGAGCAGGTCTGACCGTCTGACTCTGACAGCGAGGGCGAAACTGAAAACCTGTTCCGATTGAAGGTGAGAAGAGAATGGCGTCTGAAACCGGTAGGCCGTCTAGGGAGCACTTGGACAAAGCCTCCCTATCTCATCAGTTGTGTGGTCGAGTTGATTTTTCTAAGGGTCAACAAGGACGCACACAATCAACGCACTTCACACTCACGCCACACACACATACACGCGTGCGCGTCCATACATACGTTTATGGAAGATACTGGGAGGCCTAGATTTCCAATGTACGGGGACATGTACTATCACTTATATGCATGTGTATGTACCTAGCGAATTCAGAACTAATCTGAGTACAACTGGGGAAAAATCCCGATGAAACACTTCGTCCGACCTCAAGGATCGAACCCGGACGGTCTGGGCGAAGCAGCCACCCGAGCTACGCTCGGTCGGGTTGAGAGGGTGTGAGAGGCTGTTGATCCTGTCAAGGCCTCGACATGGCATTTGGATTTGGCCCAACCGTCTCCAAGAGCCAACCCATTCAGTATCTGTGGGCCTGTTAACAGCACTCGGCCCAAATAATTGGAAGGCCCATCCAACCACCCTGCTCCCCACCACGCTCGCAGCTGCCTGCCTGCTCTGCTCGACTCCTCCCCACCGCCGGCCGCCAGTAACACCCGGCTCCCCCCGCCGAGACGCCTGCCCACGCTGCCTGCTAGGCCCGTGCCTCCGTCGTGGACCCACCTGTGGCTGAGGCTTGACCCTGCGTTGATCGCCCTCCTGCAACGCCCAGCGGCGCCCACGGTTTGTAACTCCTGCTCCGAACAGTGGTCCTTCGTGCAGTAGCGTGCAGGACTGCTAGTTGAGATTCTGCACGAGTAACGGATTAGGATGGTGTGATTTTCGCTAGGATTTTGGGTAGATGGATACAGAAGCTCCGGAAGATGCCTGTGCTAAAGCTTTACCTGTTAGGACTAGTTGCCTTGTAAGTTAGTATCCATCCTCCGTCTGCTGGACGGTGATGGGGATTCTGGGAATTCGGTATCATAATTTCGATGAATATGGCATCAAACTTATAGCTGGAATTGTGCTGCGGTTCACGATTCAGTACAGTTTTAAACGGATAGTGAGGAGATTCAGCTTTAGCTGCAAAAGATGAGAGATTGGCCACGTTTTAAGCTACTCATTTTTATTTTTATTTTTGCATCAGCGGTGTTCAGTTATCAATTAGGGAAGCATATATAGTTGTTCAGTTACATCTACGCGTTGCACCAGGAGAAGTCTCCAAGCACCACTATTCAGCCTCGGTGATTCCATTTCACCTCCTAGTGTATAGTTCTTGTTAACTCGTTAAGACATCTACTTCATGCAGTATGATATTTTTTTTATGCTTTGTTCCTGCTTGATCTGATCACTCGTGTCATGTATCGTTCATCGCCTTTGATCCACCATAGCTATAATTGTTTTTTACCTCTTTCCTGTCCAATTTTTGCATGCAGAACCGCAGTGATGGAAGGCCAAGACGCGGTGCAGGGTCTTGGTCCAAGCGTGAAGGCTAACCTGGTTCTTGGAGCAGAATCGTTTGCCATCAGCTCTGAGTCCGGTATCCTATCTGAGCAGCTGTCCACGATGAAGGAGAAGAGCATGGTGATTCTCAAGGAATACATCACCAAGCACAATGCTCCAAACGATGTCCCTGACGAGTCCACTGAAGGCGAATCTGATGACGAGGGTGAAGCACTAGTCAAGAACCCCCCCAAGAAATCTAAGAGGCAGAAGTGACCATCCTGAGTTCATCTGATTCATTGCAAGGCACGGCTACTGTATCTTTAGCTATGCTTTTGATATAGAAAGATCAGATTACTGTTTGGCACATCTTGCTTGTGTAAGACTGGATAGTTGTCAGCCACAACCAGCAGGTGTAAGAGCTTGGTGCTCATGTCATGCAATTATGCCTCTCTCGCTCTCTGTTATCATTTCATATTTTCTTGCCCTGGACAATGCGTTGGTAACCCTTATCCTTTTGTCCTTGTGCTGCGTAGAAGTGTAGAAACTGAAGCACAAGAATGTCATGTCACTGAAAAATCCCTAGTATTCTCAACTCTGAAGTCTGAGTTCAATCACACGCATAACTTTGGCAATGCATATGGATCGATCTCGATGGTTCCCCTTCTATGAGACTATGACCACCGATGCAATACAGTTTGTATTACAGAAATTCAGATTGTGAACTCTTCTAAATTCTAACTAGACAGGATACAGGAGTAGCAAGATTTCTAGCGATCTTCTTCTTCTTCTTCTTCTTCTTTATGAACATGCTGCTGCTGCTGCTTCTTTTGATCAGAGCTATTGCCTCTTCTTTGGAGCTACTGAACCGTGAAATTTCTAACAAAGACCCGGAGAGCCCCCACCGGCCATTGCTGACGATCTTCGAGCACCGTCGACGGCAGCGGCGCCTATCAGGTGCAAATGTCGTGGCCGTCTCCATTCTTCTGCTTGCCATCCAATTGCCTTGGCACCAGCTCGACGCAATTCCATCTCATCCCGCCGGGAGAGCGGGTTGGCGACGGAGCCGTACATCGGAGCCGGCGAATCTCCTTAATATGCACCGGACCAGAAGAGCCAAAAACTGATGCTGGGGTTTGAGGAGGGAAGCCGGATGGTTGTACGGACCTTGCGCTTGCACCGGACGGGAGGTGCGGCGGCCGTCGACGCCGGCGCGGTTGGTCGGAGGAGGGGAGGAGCAGCGATCTCATGGCGCCGAGCTTGTTAGCAAAATATGGGTCCAAATCAGGGGGCATTTTGAAAATTAATTTTCACAAAACCCCCAGTTTGGATCGTGATACAAATTAGGGGGTTTTATGAAAAATATGTTTTCATAAAACTCCCGATCCAAATTAGGAGGCTCTCTACAAAATCGACACGGCAGCCGATGGAAACACGCCGGCGCGCCACCACCGATTGGCGCCGCATATCTCGCATCACCATGTCACAAGCCTTGATAAAGGGAAGGTGGTGACTGGCGTCACGCGCGACGGCGAGGTCGGCGGCGCCGCCTCAAACAGGTTTAAGAGGAAGGAAAGGGAAAGTAGTTTAGGTTTCTTATTCATTGTCCTCTTCGCTTCCAGAGTCGGAGTGCATAACGCTTGGCTCATGGGCCGGCAATGATACAAGGTTGAAGGCCCGTTCTGGTACGCAGGCCACTACTCACTATTACATGGCCTCAGGCCCATATTATAGTAGCGTGTGACATTTCCCTCTCCTTAAGCAGCAACTTGTTCTCAAGTTGATCAGATTAGCAGAATGTCACACTTTTAACAGTGGAATTGAAGGATGGAAAACTCATCTAGATAGCTTGGAGATTTTCCAAGGTTGCCCATTCTTACGACAGTTCCTGCCACTGAACAAGTCCATATGGTGTTGTCTTGTTGCCTATTTTCTTGAGCCGACATTGAAGGACCTGCACAGGATGACAGGTTGTTTTGGAAATGCAGTTTTAAGTGATCATCTGAGCTCACCGTGGAGTTTGGAGGCAAGGCTCAATTGAGACACATGGAGGACTGGGTATATATGGCTAGATTCTGGTAACTGAAGTTTGTATGCCACTGCACCAATGCGTTGAGTGATGAGATATGGCCTAAAGAACTTGTAACTGAGCTTTTGACTTGATCTTTTGGCTACTGACATCTATGCATAAGGTTGCAACTTGATGTAAACCCAATCTCCTACTTCAAACTGACATTCTTGTCTTTTCTTATCAGCTTGGTGCTTCATACGTTGATTTGGTGGCGAATTGACATTCTTGTCTTTTCTTATCAGCTTGGTGCTTCGTACGTTGATTTGGTGGCGAATTAGGGTGGCGAATTAGGTAGATATGTGTTTAGAGGAGGCAGCAGGGTCGATCTCCAGCGAGGACAAGGTCAACCGAGCTCTGATGCCAGTTGTCACGAGCCTTGATAAAAAAGAAAATTCCGTTATAAAAAGGAAAAAAAGGATCCAACAAGTTACCACCTGCTGTGACATGTAGCAACACGGAGCAGAATTATTTGAAATTCCTCTGTAACGCAGTTCATAAGCTGATATTGTACCAACAAACTTACACCAACAATGTCTGAGCTTAAGGAACAGTCTCAAGCCGACATTCTTAGCGGTCCAGTACAGTGGGGAGTTACATTGAGCTTGAAATGTTATTAAGCTGAGCAGCGATACCAACTTCAGTGCCGCAATGATATCCAAATCTGTCCGCAGATAATGGTTCAAAACTGGTGAGCAAAAAAGAACACATGACACTAATTCTTGAGCAAACCATATGATTTCGCCTTCATTACAAGTATCTTTACATGTACTCTACAAAAGCTATGATGACAACAACCAGCGACAATGCAAACATGAAGAATGATCATTGACCAGAAGAAGGGGCAGGGCAAGCAGGCAGGGGTCACAACAATCAGGGCCATATAATGAGAGGCTTTAAATTAGAAGCGAATACAATTTGCATCCATTTAGTGTCGTCTTGTATTTGAGCCCCGTATCGTGACACCATGCAAAAATTTGGTAAACCCAAGAAAGTTTAGCTTGCCGTCTGACTTTCTGATCCAGTCTTGCACGATAGAATAATGAGTCGGTGCGAGATTTAGTTCCTACACACACAGGAAGATGTCAGGGTACTCGATTACCCCCCCCCCCCCCCCCCAACCCACACACTCACGATATAGGATGAAGAAAATAAGGTGGTCATCATCACATGGATCTGAAATGCACATGCTGAAAATATTGACCCAAAGGATAAGAACATCTGCTAAATACCTGTGCCAACTCCTCGACCGATATAACTCGGTTGCCCTCTTGTTCAAAGTGCTGAAAAGCTGTTCCTGCAATTTCTTCCCACCTTTCCAAAGCCTCAAGCTGGTAAGGGCTGATTGCTGCAGCACAGAATTCTTCAAAGTCCATCCTTCTGTACGCAAGTGGTTCCAACTGTGATAGAAACATGAGCAAGATCAGTAACATTTTTTCTTTTTGAATAAAAAGATCGTTAACTTCAACCATCAATATAATAAATATCAGCAGATAAAAAATCTGCCAAAAAATGCAAAAGGGGTTCTAAAAGAAAGGATTAGAGCAACACGTTTAAAGCATCAAGACCACAGCTCAAAATTACAGTTAAAGATAATCAGATGGAAAATTTCCAGTGATCTCACTACAGACAGACATGATAAGCATCACTGTATAATCATTTGCATAGTAATAAATCCTTACCGCATGCAAAAACTCAAGAACCCTTGATTCCCTCATAGCATCAGTTAAATATCTTGTCAGAGCCTGGGTACACCATGGGAGTTTACATGTTAGAACATGCAACATAATGTGGACATGTCTTCATAACTTACCGTTCGAAAGTTGTCAAGTGATACAAATCCATCTCTAGGTTCAAGCAGCTTAAACTGCAATCTAAGATACAAAAGTTCATCCTCCCTTAAAGCCTTAGATAGTGCCTGTGTCAAAGAAAGTAAAAAAAATAACTGTTACTATAGTACCTTAATGGGTGAAACTTTGCTGGTTGTCAAAGTACACAACCTGTCACTTTGAACAAATTCGTACCAATGACTTCATGGGAAAACCACAATTTTGGAGCGACATTATATGACCAATAAAAGTAACATCCAACATCAGCCCCTCATAACAAATTGAAAAGATACAGGATCACAAAGTAAAATAAAACAAAAATACCTAAAAAAAAGCTTAGCAAAAGTATGTACTGTTAGTCTATCACGACTACGAAAAGACATGCTCATGCACCCATTTTCTATACTTTTAAAGTTGGGAGGAGTTACATGGCCTTTTTAACACATCCAGCACATGTACATTTATCAATTGCATATTGCTATATCCACAAAGATAGATGAAGAAAATAAAGAACACTTGCAGATATACAAAAGGCCATGGAAGTCTGCACTGTACCTTTAATGCCAAGCGTTTAAGAGGTGTGGCACGAAGATATTGCTTAACTAATCTGAAGATGAGTATGTCCAATGGAATTTGCCTTTGTTCATCTCGTAACCAAGGGTGAGCTGCAAATATGTAAAGAAAAGTATCTTCATATTTGTGGTTTTATTTTAACTAGCAGTACCTAAAATAGATGGTAATAAACTCTGCTTAAATGATAAAAAATCAAAGTGTGGTACTGTGATATCACAATCATGGAGCAACACTAAATACACATAAGTGGTAACTTACTCAGTGCCTGGACAGCAGTCATTCTTTTGCGGTAATCTTTGTTCAGAAATCTCTTCACAAAATCCTTAGCTTCAGCCGATACTGAAGGCCATGGTGAATCGTCAAAGTTGGGATCAGCCCTCAACACAGATCGGAAGATCCCAGATTCTGTCCTTGCCCAAAATGGCCGACTGCCACAGAGCAGAATGTATGTTATGACACCTATACTCCAAATGTCTGCTTCCATACTGTATGATCTGTGTAGAACCTCTGGGGCGACGTAATATGCACTTCCAACAATATCATTGAGCCTTTCATCTGCATTACGTAGCACAGAACATAGAACCAAGTATCCGATGAGTTAATGAAGTGAGTGCGGAAAAAAATAACTGTAAATATTGATAGCGTAAAGTTTATCCTAACTTCCAACGTCAAGAAACATGCAAAAATAAACAGTCAGATATGAACGTAGGCACTGTTTATCTAGAATATAGACACAGCATGATCCTAGCATGTAAGCGCAAGCTAGCAATTTATACAAGACTACAAACAATTGTTTCTGCATAAATAAAACACCATGCAATTAAACTGTTCCTTTTGTTCAGATATTTTAAGCTTTTTTTCAAATTACTTTGCGCTTGCCATTCTTAGAAAAGCAGCATAGGACAAAATTTATTCAGCGAGCTAACTGGCTTACACTATGAGGAAAGGTACGGAAAAACAAAACAGTAACATAATATACATTCAGTCCAAACTTGCGTGATGAAATCCTTGACCCTGAGCAAACGATACAAATTCTGAAACTAGCATTGTAGCCGATTTCTATTGTAAGAAGTTTGCTTAAACAGTTAAAATTATGTTACAGTAACAATCAATATTTCTGTCACCTTTTCAAATTTTCTTATTTAAGGTTCTTACTGAGAAATCTATGTTGTTTATCTAAGTGCATATTAGAAAATTAGAATGAACCTTCGAACAAGGTAATGCCTATTTTTGCAATTTAATTACAAGAGCAAAAATAAATGAAACTCGTAGGCCACATACAGAGATAAATATCAATCAATTCGTGCATTACCTGGTCTAATGAAATCGGAAAGACCAAAGTCAATCAACTTCATCGGAGCGCTTTCATCTCTCGTTGTGAAAAGAAAATTCTGTGCAAATGAAACATAGCAGATGTGTCACAAAGTACAGCCTAGTGTTCAACAAACATTATTGCCGTCACTTAATAGAAATAACAGCAAGTGCAGGTAAATAAAATGGTAGAAGTAACCCAGTCAAACACCTACGGGACTGCATGTATATACAAACTATGCACAAAGTGGATCAAGCATACCTCTGGCTTCAAATCGCGATGCACTACTCCCTGAAGATGACAGAAGGCCACCACGCTCAAAATTTGTACAACGATCGCTTTGGCATCTTCTTCTGTGTATCTCCCGCCTCTTCAATAGTTCAAGTTTCACCCTTGGTAAGCATTAACAAGAGGTACTGCTACTTGGCTACTAGAGATGGATAAATTGTAGAAAGTACCTGGCCAAAATTCTATCTAGCAACTCCCCACCTTCACATAATCTGTTCAAAAGATACAATATGAGAAAATTACCACCTGATGGGTATTACATTAGTTGAGGTGAAGAGCATTTATGCAGTATGTTAGATACTACTATACTGCACACACATTAAATGATATGATTAGCAGGGAGATCTAAGGACATGCGCAAGTATGGCGGAGCTGTTTTTAAAGCATGCAAGAAGCTTCCTGAGATCAAATGTTGTATCTAGAGAAAGCTAATATAGTATTTCTGAATATAAGTTGATAAAATCACATATAAAAGGTCACAAAAAAAAACATACTCCATGACAATGTAGACATTGAGGGCGTCCTCACATGCATCATAGAATTTGACAAGATTATTGTGCCCCGATAGAGCTTTCAAAATCTTGACTTCCCTACGAACATCTTCGATGGAAATGGCCGTCGTCATCTACCAAAAACAGAAGATGATATTTCATTTCAACCAGAAGTAGAGGCAATGTTGTTTACGCCATTCATACAAAGAAGCAAATATAGGTGATATACATTTACATGGTCAGAACTTAATGAGAAGAAAGCATCACAAAGCATATCCAAATAAGGATCCAGGCAACAGATATTTACTTAGTAAATGGCTAATGTCAGAGCAACTGTTGCCAAGAATGAACAATTTCCTTTTTCCAAGCAGATCTGAATGAGACTATTGAATTTAATGGTGGCATCCTGGGAACTTCATACCCTCACAAAAATAGGTAAACAAAAAAGTCTCAGAACCAATTTCTGCAACTACATTAGTTATATCACTGAAATTCTGAGCTGTTAAATTTATCTAGCCAACCAATCCCTCCCCCATGAAGAAATGTCTGCTAATAATAATAATGACATGCAAGACATTCTTATGGCCCCATTTAAGCAATGCTATCCTCTGGAGCTTGCCCTCCTAAATCAAATCTAGGCTACGTAGCATCCTTGAATGAATCTATCTCCGTTTCAAGTTGTTACACACATATTGCAAAAGATGATGCCTCCATAGTTGCGATCGGAGCTTAATAATCAAGGGGGTATCAGATATAAGCTCTGCCAAATAACTGATTATCAGGACCAGCACAATAGATTAAGTTTCCCTAAAGTTGCCACTGAATCCAACTACAAAATGCACAGGCCTTAATTCACAAAACAAAAGGTGGGGATGAAGCATAGGTCCAGTCGTTTATGTCTAACTAACAAGAATTGAGTACGTCGTCAAGAATTTCAGTCACTGTACTATTCAACATCCTAAAGTTTCTACATACATTCCCTTCCCATTAAACAAAAAACATAAGATTAGCATGATTTCCAGCATCAACTAAACCTGCCTGGAACTGTCAAAAGTTGTGATCAGTACCATGATCAAGAAAATGGGATAATTTATTCTCAGCCCAGTCCAACTACCTAGCTGAGTATAGAACTGCTGACAATTTAACAAGATTGAACAATGGAACAGTAAAATTTCTTTCATGGTAAAATCTTGCCGTCTCAAAGTCAAAATACTGGAACAATAAAAAAGGTGGCAAGATATTGCACTAGCGAACACATCGCTAAATTACAACTAGTCAGCTACCATCGCCAAATCCTCAAATTCCCTTATCTTACTTCCTGCGACAATGCCAAACAACCTAAAGAGCAAAATTCCAAATTTGAAAAAGAAAATCCCTGAAGTAAAATTTGGACCATTTAACCACCTAAGTTTCGGTTACTACCGCGGAATTGGCGCGAACACATAGCGGTTACCTCAGCAGCAGCTGCTAATATTTGAAATTTCAAAATTTCCAAAAGTGAAATTCGGCATCAGCATAGCACAAGCATGATCCCGGAGCGTGCCCTCACCTTAGCTTTGGAGATGATCTTGACGGCGACGGTGTGCCCCTTGTACTCGCCCTTCTTGACGACGGCCGAGCAGGTGTGGCCGAAGTGCCCCCTCCCCACCTCCTTCCCCAGCTCGTACTTGGCCCCGAAGTTCTTCCCGAAGCCAAACGTCTTGTCCAATGGCCTCTCCGCCTCGGCCCCATCCGCACCTCCGCCTCCTCCTCCGCCGCCACCGGGCCCGACGCCGCCCTCCTCCGGTATGGTCCCCTCCTTGGGCTTCCCCCCGCCGAGTCGCTTGGCGAGGGTGGCCTTTATGTGCTTGGCCGGCGATGGCGGCGGGAAGGGCCGCTTGAAGAACCTCCTGGGCGTCGACCTCGCCGGCGACGGCGACACCCCCGCGGGGAGCGGGCTTGCCCCTCCCGCGGGGTACGGGCTCGGCCAGGCGACCCCGGGCGTCTGGTGCACCGGCGTGGTCGATCCGGACTTGCGGCGCCTCGGCGTGCCGGGCGCGGTGGCCTGCGCCTGCTGCGGCGGCGTCTGCGGTGCGCCGTTGGCCGGCAGCGGGGACGGCGGCGCGACCGCCCCGGCGATGTCGTCGTGGTCGGCCCGCGACGACGCGCCCGCCTTCCCGTAGCACTGCCCCATCGCGGGCGGCCGGCCGGGGAGGCGGGGAGCCCGGGCCGCTAGGGTTAGGGTTTGGGCTCGGGCCTCCGCGCGGCCGCGATTGCGGGAGGAGGCGGGGTGGGCGGGCGGGCGGGTCGCTGCCTCGTTGGGAATGGAAGAAGAGGGGGGAAGAAGCGGAGGGAGGACGAGACAGAGGAGAGAGAAAGGGAGGTGGCGTTCGTTATTTCTCTCTCCTCCCCCTCGGTTACAGCACAGCTGGGAGGAGAGAGAAACTGAGAAAGGGTCTCACCCCAGGGAGGCGACCGTGAATTCTCCCACTCCCCGGGGGGCGGGGTGTAAAAACAGCCGGAGAGAGAGAGAGAAAGCGAGATCTCTCTCCCCCTCGCTTCTCTTCTCTGCGCGTACGACGAAATCCCTTTACCTTTTTTCTTTCTCACCCGGAAAAAAAACGCCTTTCTGATCCGTGGTCCCCACGGGCCCGCATGGCATCGACCCACCCCCACACGGCAGCCGCGCGCGGGAGCCGGCGCGCGTGACGTCAGCGGGAGCGAAACTAAATGCGCGCGGTGGCTGACAGGCGGGCCCAGCGCGGCGACGTGGCGCGGGGCGGGTGGGCCGGCGACCCCGTCCTCGGTGGCCGTGCTGCGCTGGTGGGGGTGGTTCGGTTTGGCTAGGGGGGGGGGGGGGGGGGGGGGGGGGGGGGAGCCGGAGGCCTGGAGCAGGAGCTCCTCCACCTCCCAGAGAAACACGGCGGGTGGCCGGCCGGCGGGGCAGGTGGCGCCTCCCTTGTCCACTTGTACCGGCCCCCTCGGCCTCATTACATACTACAGCGAGAAACTTCCCCTTTTCAGTACCGGGAGTGGTTAGATGCGCTAAGCTGGCTTCTTAATTGGGTCATTACCGCCTTCCTAATTTTAGGAGACGCGTCTGATTGATGTGCTCCCGTTTCTCTTCTCGGATCCTTCACAGCTCGTTTGGCAAGGTTTCGGATCCTTTGAAAACAGCTCCGACACTAGATCCTCTGATGAAATGGTTTCTCTGGTGGAGCTGAAGTCGTTTTAGAAAACGTTTGGCAAAACTGCTTCACCCTCATAAATGAATTGGAGATGTTAAATGTCCAATATGCCCCTTGATATATGACTTGATTGTTAAGTTGAATTGTATGTTCCCTTCCGTTTGTAATTTTAGTTCATGTAAATTAAAAAAATAAATAGAAATATTTTCTAGATCTCACCTGCAGAAGGTTTGTGTCTTCGGATGGCCATGTCTTTGCTCATTTGCTGTAGTTGGTATGCAATTACTAGCTACTCAGTAATACCAATTGCCAGTTTCAGTTGTACATCAATAAAAAAAATGAAAATTGGACCCAAGTAGTACTCCAGCTAGCAGCCAACAAAGATAGTAACCAGAGCAACAACACAAGAGCTTTTGGCTCGCTCCCTCGCTGTTCAGCAATAATAGTAGTAGTTTTTACAAAAAATGAGGCATAATCCTCACATAATACAAGCCAACATAGATACTCATGATGACCTAGAAAGAAAGATCGTCCTTGCAAGGTCATCACGGAATCTATCCATTGCCCGATCATTCGATTCTGAAGTTGATGTATCGCTTGCATTATTAGAAGGAAAATGTCTTGCATACCTTGATGGTATGATGGGCACATAATCAAGATTTCGATCACATTTGAGAAAATCAGTACCATAAGCACCAAATATCAAGTAACCTACATATTCCAAGCATACTACAAATTCCATTTTCACACAGAGATGTATGATACGACATTCCATCTATGCTCAATGAATTGCTAGCATGACAAGTATTTCTTACCTTGGATCGCCATTGCTAACGTCGACGGTTGCAGGGGCAGCAGGGACCGGCGCTTGTGGTCTAGGTGCTCGGCCACCGCATCCTCCTCCATGGCAAGCAGAGGCTCCTCGAACTGGCACCGCCCCTGCCTCCCTTGCCTTGGTAATCTGGTTCCCGAGGTGTTCTGGTTTTCGGCCGATGCCGGCGTCGATGGCGACGATGTCACCAAGATGCTAGAGAGCTACTCCGGCTCGAGAGTCACGACCGCCGCTACGCTGCTCCACCAATCCAGCACCACTCCGCCGCCCACCATGGACACCTCTCCTGGAAGCACGCCGGCACCCACACCAAGAGGGGCTGCCGGGCCACGCTCCTGCGCCTGCGGTCGAGGCGGCCACCGGACTACTGGCCCATGAAGCCACCATCCTGGTAAGCCGCTACCTAGCCAGCCGCCTGCCGCCGCTGCCGGCCGAGATGGGCGCCATCTGGCCCAGATGCGGAGGCTCTGGCGCCCCCAATCCCTGGATCGAGGTCAGTCACGGTGGATCCACTGTTTTCCCCACCGGAGTGGCCTCCCTACGCACTGGCGTCGGGCGCCGGTGTCGGGCTTCTGTGAGCGCGAGAGGGTGCGAGAGATGGCCTGTTGGGATAGGTGGTGTGGTGGCATTTTTCATATAATTTTGGCGAAGTTCATGGGCAATTACATAAGCATCCGGGCTAGCCTGCGGGAGGAGCCGCATGGAGCCACAATTTTCGGCTCTATCTCGTGCATACAAAAATGGCTCCGGCTTCACGATGGCTACTCCGATGGAGCCATTTCAGTAAAGCTCTTTGGCACAGCTTCACCTAAAACGGCTTCAGGAGCCGTTCAAGGAGCTATACCAAACTCGCCCTCAATCTCCTTTTTGTCACATCAGATATTCTTGCTACATTCTATTTCTAAGAACAATTCTACCTTTTTCTCATGATTGAAACTCTGTCGATGTTCATGTTCTCTACTACAACTCTTCTTTTCGGTAACTTGGAATTCAGAGATCTAAGAATTTGACTGCATTATGTGATTGTTCACCTTTCTTTCATGCTGATGAATAGTTTGGTCACCTTTTGGTCTTGATGTTCATGGGACACTACTACTGATACTGTTCTCATGATTGGAATTCTCTGTCGATGCTCTGTAACACTCGTACTCTTCCTGGTAACCACGAATTCAAGGAGCACTTTGCTCCAAATTTTGACCGCGAATGCGATTGTTCATATTTCGACGCTGATCGAATAGTTTGGTCACCTTTTGATCTTGGTGTTCATGGGACGCTAGCTGGTTCTACCTGCAGTGTCGTGGCTTTGATGCAACCGTGTTGACATTTTCCAGCTGCCTGCTACCAATATCAAAAAAGTCATTTCTTGACTCGTTCGCTTCAAATAGAGCTGCAGCATTTGATATATGGACTAGCTAATAGTGCGATCCGTTGAATGATTTCTCCTTATTATTAATTTGCTCTTGACAAATCAGACTCTTGCAGCTTTGATAGGCAAAGCAAGACTTGAATTTTGATGTTAACAGTTACTATACTCAGAAGATCAGCTGCGGGGAAACAGTGTAGGCGTTTTCATCTTCCATCTGACCTTTTCGTTATTGAAAATGTCCAGTGCGCAGTTCATGACCTCGCCGCAGAAAGACTAGATGATTCATGAAATTTCAAAAATGGAAGCTTCGTGGTATACGGAAATTTTCAGACAAACTTCCATCAAACAATTACTGAAATCTAGCCGGCCCTGCATGCACACTGTCACTAGCTTTTTGCCGAATTTTTTTTTTTGACTTTTAGCAGCTAGATAAGCATGTAGGCAAGCAAGATCATCAGTACTTGCACACAAGCCGAATAGCATCTGAATTCTGACGTGATAGCTTGACGCTGCCGACCGCGAGCAGGACAGAGATCTACGGCTCGGATGACAGGCTCCTTCACTTTGTCTGCGATCCAACGGTGTCCACAGCAAGGCCGTGATGCGTCAAGGCTCCAAGAACAGGTCGCGGTTTTGGGATGGAAAGATCGAAGCTCCCGTTACGTTGATTGACGGCGGCAGCTCGACTCGCTGCAGCCAGTGGATTTATCCTCTTGCTGTCGACTTTGATGTGAAAAGGGCAGAACGATGAGGCTTTTTTCGAGGACTTTTACGTTTTTCTAGATAAAAAATAGGGAACTTTTTACGTTGGCCATGGATACTGTACATGCAAGCAAGAGATTTTTGGAAAGTGATCTCAAATCCTGTGGATTGGTGCTGCCTTGTACTTGTACATGTGTGGATTTTTCTTTTCAGAGATGCTCCTTCCATGCATGACCAAACGAGAAAATTCAACAAAATCTAGAGGGAGAATTTCTTTTTAGCGAGAGAGGTAAGAGGAAACATTCTTTTCCCCTTCTTCATTTTACTGAATGTAGCGTGTTTCTTTCCATCTAGGAGCATGATCAAAAGAGCGCATCTTTTTTTTCGGATGAAGCATTTTCCCAGTAACACAAGTACACAACTTCAATTTGACCCCAGAGAACGTCATGGTGACGAACAACATGTAACGATAGGCAATATAATGCGTTAGGCAAACTCAGGTACTTTTCACATAGTCCCTAGCTCCGAGCACGTGTGAATTCGAGTGGATCCGTTGACGGCCGACGGCGACACTTCAACACTTGTATGCTACTAACCACTTTGCATCGATTAGTGTCATCCATGATGCAATTCATCCCATGATTTGTGCACGTGCATTCGACACTAACTCATCGATCTATTATTAATCCAAAATCCGGGCCCGATTCCATCACATGATCCTTGTTGATTCATACGCGGATTATTATTAGTCAGCGGTGTGCCCCTAAACTCGCTTAAATTTGACCCACCCCTCGTTGCGAAAACAAACTTGTGGGGCTTCTAAATTCTTCAAAGGGTTTCACAAGTAATGCCCACCTCACCACTGTCAGCAAATTCGTCAACAACCGCCACATTTTTTTAATTCGAGGCTCAAAGAGAATTCTTATGCGATGTCCCGGGATCCGACACGCGTGCACGATCAAGTTTCATGTCAGCATTAATCAAACATTTAATCTAGGTTATACGTGGTGTTAGGCAAGCTTAGTCAGTGGCCGCTTCACAAGGAGAAGTCAATTCCATCGGCACCACCTTTGCTTCACAGAGCAAAGCTCGTACAGTACATGGTTTGAGAAGTTATTGCATGATGCATGTCCTAATTCCGGGGAATTATGAGGCAAAATTGTGCGACCCAACAGCCACATCTTCCCCCCCCCCCCCCCCCCCCCCCCCCCCCCCCCGAGTAGTTGTATTGCCGGTGCAGCAAGAAACTAGACTTTTTTTTCTCGTGGCAGGAAAAGACGCCAGGTTTCTCAATCAATGCCTGGTTAATTACCTCCCTTTTATTTTTTTTCTTCTGTTCTGAAAAGTAATGCCTGCTTACTTCATGCACCGAAAGGGAAGCTTTTCCGATGACCGTGCCATCATTCTTTTAATAACAGGCCCATCACTAACTGTAAAATTATGATGATAGCTCGGTGAAAGCGTCAGATTTTTCATGTCTAGTCATGGTTCGTGTTTCAGAGATGAGCAACTTCAAATCGTACTCCATTTGCCGCACAGGCAGCAGAGCATCACTAGTTTGTCAGTGTGGCAGCCAGCTAATCCAGCTGCCATTTTCAATTCACTGCACACTACTGATTAGTAGCTAATAAAAGGAAATTGTTAAATCATGCAGCAACATTTGGGAAGTTTTGGATGAGCTGATTCAGCAGCCAGCAAGCACTATGAATGAGCTGGAGCTGGAGCACGGAAGCGAAATTTAATCAGGAGCAAGAACAACTCTGAGCCGCGAGGCAAGTACGCGCATGTACAACGGTTGTGCTGGCATGGCAAGATCCAGCCAGGAAATGAAGGAACCGCAAGGTGCCGAGCCTGCCTGAGTGAAGCTAAAGAAATCGGCAGTGGCAGCAGGGGGGGTGCAGAAGCATCTGCTGGGCATAAACAAACACTGTGCTAGCTCCTCACCCATCACGATGTGCGTGTGGCGTGGCATATAAAAACGCCGTCGGATGCCGTAAAATACTCGTGGTTAGCGTCTCATTAGCGGCGGGGGCCTGACTGACTGGCTCACTGACCGACTGACACATGAAGGTTCCAAGCCATTAAACAACGCCCAACCTGCAGGTGGCAAGTTTCACAGCAGGCGCCTGGGGTTCCTGCATATTTCTTCAGAGAGAGTTAGTTCTTCACTCTTCAGTACGCAAGCAAATACTCTCTCTGTCTCTCTCTCTCTCTGTACAGAGTTCAGAGCTCGGAAGCTCAGAGTTTAGAGAGAGAGGAGTGAGTGACGTCGCGGTCAGTGACGCAGGGGCTATTAAATTAAATCTTCCTCACCCCACCCAACTTGCTGTCGCTACCCTTCTGCTCGTGCACGGCGTAAATGCAAAACGGACAATGCCTGAACCTGAACTGAGAGCAGCAACGGCCTTCCTTCCTTCCCATCTGCAAGCAGCCTCTCTTCATTTTCTCGGGCTGCCGGATAAGGCCTCTCAAGTGAAGCTCAGGAGCCGTTTGGTTCCAAGACTAAACATCAAATGTTTAGGTACTAATTAGGAGTATCTTACTATTACTAATTGGAGGTTCTTTTTGAAGCCTCCAGATGAAGCCACCTAGGATTCCTAGGTGGACACTCTAGAAAAAGAGAGAAATCCTAGAAATTCTTAAAAAAAAGCAAAACATCCGACCATCAATCGACAAATTCAAATCATCATAACCATTGGATCTATTATATTTTCTAAAAAATTACCCACATATGCCATTATGAAAATAGCCTAAAGTAACCCCCTAAATCTATATATAAATTACCCACATCTGCCATTATATAAAATAAACTAAAGTAACCTCCTAATCTTCATCAAAATTACCCACTTATGCCATTATAAACAATATTTAAAATAACTCCCTAATTTGCAACTGAATTGACTACCACTATTACTTTAAAAAACTTAAAGTAACCCTTAAATTTACATCTATATTACCCATACATGCTATTATTAAAAATAACATGAGGTAACCCTACGTTTGAATCAAATAACCTTAATTAAAAATATACAACAATATATGATTCTAAATCGTCTATATGTTACACTATTGGTATACGATATAATAATTAAGGTCTATACACATGATGTGTGATGTGTGTCACCATTTATAAGGATATAAAGTTATGGGAATATACATTTGTATGCTAAAATTATATTTAGCATTATGGATAGTTCTATTAAATTTATGAGCACTCAAACTTAGGGTTCATTAAACAAATTCAAGCCCATACATGCGGTCCAAAGTGGAAAGTTAAAGATTATAAATGTGGATGAAAATATTATAGAGTAATTACTAACTGAAATCTATCACAATTGGACGAAGATATTAAGTATAATATCTACATAAGTATTGTGTTCGAATATTTAACAAACGAGAGGTAGCTTATGGTAATAGTTTTGTAGCAATGTAATCTCATTTTTTTCCATTGGAGACTCCGCATTAGTTCCCATGAGACAAGCAAGAAAAAAGAGAGATTCTCATAAAAATTAAAAATATTAAACATCAATCCTGTAAACTCTAATAATCATAGCCATTAATTTATTATATTTTTTAAAAAGTTATCCACCGTCATTGTGGAAATATTCAAAAATGAGCTCTAAACCTATATCTAAATTACCGAGCTCAGCTATTATAAAACATAATCTAAAGTAACCGCGTAATCTTCATCCAATTTACTAATGCACATCATTATAAAGCATAACTTAAAATGTCATTCTAAAATTTTATCTATGTTACCCACGTATGTCGTTATTAAAAATAACCTAAAGTAAATACCTAAATCTTAATCTAATTATCTTCATGTGCATCATATAGAAATGTCAAAAAGTAAACTAATATATGATTCTAAATTACCTATTTATGTCATTGTTAATATAAAAATACTACATTAAAGTATATACACATGATGAGTGCCACCATTAGACCATGTATACATGTATGTGCGGAATCGATGAAAAATATTGATTTGTATGCTAAACATAATGTATAGAGGATTGGAGGTGCGATACAAAATGGAAAAAGTATGAATATGAATGAAAAAGTGCATAGAATAATTATTAATTAAAAATCAATCACAACTGGACAAAGATAGATACATATCTGTATAAGTATTATGTTGAAGTATTGGAAAAATAAGAGTAGTAGGTAAATAATTTTGATTATTAGCTAAGAGTTTAATTTTTAAATAATTTTCAAATCCAATAGCTTATAAAAACATTAGCCCGTGCGGGAGCACGGGTTGATGGACTAGTTAAATATAAATTATTTACAAAACCTATTACATGGATGGAGGCTAAACAACAAGATGAATCTATTAAGCCTAATTAATTCATAATTTGACAATATGGTGCTACAGTAACCATTTGCTAATGATGGATTAATCAGGCTTAATAGATTCGTCTCGCCGTTTAACCTCCATCTGTGTAATTAATTTTATAATTAACTCATATTTAATCCTCCTAATTAGCCTTCGAATATTCGATGTAACACGAACTTCAGGATCCAAACGTCCCCTAGCTTAACCCTGATTTGAGTGATTTCCTCGGATACCAACAACACCATGGGCACACTGCTTACACCTCACGTAAATGAGAAACAGTTCATTGTACCAACTAGAAACTTGATCCGAGAAGGGACCCTTTTTTCTTCGCCCTTTCTGTCGAATGAGGAGAGAAGGTGAATGATGAGCTGCAGTGCACTGTGTGTACTCTGTACCGTGTCACGCTAGCAGCACAGTACCGGTACGCATGTACACATGCATATCCTATGCACGAGCTGTGGAGTATTTATTCAGAAATGTTATACCAGTTACTGCTGTGCCAACCACCAGTGGCTAGTGTGTACCAAGCAGGCCATGTCAACTCCTAACAACTTCCGGTGTGGCCGTACACATCGATCTCCTTCGTCCTTCCTAGTAGGCGATCTGGAGTCAAGTTTCTCTCTGCTTGTGGAAATCAAATGAAGAACAACCGGTGGATGTCAACTCACAGCTTGCTTGCAAGAAAGAAACCGGTGGATGTCAACTCACAGCTTGCTTGCAAGAAAGAGGAGGAGATATACACCACATACTTTTTTTCCCTTCATAAGGTTGGATGTGCGTGCATACATGTGAGCATCTTGCTTCTGTACTGTGTTTCGAAAAAAAAAAATCTTTCGTCCGCGGAAATGTACCTTATGAAGTCTAAATGGGCGGAATTGGTAATAGACGGGATCATGTGCATGGGCTTATGGTTCATTGGTTCTTGTCCAGTGTTATACGACATGCAGAGTCCCTAGTCAACCGTAGCTAGTAACGCGCCTTTTGTTTATCATAGTACAAGTGCACTTCTAGAAGTGCGCTCGATATGCCATTGACTATAAGTGGAGAAACTTGAAGTTCCAATCCTCATATCCTAGCAACAGATTTCAGTATATTCATTTCCATTTCGAAGCTGTATCCAACAAGCCGGCCGGTAGTGACTAGTGAGAAGAAGAACAGATAAAGAAGCTTTTCATGTAACAAGGTCAACTTGACTAGAGGTGAAATATTGGACTTTAATAGCTCGTTTTCTCTGCTACTGGGTGCCATTGTTCAACCAGTGTTAGTTATTTCAATCTTTTCGCCATCTTCTACACGCTAACTGTATAAAAAATGTTTTTTTTTAAAGATGTTTGTGTACCAGACGTTGAAATAGTCCCAAAAAAGATGTGTGCACAGAAGGTGAGAAAAAAGGAAAAAGAAAACATAAGTGGACTGGAAAAGCCCAATGAACCATGATCAAGCAGGCTCACTTAGGACTTTGTGTATTCCGCTCAGCTAGGAGCAAAATGGGCCCTGGTGGGCTTTCGTTTATCTTTGAGCAGTGGCCAGATCCAATCCAAAGAGCCCATAGAGACCTTGCGAGGCCGTGACCCCGTCCGAATCCGATCCCAATCCCCGAACCCAACCACCGAAGCGACAGGAGAGAGAAGGAAAGGAGCAGCGGCGGCGGCGGCGAGGTCTATGGCGTCGACGGCGGGGTACCTGGCGCGGCGGGCGGGGCAGAAGGAGCGGGTGCGCCTGCTCTACCGCCGCGCGCTCAAGGACACACTCAACTGGGCCGTCCACCGCCACCTCTTCTACCAGGACGTCAGTTCCCCATTTCCCCCCTCTCCCTCCCTCTCGATCTCGATCTCGATCCTCCTCCCAGCTCGCGGACGGATCTGACCTTGTTTTCCTCTCCCGCGCAGGCGTCGGATCTCCGGGACAAGTTCGAGGCCAACCGGCATGTGGTAAAGCCTCCTCGTGCTGATTCGTCTCCTCACCTCGATCTCCCATTTTGCTGCCACTGGGGATTGAATTTGCGAGTTGCATCTGGTGATGATTTCTCTGTGGTGTTGTGAGTTATGATGTTGGCTTTCATGTGCGGGGTGGTGCAGGATAACCTGGACGTGATCGATAGGCTCATCGATGATGCAGAGGCTCAGCACAGGAATTTCCAGCACCCTGATCCCTACATTGGTAAGCTTTCTGTTGCAATCCTGGATTTTTTGTTCCTGTGGTTGGTGCCTCTGTTTCTCAGTGAATGCTTCGCATCAAATGATGTAGGACAGTACTAGCATTTTTGTGTGCATAGATGATTGAATATTGAGTAATTGACTTTATGGTGAAGTTTTTAGAATTCTTACAGTGGTTATACCGATGAGTATGGATTGCTAAATGTGCAAGCCGAAGCCTGTCGTATTCTTGTGGGGGTACTGTAACTCTGTAGTAAGATTTATGATGCAACTGCAGCATGTAATCCTTCAGTCTATAAGTGACTAACTTCTGAAATGCTTCTGTTCCTGACATTGATGCCTCTGTTTGTCAATGAATGTTGCGCAGCAAAATAGCAAATTAGGCTGGAAGTTACTAGGATTTTTATTTGGATGGACAATTGAAAGTTTAGTTCGTGCTGTCAAAGTTGTTTGCATAGACAATTGAAAGTTTTGTACTGATTATGTTATCAAATTTGTTACTGATGGGTTGATTGTGTTGTTTAAGGGACTCTTAGAATGGTTGTGCTATTGTGTATGAATTACCAAGTATGTGAACTGAAGTCTATGTGCTGGAATGCTAAAGCCTAAAGTAATGCTCTTTGTATGTCCGTTCTTTACAATGCAGTTCCATGGGCACCTGGCGGCACTAAATTCACAAGAAACCCTCCTCCACCTCAAGGGGTAAGATCATAACTTATGTTGCTCTTTATTCTTTGTAATGTCATGGCATTATATTAATTTGTTCACCATAATGTCACGGTTCATGATGTTATGATTGGTTTTCTCTACTTTGATCACTTAAAAAAGTCACGGCGCTCGTAGTTTAAGTTTAAGCTAACTTAATCTGAATGCAAAAGGTTGCATCACAATTGCTTAAGATATCATCTGTAATTTCTCATCAGATAGATGAACAATACCTATTGTTTATTGTTAATGGATTAAGGCTGAGTGCTTAGGCCAAATCTTTTACCATTATCTGTAAAATCATCTTAAACGCCAGGAACTTTTAATGATGGGCTCTAAAGGTTATGTAGTGGTACAGTTACTTCTTAACAGAATATTCTCTATTTGGACATGATGAGGTGAACACTGTCAAATGTTTTCTAGTACATAGCATCGTATTTCTGGCTTAGAGTTTGCAAAATGACTTCATTTCTGATGACCAAATTAACTTCTTTTTTTTTTTGCATAGCCGAATTGTCTTGTGACAGTAGATTCTGCACACCAAACTGTTCAACTAATGGCAATTTGCATCTTGCAGATTGAGATCATCTACAATTATGGAAAGGAGGACTAGTAAACAAAGTCCTGCAAGTGGGGGCAGAACTTGGCGCATCCAGAGTTCTAAATCACTTACTGTTTAATCAAGTTGTTGTACGAGAAATAAGAATGAAATTACTGGACTTCATCTGTGTTTCTCATTTTTCATGGATGCTTGTTCTAATAACCCTGTGCTCTTCATCTAGCGCATGGTCAAGTGATATTTGCCGTGACACAATGGAACTTTGCCTTCTTTGTCATGCTGTCATGCGCAAACTGATGAGCCGCATGTACCTGTGCCCTATTGGCGGTCTGGCTGGTTATGCCTTTATTTTTCTTTCTATTTTTCCTTGGTATTTTCAGTAGTTTATATTTCTTGAATCTGAAATCTGGACGGTCAGCTTGCAAGTCTGTGAATTGAGCTAGTCGCATCAAGTTCTCATCCAATTTTGATGTGGCTGCCTGCGCTGTGCTGGTGTTCTTCCATCACGTAATCACGTTGAGATTTTACCCTTACCGTTGATCCAAGTATTATTTATATTCCACATAAATATGTTGCCTCCTAATGGTAGCATCCAAAAGTGAAATTTGAAACGAGAGGTGCAATTTGGGGACGAGGCCAATATTGCCAGATACTATCTGAATAGCCCCCAAATCGAGTTCGTATCGTCGTTAACTTGGAGCCGGTTGTAAATCCAACTGAAAACAAGAAGCAATCATAGAATAGAAGCAGAAGCAACCTACGCAAGCAACTCACCCCTCGCAGCAAACAGCAGTCTCTTCCACTCCAAGCCCGCCACGTGCCCCTCCGGCCACCTACCTTGCCGCGCGACGCCCCTCCTCCGCACGTAACCCCGGCCGCAAAGGCCCGGAGCGGCGCAGATGCCCGCGGCGATCCCCTCGCCGACATCCGGGCCCCGCTTCTAGGCCACACTCACTGACGCCACCGGGCCCGCGTGTCATAGCAGCCAACCCCACGGGGTTAGTTTTCTCGTTAAGCTAAACCGCACCGGGAGTCCGCGACGGGGGAGATGGAGAAGTAGACGCAATCCCACGCGAATCCAGTCGAATCGAGCCCAGCACCGCAGCACACGAGGAATAAACCATCGGGGAGGAAGAAGGGGGGAGCGCGAGGTGGGTGGGCCCCGGGATGCAGGCGCAGAGGTCCCCGGCGATGGTGGGGGGCGGCGGCGGCGCGGCAACGGCGGCGGCGCCACTTGGGATGCCGTCCCAGGCAGCGGTGCCGGTGCGGCGGCGGTGCGAGGGCACGGCCATGGGCGCCATCACCCTCGACCTCCGCCCCGGCCTCGGCGTCGGCCCTTTCACCCTCGGTGAGCACCCCCGAACCCTATCCACCCGCCGCCGCTCCGGTCGGGATCGGCGGTCGCCGGTTTCTTCCTTTCTTTCCTCTCGGTTTGCACAGGAGGGGAAAAATAGACTTGTTCTTTAAGCGACACTTTAGCTAAAGTTTTAAACTTTGACCCAATTCTGACTTGAGACCTCGCAATCGGTGCAGGGATGCCGATCTCCGATGCCTTCGCGCAGATAGAGCACCAACCTAACATTTACGACGTTGTCCACGTGAAGTACTTCGACGAGGTTCGTGAGTTGTGGTGCACAAGTTCGTTGGGTGCCAGGGCTACCAAAATGTTCCTGACTGATTGATGCTATTGGTTTAGGAGCCGCTCAAGTTGGACTTTATCATCAGCTTTCCGGACCATGGATTTCATTTACGCTTTGATCCTTGGTCACAGGTATGTTCGTGTTAATCTGTACATTTTAAGCGTATTTGAAACTGCCAGTGCTGAATGCATGATGAAATTAGCTCGTGAAGATTAATAAAGACTATAGTGGACCACTTTTGCAAAATCAAATTGAAGCCTGTTATGTATTAGCCTACTCCAAATTGCTTGGGACTAAAAGGCTTTGATTTGGATAATTGAAAAATATTAAGGGCCTGTTTGTTTGAGCTGAAAAACTAACACTAGCTTTTAGAAGATGTGTTTAGCTTCCTGAGCTCAGAAAGCTACGAAAAGCACATAAAATTGAGCTTTCTAGCTTTCCATATAAACTCAACTTTTTTGGGCTTCCAGCTTTTCGAAAGCTGCACGAGAAGTTCGCTGTTTGTTTGAGCTTCTGGCTTTTCACGCTGAGAAGCTGCCAGGAAGCTCAAACAAATAGGGCCTAATTCACCATAGTTAGTAATTCTAGCTTCTGCATGGGGATCTGTCTCATCTTTAATTACTAAAGTTTCATGGCTCTTATTTCCTTGCAGAGGCTCCGTCTCATTGAGATTTATGATGTTAAGAGATTACAATTGCGATATGCAACATCTTTAATTGGGTGAGGATCTTGTGATCAATATTTTTCATTGTTTAATCTGTTCTGTTGAATAAATCCTGAGCAGATATATTGTCACACTGTCACTCATTTACATCAACCATTCAGCCCATTGTTGTGTGATGTTACTGATAATCTCTCTTTCTCTTCAGCGGTCCATCAACATTAGCCACTTTCGCAGCTGTTTATGCACTCTTCGGACCAACCTTCCCTGGTATATATGACAAGGAGAGGGGAATTTATACACTGTTCTATCCCGTACGTGACAAATAGCAACTTATTTTTTTTTCTCTTTCTCAGTTCATCTTTTTTTTTATTCTCTCTGTCTGTTGGTAGGTTTGCCTTACTCACAAGGTTTTGTAGGGTTTATCCTTTGCATTCCCAATCCCCAGCCAATATACAAATCTCTTCACCAATGGAGAAGGTATTCTACTAAAAGACCACATTCAATTATGAATGTTCTATTAGTACCCACATTTTCCTTACATCTTACCTCGCCTCCCTAACTGCTATGGCAGTGGCAGATTTGCCCCTGGAGTTCCCAGATGGAACCACCCCTGTTACTTGCAGGGTTTCTATATATGATAGCTCAACAGATAGCAAGGTTGGGGTTGGATCATTGATGGACAGAGCAGCTGTTCCTGCATTGCCTTCAGGCAGCCTGTATATGGAGGAGGTGCATGCGAAGGTATGCTGTGATTTATTGACAATGTTTCCAGCTTATTTATTTTGTTGAAGTTGAAGAGATATTTTGATGTTTCATAATTCAGTAAGTAATCCAGACTATCTAGTTTGACTTCTTGACTGTCAAACCCCGTCCCCACCCATCCATCAAGGCACCTTCTTCCCTAAGGAAATCTATGAACCTATTGAGCAAAATAAAATGAAGAAAAGATTTGTCGCTAGAAAAAAAAACTTGCTCTTGTTTTGGATTCTGTTTCTTACTGTCGAATAAACTATATCTTTTGCTTTGTTGCATGAGGGTCAATCATAGAAATCAATGGTTATATTGTTTGTGTATATGAAAAAGAGGGGGTTTCTGTATGGTCTTTTGTCTTGCCATGTATTACCAGTTTGCCTTTTCATATACATGGATAATTTGTTTTGTTTTCAGCTTGGCGAAGAGCTATGGTTCACAATAGGGGGCCAACGTATTCCTTTTGGTGCATCACCACAGGTCAAAACATCATATATCTGTTTTCTGAAGTAAAATATAACTTAACAGTGGCCCTGATTTGCTCCTTTACTTGGTTTTCTTTTGCAGGATGTCTGGACTGACTTGGGTCGCCCGTGTGGTATTCATCAGAAGCAGGTCAGTTTTAGTTGAGGCATCATAATAGAGGTTTCAGGGTTCATATGCTATGGAATTCTTTCAATTGCTAACATCACTTAACATATGGCATAAGCTAAGCTGTATTGGTTTGCATATGAATTTAATTGTTTATGAAAACTCATGGAAACGTGTAGATAGTATTTTAGCCTATACAGATCCACTGAGAGTTGAGACTATGCAGTATTTCTGTGGCATATGATCAAATTTTGTTGTGCAAAGACCAATATAAAAGAATGCCATTCTCCCTAGAATCATTGGTGCATTCTCATCTGGAATGCTTGCTAAGCTTGCTGTCCCATCTTGTCAGGTTGACCAGATGGTAATACACTCTGGATCAGACACCCGCCCAAGGACAACACTTTGTGGGGATTACTTCTACAACTATTTCTCCCGTGGAATTGATATCTTATTTGATGGACAGGTATGGAGAATCTCCTCGCTGTATTACTGGGTACTGAAGGGTTTTTCTTGTGGAAAGAGAGCACGCTGACAGATTCTTTTTCCTTACAGACACATAGGATAAAGAAGTTTGTTTTGCACACAAACTTCCCTGGCCATTCGGATTTCAATTCCTATAAGAAATGCAACTTCGTTATCTATGACGCTGAAGGTTTGGACTACTATGATTATTTTGCCTTTGAACCAATACTATTCAATAACCTATATTTTTTTCCCAGTTGAAGGGACATATCAGCCTGGTAATGTCTCTAAGAATTGTATTACACCTCGAACAAAGTGGGAACAAGTTAAGGTATGGTGTATAAGATGACTTATTTGCAAGGTCGAGTTACCAATGGAATTCTTGAATGTCTTGTTAAGGTTCTGATTGCATATGATGTATTCCATGTGGTTTGAAGTTATATTCTGTGCTTTAACCTACCATTTTCTTAACATTTTGAGCTCTCTGTTCTCCATCTTGTTACTTTCTATATTATCTTATGAGATATCTCATCCTTCTTAAATGTTGTATGCCAACTTTTTTAATATGCGTATAAATAAATGATGGTTTCTTTAGAGCATTGGGGCGTTAGCTTCTTTAAACGTATTAATGCTCTGATGCTAAGAATGACAACTCTGCCCTTGCTTGTTCTGGAAGGCTATGGATTTTTCAGTGACACGTTGATCCTGGCTGTAGTAATGTATCAAACTAGAAATTCTTGGAGTGATAGAAATTCTTGGAGTGATAATGCTATCTTCTGATAGCTTGGTTGTTTTTTTTGCACTCCTAACAACCCTTGTATTGGTTGTATTGTATTAGGAGATCCTCGGTGATTGTGGTCGAGCTGCGATCCAGACACAAGGCTCCATGAATAATCCATTTGGATCAACTTTTGTATATGGATATCAGAATATTGCCTTCGAGGTGGCTATTAATCCTCCATTGAATTCAAAATCTGTTCTTCCCCTTGTGTGTACTACACTGCCAGGTCAGAAATGACATTGTGTTTTCTGTCTTCTTTGATTAACAGGTGATGAAAAATGGATATATTGCAACTGTTACTCTCTTCCAGTCATGAGGTATGTCCTGTACCAGTTGCTCATAATATGTATGTGGGCATTGGTGACTATGAATTCAAATTAAATAGGACAATTTTCCAATTGAACAGTGTGCTACTTGGGGTGCTGCTCCGAGTTCTGGCTGCATAGGTTAGAAAGGCTGGCTAACCTACACTTCACAAAAATGGAACCTTCAGAAATAAGGTTTGTATGTGCTTACCAGTTCTTCATTTGCAACAGCATTTTCATGTCACTGCTGGAGGGAACATCTCTGATGGTTCATGGAATGCAATGCAGCCGGGCAGTCAATGTGGACCAGCACCATGACATGTAATTTGTTCTGTAGAAGAAGCCACCCATTGTACAGGAACTAACTGTACTCTGCAACCTCACCTTCTGTACATAAATGATCTTTATTTGTTGAAAAAAAAAGGAAATGTACATACGCAACACTGCAATATGGTCAGATGGTGGAACGTTGTGATTTGTCTCATGTGAATACTGAAATATGATTTGCAAGATGATCATTGGCCCCTGATGTTGGTTTCAGCTTCTGTATCGTTGCCTGCGGTGTGTACCATCGCGATATTGAATTCTCTCATGAATTTAAATGGCATGTTCGTAAAAAAGAAAATGATGTTAAATCATGCTACTCTTCCACGTGAAATTCTCACACCAAATCGATGAATGAATTCAGTGATGGGCGTAATTCAAGCTGTATTACGATGCAGCGGTGATTGGTGAAGCACCCCACCTGTCTCTGGAAATCGCAGGAACCGAAAATGAAAACGGGGGAGGATTCGTTTACGAAACCGCGACGTAAACCCAGCCTCTCACCTCTCCGCCGCCTCCGCTCCAGCGCAGCCATTTCATTCCATTTCGGTTTCACGCCGCCACCGCCTGGCCTCCTCGCGCGCTGGCCGATCCGTCCCATTCCGCCGCCGCTGCCCCCTGACGCGGCGCGCCCGCGGGCATGGAGCGCGCCGGCGGCGAGGCGGGCGCCCCCGCTCCGGCGCCGACGGCGGCCGCGGCAGCGGGGGCAGGAGGAGGGCCGGCCAAGGGGAGGTCGTGCAAGGGCTGCCTCTTCTACTCGTCGGTGCTCCGGTCGCGAGCGCGCGGCCCCGTCTGCGTCGGCGTCACCCGCGCCCTTCCCCAAGGTATATTCGCGCGCGCCTCTTCCAGCCGCCACCTCCGCCCTCCTCCTCTACTTCTCGGCTCTCGTGCTAGGGTTTCTACTGATCCAGCCCGCCGCAGTACACAATGCCCTGTAGCTTTCTCTGGGCTCCGTACGCCGCGCCCCCGCGAGTGGCCTGTTGGCTAGCGATTTGCTCTTGGTTGCATCTCGGCTCTCACTCCACGGAGAGACATTTCCCAGCAATTTCTATGGTATCAGATTGTGCTAGCTTCTAGGAAAGGTGTGATATCAGGACTAGTAGAAGGTTGCATTTCATATCCGGTGAGACAAGAAAAGGCCTTCGGTTTGGCGTCCATGAAGTTTGGACACATTCAATTCATCCACACAGGTTTATATGTTAAACATGAAATTTCACCATATCAGGACTAGGGGGTTTCAATGGGAAATTTTGAACTGTTATATGGCTTGGCATATATGGCCCTCTTGAAAATTCTCCACCAAGTATTGATTTCATGTCTTTTAGTCTATGCTGCATGGATACAGATACATGTATCAGTATCGGATGGGTACGGATACGGCATTTCTCAAAAAACCCAATATGTGGATACGTTTCAGCATTTTTTAAATAGATAAATACTGATGCATATAGCAAGTTCACAACAATAAGCACAAGTCCAACATAGGCAAATAGAAGGAAACAAAGGTTCTAATACAGTAGTAAGTAACAACAAACTTAACATAACAGTCTCAAATTTAGGAAATTTTAAAAGGGCAGCTTGCATCATCGATGGCTATTGGCTTTGACTAAGCTTCCTCTTCAGGCGCTTCATTGTCCTCTGAACCTATGCTACCACTAGCACTAGCACCGCTTGAATTTGTCGTTGCCATCTACTCGTGGAGATCAGGAAGCAGATCGAAGAAATTGAATAACAAAATGTCAAGAACCATCAATCGAGAAAGGGAAGGGAAGGGGAGAAGGGCTGACCGGCCAACAAACAAGACGAATGGGAAAAACTCACTGGAGTTCGCTGGACAGCCGTTGAGCCGAAGGAGAGTGGTAGATTTTCTTGTCTTCTTCAGTTCTTTGCGAGCTCGTCAGAGATGCAGGCTTGCAGGTCGTCGTGGCCGGCAGCCTCCCTGCTGTGGGGTGGACGTGGGTGGTGGCGGAAGTCTGCCGCCGGTGAGCGGCAACGCTCGTGGGAGCAGGCAGCACCGTGGCAGTGCACGAGCGCCGAGCGGCAAGCCAGCGGCGGCGGCGTGAGACTGGAGGGTCGCACGGTGCAGATCGGGGCAGCAGGGAGGGTCGGAGCCTCGGAGGGATATTGGGCTGGGCCGTATCTCAAACGCCCAATACGTACCGACGAACGTATCCAGGAAGACACTTCCTGAAACGTTTTTACCGCGTATCCATGCCGTATCCGTATCGGATACATATCCGATACGCGATACGGCACCTTCCCAGCGTATCCGTGTAACGTAGTCTTGGATTAAATAACCTAACAGCATGAGGTTAGGCCTATTAAGAGCATCATGTCTTCCACTGACTTGAAACAAATATATAGTTGATGCCCTTGGGTCCATCCATAAAATTGTTTTATCACCTAGCGACCAAAAGTGTAGGATACCGTGAATCTAAACCTGATCTGTTCCATAACAATATGCAAAGGCTCATTCTTTGTCTATGCATGTACACTCTGTTTATCATATAATCAAGTAATCGGAGCAGTATAAATCTCAAATCTGTTTCATGGTCTATTTATTTTGTTATCTGATTTATAGTTTTGAACAGTTTGATTAACTCTGTTTCATAATCGACTTTCTTAACTATGTATCAGTTTCTGAGCGTATGATTGGGGAAATTGAACTGGAAGCTATCCAAGAAGGTCGCAACCTTTCGGATTTCAAATATGCATGCGTTGGCTATTCAGTGTACCTAGATGACAAGGAAACTTCTATGGGGGTACAAGAGAAGAAAGCACATGCACAGCTACCTGTTTGTGTTGGAGTCGAGGTAAAATCTGCAAACCATGGTGTCAGTTTAACATGATGATTATCTTAGCAGTTAGTCTTTGAAGGTATTAAGTATGATTGTGTGAACATCATCCCAGGATAGCTGATATACTGTGAATATAGTTCTGACTAATCAGAATCTGATGAGAAACATGAAACTGGTTATGCTAAATGTCAGAATGGTTGAATGGCTGTTCATGCCAATTTGTTTATCTGCATAGCATATATTCTTATTACAATAGTTATGCATGTTTTTTTCTTTCTCAACCACAAATGCCAATTTGTTGATCTGCATAGCATATATTCTTATTACAATAGTTATGCATGTTTTTTCTTTCTCAACCACAGTAGAAATAAATGCTCAACCACAGTAGAAACCATGTTCTTGATATTTCTCCAAATCTATTCTGCATTGACTGTTGAAACCGCTCAGCTAGTGTTCGGTAGTTAATCTGCGTCTTATGATCCTTTACACATTTCTTTTTACTAAGAGCAACTATGTTCCCCCCCTTTTCAGCTATTGGCAGATAGAAGAGCCCCAGTGAAGAAAGGCCCACCTCACAATAAGAAAGAAGGTAAGAGAAAAGTTTTCTTCAATTCCAGGATTAGTACGTGTGCTAGAAACTGCAAAGCTACCACAGTATGCTACAAAAGTGGAATGGTCATTGAAAGAAGTTCACGCTTGCCTGCCAGTGCACACACTCAAGATCCACTTTTTAAAAAAGATTATTTCTCCCATGGATCAAATACTTTCCATATGATGGACTTCTTTGCTTGTTCAAATATGTTGATTTCTAGTTTCAATCTACTGTTGCATTCATGTACCTGAAACACACAAAAAATTGTCATTCAAATTTTAATTGGAAGGAGAATTAAGCTCTTAATGGAGAAATGTATGATTATGTAGATTGCACAGGTAGCCTCGAAAGCGACCTGATTTATGATGTTGAATGATGCATGTGTGGTAGGTATGAGACCTTAAGAAATAACTCCCAAAATTGGAAAAAATCTAAACTACCTCCTTGAATCCTTGATCATCCCTATTCTTTTATTGAACCTATGTGGAGATTACCATATATTTTCATAGAAATCAAGTTTATCTATCAGTCAACTAGTACTTAAAAAATGTTTCCTGATACACAAAATAGAATCGCTGATTGATTAATTTGTGATATACTGTTTCCTTTTTTATGGATGTGTGAGTTTTTGCCACTGTACCTGTTACTGGTTTTTGTGGGGAGCTCATGTTCTGTAGAAAGTAAGATTAGTGGATATTGATCCTCAAAATACACGCTTTTGTGGTGAAACTGTGAAAAAGATCTGATTACTTGGGAGCTTGTGTCTATATCTTTCCAGTGTTGCTGTTTTGCTTTTTGGAAAGAATCTTCTGAATATGCTTCTTTCTTTGGTTTGTCATTAGTAGGCGCCTGTAGAATTCACAACTTCCTGTTTTAAAACTTACTCATCGGTATTGTGCTGCAGTTCCTCAACCGCATCGGTACAAACCAGGGCATGCAGGAGACGATTTCATAACTAAGTGAGTTGGTCTTTTGCTTCATATGAATTTTAAGTTCTCAAAATTTGCATCAGAATCAACAGACCGTACCTTGTCTATTGAACTTGCAGATTTCAGCGGAATGCCGGGCTTGTTGCCAATGGTGTGGCTAAGAACCTGAATAGAGTTGGGACCTACATCAAAGACACTGTGGGTGATGTGATGTACCCAAACCGCAAGCGTCCCAAGTAGAACATAGGTCTGCATAGACAACCAGGCCTAGACATTAGAGAACCAAGGGGAGTGTGTGGTCGATTACTCCCCAAGACACCTGGCATAGAAGTAGCGTAATGTTGGTTTCAGAAGCTATAGAAAATTGCTGCGAGATTTCAGTGCTAGGAAAATAGCCACTCGAATGTTGATACGGTATTTCATTAGCTGTTGGGGCATGGTATCTTGTTTTTCCCCAAGCCCAACCGCCTCACCCCACCCATTGTTGTTTCACAGGGTTCCTCCAGTAATGTACAGGATGTCATGTAATAAGACACAAAACAGCCCCAAATTGTGCCTTTTTTGAATAGCATCAGAGTATGCATCGAGAGTCCGAATGATGTATGTTCTTGGAGCATTGCAGTATGTGTGGAAACACAGGATGCACGAATTGACATCTTTTTCTTTCCTATTTGCCTTTTCATTTCGATGATTTTGTGTTATGTAACTTCACAGGATGCACGAATTGACAACCTTTTTCTTTCCTGTTTGCCCTTTTCATTTCGATACGCTGGTTGTGTGTTGTGTAACTTGTAAGCATGTGCAACGAGGAAATACAGTGACGTTCCTGGAATGGAGTTGGATTGATCCTTGTTCCTTGTTAACTAGTAGATGATAAAATGTTTGTCGTAGCGTAATTCAATAGAACAGGTGAATTTTGGAGCATCGTTGATGATACAAATTGGTATGGTTCGAGTAAATTGAGACCACACGAGAGTGCCTACTCGAGGCGCCCTACGAACCATGCGCTCGGCCTCCCCTGCGTGCTCTGCCTCCGCTGCAGTTCCATCTAGCTGTGAGCTCTGAGCTCTCCAGAGGGCGTTCAGGAGCACGCAGGCAAGTTGCTCGACAAAATTGCCGCTGCTGGTTGCCGCAGCATGCTGAGGACCTCAAAGTTGCTGCTGCTGAGGGTAAACGGGAGCTCCTCCAGCAAGTGGTGAATTCATCAGGATTGAAATGGCCATGGAAAGCTGCCCAACGAACTCCTCAAGGAAGATAGGCAAGATAGTTTCTATACCTATGGCATATAAATTTTGACGTATCAGTGAGCTTGGTGGTTACAATGCATAGCTAATCTCGAGTATTTAGGAGCAGGCAAATATTGCTAAGGTGCCATACCAAAGGATCCCTAAACTAACACAAGAATGCACCACAAACATCAGTTCCTAAAACCATCAATAATCTAAACTAACCATTCATCCAGCTCTAGCAACGTTTCCCTTGGACTTCTTTGATTTGGAGAGAGCAGCTTGTTTGCCATCCAGAGGCTTCTTGAAAGGAAGAAAGTCTATTCCACACATGTATGGTTGCAGCACCTTGGGCACTTCAACACCATCCTCCTTTTGGTACGTCTCCAGTATACAGCAAAGTGTCCTCTCAGTGGCTGTCAGTGTAGAGTTCAGCGTGTGAACATATTTCTTTGATCGTTCATCACGCTTTCTCTGGCCATTGGTGATCCCAAGCCTCCTTGCTTGATAGTCCGTACAGTTTGAGCATGACACCAGTTCTCTGTAGTTCTTTGATGCAGGGAACCACCTTTCTAAATCGTACTTCTTGGCTGCAGCAATGTTAAGGGCACCTGACACGACGTTGACAATCTGGCCTGCTATGCCGAGCTCCCTGTAGAAATCTTCTGAATTCTTGATCATCTCCTCGTGCATTTCCCAAGATTCATCGCCATCCGGGCCTGTGATGCAGAATTGCTCAATCTTCTGAAACTCGTGCGTTCTGTAGATACCGGCCGTGTCTCTGCCGTGTGAACCAGCTTCTTTCCGGAAGCAGGTTCAGTAGCCGACGTATCTGATCGGCAACTGATCAGGATGGATCTGCTCGCCCTGATGGTAACAGGCCAGCGGCTGCTCTGACGTGGCAATGAGAAACTTCCCTTCTCCTTCTAGCTTGTAAAGCTCCTCGTCGTACTGGGACAGCTGAGCACATTTACCCATGGCTTCCTTTGTCATCATGAGAGGAGTCTGGATGAGCTTGTAGCCTTGTTTTCTTAGGAAAGCGATGCCGAAGTTGATCAGCGCGGGCACCTTCCTCTTTCAGATAGTAACCCCTTCCGCCGGCGGCAGCCACACCCTTCTTCAGATCCACGATGTCAAGCATCAGGCAGAGATCCAGGTGATTCTTCAAGCCTTCCTCCATCCTCCTCTCTCCGAATGTCCGTAAGGGAACATTGTTTGCCTCGTCGGCGCTGACGGGCACGGACTTGTGCAGGATGTTGCCGATGGATATGAGCGTGGCGTCGCGCGTGGCCTTGGCCTTGTGCACCTCGGCTTCCATGGCCGCCTGCCTCTTCTTGGCCTCGTTAGTGTGATCCATGAGCTCCTTCGCCGCATCGTCTTGCTTGCCGACCTTGAGCTTGCCGATCCTCTTGCTCGTGGAGTTGAGCTCCTGCCGGACCTTGTCCAGGCAGAACCGTTGGCGCCGCCATGCGTCGTCGAGGGCGACGACCTCGTCGACGAGATCGGTGGCAGCGAAGCGGTGAAGCTGGGACTCGCGGACAACGTCAAGACCTGGCTCGCCGGTGCGGAACAGGTAGCGCCAAGTCGAGCATCTTGGCGACGGGGAAAATAATCGTGCAGTTGATTTGATGGGCAAGATGGCGAGGGCTGGGAGTTCATTATATAGACCGGGAGATGGATTGGGGAATTGAGTCGGATCGGAGACGGTCTTGTCGTGGGAATCGGATCGGAGTCCGACAGCAACTCGTCAATTTTCTGGACCGACGTGATCGATGCAGTCGGAAGCACTTTCAACGTCTCCAACTGCAACCGGGAGCTCATCGGCGCCAACTACCCGACCAACCCGTCCGAAGCGGTGTCGCGTACGTGTCGTCGTGTCGCTGCGGGACGCGCACGGCGTCGACGGCGGCGGGCGTGGCCGTGGCCGGGGCCAGCGTCCTGGGCGCCCGGGCCGGCGAGGCGCGCGGCGTGGCACCGGGCGCGCACGTCGACCTAGGCGATGTCGGCGTCGCCGCCGCCGGCTTCTGAGCACGGCGGCGTGCCACAGCCGTCGCGCTTGCTTTATCGCAGCGATCGAAGCCGCGGCGCGTTCTTATGGGGTGATCCATGCTTTTAATTCCAACCGCGGGATACAGATTGGACGGCCCAGGGGGGCCCGGGGTGGACGGTAAATGAAATACCGTCCACCCCGGACGGTGAATCAAATACCGTCCGCCCCCGGTCGCGGCCCACCCGCCGGTGCTGGTGAGCCGACAGCCCTGCAAACCTTCAGGCGGTGGCGGCGGCTGCGCCAGGCACCCTTCGCCGTGCGAGGCTGCGAGCATCGTCGCCCGGCAGGCGCGGCGTAGGTGGTGCCGGCATCCTCGCCGGGATGGACGATCGCGGTGCGCGACGGCGCCGACGTGTTCTCACTCTCCCTCGGCGCGGCTTCCCCCCATCCCGCTCTTCGAGGACAGCATCGCCATCGGCAGCTTCCGCGCCACCGCGCGTGGCCTCTCCGTCGTGTGCGCCGCCGGAACGATGGGCCGGCATGAAGCTCAGTGGCGAACGAGACGGCACGCGGATCGGGCGAGCGCGCGTGCGCGTCGGCGGTGGCGGTGTTCTCCGCGAGCGGGCCGAGCCTGACGTGTGCTCTCTGTCGTGTCGTTGCTCGTCGGCCCGTCAGGGCTCGAGGGCGACGCCCGCCGGTCAACTTCAGCGTGCTCTCCAGGACATCGATGGCGGCCCGGTGCACCCGTCCTGGAGCCCGGCGATGTCCCGGTCCGCGATCGTGTCTTCGGCCGACATAACGGGCCGGCAGAGCAAGGCGATCATGGACGGCGACGGCGGCCACGCCGACGTGTTCGCCATGGGCACCGGGCACGTGAACCCGGCGCGCGCCGTCGAGGTGTCGACCGGGCAGTCGGGGGTTAACTAGGCACTTTCCACGGCCGTAGATGATCACTCCTGTTTCTGAAGTCTGAACAATATAGGCCCCTGTCTTTCAGCAGCTGAACCATTTTTTTTCTTTAACTTTTCATCTCAATTCTACCCGTCTTTATATCCACCTGCTCACTTTCCTTGCTGAAATTTTCGCTTGGCCCTTGGTTCTGCTTCAGTGCCTGGATGTAGATTCGAAGTTGCCTGACTTGAGCTTGCCGATCTTCTTGCTGTTGGTGTTGAGCTCCTGCTGGACCTTGTCCTTGTTTAATTTAGTTGGAACTGGCGTCGTCGAGGGAAACGACCTCATCGATGTGGCCGCGAAGCAGTGAACCTGTGACTCCCGGACAAGATCCGGGTTGCCGGTGTGGAACAGGTTCACGTCGAGCATCGTCACCGTGGTCCGACTTGCACGACGGGAAAAAGAATCATGCAGTTGGAACGAGAGCGGCGAGGAGGTGCAGGAACAAGTCTACTTTACCCCCGACCCATAGAGGATTGTCTACTTAACCCTAAAATCGGGTATCCTACATCTCAACTATCCGAAATCGTTTAAATAACTCTCTGGAGTAGTTTTGAAGGTGGTTTTGCCTACGCCATATTACATTTGGACAATGACATGGCAATAACATGTTAAAAAAATCTACTTCATCCCCTAAATATTGAGGTTCGTGTCTACGTAACCCTCTCAACTGTATAACTGGATATTTAACCTTCTAAGTATTCAATGCCATCTAGATTAATTATCCCCTGCAACGGTTTGTTATGTTGTTTGTTAATGTGCAGCACAAAATGGAAGATGACGTGGCATTGGCCCCATCCCTCCCTCTCTCACACAAATATGTCCCGCTACTAGTCATCTGCAATATTTTGCTAACAAGATAAAATGGTGCAAAGATGACTAGCATGATATAAAATGGTGCGCTTTTGCTTGGCTCGTGTCGCGCGTGCGAGAGCTGTGCGGGTTACGGTACTGCGGTAGTGTGCATGGCAAGGGGCTTGCGTCGCAAGCTTGGCATGAGATGCTTGCGAGAAGCTCGTCTCTGTTTTGTGCATGCACATGCAGAAAGTATGAGTGAGAGAGGTTAGAGGGAAATGATTGATAAACAGGTTGTTGGCTTAGGGAGAATAGAGAGAGAAGCAAGTTAATCGGTTGCACTAATGGAAACGGAGATTAAGCTAGGGATGGATTTTAGATGAAAAAATGAATTGAGCTTGAGAATAGTTTTGCAATATTTTGAAAGTAGATTTCTGAAATAGGTTTTGAAGTTTTTGAATTTGAGTGATTTTTAGATTTGAATTTTCAGGCTGTTACATCTTCCCCTCATTTCCGCCACCCTCTCCTGCCTTCTCCAATCCACGCCCTTGAGTTAGGGTTCCGGCAACTTCCGCGTCATCCTTGCAATCTTGTGGTTCCATGTCGTCCAATCGGTCGCCCTGTCTCACCCGCTGATGGCCCCGTCGGGCGCGACGGAGGTGGATCCCCAGTCCCAGCCTGCCGCGCCGCCTGCCGAGCTGCAAGAGGTGATGCACCGGACGAAGGCCGTCAACTTCCTTGGACGCCGCACGCCCATCGCCTACCAGAACAAGAATGGGCCCTGCCCGTTCCTCGCCATCTGTAAGCTTCCATTCGATTTCGAAACCCCGCGAGTTTTTCGCCCGTGCGTGGTACTTGCCAGCGGTATTCATGTCTGCAGTTTTCATTTCTGCAGGTAATGTGCTGCTGCTGAAGAATGTGATCAGCCTAAACTCTATATAACAATTATTCATTTAAACCCCAATGGTCTTTTAAATTTACTATTTTATTTCATGTCATTAGTTTTAATCCAAAATTTATAAATCCTTAGTTTATACAAATTCTAGTGGCATAGTAATAGGCTCATTCGTTCATGTCTTTGTTCAAAATTTGGCCTTGATCTAATGGATATAACAAGTACTCTCTCCATAATGTGAGGGCCCAAGCTTGAAGACAATGGGAGGAGAAGAGAGAGCTCAGATGGAGAGGCAAGAGGATGAGATGATGAAAAATGTAAACCTATTATCCTCTTGCCCCTTGGGCTCCTTTTATTCAATTCGTAGGAATTCGTAGGTAGTATGGGAAATGACAAATTTGCTCTTGGATTTTTACAAGGAGCAATCTAAGCCACATGACTAGGATAGTCTAGCCATTGTCATCTGATAGATATTGTTGCACGAAAGTAGTAATACTCATCGTATTCCATTGTAGGTTAAACAAAGCATGCCATACAGAGTACACCGGTTTATTAAATTGACACTGAAATCTGAATTGATTTGACGCTCAAATATGAAAATTAATATTGTTATATAGTTTGGTCTCGAAGATATCATTTAAGAACTAAATTTGGTACCAGCATGTTTTAATCAGCGCCTCCAGAGTACACCAATTTATTAAATTAATGACACAACAAAGAACATCAATCCATACTTGTCCATAGCTTGACTACATCATCGCGGTCTCGCCTCAACCACCGATCCCAAGGAGGTGAGTGGCTAATGAGATGTAGATTGAGTAAGAGACAGCCAAAGAAATGGAAATGTGGTTTGCGAGATTGGGATGTGGTTTGCGAGAAGGGAATGGATATGAGGTAGCTACTGGAAGACACACGGGCTAGGATCATCGGCGGTGTCCAGGCACAAGCACCGGACGATGACGCAAGAACCACTATCGCCACTCTACAACATGGGAAACTTGTGCGTGAGAGAATTTTGGGAGCTAGCATTTCCAAGGGGGGTAAAGGAGGCGCGGGCAAGGAGGTTTGGGTTGGGACTGCAGTAGGTCTATACGGGAAGATCAATTCTACCGAATGTTTTGATAGAATGTTCTTTTTTTCAGTCCCTAGGTGCGAACGAGTCTCAAGCTGAGTTGGTTAGATGGTCTCAATAGGACTCCTCAGGTCTGGGTTCGACTCTCTGTGGTAGCTTCAGGTTGGGTTTAAAAAAATTGCCCAATGGTAGTCTCACAATGGGTCACGGGCTCCAGGAGATTAACAATTAAAGAGCTCACTAGCACATGTCGTATTAAAATATGCCTAAAAAGCTTTGGGGAATTAGGGGAGGTAAAGAAGAGACAACGCCTCTTAAGTACTCCTTCCGTTCCAAATTGTAGGTCATTTTGGTTTTTCTAGGTTCATAGATATTATTATGCATCTAGATATACCCTATATCTAGATGCTTAATAATATACCCTATATTTATGCACCTAAAAAAGCCAAAACGACCTACAATTTGGAACGGAGGGAGTAGTGACCAACACAAAGATGACTATAGTGGTTCTTAGTAAGTGAACATACAAACTAACTAGCTAAGAACATGAAGTCATGCGAGGTGAAGTAGACTCCTAACGATAGTGAGTAGGATCCTTATTAAGAGTCTTACAGTTGGAAGCGCGAAACTGAATATTAATCTCCACAGAATCCTCAAGACGTGACCTAGTTATTCACGGAGATGCTTCTCCATGAGCAAAATGTGCTAACGATTATCCCTGGTAATGAGCATGCATTGACAAGAAGAAGTGTAAGCCTTAGGAACAGGAGGGCCGGCGAGGATCACTTGGCCCGTCTCAACATTTTCCCAGGCCTCAAATTCGGGAGCTTCATTTGTGAATCGATCCCACGGTTGGGTTGCAGAGCTGCAACTCACCCAAGAGCGCAAGTGGATGGCTGCAGGCCGATGGTGGCCTGTTGTTGGGAAAGTTCTTAGGGATGATGAATCTTGTATGTGTTACTTGCGGGCTCGCCTCGAATACGCTTAGACTCTGAACCTTGAACTTGTGCACGCTTCGAAAAGAAAGGTGGGGAAAACTTATTATTCTCTAGAAAATGAAGTGTATAGCCATGAGAGGGAGAGAGCTGAGAACAAGAGCTCTGGATCATAAGCACTAACAGAGAATCAGAGGTAAAGAGCTAAAACAAGGAGTGTAAAGAGCTCAAACAAGGAGTGAGGCTAGATCATCTAGAACGTTACATATGGCTCAACTGCCTCTCTCATCCTCTTGTACAGAGGAAAATCACTTATTTTATTTATCATTTTGTATACAACTCTCAGGTGTATCAATCCTGTGTGCTGCTATATATAAATGGTTTACTTACCCCAAATTGTGTTACTCTTATCTGCGTCTTTCAGAGAAACAGATCGTACTGCCTATGGTCATCACTCATCAGAGCTTGACATTCAGACCAGCAACAGGAACAGCAACCATGTTGTTTGCGTGTCCGAAACGTCAGTTTTTCAGTAGTTCGAGTCTATGCCCGAGTCACTTCTTCGCTGCCGCCTTTCTCCCAGACGGCGTAGTCCTTGCCGTGGGTAGCAACCTCAAACCCTACCGGGATAAGGTGCCCGAGGTCGTACCTGGACCCGATCTTCACGATCACCTTGCCGTCGATCTCCGCCACGTAGGCGTCGCCATCATGCTCGAGGATCGTCAGCTCGCTCGTCGGCGTGATGCCATTGCGCTTCCGCACCGCAACCAGTGCTGCGATCTCGTCCTTGAACCCCCAGTCGAAGAAATGGTCATAGAACTGCAGTTGATCAAGAGACCACATTCACTATCAGAGATCATGTCGATGTCCAATAATGCAACAAGTAGAATAACGGCAGCTATATGTACTCACAATGCATGGGTTGCCGGGGTGCGTGAGGATGTAGGCGTAGCCCTGCATGACCTTGTCGTGGGGGAACGGCCATTGGGCCTGCGTGGAGCCCGTGTCGTGGTTGTCGACGAAGGTGACGGCCTTCGCCGGCCACCACCCGATGACGCCGGGCGCCTTCCCCTCCGTGTCGATGAGCCTCCACAGCTCACCCTCCACGGCGGCGTTCAGGATCCCCTTGGTGGTGAAGTCGAACACCGTGGCCGGCGACGCCGCTCCGCCCACCTTGTCCACCCAATCCACCAGTGCCTGCCGGTGCGGGTCCTGATCATACGCGGGCTTCCCGTCGTCGCCAGCAGGCACCATCTTGTCCCATATCTCGGCGACGACGAAGCTCGGGGCCGTGCCATTGATGTAGACTCTGGCGACCTCTGCAGAGTAGCCCCTGGCGAAGTCGAGGCGCCATGCGTCGAAGCCTAGGTCAGACTTGAGCCATAGCATCCACTCGGTGAGCTCCCGCTGGACACGGTCGTTGAGGTGGTCGATGTCGGGGGCTCCGGGGAAGTCGGCGCCCGTGTCGAGGTTGCCTGTGCCGTCCGAGTACTTGGCGTCGTCGCGGCAGATCATGTGGGCGCGCCAGTCGAGGCGGCTGTCGGGTGTGCCGCCCTCGAAGATGCAGTAGATGCCGCGGCTGTCCTTGTAGTCGGCGCACCGGTGGTTGATGACGATGTCCGCCACCGCCTGCACGCCCTTGTCGTGGAACGCGGCGATCAGGGACTTGAGCTCCGCCGCCGTCCCGTACTTGGACGCGTCCAGGTCGTATAGACGACCAGGCATGTAACCTTCGCTGGAGACGGAGTGGGACGGCGGCGGGAGCCAGACGTGCGTGACGCCAGCGGCAGCAATGTCGTCGACCTTCCCCATCAGGTTGTTGTACCACCCACCCGTCTGCTTCGACGACTCCCAGTTGAACCCCTGCACCAGCTCAATTCCTTCAGAGAGAGATATCAACGACGAAGCTGAACAACCTACGGGATGATCGCATGATCAGTCAGATCAAAGGGCATCGGCCATGATCGGATGAATTGGTTACCTGGAACAGGACCTGGCCGGATGACAGTCCCAGGAGGAGGAGCAGGGTCGACAGGCAGCACATGTGCCTGTTCCCCATCCCCATTGCTCTCTCTCTCTCTCTCTCCCTCTGCTTCTCTGTTCCTCTCTCACGCAAGCAGTCTCTACACTGACCACTAGCTTGGAACTGGATCGGACGAGATGGTGAGTGTGGTGAGCTCGCAGTAGGAACATGCCGGGTATTTATAGGCAGAAAGAACCACAGAACACAATTTGGTAGCAGTAGCTTATCCGTATTGTGGATAACGGATAATGGATTTGCACCGAACTCCGTGACAAGTTATTTCTTCCCCAGGCAACTCAAGATCACAGCTGAAGAAGATGATGAATTGATGGTGGTCAAGTCAATGAGGATGGCTGGCACAAATTTCCAAGACAAAAGAGGATGTTGGAATTGAAACCAAGAAGAACCTTTCGTAGAGTACCAGTTTTTTATGGGGAAGTAAGCATGGGTCACTTAGGCTAGTCCCAGTGCAAGGTTTTCATTGTATTGTTTCCAAGGATGCCACATCATCCCATGAGGTGTGTTCTCATGAATGAAACATGGAGTCTCAGTGCACAGTTTTAATGCACAGTTTCATAGGTTGTCCTCAGCATTTATTAGTTACGTGAGGTTGTGATCAAGTGTTCCATGTGATTATGTAGCCACTTGTATTTGTTACTTGAAATATGATACACATGAAGGATCTAGCAACATAGTGAAATTTAAATATCAACCAAAAGTATTTAAAAATAACTTATATCATACAAGATAAATTGGATCACATATATTACATAAATTACATATATTGTAACCCGAACTCAAGATACGTTTGGGTGGGACCTTGACCTTCGCCAAATATGCTCAATCAAATCTTTCTTAAGTTGTTTATGGGTTGAGGTATCTTGAATATCAGCATCATTCTCTAGTATTCTTTCAAACAAGACATAATCTTCAGGGGAGAATGCTGGTGCTTCAACAGTCGTTGTACTTGGAGCTTCATTCAAATCAAGATTCTCTTCAATATTGTCTTCTGTTTTTTCTTGTTCGACTATCATATTGTGAAGTATGATGCACGCTCGGATAACTTTCTCAAGTTCTCCTCGATCATATAGATGAGCTGGTCGCTTCAAAATGCAAAATCGACGTCGCAAGATACCGAAAGCTCGTTCAATATCCTTTCTCTTGGATTCTTGTTCCTGTGCAAATAACTTGTCCTTCTCGGTGATGGGCAAGGATATTGACTTCACAAACACAGCCCATTCAGGGTATATTCCATCAGTAAGATAATAACCGGTGTTGTACTGATTTTCGTTAACCATGTAGTGCACCTGATGAGCACGCCCCTTTAGCTCTTCAATAAATAGAGTCGACTGGTTAAGAACATTGATATCATTATTAGAACCAGCAACTCCAAAGAACGCATGCCAAATCCAAAGATCATGAGAAGCTACAGACTCAAGTATTATGGTTGGAACTTTTTGATCGCCCCGAGTGAATTGGCCCTTCCATGTATTGGGACATCTTTCCCAATGCCAATGCATACAGTCAATACTCCCGAACATGTCAGGAAAATCTCGACTCTCACCAATTTTAAGCAAATGCTCAGCATCTTCCACAGTAGGGCGCCTCAAATAGTGTCCACCAAAAATTTCGATAACACCTTGGACAAACATCTTCATCGCCTCTAATGCAGTACTTTCTCCAATTTTTAAATATTCATCTAGATGATCTGCAGCACTACCATTAGCCAATTGACAAATTGCCACTGTGCATTTCTGCAGTGGTGTTAGGCCTTGACGATTAAGAGCATCCACCTTTGTAGTGAAATAATCGGATATCTTCTAACTCATCAACGATGCGTAGAAAGAGTGGCCTGGACATACGGAATCTCTGTCGAAAAATATTTGCTGGGTACAGAGGGTTATCTGAGAAATAATCATCAACCAAATGTTGATGGTACTGCTCCCTTGGCCTTCTGATGTACTTCCTCGGACCACTTCGAGGATCATATGTGGCTTCTTGGAGATCTTCTAAACTTGACTTAAGAATTTGAGTTGCCTCATCGATGACATCATCGATAATTTCCTCCTCGATGAGGAAGTCATCCCAATCATCAGAGAGGTTGCTTGTGGGGTTAGGAGAGTGGTCGACAGAGAAAGAATCATCCTGTTGCTCCATATATAAAGTGGCACAAATGTACTACGTTGGTGTACCATCAGGGTTGCATATATAGGTAGCAGCTCTGCTGCCGTTTCATACCTATCAGTTCAGTTCAGCATTCACACTATCAGTTCAACCATCAGTTCAGCATTCACACTAGCATACACACATACAACCATCAGTTCAGCATTCACAGAAATCATGCATTCACACTATAAACAACACTCATTCACACTAAATAAAAACAGCATTGGTACTGATATTTAGAAATCACCACAGTTTAAAAACAACATTGGTCATAGATTAAAGACTCCCATGGTTGCTGCAGAAATCACCACAGTAACAGATTGCTCAATAACAAAATAAAAAATAGGGATACACAAGTATTGGTCACAACAGCAGCATTGGTCACATATTGATCAAGAACAAGAACACTTCACACTTAATCGTTGTTACTGAACAGTTTCTTCTCCATCATCTCTAGTGTCTTCTCTCTTCTAGCCTTTGATTCTTCTGTCATCTGACTAGTGTCTTGGTGAAGCAATGAATCATAGACTTGAAGCATTTTTGCTTCCTTTTCCTCTTGTGCTGCCTTCAGTCTCATCCTTGAGATTTCAAGATGTGCCTCTATTGTCTTCGCACGCGCCTGCTTATGCTCTTGAGTAACCGCAACTATATTATCTATATTACCTCCTAAGATTGCAAATCCTTCAATCACCTCTTCCGTCTTGCACTTGCTATTGCGTCTTCCGCTTGCCTTGGCTGCATCTTTCCCAATTGGATGCTCGGTTTGTATGTCATCATCAACATCAATGGGAAGTTGTGATTGATTCTTTTCTTTCTCTAATTGGGCAACATGTGCACACCATTTAGGTTGATTCTTGAGAGTCCTCCACCAATGGATCAAAGTGAAAGGCTTCTTGTATCGTTCTGTACACAGTGCAAGTGCCTCATCCATCATCTGATCATCAGATGCCCTACTTTTGTTCACTCTATTGACCTTAGTCCAACATCCATTGAAGTCGGCGATAACTGTTTTCAAGCGTGACCAATGAATCTTCAGTTGATTTGTGTCCCTTTCACGACCTGGTGCTGCGTTCTTGTTGAACTCTTCAGCGATATCCTTCCAAAAACTATCGTATTTCTTGTCATTCGCTCTTATTGGGTCATTAGAATTGTTCAGCCATTCACTCACCTACAACAAGAAATCAGAACTACTTATGAAAAGGAACTTCTCTTTGCCGTCCTACTTGCCTACAGCAAGAAATTAGAACAGCAAGAATGAGACTATTACCAATCGAACTTCCTCTTCATGCGACCAATGCCTGCTCTTTGATGTCCTACTTGTCTCGACACTTTTGTCACCATCAATGTCAATGGAGACTTGAGGTGTGGATTGTTCTTGTGCCGGTGGTGGTGGTGATGGAGAAATTGGTACAAAGTCATTAGTAAGCCCAACGAAATGGAAATTTTGTTCCGGTGCAGCAAATGGTGGTTGTTGTAACATATTACCATAACCTGCCCTGAAATATAAATACACGAAGGATCAGAACAACTGCAAAACATAGCAATAAAGACATGGTTTGACAGAGACTGTGACAATGGCTACTATAGTATGTAAGTGCACAAACACAAGGAACAGAGACATGCTTCTTTAGTTTTCAGATAATCTGTATATAATAACTGAGAGGCATTTAGACCTTACAATGTTCTGCATGTCAGCTTAGTTGATGATAACGGGACATGTGCAGAAAGATAATCAAGAGTTCAAGACCTTATAAAAACACAGGTAAAAATATGAATAAACAAAGAAAAATAGATCTCTTTGCCTCTGAAATTCGACCAGTGAGTCATAATACTTTCACAAGCAGTGTATTTTGTATAAGGGGTAATTTAGTTCTTCCTTTCAGGTCATCAAGACAAGGTGAAACAGAGTCGACAAAACCATTGAGCCTTCAAGTGATTCACCCAGGCTCAACAGCACGAACAGTGAAACAAGTATTAACACAGAGCACTTGTTAGCCAGGCTGCAAGCTTCTTTGATAAATTAACCCATCTCCTAATGCAACTAATTACATGTTCAATTGGTCACCGATGATCATAAAAACATTGTTCAAAAACAGTCATATTTATCTTACCAGGGATTTGTGCATTGGTTAGCTTGTGGTGAATGAATGCCACTAGCTACGGCCTGCCATCCTAGAGGAATCGTCCGCGGCAGCTGCCCAGCAGCAGGCGGCGGCGGCGGTAGCCCAGAACGAATCGGCGGTGGAGGCAGCGGCGGTTGCCCAGCAGGAGACGGCGGCGGCAGTTGCCCAGCATGAACCGATGACCGTGGAGCTGGTGATGGTGGCGGCGGTGCCTTCCGCTTCCTCTTCTCCCGAGTCGCCATTGTCGGTGGCGGTGGATCCGTCGGAGCTGGGCGCGGGACCTGGGCGTGGAAGCTAGACGGGAGAGGGCGGGAGTTGACGTGGGAACTGGGTGGGGGAGGGCGGGAGCTAGGCGCGGGAGGGCAGGATCTGGCCGGTCGAGGAATTTCTTCCGCCGTCGCACCGGATCTGCGCGATGAAACGAAGCTACCCCAGTGCAGTGTCGTGCGCGTACCGAGGGGCTCAGGTGCCTGGGTAACGATGCGTACCTCGTTTTATCTGGATGAAACTGGTACTATCTCTCTCTCCTCTTCAATTTCTTGCCACATCATCACAAAAGCTGATGTGGCAGGCAATTAATGTGCATGAAACTCCTATGAAACTCTGCACTGGGACTAGCCTTAGGCCATTCTCAACGAGGGATTTTATGTTTATGTTTTCAAAATGCCACATAAGCAAGAGAACATTTAATTCGTGATTGAAATAGTTCCATGCAATGTATTGTTTCATTCATTGTTGTTTCCTAGGCTATATGTAAGACACAGACTGTGTTGGAAACAGTGTGTACATCGTTTCATCACCATGAAACTCATTTCATCTCTTTTTTTATTAACTCTTTGCCACATCATAAAAACTCTGACATGGCACTCTATTTAAGGAGAATAAAACTCCCATTGAGAATGGCCTTATACACATGTTTTGAGACGGAAGGAGTAGCTTATAGTTTGCAGTAGTATACTAATACTAGTATGACGATCCAGACACCATACTGCAGCTTCTCGTTAAGCTGGTGGTGACTGTACGTGACACATAGGCTTGGCGATATCAATTCAGCATGGCTGCAAAGGCAAAGTGACAATGACAGACACAGACCATTGTCCATGATTGATACACTTAGGGCCTGTTTGGATGCAGGCTGCTAAAGTTTAGCAGCTGTCACATCGGATATTTGATACTAATTAGGAGTATTAAATATAGTCTAATTACAAAACTAATTGCACAGATGGAGTCTAATTCGCGAGATGAATCTATTAAGCCTAATTAGTCCATATTTTGACAATGTGGTGCTACAGTAACCATTAGCAAATGATGGATTAATTAGGCTTAATAGATTCGTCCTCGAATTAGCACAGGGTTATGCAATTAGTTTTATAATTAGCTTATGTTACGTCCTCCTAATTAGCATCCGAACATCCGATGTGATACTGCTAAACTTTAGCACCTGGTATCCAAACACCCCCCTTATCCCCTTATCCGATCTTTTCGATCAATCCAATAAACAATTAGGCTGATTGAGTAATATAGTAACATCAAATTGGTAAACACAAAGCTATTCGTAGAGGCAGAGATTGGGGTGAGTCTCTCGAGGCAGACAGTTGAGACACTGTTCATGAAACTTGTAAACCAAAATTTGCAAAGCATGTGTTGCCAATTGGACGAAGCAACCTCAGTCAGCGGACTGCAACAGATTGGTCAAAAAGATTTTTATTTGATGGTGCTGGATAGGAAGGCAATCATCCATATCTATCCATCTATCTTCTTCAATTTGGTTGAGAGTTATTGGAGAGAAAGGTTCTTTCTTCAGGTACTCCCTCCGTCCTCCGTTTCAAATTATAGGTTGTTTTGACATTTCTAGATGCATAATTTTTACTATGTATATAGATATAGTATATATCTAGATAAATAGCAAAAGCTATGAACCTAAATGCTAAAACGACCTACAATTTGGGACGGAGAGAGTAGCTAAAATATCTGGTGCACAGTAACTCTAGTGATCTTCCATGCACTCCGCAAAAACCTACCAGTTATGCCTTACTCGGTGAATAATGACTGCACTCAAAACCTTGTCTGATAAAGTAGATGGTATTAATGGACTAGAGAGTGCTAGATTAGCATGTGGACATATGAAGGGTTACATTCATCACCAAGGAAATCCTTCAAGGTGTGTAAATAAGAATTGAGGTGAGAAGAAGCTGCTGAAGCATCTAATGCTCATGTAAAAACGAAGAAGAACTGATGCCGAAATGCTCATCCATCTGAGCATTCATATTAGCTGAATGTGTTTGACAGCAACTATTCTCTAATCTATACAGCACGCTAACATCAGACGTTGGTGCCTTTTGGGATCATATGATTGGGTTTTGCTTGGTGTTTGGGTTGCCGTGCCCCACCTTGAGAAGTTTCTGGACTCATCTTATACTTGGAGACACTACCATGACAGATGAGATCTACACACAGTTCCCTCTCAGTTCCAAACTCAGTCACGCCTTGCAGCTGTCCATTTCCTTGTGATGCAATAAAGCAAGCGCAACGGCTGTGGCGCGCCACCGTGGTCAGAAGCCGCTGCTGCCACCGCCGACATCGCCTAGATCGACGTGCGCGCCCGGTTAAACAAAAGAAAGTGGTGAACGAAATTGGATACTGTGCACCGTAGCATCCGCAAATCTTGCAAAACATAAGGCCATTCTCAATGGGAGTTTCATTCTTCATAGAGTGCCATGTCAGAGTTTTTGATGATGCGGCAAAGAGTTAATAAAAAAAGAGATGAAATGAGTTTCTGGTGATAAACGATGTATACACTGTTTCTAACACAGTTTGTGTCTTGCATGGAGCTTAGAAAATAACAATAAATGAAAACAATACATTGTATGGAACTATTTCAACCACGAATTAAATGTTCTTTCGCTTATGTGGCATTTTGGAAACATAAATATGAAATCCCTCGTTCAGAATGGCCTAAGGGCAGTCCCAATGGGAGAAACCAACCTAGTTTCCATAGTCTAGGATATTGTATCAAGAAATCATCCTTCACAATGCAACTTTTTTATCTAGAGTCTAAATAAAAATCCAACCAATCATTCTCCCTTCTAGTACCAGATCCTCTATGCATCATGCACAGGAGCTCGAGTGATGGGTAGCAGGGTGCAAGCATAAAGGATCCGGCAGTAAGTAAGAAGAAACTACTTGGGTCTTCCCAATGCAGATTCGCTGGTTTCTTGGCCCATTGGTGCGCGTGAGGACTTAGTTTCCTCTCTAAGAAATGGTTTCTCTCTCTTCATAATAAATCTACTGCCACATCAGCAAATTGCTTAGTTGGCATGATAATTAAGAGGGATAGAAACTATCATCAATGTCGCATTGGGACTGCCCTAAGTGATCCATGCTTATTTCCCCGTAAAAAACTGGTACTCTAGAAACGGTTCTTCTTGGTTTCAATTCCAACATCCTCTTTTGTCTTGGAAATTTGTGCCAGCCATCCTCATTGACTTGACCACCATCAATTCATCATCTTCTTCAGCTGTGATCTTGAGTTGCCTGGGGAAGAAATAACTTGTCACGGAGTTCGGTGCAAATCCATTATCCGTTATCCACAATACGGATAAGCTACTGCTACCAAATTGTGTTCTGTGGTTCTTTCTGCCTATAAATACCCGGCATGTTCCTACTGCGAGCTCACCACACTCACCATCTCGTCCGATCCAGTTCCAAGCTAGTGGTCAGTGTAGAGACTGCTTGCGTGAGAGAGGAACAGAGAAGCAGAGGGAGAGAGAGAGAGAGAGCAATGGGGATGGGGAACAGGCACATGTGCTGCCTGTCGACCCTGCTCCTCCTCCTGGGACTGTCATCCGGCCAGGTCCTGTTCCAGGTAACCAATTCATCCGATCATGGCCGATGCCCTTTGATCTGACTGATCATGCGATCATCCCGTAGGTTGTTCAGCTTCGTCGTTGATATCTCTCTCTGAAGGAATTGAGCTGGTGCAGGGGTTCAACTGGGAGTCGTCGAAGCAGACGGGTGGGTGGTACAACAACCTGATGGGGAAGGTCGACGACATTGCTGCCGCTGGCGTCACGCACGTCTGGCTCCCGCCGCCGTCCCACTCCGTCTCCAGCGAAGGTTACATGCCTGGTCGTCTATACGACCTGGACGCGTCCAAGTACGGGACGGCGGCGGAGCTCAAGTCCCTGATCGCCGCGTTCCACGACAAGGGCGTGCAGGCGGTGGCGGACATCGTCATCAACCACCGGTGCGCCGACTACAAGGACAGCCGCGGCATCTACTGCATCTTCGAGGGCGGCACACCCGACAGCCGCCTCGACTGGCGCGCCCACATGATCTGCCGCGACGACGCCAAGTACTCGGACGGCACAGGCAACCTCGACACGGGCGCCGACTTCCCCGGAGCCCCCGACATCGACCACCTCAACGACCGTGTCCAGCGGGAGCTCACCGAGTGGATGCTATGGCTCAAGTCTGACCTAGGCTTCGACGCATGGCGCCTCGACTTCGCCAGGGGCTACTCTGCAGAGGTCGCCAGAGTCTACATCAATGGCACGGCCCCGAGCTTCGTCGTCGCCGAGATATGGGACAAGATGGTGCCTGCTGGCGACGACGGGAAGCCCGCGTATGATCAGGACCCGCACCGGCAGGCACTGGTGGATTGGGTGGACAAGGTGGGCGGAGCGGCGTCGCCGGCCACGGTGTTCGACTTCACCACCAAGGGGATCCTGAACGCCGCCGTGGAGGGTGAGCTGTGGAGGCTCATCGACACGGAGGGGAAGGCGCCCGGCGTCATCGGGTGGTGGCCGGCGAAGGCCGTCACCTTCGTCGACAACCACGACACGGGCTCCACGCAGGCCCAATGGCCGTTCCCCCACGACAAGGTCATGCAGGGCTACGCCTACATCCTCACGCACCCCGGCAACCCATGCATTGTGAGTACATATAGCTGCCGTTATTCTACTTGTTGCATTATTGGACATCGACATGATCTCTGATAGTGAATGTGGTCTCTTGATCAACTGCAGTTCTATGACCATTTCTTCGACTGGGGGTTCAAGGACGAGATCGCAGCACTGGTTGCGGTGCGGAAGCGCAATGGCATCACGCCGACGAGCGAGCTGACGATCCTCGAGCATGATGGCGACGCCTACGTGGCGGAGATCGACGGCAAGGTGATCGTGAAGATCGGGTCCAGGTACGACCTCGGGCACCTTATCCCGGTAGGGTTTGAGGTTGCTACCCACGGCAAGGACTACGCCGTCTGGGAGAAAGGCGGCAGCGAAGAAGTGACTCGGGCATAGACTCGAACTACTGAAAAACTGACGTTTCGGACACGCAAACAACATGGTTGCTGTTCCTGTTGCTGGTCTGAATGTCAAGCTCTGATGAGTGATGACCATAGGCAGTACGATCTGTTTCTCTGAAAGACGCAGATAAGAGTAACACAATTTGGGGTAAGTAAACCATTTATATATAGCAGCACACAGGATTGATACACCTGAGAGTTGTATACAAAATGATAAATAAAATAAGTGATTTTCCTCTGTACAAGAGGATGAGAGAGGCAGTTGAGCCATATGTAACGTTCTAGATGATCTAGCCTCACTCCTTGTTTGAGCTCTTTACACTCCTTGTTTTAGCTCTTTACCTCTGATTCTCTGTTAGTGCTTATGATCCAGAGCTCTTGTTCTCAGCTCTCTCCCTCTCATGGCTATACACTTCATTTTCTAGAGAATAATAAGTTTTCCCCACCTTTCTTTTCGAAGCGTGCACAAGTTCAAGGTTCAGAGTCTAAGCGTATTCGAGGCGAGCCCGCAAGTAACACATACAAGATTCATCATCCCTAAGAACTTTCCCAACAACAGGCCACCATCGGCCTGCAGCCATCCACTTGCGCTCTTGGGTGAGTTGCAGCTCTGCAACCCAACCGTGGGATCGATTCACAAATGAAGCTCCCGAATTTGAGGCCTGGGAAAATGTTGAGACGGGCCAAGTGATCCTCGCCGGCCCTCCTGTTCCTAAGGCTTACACTTCTTCTTGTCAATGCATGCTCATTACCAGGGATAATCGTTAGCACATTTTGCTCATGGAGAAGCATCTCCGTGAATAACTAGGTCACGTCTTGAGGATTCTGTGGAGATTAATATTCAGTTTCGCGCTTCCAACTGTAAGACTCTTAATAAGGATCCTACTCACTATCGTTAGGAGTCTACTTCACCTCGCATGACTTCATGTTCTTAGCTAGTTAGTTTGTATGTTCACTTACTAAGAACCACTATAGTCATCTTTGTGTTGGTCACTACTCCCTCCGTTCCAAATTGTAGGTCGTTTTGGCTTTTTTAGGTGCATAAATATAGGGTATATTATTAAGCATCTAGATATAGGGTATATCTAGATGCATAATAATATCTATGAACCTAGAAAAACCAAAATGACCTACAATTTGGAACGGAAGGAGTACTTAAGAGGCGTTGTCTCTTCTTTACCTCCCCTAATTCCCCAAAGCTTTTTAGGCATATTTTAATACGACATGTGCTAGTGAGCTCTTTAATTGTTAATCTCCTGGAGCCCGTGACCCATTGTGAGACTACCACTGGGCAATTTTTTTAAACCCAACCTGAAGCTACCACAGAGAGTCGAACCCAGACCTGAGGAGTCCTATTGAGACCATCTAACCAACTCAGCTTGAGACTCGTTCGCACCTAGGGACTGAAAAAAAGAACATTCTATCAAAACATTCGGTAGAATTGATCTTCCCGTATAGACCTACTGCAGTCCCAACCCAAACCTCCTTGCCCGCGCCTCCTTTACCCCCCTTGGAAATGCTAGCTCCCAAAATTCTCTCACGCACAAGTTTCCCATGTTGTAGAGTGGCGATAGTGGTTCTTGCGTCATCGTCCGGTGCTTGTGCCTGGACACCGCCGATGATCCTAGCCCGTGTGTCTTCCAGTAGCTACCTCATATCTATTCCCTTCTCGCAAACCACATCCCAATCTCGCAAACCACATTTCCATTTCTTTGGCTGTCTCTTACTCAATCTACATCTCATTAGCCACTCACCTCCTTGGGATCGGTGGTTGAGGCGAGACCGCGATGATGTAGTCAAGCTATGGACAAGTATGGATTGATGTTCTTTGTTGTGTCATTAATTTAATAAATTGGTGTACTCTGGAGGCGCTGATTAAAACATGCTGGTACCAAATTTAGTTCTTAAATGATATCTTCGAGACCAAACTATATAACAATATTAATTTTCATATTTGAGCGTCAAATCAATTCAGATTTCAGTGTCAATTTAATAAACCGGTGTACTCTGTATGGCATGCTTTGTTTAACCTACAATGGAATACGATGAGTATTACTACTTTCGTGCAACAATATCTATCAGATGACAATGGCTAGACTATCCTAGTCATGTGGCTTAGATTGCTCCTTGTAAAAATCCAAGAGCAAATTTGTCATTTCCCATACTACCTACGAATTCCTACGAATTGAATAAAAGGAGCCCAAGGGGCAAGAGGATAATAGGTTTACATTTTTCATCATCTCATCCTCTTGCCTCTCCATCTGAGCTCTCTCTTCTCCTCCCATTGTCTTCAAGCTTGGGCCCTCACATTATGGAGAGAGTACTTGTTATATCCATTAGATCAAGGCCAAATTTTGAACAAAGACATGAACGAATGAGCCTATTACTATGCCACTAGAATTTGTATAAACTAAGGATTTATAAATTTTGGATTAAAACTAATGACATGAAATAAAATAGTAAATTTAAAAGACCATTGGGGTTTAAATGAATAATTGTTATATAGAGTTTAGGCTGATCACATTCTTTAGGATCGATTCACAAATGAAGCTCCCGAATTTGAGGCCTGGGAAAATGTTGAGACGGGCCAAGTGATCCTCGCCGGCCCTCCTGTTCCTAAGGCTTACACTTCTTCTTGTCAATGCATGCTCATTACCAGGGATAATCGTAAGCACATTTTGCTCATGGAGAAGCATCTCCGTGAATAACTAGGTCACGTCTTGAGGATTCTGTGGAGATTAATATTCAGTTTCGCGCTTCCAACTATAAGACTCTTAATAAGGATCCTACTCACTATCATCAGGAGTCTACTTCACCTTGCATGACTGCATGTTCTTAGTTACTTTGTATGTTCTTTTCCTAAGAACCACTATAGTCATCTTTGTATTAGTCGCTGCTCCCTCCGTTCCAAATTGTAAGTCGTTTTGGCTTTTTTAGGTGCATAGATATTAATAAGCATCTAGATATAGCGTGGCCGGCCAGGCCCGATCCCTATCTGTTGACGCCAGATTTTGACACGTGTAAAATCGGCGTTGGAAGTGGAAGGAATTAGGAGATGCGGCGAGATACAAGGGCGACGATTGGAAATCGGCCGATTGGTGCTACAGTCGAGGATCGGTCAGTTAATGCTACAGTCAAGGATCGGCCGATTGATCCTTGGAGTTCCGCCTCGCCCGACCCCTGAGGCTTGGGATCGGATGCGCCCGACCCTCCAAGGGAGGATCTCCGCCTCGCCCGACCCCGGAGGCTTGGGATCGGACGCGCCAGACCCTCCAAGGGAGGATCTCCGCCTCGCCCGACCCCGGAGGCTTGGGATCGAACGCGCCAGACCCTCCAAGGGAGGATCTCCGCCTCGCCCGACCCCTGAGGTTTGGGATCGGACGCGCCCGACCCTCCAAGGGAGGATCTCCGCCTCGTCCGACCTTTGTCCCCAGCGTCGGAATGAGTCCGAGTCCTCGACATGTGAGCCTGATCGGCTACCCCCTTGCCAAAGAGGTGATCGGCCGATTAGGATTGGGAGGTTGGAATAGTTGGGCCGGTGTGGGCTTAAAGAGGATTATGAAGATGAAGAAGGATCAGCCCATGAAGCGCGTGAAAGTAGTACGAATCGTACTTGTAAATATTCGTTTTCTGTTTAAATTTAGGGATAGAGTTCTAGTCGGATAAGAAGTCGTTTGTACGGGGCTATAAATAGCCACCCTTGTAGATCTGTAATCATCATCAACTCAATACAACAAACTACTTTTTCCTCGTACTTACTTTCAAGCAGGTGACTTCGCCAACACTTTTTCTTCTTTTTCACGAGTTCGAACGGGTTGGCGGGGCTGCATCAACTTGACCTCCGGCCGATCTTGTAAGTTCCGTTTATCGAGTAATTTCTAAGCTTTAACTTCGGGCGCATCGCTGTCGTTTCGTTTAGATTTATTCACCAGTTATCAATACTTACTAGAATTCTAGGTTTTACCTGTTGTTCTAGTTCTATCACCAGTTATCCAGCTAGGAATCAGTATTTTCGGCTTTTCTTGTATTTTGCTGTTTAATCCACCTATTTCATGCATAGCCGATTAGATCTGTTCCTAGTGTTGCTACTGTAGCGTTGTTTAGATTACTCTAGCAGTCTTCTTTATAAACGTTGCCTGGTAATTGGTTGCATCATAGCCGATTTCCTTATTACTGCAAATCGGCCGATTCGCTGATAAGCTTTCTCAAGATCGGAACCTTAGCCGATCGTAACCTCTAGGAACTGATACGTTTATTTCCTTGCCAATCAACAGGTCAGATTGGCTGGCATGCCGCGCGAACCGCACCAGGGCGATCACCTGAACAGGAGCTAAGCAGATTCTCCCGGGTCGTGTGTCCGACGCTGGGAATTCGATCAGTGATTTTTAGCGCCAACACTATCTAATCCAGCGAATCAGCCAGCGTCCTGCCGCTGCCAGATTGGAAGGATCTTCTTCCCAGCGTGGGCCACAGGCTGGGGCTCGCGGCGGTTGCTAGTTGGTGCGTCATCGGCTTATCGCCAAGCAAAACCTATGAAACAACCTCATTTCTCTTCCTCCGAAAGCATGATCCTATTCTACATGCCAAATGGTGCCAGCGAGACCATGAACGACACAAGGACATTTTCAATTTTTTTTGAAAAACTCCATTTCTTTTCTTTCTTCTAAAAAAATAAAAGAAACACAAGGACAACTCATCAGAGGTTGGATGCGCAGGAGCGAAGGCGGAGCTTAACCAAAAGAATAGAGGTGTGACCGGTCCACTAAATTAAGCAGTATTAATGAACAATATAAATATTACTGTTCAATCAATGGAAGTTTACACGGAACAAGGGGGCCATGGCCCTTTTTGGTCTAGCCTAAGCTCCGTCCCTGTGCATGTCAAGCGCGTTGCGTGGTCCATATTTCCGCACTTTCCCTGCACAGGAGGGAGGGTAAGACCCCAATCCTATGCCTGCGGTCACGTGCATCGCGTGGTTCGTATTTCCATACTCACTGGTGCTCGCTTTAGCCACGATCCTTCACCTGGTGGCGATCAAGTCGGCGGACTAGGACGTATGTGATGCTATCGATGTCACGGGTATGGTCGTACTGCATCTGCTGGGTATGCCGTGGAGAGGTTTGGTTGTAGCTATCAAGGAGTATTGATGCATGCATGCTTTCTCCCATGTAGGTTATCTGCGTGGTGTCACCAGTAGCAAGAACACATCAAGTAGTGTGTGTGTGTGGGGGGGGGGGGGGGGGGGGGGGGGGCTCAAGTACCCTACCGCCTCTCGGATAGTGGAGCCACCTTCAGCCCCTCCATGATTTTTGAGGAAAAAGAAAAGAACGGAAGAAAGAAAAAAAAGAGGATGAATAAGAAGCTCCTGCTAGACACTGCAACAGCCTCAAGTCACGTACTGGTGTGGGGTCAAGTGTGAGATAAATAAACTTCATATCATTTAGTCTCGTGATGTCGTTGGGTCGGGAGCCACAGAGGCTGTAGCTTTGTCACACAGTACTGTAATTTGGAACATGACAATCCAAATAGATTTCCTCAATATGAGCTGTGCTATGATTAATTTTTTTAACATTGCCGTACCACCGAAGCGCACCCCTCCCCTATGGGTGTGTGTGGTTGGTGCGTTATCACCAAGCAAAACCCAAGAAGCAACTTCCTTTCTCTTCAAATGGTCAATTGGCTACTCTATTTTCAATTTTTCACCCCCAGAGCAAACCCCAAGCACATTTGAATCTGGATAATTGAATCCATTTAGTTAAACTCGTTCTGCTTACTCTAGTTAACTGTGATTCATGATCGGGATCCACCATTAGGGTTTCCATCGCCGCCAGCAGGCGGCGGCAAGCACGGGCGAGAGCGAGGGGAGGCGCCGGTGGTGGTGACCGAAGCGCAGGTGCTGCAGCCTGCAGGGGAGGGTCGTTTGAATCCGGCAGGCTCGCTCTTGGGTCGTGGGGATTCGAACGAGTGCGTGAGCGTGCGTGTGGAGCCCTGCCGTCAGCCGTCTCCACCTCCACCTGATCTTTCTTCCAGAAAGAAACTGGGCATCACCAATGTTGTTGAATGTTGAATAGAGGGCAGAAAGAAATGAGAAGCACATATCACGAAGCCAGAAGAGTTCCGGTGCTCCCGCGCATCGATGCTCCTGTGCTCTCATATCTTGAGCATATTCAGCAGCTAGCTTTCATCTCCTGCTGTCGTCTTTTCATGCAGCAACGCCTTCCTCGGACATGAGTACATGACTCACCATGTCGCCATGCATACTGACTGATTAGTGGACAAATTCAGGGTCACGTCCAATACAATTCATGATACTCGAGCACCTGAAGGGAAGCAAAGAAGTTGTTCTAGGTGGCAGTCTTAACGATTTTAGAAAAAGGATGGCAGTAATCGGCGGCACTTGGCAGCAACTGTTGTGTTTGTGTACCTTAGCAGCACGCCGACATGAGATTCAGCTCTCAGATCACTCTGCCCTAAAAAAGGAAAGGAAGTGCAAGTGTCTAAGGGGCTTTGCAAAAATCGCTGGCAGACCGGGCCAGAATTCGTCTCACGCCAAAATGGGCCTTTGGTTCAGCCCATTATAAACAAACGGCCTTGTCCCCGGCCGGTGTGGTGGGTAGGTGGGTGCCGGGCGGCGAACGAGACCTGGCGCGGCGCACGCGCGAGCGCGACGCGGCGGCCGGTGGAACTGCAACGATGTGCAAGTCAGCAACGCGCCCGGTCGGTTCGGCAAGTTTCTTGGAAACGTGCATCGCGTGGCCTGCTGGCTGCTGCCTGCGCGAGGCAATCCAGACGGCCAGACCCGATCCCTATCCAGCTAATCAGCCAGCGTCGTCAAGCCACCGAACCCAACCGTGTGGGTGCCTGCCAGTGCCAGATTGGAAGGGTCTTCTTCCCAGCGTGGACCAGGCTGGGGCTCCATCGCCAAGCAATATCCAAGAAGCAACAACTTCCTTTCTCTTCCTCCGAAAGCCAAGGCCCAGTGGTCAATTGGCTATACTAGACTCTATTTTCACCCCTCAAAAAGCAATCCCTAAGCAGCAGCTGCAGCTGCTGGGCTTCTGCGAGGAGTGCGGCGTTTTCTGATAGCTGGGATCTTCGTCGCCAACAGTAGAACGGAGGGTAAAAAAAAACATTTTAGTTTTCCAACCGAACGCTGTTTTACAGAAGTTCGTTCTGTACTGGACGATATCCAAACAAGTTATTAGTAAAACACATGCTAACTAACTTCTAATCCGAAACTGATTTTCCTAAAATCCGGACTAAAACACAGTTTGTTAAAATGGGTTTTTTGTTTTGTGAGATCCAAACAAGCTTGTTCAGTAGGACGGTGGCCGTGGCTGTAACGGCTCTGGCTGCGGCTTCTTTGGTGGAGTGATTTTTTTGAGCTCCAACTTATCTGGTCAGATAAATGTTTGGTAAAACAACTTCTCTTTATTATTTCAAATGGATAAAAATATGAAATATCCACAATGCCCTTCATTATTTTTTATTCCATATTTTCCTCTTTTCTTCATATTTCTTTTTTTCTTCCTTCATTTTTTTCTCTTTCCTTCGTATCCTCACCTGTTCTCTCCTTATCCGCTCGCAGCGCTGGCCTCTAGCGCCTTTGCTCAACCGCCGCCCCCAGCGCCTCTAGCCTGCCGGCGCCCCAGCCCCTCCGGCCTGCGGCCTGCCGACCCCAACTCCTCCGCTCCTAGCGCTGCCTTCCTCCGCCTCGCGCAGCCGGCTTGCCAGCCATAGTGCCGCCTCCCTCCACCTCGCGCCACTAGCTCCACTGACCTCAGCGCTGCCTTCCTCCTCCTCGCACCCCTACGCCGCTAGGGCTCCGTCGCGTCCTGTCCCAGCCATGGAGCTCCACCACGGCGCTACTGCTGGTGCGCCTACTGTCCTCCGGCAGGCAAAAAGGGTCACATGCCCCCGTGGACAAGGGTGCAGCCGTGGGGAGCCACTTTTTTTTTTGGCTTCTTAGGGTACCACATTATCTCGCCGAACTCACATAGAATGATGCGCCTTGCTGTTTGGCACCACCCTACTCCATGGAGTTGGTGGAGCAGGGATTTTTGTTCAAGTGGAGTGCAAACACACTGTAAAGGCGCGTGTGTGAACAAATGAGTTGAGCACCCCAAGTAGCCAACACAAGATCAAGGAGCACCAAGCACCCACAACACAAAAGCAAACAATGTCGCATGGTCCGTATTCCCGCACTCAATGGTGCTCGCTTTAGCCATGGTCCTTCACTTGATGGCGATTAAGTTGGCGGACCAGGACGTACGTGACACCGCACCTGCTGGGGTACGCCGTGGAGAAAGTTCTTCTTCCTCGTAGTAAGAAGGACGCATGCAACTTTCAATATTTGTGGTTATGTATTGCTTATCTAACGAAATCGTGGTTTGGTTACAGCTCCGAAGGAATGATGCGTGGATGCTTTCTCCCATGGAGGTTGTGAGCATCAACCTCAAGTCACTTAATAATGTTTCAAGTGTCAATTAGTGTGAGATATAAATAAACTCCACATCCATTTACACTGGCAGAGCTTACCTGTGGGCAAGGTGGGCCATGCCCCCCTCCCCACTAAAATCTCCATTGATCAGGCTAATGTACATGGATATTGTGGATTTTAGTTAGTGTTTCTGGCCCCTCAAGCTTTCTATTCAAGCTCCGCCACTTCCATTTAGTCTTGTGGTGTCATCGGGTCGGGAGCCGCAGAGGCTGTAGCATTGTAATATAGTAACGTCGTAATTCGGAACGTGACGATTCAAGCAGATTTCTTCCTACAGAGTTGTATGTTTTTTTACGCTGTGTGATAAAGTGACGGCTCTGGCCGTACCGTCTAAGCACACCCCTCCCCATGTGGATGCGTGCGGTTGGTGCGTTATCACCGAGCAAAACGCAAGAAGCAGCTTCCTTTCTTTCTTCCTGCGAAAGCCAAGACCCAATGGTCAATTGGCTACTCTATTTTCAAATTTTCACCACAAAGCAAACCTCAAGTACATTTGAATCTGAATAATTGAATTCGTATAGTTAAACTCGTCAAGATCTTACTCGAACTGCTCGTGGCTGCTTACTCTAGTTAACTGTGATTTGCGACTGCGATTGTGATTACTCTGCCTGAAACAAAAACACATATTCCTATCCTACTCAAGGACCCAGGGACAATTTTGAAATTTTTTGAAAAAAGGGTCGGTCTTTCAGGGAGAAAGACAAACAGGCAGTTCCCGCACGACGCGATAACAAGGGGAATCCATTTCTTTTCTTTTCACACACAAAAAAAAAGTTTGCTTGGAAGCGTCTTCTTCCTCCCCAAGCCTCAACTGCACGCACGCCTCCCCATTTAGGCAGCGTCGGCCCCTCGCCGTCCCCCTCACCTTTCCCAAATTAGCGCCACCGCCACCGCCTCCCCCCCGGGAACGAAGCCGAGCCGCCCGAATCGCCCGCCACCCACCCACCAAGCCTTATTAGCCCGGCCCCCCCGACCGCTCCCCACCGGCTCGCGCCCCGACCAACCCCCCTCCTCCGCCGCCCTCCCGGTCCGCCGCTCGCGTCGCGTGGGGGGAGGAGGAGGAGGAGATGGCCGCCGCCGCCGTCGCCTGCAGGCGCGCCCTGCTCCTGCACGGCCAGCACCAGTGGCCGCAGCGCTGGGCGGGGGCGGCCGTGCCCACCAGCGCCGCCCGCAGCATCTCGCAGCTCGTCAAGACCAACGGCCGCCGCGCCTTCCTCGTCGACACCCTCGCCCTCGTAAGCAATTTCCTCCGCTTAGTCCCGTTCCGTTCCGATTTACGCGAATGCCGTGCGCCCCGTGCCGGGTTGCGCCCGGGAGGTGTTCGGCGAAATGCTCCGACGGGATGCTGATGTGGGTGCGCGCGCGCGCTCGTGGGGATGATCGCAGGTCAGGAAGCTGGAGTCGCAGGGCGTGCCGACCAAGCAGGCGGAGGCCATCACCTCCGCCATCACGGAGGTCCTCAACGACAGCCTCGAGAGCATCTCCGAGTCCTTCGTCTCCAAGGCCGAGATGCAGAAGGTAACACCCCACATTGCGTGCAGTGTTTGATTTGATTTGATGTACGGGTGGCTTGGTTAATTGTCTTCTGATTTGCTGGCCTTGTTTCGCTGTGTGCAGAGTGAGATGCTGCAGGAGTCCAATATCTCCAAGTTCAAGTCGCAAGTGCAGAGCTCGCAGGTACTGTTCCAAGTTAAACAGTTAGGTCACGAGAATTAGCTGTTGCTGATTTTTTATTGAAATTGGTCTCAGGAGCTTGAACAAGTTCCACATAAACTGTTGCTGGCTTTCCATTGAACTTGATTGCATAGCTTCAGCATTTTTTTTGGGTGAAGACACCTAGCATTGGTTTCTGTCTGGATTGTTTTGGAATGTTCCATTTGAGCATTACTGGAATGAAGGTTTATACAACCTTGTTTAGAGCTGCTGTTCATTTCCATGGTGGGGCCATTGTACTTTGTGGAATGAATGTGTGGGAATGGGGATTGTGGGTGGACATGATCATTTGACAACCATTTATATTTTCTTTTTCTCCTTTTTGGATATAATATATTATAGTGATTGTTATATCTTGATCATTTTGGCTGTCTTAATTTATAGTGAGACTAGTACATTTTTGCTCACTTTTATTAACACTTGACCTTTTATCTTGAGGTAAGATCAGTGGTCTGAGTTTACCTTGAAGAATTTTATCCTCACATAAAAAAGGTTACATTAGTTCAGGCTTGTCAGATTTACTACTTGCCTTGTATCTGTTACTACACTCTTCTTTGAATCAGCTTACATTCTCTCTGAGGCTTTCAACATATGTCTGATATCTAATTATCTGGACATGCCCGAAGCAAATCTGGGGAGGAATAAACCAACCTTCCTTGTCAAAATGATTATTAACACTTCAATGCATAAATGCACGTTTGAAACAGTTATGATCGTTTTTTTATGCATCGCACCACTTTTTCTTATTTTGAACGATTAAATTTTTGGCCTGTTTGTTTCATAGATGCTTCCTGAACATTTTTATAATTTCCTGTGCAGAAGATAATTCTGTTCTAATCCATTATATTCTTATGTAATTGCAGTTTTCCTTTTGGTTCTGCAATCTACTGTATTATTGTTTATAATGTTTTGCAAAATAATTTCTAGAAGCATTAGAGCCTTTAGAAGTGTTGTGCTATATTAGACCCTCCAAATTGAGTAGCTGATATTTTATTGTACACTCTGAACTTCAAGAATGTCTTGCTGGTTGTGCTCAACTGCTCATTGGCTGGATGTGTTACCTAACCTTTCATTCATCTTATCATGCAGTATTGTTCAGATAGACTGAGACTTCTTTTGTTCTTGATGTCCTGGCATGTCTAGCTGTATAGGAGGATCATATTATTGTGCCCATATGCAATCATACGGAAATACTTGTGGCCATCTTTGTTTAAGCTACCTGTCATGTTTGCATTGAGCTATCCGTTATCTACCTGTCATGTTTGCATTGAGCTATCCGTTAACTAATTTGGAATACCAATCTGATGCATTTTTCAAGAGCAGTCCTACTCATAATCCTTACTTTCAGAATGTGTATGTCCAGAAATCCTGTCTAGAATTTAAGGGTACTCTGGTTTATATCCATGATGCTGGGTTTTTTTTTTACTGTGGTCCTACTATCGTAGCTTGAGATTTGGGAATAAAAGGCATTGTCGTTATTGTCGTTGCTGCTGTGTGCTCTGAAGAACAGGAACAGACCTCAATGGCTCAATGTTTTAGCTGGACTTACTCAGAACTGCGTATCTCAATTTCATAACTCATAAGTGAAACAAGTAACCTACAAACAGTTCTCACTTTTACCGTGCACCGTGCTCACATGCATTACAGTTCAGGTGTCCATATATTGCTGCTTCTCTCTTTACATTTTTCAGCTTTAGAAACTGTTGTCTTGAGTATTTTGTCCTGTATTTATATTTTTTTAATGGTTACAAGGGCAATCTCTTAATAGGACCTTTGCTTTCTGCAGGAAAACCATTTCTCTTTGCTGCAGCGGGAGACAGAGAAGCTTCGTGGAGATATTGATAAGATGAGGAGTGAACTGAAGTCAGTATTTAAGTTCAAGAACTGTTTATATCAGGATTCTGAATGAGCGCACTCACACAAATGATTTATTGTGTGAAACAGATATGAGATTGACAAGGTCACTGCAGGGCAGCGGTTGGATCTGAACCTTGAAAGAGGGTAAGATCACTTGTCCCTATGTAGTTCTTTTCTCATTCGCTGCCTACCAGTTGTGCTGAGTGCTGACCTCTGAAACATAAGAATTTATACTTTCTACAAACTTTTATATGGAACAAATAGAATACTCATTACAAAGAAAGTAGTCCTTGGATTCGACTTGCTTAGTTCTTAGTTGTCGTTGCTCACTTTGGCACCTGATAAGGCATTGTTGTTCAGGTTTTAAGATTCCTAGACGAATATGTTCTGAGATATCCAAATTCAATATACCAGGTTTGGCCTTATGTCTATGGTTGAGATGCTCACAATTCTCTCTCTTAACAAGGATGCAAATTATTCATTGCTCAGCTGAGAAAATTACATGGTCAACAATGATGGATTGCTAGGCTATGTAAGCTGAAGTGAGAATTTTGCACCATGCTCCACCCCCTGCGTAGTGTTTGGTTTGCATGTGGTCTTAATGTATCAGGAAAACTCACTTTATATTAAGTGTCTCCAAATAGATGACACCATTAGCTGGTGTAATCTTAATGCTCTTGGCCTGTGCCTCCTTCGAGCTTTTCTGAAAGAACTATTGTAGTTTCTGATGGGTTACAATTGGAATTGTTGTTATAGTAAGGCTGCTGAGCAATGATGAATTTATTTTTCAGTATAATCGCCTGTATCGTTAAAACTGCCTCGTGTGTGAATATTAAACCTGATTGAAAACACAATTGCTGCAGGCGCATACGTGACGAACTTGCCAAGCAGAATGAGGAAACTACTGAGCTTACCACAAAGCTTGACAAGGTGATCTGTAGTGAACTAAGGCTGCATGTCTGTGGAATCATCTTTTACCCCAGAGACCGATCTAATGTTCTGTTACTATATGCAGGAAATTCACTCACTGAAGGCCCAGCTGGAGGCAGCAAAGTATGATGTCATCAAATACTGCATAGGTACCATCGTTTCGATATCAGCCGTCGGACTCGCCGTTCTCCGCATCGTGATGTGAAGCAAGCGAGCGAATACGTTCTTTCGTTTACCCAAATTCATCCATGGAAGCCCGCTAGAAGAGGATAGGTTCTGATTCTGTTCCTAGTTTTTGGAGGGGACAAAACGTGCTCAGGGGAAATGTTGTAACACCTGGTAGGGAGATGTTGCTCAAACTTGTAAAATTCATTGCCTGCGGAAGAAATGCATCCGAAATGATTCTTTACCTGTGCTCGAGCCTGCCACTGGATTAGCGTGCTGGTTTCCGTTCTGTTGAAGCCGTTGTTGGTTGTTGCGTTGACCTCAGTAATGTGAGATCCTTAAACTGTGTTGAGCCTCGTGTTGTGTTCAATGCATCTCTACTCCATTGTATGTTCTGATGGTAGTGTGGCTGTTTGACTGTTTCATTGTTTGATTTGTTTCTGTTATTCGCTTCATCTTGATTGAATGCTTGCATTGACGGCCCAACTCTAGCACCTCTTCTTACATGGGCCTATGACTAAGGTTCGAGTTGGATTTATCAAATATTCACATGACCAAGCAAGAAGGTTCCTGCTCTGCTGCTTATCTGATGCATATTTTCCTTTGTTGTTGCGTTTTGTTTCGTAAACCCGTCCGTTGCTGATTACTCTGGCGCCACTCCACGATTTCTGGAAGTCTAACAGAGAGAGAGAGAGGCACTCGCCGTCGTGGAGGAGAGCGACCGCGGCTGCAGGCACGTGGGCGCCAAGAGCCTGTGGCTGCAAGGCACTCCCAAGTCGAGGATCACCGATGGGGACGGCGTGCTGTGCTGCCATGGCTCATCGCTCAGCGCCTCAGCCCGGGCTTGACAGGCACTCAGGAACTGATCCCGGCTGAAAGACACCTGAGGCTGACGCTTCCTTAGCCACCGGCTCCTTTGGGCAGTGAAGCAACCGGAGATTTCCGCGCGTGCCGAATTCCGGTGGCAAGGGCTGCCCTTGCCTCGGTCTCCATCGCTCTCGCCCGGCTTCTTTCCTCAACTCGTTGCAGAGATTTTCTTCAGGTATATTGACTTTTGCAGTTGCAGAGTGTTCTTCAGATAGCTGCTACTACCTCGTGAGTCGTGACCACGCCAAGTAAAGTTCACTGATGATGGCGTGAAAATGAACCACGGTGAGAAAAAGAAATCAAACAAAGTGGCGCGTGCTCCCATTGATGATCAGATAAATCTTGATGACAAGTAGTGTTACTTTTCAGATCGCAAAGGCAAAGAACAGGGGGTGATCGGTATCTCAAATAACAACCAGCCCCATTGAACATTTCTCTTTTTTGGTTCTCCCATTCCTGGATCCATTTGATCTCAATTTTTCGTGGGATGATGCAGCTCCACCACCTTCCTCTCCAACAATTTTTCTAGAATTTTTCGCGGAGAACTGAATAGTTTATTTGGAGCGCAACGACGCCACCACCTTGCGCATTTGTCTTTTTGGTTTCTTCCTCCGCCGAACGAATCTGAGCTTGAAACTTAGCATGATTCTGCGGATTCCGTAGTCCCAATCTCTGTAATTTTACTCGAATTTTTTCGTTGCGGTTTGGGGGCGAGCAAAAGTGATTAGCGTCGCGAGAGGTAACATTATGAATTCAGCATACGCCCCAGCGCGCTGTCGTCTCCGGCGCCGGGCTGCGTCGGCCATGGGCGCGGCATCCTTCCGCCGGCGCCGTCGCGCCTCTCGCCGCTGGCGTACGGCTGCCGACGGCGGGAGCGAAGACCAGCGACCGCTTGGATAATTTATACCCTGGATCGCGACTATATTGCGATCCCAAATTTTATATTTAACACCCTAATTCGGATCGCGGCGACTATTAATCCAAAATTTTAGACAAATGCCTCTAAATTGGATCGCAACTATTAATCGCGATCCAAATTTTAGCAAATTACTCCCTGGTTTTGCTCTGCTATCCTCGCATGGCCATGGCCATCGCTCCCCATCCCGCCTGCCGCCGGCGACGTGGATTTTCCAGCGATCCGGCACCATTGGTACACGCGTATCCCCCGCAGAACCTTCCCCTCCCCTTAGCTCCTCCGCCCGCGCCGCCCTCGTCATCTTCTCCGCTCCCGGCGTCCGACGGCGAGATAATCCCGAGTTCAGAAACCAGGTAGGCGAGGTCCGGAACGGCGAATTCGACACCTTCCCCGCTGTGTTCAGTCGCCTGCCACCATCGTTGTGCACAACGAGGGGGGCGAGGAGCTAGCTGCATGCCTGCATCCCTGTCCGGATCGATCGATCCTCGGCCTTGGAGACCTTTGCAAACTCCACTTGCGCTGTTCTTGTTTTGTTTGTGGAACTGCTGTGTGCCATACTGCAATGCGATGCGAGGTCCGTCTTTTCCGGGCACCCGTCCAAGCAATGCTGAATTCGTTTCCTTCCTTCCTTCCTTCCTTTCTTTCTTTCTTTCTTTTTTTCCTTTTGAATTGAATTCGTTTGCTTCCTCCTGAAGTCTTCTTCCTGACTGAAGTCGTCTCGCGCAAGTTCTCGTCAAGTCTGGAGACGAACATGGCATGGCATGGTCGTGCTGCGAGCTCGTCCGTACAGACATCGCCGGATGGATACGCATACGCCCAAGCCCATACCCTGATCGGCTGATCGATGGATGTGTCTAGGAGGTGCCTCCCGGATCCTGAATTCCTGATCCAACCGGGGCCTTGTTTAGTTCCCAATTTGAGAGTGCTAAAATTGTCATTTTGCCATAAATGCGCAACTGTAGCGTTTCGTTTGTATTTGTGAATTATTGTCCAAATATTGACTAATTAGGCTCAAAAGATTCGTCTCGCAAAGTACAACAAAAATGTGCAATTAGTTTTTGATTTCGTCTACATTTAGTACTCCATGCATATACTGCAAGTTTGATGTGATGAAGAATCTTCTTTTTGCATAGTGTCAAAGTTGGAAGTTTGGAGGAACTAAACATTGGCCCGAGTCCTCCAGCGACGAAAGCGATGGCGGGGCGCCCGCGCCGAACACGCCGTGGACGGACCACCGGCCGGTGCGCGTCACCGCGTACACGGATCGCGTCGCGGATGGGGCGCCATGCATGCGTAGACGATCCCGCGCCGCGCCGGCCGCCCCAGGCCAGACCATGGCCATGCCGCCCGCTGGTCCCGCCCGGCCGGCCACTGGCAGCCGCGCGTCGAGGCGGGTTAAGAGTTCGAGGCCCTTGCATTGGCGCGCCGCGCCGACACGTTGGCACGGCGCCATGTGATCTCGCCGCGGGTTGTGCGTTCGTTCTCGTTCATCAGTGCCGCAGTCCCGCCGGACCGAGTAGTGCCAACGCCTTTTGAGGCGACGTACGGACATGCTGCATGGGTCGAGCGAGTCGAGTTGGATCCGCAGGGAGAGATAACCTCTGTTCGTTTAAAATTCATGGATGCATGGCTGCTCTGGATGTGTCTTCATCCGAATTACATATGCACCATCTGAGCTAGCTGTACGTACTATATAATCTCAACGTCAGGGAGTTAATGAGAGCGAGGAGAACCCATACGCGCAAGGACGTCGGAATTCAAGAGCGAAAAGGCCGGCCGGCTTCCCTGAAAAGTGAAGACGACTGCAAACCGTGGAGAAAAACTCCCTGACTAATCTTGTCGCCGACTGCTGCCCTGCCCTGCCCAGAATTCCCATTGCCATCGCTCGATTAGCTTCAACCTTCAAGCACGGTGATGGATGCTTTGTGGTGTCATCGTCGCTAACTTGGTCATCAGCTAAGACCGTATTTATTGGGCAGTACTGATGAGCCTTCTGAAGTAGTGCGATCAGGGAAGACAGCCGAGCTGATGATCTTACCAGCTGGTTTCACCTCAGGGACGACGTGCCCCTCTTCCAATGCTTTGTAGCTTTGATGCGATCGGTTGATGGATCAAGGAGCCGGTGACCTACAATCTGAAATGGAGGGAGTACAGCCGTCGATGAACTCAACGGATGAACCAACCAAAAGTCTTGCGTGCGTTAAGGGATTGTTGGGCCAACCCTAATTACGCGCCTGTCCTCCTCCTCCTAAAAGCGCACGCGTGCGTGCATCTGACCGATCGAGTTCAGTTCCTGTGCTGTGCGGCTAGCTTCAAATCGTGTTAGCTGGATGATGAACCATCATCATCCATGGATGTGTTAAGAGCAGCATGAAAATAAAGGTCGCCGCGCCATGGATGGCCAACCGAATCGCTGTGCTCTTGGTTGACCAGCAACAATAAGCCCGTATTAGTTTAATCCTTTCATAATTAGCAGCAGTTCAGATCGGGCACAAGTACAGTGATGATTGCTCTCTCACACACACGCAGAGAGAGAGAGAGAGAGAGAGAGTGGTGGTCCATTTAGCCTGCCTGACTAGCAGCCATCGGGCCCTTGTGCAAGTCTAGAACATGCCGTGCGTATTTTTCCTCACATGGATCATGCCACTTATAGTACGAGCAAGCCGTGTGATCCGAGGCATGCGTTGACTACTCCCTTATGCCCAGCTCACACTGTGTGTGTACTGTAGCCTGTAGAGATGAGAGGACTTGCTGTGCAAACAAGCTCGATCAAATTTATCCACATGCCGTGCACCATTTGGAATTTTACTGACTCCTTTTGGTATCATCGAGGATAACCTTTTGCTTGTGATGTTGTAACTTGTAACCTACACTTGTCGTACCTTTTGCACAAGAATGACAACTATATTTTTTTTAAAAAAATAAAGGTATATTGCTATGAAGCTCTAGCATTCTCTCAAGAATATACTAGAAGCTAAACATCCTCGCTACCATTGACCATGTAAATATCTGGTCTTCTTTAGTATTCTAGTCTAATTCATAATTTTTTTAAAAAAATATTAAGCTGCTATTTTGTAATGTTTGTCTAGTCTACATAATTTAGAATTGTGTCCTGCAAGCAGCTTGTTTTTTCATTTATGTCCAAAAGCACAGTTAAAATAACCAGGCTGTCCAGTAAAGTTTGGGCAGAAATCTAGGTCTAATCTCTAGCACAGGTAATTACTTGCTCGCTTTAGGAAAAAACACTAGCTAGCTTTTGATCCGAGCCATGCAGTAAGCCGTCAATGGAGGCAAGAAAACAAAAGAACCAAACCAGGTGGCGAACTCGGCCTAATCTCTTTCCCAAACAAGATCTAGCCTCTCCCTGTCATGGCGGATAATTTAATCTCTCACCACCTTCCTGCTCTGTTTTATTATTGCGGCCACCTCGCCACTCCCATCCCGCCATGTCCTCTCTGCCTCTGACCTCCAGCCTCCTTTTTCTCAACCTCTGACGGCACTGGTAGCTGCAGAGAGCTAGCCAGCTTCTCCTCCTCGTGCCGCCAGCCTAGCTCGATCTCCTCCTGAGCTGAGCCCTGGTCTCCGCCAGCCAGCGCAGCCATGCTGGTGCGCTGCGACGTCTGCGGCGCCGAGCCGGCCGCCGTGCTCTGCTGCGCCGACGAGGCCGCGCTCTGCTCAGCATGCGACCGCAGCGTCCACCGCGCCAACAAGCTCGCCCACAAGCACCGCCGCATCCCGCTCCTCCAGCCCTCCGGCGACAGCTCCCCCGCCGCCGCCGCCGCGCCGCTCTGCGACGTCTGCAAGGTGCCACACGCCTGTCCCTGAACCCCACCGACCGGTGCTTCTGCCGGAGAGGATCGGAGCTGGCTGCTGACACGGTCGATCTGTTTGTGGCCATCGTCTTGCAGGAGCGGAGGGGCCTGGTGTTCTGCGTGGAGGACCGCGCCATCCTGTGCGCCGACTGCGACGACCCCATCCACAGCGCCAACGACCTCACCGCCAAGCACAGCCGCTTCCTCCTCGTCGGCGCCAAGCTCTCCGCTGCGCTCGTCGACCAATCGCTGCCCTCTCCTGACGACTGCGGCCGCGGGAACGGCACCGGCGAGCCCGACGGCGTCGCCGCCGCCATCTGCGCGCAGGACTCCTGCACGGCCAAGAGCTCGGCTCTTGATTGCAGCAACAGCTACGGCGCCGGCGCCGGCGGCGGCAGCAGCAGCAGCAGCATCTCCGACTATCTCACAAACATCTGCCCCGGCTGGCGCGTCGACGACCTCCTCTTCGACGACGCCGCGTTCTCCGCCGCCTCGGTATGTGTAGCCTCGCTAGCTGATCTCTTCGCCGTGCTCTATCCACAGCTGGGATGGCGTATGCTAAAAGATCAATCTTGGCTCTGTTCTTGGAACCAGAACGCCGGGTGCGACGAGCACGAGCAGGTCCCCTCCCTGGACGCCGATCTCTTCGACGTGGTCGCCGGCCGGCCGGGGAAACGCGGCGCGTGGTACGGCGGCGGCGCGCTGGGCCTCGAGAAGGTGTCTGCTGCGTCCATTGCAGTCCCGACGGCGGCGAAGCAGCAGGGGCGCGTGAGGGAGAGGCACTGGAGCTGCGACAGCGACAGCGACGTGTTCGCGGTGCCGGAGATCTCGCCGCAGCCGCTGGCGAAGAAGGCGCGGCCGCCGGCGACGTCATTCTGATGCTTCTGAGCTGATACGTCAGTCCGGCCGGCGTGCTAGCTCGATCGCCTGTCTACTTCATTATTACTGTTACCAGTGTGTGATCAGCTTGCTGTTACTGTGTTGTTATCGCATACTTACCAGTTACCACTACTAGCAGTGCTCAATCACAGTTAAACTCGGTGCAGTTTAAGGCTATCAGAGATATTGTTACCGTATTGTAAAAACTAGTGATTGTCATGAATGTGTGCCACCTCCTTGGTAATGTTACAATGGGTTGATCATGTGACGAGAAAAGCTCTTAATGGAATTACCAATGTTATTAAGGTGGTTTTTATACAAACCTCGTCAACAAATATCGTGCTCTTTAGTCTTGTCCATGATCTTGTATGGTGTGCCTCCGGAGATGGACGGCTGTAGGAGCTAATTTTTATAGTAACATGATCGCTGCATTGCATCCTAGTACAAACCAAGCCGTGTGTTTTTCAGGCAGCTGATTTGCAAGACTCTTTTCTTCTTCTTTTTTGTTAGTCAAATGGTAGCTTATTTGCAGGATTCTTTTCTTTCCTTGCTAAACAAAAATCAGGGCGACAGTTTGAGACTAAGGGCTTTGTATATAAGATAGTGTCAGGTGACCTGTGTTTTGTGCCATTTGCTCATTTCGATCTTTCCCCAATTTACTTGTTTTTGCTGAGCACTGAGCACAAATCCTTTACTGAAAATTCTCAAATGCTTCTGTAGGTGAGACCGATACATCTAGTCTCGGTAGATCAAAACTAGATTGCAAAGGGACTCCACAGTGCAGGTGGCCTCGGTCTGTAGGTTCTGAGATCATATCTGCATATGACTACTGTCAGATTGAGAACCTCTGATGGTTGCTAAAATGAAAGTTTTGACATGAGCTGTGTACTTCAATATGCAGTCACATGAGAAATGAATCGCATGAATCTTAAAGCAGTATACTGTCTCAGAGGAGTTCTTTTGATGTCCTTTGGAAATCTCCAAGGATAGTTTAAAAGGCTCCTCTCTGATACATTTGAATTAGACGCACCAGTTCAATAAATATCTACTCCCTCCATCCCAAATTATAAGTCATTCCAAGAATCTTGGAGAGTCAAAGCATCTCAAGTTTGACCAAATTTATATGATAATATAATAACATTTATGGTGTCAACTAAGTGTCATTAGATTCTTTATCAATTATATTTTCATAGTATACCTATTTGATGTCATAAATCTTTATAATTTTCTCTATAATTTTGGTCAAACTTGAGATGCTTTGACTCTTCAAGATTCTTGAAATGACTTATAATTTGAAATGGAGGGAGTAGAACACAATCTATAACGGCTCTACACACTATTTCTTTACTAGAAATGTGTGTCCCAAACAAACAGAAGACCATGACTCACCTATCACCCGTGCTTGTACAGGCAAAGACGGAGGCACCGGAACATCAAAATCTTAAGGCTAGTCTTTTTCACAATGATAGGGACATGTAATTTAGATCAAAATTTGGGATTACTTTGTTATCTTTTTATATTGATAGAGGTGGGTAAAATTTAGAAGGCTATTTCAGATTATTTATTATAGTGGCATATGTAGGTAATTTGAATAAAGATTAAAGATCACTTTAGTTATTTTCATGATGATACAGTTAGGTAATGTCAATATAGATATTTTGCAGACCTTGGAAATCTCCAAAAGATAGTTAAAATTAAAAAAGGTCGTCTATGGTACACTTGAACAGTTGAACTATATTTTTTTTAACGGACGACGAGAGCAAGAGCTTTGCTGAATTTTTATTAGAAGAAGAAAAAATAAAGGAAAATACAACTGGCGCTGCAGAAAAAGACAACTAAAAACCAACAAAGACAAACAAAACCCGAAACTGCATGCACCAGCTAAATATCTAAACCACGATCTATCATAGCTCTATACGCTATTTCTTTACTAGAAATACGTGCTCCTCCCAAGCAAAACACCATGACTAAACTATCACCCATGCTTATCTCAGGGCACCGCCAAACTTGCCCAGGCAGCTCTCCAAGCCAATATCAAGCAGCAGTTTAGAGCAAGGACAAGCATCAGCAGAGAGGGATGAGGAGCTAACTGGACGCCAAGTTTGTTATCACCTCATGCAGAGATATTTCCGGTTGGGAGGCGGCTGTATCACATGGCTCCGTCGCATCGGAGGCCGTTTGAGGACGCTGCAGGTTGGAGCATATCCGGCCGTCGCTGCCGCTCCGGCTGGAAATAAACGTCGTCGCTGGCCAGCTTGGGATCGGAGTGTCTCAGGTAGCTAGGAAGCTACGGGAGGAGACTCGGAGGCCACCTGATATTTCTTTTTTTCGAGAATACGTAGAAAAGCTGCGTATCTTTGCATTAAGAAGAAGAATTAGAACAAACGTTCTTACAACGCGGGCTGTCCGGGCACACGCACACGGTTAGGATGTAGAAGCTGTATTACATATGGAAAAACAACAACAACAATAACAGACTAATTTTAAAAACTGACTAGGCCAAATGACTACTGGCTCCTAGTCCCAACAGTTGCTGCCGGCCATCCCAAAGTTATCATGTGTTTGGCGCCGGCTTCAATCCACAGTTGAGCCTGGTGTAGGATGGACGTGATCAGTTGTGCAGCTGACTGGGCTGACGATCTGCCAAATACTCTATCATTTCTTTCTTTCCAGATAGTCCAGGAAATCAACATGAACGATGAATCAAATCCTTTCTTCCTATGCTTGGACATTCCCACTGTCAATTGCATCCACCAGTCAGCTATTATCGTTCCAAGACTTTGGATATGGATGTTCAGGATCCTACTGACTGCGAACCAAATCTCCTGGGTATAGCAGCATGACGCAAAGAGGTGGTCAGCTGTCTCAATTCCTTGATCACATAGAGCGCACTCAGTACTATCTTGCATCCCCCTTCTGCGCCTTCGCTCAGCAGTCCACAACCTGTCTCTGACGGCTAACCACATGAAAAACTAAACTTTCAAAGGTGCCCAAGTTCTCCAAATCGCATCTGCTGCAGGGAAGATGACAGCTCCTTGAAACAGAAATTGATAGGCTTATCTTGCCGTGTATGTGCCTGAAGCTTCCCATCTCCATGAAACAATGTCTTCGGTCCCCGGTTGAAGCAGGACAGTGTCACTTATGTGCCACAATTGGATGTACTGCAACAACGCATTGACTGTTGGCCATCCGACAATATCGGAAATCCACCGTCTGTCAAGAAGAGCTTTAGCAACTGTTCTTTCCTTTTGCTTGGCGTCAGATGGCCGCCTCTTCCTCCGGAAAAAAAGATGACTTCATTTTCATTCAGATCGGTTTGTTGTTCGTGCCAAAAATGCGTTTCTAGACTAGATGAGCGAGGGTGGTTTACTAGCATTTGTCCGGAAAAGTGGTTGAAATCTATGCTGTATTTAACAGAAGATACACACGGTGCTTCTCGATGTAATCGAAACTCAACTCCCCTGCCTCGCTTGCCAAAGATCTCTAGCTCGAATCTCAAACCCAATTCGACAACATGGACAGTAGAAATAAAATCGTTGTCTTTTCCGTTGTTGATATAGGTCCAAGAACCACATTCTTGTACGCAGAGCTTCAGCTTCTGCTGATGGCCACGCTCACCGCCGGCCGCCGGCGTTGCCGCGGCGGGTGGCGCGTCAGCGTCGCCGTGCAGTGTTTCACGTGGCGCACGCGTACACATCTCCGTCAACGAAAACACTGTGGCGCTTCCCCTCCTGGCTCACCTACACTGTTACGTTGGATACCTCCGCTCTGGCCGGCCGTGGATTAACACAATTTTTCAAATAAGAGTCGGCTTCCTTTCGATGTAGTACTATCAGATAAAATTTGCCTTGCCCTCCCAATGTTTTTTTTAAAAAATAAACTGGATTTGACAGGGTGAACGCAATTCTTTGGAACCGGTGCAATGTTTCATAGTACTAAGTACTAGTAGTTTCGAAATATTATTGTAAGTATGATGCTTCCGAGTAGAACAAAGTTAGTTGACCACCATTAACCAAATAGGCATAAAGTTCCCTAGCTTGCTTTTAACCAATCAAATCAATGAAGAGTGTGCGGTTTATCGAGTTTGTTTGATGCAGCTAGTGGTGGGATGTGCTGGCTTATTGCACTGCAGTCTCCATCATCTGCCAACGCGAAAACGACCTGAAAGATTCAGATCCATCCCAACCTATCTCAAGCCAACGACGAAACCGAGGAATTTGTATATATGGGCACTTGATGGGTAGGCTTCAGCTGTTTGATGAGATGCCCCAGTACACCCAAGGTGGCAACTTGGACAATCATGTGAATGTATCTTGTTCTGCTCTAGAAACCGCGACGAGCCACCCATCACTTCCGTTGTTATCAATCAGAGCAACTCATCGAAAGTTTTTTTTTTCAGATATTGCTGATGGGATATGAATATGATGCCACTTGCATGAACTTGGTGGGCAGGGACATGACTAGGGATGTCCATCTAATGCAGCTAAGCTAATTGGTTGGGTGCATCATAGTCTTATTACAACAAAGCAACTCCATCAGTTGTCTCATCTGAATTCTAATTTGGCACTGGTTGGTATACAAGCCCCACACCAAATGTTGCACACATTGTATTGTAGCAATATATATATTTTAACCTATCTTTACCTTATAAAATATACAATTGCTGTCCCGTCTAGAAAAAAAAACATTATCTAATTCTCTCGAGAGCATATTCAGTTTGGGTACGAGTGCTACGCGCTTTTGCTTTCCCGAGCTGTTTCGTGAATCAAACGCGATGAACCCTCAAGCCAACGGTAGTCTCAATCGTATGGATACGAGAAGTCTGAACCAATAATAAAGAAACACTGGCAAAGTACTGACCACTTTACTGAAGCTACGCCTTTGATGCATATGAATGCGTTTTTAGAGGATCAAGTAAAACAACGCGCTAGGATGCCAACACCATGTTCATATTTGTTGTTTACCACTGCTTTCACCTTTCGTGGGGTAGGACGAGGCCCATTGTGGTAGAGGTTTTTTTCCTTCCTCCTTCCTTTTTCCTTCTCCTTTTATTTTCAATTTTGAAAAAAGTTCAAATTACTCCCCTCAAGTATAACCAAAATCTGGATAACCTCCTAAAGTATTTCTTGCTTCAGTTTACCCTAAACTATATTATTTGGTTCAATTTACCCCTTAACATAATTTGTCTCTTTTATTTCTCCATGCACAAGTGGAGTTTTAAATTCAAACTTTGCAGGATGATAGCAGGCATCATAAGACATGTTAAAAAAATATATCATTATTTTTTTATCATTATTTTAATAGGGTAGGATATTTAATAATAAATTTTATCCTTGAGATAAAAAATTATCTAAAATTAATGATGAAAAATTCATAAAATATTTTTTTAATATATAATATGATGTCTACTACCATCCTGCAAAATCTCAAATTAAAATTCAACTTGTGTAGGGAGAAACAAAAATGATAAATTTTATTATGGGGTAAGTGGAACCAAATATCATAGTTCAGGGAGTAAATTGAACCAAAACATAGTTTAGAGGGTTATCTGGACTTTGGTCATACTTGAGGGAAGTAATTTGAACTTTTTCCTTTATTTTTCTATCTTTTCTTTTCTCCTCATTTTCCTTTTGTCTTTGGTAATAAAACTTTTAATTCTTTTCGTTTATTTTTTTTCTTTCTCGTTTCTTTTCTTTTGGTAACACTGGGTTTTCTTTTTTCTTTATAAAAAATGTTTCTTTTATTTTTTTGTATGTTTATCTTCTATTTTTATTTTTATTTCTTTTTCCATTTTGTTTTTTCTTTCTTTTTATTTGTGTGCCACTAGCCTTCTGTATATATTTTTCTCGTATGCAAAAATAATTTGTTCATGATGTGGACGTGTTTGTTCTACGTATAGAATTATTTGTTCGCATGTGGAGCTATTTTGTAAATTAATTTATTCATGATGCAGGCGTATTTATTTATCTTTATAGACTGGACTAGTCTATCATGTCAACTCATGGATTATAATATATTTTCTATATCCATAATGTATTTGTTCCAAGTGTACAAAGTTTTGTTCAATGAGTTAATACAATTTGCTCTAGGTTGATAAATACTTGTTTTGCAATTTGTTCGAGGTATATACATCTTTTCTTCTGTAAGTTCATATATTTTTTCCGATGTTGTATAAGCTATTTTGTTCTGTGAGGTAATATAATTTGTTTTAGGTGTATACATATTTGTTCCGTAAATTTATATAATTTTTTATATGTACAATTATTTTGTTTTTTAGGTTTACGTAATTTATTCCAGGTGCAAATATGCGAAAATCTTTCAACTTGATGACTTGCTTGACGTGATTTTGTATACAAAACCTTAAGTATAATCATGTGAGCCATATATGTTAATACGGGTCATATGTGCTGTCTCTAAGCGAGAAAAGAAAAGAAGCTAACAAGTTGCATTGGTGCTTCATGCACGTAACACGATCACACGAGGCAGTAACTGTAAGTGCACGTCCAGGTTCATACACGTTTCAGGTGGATAAGACCTTCCAACCACCTGCACATCAGGTTCTCAACGTGCAGGGGCAGGGATCCTTCCACTGGTGGAGGACCTCTTGTCGCCGGAGCCGAGGAGCACGCGCGCGGCGCGCGGAGGAAGGAGCTAGGAGAGCCCAATAATCCATCCATCCTTGGACAACCAGGCTCCCCCAAGACCGACGACGTCTGTACCAGGCCGCCAGTGCCCTCCACGATCACGCCGTCCACCATTGCTATCAAGGGGTTGAAGCCGAGGAGGCGAGGAGCACGTAAACCAAGCAGCAAGGACGAAGCCATGGGATTCTCGTCGACACTGTCCTCGTTACAAATTGCTTTAAAAGGTTGGGACAGAGATGTGTTCGGGTCTGTTAAAAAAAAATATCAAGCGGCTGCGGGCAGAGCTAGAGAAAGATCGCAGCCACACACTATATCGGGGTCCGACAGTAAAGGAGAAGTCCTTAATGCAGCAGCTATCAGAAATGTTGGCGAGGAAGGAAACTACGGAGAAGCAAAGATCACGAATTTAGTGGCTGTGAGAAGGAGATCGTAACACTACTGAGTTCTTTCAGGCAAAAATGAGAGCGCGAGATCTTACTAATCGTATAAGAGCTCTCAAGCAGACGGGTTAGTGGCGACTGCACAAGCGGAGTTGGAGCAAATGGCTAGTAAATTCTATATGGATCTCTTTGCAGCACAGGAGAGCCTTGAACTGGAGTTGGTGTGTCAACATGTTTCGAGGAAGGTGACTGACCAAATGAATGAGCTACTAGACAGATCCTTCACTGGTGAGGAGGTGGAAGCTGCCTTATTCCATATGAAACCAAACAAAGCTCCTGGAGTCGATGGCTTTAATGCAGGGTTTTTTCCACAAAAACTGGGATTTAATTAAAGGCAATGTGACGGAAGCTGTGTTGGGTTTCTTGAACGGGGTTGAGATGCCAGAGGATGTCAACAAAACACTTCTTGTGCTGATCCCAAAAGTGACGAACCCGCAAGAATTGACGCAATATAGGCTCATATCTCTGTAAAATGTGCTATATAAGATCTGTTCCAAAGCAATGGCCAACAGGCTGAGAAGGATCCTGGATGACATTGTTTCGGAGGAGCAAAGCGCATTTGTGCCAAGTAGATTAATAACTGATAATGTGATCATTGCATATGAATGCGTCCATTATTTGAGGAAGAAGAAAGGAAAAATAGGAGCATGTGCGAAAGCATATGATCGGATTGAACGGAAGTATTTGGACGAGGTGATGGAAGCTCTAGGTTTCTCGCAACATTGGCGCAATCTAGTCATGAAGTGTGTCTCGTCAGTATCTTTTTCTGTCCGTGACCGAAATGGGGATGGCGGCGACGCCGGCAAGCCGGCGGTGTCCGAGGAGGCGGACGGCAATGACAGTCGGGACGGCTGCAGGCGGCGCCGGCGGCGAGGAGCACGAGTGGCCGGTGTGCAACGTGAAGACTGAAGGCCAGCGCGGACTACATCTACATCCCGTGCCTGGACAACGAGAAGGCCATTAAGAAGCTGCGACCGGCCGGAGAACTTCCGTCGGTACGTGCACCGGGAGCGGCACTGCCCCGACGAGGGCCCCACGTGCCTCGTCCCGCTCTCCGGCGGCTACCGCCAGCCCATCGAGTGGCCGAAGAGCCGAGACAGGGTATGCAGCACGTGCTCGTGAATCCTCACGCTAACTCATTGTTGCACTTGCACGCCCTGCTTGCTAAAACAGAAGGTGAGCGGGCAGCACCTAACCTTCCACGGCGGCGGCACGTGCTTGCTAACGGCGACGTGGCGACCGTGTCGTTCGCGCCCAAGGATGAGCACGAGGCGCAGGTGCAGATGGCGCTCGAGCGCCGGATCCCGGCCATCTCCGCCGTCAGGGGCTCCAAGCGCCTACCCTTCCCCAGCAAGGCTTTCGACCTCGTCCACTGCGCGCGGTGCCGCGTGTCCTGGGCTCCTGGCACACCGACGGTACGCCGCCGCGCCGCTCCCTTCCACTTCGTTCAGATGTGACCATTGCCGACGACGATAGGCAACAACATTGTGTGATTGTGTCTGTGTGTAGGTGGGCCCCTCCTCCTGGAGCTGAACCGCGTCCTGCGCCCCGGCGGCTTCTTCGTCTGGTCGGCGACGCCGGTGTACCAGAAGCTGCCGGAGGAAGTCGAGATCTGGAAAGGCACGTGTGGATAATAAACATCCGTTTCAGTACTGATCATTTCTCACCATGGAAATGGACTTTGATCGATCAGAGGCAGCGGACGCTTAATGGAGTTCTGTTCATCTGCACATAGAGCGATAACGTCTGTGCACGAAATCCATGTGCTGGGAGCTGGCGGCGATCAAGAAAGGCCGGCTCAACGGCATCGGCGCCGGCGTCCAACGACTGCTACGAGGCCAGGAGGCGGCAGCAGCCGCCGATGTGCAGCGACGACGCCGCCGCCGATGCGGCGTGGTACATCCGCCTCAGCCTCAACTCGTGCATGCACCGCGTGCCGACGGGCCCGTCGGAGCGCGGCGCGCGTGGCCCGTCGAGTGGCCGCGGCGGGTGCGCACGCCGCCGTACTGGCTCGACGCCGCGCGGGCCGGGGTGTACGGCAAGCCGGAGCCGGAGGACTTCGCGGTGGACTACGATCACTGGCGCCGCGTCGTCGACAGGTCATACCTCAACGACCTAGGCGCTGACTGGTCCAGGGTCAGGAACGTCATGGACATGAGAGCCGCGCGCATACGGAGGGTCAGAAGAAACCCGTCGCTCCAGCATTTCCATCTCCATTGGTGAGTGGTGATTGTGCTATGATCATGCTGACGGCATGGCTCTCTCTCTTCCATGCCGTTTGCAGCTGCGCTCCGGGAGAAGAAGGTCTGGGTGATGAACATCGTGAACGTGGACGCGCCCGACACGCTGTCGATCGTCTTCGAGCGCGGGCTGTTCGGCATCCATCATGACTGGTGCGAGTCCTTCAGCCCGAGAACCTACGACCTCCTGCACGCTGATCACCTCTTCTCCAAGATCAAAGAGAGGTCAGCCATCAGACCTCAGCTCTGTTTCAGCAATGCCTAGTTCAGTCTCGTCAGATTTCCGGCTTGACGCACGTGTGTCTTCTTCAGATTGTTGCAACTCACAGAAATACACTCGTGAATATAGTACGTATTTGGTAGCTGGATTAATGGTGGAAATAGAGGTAATCGGCAATCTCGAGCCGCAGCTCACCACCGTTCGCCGATTACAACCAAATTGAGTTTTTTTTAATACACAGGAGAGTTGTGTATCTTTGTATTAAGAAGAAAATAGTTTACAACGCGGGCCTTCCCAGGCGCGCGCACACGATTTTCGTTCATCGTTTAGGTTACATTACGCAAAAGATGCAACAGAAGAAAGGGGGCATTGATGACCAAAAATCAGAGTTGGTGATCCGGAGCTGCTGTCGGTGCCGGCCAGCCTACTGCCGCTAAATGTTTGGCCCCGGAGGCACACCAGAGTTGCCCTTCTTGAGTGATTTCAGCTAGCAATTGCACGGCGTTCTTCGGGGATGATCTGACGAAAACCCGATCATTGCGTTCCTTCCACAGCTTCCATGAAACCAACATGAATGCCGAGTCTAAACCCTTTCTCTTGGCCACGCGTATGCTCTTCCTCTGGTCGAGCCACCAGTCTAGAAGTTGCACCTCGCGCGCCGGGACGGCGTTGTGCAGATTGAGCATTACACTAACGCTGTGCCATACTTGCATTGAAAAGGAACACCTAGAAAAGAGGTGATCAGCGGTCTCCGGCTCCTGATCACATAGGGCGCAATCTGCATGATCATGCAAGCCCCGTTTTTGCTTTCTGACGGCAGTTCAAAGTCTGTTCTTGATAGCGAGCCACATGAACACTTTCACTTTCAGAGGTGCCCAGGCCTTCCAGATCGGTTCTGCTGATCATAGCACGGAGGTGCTGTAGAAAAATTTACAGGCTGATTTTGCAGAATAGGACCCTGAAGCATCCCATTTCCATGTGACAGTATCCTCCACACCAACCGAGAGTTGAACCCCTTGCATCTGATGCCAAAGGGCGACGTATTCAGTTAGCGCTTTTACTGTTAGGCGTCCGACAATATCTTGTATCCACTGCTTTTGGTGCAATCCCTGTGCAACTGTCCTCCGGTTTTTGATTCGTGGCCTGATCAAGGTGCATAACTCCGGTGCTAGAATGCACGGCGATGCCTGAGCCAACCAATCGGTCCAAAACAGAGCCAAGTTGCCATCACCGATCTGCACCTGAATTGAAGCTTGAAACAGCTGTTTCAGTACCGGGTCCTGCTCGAAGTCAAGCTACATATGTTTCTGAGGACCAATGGTGGTCACCCTTGGATGATGAGTGATTGACAACGTTGTGTTCGTTTGATGTTGCTCTTGGCTTGTGATGTGCAGGTGTAGGATGCGACGTGGCGGTCGACGGCGTGCGGTGAAAGTTAAGCGAAAGGTTCATGCCGATGGACCAAGGACGGTGAAGGATGAACGCGAGTAGGCTTGGACCGATGGACCCGAGGAGTTCGGGCGAAGTCACGGGCGGTCCACATGGTGCACGGAATGGCAAGAGGGCATGACACGATTGAGACGGCGTTGGTCGAGTCAAGCGGGAGGCTTGGCGGAGGCCGGACACACGTCAATGGACGGTTTGGGTGGTTTGGGCCTCAAAACCACCACGCAGGCAGGTTTCCCGGTTTGGGCCTCAAAACTGGGGGCGAGCCCGGTGCGGCCGGAGCTTCGAGAAGGAGGGCACGTGGCGTCATCGCGAAGCTTGCGTCGAGGCGAAGCAAAGTCGTGAAGGCGGCGTGTCCGTCCGATGCGCGGATAAAAACTTGGACAAAAATGCCCCTGCGTGGGTAGTTATCTTAGTTGTAGCTGTAGGGGTAGTATAGTCTTTCGTCCTGGACTATAAATAGGGATGGGGGCTGGTTATTTCAGCACCTCCTGGCTTAGCAACTCATTATCTATTTGCTTAGAGGCTAGTCATGTGCTTAAAGTGAGAGGAGAGAGGGGGATTAGGGAGTGATTACTCTTCTCTCTTGATTTCTTCATCTTTAATGGGTGGATGAAGGGAGGAGGCTAGTCCTCATCTTGTATAGAAGATGTTCTCGTGATTTAGCTTTATTTTTTGTCTCAAATCATGCTAAATCTTTGATTCCCAAGCGTTTTTCTTTTTCCCTATTTTCGGAACTATTTTTGGGGATTTTTCGTTCATCATGTTTGAGCCCGAATCTCGTGAGATTGGTTGAAGGGAAATATTGCTAGGACCTTGGAGAGCATTCGTGATATGATCCCCTTTCAAATCCCTCACGAATCCGGCTTGATTTTGAGTTTTTCCCAAATCGCGTTCTTGAGTTAGGGTTTCGATTTTCTCTAAAATCCGTGATGGATACTTGAGCTTTTTGAGATCTTTTTCATGGATCTATTCGCACTTGTGGTTGCGCATCTATAGCTCAAGTTTTCTCTTGATTCATGGAATTTTGAGGGAGTATTTTTAGTTTGAAGATTGAGTGGTGTTCTTGGAGTTCTTGTTTTCCCTCTTTCTGTTCGTGTGCAGGAACACGGAAGGGAGGCAGCTAGCGAGCCAGAGCAGCACGTGCACGCGGGCCAGCTACAGCAGGCCCAGCAAGGCGGCCCAGTAGGTAGACAGGTGCAGCAGTGCACTAGGCCCAGCTTCGCCAGGTAGCAGCCCAGGACGCGAAGCAGGCCAGCTAGCAGGCCATCTGGGCATTCGAGCAAAGCAGACCTGCAGGCCCATGCACGAAGGAAACCAGGCCAATGCATGCACCAGGCCTACAGACATGCGCCAAGCATTGTGAGTCTTCTTATTTTATCTTGTCTTATTTAATTCATGCAACTACCAGTAAAGTTGTTTAGCACTTTAATCACGTTTGTCTTTTGCTAACAATGTCTAGTGGTTAATTAATTAATTCTGTCTCTTGCGTTAATCATTCTTAGTTTATCAATTGCTAATCCTTCCATGCCCACTTAAGTAAGTGATTAATAGTGTTCTTGTTTTGTCTCATCCGTGCAAATTTGATAGAATCGATTCATGCTATATTTTCGTTGTAATTTGTGCGTCTCTTATCGTTCCTAGGGTGAGCTAGTCACGAGTTGACTTGCGTCATCTTGACGATTGAACGTACCGTGTGCTTTGGGGTTGCGGTTGGGACATAGGCCTTGTTTTCGTTGAGAATTTTTATAGGCTCCCATTCACCCCCCCCCTCTGGTCGCCCCTTCGGTCCTTCAATTGGTATCAGAGTCGGTTAAGGTTTCTCCATACCTTAATCGGTTTCGAAACCTATTATGGCGACCTCTGAGCGTTCTTCCTCGACCGCTGCACCCTACAGTCAGGTGAAGGCTAGACTCTTTGAGACTTATAGGCGTGAGTATGAGAACTTTGTTCATTTGCCTGGTGAGTCTGCCGATGCTTTGTTTCAGCGTTTCTTGGCTATTGTGAACAAGATGAAAGCAAATATCACCGTCTTACCCTACACTGATCATGATAGAGCTTTAAAGCTCCTGCATGCCTTGGATCACGAAGTGTGGGGTACGAAGGTTGATGCTATCATCGAGTCACCGAATTATGAAACACTTTCCATTGATGAACTCTTTGCCAAGTTGAAATCCACGGAGGTTGACAAGAGGCTCCGAGCAAAACAAGGAGGCCCTACTGATCCAAATAGTATGGCTCTCATGTCAGGCTCTGGACAGCCTAAGTCTTTGAGTAACTCTTCTTCTATGTTGTTTGCCTTGTCTTCTTTGGTTTCTGTTTCAGAGGAGCAGCTGGAGGTTCTTGATGATGATGAGCTCGCCTTGATCACGAGGCGATTCATGCGCTTCAATGACAACCGCAAGAACAGGCGAAGGAACAACAACAACTGCTTCGATTGTGGCAAGCCAGGCCACTTCGCCGCCGACTGCCCCGACAAGAACAAAACCAAGAGCAAGTACGACTACAACAAGCACAAGAACAAGGACGGCACCAAGAAGAAGAAGAAGTACACCGACCGCGAGAAGAAGGAGTATCGCAAGAAGGCCAAAGCACGTGCCTTCATCGCCTCCCTCAGCGACGTCGACTCCGACACCGACGACCACACCGACTCAAGCTCAAGCGAGGAGGACGACGACCGCAAGGCAAAGAAGAAGGACGGCAAGAACTTCAATGGCCTCTGCTTCTACTCCGACAAGAACCGCGACGGGTACTGTGTCATGGCTCTCAACTCCAAGAAAGATGACAAGGAAAGTGACTCCGACACAGAAACTGAGGTAAAGTCTACTCCTGAACAACTAGCTCTAGAAGTAGAAGAACTTAATGATTGCCTAATCAATCAAGATAAACTGCTTAAGAAGGCTGCTAAAGAACGAGTTGAGCTTAAGGCTAAGTTAGAAAGTGCCTTGATTAAGATAGACATGCTTAAATCTGCTTCTACTGTTTCTGATGTTGTTGAGTGTGATGAATGTGGTGTTCATATGGCTAGTCTTGCATCTTTACAATCTAAGCATGCTTTGTTGGTAGATGAATTGGATTTGACTAGGGCTGCTTTAGATGAGGTCAAGAATAGGCCTGTTTTGCTTAGTGCATGTAAGTCTTGCCCTGCTTTGCAAGTTCAGTTAGATGATGCATGTGCTAAGCTTAGTGCTTTAGAGAAGTCTGAGTTTATTGCTAGATCTAAACTTCCTGAATGCACTGTTTGTCCTGAACTCAAGCTTAATTTGCAACATGTTGAGGATGAAAACTCCTACTTGCGCATTGTTCTTAGTTGGGTGTCAAGTAGGGAACCTCAGTTAGGCATGATGATTCAGGAGTTCAAAAGGGCTGATGGTTTTGGGCTTGGGTCGGTTATGAAGGGATGTCTTTTTAATGGGTTGCACAAGTTCTTTGATGGGTTGTGTGAGAATGGGTCAAAACAGTGGTGAGAGAAAGAAATCAAGCTACAATCAGTGTGAGCCACCAATTGACTACACCCCTCGAGAGTCACCCACTAAAAATAGAGAGCAACCCAATCCAGCTTGTGAGCAAAACTTGTCTGAGTGTGTGAGAGATGGAATTTTCATTGAGACACCACCTAAAGCACCCAAGAAAGCCATTTGGGTGGAAAAGCCAAACCACCTCAAGAACAAACTTGACACACTTCCAGATATTGCTCCTAAGAAACCTCCACCAAAACCCCAAGACAAGCCACAACCTAGAGTGAATCCTCAGCCAAAACAGCCTGCTAGATTCCACTGTGAGTATTGCAAGAGATGGGGTCATCTTGAGGAGTTTTGCTTTCGCAAGAAGAAGGCTTTGAGGCGTGAGCGTGAGTGGGGCAACAGAGACATGTACCACCCTTCTCATGGTGTACATGCGCCTAGAGCAGCTCCTCCACCTCGTCGTGTGGATAGTGTGCGTTTTGCTCCTTCGCGTGTTTTTGCTAGGCATGCTCCTCGCCATGATCAATATGGCCCAGGACAATATGGTCGTGGCTTTGAGTCTCGGAGCTACAACGGACCACGTTTTCCCCCTAGCGTTGGCCGTAGTCCTCCTATGAGACGAGAGATGGTTGATTTTGATAACCCCACTCTTGAGCAAATGGTTCGACACTGGTATTCTACTTGTTTTTCTAACCCCAGTGTTGAGTCATTTGCTCATCCTTGGTCTCCCTTTGTTTGAGCAGGTCGGAGGCCTAGAGAACACGTGGTTTATTGATTCCGGTTGCTCTCGACACATGACCGGTGATCACAGATGCTTCTCCAGCCTCACCCCGGTGATGACCAAGGAGTACATCACTTTCGGGGATAATAGTAAAGGTAAGGTGTTGTCTGAAGGTGTTATCAAGGTGAGTGAGAATTTCATACTCAAGCGAGTTGCTCTAGTTGATTCTCTTGGTTTCAATTTGCTCTCTGTGTCGCAACTGCTTGATGATGGTTTTGAGGTCCGTTTTAAGCAAGGGACCTCAAGGATTTTAGACTCTCGAGGCGATCTTGTGTGTATGATCGTCCCTAAGGGTCAAGTGTTTCGAGTTGATTTTTCCAAGTCATTTGGTCTCTCTCGGTGTTTAGTGGCTGGCTCATCTTCTGAACTTTGGAAATGGCATAGGAGATTGGGTCATTTGAGCTTTGATTTGCTTTCCCGCTTGAGTAGTTTGGATCTTATTCATGGTTTGCCCAAATTAAAGTTTGAGAAAGATCTTGTTTGTGCTCCCTGTCGACATGGGAAGATGGTTGCTGCTTCCCATCCACCTGTGAATCAGGTGATGACTGAACATCCAGGCGAGCTGTTGCATATGGACACTGTTGGTCCAGCTCGTGTTTGTTCAGTCGGTGGGAAGTGGTATGTGCTTGTGATCGTTGATGATTTTTCGAGGTATTCATGGGTTTTCTTCATGGAATCTAAGGATGAGGCATTTCCTTTTGTTTGAGATTTGATCTTGAGGTTGAGAAACGAGCGACCAAAAGATGTCATGAGAGCTATCCGCAGTGACAATGGCACAGAATTCAAGAACGCTCGTTTTAAAGCCTTTTGCAATGATCTTGGTCTTGAACACCAATTTTCTTCACCTTATATCCCTCCTCAGAATGGTGTTGTTGAACAGAAGAATCGGACCCTTTGTGAAATGGCTAGGACGATGCTTGATGAGCATAGGACTCTAGAAAATATTGGGCCGAAGCCGTCAACATTGCTTGCTATGTGTCCAATCGAATCTTTTTGCGAGCTTTCCTGTAGAAAACTTCTTATGAGCTGATGCATCGACGTTCCCCCAAAGTGAGTCACCTGAGGGTGTTTGGTTGCAAGTGTTTCATTCTCAAGCAAGGAAATTTGGATAAATTTGAGTCTCGTTCTACGGATGGGATTTTTCTTGGTTATGCTTCTCATAGTTGTGCTTATCGTGTGCTTAACCTTGAAACTAACCGAATCCTGGAAACTTGTGAGATTACATTCGATGAAACTATGCCTTGCACAACTCCTGTCTTTGAAGTTGCAGGTGAACATGAAATGGGGCAAAGCATATTTGAGGAAGAGGAAGAGCGTGTAGATGGTGGTGAGGAAGAGGATGATGAGATTGACCGAGCTCCAGTTGTTGCACCTGTACCTTCTACTTCAACTACGAGAGTTGATGGCCCTACCTCTACTTCCACTACTTCAAGCCATCAACCAGTACCACTACAGGATGAAGAAGAAGAAGATCAGAGTGATCCAGCTACTGTTGAGGGGGAGGCGACTTCAGAGCAAGAGGCTCCACGGCACATTCAGCGTCGTCATCCTCTACAACAGATGATCGGTAACTTACATGAACGCACCACTAGGCACAGCTCTAGGCAGATTTCACACTTTGCACATTCTGCATTTGTTGCCTCTTTCGAACCCCGAGATATTGGACATGCTTTATCTGATTCAAATTGGGTTAATGCCATGCATGAGGAGTTGGAGAATTTTGAGCGAAACAGGGTTTGGGTTTTAGTTGAACCATCTCCAAATTGTCATCCTATAGGAACAAAATGGGTTTTCAAAAACAAACAAGGTGAGGATGGGTTGATTGTGAGAAACAAAGCGAGGTTGGTTGCCCAAGGTTTTAGCCAAAAAGAGGGGATAGATTATGAGGAAACCTTTACCCCTGTTGCCCGTTTGGAAGCAATTAGAATCCTTCTAGCCTTCTCCGTGGCTAAAGGTTTTAAGCTCTTCCAAATGGATGTGAAAAGTGCCTTTCTAAATGGTTTCATAGAGGAGGAAGTGTATGTGAAACAACCCCCTGGTTTTGAGAGTCCTAAATATCCTGATCGTGTTTTCAAACTCCAGAAAGCTCTCTATGGCCTAAAACAAGCACCCCGAGCGTGGTATGCTAGATTGAAATCCTTTTTGCTTGGGAATGGGTTTGAAATGGGATCAGTTGATAAAACACTCTTTCTCCTCAGGCAAGGCAATGACTTATTGATTATTCAGATATACGTGGATGATATTATCTTTGGTGGTTCTTCTCATGCTTTAGTTGCCAAGTTTGCAGATGACATGAGCAGGGAGTTCGAGATGTCGATGATGGGTGAGTTGACCTTCTTCCTCGGGCTACAGATCAAGCAAAGCAAGGAAGGAACCTTCGTGCACCAAGGGAAGTACACGAAGGACGTGTTGAGGAAGTTTGACATGGTTGATGCTAAGCCACTCTCCACACCCGTGGGTACGACGACGGCACTAGATGCAGATGAAGATGGTGAACCAGTGGACCAGAAGGAGTACAGAAGCATGATCGGCTCCCTCTTGTACCTGACGGCAACGAGGCCGGACATACACTTCGCCGTGTGTCTGTGTGCTCGTTTTCAGGCTTCACCGAGGACATCTCACCGTCAAGCAGTGAAGAGGATCATGAGGTATCTCCGCTTTACCCCTGAGTTCGGTTTGTGGTATTCTGCCTCCTCGACACTCACGCTCCGGGGATACTCCGATGCGGACTTTGCTGGGTGTCGCTTGGATCGCAAGTCTACCTCGGGTACTTGCCAGTTTCTCGGTTCGTCTTTGGTCTCTTGGTCTTCTCGCAAACAATCTAGTGTTGCTCAGTCTACCACCGAAGCTGAGTATGTTGCTGCTGCTAGCTGTTGTTCTCAGCTTCTTTGGATGATTTCCATTTTGAGAGATTTTGGTTTGGATTTTACTCGTGTACATCTTCTTTGTGACAGCATGAGTGCCATTAGTGTAGCTAAGAACCCCGTTCTTCACTCAAAAACTAAACACATTGATGTGAGATATCATTTTCTGAGAGATCATGTTGAGAAAGGGGATATTGACCTTGGCTATGTTGCTACCCAAAACCAACTCGCGGACATTTTCACCAAACCCCTGGATCAAGCCACTTTTGCTCGTTTGCGAGGGGAGTTGGGTGTTTGCTTTCCTTTCTGAGTTGGGTTTTTGGAGCTTCTCTTGTATTATACTTGTATCATTTTTGTACAAAACATGGTAGGATAGCCACTTTTTCATGATAACTTTGAGTTCTTCATGTATATCTTATCATGCTATTTTTTGTGATATATTGTGGTGGATGATACATATGAACATGATGTCATGCTTTACCTTAGTTCACATTTGGGTATGGCATGTTGTTCATCTGTATCATTTTAGCTTAGTTTCCATGCTTTTTGTATCATTTTGCATTTTGTATCATGTTGCACTAGATGAGCTTCTCCTATATATCTTGTGTACTCCCTTATGCTACTTGTGAGCTAGTGCTGTGGTTGGTGATTTTGATGCAATGTGCAGTTATGCTCTTGATGATATTGTACACTTGTTGAGATAACTGTTTTTGAAATTTAATGCTAAATTCTACTCTATTAACTTGCTTATCACCCATGAGTAGATGCTTGGTTATGGTTTGCCCTTGGTTGAATACTGGTTCCATATCTAGCTTCTGTTTGGAATTCGTGTTCTTTTCAATTGGGTAAAAGATCTAGGTATCATTGCAAATGTTTAGCCCATGATGCACCCCTTGGGGAAGCATGGCTTCTTTGTGCCGCAAAGGCACTTCATGTATTTTGATTTGTGTGAATACTGAAAAGAAATATGCTGAAAACTTCATAAATTCACCAAGTTTTTGTGCTTAATGTGATATTATTGCTTGCTTAGTTGTTACAAGATGTTTACCAAAAGAAGTAGACACATGGTTTCAACAAGCTTTAAACATGACTTGTGATGCATATGTGGGTGTTTGCAATGATCTCTTGTTGAGAATGGATTTTCCTAGTATGAGCTCTTGATGGACTAGTCTATTCTTGCTTGAGTGATTCTTAACTAGGTGAATGCTCATGTGGTGATCTTTTTGTACATTGCTAAAACTTGATACTTGTTTCACCTCCACTGTTGTAACTTGATATCATCTTGTTGGCGATGCTATTGTTTCTTATGATCTATCAAGCTTTATCTCCCTAGTAGCCTTTGAGAGTGCATTGTGATATATTTGAGAAGCTTGTTAGGTTCTGCATTTCCATGGCATGCATTTTGTGCTTTCATCCTTTTCTTGATGGTTGCATTGTCAACAAGGGGGAGAGAAATCTACACAAATTCTTTCATCTATCAAGAGGGAGACTTTGCATGTATGCATGTTTTCAGGGGGAGTGCATATGTTCAGGGGGAGTATTTGTGAGTTGTTGATGTGCTCTTGTTATGCTCTTATGCTCTTGTACCGGTCGCGTTGAGCTGTTTACCTCTTCTTGAGGAGCCGGTTTTTGATTTGAGTTTGAATTTTCATGTGATTGGTGTTGAGCCCGTTTCTGCCTCTTCTTGAGGGATCACATGATTTTGTCTCAGTTGTGTAGAGCCGTTGCCCTTATCTTAGGGGACTGAGATTTTTGATTTGAGTTTGGATTTTCATGTGATTGGTGTTGAGCCCGTTTTCTGCCTCTTCTTGAGGGATCACATGATTTTGTCTCAGTTGTGTAGAGCCGTTGCCCTTATCTTAGGGGACTAAGATTTTTTTTATTTTGAGTTTCTTATTTTTCTGTTTCAATACTATGAATTTGTGGGGTGTTGTCAATGCACTCATCAAGGGGGAGATTGAGGACCAATGGTGGTCACCCTTGGATGATGAGTGATTGACAACGTTGTGTTGGTTTGATGTTGCTCTTGGCTTGTGATGTGCAGGTGTAGGATGCGACGTGGCGGTCGACGGCGTGCGGTGAAAGTCAAGCGAAAGGTTCATGCCGATGGACCAAGGACGGTGAAGGATGAACGCGAGTAGGCTTGGACCGATGGACCCGAGGAGTTCGGGCGAAGTCACGGGCGGTCCACATGGTGCACGGAATGGCAAGAGGGCATGACACGATGGAGACGGCGTTGGTCGAGTCAAGCGGGAGGCTTGGCGGAGGCCGGACACGCGTCAATGGACGGTTTGGGTGGTTTGGGCCTCAAAACCACCACGCAGGCAGGTTTCCCGGTTTGGGCCTCAAAACCGGGGGCGAGCCCGGTGCGGCCGGAGCTTCGAGAAGGAGGGCACGTGGCGTCATCGCGAAGCTTGCGTCGAGGCGAAGCAAAGTCGTGAAGGCGGCGTGTCCGTCCGATGCGCGGATAAAAACTTGGACCAAAATGCCCCTGCGTGGGTAGTTATCTTAGTTGTAGCTGTAGGGGTAGTATAGTCTTTCGTCCTGGACTATAAATAGGGATGGGGGCTGGTTATTTAAGCACCTCCTGGCTTAGCAACTCATTATCTATTTGCTTAGAGGCTAGTCATGTGCTTAAAGTGAGAGGAGAGAGGGGGATTAGGGAGTGATTACTCTTTTCTCTTGATTTCTTCATCTTTAGTGGGTGGATGAAGGGAGGAGGCTAGTCCTCATCTTGTATAGAAGATGTTCTCGTGATTTAGCTTTATTTGTTGTCTCAAATCGTGCTAAATCTTTGATTCCCAAGCGTTTTTCTTTTTCCCTATTTTCGGAACTATTTTTGGGGATTTTTCGTTCATCACGTTTGAGCCCGAATCTCATGAGATTGGTTGAAGGGAAATGTTGCTAGGACCTTGGAGAGCATTCGTGATATGATCCCCTTTCAAATCCCTCACGAATCCGGCTTGATTTTGAGTTTTTCCCAAATCGCGTTCTTGAGTTAGGGTTTCGATTTTCTGTAAAATCCGTGATGGATACTTGAGCTTTTTGAGATCTTTTTCATGGATCTATTCGCACTTGTGGTTGCGCATCTATAGCTCAAGTTTTCTCTCGATTCATGGAATTTTGAGGGAGTATTTTTAGTTTGAAGATTGAGTGGTGTTCTTGGAGTTCTTGTTTTCCCTCTGTCTGTTCGTGCGCAGGAACACGGAAGGGAGGCAGCTAGCGAGCCAGAGCAGCACGTGCACGCGGGCCAGCTACAGCAGGCCCAGCAAGGCGGCCCAGTAGGTAGACAGGTGCAGCAGTGCACTAGGCCCAGCTTCGCCAGGTAGCAGCTCAGGACGCGAAGGAGGCCAGCTAGCAGGCCATCTGGGCATTCGAGCAAAGCAGACCTGCAGGCCCATGCACGAAGGAAACCAGGCCAATGCATGCACCAGGCCTACAGACATGCGCCAAGCATTGTGAGTCTTCTTATTTTATCTTGTCTTATTTAATTCATGCAACTACCAGTAAAGTTGTTTAGCACTTTAATCACGTTTGTCTTTTGCTAACAATGTCTAGTGGTTAATTAATTAATTTTGTCTCTTGCGTTAATCATTCTTAGTTTATCAATTGCTAATCCTTCCATGCCCACTTAAGTAAGTGATTAATAGTGTTCTTGTTTTGTCTCATCCGTGCAAATTTGATAGAATCGATTCATGCTATATTTTCGTTGTAATTTGTGCGTCTCTTATCGTTCCTAGGGTGAGCTAGTCACGAGTTGACTTGCGTCATCTTGACGATTGAACGCACCGTGTGCTTTGGGGTTGCGGTTGGGACATAGGCCTTGTTTTCGTTGAGAATTTTTATAGGCTCCCATTCACCCCCCTCTGGTCGCCCCTTCGGTCCTTCAGTTTCCATGGCAGATCTGAATCAGTTTGTGTAACTGTGCACAGGAACACCTGTAGAAGGCATTGAAACCCGCGACTATGTCATTCTTAACCACAGGCCAAGCTGATTTGTAGAACTCAGAAATGAACCCGTCCGGCCCAGGTGCTTTCTCGTTGGGCATCATCTTTACCGTGTTCCAAATCTCAGTCTCAGTGAATGGCACTTCAAGATGCTGCAGGTCTGCTGCTAGGAATCCCAATGCAGACAGGTTGATGAAGTCTGTTCTTTGCACCCGTGAGCCCAGGATTTCAGAGAAGTATGTGAACAGCACAAGTTCTTTTTCCTCCTGAGTAACTGCTAGGACACCATTGTGCTCCAACTGAGCTATGAATTTCTTTTTGGCTCTGTGGCCACACTGCATGTGGAACAGCTTTGTATTAGCGTCCCCGTCTCTGAGGTAAATCATTCGCGATCTCAGTCTTGTCATTGTCCTTTCAAGGGAAGATAAACCGAGAATTTTACATTTGAGTTCCTTCCTTTGGCCTGCCTCCTCTAGGGTGAGCTGTCTCCCTTCCTGAGCTCTATCCAGCCAAGAAACCAGAGTTCTGGCCAGCAGCAGCTGCGACTTGATTTGGCCAACTGAACGTTGGCTCCAGCTCTGCAACTCGCGTGCCGTGCTTCTAAGCTTGAGATCAAGAACAGTGAAAGGGTCTGACACTCTGGGTGGGCACGTCCAGCCCCGTTGCATTGCCTCGAGATAAACCCGCAGCTTGATCCACCATGCTTCAAAATGAAACCGAGTTTTGGCGCTGAAGGAGGCGTTCGTTGCAAGGAGGAGAGGGCAGTGATCCGACATGTCTGAGGAAAGCGCCTGCAGGAATGCACCGGGGAACATCATCTCCCATTCGACAGAGACGAGGACTCTATCGAGTTTGGCCATAGTTGGGGTCACGCGCTCGTTACTCCACGTATAACGGCGCCCATGCAGGTACATGTCCTTCAACTGCAAGTCGTCCACCAGCCTTCTGAAACGCCCACCTTCGGTTCAGGTTTTCGTTGTTGTTGTCGGTAGCGTTTAGGATGAGATTGAAATCTCCTGTTTTTACCCACAACGGCGTCACTAGGCTGTGTACCGATCGTAGCTCCTCTAGGAACTCAAGCTTCTCTGCTTCAAGCTGTGGCCCGTACACAGTGGTGAGACTCCATTGATCATCTGACGTGCCCAGGGCGATGTTCACAGTGATGGAAAACCGGCCAGTGTGAACGGTGTAGCATGAAACCTCCGGGCCTCTACACGCGACGAGGATGCCACCACTTGCACCCGTAGACGGGAGCTGCGCGAAGCTTGTGAAACGTAAGCCAAGCATCTCGCAGACAAGAAAACGCGAGACGTCTTGCAGCTTGGTCTCTTGGAGACACGCCACTGTTATGTTTGAGTCTCCTACCATCGTTCGCAGTGCGTCTCTACGGCAGCGAGCATTCAACCCACGAACGTTCCAAACCAAAATGTTGTGATTTTATTTCAGAGTATTCTTTTTTACTTAATTGAATATTAGGCTGGTCCATGGAGGATTACAACAGAGAGGGAGCAAACGGGCTCGGTCACGCAGTGAGGGCGGCCGACGCCTGAGCGGTGAGCTGTAGCAGCTCCTGATCAGAAAGGTCGTTTGCAGCGGGGAAGATATCTCGAAGAGCAGCGAAATGGTGTGGCTGCATGGTGGACACCAAGAACTTGTCGAACTCCTTGTCAGTGATCTGGGAGGCTTCCTGATCTTGTGTTATGATTCCTAGTTTCTTCATTGCGAGAATTTCCCCTTTCTTGGACGCTCTGACCGCCGTGTTCAGAGGTTGTGCCGCAAGCCTGTTGCTGCGCCGCTGCGTCGACGCCGGAGCGGTCCGTCGTGGCGGCTCAGTGGCCAGCGGCGGTTGGATCTCCATGCGAACAGAGGCAAGGAAGGCCGCCGTCAAATCGAGTTCTCTCTGAACAGTTGAGCCTTGAGAGCCCGCTGTTGCTCAGGATGCTTCAGCTCTTCCCGACCCAAGTCTTCAGCAACAACTTGATCTCCATTTTGCAATAACAGCTTCCAGCGAATCCTTGGCGCTTCTCTTCCTAGCTGACACAGCACAGCAGGTTCGTGACACAGATGCACGGTTCTGCTTGAGGCCTGGGGGCTGCATCATCGTGCGCGATGAGGCCAGCGCCGTCGGCGAGGTGGAGAAGCTCCTGAGGTCGCTCCAAGAACGACGAAGGGAAACTCTACGCTGAGAAATTGGCAGCCGGAGCTGATCGAGGAGCCCTCGTAAGAAGTGGGTACATGGTTTTGCAATAGCATTCATGTTCATAATCACTGATAGAGAATTTAGATTATTAGCAAACCGAACGCTGATGATAGTTACAGATTATTCCTACTTGCGTATCTTGGGCGCCAAAGGTTATATGAAACATATGCTCAGTTAAAACATGTCTTGCATCTGGTAGGGCAGCTCAAATTGCAGCCCAAAAACAACAGGTTGGCCTGGACATGAGTACACCAACACAGCTCCACAAAGCATACAAAGCTAAATTCAATTGCAAATCCAAGGTATCAGAGACCGTATAGTGATGCATGCAAATTTATATATCAGCTGTTACAACAATGAGGTGATGCGTTTGCAGCTGCTCAAACAAACTAATTGAGCAACCACTAAAATAGTAAAAATCAACCAGAATTTTGCTCCAGTCATGGCCCGAGTGTTGGACCACAATGACATTCTTCCAATCTATACCAATACAAGTTAAATATTTCCGACTTTTCATATATTCCATCTTCCCAAAAATTGGCCCTGCAGATCTCAAAATTGGTGGGGAATTATCAGGCATTACTAGCAGCTACCCCATTCGCTGTTGTTGTCTGCAGTGCACTCTCTTTTCTGTAAAGTGGTACTCTTCCACCGAGTTCCTTCAACCTCAATACCATGTCATGCAGCCATTCGAAGGTGAGTTTGTTCTGCTTGTTGAGTTCCTCCCTCACCTCTGGATGCACCCTGAACCAGTCCCCCAACATCTTGTGGACATGAGATCGAACCATTCTCCACGGCACAGGGTACTGCTCACACAGCTTCAAATATTCGATCACTAGATCAGCCTGGTCCAAGCCGCTATCTCCATTCTCATCACCATCGTCTTTCCATTCCTTTGTTCTGAAACCAGCAAAGAGTGCTGGATTTTCTAAAAGAGTTTCAGCTGAAAGCACACCATCAGCACCAGTATGTTCCAGGCAGTTGTTAACATCCTCCATATGGCGAATGTTTCCATTTGCAAGAACAGGTACTCTTAGAGCATCTTTGACGGCCTTGATGGCATCCCAGTCAGCTCGAAATTTCTTCCCATCCTTTTCATCTCTTGTCCGACCATGGACAGCCACAAGAGAAGCACCAGCTTCCTCGAGCATCTTTGCATAGGCTAATGTATCTTCCAACCGTGGAAATATGCGAATCTTAACAGAGACTGGAACATGAAGGTTAGCTGATAGATTCTGCACAAGGGATTTTACTAGGGGAAGGTTGTCCATGAGAAATGCTCCATAGTTCCCCCGTCTTGCAATACGCTGCGGGCATCTGCAAGGCAATACATTACTGTCAGTCAGAAGGGTATGGGTATAATATTTTCAAGTAATACTAATATATGCAAGATGAAAATGAATTGGTATATGCTAGATAGAAATTAACTGTGGAAGATTCATCGTTAGTGCTCTAAGCAAAGCTAAGAAAGGAGCTAGGAGCATAGGTGACTAGAACTAAACTTCAAAGCATAGCAGATTTGTAGTCACAGTGTACAAACCATGGCCTAGCATGGTGGCTAATTCTTTTCCACATTGGAATCACGGGTGTATCTCTAATATCACGCTTGAGGTACCACTAACAAGGTTACTCAGAGACTATGTTCAGAAGAAGTTTATATCAGCAAACTATTTGAGCCATTCCAAAAGTGGTGTCAATTACAATTACAATAAGGTAAAAGATAAGTAAATATGAAGAAAATTAATCAGTATAACAGCACAAGGAAATTTTGCATTACCCGAAATTGATATCAACATAGTCGCAATATGGTTCCACCATCTTTGCAGCTTGTAACAAAATGTCAGGGTCATTTGCACAAAACTGAACAAAAAGTGGACGGTCCTCCTGTATAAGTTTAAAGGAATGTAAGGGCCCGTGCAAGATAAATACAACTCATAACCAAAAAATAACTGTGTAGAATAACAAGAGAATACACCTGATCATGTAAATAACTGTCAAATAACCCTCATGCTCAAACAATTGTTACCAAATACAGCAATTCTTCGCTTATCATGTTCAAACATTGGCTCCTTCCACTTTGGAAGTTTTTAAAATCAAACTGCAAAACTGCCTAATCTTATTTGTCTCTACGCCAAAGCAATTATTGTATCAGCTTGTACTGCAATGGCAAGTAAACTAACCATCAAATAAGGCTAATGTTCAAACAATTATAACAAATTACAGCAATTCCTCCCTTCTCAGGTTCAAACATCGGCTGCCCCACCCCCAGCTACCACATAAATTGGGGAAATCTAAGTAACAGTCGAAATTCCATCAAACTGCAAATCTGGAAGTGTTTTGAAATCACTACAGAACTACTTAATCATATTCGTCTCTACACCAAAGCAATTACTGTTTCAGCTCGCATTGCAATAGCGAGCTAAGCATGTACCACTACCCTTAACTTAAATTCCATCCCAGTAGTTACGGTGTCGGACTGGAAACTGTCAAGCGTCAGTTACCTTGCACGTGGTAAACTCCATGGACCTGTACTTCTCGTTCTCGGAGAAGATGCGGGAGTGGAGCATGGGCGTGTATGCCGCGTCGGCGCCGTAGCGGCGGCACAGCATGCGGAACGGAAGCTCGGAGTTGTCCACCATCGGCGCCACCATCAGCCGCGGGGCTCCCAGGCGCCTCCAGTGCGACCACGCGCGCTCGATCCTCTCCTCCGCGGAGACCGGAGGCCGCGGGAGGGGCCGCGCCGGCGCGACTTCCTCCGCCGCAGCGGCAGCTGATTCCGCGGCGCTGGAGCAGAGGTCCTCGTCGGGGTCGGCCGCCGTGGCTAGGTGAGCGGCGTCGGCGGCCGGCGACATGGCGGGGCTAGGGTTTAGGGAGCGGAGGAAGCGGCGCGGGCTCGGGAGGTGCGGAGCGAGTCGGCGCAGTGGCATGCGGTTGGGTGCGGCGGCGATTCCTCAGATGTGGGCTGGGTCGCCGGGTCGGGTCTCGGATTTTTCTCTCGGGAGCCGTGTCCCGGCCGGTTAAGATGACATGACGGGCTCATATATCAGTGATGGAAGCAGTGGACAAATGTAAGTGGGCCTTTTCTGGCCCAGCTGAACTTCCCACATAGATTGTATGAAGGCCCATAAATTGTTAGTGAGGTTTTCATAACAGCCAGTCATTCATTTTATTCTTTATATCATGTCATAAAAGGCTCATAAATTGTTAGTGAAAATTCATACAGCAAGGCATTTTATACTTTCTGGCATGCCATAAAAGGCCCATAAATTGTTAGCGAGGCTTTTTTGGCATACTACTGATCCATGACGTGCATTATCATTGAGAACCAAAATAATTTCAAAGCAACGAAATGCTTGAGAACTGAAATAACTTCAACGCAACGAGAGGATCAGAGGAGCAACAAAAACATGGTGTTTTGTGACATCAGACACAATTTTGAGCCACATTGAGAGACAACATCAATTTTTATTGTTCAGATCATTAATCTGGGTTTGTTTCGTTTGAGAGTTGTCATGAATTAAATTGCAAACAATGATAAACACATTACATTTAGAGGTTGCAATTTGATTCTAGCACTGTAGTTAATTTGCTAAAATACAATCAATTTGAATGAAGTCAGTGATTTATATATTTGCATAATCTTAATGATTTGTTTCCTAACTACATACGCATTTAGTAGGCGGCTCTGATGATATTGACATGATACTAAATTGTCCTTTTGCATCTGCATGATGACTTCGATGCTGTGAGCCTAGAAAGGTGACGTAGTTCGTGTGCACCATGACGACACTGCTTGAGCTCCTCGCTGTCGAGCCACATTGCCGCCTTCTTCCTTATTTTGTGTGAGGGAGTAAAAGATGTGGCAATAGTAGAGAAAGACGACTTTGATGCTGGGAGCCTGGGAAGGTGTTGTAGCTCGTGTGCGCCGTGACGTTACTTGAGCTCCTTGTAACGTCCCCAAATTTAAACATTTAAAAATTAGGGCCTTTTAAAATTTTCTAAAACACATTTAACATTAATTCTTTTTTTCTCCCCTCATGATTAAATTTCTTAGAATACATCTATCTAAGCTTAAACATTACTTGATTGTGTATATGAGTACTCTAGAATTTAGAAGTAATCCAAAGCTCTATTCAAATTTGAAACTAGTTCAAATTTAAACTTAAACCACATCAAAACCTCTTCAAACAAATAAACCCTTAACGGGTCACCAACCTCCCTTTCACCTCCTTCGATCCAGCCGGCCCGGTCCACCTCCACCTTTCCCTCCCTCCTCCACACGGCATAAGCAGGCCGAGGCCTGCAAGCCTTGCGGCCCAACCGGCCTAGCCTAGCCCGCCACCTCCCTCCCTCCCTCTTCTGCCTTGCACCGTCCGTGCATCCCCCCTTCTCCCTCAACACCGCTGTCGTCCGGATGCGCCTCCCTATTTTGCGATGAGCGTGCCACACAACCACAGCCACGCCTCGCCCACTCCCTCTGTCAGGATTCTCTCCCCCTCCCTCGTAACCTCGACCACCTGCACCCGCACGCGAGACGCCCCGACCCTGTTGCGGTGGCCGCTGAGCTGATCTGCCTGCCTCGACCTTCCCCTGTGATGCCGAGGAGAGCGTCACATGTCCCACACTACCCTCCACCACCCCGGCCACTCCTCTGACACCAGGAGCCCTCCTTCACCTCTCTGACCCGCGTGCCTGTACGCCATGGCAGCGCGCCAAAACGCTGCCGCCATGGCTAGCCGCTCGACCTTATCTCCCCACCCTCGTCCTTATCCGCGAGCTGAGCTCATCCAGGAGCTCAAACTCGTCCGCTGGAGCCTCCCCGGGGCTCTCCCCGGGGCTATAAATAGCTCCCCCCCCCTTCTCCTCTCCACACCACCACCTCTCCTCCCTCGCCGGAAATTAGGAAATGGTGCAGCGCCACCTCCACCCGCTGTCGTACTCTATCTCCTAGAGTCGGGTCAGGTCAAAGTCGAGGCCATCGCACTGCCCCTAGCCACCTTTTTCCCCGCGTTGCAGCGCCACCTTGCCGGCTGCTAAGCGCTCACCCGTCGCCGCCGCTCAACCCTACCGCCACCACACGCCGTCGCTCTGCTCCAGCCACCGCGCTACCCCCAAAGACACCCCAGGTAGCCTCGTTATGCTTCCCAAGTCTCGATTCAAGCTCTCTGCCCTCACCAGCCCCTCCTCCCCTTCTAGCTGCCATAATGCCCAACTCCGACGAGCCTCCAGCGTCACCCCGGTCGGCCATCGGCTTGATCGACTGCACCAACACATGTGCTTCATCCTCCTGATCATTTTTCCCCACTCTTATCGCAATCTCGAACCCCCGCCAAGCCGCACTCCTCTCCTAGCCACGCCGCCGCATGAGCTCCGGTGAGCCCTCCCGACCGACACGGATCTCAGTACGCTCTAACACCTACCCCACCTGCCTCGCCGTAACCACCCGAGCTCAAAAACCATAGCACATGCCCTCAACCCCATCCTATAGCCGCTGGCGTGGGGAGCTCCGGCAAGCTCCCCTGCCTCGCCACCGCACCCCGGCACCTAACCCGAGCGGCGCCCTGACGTGGCACCCACGTGGTGGCCATGCTGGCGCTGGCCCCACACGTTGGCCTCACACACACGCCACACCACCAGCCTCGTCACTGCCCAGTCAGCACCCCGCATCCCCGTGCACACGATCCACTAAGCTGCCCTCTCCATCTCGCCCTAGTTCACACGTCCACCATCCCGGTCCATAGCACATGCCTTGCTGACCCCACAGACCTAGCCCCACCTGTCAGCCCCTCAACCAGAGCAAAAATGCTAGGTACACATGGCCAAGAGTACCCCAAAATGTTAGTAAACCATCCCAAGGGACCACAGTGGGCAACGGATGGACTAGAGCAGGACCTTCGCAGAGTTCCAGGTCTGGCCAGCACGGGTCATTGGTTGAGGTCCGTAGGGCCTGGTGGCATTGTATGCCATGTTATGATGTATCTTTCTTTCCCGGGATAGTGTCCCTGAGTGGATGTGGAATGACCCCTGTTTAGGCCTAGAGTTGTCCCTGGATGGAGGTAGAGGATGTCGTCCAAAGATGGATGCCAGTGGGTATGGGTCTCGTAGGGTAGCACCACCAAGGCTTTGGTATGGGCTACCCAATCGTATGGGTAAGTATACAGGCTCTGCAAAGTTATTAAATCTATTTGAATAGTCGAGGTTCTCGGTCATGAACTCACATGGTCAAAGCTCTCTTTGATTAGTCACAACCTTTTGTATAAGGTAGAGAATTGGGGGCAGATGACCATACTTTTGAGATAAGCAAGATCCTAACAATCGATGCCTTTAAAACATGGGAAATGGCAGGGAGGCTTCGTTTCCCCTCCAGAACCAAAATAACATTATAATAATTAAACAACTTTCCCTTAAAAAGCCCCAACGGTGTTACACATTTTGCATGCAATTAAACTGCTGCATATAACCCTAACCTATCCTTGTTTTACCTTACATTTCACTAACTTTTCAACGTTAAGATACTTGCTGAGTACTTCTAACAAAGTTACTCAATCTTGCTTGTTTTGCTAAGTCTACTAGGGAGACAAGTTTTCATCTTTCCACTGCATATTGATTGTTGCCTGCTACTCCTTAAAGTTGAAGATACACTGGCATAATCCCATCTATTTTCTTTTCTTCTTACTTTGATAATCATTCCGCTAACGCTGGTGCCGGATCCTAGTCCAGGTAATGTCACTGTAATGCTTAAGTTGGGACGTCCAAGGGGCGGTCCCCACACTCCTCGTCGTTGAGTCACTGTAATGTCACTGTAATCATGATGATGCTTCTAAGCCTAATGAGTCACACGTTGGGGGACTGGTTCAGGGTGCATCCAGAGGTGAGGAACTCAATAAGCAGAACAAACTCACCTTCGAATGGTTGCATGACATGGTAATGAGGCTAAGGAACTTGGTGGAAGCGTACCGCTTTACAGAAAAGAGAGTGCACTGCAGAGTGCAGACTACAGCAAATGGGCTAGCTGCTAGCAATGCCTGACAATTCCCCATCAATTTTGATATCTGGGGCACCAATTTTTGGAACGATGGAATATATGAAAAATCGGAACTACTTAACTTGTAGTAGTGTTAGTATAGATTGGAAGACTACTTATTGATTGAACTATTTTTGAGATCAGCTCATTGTTGTAACAGTTGATCCATAAACTTGCATACATAAGTTTCAAAAAAAACTTGCATACATCATTATACGGTCTCTGATACCTTGGAGTTGCTATTGAATTTTGCTGTGTTGGTGCACTCATGTCCAGATCAACCTGTTGTTTTTTTTCCAGGCAGCAGTTTGGGCTGCTCTACCAGATGCAAGACATGTTTAATTCAGCATATATTTTATATATCATTTGGCGTCCAAGATACACAAGTAGGAATCTGTAACTACCATCAGCATTCGGTTTGCTATAATAATAATCTAAACTCTCTATCAGTGATTATGAACATACTGCAATGCTATTGCAAAACCATGTACTCCGTACTCACTTCTGATGGACGTGTTATTCGTATGTAACATCTGCAAACCTAAGAGAGGAGAAAGGAAGAGCCCTAACTATCTTTGAGTTGGAGACGAACTGCTTGCCATCCTGAAATGGTCGGTCAAGGGGTATCTTATGAGGGCTCCTCGATCAGCTCCGGCCGCCAATCCGATTTCTCAGCGTAGAGCACCCCTTCGTCGTTCTTGGAGAATGTCAACCGCACGTGCCAGTGAAGCGACCTCAGGAGCTTCTCCACCTCGCCGACGGCGCCGGCCTCATCGCGCACAATGATGCCGCCCCCAGGCCTGACCACCCTGTCCACCTCGACCACCACCGGCAGAACCGCGCACCTGAACAAAGCACACGATCGTCAAGCCAGAAATTTGGCAAGACTGAACCAGGAATTGCTGAAACAGAGTAGTAAGTAGCAGTGTACTGAGCTGAGCTGTGATGGCTGACCTCTCTTTGATCTTGGAGAAGAGGTGATCGGCGTGCAGGAGGTCGTAGGTTCTCGGGTAGGTGCTGAAGGACTCGCACCAGTCATGGTAGATGCCAAACAGCCCGCGCTCGAAGATGATCGGCAGCGTGTCGGGCGCGTCCACGTTCACGACGTTCATCACCCACACCTTCTTCTCCCGGAGCGCAGCTGCGAACCTGAGAGAGAGAGCCATGCCGTCAGCACGGTCAGAGCACGTCACCAATGGCAATGGAAAAAGAAATGCTGGAGCGACGGCTGACGGGTTTCTCCTATTTACCCTCCATATGCGGCTCTCATGTCCATGACGTTCCTGACCCTGGACCAATCGATGCCCAGGCCGTTGAGGTAGGACCTGCCGACGACGCGGCGCCAGTGCTCGTAGTCCACCGTGAAGTCATCCGGCTCCGGCTTCCCGTACACCCCGGCCCGCGCGGCGTCGAGCCAGTACGGCGGCGTCCGCACCCGCCGCGGCCACTCGACGGGCCACCGCGCGCCGCGCTCCGACGGGACCGTCGGCACGCGGTGCATGCACGAGTTGAGGCGGATGTACCACGCCGCGTTGGCGTCGTCGTCGTCGCTGCACATCGGCGGCTGCTGCCGCCTCCTGCCCTCGTAGCACTCATTGGACGTTGGCTTGCGGTAGAAGGCGGCGCCGATGCCGTTGAGCCGGTCCTTCTTGATCGCCGCCAGCTCCCAGCACATGGATTTCGTCAGAGACGTCATCGCTGTATATACAGGCGAGCAAGAAATTTCCCATTAGTCATGAGCTGCCTGGCTCTGATCGACCAAAGGACGTCCATGGTGAGCAAACGTGCCTTTCCAGATCTCGACGTCCTCCGGCAGCTTCTGGTACACCGGCGTCGCCGACCAGACAAAGAAGCCGCCGGGGCGCAGGACGCGGTTCAGCTCCAGGAGGAGGGCGCCACCTACACGTAGTCACAGTCACACAATGTTGTCGCATCGTCGGCAATGATCTCATCAGAACGGAGTGGGAGGGGGCGACGGCGTACCGTCGGCGTGCCATGGCACGCGGCACCGCGCGCAGTGGACGAGGTCGAATGCCTTGCTGGGGAACGGCAGGCGCTTGGAGCCCATGACGGCGGAGATGGCCGGGATCCCGCGCTCGAGCGCCATCTGCACCTGCGCCTCGTGCTCGTCCTTGGGCGCGAACGACACGGTCGCCACGTCGCGCTCGAACAGGTAGCCGCCGAAGCTCGCCACGCCGCAGCCGACGTCGAGCACCACCCGGGTGTGCTTCCCCCACGCGATGCCGCGCACAGACTGCAGCTCAATGAAACCAAATAATGAATGAGCTCTGATCGTATCGTTCGACATCAATGTTGCTGGCTGAGCACCTACCTGCTGAAGGAAATCGATGTAGTGCAGGGCGCCATGGATGAACTGCGTGCCGCCGCCGGGGAAGGTGAGGTGCTGCCCGCTCACCTTCACCCAGTTCTGGTGACCCTTCACCTCCACCAGCTTCGTGTGCGGCACGTTGCTGTACCATATCTGCACGTGCACGTCGTCGCCATGACACGACACACGAGTTAGCAGTGCAAGCTGGGCATGCAACAATGAGCGTGAGAAGAATTCACCGCCACCTGCGTACCCTGTCTCGGCTCTTTGGCCACTCGATGGGCCGGCGGTATCCGCCGGGGAGCGGGACGAGGCATGTCGGGCCCTCGTCAGGGCAGTGCCGCTCCCGGTGCTCGTACCGCCGGAAGTTCTCCGGCCGGAGCTTCTTGATCGCCTTCTCGTTGTCCAGGCACGGGATGTAGTCCGCGCCGGCCTTCACGTTGCACACCCGCCACTCGTGCTCCTCGCCGCCGTCGTTCTCGCTGCTGCTGCCGGCGTTCTCGTCGCGGCGGTCTTTCTCCCGGTGGGACTGGTCGGCCTGCGTCGCCCACGCCTTGTGCTCCTCCGTGCGGGCTTCGCCGACGAGCGAGTCCTCCACGCTGCGGCCGTCCTGGCTGGCATTGCCGTCCGCGTCCTCGGATACTGCCGGCTTGTCGCCGTCGCCGCCGTCCCCATTCTGGTCACGGAAAACCTCGCCGCCGCTTGCGTCCGACACCGACGAGTGCACTTGCTCTTCGTTCTGCGGATGTTCATTGCCGCGCTCCTCCTCCGGCTGACGCTGCTCGCTCTCCTCCCCCGTTCGTTCGTCGCCGTCGATCTGGGGCTCCTCCTGCGCTTCCCGGCGAAGGCCCCCGCCGGCGGCCTGCTCGTCGAGCGCGCTCTGCTCCTCCTCCCTCTGCCTTTGCCCCGCGTTGCTCTCCTCCTCGATGCCGCCGTCCAAGTTCTTCTCCTCGACGGCGGCGGCCCGAGCCTGCTCGTGTGGCATCTCCAGCTGCGGCTCGCGACTCTCTTCCAGCACGGCCTCTTGCTCCTTCGCCGCGTCCTCTGCGTTCGCCTCGCCGCCGCCGGCCACGGTGTCACCGTCCTCGCCCTTCACGTCCTCCATGGCCGCCGCGGAGATCCTGTGCTCCTCCTCCATGCCCGCCTCGTCGGAGCCGCGCTCCTGATCTTGATCGTCCGGCTTGGCGTGCGGGTCGTCCAGCACGGCCGCCGCCGCGACGGCGCTCTTCTGCTGGGGCTCCACCTCGGTGAGGTTTTCTTCGTCTTGTACTCCTCCTCGGTGAGGCTTCCCGGCGGACGCGTCGCCGTCCGCCCCCGCCCCGCGCGGCGGCGCCGGCGCGGCCCTCTCCCTGGTCACCTCGTACGCGAACGACGACCGCGTGGTGTGGCGGTACGCGGTGACCGTGCCGGCCGCCGCGTCCCCGTCCCCCGCCGCCGACGACGACGACGCGCTGGAGGTGGACGTGAGAAAGTAGGCCCCCGCGACGCACAGCGCGACGAGCAGCGCCGTCGTGGCGTAGTAGACGCACGCGGACGCCGCCGCCGAGGACGACGACGACGCCGCGCCGCCGCCGCGCTTCCCGCCGGCGCGCGAGCCCCGGGAGCCCCCTGCCATGGACGACCGATCCCGCATGCAAGCAGAGCAGATGGGATTGCGCTGCCCCGCGCGCGCGGTTGATCTGTTACCAAAGAAAAGTTAATCTTGAGGAACTTTGGGCTAGTGGTTGATCAGGGTTTGTTTTTGGCGGAGTGACGCGTAATCTTGGGGACATGGGGTGATCCCCGCGCGTCGGGGTTGGTCGTGCGTGGGGATGACATGTGGGGCCAGCGCGCGGTAGTGGTGGGACGTCGACGAGCCGCGTTGCTTAACAAGCGGGGCAGTGCATGGGAGATGGATGGAGGGAGAGACAAGCGTCTCCCCTTCCTCTCGCTCTTTGAGACTTTGGCCTTTCCATGGTCTGCTCCGTGTTTCTTTTCCCTCTGTCCTTGTGTTTCATTTTATCTGGGATCTATCCTGCCACTGTCTCTTTGATTTCTTTATTAGAAAAGAAAAACCAGAATGAACGCCATGCAACATGTAGCTAGTGGCCAAAATACAGTTGTGATTGCAATTTGCTAACCAAAATGTTGCTAGGAAATGTTAAATCTGGCTAGCATTAGTAGCATATACCGAATTTTGGGAGATAAATATCTAAGAAACTATCTTAAATACCTAGGCGTGTCATGGCCACGACATAGCAAAACACATAACAAATTCTCTATCTTAAAAATTAAAATTAACTTATGAAAGTTATATAGTTGATATATAGAAGAACAGTTAGGCCTACTAGGCCAAGTCAAGGTGCCAAACTAGAACTTAAAACCCAAACAAAAAAAAAAATCTTGAAAGTTTCCGGTACCATAGTGCCGTGAAAGCACCATGCTTGCAGACATTTAAAGTTCAATTGAGCAAACTATCTTTGTAATTTCCTCCCAAGTAATTCATTCCCAACCGCACCATGTCAAAGTCATGCAAAAGAGCAACACTATACACTGTCCATTGAGTATTGAGGGCAAACCAAAAGAAATGTTAAAGGGAAATTCAAACAAAGCTAATGAATAAATAAAAACAAAAGCAAGTTGGTCCTCTTTCCTGTAGTCAGTGCAATGACACGTCACGTCCAAGCATCCAAAAATGGCACCATGAGACCAATAACTCATGCCTGGAACTGGAAAGTTCGCACGAAGGATTTCCTCTTCTGCTCACAGGCCGCATGATTGACCGAGCCGCTGCACTGCATCTGCATGCCCCCCAACCAACAACCAGGAAGCCATCTGCCCATCTCGTCCTGTCCGATCAGAACGGGTTACAGCTTAGTACAGAGTTACAGGTCGCGTAAAGGGCATGCCGGCAGCCATTTCTAAGCCTGCAAAAACTTGGATTCTCACCTACGGTTAGGTCACCATGGTTTTCCGTAGATGAAGGTACCAAAGGCAATTAGATGGACATGACCAGTCATGTGAGCTACTGAGCTACATCCTGCAGGTGGTTAATTGTAGCTGCTCCTTTTCTTTTTTTTTTCCTGTTTGACTGATGGGCAATGGGAGTTCTTCCTAAGCTGTACAGAAGTACAGAACCACCTTGCTTGAGACTTGAGAGTAGATAGCTAGTGTAACCTTTTGTCCCTAACCCTCACATGTTTAAAAATGACATGGAAACATGGCTCTTTAGATGATAAGAGTCGGTACATGAGCAGAGGGTTAGTCAAGTCAAGTTGGAAACAGGGGTTGTGGAGGAGCACGTGAAGTAGTTGAGTGGTGTATGATGCACTAAATCTTGCATGCCTTAATGATCTAAAGGCATGGACCGTTAAACAGGATCTTATTCAGCTCAAGTTTCTTTTTTTTAACCCCTGGAGACTAGTCGTCTCAAATTTTAGTTTTAGTTAGTCGCGGTATGTTTGTTTTAGCTTTGGTTTTTGGTAAAGTTGATTCTAAAATGTGGTTGCGGAGAAACCGATTCTAAAGGATGATTTTGGAAAAAGTGATCCTAAGGTGTGGTTGCGGAGAAACCAATTCTAAAGAGTGGCTTTAGAAAAGCTGATTTTGAGTTGTGGCTTTGAAGAAGCTGATTCTAGACATGGCTTTAGAAAAACTGATTCTGGATTGTCAGTTGTGACTTTAGAAAATCTGATTCTAGGTTGTGGCACCAAAAACTGTTTCTAGAGCGTGATTTTGGAAAATCTGATTCTAGATTATGGTTTTAGAAAATTTGATTGTATGAGTATGGCTTTCAAGGGGGGAAAAACAAATTCTAAACTGTGAGAATGAGAGATTGCCTTTTGCTCTGCGTTGTGTCCCTACTGGCAACCTCGCTAGCTTGAGGGTTCAGAATTGAGACCTCCGGGCAGCAGACGGCAAAGGCCAGCAAAGGAAAAGGGAAGAAAAGCCCGATGACGATCCGGTAGCCCAAACCGTGCTAACCGTTGTGCCAAAAGCCACCACGCCGCGGCAGCCGGCAGGAAGGTCCCTGAACCGCGCGACCGACCGATGATGATGGCACGTGGATCCATCGGAACGAGCCGAGAGGCCGGCCGGCCGGCCAGCCGGCGCTTACACCCACGCCGCGCGAGCGCGCGCGTCACGAGGCTGGGCGGGCGCGCGCGGTCACACGGCACGGGCGGGCACGGCGGCCCAGGCTTTTCACCGATTCGGCAGCCCCCGTCCACGTCGCAGCTCCACCGCTCGTCCTTTTGCCTCCCCGAATTGCACACACACGCCTTGTCCTTCACCGCCTCCGCCTCCGCCTTCCTCCTCCGCCTCCAACTCCTCCTCCTTATCACAGCGCACTCGCGGCTGCCTCTGCCTTCATTCTCCCCCCCATTTCTTCTCCACAGCTCTGCTCTCCTCTCCCGTGAACGACCTGCAGCAGCAGCAGCTATAGCCTAGCATCTTGAGAAGCTGGCCGAGAATCCCAACAAGATGGGGCGCGGCAAGATCGAGATTAAGCGGATCGAGAACGCGACCAACCGGCAGGTCACCTACTCCAAGCGCCGCACGGGGATCATGAAGAAGGCGCGGGAGCTCACCGTGCTCTGCGACGCCGAGGTCGCCATCATCATGTTCTCCTCCACCGGCAAGTACCACGAGTTCTGCAGCCCAGGAACCGAGTAAGCAGTGCTCATGATTCTCTTCTTCTTCTTCTTCTTCTTCTTCACCACCTGCTCAATTTAGCTTCTTCTGTCGGTGGCTGCTGTGTTCTTGATTGTTTGATTGACTGATTGCAGCATCAAGACCATCTTTGACCGCTACCAGCAGGCCATCGGGACCAGCCTATGGATCGAGCAGTATGAGGTGATTGATCCTTTCCCTCTCTTTTTTGCATCAGCAAACTACCTACTCGCTGCTTTACACCTCATCTGTCCATGAGATGATGAGATCTGAAACAGAATCCTGTGTTTTAATTGTTTTGACTTCTGCAGAATATGCAGCGCACGCTGAGCCATCTCAAGGACATCAATCGCAACCTGCGCACGGAGATTAGGTCAGCACGGGATCACTTTCCTCTTTCCTCTCTCTCTTTGGTTTTTCATGGGGATTTCTGAGGAAGATTGGGGATTAATTCGCAAAGTTTGGTTAACTTTGATGCTTGATTTGTGCGTTCAGGCAAAGGATGGGTGAAGATCTGGACAGTCTGGAGTTCGACGAGCTGCGCGGTCTTGAGCAAAATGTTGACACCGCTCTCAAGGAGGTTCGCCACAGGAAGGCACGTACAAACCCTAACCTTTTGGTTCATCTCTCCAAGCTAGATCTACCTCTTCTGCACACTGATGATGTCCTCTTTGGATCTGTTCATATTTCATGCTCCTTTGTAGATCTGCGTTTCCTGATTTGTTTGTGAATATTGTCTTTCATTGGTAGATCTGTGTGCGTTTTTTTTTCGTGAGTGTGAAGTTAACAGAAGATTTATGACACTTGGAGAATATGATACTCCTGGTTCATTCCTTAATCCTTATGGATGCATGCATCTATGTTCTATTCGTTATTTTGACATCAAAATTAAACAGCAACGTTTTGCTGTGACATTTGTTTTTGTGTACAAGGACTGGTTCTTGTTCTCAAAATAAAAGCTGGGAGAGAATTGACTGTAATTTAAAATCCGTGTACAATTTCATCTCATGCATGTTCATGTTTTAACCTTCTATATCTCCTTTTCTGATCTTTTTTTTTTCATTTGATTTTGCAGTATCATGTGATCACCACACAGACTGAAACCTACAAGAAGAAGGTAAGATTTAAATCCAAGCATTCTTGCTCCGTTGAGTATTACACTGCACATCCATTTGCTCATATACATATTCCAAGTCAATTGGGCAAGTTTAAGAGCTAGTTGCCCCAATTTGCCATCACTGCACTGCATAACCTCCTTTGCCTTCATCACTTGTGATCAGTATCTTAAGTTAGCCCAATCGACATGCTAATGTTTCCAAATCAGTCTTGTCATTATTGGTCAAAGTTTTAATTTGTCATTTCTCTCTCTTTTTAGTTTATTCAGCATTTCTTTCATGTAAACATAGGTGTATTCTTCGGTTAAATCAATTATTTTTGCAACTTAAATAAGATATACAAAACTGATAAATTAAATTTGCTTGCCACCTCTTCCTGTGTATACCTTTAATTTCTACTAGTGCATCTGCTATTCATACTTATTTAAGACTAAGAAAACCATGCTGGTATATGCAACTAACCCCAACCACCTTCAAAAGCTTTGTACTGCACATTTGACTATTCAAGTAGTGATCAAAGCAAATATCTGACAGACACCACCACGCCTCGAACTGGAACTTGCATGCTCTTGCCCAGTGTACATTAGCATGCATGTCTGTGCATTTCCACACTCAACTCCTTCTCCATGTTAATTCGAGGCTCTACTCAAAGTAGCTCCACGTTGTAGAGCACTAGTAGATCTTGGTCCATCTCATGTGCTCGATCGCATGCACGCACTCGTACACATGGTGTGCAACGCTGTATTCGACAATCAATAGGCTCATTGGTCTCTGTCTTTTAGAAGCTACAATGAATTGAGAACCAGAAAGCAAAGGACGCTAGTGTTGGGGCATCCTCCGTACGGATTCGTCTGCGTGTTTCTCCCGTTAAGCCTGCTAGCTTATAGACCGCTGCCTGCAGATCGTTGCTTATTTGGTCCCCCGGCTATCTTGGGGAGTAGCATGTCAAACACTGATTTTTATGATGTTGCACCGTAGCATGATACACCCACAGATAAGGACCAAAGTGGAGGCTTTATGGTTTGCAGGAGTATGGAAATGGAACCCATTAGTGTGGAGGTACTTTGGCTTGATTACTGAATGTTTGTAGTCTTTCAGTACACAGCCGTGCCACACGACCATTCATGTGTGTTGACTGAAACATGCATCCAGCTCATCATTTCCAAATCACCCACAATTTCACCTCGCGAGCTCTAGCCACCTCCAGTCCATCCCCACCACGTGAAGGACTTATGTTGTCCATCTCAGATATGCAGATAGCTCCTCTTCTCTTTATAAATGTAGCATAATAAACAATTAAACATATAATGCGGTTAAAACAATTATTGCTACAGTAACATATTTTTCAGAGTATTTTCCCCTTTGTGGAAACATTAATTTGTTTATTTCATGCTGTTAGAATATGTAATTGAGCTTAAGCCCCCCTCTCTAGGGTTTTCTTGTAGGATAGGCAAGGGTTCCTCCTAACCCTAGAACCCTTGCCTATATATGTGTACGTGCTATGCACCTCCATAATCAATCTATAATTTCCCTAGCCATATTTGCTTTCACGTGCTAGTAGCATTTTAAGAAACAAGCTATTGTTACCTGAAAACCTTGCTTTTAGTTAAACAAGATATACAAGTGTATGCTTTTAATTTGGTCATTGGACATGCATGAATAATGGATGGACCAATAATGTGTGTACGTTGATCCACTGTTCTTGTTGAGCATTTTATTGGTGATGAACACACATACACAAAAAAAATTTAAGGAACCATGAACACACATACATGGGACCATGCATACAGTAGCACCACACTACCGGATACTACCGATCGAGCACAGTACAGTGAGTGTTGTCTGAGCTGTTCCACATGAATTGAGCTAGCTAGGCATATAGTGTTGTCTAAATGACTGCACATTATTGCTCGTAAACGTACTTGCTTCTTTGCTACTCCCTCCGTTCCAAATTATAGATCGTTTTGAACTTTCTATGTTCATAGATATTATTATGCATCTAGATATAGGGTATATCTAAGTGCATAATAAAATTTATGAATCTAAATAAGCTAAAACGGCATATAATTTGGAACGGAGGGAATAGCTAGAAACTGAAAATGTACCAGCAGTGATGACGTTTACTCTTTATTAGGCTTATTCTCTACACCATATATGACGTCAATGATTTTCGATTTTTGTTATACTCCTACTTGATAGAGATCTGGTATAAGATTATATACAGAACGACCATTGCTTAACTAATTTTTTTTAATCCTGCGCATGCATATGCGTTTGCAGGTGAAGCACTCGTACGAGGCGTACAAGAACCTGCAGCAGGAGCTGGTACGTCCATGGTTAAGCAACTCGATCGCTAGCAAATTATTTTGTACTAGCAGTAATTAATTTTGTGCCACAATTATAGAATCTCTCGCAGATGCTGCGGTTTGTGATCGATCTGCTAGCAGGAATTTTTTTTCCGCCGCTTCATATGATCCTGACGTTTTCGCCGCGTGCAGGGCATGCGCGAGGACCCGGCGTTCGGGTTCGTGGACAACACGGGCGCCGGCGGGTGGGAGGGCTCGTCGGTGACGACGCTGGGTGGCGGCGCATCGGCGGCGGACATGTACGCCTTCCGCGTGGTGCCGAGCCAGCCCAACCTGCACGGCATGGCCTACGGCTCCCACGACCTGCGCCTCGGCTGATCTGATCTAGCTAGCAGTTGCCTGCTTGCCACGCGTGCAGCTGGTGTCGCTGCACGCCCAATGCAAAGCAAGTTCATCACGGAGTAATCGTCCAGGTATTATTGTAACGAATAAATGCAGAGCATGTACCGTCCGGCACCAGCTAGCTCTCTTCGTAGTACTGTCATGTAATGCATTATTGTCTGTGATCGTCTATGATTATTGTATCGTGGCACTATGTTTGTACTGTTGATTACATTGTTTGCAAATATAATGCTACTGTATTACTGCATGATGATGGTTGGATTGACTTGCATGCTTTTGATCCCGGTTTGACATGTCGATAAATATCATCAGTGTCACAAATTCCAATTTTTTTAAAAAAAAATCAATCGGAAGCAGCACCGCCGGTCCCAGCAATTTTGTCTGCAAGGCAACCGGCCTATCCGTCGGCCCGTCGTCGTTCGTGGGCGCCCAGGGCGCTCGATGAACGTAGTTTTGGGCTTCCGTGGGACCTAACTAGCTGGGCCTGCATCCCGAATGCATGCCATCATTTCTGTCGTCCTTTTTCTTTGTTGGTGATCTCGTTCCTCTCTGTTCTTTTTTTTGTGAGAAGGATCCTTCCTTATCTTCTTTTTTTTGTTTACTACCCCGTGGTGTTTATAATTTCAAGCATTAGTACTCGTTTTCATTGCATCTGAATGTCGAGTTTTGGTCAAACTCACCCTACTCCCTAGGAGAATGCGATGCTACTTGTCGGCCTACTCATGCTTTGCTTTGGAATCCACTAGTTGTTCCAAAAAGGGACTGTGTTCAAAAAAGAAACGATGGAGAGAGAAAGGAGCCCAAAGCAAGAGAGACAAACAGTGTCTTTTCGGCGCCGTGTGCTTTACTTTCATTGCCATGTGCTGGCTTCTTAATCATGCGAAACCGGTTCCGAAATCATCATCAAGTTGATTGCCCGCGTCCAAGAAAATGTTTATTCTAGTAATAATAGTTATTAATTAAAAGGACTGCTCCCAAAACGAAAAGACGAGAGGAGAATGGGACGGACTGGGCTTTGGGCTCAAAGGTACAAACTGACCGGACTTTCTGCAGCAAAAGGGCCCCAACAAAGGTGCACGGGCCGACCTGCCGGCCGAGATAATCAAATTTAAAGACGACGTCACATGAACCCCAACATCTTCTAAATATCCCATCGCCAGCAGAAAAGCAGTGGTATTTGACACTTTGTCAGTGATGGAGATACATCATGCTGCATCTCATCATAAAAAAAAATTAAAGAACTTTTTTTTTCTTAAAAGAGACGGTCATGTTTGTGTTTCTTTTGGTCTTGGCTAAATGACCCTTCATTCAAACGTAATTATCACGAGATCAGAACTTGTCTTTTCGAGGGAAAAAAAAACAAGATCAGGATTCAGACACGCTGACATTACCTCTCCCCATCCATCAGAGGTCTTGTGCTCAAATCAAGGCGATTCAGTAATTTCTTTTTGCGGCGCCATAAGTCAAAGGTGGTAATCGAACCGGACCCACTGGTCGGGGGGAAAGTGGCTTTTCCCTCCAAGTTTGTTCATCTTGCGGACAGTGACACAAGGAGAACGGAGAACCTACCTACGGGGCTCTTAGTTTGTCCCTTACGCATTGGCAATCTCTGACGAAGCTGCATCTAGATCGGCATGCCATCTCGCAATCACACAGCTACTAGTCAACAAATTCATGATCATCATCGTATTGGAATTTGGAAACAACTACAATTACTCTTTTTTTTCAAAGTACAACCACAATTACTAACATATTTTTCCCCGGTATGAAATCTATGGGATTAGTTGAGAGTGAAGCAGCATTACCATATCATAAATGATCTCACAGCGCTAATTACATCCTAGATGCTAATTACAGATTGTTGGATTTGGAAGGCTCGATCGATCTTTTGGTAGATGCATGGTTCTTCCTCACACGCTATAGCTACAGATACCCACTTTACACACAACTTGGTTGGATACTCAGCAAATAGTATTGGCCACCTGTAGCTGCCTAGCTGAAAGAGTTTTTATTTGCTCAATTAAGCAAAATTATCAGGACAAATAAAAGAAATGCAAGAAATCAGAAGCAAAAAAAAAACTCAGATTGCATCATCAAAATCCTCCCCTAGCTAGAGATAGTGGTAGACCAATGCAAGCAAGGTCCTGAAGCAGTTGTAGCTGGTGTGCTTTTGGCAGTAACGGCACGCATCGCTTTGATGCTTGATCACAGGATTAAGCGACGATGGAGTGGGTAAGGGGAAGAATAATCGAGAAGGTGGCTGGACTAGTGCCCGGCACCAGGCAAAGCTGGCCGTAATTTGCGCTAGCTAATAGCTAGGAAAAAGGGGGCGGCCTCGACAAGGTAGCCGACAAAACGAAAGAAGCATCCATCCACCGCAGCTGCAGCTGCAGCTGCTTGTTGTTAGTAGTATAATCGTTTAATTAATCGAGAGTTACAGTGATGTCATGATCACATAGAGACAATATGTGTACAGCGCCATAATTAGGTCAGCTGCTGAATCCATTATCACTTTTTTCATCAGGCTTGCATTTTTTTTACACATATTGCAAGTGGAGACACGGAATTTCAGTCAGAGGGATAGTTCAATTCACAGATCAGAAATACTCCATAATGTTGTTGTGTATTTGTCAAAGCAACTGTGAGTAGAGAGTAATGATCAAATTCAAGATAAACAAGAATTCTTGCGGATCGCTTTGTCTTCCTTTTTCCTCCTTAATGAAAAACGTGCGTGGAACGTTTTTTGGAAAAAAAAAGAAGAAGAAGAGAAAGATGTTAATAATTGAGGGTGTGTGCGAATTGAATTGACGATGATTGTCCATGGGTACTACTACGGCTACGTGGTGCCCGATCTCTGACGCGCGTAGTACTGATGATTCTGAAGTGGATCCGGGTTTGCCGTTGCCGGGCGCGCACTGGTGTCAGACGAGTTCAGAAGGTGGCCGGCGGAGTAGCGGAGAGGACCACGCAGGCGCAGGCGCAGGCGCAGCAGCCAGCAGGTGGGCTCTGCCCCAGGCGGCCAGGCCCCAGCCAGCAGCAGGGTAGCAGCAGGCGGCGCAGACTGGCTCGCTGCGCTGCGTTTGCTTCCACGCCCCATCCGATCCAACATGTATTGGAAGTTCCCCTGTGTCGTCTCCGTCCGAGCTCCCTCTCTGACCTGCTGCTGCACGGCACTGCATCTCCTTTGAGCTGAGCGGCCGCCCATCCTGCCATCGATGGCGAGTTGGCAACCCATGCTCATGCAAGTGCAGCCCATTGAGGTTCAGATTCAGTTCACTCCAGGCACCTGCAGCCGCAGATGTCTGCTTGGGTGTTGGACTCTCGTTGGGTGTCCACTGTCCAGCAGTGTCCTCGGCCTGTTCGCTCGCCCCAGCTCGTCGTACGTGGAGATGGATTGTGCTCGCCGGCCGGTGCAGCGATACACAGTATCCCCTGTACTGTACTACGTGCTTGTGTTCACTGTTGAGTGTAAACGAGCAGTCTACCGCGCGCTTGCAACAGTGTTTCGATCGGTGCGTGTGTTGCGTAGTGGACATGATGCCCGGCGCAGGCGTCGTCATGATGCAAGTCGGTAAATTTTGTCTCAGGTAGGTGCGCAGGGGGTCAGTGCCTCGGTCGTGGGTGTAGTGTACTCTTCTCCGGAGACTGGAGCTGAGGAAGCAAAAGATCGAGCGTGATCTAGCTACATGCGTGCTGTTCCTGCACATACGCATATCCAAGACGGCGTACTTTGTTGAGCAAAACTAGTTGTACTACTAAGTACTCAGCTCCAAGAAAGCAATCAATCCTTAGTTTTGTGCAGCCAATAAGCTAGCTTGGATATGTAGCCAGCTCAGCTCCAAGAGGAAACACAAGGGTACTTGCCGGGGCTCTTGCTGCCTCCCATCAGCAAGCACTAGAAAACACAGGGTACTATCGCCTCGGTCCTGACGAGGCCGGGGCGCTGAAAGAAAGCGTCAGGTCTCAGCAGGGCCAGCCCAGCCGCGCGCGCACTGCCCAAGGCCACCTCCTTGCCTTGCGATGCGACGACTAGCCTCTAGCCGGCCTCTACTACTCCTACTCTCCCTTTCCTAGCGGCGAGAGGCAGTACATGCCATGACTTTGCCATGCTATGCTCATCCAGTTGTTGTTGGATTAGCATCCGGCCAGCAGCTCCATCTGGTCTCCTTGATTGGGACGGCGGATTAAGCAGCAAAGCAAATTAACAAAGCGATTTCTGCCCTTGTCACGACGTGGATCGATGCAGCGCTAATCTGAATTGGTTAGGTTAAATCGCCGGCGCGCGCGGCTGGGGGAGAGGCCTAGTTTTATTCGGGCGAGCGGCGCGGGCACATGCGGGACAAGGGACGACGCGGTTTGGTGCGCGCATGTGCTGCGCGGCTGCCGATCATCACATCGCAGCGCTGCGCGTACGCGTCTTGTCTTTGTATAGGATACCGATGGATGCATGCGGCTCTTGATACTGTTCTGCTTCGTGGTTAAGTATGTGGTAGCGGTAGACTAGTAGTAGAGTGCTAGTAGGGAGCAGCGGCTACTACAGCAAGCAAGCAGCAGTAGTGTTCTTTTTTCTCCTAACTAACTAATCCTAGCAAAAGGTTGGGAGGCAACATTAGCAATATAGCATGATGCATGCAAGACAAAAGTGCAGGGTAGGTATATGTGTGTGTGGTATTAAAATTAGTCCTCATGCATGCTGTCAATGGTGACCTTTTTTCCTGAAGATTTTTTTTTGGAGGATTTTTACATTACAACTCTATATTGGATCTTATTCGGTTAATCTCATATTTGGTGGATTTGTTAATCCCTTTCATTTTCATCGGGGGAGGTGATTACGCCGTGCAACATAAACAATGAAGAAAATCGACAGGATTTTTCAAGAATTTCGTAGCAAATAAAAAGTTATCTTAAAGAAGAGAAAAAAAATTATCTAAAAAGGTGTTCATATGGGTAGGGAGCATAGGTGTCAGTTCCCACATGTGTGTACATGTAATGTGTGTTTCAAAGAAAAAACAAACTTATAGGTCAACCCAACATTACGTCCGCTGTATATGCTACCAACAGGGTTCTTGATACAGTAGTAGAACTGTTGTCGCATGCTTAATATGTATACACCCTTGTTTTTCTAACAAATATGCCAGAATGCTGCCTGCACAACACAGTGGTTCATTCTAACAAAAAATGTACTTTGACCCCTTCGTGATCTCTCATAACTAACAATGGTCCCGGAAATTATAATCTACTACTGCTACCAATAGTTAAGTGCAAAAGAATTACGCCGCAAAAGAAATTATTGTTCATGTCCTCCTGCCTTCAGCCAATACATAATACACACATGCCCTATTCTCTAGCGACGTACGCCTACACATGAACTGCAATTAAGTGCCATTATTTGTGATCGGCCAATTAAACATTTTACAAATTTGTGCCAAAAGAGACATGTGAGAGCCATCTCCCATCCTTTTACAAATTAAAGTTCTCTTACATTTGGGACCATCTTCATATGCTTGCATTGCATTGTTGCTGCTTCCATTTCCATCCCAACACTAATAGCTATACTCCTAAGTGCTACTTCATCTAATCATCATGCATCCATGGCAATTAGTAAGAGAGAGAGAGAGAGGGTGGCCTTAACCTAACAAGCTTAGCTAGCTCAGCACTACACTTCCCCCATGCAGTGAAATTCTTGCACCTATTCAAGCTCGGACAAGCTGACTAGGAGGGCCCAATAAGCTGGCACCCACCGGGCCCACTGACCCAGTGTACTATGAAGAGTACAAATCTCAACTGAGAATAAATGAAACTTTGCAATTTGGTCCCTATAGACATGTAGCTGTGGTTGTACACATATATAGATCAGGGCAGGGTGTTAGGTGTGGATAGCATTGGCCCAATAAATTTTAATTGTTAGGTCTGATTCCTTCTTTGCTGCAGCAGGATTCTGGAGGTGGCAAAGGGAGGGGGGAGAGCTAGCTTAGCAGCTACCTCTTGCTTGCTCATGAAAGAGGAGGTCAAAATTTGTTGTTGGAGAGGGTCAAGTGGTCCACAAAATCTAACAAGGCCTAACTCATCATGCATGTCACTTTCCTCCTCCCATGTATGAGATGGAGATGTGTAATTGGGGGCTTCTATGCGTTGTGCACCAATGTATATGACCAATACACATCAACTACTTTGGTTTTTTTAATCTTTGTATAGTCCACTTCTTTGAAAAGGGTAAAACCGGATTCGTATGGTTGGTCTAATTAGTTAGGCATATATGCTAGTCTGCAATTATTTATGTGAGAGGATAGTATGATGCAACTTTAATTGCTTGATGGGCTAATCAACTGAAATATATAGGTTGTTGAATCTGCGACGTCTATACATGCATAACGGAGACTATATATTGAGATCATAGAAAATGAATATTCTGTTGTTGGTATTAGGACCCTATATGTAAGTAGCTAGGGAGATGTATGCATAGGTGTATTCATGACAAGAAAACGACCTTCAATTTGTGAACCATGGATGTGAAGTGGGGAAGACACACTATTCATCACGCATCGCATTTTAGTGCGAGCTACTATTGCTCTACTACGTACCACAGGAAAAGGATAGCATTAAGGTCTAAATCCAGATCACGAATACATGCATGTACATGCAAGACCTAAGTGAGGTCTCCTTTTTTTACAAATTTAGTTTTCCGTAAGTTGTCAGGTATTTTTGTTAACCACATGGTATAAAAATCCTGCAATTGGCATGCTGGATTTGAAAATACAGTTGTGTTTTTGGCATGCAAATTTAGTAACCATTACTGACGGTGGAACTATATATTTGCTATTTAATAATTGATCCAATCCAATTTATCGAGGATCTAACTTAACTCAATAAAAACTCAGCCGCCTTGCAAAAGAAAGCCTAGATGAAAAATCATCATATTACTCCGATCACAAGTTTAGCGCATCAAGATATATGGAACATTAATACCATCTTCCATGAAAATATGCATGATATATCTAACCCAAGAAGGATTATTATATATATGTCGTGATAGTACTTTTCATGTTAGATGAATCTACTAACATTAATTGTACATTATCGATCTATCTATTTTATATATATTTGGTGCCCAAAATTGGGAAAAAACTGTTTGATTGCTTGGTAGGAGGTCTACAATTACATGTATTTTTTTTATGAAATACAATACAGACACATATACTCACATACCTGCACTGAAACTACTTGTACTTACTATTGGAGAAGTGCATAGGAGCATAGACATATCTAGCTTCTTTTCATCTAGAACCAGCACGCATGCATGTTTAGCTACCTAGACAACGATCGAGTAGACAAGTAATTCGCACATGCATGCATTGCAGGCTAGCCAAAAAAAAAAAACGAGCACAAACTAGCGTACTGTGCATACGTTACATCGAATCATCAATCAATACGAACTGCTAGAAGATTTAATTGCATAATAAACTGTACTTGTTATGTCATTTTCACAAATCCAAGATTAGGGTGCACGACTATATAAATATTCTATAGCCACGATCTATTCAAACACATTATATTTTTCTCATGTGTAGTGGGGGTTTGCATTGGTACATCTCCTTTGTAGTTGAGAGAATAAAAACAAGGCTTTCTCAACTGATAAGGGTTACATTTATTCATATCCTACAATTCACGGTGGACAGCCACACACACACACACACATACACACACACACACACACACACAAAATTCAATTTACTCCTAGCTGTTATATTCCCAGCAGAAAATTGGCCAAATCTGACATAGTTACACTTCATTGTGGTGTTTTAGGTTTTAAGCAATTCATTCTATAGCCACTCATATATGCTTCTTCTGAATTATCTAAGAGTAATATAATATTTTTGTTTTATGACCAAGAGTAAAAGTATAATGTTTCAAAAATTTCAATTCAAAACTACACAGAAAGCATGTAGAAAAAAATAGAGCGTACTACATAAACTACATATATTTGTCACAGTTTAATTTATACACACCGTAACTTCAACCCTTTTGTATATAATCAAGCCACAGAAACACAAAAGAGTGTAGTACCACTAAAATGCATGACAGATCGAGTTGAGTTTAAAGAACATACGAATATAATTCTCACCTTTGAAAATTTCATGCATCTTACTTGATGAAAGAAAAATTGGGCATATGTAAACGACCTACAAAGCATGATGTACATTCTCAGAACCCAAAAACAGTTCAGAATAATGGAGTAATGCTAGTGTTCTTGGTTTTCACAATATTACTGCATGAGATATTCTTCCATGGAGGGAAGTTTTCTTCTAATATAGCACTGCATATGTTTTGTAAGAAATTCTACACTTTCTATATGTAAGTGATAAAATTTTAAGCATCTCCAGTTAGATATGTGCATGCATCATATCCGAGCTAGGGACTATGAGTATTAGTTTATGTATATCCAATTCCAATTATTCCAAACTAATTAAACTGTTTTTTTCTGATTTAATAATAATGTATTTGAAAAATCATCTATACATGCCCTGTACTTTCTAAGTAACCACCATTATTTACTAGAATTACGTCATATATGAATGCAAACATAGATCGCTAAGTGAACTTAGGGAGAATAGGAAGGACAAGCATGAAGCTCAACTAGATACATTAACTTCGAATACAACACTACATACAAAAACTAAACCCCCAAAAGTGATATTGTCTATGTGCTAACCATTTTGACCAATGTAGATGATGTGTATGACATTGTGAGAGAGGCATTCAAATGTATGCATGCACCACAAGGAGGAGAACATGCAGATCTACTCTTGATTAGTCGTCGGTCCACAGAACTGCGTTAACAATAATCCTGGTGTACAAAGCTACAACATCCCAAAATATATAGTTGCAGTGAGAAGGGGAAAAGGAACAAGCGAAGTAGAGATGAGGCTCTACAGCTAGACATAGCGCAAGGACAGTACACTGTACCACTCTACGTGTAGGCCGGCCGAGCTATCAGATTTTACAGAGTAGTGAAGCTAGGACAAGAGACCACATACCAAACTGTAGTACGTACACCTTTTGTGTTTTTTTTTCAAAATTTATGGGTGGGTAATGTAATATATATATAATGCACAGGTAGTTATTAATTGAAAGTGAGAAGTGTGTCAAGTGAAAGCAATATTGTTCTGTCTGTGTGAACTCAGAGACTAATGCCTAGTAGGCTTAATTGGATCAACCCTACAGCTTTTTTATAAGAGTAAACCATGTACATTGTTTCTTTAGACGACAAATCATGTACATTGTTGACATTCTTCCATCATTCCATGTGACTGGTATATGGTGGATTTCCCTTTTTATTGTTAAAGAATTGCAGCATTGATCTACGTCACTTCACCAAAAGAATATTGCAAATAGTACCCCTAGGAAAAGAGGAACAGTGGTGTGACAAGGTCACTATGTACTCTAGAGAGAGAAATGGAGAAGGAGAGAGAGAGAGAGAGGAGGAGGGAGAAGCCAAGATGTTACAAGGCAGCATTGTCGAGATTAGCCAAAGGAACTAATCAAAAAGCCACATCAATCCCTGCAAAAATGCATAGAAATACTGCTGTACTTTTCCATGCTCTGGAGCAAGCACAAGCTGATTGCTCGTCCATCCCAAGGCAGAACAGCAAGTTGCTTTAAAAGAACCAAACTGGAGGAACAAAACATGCATCGGTAGAGCCCAAAACATGCAACAAATCATATAAAAAACACCAGTGCAAGAAACACCCAGCTTTACACAATCCAAATCCAGAGAGAGAAGCTTCCCCATGCATATATATGTATATATACAAAAGTAGATTAGTGTAGGCAAGCACATTGTGATCTACGTAGTAGTACTAGTGTAGTACGCTACTTAATTTTATACTAGGGAGGATTAGCTTATACTAAACTAGATGATACTCTGCAGTAGCACTAACTAATCACATGCTGCATGTCAAATGGAGTAAACAATTGAGGAGGAAAAAAACAACTCCCGTCATTTGAGGAATGAAGCTACACTTAAATTCTTCTCTTTGCATTGCATTAAGGTGGCTAATATGATTTATAACGTCGAAACAAGATTGATCAACAAGTAGTAGTACTAACTCTAGCTAACAACATTATACTCGATTGATCGCACATTAGTGTTCATCGATCACCGACTCCAATGAGTAGTAGTAGTAATAACAATTAAAATCTCTTCTCTTCTTGTCTCGAATTTGTTTGCTGATCACGACGACGACAACGACGATGACTTAGCTCATGCTCATCATATTTGGAAGTAAATGAAACCATCAAGGAATTAAGCTAGGATAGGAATCGAAGCAGCAGCTAGCTAATTAAGCTAGGTTCTAGGGTTATGAGGGAAGAACTGGGTGCCTGCGGCGAAGGCGCCGATCGGCGTCGGGTACGGGTCCATGAGCACCGCCGCCGACGTCGCCACCGTCGCCGCCGCCTCGCTGCTCCCCGCCGGCGACGACCCTTCCCTCGCCTGCCCCGTCAGCTGGTGGTACTCCGAGGACGGCGGCAGCTGGCCCACCGCCGCGTCGTCCGCCGGCCCGTGGTCACGCAGGATCCCCTTGAACGTGTGCCCGCCGATGCTCACCGCCGTCTGGTACGCGAGCTCCGCGTCCGGCTCGTCGACCGGCCCGATCCGCACGCACCGGAACACCGCCTCCACGCTCAGCTCCGGCGGGAACCTCCCGCCGCCGTCGCCTGCAACCCGGCATCACCATCATTTCATTTGGTTACACACTCCACGCCTCATGCCATGCCTGACGGTGCTGGAGGAGAGGCGCCATACCTGAGGAGGTGGTGGTGGTGACCATAGCGGAGTTGGCCGATGGCAGGCGGCCGAGGGACCGGACGAGCTCGCGTGGCCGCTTGCTAGCGGCGGCGGCGGCGGCGGCGGCGGCGCTGGCGCTGTTGTTGGCGGCGCCGCGGAAGAGCGCGGCGAGCTGCTGCTGGCGCTCGCGGCGCTTGGCGGCGGGGACCCAGGTGCTCTTGACGTGGGTGGGGCAGCTGAACCCGCGGCTCCGGCAGCAGGTGCGGCACCGCATGTGGGCGCAGTCCTTCTTGGCGTTGTTGCCGCAGTCCTGGCAGCTCGTCCCCGCCCGGCCTCCCCCCGCGCCGCCGCTGCCGGGGCCGCCGATCCCGCCGCTCCCGTCATGCGAGGAGAACCCCAGCACGACCCCCGTGGCCACGCCGGAGGAGAAGAACTGCGACGTGTGCGGCGCGGCCGCCGCCGCCTGCTGGTGCGGGTGCCATAGCTGGAACCCTATCCCCCCGCCCCCGCCGCCGCTGGCCGCCGTGTCGGCGGCCGCGGCGGCCGCCCCGCGCGCGTACAGGAACAGGCTGTCGGCGCCGATCGGGTGATCGCCGCCGCGTTCTCCGCCTCTCCCACCTCCACCTCCGCCGCCGCCTCTCAGAGAGAACCCAGCCATGCGAGGCAGCAACCACCACCCATCAAGATGAGCTGAGAGAGTGCACCACAAAGAAGCCTCTCTCACCTAGCTCAGCTCCTACAGCAAAAAAAAACAAGTAGAGATCTTGGGAGTAAGAAAAAAGGCAGCTGCAGAAGCAGAAGCCGCGCAGAGGCAACAGCAACAGCAGAACACGGCAGCGGGCATGGGGTTGTGTGACATGTAGTAGGTTAGATGAGCTGCGCTGCATATATAGATTGACATAGCTCAGTAGTGGATGGATGGATCGTAGATCTGTAGAGAGAAGCTCATAGACATAGAGAGAGATTTGTGTAAGCAAGCGTGTAGGAGATGAGGATAGGCTTGCCGATGAGTGGCATGTGCATGTGGGAGGAGTAGTGAGAGAAGCTTTGCTACCTCCTCATCACTCATCAGTGTGCTACCGCTGCTAGCAGTGCTACTCACCTTGCCTTTGCTGGAAATAGGAAGCTCTCGCCTCTAATCCGCGTCTTCTTGCTTAATTGCTTTCCGCTCTTGGCCTCTTGGTCTTGGGTCTAAGCCTCTCTTCCTCTTTCTCTCTCTAGAAGTAGTATCTGGAGGAGGGAGGGAGGGAGGAGGTTAGCTGCTGATGAGTAGTGGTAGAGAACGCGGAAGCAGACGAGCGAGGGAGAGAGCTGCTTTTTGGGGTGGTGAGGAGATGAGGTGTGAGGCTATATAAAGAGGAAGAAGAAGAGAAGAGAGGAGTGGGTGCAGGGGAGGAATTCGAGGGCGCCTGCAAACGCCGCCATGGAGGCGGCTCGGACCTTAATTTCTATTTATTGCTCGCGCACAGCTCTCTCTCTCTCTCCCCCTCGCTCCCTTGCTTGCGTGCTCCCTTCTCTGTCCACCCAACCAGATGAAAGAGAAGGGATGCGAGAGAGAGGAAAAGGAAGAAACGGGGTGAGAGAGAGAGAGAGAGAGGATGTGGCAGTGTATTTTTTTTCCCCTTTTCTTTTTGCAGAGTTTGTTTTGCTTTGCCTTTGCCTCAGCTCGCTCCCGTCTTGCATTTTGTACCTCGCCTTGCCGAATTATTACCGGAGGTGTCCCTGGCCCTCGTGGCCTCTCGCTCATGCCTTGTCAATAACAGCATGACTACATGGCGACAGAGGACAGGGAGGAATTTTTACTGACAGGAGAAAGAATACCTTTGCAGCGTGGTCGTCGTCTTACTCTTCCCCCAACTCGCATGCACTGCACTTGCTGGTAGTTCAGTTGGTAGGATAATTTACTTCCGTTATCTGAGTGTATTATTCTATTATTTGATGTCCATGTCCAACAGAGGGTGAATACTGCTACTACTATACCAGTACCATGCGTGCATGGTAATTTTTTTTAAAATAAAACATTAGAATATCTACTGATTTTACTAATCAAATGGTGAAGACATCAAATTAACGGTAATTTTATGGTTGCCAATAACAGAGCATGTCTGGCCTCTTTTTGTTTTTTTCTTCTTCTAAAAAATATAAAAAAGCGTATGATTGTAAATGATATAGTACTACTTATTAGGTACCCGAAGTACAAGGACAGGACTATATATATAGGCAGCTCCACTTAGGTAGGTATGGTCAAAAGTAACGTACGCTACACAAGCATGGAGCCTACCAGCTGCAACAAACTCAATTCGTGCATAAACTTTAAGCTTGCTTAATACCATTGCATTAATGTAGCTAGCTAGCATCGTGTCCATGCATATTGCCATATTGAATGTGTTAGTCGGAAACAAATGTTTTGCTAAAAGTATAGTATGTTGATGCATTATTGTACCATGTACATGCATGAAAATAAAGAGATTTTGTAAAGTCCATAGAAAAAAATAGAAAATGTATCCCCTTCATTTCATTTCCTCATGATCGTTTATGAGTAACAACAAATTAAAATAGCAAATGTTGAGACATGCATATGCATGTAGTACATTCCAGCAACACCTTTGCTGGCTTTGGTGAACAAAATCTTTTGGGAGAAGCAAACATTGCTGCATGCTATAGTGTACTGGTACCTTGTTGCTTACAGACAGGAAATGTTGCACGCACTCTCAAAAAACTGTTGGGAATTTTCGCCGGCCTGTGCCATCACCGGAAAGCTGTTTTTGCAGGTTGGAGCAGTGGAAAAAAGGGGCACCAAAGCAGCGAAGAAGAAAGAGAGAGGGGAAACGGAACGGGAGAGCGCAGCCGCAGCAGGCCATCAGCTAGTGCCCGAGGGAGCCCGTAGCGTGGGGCCATCCCGGCCGTCTAGGCGCCAGCGGACGGCGCATGCCTCGCCACGTGGCGGGAATTCGGGGCCTGTGTCGGGTACCCCCCTTTCCGGCCGGCCGCGAAAGCCGCTGCTGCCCGGTGGGGCCCCGGCCCTACCTCTCTGACTCTGCTCTCTCTCTCTCTCTGGCTTTCTCTCTCCTCGACCACGTTCTCGAACGCCATGGGAGGGAGAGGCCAGACGCGCGCGGCGGCACTATAGGCGGCAGTAGGGTGAGGCGGCAGGGCAAGCGACGCCATGGCAGGGGGGTGTGAGAGTGTGAACAGTGACACTGGTGACTAGTGAGAGAAGCTTCATGCATGGACGACATGGATGGATCCCTGCATGCAGCAGCTCCCTGTAGCCTGAGCTTGTTCGTTGCTGAGGCAATGGCGTTTTAAATTGGTGTCTTGTTGTCACCACATGCCCCCTGGCTCTCTGCTCTGACGACGCTGCTGCTGCTGCGGCATGGCATGGCGTGGCGTCGACACCACTTTGGTCTAGAACCTGTCAGCGCCTCATGATTCTCCTCCCTTGCCTTAAAAAGGTCGCTGATCATCATGTAAAGCACGCCCAAGGCTGCAGGGGATCCTCTGCGGCTGCGCCAGGGGAAGGGGAAGGCGCACCTTCCCTTGTGCTTGTCTCTCGCTCTCATGTCCCCTGTAGCACGTACCCGTCGTCCCGCTTTAGCATCATCTCGCCGGTTTATTTCGAGCAAATCATGTTAGTCTTGAACGGTGAATTTGCGTGCGAGTTTATTGCTTTTTTGGACGAAGCGAGGATAAATGCCTGAAAGAGAAGCAAGGACTTAATGTGATGGTGTGAACACAAATAATGCATGGAACCATATTAGTGAGTGATGACAAGTCCTACTCCGGATGTTGAAAAATGCAATGTGTTTTTAGTTTTATCCAAAGTCGTCAAACTTATTACACTTTGATAAATTTATTTATAAAAGTACATTAACATATACAACATTAAGTTAGTATTGTTGAGTTCGCCATGAAATATATCTCGATGGTGCATTTATTTGGTATTTTAGATGTTATATTTTTCTATAAACTTCAAGATTAGAACATTGGGAGTAGTATATGTTTTTGCATGATCAAAGAACAAGAGTCGTTACAAACCATGTGTGACCCTTGTACATTTGGAATGAGGGATTTTGCCCAATTCCTACGGGAATTCAAATAAATGATTATGCATAGTTCTCATGAAATTCCTGTTCCAAAAGAGGACTACACATGCGAAAGGCATGTACAGTCAGGCCCCAAGAAATGCTAAAAGGAAACAGGGGTAAAAAGAAAAAGGACCAGCTCTGTAATTGAAATGATCAAAACTGAAGTACACCTTGAACTACACACATCCTGCCGTTGTTTAATTAGCATGGAAGTAACAGTAAAATTGACGCTGACAAGTGCGGCTACTATATATACTTTCTTGAAACTTGAAGTTGAGGTTGACAACTATATTAGTTTCTTAATGCATTTACATGCTGCTGTTGCGTGACCGTGTGACGTGACAGCAAGCCATATGACAAGGTCGTATAGTATAGCTCAATAGCAAAAACATGCATGGGTCTCCACTCCGGCTGTTCCAGCAGCTGCAAGCACTTCTCCTACTACCTCTGATCCTACATCTGTATACCATCGATCCCTACTAGCCTCTTTTGTTGGTTAAGTTAGCCACAGGCAGTCTCATTAGCTTATTAGGTCTTTGGTCTCTACCTAGTGGGTCCCCATCATCTGTTGCTCCATGTAGACACAGCGTGTCTCATGATGCAATCCTCAAAACAGTGATGACCAACTCAACTCAAGTCCTTTTCCGTCGTCCAGAGCTATAGCCCAGTACGCACTATATGTTGGAGTGGCCAACAGCCAGAGACCAAAATGATCAGCTACCATGTGTAATGTATATCTTGTGTGTATGCTGTTGGTCTACAAATAAAGGGAGATTAAATTAGACCCATGCAATGCTCATCGATCGATCGATCGGTCGAGATTATTGCCGGCTTGATCCAGTCAAGTTCTCATCTCAACTGATCGATCGATGTTTGTATGGTAGCGATGCTAGTGAGTCCTTTCACGATCTGATGATGATAAAAGGTTAGACCAACCAACCAGCGGTAGGTTATATGGACGATCTATGTCGTTTCAGTAAAAAAAAAGAAAAAGAAAACGAAGATCAAGACGAAGGAAAGAATGCGTGTGTAAAGGGTGCATGTGTGGACAAGGTATCTTGTCGATGGGAGTTGATCTATCCAAACAGTGGAAAAAGTTCAAATGTCCAAATAACATATATAGTAGCGTGCACTTGAAATTAAAGATTGATCCCGGAAATAAGATTTGATGACATGAAGTGGCCACCAGAAGCCAAAAATTTTCCATCATCTAAAAAAATAATTACTAAGATTTAATTAGGTTTATCTGTTTATGAACGGATATTATTATCTGACTGTCGAGTTTGATCTCAGTTGTCAGTTCACAGCCCACCTTTAACTCAATAAATTTAGATGAAAAGATTGCTGTCCTGAAACAATATAATGGATGAATGAGGCCAGGTGAATTCCAATTATACACTCAGCAAAGGGCTGGAATAAAACAACGGCCAGCTTCCATTCTCTCCAGGTCCCATTTTCTCCCCTGTACAACACTGGAGCGGTTTGTCTGAACCAGGCAAGAAAAGAATATCTATGCATATATTCTCTTCCTGCCATCGAGTGAATTAATCATCACCACATTCATCTCTCTTCAGCCGGACTCAAAAGAAATGAGACATATCATTGCGTTGCAGGTACAGCAGTACATGTGGGTCCAACTTGATATCAAATTATTTGGGCGAAATTTATCCACAATAAAAAGGTCGCGATTTTTTTACTATATAACAAGTAATTTTAGGTTTGATATATTTATCTTTTTAGGGTTACCACCTGATGATATACACACCCTTCTATTTGAAACATGCAAATATGCAATCTAGGAGCAATATTTAGAATATAACTCCCTTATTAGCTTTAATCTTTGCTTGGTAGTAAGGTGCGTATGACCACCCAAATTAAAAGTTACAGTATGTCTTCATGTTTACTAAAAAATGCAATCACGGAATTTGTTTTGATCATCAGCAAAATGGAGAGAAAAAATCTAATTAAGATGTTAGTTGGAAAATGATTAATGATATAATGTAATTATGATAGCTTGAATTTGGGACAGAGAACAAAGACCATATTGACAAAGAATAAATGTTCATAACTAACTACTTATAACACATATGGTTAGCCACAGTTTTATCTTTTTATATGCTCCCTATGTTTCAAATTAGTTCACCTTAACTTTGTCCTAAGTCAAACTTCTTTAACTTTGACTAAGTTTATAGGCAATTTGTGACAACATTTACAAGATTAAAATCAATTAGTTCATTAAATCGACCATGGAATATAGCTTGGTAGTGTATTTATTTGGGACTATAATTTTATCTATTCTTCTTAAACTTTGGTCAAAATTATAGCAGTTTAAGTTAGGACAAAATCTGAACGGACTATTATTTGGAAAGGATGGAGTATATTGTAATTTTTTATGCGCGCTCCTTGCAAAAGAATGTGCACTTGCAAGAACCATGATCCCAGCAGAATGATAATATTTTTGCATAAGAAAACTATGACGTTTCCAATTAAGCCACTATGTTCATTGACCATTGCAATTTGGAACGTAACAATTCTTTTGTGATACATAAAGGTGTATTCAGTCAAATTCATAAAACACACCTTTTGACTTATTCATTCAATGCCTTGACGTGTGCATTTTTCTAAGCCCCTGAATTTGATGGAAAAGTGTAACTGCATCTGGAATACCTTACATTTAGATTCTCTTTTATATTGGGTTGGGTCAAAGCATAATTCATTTTTTCCACAGAGCACCAATAAAAGGACCTTGTGATAAGAAACATGCCTAACTTTTTCTTTAGTGCACATATGAACAGTGCGCTCTACATGCAACAAACAGGCACCATGGGTCATTCAGCCAAGGCAAAAAGGAAAAGGAGAATAATTAGTGTCCACTGATATGTGTGTTTGCGTAATCATCCCTTGATTGTTATTGTAAATAATGCAATGGATTTTGCCTCTACTTATCTGATATGATATGTTATGTGTGATAATCCTGGGACTTTTACCGGCTCATGCAGCAAGTTGGCCACGTCAGCGTGGAATAATACCTGCAGTCTAATTCCCTTTTCTTCTAAAATATAATGCCATTCTCCATCCAATCACGCACATATTAGGTATACCGGTAGTTTAATTTCCTTTTCGCTTCATAGTTCTTTGGTATATAGAGCAATTGACCAGGAAAAAAAATACAAAAGTCCCATGAACAACTTCAATATGTTGCCCTAAAGTTAAAGAAAAGGAACACCTCTCAGACACAAGGGGATCGGAGTAAGTGTTGGGTAAAAATTTGCACACAGAAGATTCTTGTACTCTGAAGGAAGTACTGAGGCGATCGAATTGCATTGTTTATTTTGTTTATTTGTTTGGCGTTGTTGGATACAGAAGGGATTAAAAGGGCCCCTAAAATGTGACATTGACAGTGATGTGGGTGAGGTCCCAATAATTGAGTACTTGCTGGCCTTTGCTCTCGAGCCCTGTGCAATACACGAGTTGACTCTTCTTTTACTCCCTTTCACTCATTTCAGTCCCTTTCTGTCCCCATCCGCAACACCACATGAATGTGCGCGCGTTGTGTATGTATGTACTGCAAAGACATGGACATACACACACACCCAAGGGAGGAGGAGAGAGAAAGAGAAAAGGAAAAAGGAGAGAGAGAGAGAGAGAGAGCCTGCCATAATGCCCAAATCCCTATGCTTAACTAACTCATTCCCTTTGGAGTTTGGGGGTCGTCGCTTGAGGAGCAACCTGCTGCAGAGGGATGCCGGCCAGAGGTGCTGCATGCCTTGAGAGGTGTGCCATTAGCTAGGTTTTTGAATGACACACTCAGGCCGGCCGGCCGGCTGCCTCCCTGTCATCCTCCTGTGGATTCGAATGGATGCTGCAGCCTGCAGCCCCCAAAAACCGACAGCACCTCTTCTTATTCTTGACCATACTGAAATGGAATTTGCATTAACTGAGGTATTAGAAAGATACTAAGCTGCCATTGACTTGTGTTGCACTACGAAAAGCTGCTAATTTTCAGCTAACTGTAACTAACTAGAGAAGCTGCTTTTCCCTGCAGTCTGAGCTTCATACAAAGGGTATGGCCACGACATGATGATTCGAATTACGACCTGACATACACATCACGTGACCTGCCAATGAAGCTGACAACAGAAACACTTGTGCCAGTGAATCTAAAATCGGCTGCAGAAAGACAACACTGAAGATTACTGTAACACCTCAGAGGAAACAAAACACAGAACCTCGATCATCTACTGTAATGCATGCAATTATGGACCTGCTTAATCCTCCAGGCAGGGAAACTAGACAAAATCCCAAGTCAAGTGATGGCCCCCACACCCTTGTGTTCTAGCTACCTTCTTGTTCAACACAGTAGTGGCTGCAACAAACTAACTCCTAACTTAGCTATTAGCCTCTGTGCTAAAATGTCCAAGTTTAATTTACCAGAATTTTGTAGCACATATGTAAATATTTTGAATTTTCTTTTTGTTGTTTTTGAACCGTTATCAACAAAATTGTCCATAGTACATGCATGAGTTAACTATATCTATACTGTAAACACGTTTCTGAGGAGGATTTTTATAAAGAAGAAAAACAAATGCGAAAGAAAGAGGGGTGAGAAAAGAGCGAGGAGAGAGGAGCAAGAAAAACTGAAGCCAGCAAAAGGCCACGCCTTTTGTTCCAACGCCAGCTATGGGTCGCTCGCGTGTCCAAGTGTAGTATGTGGTGGCCTCGTACTGGTTGCACTGTAGCAGAACAGTAGCTTTAAAAAAAATATTTCCTCTCTCTCCCTCCCTCCACAGGCAACGGCGATCGATGGATCGAGAGGCGGATCGGACGGAGGCGATGGATCGGATGCAGGGCAGGTGGCCTCATCATCTCATCCATCAGCTCGGCCGTTTCCACGAGCACATAGATGCAATAGGGATGCCCCGTCCCTCCCTTGTCGCAGCAGCAGCTTGACAAGAAAGCGCAATAGATCGAAGCCCGATCGACTTGATGGCCGCTGGGCCAAGAGTCACATGCATGCATGCCTCTCACTCACCTCCTCTCTCCCTCCGGTCTCTCTTCGATCACCTCTCCTTCACCTCTCAACTCACACATGCACTGATCACCTCGCTCCCTCCCTCCTCTAGCAGCTACGCCACCTAGTAGGTCGACACCTCCTCCTCCCCTACTTTTGCCTGCATTTTTTACTTTTTTTTTCTATCATTACATATACACAGCAAATGCTCCAAGGTAGTAAGTACATCGTTACCTCAAATCAAATTAGAAATGTGTATTTTGTAGAGCGTTGAATGTAAATGAGGTATAGCTAGTGCAGGAGAATGTTTCTTCCGCATTTATGGCACATGGGGTATTTTGCTGCCCAAGATACATGTATCAAAATTGTTCATCTGACAATCCAATATCTATGTAAATCACAGACTTAATTGTTTATCTTAAGATGTGTTTGGAATTGTAGTGCACCTTATGAATATATCATTATGTGCTTTTGGTGAATTATATACTTGTATCGCATATATGCCGTATTTGTCGTAATCAAAATTTTATGTCAAGTCAGACCACCCTAACCCATAATCCTAGATATATACGCCAATTCCTTGAAACAATGTAAAGCCTCAAAATTCAAACCAACCGGCCTTTCTTAGTTTTCCCGTTTTCTAGTGTTTGAGCAAATCTCAATTGGATGCATCTGCAGCAGTACTAATAACGCTACATGCATCAGATGGAATTGCGTCTACTAACTAGTAAAAGCTAGTAGTGGAACATATATATATAAAAACTACTGTATTTTCCAAGCAGGGGCAAAAACAGAAATGAAAAATAAAACTTTTTGTCCAGTTGTAGCAAGGTTGCCTCCAATGGGCCAGCAGATGATGAGCAGGGTAGGCACCGTAGCTTCTTGTGATCGCTGAAAGATATGCTAGTGCCAAATTAAAAACGTATAAAATATTTGGTGGCCGTAGGTTGCAGACTCGCAGTAGTGCATCATCATCCGCCCCCCTACTAATCTACCACAACAAAAGCAAACAAAACAAAAGAGATTAGAAATAATGGCGCGCGGGTGTGTTCGCAGCGGCAGCGGCAGCAGCGTCCTGCGATCCATTCACCCTTTAATGAAGCATTAGCAGCAGCACATGTCTCAAGATCACTAGGCAGTATCCTAAGCCCCCTCCTAGTACCCACTACTAGATGAGACACAAACACCTGCTGTGCTGGGCTAGAAAAGGGTCATTAGGGGCGGGCCCCACCCCCGCATCCTTTCTTTTCTTTCCAAATGGTGGTGATCATGTGATGTTTAGCCGTAAGTGCTTGCAGTAGAATATGCCCTAATTGCATGCCTCCCCCTGCTTGCTCTTGCTGCTCCGGAGAAAAAGCACTTGCATTGCGTACCTCAACTGCCATCATGCTGTCACTCCCTCGCTTGTTCCATGTTTGCTTGCTTCTTGAGTGCATAGTACATATGCTGCCATGCACTTGTGCCTGCATGGATGGATGAATTCCATGCTTATATGACTAGTAGAGGAGCCTTCATTTGTTTATGAGGCCAAGTGAACCAATCATAAGCTTCTTCAGGTATGGTACAGGACGATGTCTGAATGCCCTGTCAGAGATATCGTCAGACATGTAGCTGCAGCACAAGCCCATGCACGCAGCTTGTCAGCTGGAGTCAGTCCTCTGATCTGATCTCCAGTGTTTTGACCAAGCCTACGTGTCACTGGGATCTCCACGCACTGTGTTTATGCCCAAAAATCCCCTGTTGCAAGACACTTTGACCAAATCATCAGTGCTGGCGCAAGCAACCAGTCTCAAGAACCTCCCTCTTCACCCTGCACCAGAAATTGACCACCTCTGCTCTGCACGTCTGCATCCGCGAACCGGAACACCAGGCACGGCGAACATAATATCAGGGTGATCCAGCAGCGCTCCCAGCAAAAGTTTGAGCGCGTGCTGCATCTGCATCACTGTAGCGGCAGCGGTTGGGGGAGAGACTCCGGAGCACAGCCTCTGAGGAGTTGCAGTGCGTCTCCCTGATGAACAGTGGCGGCGGCAACTGCGCGGGCATGTGCCGTGTCCGCCCGGCCGCACACCAGCTCGGGCCACCCCCCGTGTGTCCCGACTCCACGAGCACCGAGTCAAAATCAGCAACAGCCACAGCGCGCATGAATGCGTGATGGAACACCGGGGGGACAAGTTCATGCGCACGTGCACACGGCGAGTGGCGCACTGTAGCTGCCGGCCGGACACCCGGGCCGGCCGTGCGGGCGTCCGTGTCCGTCCTTGCCTTGCCCCTCCAGTCCATGCCCCTGGTCTGAACTTTGAACCATATAGTTACAGTCTCTGAATTGTTTTCAGGGAGACAGGTTCTCCATACCCAATTATTCGCGGCGACGCGGTGTGTAAGACAGTCGTTTTCATTTCACCTGCAAGGAAGTGCCGTCCAGTGAGGAAACTGCAGATGGTGAGATGTGTTAGCTGAAGAAATGGAAACAGAGCAAGGGAAAGAATGATCCATGACTCTGGCAGTCTTTTGAGCAAGATGACTCTTTATCACTCTGACAGTCAGGGAACCTGGTGTCCGGCTCGCCTACTGGTTGTTTCTTTTGGAAACAAAAGGCCACTTGCAGTTTTGATCTTGTAAAGCTAATATATGGACTACAGAGCTACAACTGAGCTGTTGGCATTTAGTGAGAGCGCTGCGAAGCGTGAAAAGATTTCAAAAGGAATTGGCCAACTAAGGTTTGATGCCAACAATGGTGTGCGAAATGAAGCAGTTCAAAGAAACACAATAGAACAACAGCGCTGAGCAAGCATTGGTATTTTGGATACTATTGCCATGTGTGCATTGATGAAAGAGACATTTATAGTGGAACACATGACACTGCAACATATTTCTAACAAGGATGATGACATCATCAATCAGTAATATATACCAGATGTTGTTATTGGGAGCACTGTAAATTGTCCATGTAGCATAACTGATAAAATTGTTACTGTTTACCATTATGTAATTTCCATGACTTACTCCAGTAACTGAATGAAACGTAGGGGAACCAGGCAATGGTATTATATAAGCCATCTGTAAAATCAACATAGTATCAGTTACACTAGCAATATAGAACAGACAATTGGATACTGATATCTGGATTAAAGATTGGTCCTGACTGTTCTAAACAGTGGTTCTGAAAAGGAAGGGTCACCAAATAGTAGTTATTAGTCTTATAAATAGACCAATGTTGAAACACTGATATGACGCTCAGTTTCTAATAGGAAAACCATGAACAGGTTCATGTAACGAGGTCTCTGTTTTGCTTCGACTAGGAGCCTGTTCCTAACATGTCAGACTCACATCCAAAGGATTGGTGACATTAGCTTCTAGTAATCATACATCTTTTTGGTGACTCCGCAATATGTTCAGTATACAGCATTACAGCATACTGGTGAATAAAGACCAAGTAATGGTGCTTTCACTTCTTTGGCAGCTTCTGAGAAGCGACCATTCCTGGAGCCTAGTTTTTGGGCAATACAATTCATCTTCTTTTGGGTTCGTAACAAAAACATGCCTTTCAAGCTTCAGGTACATATTCACCAAATGATGGATGTAGCATTTATCAGTTGTCGTTGATTGCCCGTATTTCAGTTTCATGGCATGCATGATGCATCTCCTCCAATTAAATTCTCACTTGTTCAATCAAATCACCTACTTTGGTCTACTGCTTTGCATCTGTATTCACACCCAAGTGAACACATCAGGAAAAAACTTTTGAGGTGGCAATTAAGATTAACTGAAAACAATTTCGATCTTTTTCTCATTAGTAAATACCTAGCTCATTTTTTCCCTAAGCTAGCTAACTAGTTAAATTGTGAAGATCAAGCTAGGAACAAAAATTAAAAGAAGAGCCTGAAGAGGGTGTTGTCTTAAACAACTTTTTAAGATCCCTGGCATGCAAAACTATAATTAACAAACTAGTATGCTAATTAGTTGCAATCTACAAAATGGGTCGTATCCTAACTGAGATACTGTATACCTGTTACCTGAAGATCCTCAAAACACATACTCCTGGTCAGGAATCAGTCTTTTACGGTCTTGCAGATTTATGACCTGCACAAAGCCAATAATGAACATCTCAAGTCACACAGATTGTAGAAGTGTATCCGGTCCTCCAACAGTTATCGTATCGAACTCTCTTTATGGTAGAAGAATCGAATATTACAGATAGTGTAGTTCTTGGTGAAATGAGGAAATATTGCATATCTAAACTGATTAAATTATTTAGACAAATGAAACGATGTACTAATTCTGTGTATATGAGTAACAACTGATTCACGAACCAGGAAAGCACCACGGCTGCGTTACTGCGTACATGACATGGCAACCATATCATCACCGAATTCAGCACGCATTGGACAAGTGGACTTGTTCAGAGTGGACTTGTTCGGGGAGGCATCCCGGTCCTCACCAATGAGGCATGCAGCGATCCATCATCCGATCCCTATTCAGACAATGAAAAAAGCAAAATCTAATATCTGCAGTGGGGAACGTGCGAACAAATTCAGCGAAACAACAGAACACCCACACTGCAAAGGGCAATCCACTAATGTAACCTCTGGCGATACCGCGTTTGCGAGCAGGGCGAGGCAGGAAGCAGGCAGAGCGCATTTACCTTGGCTGGGCGCCTCCCCCTCCACGACGGGAACCATCTGAACTCCCCTGCAAATCTGAGCTGCAGCTGCAAGGCCCAAGCGAGAGAGAAGCCGGTGCGTCCTCGCCGTCGCCGGCGATGGCGGTCCGGGGTTGGGGACGAGGGGAGGAAGGGTGGCAAATTGCAGAGTGCCACCACCTCCCGCGAATGAGTTGTGGACTGGCAGACGACGGCAGCGGCGACGACGACGACGACCACTTGTGCAGGCGAGCTGCGGTTTCCCCGATGGGATTGGGATGGGCCAACTCTTATTCCAAAATGGGCTGAGCAGACTGCAACCTTCTTCATACGGCGGCTTTTGGGCTCCGAAATGGGCTGGTCCGTAGTCTCTCGATCGGATTCGATCGAAAAGGCCGAGCCGAGCGAATGCGTGTGGACTGAACCCAACCCATGGGCTGACAGTACTTTGAAGGCCCAGTGCATAGCGTATAGTTATTGACGACCGACTATTTGTCTTCTTTCACTAAAAAAAATTGCGAAAAAAAAATCATTTGCAACTTGGTACTTATTAGGTAAAGATGCACCCCATGTAGTAGTATTTAATTAACTTGTACTACGTAATAGTACTAAGCATGCAATGCGAGCCTTCTAAAAAAAGGTTTTCTGTAATGAGAGGGCGAGCTGATTATGTTAGGCAAGTTGTTGAGAGACGTTGATTAGGAGAGTATGTGCCGTTCCAAAGCGCCTTCCTGCTTCTGCAACGCATTGGACGGCCGGGTCGAGTTGGAGATAGAGACTGCATCCGCTTTTTTTTGCTTTCTCCACCCTGAAGGATCGGGTATTTCGCGGGTGGGAGAATATAACTTTTGGGAGGACCAGGAGGAAACGTGTGCGTGGTAGCCAAACAAACATACGAGGAGTCCTGGGCTGGGACGACGACGACTCCAACTGGAAAGCGCGTCCGCTTCCTTCCTTCCTCGCTAAGACTAAGACGAGCGTGCGTCAAATCCAAACAAACAAGGAAACGACGATGTGACGTGCGCGTGTCGTCCGATCCGATCCGATCCGCCACGGCAAGTCGCTGTCATCTCGGCCCCCTTTTTCCCAGATGGGTCTATGTGTGGGAGGGAGGATGCCGTTTGCATCTTTGACTTTTCTCGTGTTGTCATCTGCTAGGGATTGAGTACCGCTGTCTTTGCCGTTCGCGGCCTGCTGCGACTGATTTGTCAAGGAGCTCTTGTGGCCGACACGGCTAAAAGATCTTGTGATATGCTTTGTCCAGTTGGCGCCAGTGTTTTTGTGTTACATTATTATACATGGTCGGAGGTTGGAGCAAATACTTAGTTAACTAAAGGTTGCATAAAATTACACTGAATTGACAAGGTAATTCGATCTCATGCGCTGGAGGGTTTGCTCCATTTTTTTTTGAAATGTAGGAAATTAAACCTAGAGAGTTGTTAGGGCAAGCATGACCACATGATCTCTTGTTGAACGACTCAATGGAGTCATGCTACTTCCTTCACCTCTCGCTGCGATTACGAGAACTCTTATTTTCTTCAGCCTCTCAAGCTAACGTTGTTTCTTCTCTGACCACCACGCTCTGCACTGCCTCATCTGTCTTCTCCTATCTATGACGTTTTCTATTGCTTTCGTATTGATCGAGTTATTAATTCTCTTGTATTATCCTCAACTCTTTGAACAAGTGGTCATCTCCTCCCAGAGCTAATAGAGGCACCACACTGCCCCACATCGCCGCAGTGTGACCTACTTCCCATCGTCTCCCACTAAATTTATCATTTGCCACGTACTAAAATAATTGACTAGTCAAATTATGTTTGAAGAAATAAGACATTTCAAACTTCAATCAACAATTCAATCATACATCTATATCATTCACTTAGGCCTCCTTTGGGATGGAGGATTACCAAAGGAAAAACGTAGGATTCAGCGATCCTAAGGAATGAGGATTGTAGATGTCTTTGGAACGCGGGAAAGCATCTTAGGAAATCCAGAGGAATACTGTTGGCACCCTACGATTTTACAGGAATTTTACAGGAAAAAAACATCCACTCGAACCTCTTTCTTTCACTAGCTCGCGGTAAGATCAAGGCACAACGACGGCCAAACTCGTCGTTAGGGACCAGGCAAAAAGAACACGAGTGAAGAACAAATGGCCGAACAAACCAAACTCAATTAGAACACGAAGAGATAAACACTAGTAGAAGAAGGACCGGCCATCGACGTTGAGAAGTGCTCCCTCCGGCAACCGGTGCCCCTGGAGCTCACCTGCAGCCGCTTGAAACCGCCGCCACAACTGCTCGAGCTTACCCCTGCAGCAGGAATCTGGCAAGAATGGGAGCGACTGCCGGAATGGAGGAGTAAGACAGGCCGGTCGCAGGCTCGCAACAACCACTGGAGTTCTCCTTTATCAAAAGGAAAGAAAGAAAGAAAAAAAACACTGGAGTTCTCACCATTGTGAGCTGCCCCACATCTCGAGAGGAAAGCTTGACCGGTGGGAAAGAAAATAGCTCTGTGAGGAGATAAGATCGATGCTTTTACTATAATGTTGGTCCACATGTAGGTGACCTTCTTATTGCGTATGATGTTTTTTCAAAACATAACACTTTGTCACGTTATTAGTTAAACTAATGCATTGGCACCTCCTAATATTCCTATTCCTATGAATTTCCTACGCCCATCCAAACACCTACCTATACAATTTTTCCTACGTTTTCCAATCCTATGTTTTATAAAATTCCTATGTCTTTCCTATTTCCATTTTTTTACAATCCCATGTTCCAAAGAAGGCCTTCAAAATGAATGGAGATATAACACATCAATGCCAAATCCTATATTTGAAGTAGTTGGCACTTCTAAAAAGGAAAAAGAAACCAGTTGAAGTAGTTATGTTTGTTAGTTGCAAGTCGCTGCAGCCTGCAGCCGCGTTCTAGACTTGCAGTTGTAGGAATGAACTCCAGATATGATGAGCCGCCCCACCAGGCCACCACCTCCCTAAATAGAACATTATCGATAATCATTGGAAACTGCGGTCCGTACTTGCAAAACTCCAAGAAACCACGCTAGCCTAAGCTGAAAAAAACTCTTAAAACCCCTAATTATCTCAAAGCTAAGGCACCAAATAGAAATAAAAGCCGCTAATGGAGGATTGATCTGCAATTTTCCTTGCGTTTACGTTTTTACTAATACATCCTCCCTCCCCTCACCTTCTACCAGCCCACCCCACCCACTGCCTCGTATTCTATTCCTCATCTCCGCCGTCCTCGCCTTCTCCAACTCCAATCCACCTCGCGACATCGCGCACGCGCGCCTCCTCCCCGCGACGGCGACTCCTGCAGCGACGCCCTAGGGTTAGGGTTCCGGCGACTTCCGCGCCCCGGCGATCGCGTGGGAGATCTGCCCATGTCGTCCGACCCCTCGCCCCACCTCCCCGCGCCGGTGGCCCCGCCGGGCGCGGCGGAGGTGGATCCCCAGTCCCAGCCGGCCGCGCCGCCCGCCGAGCCGCCGGAGGTGATGCACCGGACGAGGGCCGTCGACTTCCTGGGACGCCGCACGCCCATCGTCTACCAGAACGACAACGGCCCCTGCCCGCTACTCGCCATCTGTGAGCTACCATTCCGCCATTCGATTCCGAACCCCCGCAGTTCATCGCGCGTGCGTAGCGCTTGCCTGCGGTATTCATGTCTCCTGTTTTCGTTTCTGCAGGTAACGTGCTGCTACTGAAGAATGTGATCAGCCTGAACCCAGATGCCAGCGAGGTGTCGCAGCAGAAGTTGCTCTCGCTTGTTGCCGAGCGCCTCATCGATTCCAACAGCGCCGTACAGGTTCGGTTTTAACTCTCGCGAAATGGGGGCTGTTCATGCTCAGTCGATCAATGTGGGAATGGTATTGTGTTGGGATGCAACAGCGATGTGCAGGTTAGATTAAAATAGGTTTCTGGCTGTGGCATTGATCGGTGTGATAATGGTTTTGGGATGCAATTCGTAGGACAAGGACGAGGAGTACGTCCGCAACCGGGAGCAGAACATCGCGGACGCGATCGACCTTCTCCCGCTCCTCGCAACAGGCATTGATGTGAATGTGATGTTCAGGAAGTGCGTAAGGGTTTTCAGCTTGTTCATCAGTGGTTTGTCGTGTGCCCATGTGATTATGTGTTTGTTCACTGTGGCGTGTATGTTGCAGGATTGATGACTTTGAGTTCACTCGAGAACGTGCCATATTTGATCTTCTGGACATCCCTCTATACCATGGATGGATAGTAGACCCTCAGGTGTGCTTTCTTACCACTTAGCTTAATGCTATAGTCTGTACTGTCCCATGATGTTTCTGATTTCAATTGGGTTCGTGCGTATCATCCTTCCTGTTCCTAAGTTTTGCAATCACTACAGCATTCCGATCCATGGCCTAAACTATCTGAGGTAGTTACTATTTTTGTTGAAGTTGCACTTTCAAGATTCAACTGATAGAAGTAATTCTTGTAGTCCTGGAATGCTTGTCTCTGGGGTTTTGATGCACTTCTGGTTCGATATTGATGCATGTTTAAAATTGTGAAGTCTACGTAATTAGCTCTTTTAAGGCTACTCTACATCCTAGGTGGGAAAATTTAGACCTTCCGTTCCTGAATTGACTACCAATTAGCTGGTTCTAGCCAGTGCCCTCACGTGGTTGCAGTAGGAAAGATTTAAAAGGAAAGTTAATTATTGATCTTGCTGCCAGCTGACCGTTTTCATTTACATAGGAAAGTTATCCCCTGATACGAGTATTAGGAAACCACCTAAATTAAATGCTTATTGGTCGTGTGCATGAATTTAACCGGTAAGGTGTACTGCATTGTCTTGACAAAATATTTGCGAATACGACATGAGTTGATTTGATTTATTGCACTACTGCCAATTAGAGTTTGTTCCTTGTCGCTTATGCCACATTTTATATTACATGTGACAAAAAAAACTTTGTTCCGCACCACTCACCTGCAACATTAATGTTGTCTTCTCCTTGCCACTCACCTGCGTGACATGTTGGATCCATATGTACATTAGCTCTGCAGTAATTCGTAACAACACCATGTCTGGGTTTCTGTTGGTCATGTTTGTAATTAGTTATGATGCATCCTTTGTAATACTGTAATGATTTGAACTGGTTCAGTGGTTCTGTACCATATTTTTTTATTGATATGATATGCAGATCTCCTGTGTATTCGAGAAAAATAAGTCATTACAAATAGTAGACACTGTGACACAATAGAATATAGTCCAAGTAGAATATGTATGCATTCCAAATGCGTTACTTCCTATTATGCTAAGTTTCCAGATGGAAAATCACTCCCACATATTTAATAGTTATGGATGAGCTATTACCCTCAAGAGGTAATAGGTCGCCTTCTTTAATCTTAGCCATTTGATCAAATAGAATGGGAGATCCGTACTGCTTTAGGAGTATCCTAATATTTGCCTTGTATAATAGATGAAGAATTAATTCAAGCCACCTACTTACCATTGCTGATTTATATTTTCTTTAGGATACTGAAACTGCTAGTGCTATTGGATCAAAGTCCTACAATGCTCTTGCTTCTGGGCTTGCTGAATTCAAGTCAGGGAAACCAACAGAAGAGAATAAACATATGGAGGAAGAAACTGTGGATTTTGCTGCTGCAACAACTGCAACATTAAAGATTCCGTCACCCAGTGTTTCTCAAGGGAGATCGTTCGATGAACATACACTATCAGACTCAGAAGCACAAATAAGGCGAGGCGACCGCGAGGAAGAAGAGGAACTGATGAGGGTCCTTAATCTATCCAAAGCTGAAACTGTTTCTTTTGACACTTCGCATAGTCATTCATCCTCCAACATGGAGGAAACAACACAAAGTGAGAGTTTTCGGTCAGAGGCACCTGAGGTGGTGGAGGCAACAAAAAAAGAAGAACATGGTAATCATGCTGTGAGTGATGATGGTTCCGTGCTACCAGTCACAAATGGTGCTGTTAATGGCAGTGAAGTGCCCGAAGAATCCCAAGAAGCTTTGATATCTAAAGAACCAGAGGACAGTGGAATCGAGAATATGTTACCAGGGGACCTCGACATATCTGTTCAATCTTCAGAATCAACTCCAGCTTGTCCATCTCATGAATCTTTTGTTCCCAGTGACCACCAGCCTGCTGCACCTACTCTTGTTGAAGCTGATAAAGAAAACTTCAAAGAACAATTTGATGTACAAATCCATGGACAGTCTACTGATATTGAGGTCACTTGTGACTCCTCAGTTGTAGCTTGTGAAGCTGCTCCAGGTGATGTTACAACAAAACTGGATGAGAACAGTGGTTCTTTAGATAGTTCGGAGCCTCTACCTTCAAGCATCCAGGAATGTGAACCAATATATCAAGGCGAGGAGCATATACTTGGCAGCACAAATGTGGCATTTGAAAATCAAGAGCCAGTGTATGAGGGGGAGGTGGTTCTTGCTCAGCAGGCTGACAAGTCTGGGGAAGCCAGTGATTGCTTGGAAGACAAGGCCACAGAACATCAATGTGAGAATTTCATTTATTTAACATTTATTTACTACTTTTATGAATCTCTGTGGCTGTGAATGATTTATTTACTATATTTGGCTTCACACTTTGAATTGATTTATTTTCAGGGGAGCTGATCGATAATTTTCTGCAGACCACTGCTAACCAGCTAACTGTCTATGGGTATATCTCTATTCTATGTGTTATTTTTTTCAGTTGTATTCTTATTTATCACATTGTCAAATTTCAATGTCACAGTCTCTTCTGTTTACAAGAGGGACTTAACGAAAGAGAGCTTTGTGTCTTCTTCCGTAACAACCACTTCAACACTATGTTCAAGGTATGCTAAATCAAGCACTATCTGATTAGTTAAGTTGGAGCTGTTTTATTTCTTTTCTATATTTATTCTGCAGTACAACGAAAGTCTATATCTCCTAGCAACTGTTTTTATTTCTTTTCTATATTTATTCTGCAGTATAACGGAAGTTTATATCTCCTAGCAACCGATCAAGGTTTTATAAGCCAAACTGATTTGGTATGGCAAAAGTTGGATGAGGTATGTTTAACTATTTCTGTCATTGTTTTATTCGCGCTTGAAATGAAATCCTTACTTATTTTTTAATGCTCAACCGGCAATCATCAGGTGAATGGAGATGGGGTGTTTCTTACTAGCAACTTCACACCATTTAAGGCTGAAACTCCAAGAAACGATTCATGGAATGAACAGCAAGCTATGACGAGTACTGCTGTATGTATAACATCAATAAACTGCTGTAATTTTTATTAGGTACAGTAATGTTAACCAGTTAAAGTTTATTTCTGTCCACAGGATTATATTTCTCAATTTGACAACTCCACTTCTGGAAAGTATGTTCTTCCTACCTATCTTTTCTTATTATGTCTAATTGTCCAGGTATTGTACAATTTTTTAAGTTTCGGTCTCTGCAACCATGTGAATACATGTTTGAATTTGTGCTGTGCAACAAGTGTCCATCAGTTGGGCTATAATGTTATGCCAATTGAAGCCGTATTTTTTTCCCTATCTATTGCTCATTGCTCTCTGTTTTGTAGTCCTTTGGCTTGTTTAACTTGTTTTTTGGGGCACACTATTTTGCTGTTAACCAAGCACCATGGCTCTCTTTGAACTTGGCTATTTGATGTTTTGGCTGGGGATCATGTGTTGGACTTTTGGCTGAACATGTATTTAAATGACCAGTATTTGGCATGGTTTATAGATCTTGATTTTGTTCAATGTGTTGCACCATATATGTGAACTGAGCATGTTCATTAGCTCTATCTGACCTTTGGTTTAATTAAATACCTTCATCATTAGTGGTTTTAGCTGATCCATAGTCAGTTCGGTATGAGAGATATTCTGATGTTTAATTGATGGCTGAGCTACTTGTTCTTCCTGGAAGCCCATTTTCAAGTTTGCACTACATTAGTTTGTTTGACAAGATGTGAATGACATGGGAAGATAATTGCACAATGCACAGTGGCACAAGTTGAATTCAGACTTAAATACGATCATTGCACCAGCTGCTCTTTGTGTATGTTATGTTGTTGTTTCACTTATGTTTGCACATGTATTACCTAAGTTCTAACGTGTCTATTTTGTTTTTCTATGCTGGCAGCTCTGATCTAGAGCTAGCTATAGCACTTCAACAGCAGGAGTTTGAGCGGCAACCTCAAAGATTTCAACCTCCACCGCCACAGCAACAGCAGCAGCAGCAGCAGCAGCAGCAACCTCCAACGCAGCACCAAGCGACTCAATCCGGCCGACCAGGACTTGTTGTTGGTCCAAGGGTAAGTTCCTTTTTTTTAATTATAGAAAATGTATACTCATACCGCATCAAAACCTCATTTCTCATTACCACCTGGCATTTATTGACTTTGCGTCTGGTGCGGTCCATTTAGTTTGGATTCAAATATGGCTGCAGCCTGTTGTCTTGAAATTACCATGACCTTGCTTATGAATCCTAAAGTAGCAATTGTATTCACACCAGTACACGTTATTGCCTGGAGGTCTTTCCAACATTCACTTGTGAACCCACACAGTCACCTGTTTTTCCTCAGTAAACTTCACCGGCGAATTAATCAGTTATTGTCTAAGCTCTTTTATAGGCCCTAAACAAGTAAGACGTGATTATGTGATGTGAGATAGCATACAAAGAGGTTAAATGCATGGCCATCTAGCTATATTACACAAGCACGATTTGTTCTTCATTCCTAGCATCTTTAAATTGGAAGGTGCCAATTAGTGCTGTGTGCTTAGTTATTGATTATATTTTTGGCTTGTCTTGTTGCTTCTTGGATCTCTGAGGCTTTGACTTCTTGTTTCCTGTTGACCGTTGCCTGCTTCTATGTGGCTACTTAACTGATGGATATGAATATTGTGATCATCCTTGCAGCAGAGGCCCAACGCCCCACCTCCACCAAGAAGTGAGTCGAAGAAAGAGAAGTGCATTGTGATGTAAAAAATATCTTCGAAACAGAAGGAAAAAAAAAAGAAGAGATAAGAGATGCATTATACTGTAGAGAATTGGTTCCTTTGCGGAGGCAGTGTCCGTTTTTCGCCACCTTTGAGGCTTTCCCCATTTGAGCTTCTTTGGTTTTTCTATGTTGTTGTCTCTGGTGTATGTAAATAACATCGACAAATAAAGTGTAGAAACAGATGCTGTCAAAATGATAGCCCGGTGCAACATGATTTGATTCGTAACCCAACTAAACCTGTTCGTTTAAAGGTTGTGACTTTTCCATATGCTTTTTTAGAGTAAAGACCGGCGAATCTGGCCACGTATTCCATACGGCAGACAAGGATCAACTTTACAGCCATTCTTTGTCCAAAAATGTCTTGTTACAGGAATGAAGATTACAAACGATTTCTATGTGCACTCAGTTCGATGGATGTCCTACTTCCATTCCATATGCAAGTCCGGCGCTACTCTCACAGCTGGTTTTCGTAATAACAATAAAATAATTTTAACGAAGAAACGAAACAAAACTGTCGCACTATACTGGTTAGCCATTAGATGCAACTGAAGAATAAATATGGTTGTTTTGGGTTTCAAAATGGAGAAGCCGTAGTGGGGTATCCCATTGCATAAACGGAGGATCCCCTGCCTGCGTCTGGCAGCTCCAGCCTTTTACTCTTACACGCCACTGCATCACACATTCAGACTATCTCGATGTACACTTCCCCATTGATCGGGGCTGCGAAGAACGCGATCAGGAACGGGAACCTCCCAAGGCACGTGATGAAGTCGTCCCTGCTGATCTTTTCGTCACCATCAACATCGAACGTCTTGAACAGCTTCTGCATCTGTCAAAGGTTTACGTGATTAGATGGCCATGACATCTTGATGGCAACACGGCGTTACGAGCGTAGGCAAGACTCACCCCGTCATCAGACAGCAGCAGCATGCTTAACCGCAGGATGTCAGCTAGCTGCCCCCTGGAAATTTCGGATGTTTCAGGATCCCTGCACTTCTCAAAGGCGGTCTCACAGGCACCCTGGAACAACGGTTGCTTCCTCAGGTGCGCACACCCAACCAAGAACTGCACACATGAATACATGATACACCGAGAACCCTTAGCGTTAAGCAAATATACAGTACCATTGCATTAAAGAATTCTTGGCTTCGTAAGTACGGAAACTGCAAAATCAATCTAATCAAAGTCGATACCTGACGGAACGTAATGGATTCCTTAATGCTGAAGTCAAAGTAGTGAAATATCTGGAAACAGAGTAGAAGGTCAGCAAAGAGGTAAATACAGTTAAGCAAAGGTAACATTTGCAGAAACTCCGTCAGTTAAGCTAGGTAACATGTGCTGAAACTTCATCGGTACCTTCTTGCACAGAGGACTGCAATCTAGACCAAAATAAGCCCAAAAATCTTGTGCTTTCACACGTCCACTGCCATGGTTTAAATGGCGTTATTTATCATGTATTTGTGAAACAACATCACATAGACTTGGCAGTTCTCCATTAAGGAATGAGGAGTCTTACTCGCTGTCAGGATTCATAGCCAGGAAGTGTTCCAATAGCTCCATTGCTTCTGCTGTGCTTACACCATACATCTGAAAGACATAACAAAATCAGATACAATACTTCATCTTATGATCAGACAAAGGAATTGGCACACCATATACAAGTACACCAAAACATATTTAGTCATTTTTAATCAATCTCGTACGTAAGTCACTAATAATTAAATACAATATTTTTCCTTTTTCATCGCATGATAGATTTTGACAACAGCAGCATTATCATAATACAAACACATGTAAATAGTGTAGTTTAGGAGAGACTTACATCTTTTACCCAAGCCATTTCCACCATGTAATTTGAGCAATTAGCCTGCAAATAGAAAACTCAGCATATTAGGGATAAATTCCTTTTCGAGGGATGGGGTATCGAGTTGATTTTGAGTACATAGAGTTTTGAAGGATTGCAATTGGCATAGCAAACAAAGATTAGAGAAAGTGTTCGGGAATTCAGAGTGGAGATCATGTTATACACCTACACATAGCCTTTTTACCTTTCCAGCTTCTACTGCCCGTGCCATAATCATTGAATCACCATATGAATAAGAAGTGGGTAAAACATTAAGGGCACGTGCCATAGCATAGTTGGTCTGCAGGAACAAAAAGTTGTAGGAGGACATTATTATCATGCTTCTATTGAAATGCACAGGATATTGAATGACAAATTTACTTGAGCTAAACATATTTACATTCTCTGCAAAATGAAGGGCATTCTCTTGCTTGATCTCAGGAGGGAAGACAACAGGGAGGTACTCTACCTGCATTAGATGATCGATCCATCAAGTGAGCTAATTGTGTAAGGTGCACGTACCAAAAAGATAAAATAGGTGACAGTTCAGACATTTGCTAGGCCAAATTCAGCCAGCCATGCATACCTCCATGAAATTATGAAACTGGGTGAACATCTTAAACATGAGCTTTAACAACGATATGTTTCCCCTGAAACACAAAATAAGTTCTAAATTTAAAAATGTCAAGGCAACAAAAAGAAGGATGTCAATCGAAAAGAATACCCATAGAGAAAGCTCACCATGATTGATCAAAGTGCACATGTGGATAACGGACAACAACAGGTTGAACAGGGTAGCCAGGTATGAATGCGCCATGTTGGAAAGAAATCAGGAATCTCCCATTCGTTGTAGTGCCTTCAGGGAATAACAGGACCCGCGGGAAGCTATTGCAAGCGGCCTTTCTCTGAAAGGACATCCTAAAGAGTATGTACCATATGAACAAATAACTAAAAGGCAATCATGTTATTCTAGGACGAGTAGGCTATTAGTGATTTTTAGGATTAATTATGATGTCTGCTGGAAATGACATTAAAGACCATGCAAAACAGGCAACTGCAAGCACTAACTTGTGATTCCTCTTTTCTGCTTGTTACTTTTTACCATACATTAAGTTAATTTAAAGTAATGATATTCAATAGCTTACAGGTCATAAAAAATGATGAGATGACTGACTAACATGTGACCGGATGCAATACAACATTTTTAAAACCAACCAGGTGATTCCACAAGATTAATAAAATCATGAGAAGCTATGGGTATGAGAGGAGCCGTTCTTACCTTTATTTCATTTACAGCAGCCTTCCTAGAAGCTGGTGAGAATCTATCAACATATATAACCTGAAAAAAAAAGGTACACGTCTTAGAAGAGATTTTGCAAATTTAGACGTCACATGAATATGGAAATATTTACCTGCATCGCTCGAATAATCGTTCCAACAAACGGCAGGGCATCATGAGATTCGGACGCAACAATTGTTGGGAACAATTCGTAGAAGAAGAATATGGGCTCTATGTATGAGACATGATTGGAAACAACTATAGGTGCAAGTTCCCTAGGAGCAGGCCTTCCTTTCTTTCTGATCCAGTGGTACCTGATTGAAAAAGAAAACAAGTGCCCAACTAAGAAGATACACTAGCATCGCCAGAAGAGGAACTATGAGAAACAGTATGCGGCCAAATACTGCTCAGCTCATCTGAGCATAAGAAAGCAAAAAAAGGCAGCTGTCCTAGGGAACTTCCATGCCCGGAAGAAAACTAGATTTGAAAATAAATACATGTATCAAAATAAGATGGCACAATAGTCCAAGTTCTAAAGTTTTGAATGCATTTGCTTGCTATCCTCCTGTGATTTCGAAAGCTTTTATTCAGAAATGAGAATTCTGATGGTTGGGTATTTAATTTCACCAGGCAACTTCTGGTACAGTTGATACTTGATGGTCATGGTATTAATGCCATTCCTCACAGGTCAGGTCAGCCACATATCCTGGGCAATTCCCCCCCCCCCCCCCCCCCCCCCCTACCGAAATCATTGCAAAGGACCACACGGGAGGAACTCCCATTTGCGTGGTCACTTCCGAACTATCAGCATGCACATGCGAAGGATATCAGTTTGAACTGTCCATCACGTTTTTCACCTCCAGTTCCAGATGTAAGCCACCTGAACACGTCGTACAAACAGTTCTCCGGCGGTTCCTAACCCGTCCTGGTCTCCTCCGAGCCGCAAGTGGTGCAGCACCAGCACGCCATAAACGACAGCTCGCGCACGGACATTCACCTTCCATACAGCGTCGTCCCACCAACCAAATCATTGAGGCACCCAGCAAGACCGCACGTGTTGAAGAGCCCCCCAAATCCAGCAAACCAACCCGCGCATCTCACAATCGCGTCATCCACCCAGAGAATTCGAACACCGCATCTTCGCCACACAAATCTAATCATCTAAATTTTAAGCGAGGTACCCAGATAATTAACCGATTAGTAGCTCAGATTGGATCAAAACGACACGAGTTCACCGATCCAGACCCAATCCGAGCTTGCGATTGCGTCCAGCGATCTAGCAAGGAGCCACTCACCCGAACGAGAAGAGGATGCAGCGGGCGGAGATCCGCGTGATCCACATGAGGCGGCGGCGCCACGCCGGCATGGGCCCGGCGCCCTCCCGCGGCCGGTCCTGCACGTCGGCCCACCCTCGCAGCGCCACCCACGTGGCCGCGTAGCCGATCGCGATGGCGAGCCCGAACAGCACCAGACGCACCGCGGCGACCGGCGCGAGCAGCAGCGTCCTCGCCCACGCGTACACGCCGCCGCCCCACGCCGGCGTCCCGTTCCGGAACGGGTCCGCCGGGGACGGCCCCCGGTCCTGCGGCGGCCGATCCTCGGACAGGAACGCGAACGGGTCCCCGCCGCCGTCGTCGCACACGGAGACCGCCGCGGCGCCGTCGCTGTCGCCGTGGTGGCGGTGGTTGTTGGCGTGCCCGTTGGCGGCGCGGGCGGGCGCGACGGAGCCGGAGAGCAGCGGCGTGAAGAGGGAGGCGGGGCTGGGGCTCGTGGAGGCCATGGATGGATTGCGAGCGCGCGGTCGCCGGAGGCGGCGTGGGGAGGGGGAGCGGAAAGCGGAGGAGCGAGGCGGAGCAATGGAGGGGGAGAGTTATGGCTTTTATCAAAGCCAAGCCAATAGGCCAATAGCGAGGGAGGAAGGAGGAGGCGTTCTTTTGTTTGTGGTCGTGGTCTCTCTTTTTTTTTTCTTTTTTTTTTTGCGGTTTTTACTTATTGGCCCTCGCGATTTATTAGGATGGCATTTATTGGCATTTTTTTTAAGAATCGTTTCGTTTTCACCGGCCGTTTCTTTCCTCCTTTGTTTAAACGCTCTCGTGTCTCCACGTGTGGTTTAGATAGTAAGTATTATTAAGGATGGATTACTAGAATCAATCGATCCATAGATAACATCTTGGATATGTCAAGTCCAGTTTTCTTTTCGAAGAGATAGAGGTTGTGGAGTGCTTGAGATCATCAAACATGGCTCAATCAAAATCAGAAAGTAATTTTAAATAAAATTTAGCTGCTATTTCAACAATTTTGTTCCTCTTCCTTCTCTTCCTTCTCTTGAGCATAGGGGCTTTTTTTTCTCCTCCTTCTGTTCCTCTTCCTTCTCTTCCATGTCTAAAAATTTTAGGGACTTTTGCAACCCCCCCCCCCCCCCAGTTGCTTCACGCTGCAAAACAGCAAAAGCAGCAAGCTTGCTCGTGTTTTGTAATTCACTGACCTTCCAGGGCGCAAACAGCAAAATGCGCTCGCAATTTAGGAGGGCATTTATCGGCATTTTTAAGAATCGTTTCGGAACCGGCCGTTTCTTTCCTCCTTTAGTTAAACGTTCTCGTGTTTCCACGTGTAGTTTAGACAGTAGAATCAATCAATAGAGAACATCTTGGATATGCCAAGATAGAGGCTGTGGAGTGATTGAGTTTATCAAAAATGGGTCAATCAAGGTCAGAAAGTAATTTTAAATCAAATTTATTTACCTGATATCCCAACAATTTTGGCGTACAAATACTCGACCGACACGGCAACATCGGATTAGTGGCCAGCAAATACTTTAGCCAATCTACCAGCAAAACGAAAATACTTAGCCAATCGGGTTGCTTCACGCTGCAAAAGCAGCAAGCTTGCTCGTGCTCTGCAATTCAGTGACCTTCCAGGGCGCAAACAGCAAAACGCGCCAACACACAGCCGGCCGGCCCGAGCGTGGCGCTGTACGTGGGCCTCGCTCCGCCTCCCGCACCCCCTCTCCACCCACTCACTGACATGTATCCCCTCCTTCCGGGCCCACCTGATTGGTCAGCAGGCACGCGTGAAAAGAGAAAATACGAAAAGGGAGAGCGCGGCCGGCTCTCGTGGCCGCTTGTTTTTTCGCTCACCCCCTGCGCGGGCAGGTGGACTCGGGGTGGAGAGAGCACGACGCGACGCGTCCGGCGATGACGGCGACGCGGGCACCGCCGTGGGGGCGCCCGGCCGCGGCTGGCTGCCTCGTGGGCCCCTGGGGACGGAACAAGTGGCCTCGTGGTGGACGAGCACCTCAGCTCTTGTGTAGGAGGTTGCCGAATGCCCGGTCGCCGTCGTGCGTCAGGCAGTCAGCTCAGCTGTGATGAAATTGGTCGGTGCTCGCAGGAGCATTATTGTGATTGATTTGATCCAGGCGACTGAATTGACATCGTCGGCATAGAATAAAAAACTTCGTCAGCAAAACAAATGCTAGTAAAAATTAATAGGTAAGGCTATGTTGCGTGGAATTCCGTGACGCATTTTTGAATTTTGCGTGGAATTTGTTTCTGCTGCGTATGTTGTCCGGATCATGTCAATAAAAATGTCAGAGGGAGCGCATGCAAGCGGACACATTCCTTTCAGTAACGACTTGGACCTGTATGGGTTACCCATCATTTTTGGAGATAAAAAGGGTTGGTTGAGCTCCTCCATGCACCAACCGATTGTCCCCAAGAGCACGCTGAAAAGTCAAGATGAACCGATTGTTACTCAAAACGAAGTCCCATGAGGCACAGCGCTAACTATATCGTTTAAGCAAGACCAGGCGTCGTTGCTGATCGATCTGTGCACCTTGGTCACAACACAACTTGGATCCATCCCAACAACAAGACGACACTTTCTTTAATCTGTTTCAGATCGGATCATCGATCCGGCCCATTGCATCGGTAAGTCGGGATGGGCGGATCTTGCGTCGTCGAACACTCGAGTTAAAGTACAGCGTGCTGCCGAGAATTTTTTTAATCTCGCATGTGGAGAAGACTTGAAGCGCACATGACATGAACGCCGCCATGGGGATATTTTAGGCGATCGGTATCCTTTCCTGCCAGACGACAGGTGCGTGATCCTTGAGAAAAATGACTGAATCAGCGTGCAGCTGGCCAGGTTCTGGCCACAACGAAATTAGATCCAAGCACATCTGTTCTGCAATCTTCATCGTTTCAAGAGCACCGGTGCATATTCCCTCCAGTATTTCTGGTCTTTTGGATCCAGATTCCAGCCCAGAGCGATACTATACTGTCCTGTCCTATCCTATCAAGTCAGCCATATTTCCCTCATCAAGTCTCACCGTTTGTTCAGAGTTCAGATGCAATTAGCGCGCAGGCCTATGCTGACTTGACCGAGCCATTGGAGGATCTCGGATGATGCAAGCCAAATCTCGACTGCTAATACTCCATCTATCTGTTCTATATACAGTATCAGCCAAATAGCAGCAGCTATTGGTTGACCGCTGAAACAGCTCGACTCCTCGGTCTTGCTGCTACGTTGCTGAGATTTTCCATGCACAAAAGGCATCGCGTCGTGTGACGGCGGACTACAGACACACAGTAACAGTTGTTCAAGAAATCAGGCTTGTGCTTTTCAAAAAAGAAATCAGGCTTGTGACGTGTTTGACCTGTCCCGGGCTTACCGACGCCGCAGAATCTGCGGGACGCTCGAATTGTTCCTGCTGCTTTGCTTTCCACAAGCAAGCAGGTCCCAGATGGAGGATTTTTGGGGAGGAAGAAACGTCACATTTCACAGTTCATTCATCTCTCTGAAACAATTCTAAGCTGATACCAACTTCGTACCACACGTGAACTGATCTGAATTTGCAAACAAATTCATAAGGCAACGAGCCCCCTCAATTTGTTGATTTGTTCGTTCGCCCATGCGCTAGCAGCCTCTAGTGCGCGCGCGCGCCGGCGGCGGCGACCTCCTTGTGCTCGTCGTCGCCGTCGCCGTCGTCGTCGACCCACTCCCAGTAGTGCCGCTTCACGGTGATGGCCCCGGCGCCGGCATCCCCCTCGTCCTCGCCGGTCTCCTCGGTCTCGAACGCCCCGTCCTCGGGCACGCCGCCTACCACCTCGGCGTCCACCGCGTGGAGCACGTACCTGGCGGGGAGCCCCGGGTAGGAGACCGACTCCCGCTCCTCCACGCGCGGCGCCGCCGCCTCCTCCCGCGCCACCCCGATCCGGACGCGCGCGCGCTCCCCGAGCTCCTCCCTCACGGCGCGCGCCGCCGCGGCCTCGGGGGACTCGCCGGGCCGCATCTTCTCCGACAGCGGGCGCGGGCCGCGGGACCGGACCGTGCCGTCGGAGAGCAGCTGCCGTGCCTCCACCAGCCGCGCGCCGCGCCGGTTGCGGATGCGGACCGTCGCCACGTGGACCGCGCGGACCACCTGCGGCGACGGCGGCGGTGCGGTGGGGGCGATGAGCGTGCAGTCGCCGTGGGAGAGCTCCAGGAAGAGGTTCAGCAGGGTCTTGGTGCCCGGCACGGCGCCCCAGGAGGACAGCGCCTGGGGAGGGAGCCGAGGGCGGAGGAACGCCGCGAGGGAGTCCAGCGTCGGGAACGCCAGCGGCGCGCGCGGCGGCGATGGCGGCCGCATCGCCGCGGGGTCTCGTGGGGGGAGGGGATCGGGTTGCGTCGCCTGCGCCTCCTCCGTCGCCGCTGCTGGTGGTGGGGAATTCTCCATGCTGCAACTGGAGAATTCGCTGGGATGGGCCCACCGGGTAGGGAGGAGGTAGCTCTCTTTCTACCGGATTGGCGAAGGCCCAAAGGTGATCCATGGGCCTGATCACCTGGGCACCCAACAAGTCGAAACGACCACCATTTCCATCGGCCGTCGGAGCCTCGGAGGTGGCCGTCCTCCTCCACCGCGGGTCGTTCCATCGCCACCGGAGGCGGATAGAGTATCTAGGTTCGCCGCTCGTGCATTTCCATGGTCGATGGATCAGACCAGCCAAATAGAATTGAAACTGCTTTCGATTTCTGCTGCTTATCTCTGAAATTACTGAAAATCAGTTCGTTTTCCTTCTCCCCCAGTGCCTTGAAACTAGAATCGCCTGCTCGTGGAGGAGAATCGCGCAGTGCGTTACGAGCCGCGGCAGCAACCACCATGGCGGGCCGGCTGGATGGATCGGAGCTGACCGCCTGGGAGCTCGACCGCGCAAGGAGAGGACGAAGGGGCCGATGGGCAGGTGGCGAGTACGTACATTGGAAGCAGAGCACAATAAACACATCAGAACTCAGTCAGAATCGCTCGGCCGGAGCCGGAGCGGTAAATCCCGCGGCGGCGGAGGAACGCGGGGCCCGCAAGCGGCCTTGCCGGAGTCCGTCGACGAAGACGAAGGTTTCTATTCCATGGCCGGGCGCGGTGGATCGGAAAAAGTCCTCGGCAGTCGGCACCGGCCGGCGTCCATCTCTCTCCCGTAGTGCGTAGTCTCATCTCCTCCCTCCTCCTCATTCGAGTGGGGGCGGGGATGTCGGGCGCGGAGAAACGGTGCCCATGGCGGTGGGGCGAGGAGCAGAGGCGGCGGGGTTCGGGGAGCTTGGAGCCGGCCATGGCGACAGGGACGGCGATGTAACATTTTTGAGAAACCCCCTGAATTGGATCGCGACTATTGATCGCGATCCAATATTTTTCATAAACACCCTTCATAATTTTCATTTACCCCTAAATTATATCGCGACAATTGATCGCGATCTGATTATTTACATACAACCCCATGAATCGGATCACGACTATTAATCACGATCCAACGTATTTGCGAAATAGCCCCTCGTGGCTCCCGGTGTGCGCCCTTTGCCGCCCGGCAACGGCGACGCCGGCCTCGCCTGGCCGTCGGGAACGGGCTTGCGCTCCTCCTCCGGATCTCCGCTCTCCCCCTCCCCCGCCGGATGCCCCAGCCGCGTCCGCTTCTCCTTCGTTCTCTGCTTCGATATGGCCACGCCTAGCCGACATCCTCCTCCTCGCAGCGCCGAGACTCCACGCCGGCCGGCATCCACCGCCGTCCTCGAAGCCGCTGCATTGTCATTGCCATGCCGCCGGCTGTTCCTGGCAATCGCGCATCTGCCAATCCGCGTCGCGTCGCCTTCCGTTCCCCAGTGCGATGGATTTGGAGACGGAGAATCGCCTGCTCCCCAGAGGCTGCGGCTGCAGGAGGACAAGGAAGGCGTGCAGGCCTGTTCGCCGAAGCCTGGCATTAGGCAACGCCCAGTTTGAATTCAATCACAGTCCTATATATACGGCAAGAAATGGATCGTTCGGTCTCAATCAGAATTTTTACGGGTACACACGAGAGGAACACGGAAGAGAAGTGCTACAACAAGTTCCCAGCACGGCAGCAACACATGTGTGTACAAGTTCGATCACATCATTCAGTCCGATCATCAGTAGTAGAACGCCGGCAGCCATTCCTTTCCGTTGATGAAGTCGACGGTGAGGTACTTGGACGCCTCGTTCATGGTGAACCGCCGCGACCACGGCACGCGCTTCGCCGCATCGGAGCCGGGCCCGGTGCAGTTGAACTCCGCGAGCATCACCTTCCTGCATGCGTGTCACCGGGCAGTTGACCACAAAGACCAATCACGATCACGATTTTTCATGGCGCATGTGCTACGACTATTGCTCGCAACTTACTCGGTGCTGCCGGTGTAGCCTATGCTTGTCCACCCTTCCGGGTTGACGGTCTTCGAGAGGTAGGTGTCGGCGAAGATGACGCGCGAGTTGGGGGCGCTGACGCGGCCCAGGTAGACCTCGCCGACGCCGTACACCTTGCCCTTGAGGAACACGAAGCCGCTGCCGTCGTCGTCGGCCTTGCGGTCCTGCGCGGTGATGGAACCCAGGATCTCCGTCCGCCGGTCAGGCTTCACGAATATCTCCGGGCACTGCACGCGTTCACCAATCACCACGTGTTGGAGGAGAGTTCGCCAATGCCAACAGCTCTTAATTGTATGTTACCTGGAATATGGACTGGCCGCCACCGAAGATGAAGTCGATGTTGCCCTGGATGTAGCAGCTCTCGTAGTAGTGGCGGCCGGCGCTGTCGTAGAGGGTGTGGTGGGGGCTGTAGAAGGCGCAGTGGTAGAAGGCCACCTTGTCGCCGGCCACCATCGCGGAGACCGAGCGGATCCCCTGGTCGTTGACGAGCCCGACGCGCGCGCTGTTCTGTTGGCCAGCGGATCGATCGATCGTCTCAGTCAGAAGCGATCATTCAAGAGTGGACGACGCCGTGGCGCCAATATGATGTTCAGGCTAAAGAAACGGGGAGAGAGATCCTATCATCAATAGTGCACGGACCCTGAAGCTGATGCCGAAGACGATGACGTTGTCGGCGTTCACAGCGAACGCGGCGGACTCGGCGTTGTCGGAGGAGGCCGACTCGTGGGTGATGGAGGTCCGGCCCTTGCCGTTGCCCCTCACGAAGATGAACGGCTTGTTCGCCGGGATCACAACTTTCCCCTTGTGCACGCCGGAGCGGAGGTGGACGATGATCCACTCGGTGTTGCCGGCGGGCACGGCGTCGATGGCGGACTGCACGGTCTTGAACTCCTCGTCCGGGCCCACGATCAGCGTCCGCTTCGCCTTGAGCTTCTCGGTGAGGAGGGGCCCGTTGACGATGTCGTCGCTCTTCTTGGCGAGCTTCGACTTGGCGAGCGCGCCGCCGGGCGCCCAAGCGAGCACCGCCGCGGCGGCGAGCAGCAAGGGGAGGAGGAGGCACGGCCGGGCCATCTCGTCGGTTCTCGCGCGTGCGGTTTCTGCAAGGTCAGCTCAGCTAGGTTCTAAGAGGGCAATGCAGCGGAAGGGCCGGGGGCTCTTAACGCGGCGCTCTGTTCCTGGCCGCTCGCTGCCGCGGTGCAGCGGAAGGCCGGGAGGGAAATGCGGAGGCCATGTTTCCTCAAGCAAGGTTAAAACGGATGCTAGTTGTCCTCGCGGTGTCACCGTGTGTGGTCTGCAACTCTACCTTAAGATAGTAATAGATTTGGAAGAAAAAAATATAATTTCAATGAGGTTCCCGTGCTCCAAGCATGCCCCGAAGCCCGAAAGGCACAATGCAAGAAGGTGATGCTCAATGGCAAAGCTATACAACTCTTCACCCTTTAGTGCCACCAAATTACACTAGTACGATTTTATGCTCCCAACAACCACAACATCAGCGTTACTACATTATACACGTTATAGTAAGTTGATGATAACTCCTCTCTAAAAAAGAAAAAAAAGGAAAGGATTTTATACATTCCGTTCCCCAGTGCGATGGATTTGGAGACGGAGAATCGGCTACTCCCCAGAGGCTGCGGCTGCAGGAGGACAAGGAAGGCGTGCAGGCCTGTTCGCCGAAGCCTGGCATTAGGCAACGCCCAGTTTGCGTTTCATCGCTGCCACGGCTGTTGGTGTTGGAGTTCAGCAAGGTTCGTTTTCTTCTCTCTTATTTCTCCTGTGCTTTGGCTTTCATTGATTAGCTGATCCTTGTTTCTATCTGTTCTGGTATCCTGATTTAGATCAAGAGCTTAAATAATCTGATTAACTAAATCAGGTACTACATGATGTTGTCTCACCAAATCCCTTCAGATAATTTGTACTTATCGAAATCCTCAATCAGTCACTGATAAAAAAAAATCATGTTCCTTGTGTGTCACTACTTCAAATTTCTCGCCCTTACATTCTAACATGATCATAGCAGATTTCACAACAGTGGCACACAGGCGATAGCAACACATGAAAGCTCTGCTTTTCTTCGTTGAAGTATTCATGCAGGGTCTCTTACTCGACGATGAACTTAGAGTTTCTTCGTCCAAGGTTAGCTATCATATTCTGTCAAAGATGATCCTGCCATTGCCTTGACAAATCGTTGGATAGAAGGATTTACTGAATCACAAATCAATTAAATATATGATTCTATGGATGAATGGATCAGCTAGAAGAATCAAAATATACGACCTTTGTCTCATCTTATGTTACCTGTTAATAGTGAGATCATGTCTCCTTATCTTGAGGGGAAATAGTGCTCAATGAAATATGTGCGTTGCATGTTCTTGAAAACCTATGCATTATCTGCATCAGTATGTGCTACCTATCTGCCCCAAGGTTGATGCAATTTTATTTCTACATTGTCAGTGTGAAACGGGGGCGCAGAGGTGGTTCTAAGATGGACGAGGCTGGTCCACTGTACCGCTCCATCACTACCATCAGGTAGGATGGACAAATTGCCAAGTTCAGATAGACGAGTGAAAGGAGAAAGGAAGCACCAAGTTCAGAGTCCAGAAAAGCCAATGTTTTTGAGATCCAAATCCTCAGATGATGAGTCATCCACCCCTGAGCACAGACAGCTACGGAGAACAAATGAAGAACGGTAGGATAAGCATAACGTATGACTGCCCAAGAAAGAGAAGCATAACTTAACCACTGCCGAGGTGGGAGGAGCAGAAGCATAACTTATGACCCCTGCCGAGGTTGGAGAATGATGGGTGGTCGATGAACACAAGAACGTGAGAAGCATATTCTATTTCGGTGGACTGGGCTCTGTTCCTCCCTTGAATGAAATTTTCATTGTTCCAAAGACTCTCACTCGATATACCTTGCAATAAAAAGGAGTCGCGTTCAGTTTATTGGGTATAGCTGTCGACTTTCATGATCTTTTCACATTTTAATTCACGTTGCAATCAGAACGTATTGTTTAAGAAGATTTTAAACATGTTTTTCGCTGTTCCCATTCTCCTTAATACTTCTCTTGTTTTGCACAGAACAACAAAGGTATCACACGGTATGCGAAATGAAACAATAGCCAGATGATAAGCACATGTAGAACAACATTACACAGGTCCAAAATCCACCAAAGAATTGTGCCGGTACTATGCATGCTAGGTACTCAAATACTGCTCCAGGAAAATTTGAAGCAGCTCGGTAACTCCTATCAGACCATGATGGTGCACCAGATGAAGCTGAAGCCTACCAAGGCCGACGCTCCGGTCAAGCTCAAGCGATGCGTCGCGCCTCCGTTGGCTGTTGGTTTGGTCACTGCAACAATGGCCACACAAAATGCTCAGCTACTACTTACAACTAAGTGATCATCAAAATTTAGGTAAGTCTGGAGTATAATTCTTCTCTCTCTCTCTCTCTGATAGTGATAGAGAAGTTTGGTGTAACAATTTATACTGTGGGGTAACTGAGATCTACCAGTGATGATGGTTCAAGCAATGAACTGTTCTCGTCGTCAGTACTGATCGTAAGTGCTGATAAAACAAGCACGACAAATTAGTGAAGTGACAACTAATACCTGTAGAAGCAGAGCCGCCAGTGGAAGCTGAAGATGCAGCAGTGCCGCTGCCAGTGGCTGCACCTGCTAGAAGAAACGAAATCTCCATCATTCAGGTTCAGAAGGTCAACTGCAGAGATGGATCTAGAGCAGTCACACGATGGATTATGATTCTCCTACCAAAAATAACCCATTGACATCCAAATCTCTCCACATACAGAGGATTTTGTATAGCTAGACAATACCATTTTGCGTAGTGTTATACGTTAGCTGCTGTGCGTTGGCAGTTAAAAGAGGTTAAAGACAAGCCAGACAGCTTTAGCTTTCTGCCGATCCATTGTATGGACACGACAAAGTTTCGAGTAAAGAGATTATTCATCTGATCGGGATTTAGCTACTGTTAGTGATAAAAACAAGCATTAATCTCTGTGTACGTACGCACTGCATTCTAAAACGGAACAAGCACAGCAATCAGGCACGTTCAGGCGGTCGGCAGATGAGATGGGCGGCGACAGAGCGAGCTCAATTACCTGCACCGGCGGCGGCGGCGGAGGTGGCGGACTTGGCGCAGGTGGAGTCGTCGTCGGCGACGCCGCAGCGCTTGGCGAGGCCGAGCCCCTGCTCGGGCTTGACGCCGAACGCCTGCAGCGCGGCCTTGTTGAGGAGCATGGCGCACATGCACGCCGTCTCGTTGGCCGCCGCCTCCTTGAGCGGGCCGCAGCACGCCGCCGGCGGCGCGGACGTGGAGTTGAGGTACGCCGCGCACGGCACCAGCTTGGCCGCGCACGACGGCACCGCCCCGGCACCCGCGGCGGCTGGCCCCTGCGCGTGGGAGGGAGGCGCGGAAGCCGCCGCCACGCAGGCGACGGCGAGGGCGACGGCCAGGAGGCCCTGCATTGTGCTTCGCGTGCTCTGTGCGAGATGAGCGAGAGTGGCAGTGAGGGAGTGATCGGTGCGGCGCGGCGTGTGCGATGCGTTGTTTATGGAGGGGGATCGGAGGTGGCGCCGCGCGACACGGTGGTGCGGCGGGCCTCGGGTCCGGTTGCGGTTGGTGGCGGGACAGCGGGGATGGGGTGGTTGGCGGCACGTACGTGCGCCGGAATCTTGCGCTGTCCGGCCGGCTGCATGCGGGATTGCGGGCGCCGGCGCGTGTGGTCGATCGGGAGGTAGAAAACGGTTCATCTTTCGGGGAAAAAAGAAAAGAAAAGGAAAACATATAAACTGGATTATAATCCAAATCCAAGGATAATAGGATAAAAAGTTATCATAGGATCACAAATAATGGCGGATTAAGGTTGAAAAAATTTCGCTAGTCCCATCGGATGATCGCGATCGCGGCCTAGTTGGCCATCCTTGATCACGTAGATGCCGCGCATTGAGGCGTCAGGAGCAGTGATCATTGGGCCGCGCGATCGAGCTCTACAGCGCTGGCCAATTCTTGGTGGCGTGTGCACTGTACACGCACGTCGACCGACAGCTACCGAGGCCGGCAACCTCACGTGAGAGCCTCGTGTGCTGCTGCTGCCCCCCATCGCGTACGTCGTTCGTGCCAACCGAGAGCGATGCAGCTTCTAGGTCCTCCTCGTTTCCCATCATCCGGACTACTAGTCCGTTAATTCAACTTTATATATGAAATGTACATTGATTTTTATAGCCTGAATAAAACCAATTGCAAAATTGACAGAGAAGTTGCCAGAACGGGCTCCGTAGTTGGGCCTTGGGCTAGGATAGAATAGAACATGGAAGGGCCTAGAATCGCAGCGAGCGGCAGATGGCGAGCGACGGCATGAGTAAATGCAGCTTGGTCCGATGAGATGCCGATGCCGTCCGTGCATGATCACCACCTCGTAGCCGGACCGCTTCTCTCGTGGTCGTGGGCAGCATCCGTCCGCGTCGTCGCTGACGATGGAGTCCACATGCTATACCGGCCCCTCCGTACCAGATCGAGGGTGCCGCCGTCGCGACGACCACACCGTTCACACATGGCTTGAGCACCTGGGTTTTAATTTAGACACTCTAGTTTCAAGCTTCGTTTGGCATCTGCTTATTCTCTTAGGAGTTAGGATCTCTCTGAATCGCTCAACTCTACAAATTAACCTAACGTCTACTCCTTCCGTTCCTTTTTATCTGTTGCTTTGAGAAGCAGAGTGTGCTTGTGAAGGCAGCACGCTTCCCAGCGACAGTTATCAAGAGACAGAGAGAATAACAGCAAAAAAGAGTATCTATCCATCTATCCACATATTTATAAATCAAATATATGGACATAGATAAGCATGCCCAGCTTCCATTAATTAAGATCGGCTTGAGGCTTGTAGGGAGTTGGCCTACCCAAATTCGGCAAAAAGAGAGGCAGATCAGCTATAGCTCATTGTCGGAGCCGACTGGCAGCACTACACATTGCTAGTACTAGGCTACTAGCTAATGCTAACATCATCAAGAAGAGTGGTAGAATCACGTGTCCGCTTCTCAGCAACCAAGTGAAGAGGACACGCGCAGCCTTTTATCAGCAACCAAAAGCAGAGCAGAGCCCCGGACCGATGCCCTCTGCTTAATTCTTCAATCTTCACTGTTCTTGCACAGCCACAAACCGCACAACCGTGGGAGGACCGAGGACTGAGGAGGACAGGCTCACGTGATTGGCGCCGGCAACCTCCTTTCAGTTCCTGTTCATGGATCGTGGGAGCCTGCCGAAAACGACGGATGCTTGGCCTGCCTCGCTGGCAGCTAGACTGCTACTCTAGCTAGACATACCTCCAAGCCTCCAACAAGGATAAAGTGTATTGCAGGTTTGGCGCCGGAAACTGTGAGTGGAGCAGCGTCGTCGTCATGCTCAGGCTGTCCAGACAGATGGAGCCAAGGCTAGGGCATGGGCTTGCGGTGGTAGCTCAGTCCCTTGCGAAGATTAAGGTCATGGAACTCTGGATTCCCGGCAGCAGCATTTCGTCAACCATGCCAGAAAAAAAGTGCGCTACGGTCCACGGAGATCTAGACGAGTTTACACACGGTTATCAGGTAGTTTCCAACTCTGCATTAAGCATTTGACTAATGCGTAAACAAACGGCCATCAAATGCGTTGAAAAATCCGTCGTCGCTGGGATCGTCTGGTGTGTGTGCCCGGCCAAACCCACCACAATGGTTGGCTAGTAGGGCTGGGGGTGTACGTGGACCGAACATTATTAGGCCACATCCAACCGTGCACAGTACACTGTACCACCACTGCAATTACTTGTAATGAATTTTTTTAATGTTTCTTTTTTTCCTTTCCCTTTACATAGTACTACGCACTGGATAGGACCAACAAAGACTGCATTCATGCCACCTTTTTTGCTCTTTATGTTAGCTACGCTAGTTTTTCGGTCCTGATGGCGTCTTCTTTTCATGGAAGAAGCTAGCTAACCACCTGACTAATCATCACTAGCCAAACAACATTACAAGTAGAAAATCATCTTAAACACATTGCTGGCTGCAGCACGGAGAGATCGGAGAGGCACTGGTACTGGTACAGCCTACAGGCAAGCAAGATGCCGTCAGCATTCATGCTGATCCACATCTCTCCCTCTCCCGCCCAAGCGAGAGGCCGACAGGGAAACACTGTCCCCTGCTGGCCCATCACGTGGTCGCACATTCACACGCACCCCCTCGTTATTTATGGAGGCATTATCCGCTCCCCACCTCAAGGTTACTCCATTTTGGTCTTTCAGAAAAGGTTATTGTGTTTTTGTGTGTGTGAATTGCCATTGCAAAGATTAGTGTTTGTTGGCATATTTAATTCTCACCTAAGTCGAGGACCGTTCTAGAAATATCTCCACTCACGTCAAATCGCCAGTGTCTTTGTCCATGCATGGTCCAAGCTCAAAAGCAAAAATCCAAGAATATAATATCTCCAAAATTCTTTTTTTTTGAATTTGTCGGCAAAATTCACTGGAATTTCCTCATCTCCCTATATAAGGAGACACAGCTAGGTGGCTGATTACAAAAGCCAATCAATCATTCAAGAAACCAACCAAACCAAGAGCCAGCAGCCCAGCACTCCAACACTGTGACTCCGTGAGCCTTGTGCTCCTCTGCCACACTTCCCTCCCCACCAGCTCAGCAATCATGCCTCGCCCGCCCTGTGCTCCCCTCCTGCTCCTCGCCGCCGCGGTCCTGGCGGTGGCGGCCGCGTCGCCGGCGAACAGCAACGCGGCGTCGGCCAGCGACTTCATCCGCAAGTCGTGCCGCGAGACGCAGTACCCGTCGGTGTGCGTGCAGAGCCTGGCGTCGTACGGCGGGTCACCGCAGCCGCGGAGCCCGCGGGAGCTGGCCCGCGCGGCGCTGTCTGTGAGCGCGGACCGCGCGCACGCGGCGTCGGCGTACGTGGGCCGGCTCTGCGGCGGCGGGGCCAGCAGGGGCGCCGGCAGCAGGAAGAAGAGCGGCGGCGCGGCGGGCCCCGTGCGCGACTGCCTGGAGAACCTGGCGGACAGCGTGGGGCACCTCCGGGACGCGGCACAGGAGATGGGCGGCGCCGGGATGGGCCGCGCGGGCTCCCCGTCGTTCAAGTGGCACCTCAGCAACGTGCAGACCTGGTGCAGCGCGGCGCTGACCGACGAGAACACCTGCCTCGACGGGCTCTCCGGCGGCCGCGGCGTGGACGCCGGCACCCGCGCCGCCATCCGCGGCAAGGTCGTCGAGGTGGCGCAGGTCACCAGCAACGCGCTCGCCCTCGTCAACAAGGTCGGGCCGGGGTACTAGCTTGCCCGTACGCCAAGCCCAGGCCCAGATGTTCACTACATGCTAGCTGTGTGTTGTGCTGCCTGCGTCGCTTAACTGGCATTTGTTCACCTATGTTTGTGTAAGATATAGTTAAGGGCGATATAATTAAACTTGTAATGGCCAGAATTAAGTTTGCTAAGAATGGTGTGCTCCTCCCGTGACAAATAAGCCCATTTTCAAGGGGAGGAGTATGTGTTGTGCTTGATCCAACAGCTAGCGTCTTTGCTAGTGCTCCATTTTCCAGATTGTTCTCTTGGCGATACTATGCGTCGTCTTTGCTGCTTTGCGTCCTTGAATAAGATTTATTCAAGGACCCCAACTGAATGCGTGGCTGCTGCTGTGCTACATGACCTGTCAGGCTTAGGTGGCCATGTGGCCTTGGACTCGCATGGGGGTTCTGTCCTCCGGAGGGGCGTTTGGATAGCTGGGATTAAACTTTAGTCCTGTCACATCGGATCCCTGTCACATCGGATGTTCGGATACTAATTAGGAAGACTAAACATAAACTAATTATAAAACTAATTGCAGAACCGCTAGGCTAAATTGCGAGACGAATCTATTAAGCCTAATTAATCCATCATTAATGAATGGTTACTGTAGCACCATATTGTCAAATCAATGACTAATTAGACTTAATAGATTCGTCTCGTGATTTAGCCTAGAGGTTGTGTAATTAGTTTTGTAATTACTCTAGATTTAATACTCGTAATTAGTATCCAAACATTCGATGTGACGGAACTAAAATTTAGCCCCCTCCTCCCAAACACTCCCTGAATCATTTGGGTTCTTCTTTTCCTCCTTATATCCACCTCGACTGTTTCAAGTACTCTTTGCTTTGGATAAGACCAAACGCATGAAATCCAGCACGATGTGCAGTGGAACGATACTTCCTTACGTGCAGAAACCCAAGGCAGAGGCACAGTTCAGACCATCCCACAGCCCAACTGTACGGAGGCTCATTCAACGCACTAAAACTGTCACGTCGAATGTTTAGATACTAATTAGAAAGATTAAACATGAATTATTATAAAATCAATTGCGAGGTTAATTCGCGAGAAGAATCTATTAAGACTAATTAGTCCATAATTTGATAATGTGATACTACAGTAAATATGTGCCAATCATGAATTATAGTCAGACGTTGGTTGGGTAAACATACCCCGTTAGTCAACTTGAGAATTGAAATAATTACAAATTTGTAGGTGTTCAAACTTGTTTTTAAAACTTCGTGTAGGAAATACCTGAACCACCAACTGAGTCAGTTTCCGAGCGCTCCTCAGGAAGTAAATAGTAGTTGAAATGTCTGGAGCCTTGTTATAATCCATTCGAAGTATTAATCTCCTCAAATCTTCGTAGGAAGCGGGGATTTCTTTCGGTAATGGGATCTGAACAGGAAATCAGAATTTAGTTTTGTTCTACAAGATACTTGAAACAAGGCATAGATACAAAAAAATCATCTGAACAATGCGAATTCGTACCTGCAAGCTGTAATAGTTGTAGAGGAGATTCTCCACGGAAGACTCCATGCATGCCGCGGAGAAGACTCCATGCGTGCCCCAGGCTTCAGCTACTTCGATGACTCTCATCGTTAGTTCCTCCAGCTTCTGGGGCATCGCGATCATCGCCTCCACGTCGCTGCCCTTTGCGAAGCTGGAGCAGATGAGGCAGAGTTTTGTGAAGGACGCCGCCGGTAGGACGCAGCAGGTGAGGAAGAGGTCCTTGAGCGCGCCGTACGCGAACATGGAATTGGGAAGTATCGACGGCGGCGGCGACGACACTGCATTGAAGTTGAGGTCGAATGACTGGAGCATCTTCTCGGAGAGGGCCTCCATCCAGCCATGCACGCCGGGGATCGGAGGAAGCCGTCGGTGACGTTGAGGCGGGCGCGGCGCACGCCCGCAAGCACGGCGTCGATCGCCGCCCGGTCGCATGTGGACGAGGTGAAGTCGATGTCGGAGAGGTCGCGCCAGGACCGGCCCCAGGCGGCAGAGAGCACGCTGGCGCGCGCTGCTTCGCGGAGCGGTAGGCGCGCGCGGATGAGGTCCAGGAGCTCCGGCGGGAGATCGGAGACGACGGCCATCGTGTCGTCTGTCGTCTGCACGAAACGAACCGAGACGCAATTCTCGTCTTCTTTATATCCTCCTGTTCCGCTCTTCTTCCGTCCTCCTGTCCGTTTGTATCTCCTCCCATCGCGGGGTCAATATTTTTCACCCTTCCTTTCTGATTCAAACTGCACAACTTTCCTGTTATTGTTCTACGTTTTGAATCACGTGTACTTTTCAGCAATGAAACTGCAGAAATGTTATTGTCAGACTTGGATGAGGTGACGGTGACCCCCCAGCAGTGGAACTGTTCCGCCTTCTGCTAGAATTTGAATCTGACCCCTCAAGAAAAACAACTTCACTATGAGGGGAAGGAAAAAAGAGCACCACTCCATCCCTAATAAACTATTTCTAATATTCTTATTTGCTAGTTTGCTATTAATATTTAAAAAGAGCACCACTCCGCTGGCTCAAACGAATGGCTCGCCCAATTTGCCTGCATCCGCTGTTGGGCCTTCCGCGCGAGCCTATTTACTGGCGGTCTTCTGAGTCAGTCCGGCGAAGAGAGCCCACTCGGCTATCGGGCCGCGACGCAGATCTCCAGGACCAGAGACAGGGAGGGGAGACCAGGAGGACCACACCACTTGGCGTTTAAAGAACAGGTAGGAGCCGAGGGGAGGCCGGAACGGAAACGGACAGACCAGCAGAGGAGGGGCTGTTCGAAATTTGAAACCCTCCCGAATCCACCCATTTTCCCTCTCCTCCGCTCCTCCGCTCCGCCCCCCTTCTCTCTCATCCCAAAAGGGCAAAGAAAAGAAAACGCACCGCCCTCCTCCCTTCCCTTCCCCTCCTCTCCCAAACTCACAGTCTCCACCCTCTACTACCGGAAAACCAAAACCAAGCGGAGGGAGCGGAGCCCTCGCCGCCGCCGCCGACCCCCGCCGCCGCCGCCGCCGCGCAGATCGCGGCCGGATCTACGGCGCTGGGGCACGGGGGCCCCCGGATCGACGCCTCCGCCGCGCTGCACGCGAGCGGTGAGCCTCCTCGCTCCCTCCCCCCCTCCCCCCCCGCCCCCCCTCCAGGCGGGTTCTTGGGGCTCTTGATGTCGATGGCCCGGGGGTGCGAATTTCGTGTGGTGCGTGTGCGTGGGGTTTTCCCCCTTCTTTGGGTCCAAGAACCTCGGGGGTTAGGGTTTCTTGGCTGAGGGGGCCGTGGGGCTTGGGGTGGGTCCAAGAATCCCCCTCCCCTGCCCCCCAAGAACCCAGGAGGAGCTTGTTCTTTCTGCGAATAAAGGTTCTTTTGGATGTGATTGTTCTCTTGTGGACGCGTTGTGCTTGCGCTGCGGCCAAGATGCCTTTTAGCCTGCGAAAGAATTGCTGACGCGTGCTCGTTGCTGCGTCGGATGAGCTTTTACTGCCGATTATGTGGTCTGAACATGCTGCATTCTTGATCCGCAGATTTTGTTGTATTGCAAAGTCACTGTTGCACCCCTCTGTGTCAATTTCGTACTGCAAATGCAGCATTCTCTCAAAGATCCATATAATCCTTATCTTGATGGGAGACAAATTGCAGTAAAAATACGAAATTTGAGGCCGGCTGCACCTAGGAAATGCCAAATTCTTGGTCATACAAGAGTAAAAAGGAACTGATCTGGTTCTGAATTGCGATTATTTTAGTTCAAATTGCAGGTCTTCACGTTCTTTTGATGTAAAATGCCAACATGCAAATGTTTTGCTTTGATGTTTCCAAAAAAATGTTCTGCTTTGTTTTTAATGAAAATGGGGCAGGGCAATTTTGTCTGTCCATCTAAAAAAATTCCAACATGAACAAGTAGTTTGTTGCTCTGATACAAACATGAACAAGCCAATGTGGCGCTTATAGTTATGTCATCTGTATGCCCTGTAGTACTTTGTTCTTTCTCTGACTTACAAGCTGAAGACATACATAGTTTGACATTACATTGCTGAATATAAATATGATGTCATGAGCTTGTCGAAGATGTTTTCTTAAAAAACTTACCCAACCTTGCTCTTCACTTGTTGAGTTCCCCAATGCCATTTTGCCTCTGCTTTTGGATTATTAATTGCTCATTATATAAAATCACATAGTTACTTTAACCTATTCAGGTTTGGATGGCTTCACGAAAGGAAAACCCTATGCTCATTGCTTGTCAAGCACCCAATGGTCGAATCACGCGAGCTCAAGCTGCTGCTAATCGGGGAACCTTTGGACCTTTTCCTTCTGTTCCACTGCCTGCGAAAACTGAACGAAAACAGGCTGCACAAGGGAAGACAAAAAGGGGATCTTCATATGAGAGCGCTAGTGCAAGTGTGGCAATTTCAGGCCCCCAGCCTAAAAGACGCACAGTACTCAGGGATGTAACCAATGTCAGCCGTGCTAACTCCAACAGAAATTACACTGCTGCAACTAAGCTTCAGGTATTGAGGTGTTCCACACATTACTGCATTCTCCTACGAGGAGTTCTCGATGTCAACAAATTCTCAAATATTTATGCAAATATAGTAGAATGACAAAGTAACCCCTTTTTTTCAGACAAGGCCCTCCCAGCGGATTGGAAGAACCACGAGCAAAAACAAGCAGTGTGCAAAAAAGGTCCCTAAGATACCCCCACCAGCTGTTAAAAGTTCAGTTGCTAATGAGTCAAACATTGCTGAAGAAACACAAGAGGGGACACTTTTGCCGCAGAGAGAGGAGCCTGCTCCTTTGCTTGAGAACAGGGGGTCGCTATCATTACAGGATGTTGAAAGGAACAGGGACAGTGCTTGTCATGAGGCATTCTTTGAGGAAAGAAATGCCAGGGATAAATCTGAACCTTCGGTGTCAAAGACTGGTTAGTTGCATTTTATTTTTGAGCATTGAACATTTGCTAGCATTCACAGCCACTGGTGAATTTAAAATGTTCAAGGCTTTTCTTTGCTTACCATGTTTGATGTTGCAGCTTGTACCCTTGCTTTTACTCGAGTATAATCTTGATGATTTAAGAAATATTAGAGATCTGAAATAACAAAAGCATGCTGCAAATGTTTCTCTATTTAGTCGTTTCTGAGATACTTGTAGATAGTCTTCACATAATCACTTTTCTTATTAGTGGCCATCTGCTAAATATCCTGTCCTTTGTTCCAGGGGACTCTCCTGCGTTAGACATTGTAGACATTGACAAAGACAATGGCAATCCTCAGATGTGCGCTTCCTATGTTGTAGAGATATACTCAAACCTAATGGCTTCAGAGGTATTCTATTGTATTTTGGTTAAAAAGGAAATGCTTCTTCGTTCTGCTTCAATTTTTTTATATTTCAGATGTCGTATTGAGCATGGAATAACTCCAGTTTTAGATATCTGTGTTATGTTTTGTCACCTTGTGCTTATTTGAAGGGTACATGCTCAATCTTTATGTTTATGTCATTCCACAGCTTATGAGAAGACCCAGTCCAAATTACATGGAGGGTTTGCAACGGGACATCACAAAGGGCATGAGAGGAATACTCATTGATTGGCTTGTGGAGGTTGTTATATCTATAATTCTATTTGGATTTCTGTTCATTTTTATACATGATTTGAAGTTGGTATCAGATCATTTGCCTTTGGCATCTCACAGCATATACTTTGCACAGAACTAATGCACAAAGCTAGCAAATGCAAAGTATAGTCCAGCAGATAAGGAATTTACTATTATTTGATTCCAGTAAACATGAGATAACTATATGATATACTTGAATCAGTTAGCCTTTGTTTTTGCAACACATAACTTGCTCAGAGCCTGATATATTAAAAGTGCTCAGAATAAGGATATCCATTTTCCTCAGAGTCAGAAGCCTAGTTTGCACATCTCTCATACATGTGTCATCTGGCTTCTCTTTTTCTTATGATGAAAATCTTTTATACCTTTTGCTGTTTACTTCTCATGACTCCTCAGCTTGTGATGTCTTATATATTGTCTCTGTTGCAGGTTTCTGAAGAATACAAGCTTGTACCGGACACGCTGTACCTCACTGTATATCTTATTGACCGCTTTCTTTCTCGGAACTACATTGAAAGACAGAGACTACAACTTCTGGGAATAACGAGCATGCTTGTTGCTTCGTGAGTTTTATGCTCTAGCCATTTTATTCTTTAATAGTGGAAAAACTTCAAAATACATAGGGAAATGTAACATACAAAGTTTTGCCTAGCAGCTGGACCAGTTTCCTCTGTGGCTAACGTATTGCAAATGAGTACCTCTGCAAGTGAAGTAAAGTTTTGTTCTTTTGCAGAAAATATGAAGAGATATGTGCTCCTCGGGTTGAAGAGTTCTGTTTCATAACCGACAATACATATACAAAGGCAGAGGTATTTGTTTCATGTGAAGTTGAGAAAAAAAAATTACATGTATGGAAGGAACCATTGAATTTCTATAGCTGATAACCTCCTGATCCAGTAGGTGTTGAAAATGGAGTGCCAAGTGCTCAATGACCTGGGATTTCATCTTTCTGTTCCAACAACAAAAACATTTCTCAGGTTATTTTTGGCCAAATTTGCCTAATATTTCTTTTCGAATGGGAAAGGCATGCACCATTACTAACATGTATGTTTTTATCAGGAGATTCCTTAGAGCGGCACAGGCATCTCGTAAAGTAAGATTGGCCTCAGATCTTACGAGTCCATTCAAGTTATGCTACATTTTAACTCAGCACTAAATTCTGAAGTTTATTTGCAGACTCCTTCTGTCACTTTGGGATTTCTGGCCAATTATCTTGCGGAGTTGACATTGGTTGAATATGGATTCTTGAAATTTCTTCCTTCAGTGGTGGCAGCATCGGCTGTTTTTCTTGCTAGATGGACGCTTGACCAGTCTGACCTCCCATGGGTATGTATGAAAGGCAGTTGGTACATACATGCTTAAAAAAAAACTTGGTGTCATCTCTAACTTGGGGCTATTCTTATGCAGAATCAAACTCTTGAGCACTACACCTCTTACAAAAGCTCTGATATTCAATTATGCGTCTGCGCTCTACGGGAACTGCAGCATAACACCAGTAACTGCCCTCTTAATGCCGTCCGTGAAAAGTATAGAAATCAAAAGGTACGCAACCACTTCTTGCTGTTTGTATTCCTAGCACACTGCTTGAGTGAAGCCTTAAGTTTCACTTGGTAGTGGCAATTAAAACTGAAGTTTCGCTTGTTCTGTTGCAGTTTGAATGCGTAGCAAACCTGACTTCACCGGAGCTTCACCAGTCACTCTTCAGCTGACACGCCAATGACATCAATTACCTGTTGATCATCACGTTAGCAGCAGTCGTAGCTGAGACTGCGTTAACATTATGTAGCATCCCTTCCCCCTCGTCTGATTTGGTTCTGTTGTCCCGAGCTGTTTTTGTTTCCCGACCTTTTTCGAGTCGTGCAGTAAGAAGACAGATGGCTCGTCGCTTTGGCTTGACATGAGGTTTACCCGATTGTAAACAACACTGTGTAGGCTTGGCTTGAGTTGATAACCGTAACGTGTCCAGCTTGTATAACAAACAACGGAATGCTGTTTGTTGTGACATAATTCGTTCATTGTTAGCCTGAAAATGGAAGGTAGTTTGTTGCTTGTATCCAACTACTTTCTGTCAACATGGAATGCTCTTTTGGACAATCCACTGCCTTGTTGAATTCTTTTTTTTTTCGGGCTAAGGTGGTGTGTAAACTACTGGAAATAGGAAGTGGTCTGTTACGGATAGATAGTGACAGCATGCAGATTTGGCCATTTGGTTGGGCTTATTCCGTACCGAGCCCCCTCCGACATCCGACCGCGTCCCACCCGCGCGCGGCGCCACCCAGCGCCTGCCTGCCGGTTTTTCCCACCCGCGAACGTGCGTGGCTCCCTTTGCTACACGGTTTTCCCACCGGGCACCGGCTTTCGTGAAAAACCAGCGTGCAGTGCTCCCAAGTCCCGCATGAGACGTGGTGGACCAAGGCACGTATTCAAGTTCCAGGTTGCTTTTTGCACGGATTGTCATTTGCAGAGTTCGTTGAGAAAAAGATTATGCCGTGATTGACTACGTCTCTCGCGCGTCCTGCATGTTTTTTGCAATACTTTTGTATCCACATATGAAATATTTAGTGTTTTTGATGGATATTCTTATCTATTCTGCTTGTTGTACAAAATAAAGAATTTGCACTCATGGACAAGTAACATGGTAGAACTGCAAGCTATTGAAGTAATAAAAATCCAAGTCTTCATGATCCAAATTCTAAGTATAAATATTTTGAGTCAAAGTATTTTAAAACCTGGCTATAAATATATGGAAATTTACAATTTGAACACAATGACTTTGATTCTGCAACAGGCAACTCATCCCAGTTGTCCTGGATCAATCTGTTTAGTCACAGGAGGTCAGGAGTAGCTAGATGGCACCATCAAGATGCCAACACACGGCCGAGCTCTGGAGAGGGCGTTCGAGAAAATAGCGTGCGGAAAAAAAAACCCAGAATAATATATGTTGCGCTGATTACAATTTTATCCATATTAAAACAGTATATACTCTATACTACCATCTGGTAGTGCACCGTAAAAAGATTCCGTTAACATAAACCCCATCCGTTGCAGCAGCAGCAGCTTGCCAAACAACAAAGAAAGGGTGGAAGTAGGCCCATAATAACAGAATTAATGAGCCTATCTGTATCCATCCTCTATAAACCTGAAAACACGCATTATATTTTTTTTGAACGAATAAAACACGCATTATATTTTAGAACAGCTATAGACGCTCATCGATCATACTATATATAGCTAGGTGAGGCGACGATAGCCAAAATTAACAGATACTGAAATCAACCGGAAATTATGCAACACTATTTTTATTGTAATGATATATAGGTGATGATCGAGCCGGTCGACGACCACAAAATATTACACACCAATTCAAGTAGCTTGGTTGGTAAGTATAAAGGTGCAAGCAGAAGCAAAGAAGATACACACGGATGGACAGTACACATATACTATGACGACCCAATCTCCGGCGAGCTCTGCCGGAGTTGAGGAAGAACGCACTCAAGAACTCACACTGAACACACTGGAACGCGAGAGAGTTTTGGTGCCGCACAGCGCAGCGCTTTCTGTTGTTAATTGAAACTCAAGTACAGACTCAACGACTCCTAATGACCACACGAACTCAGCACGACGCCGCGCATTCCGAGCGCCTGAAACGGCCGTGCCATGCCACGACCGAGCACTGCGCCATGCGCGCCGCTCGTGGACGCTAAAAACCTGGAGCACCACTGCATGAACGCAGCACGCATCTGGTGTCCGCACATCTTATTTGAGGGAAAACAAGTAACTAACTAGACCAGTGAACGTGCCAAGTTTATCTAACATACTACATACATACTTATACGTAACACGAGCACGCAGACGATGCCATTGCAGGTTGCAGGATCTTCTTCGCCTGAATGCTTGCTTGCCATGCCCCAGCCGCTTATTTTATTTTATATTAACTACATCCTGCAACTTGCAAGAAGGTTGATGATACATGGTGATGATGGATGCTCGTCGGCGCTGGTGTGATCGATCAGTTAGTTGCCGCCCGGCGAGTGTGCCGGCGGCTTGTGCTTGGGGCCGGCCTCATGGATGAGGCTCCGGCTTCGGCTTCGGGTAGGAGGGCTGTGGCTTGGGCATCGGGTAGGGCTTGGGTTTGGTGGGTTCTGGAGTTGACTTTGTTCGGTGGTCTGGTTCTTGGTTTGGGTTGGTATGGCTGAGGCATTGGTTTCTTTGGCTGGTCGGGGTGGTGTGGCTTGGGCTTTGGAGCAATCACCGGCTTGTCATCTTCAGTAGTAGCAGAGGCCTCTGCCGTCTCGTCGGCAGCGGCGGCGACGGCCACCGCCACCGTCACCATCATGAGGAGGAACCACGCCGTCGGCTTCATTATATACTAGTCGATCTTGTAGCTACTAGTATGATCGATGATGGATCGATGCTTGGCTGCTTGCTTGTTGCAGTTGCACCCAATGCAACAACTAGCACCTGATAAATGCATCTTCTTTTTTAATTAGAACGAACGAAAAATGTAAATTGCCTGGGATTAATTGGGAATAAGCAGGCTTTAGTTTTATTATTCAAAGAAAGGAAAAGAAAGATAAACTTGGTACCACGAGCTAACGACAATTTGACTACTACAGTACCAGTGATTAAAATTCAACACATTCTTCGGAGCAATAACCATGCGTAATATTTAAGCACAATCAACTCCTGGGGAAATGATGAGGCGAGAATAATCAGCATCTGCATCGGGATTATATATATATTGCTCAAAAGAAAAGATAGGAGTACAATACAGCGGGGGAGCTACTCTAGCGGGGTAAAAGCAAGGGGCAAGATGAGAAAAATATGGGAGAATGGACGTGGCGTCTCGATGAAGTGGCCGCTGGAGGGCAGCACCTTGTGAGGACACAAACTAAAGAAGCATGCCAGCAACATCAGCTAGCTGAGCTCCCATGTAATGTAACCCTGAGCATGCTGTGACTATTCGATATGCTTCGTTCCGCATCATATATTCTCTCCTAATAACGTACATTCTTCGACAAGCAGCCAGCCAGCCAGCTCTCTCTCTCCTTACCACTTTATTTGACCGGACGCACCTTAATTACATTTCTATATCACTTTATAGTATACCATCATTATTGACAGTGCACTACCTTTTATTATACTGCTAGCTAGCTAATGCGACCCGCCCCGTCACTAGCTACAATGCTTTGCTCAGAGCTCAATCATTCCATTCCGTTCCATTGCAGGCTCGGCCTTTTTTTCCTTCTCTACTTTTTTTTTTAATTAAGAAAATTATCCGATCTTGAACATTTACATGTGAATGTCGATGACTACAAAGGAACAATCCGGCCACAAAGCCAGAAGATACAAGAGTACTTAGACTCCACATCTCAAAACGAGGAACAAAGAAAACAAGAAAGAAAGAACCCAAGAAAGAAAGCTAGAAAGACTACTCTTGCTTCAACTTTGCATTAGACCTTATGCAACAACTAATCCCTCATATCTGCTATTTTCTCATAAACTTCAAAAGTTAGGATCATCCTACTTGGTAGCCACCTTCTTCCTGTTGCACTTTCATCTCGTAGAAAACTGCACTTAGTCAATCTCTACCGCCCTCCCTCCAAGCTGATCTTGTAGTGCCATCCCTGGGACTCCAAAACAGCACCTCAAGAGGAAAGCAATGCCAAGACGCTGCCGCCGCCCGAACCTGCAATCTGGTTCTTCGGTTTTCACCTGAAAAAGTCCCTGGAGGCCGAAGTCTTCACCGCAACGCCTTCAACAAGGAGAACGATGCATCATGGCGCACCGTCGTCGCCACACTGGTCAAGACCGGTCATGACTTTCGCCTGAGAATCTGGACACAGTGACGATTACCAAACACCACTTTTTGCTACCCTAGGCCGTCCACCTCGGGTTCTCACCGTGTCGGCCGCCGCCACCTCCATGGAGCCGAACAACGTTTGCCAGGAGCTACCATGGGCCACGGCCGAGCGAATCCACCTGTGGGGCACCGGAATCCACTGTCCTGGAGCATCGGGGAGAGGAGATCTGGGCGCGCCGGCACTACATCTGCCACCCCAACAAGGACTGTTTGCCGCCACCGCCACTGAGTCAAGCCACGCCCGTCTGGAGGCGCCTCAGACCGATGCCGGGCGGATCCACCCGTGAGCCGCTCAAGAATGCTGGAGAAGAACGTGTCGCCGCCTTGGAACGTCGGAGAAGAACTGCTCAACGGCGGTGGGCAACCTCGCACGGCCGGAGAGGAAGTGGTCCCCACCGCCACCTTCCTCGTGCCTGCACGGACCTCCAGCGGCGCGCACAGACAGCGGCGAGGGCACAAGGAGGGCGGAGGGGGAGGGAAACCGGCTGGTGGTGGCTAGGTTTTCCAACGGGGCCGCCCCCACTGCAATCCAACTGGCAAAGGTAACAACAATTGTCTAACTGATCTCCCCCTCTCTACTAGTAATAATATACAGTAGTGGCATCCAAGCGCAAGTATACGGTGGTGATTGAGAGTTCAGAAGCATTATTTTTTTTTTGATAGAAATTGAGCATGCATGAGTCGCAGTGCAGCAGCGCACCACATGATCGACGACGACATTGTATTCCTCTTTCGGAGTACACCTACCTTTCTGACGAGATTACATACATGTACTTCTTAGGGACGATGCATGTAAGTTTTTGTTTTTCTTTTCTTCCAGGCACTGTTGTTGTTTTGGGTCAACAAATAACTCGTTTATTTCAAAAAAACAAAACAAATAAATGAGTTACCAGCTCTCACTACGGTCTTTGGGTCAAACACAAGCTAGAGCAAAATCCCTCATTTTTCTTGTGAGGGGTCTATTCTATCCTTGTTCAAGGTGGTTGATTTCTATCGAAATCTCTATCGATTTTCCTTGCTGTTGGATTCAAATGCAACAATGCAAGGGCCTAAAAACAACTAAACACCTCATCTCTATCTATCTGTGTGAATGCGAGTCGAGATTTTTTTTTTTGGCCCACCAACACTAAAATCCCGAGAATGAAACTCTGCACCAAGAAACAGTAGTCAAACAGCCTGTCCATGGCGTGGGGCCCACCGACCACCAACGACGACGGTCAAACGGGCTTTCGGCCGTGGCGCCATCAAGGTCCTTGGTTCCTTACTTCCTTGTCGCCGCCGCGCGCGTATAAATAGCGGCCGCCCCAGACCAACCAAGCAGGCAAGCATGGCTGGCGGCGACCTGCAGGTGCTGAGCGCGCTCGACGCCGCCAAGACGCAATGGTACCACTTCACGGCCATCGTGGTCGCGGGGATGGGCTTCTTCACCGACGCCTACGACCTCTTCTGCATCTCCCTCGTCACCAAGCTCCTCGGACGCATCTACTACCGCGTCGACGGCTCCCCGGCCCCCGGCACCCTCCCGCCGCACGTCTCCGCCGCCGTCAACGGCGTCGCATTCGTCGGCACGCTCTCAGGGCAGCTCTTCTTCGGCTGGCTGGGCGACAAGCTCGGCCGTAAGAAGGTCTATGGCATGACGCTCATGCTCATGGTCCTATGCTCCGTCGCGTCGGGGCTCTCCTTCGGCCACACCCCGGCCTCCGTCATGGCCACGCTCTGCTTCTTCCGCTTCTGGCTGGGGTTCGGCATCGGCGGCGACTACCCGCTCTCCGCAACCATCATGTCCGAGTACGCCAACAAGAAGACGCGGGGGGCCTTCATCGCCGCCGTCTTCGCCATGCAGGGCTTCGGCATCATCGCCGGCGGCCTCGTGGCCATCGTCGTGTCCGCCGCGTTCAAGGCCCGCTTCCCGGCGCCGGCGTACGCCGTCGACCCCGCCGCCTCGACGCCGCCGCAGGCCGACTACGTGTGGCGGATCATCCTGATGCTGGGCGCGATGCCGGCGGTGCTCACCTACTACTGGCGCACCAAGATGCCCGAGACGGCGCGGTACACGGCGCTGGTGGCCAGGAACGCCAAGCAGGCGGCCGCCGACATGTCCAAGGTGCTGCAGGTGGAGATCATGTCTGCCTCTGGCGCTGCCGCTGCAGATGAGGATCAGCAGACCGCCGGCAATGCAAATGACGACGACCACAGGCAGAAGCAGAAGGAGAAGCAGTTCGGGCTGTTCTCGGGTGAGTTCGTGCGGCGTCACGGCCTCCACCTCCTGGGCACGTCGGCGACGTGGTTCCTGCTGGACATCGCCTTCTACTCGCAGAACCTGTTCCAGAAGGACATCTTCGCGGCGGTGGGGTGGATCCCCAGGGCGGCGACCATGAGCGCGCTGGAGGAGCTCTTCCGCATCGCCCGGGCGCAGTCGCTGATCGCGCTGTGCGGCACGGTGCCGGGCTACTGGTTCACGGTGGCGCTGATCGACGTGGTGGGGCGCTTCAAGATCCAGATGATGGGCTTCTTCTTCATGACGGTGTTCATGCTGGGGATGGCCTTCCCGTACCAGCACTGGACGAGCAACCACGTCGCCGGCTTCGTCGTCATGTACGGCTTCACCTTCTTCTTCGCCAACTTCGGGCCCAACGCCACCACCTTCATCGTGCCCGCGGAGATCTTCCCGGCGAGGCTGCGGTCGACGTGCCACGGCGTCTCGGCGGCGTCGGGGAAGCTGGGCGCCATCGTGGGCTCCTTCGGGTTCCTGTACCTGGCGCAGAGCAGGGACCCGGCCAAGACGGAGCACGGGTACCCGGCGGGCATCGGCGTGCGCAACGCGCTGTTCCTCCTCGCCGGCTGCAACGCCCTGGGCCTGCTATTCACGTTGCTGGTGCCCGAGTCCAAGGGCAAGTCGCTGGAGGAGATGTCCGGCGACAACGACCACGACGCCGGCGACAACCGCACCGTGCCCGTGTAGCCGGTTACATGCGTGGTTCTCGTTGCTATATATATGCAAATGTTGGTGACGTGGCTTGCAGGGACGAGCCCCCCTTCGATCTGGTCGAGGTTGTTGAGTCATTGTTCTCGTTTTCAGTAGTTGATCGATCGATAGACCTTGTCGTGATCGATATGATCAACGTAGCTTTAGCTCCTAAATAATCAGAGGCGCGAGCAATGTAATGTAATACTACTAATATGTTTTGGTGGATCAATCCCAGTGCTGGGAAAATTTGTATTTTTGTTTCAGGTTTTGTGTAGACATTAGTGATGCTGGCTAACTGAGAACCACAGAATCGGTAGAATTCCCACACGTTCAGCACCAATTTTTTGGTTGATCCAGATTCATACAGTGGTAGAATTGCAAGTATGACTGAGATAGTAAATCTTATTATTTGACTCTTGATCCCAACTTTCGCATATGTGCAGATTGGAGGGTATATGATTCTCCCATCATGTGGTGAGCCTTGTTGCTGATTGCGTAGTGTCTCAAACAGCAGTGTTGACCTAGTCACTGCTCCCTACAGCAGTGTTGGCTCCCTTCAGCATCCCTGTGTCAACCTTGTTAATTCATAAAAAGTGTATTTGGAACATGGGATCAGCACTAGACACCACCTTTGTGTGGCTGCTTCGTTGCTGTGGTACCTGGTAGCAAGCGAGCCATCTTATTACAACCATGTTTACAATGCATCAAGTTGACCAAAGAAACATGAAAGCGAGAAACGTCCATGAGCTAAGCTAGATACCCAATGCAATTTAAACATCTCTGATCGACGAAACAAGGTCTCTGGTCATAAGCAGCTATTAGTATACCCTGATTACATGGAAATTCAATAATAAGCAAATTGCAAAAATGTTGTTTATTTCACCATATATAACTAGTAGAGGAACTGCATGCAGATCAGATCATTCCTTTGAGAACCAAAATCAAACATCATCTGCCTACACAAAATCAGAATTAGATCTTTAAAAAAAACAGAATTAGCTACAACCTTGCAATCAAGAATAAATTAATCCAACATGCCATGTGTGCTACTTACCACTCTTGCAGATTACGAAACAAGAAATTAGCTTGTGGTGAGGGCTTACAGTGAGCACGGGAAGGGTTCAAGGTCCCGTGGCTGCTTACTTAGTATTCACAGATAACATCCATCCAAGCTTGCTAATTACGAAACAAGTCAAGGATACATCCAATTACCTAATTGTTACTCAAGGGGGAGATTTCCTCCTTGCAAAAAGGGAGGATTTCCTCCACAGATAACAAATTAAGCAGCCTCAACAATAGCAATATCCACGTTGCAGAGTATTGCCCCACAGTCCCTAGTGATGATAGGAACAAATTTGTCGCTACAATGAAGAAAAAGCCTGTAGATGGTTCATTCACCTTTAATCAGCAGAGAAGTCGTGACTTGATGATTGCATGGTTTGTTAGAGCTGATGTAGCATTCAATAAGTTTGACGATGAAGGCTTTGAGCCTTGGATGGAGTCATTGCAACCTGCATTTAGATGCATAGGGCGACAAATGATTCGTAATGAATGTGTTGCTAAGTTTGAGAGAGCAAAGACAGAATTACGAAGTGAACTTCAGAGTCTTAACTCTCGCATATGCTTCACATCTGATCTTTGGACATCAAACCAAAAGTTGGGATATGTTTGTGTGACAGCTCACTATATTGGTCCTGATTTTATTTTGAAGAAAAAGATAATTGCATTTAAGGATCTGAAGTATCCACATACGGGTGTAGCTATTGAGGAAGCCATTACAACTGTTCTGACAGATTATGGTATCAAAGAGAAGATGTTTACCATCACACTCGACAATGCAGCAAATAACAAGGCAGCTTGTGATCTTTTGCAAGAAAGCGGAAAGTCTGACATGTTATTTGGTGGTGAGCATCTTCTTGTTAGATGTTGTGCTCATATACTCAACATTCTTGTCCAAGATGGTATGAACATTGTTAGTGCTATGATAGAGTTGATAAGAGACCTGATTAGGCACATTAACTCATCACCATCGCGTATCCAGGATTTCAATGAGATAGCTCAAAGGGAATGTCTTGCGGCAAAGGCTGGTTTAGTCCTTGATGTTCCCAACCGTTGGAACTCAACCCATGCCATGATTATGGAGGTAGTAAAGTATAAGATCGTCTTGAAGCGATATGCCCAAGCAAATCAGCAACCATTTCTAACTGAAGATAAGTTTAGCAAAGTTGAGTACATTGGTGAGTTCCTTGGAGTTTTTGAGGAAACTACCAGGGCATTCTCAGCTGATAGATATGCTACTTCCCACATGTTCCTGGATAATGTGCTTTGTATCCATCAAACTCTAAATAGTCCAGAATGGTCCAAGGATGAGGTTATCGCAGATTTGGCAAAAGCAATGGAGAGGAAATTTGATAAGTATTGGACTGGAAATTACAATATGATCCTTGTTATTTGCAGCATACTTGATCCAAGAACAAAAGTTGACTTCTTAGACTTCTTTTATGAGAAGGTGTGCAGGAACTTTATTGGCATTGACTTGAGCCAAAATCTAGCTAAAGAGTGGCTTCGCAAGTATTTCAGGAAGTATGAAGAGGTTATTAAACAAAATGATAGAAATGAAGTATCACAAACTGGTGTGTCCAGGAGCATGGTGAACCGTTCTCCAATGCTAGTTCTTGGAAAAACAAGACTAGAACAAGAATTTGCTGAATATAGGTATCAGAGGAGAGGGACTTGGATTGAAAAATCAGAACTTGATGCATATCTAGATGAACCACCAGGGAGAATAGATAAAATTTTTGAAATTCTAACTTGGTGGAAGACAAACTCCAACAAGTACCCTGTGATGTCAGCTATGGCATGCGATTTCTTAGCAATTCTACTCAGTACCGTTTCTTCTGAATCAGCATTCAGTTTGAGTGGTCGGATTCTTAGTGACAATCGAAGCTCAATGACGCCAGAAACTCTTAAAGCTTTGGTTTGTTGCAAAGATTGGCTGTACAAGTATCCCACCAATGAAGGTAATTTTTTTGGTCTGTTAGCAGTCTGCTGGATTTGTAGAATTCTGTTGCAACCACTGTGAAAAGCAGTAAAAGGCTTATTGCTTTGTATGGTTCTGATTGTAACTGATATGCCGACGTGGCTTTATAATTGGAATCACTATCCTGTAGTATCTTTCATGAGATTCATGAGACAGTGCTAAGTTTGATTCATGACTGTTATTTTATTTTTTCGGTTCGCCGAACACACTTTGCTGCTTCAGTTATGTTAGTTTTATCTATTGTTCACTAAAATTTAGGGTGCACTTAGTTTTCAGATGTATAATCGAGCAAGTTATCAGGAACTTTAAGGTTCAACTAGTTTCAGTTCTACAGAGTTCTTAAAATTTGCGTACTTTTTACTACTCTTGTGTACTGGTGAAAAATTATCTCAACAGTTGATCTTGTTTCGTTTGCTTTCTCCCCAGGGCTTGCAGGACAAGATCAAGCTGGTGGCCATTGATCTTCAGGACAAACCAGCTTGGTACAAGGAGAAGGTTTACCCACAGGAGCTAGGAACTTTGTTGATTTAACTGTAGCTCAAGAGACTTGTTTTTTAAGCTATTTAGATATAATGTATTGCTATAGAGATGGATTGTATTTAGATATAATTTATTGCTATGCATCTCCCGTGGCATGCTGCAGCGGCTCCCGTGGCATGCAGCTCCTGTGGCATGCGGCTCCTCTATTTAGATATAGACTTGTCATCATGGCCAGCTGCAACGGTTCCTGTGCGGTTTAACCCATTTTGATGGGACGGGGTGGGGCGGGGTGATTAATTCATTTTTTGGGTGGGGTAGGGCGGGTGATTAACCTTAGCTGCTGCGGGTAGGAGCGGGTGAGGGGCGGGTGATAGCAGACCTAAACATGCCAAGGCCAATTCCAACTGTGTAAGGAGTTGACGTTTTGCTCCTTGATTCTCCCTCGTCAGCAAGCTCCGTCCCCCTAGGGACCTCAAACAAATAATCCCTTCTGCCCTGTTTCGATCATCTCCCACTCCCTTGTCTGAAAAACAAGATATCGCAGTTCAAACAAATAAAAACTGATAAGTTACTCTACATTCTCCTTCTGTCCTTCATGACATATAGCATGGCACATACACAAAATGTAATACAGAACAGTAGCATCTCGTGTAGGCAAGGCAATTGCTGTCTAAGAGACCAAAGATGAACAATGCGCAGAAAAAATACAACAGAGGTAGGCAGTATATTGCCGGTCCCTGATTTAAGGTGCTTGCATAATCTGATAGGAGCATGGTTAGAGCTATTGATTTGCGACATCCTATGTTTGAAGAAATGAAGAAATGGCCCAGAACCAGTTGAATTACAGCAGGAAAAATGTTTTCTGCCTTCTGATGGGGTCATTGTAATACACAGACACCGTAAACATGCATTATGTCCATAAAACCTTGTTATCTGTAGTAGGATATAACCTTGAGGGTTCCTGTCAGCCTGAACAACAAAGCAGAAGCAGTGGTATTCTCATTAGCTCTTTGATGACATCATAAAAGAACACAAATTTAACTCTAATAAGACACACTTTATTTTCCAAAACCATGAGGCTTGTTCTTAAACCTCTACTTGGTTTTTATGAAGAGGACCACATTAATACATCAGCCATGTAAACTAAATGAGGCAAGTCATGGAAAAAGTTTATCTATTCATTATGACTTATGAGTGGCAACGATATCTTGGTTCAGCAGCTTGTGTATCGCCATGCTTACCGACGAAGGATGAAGCAGGCAGGCAAGGGAGCCGAGGAGGCTGACGAAGACGACGGACAACTCGGCTGCCACGAATTCAGGCAGCAGCGGCGTAGCAGGATGTACATGGAGGGACCACCCCTGCGTGAAGCTGACGCAGTTCCCGTCCGGGCCGCTGGCAGCAGGCCAGCCCAGGCAAGAAGGAAGCAAAAATGAGGAGCCCAAAGGAACGAAATGAGGCCGAAAACATGAGGAGGCACGAACGGCGCAGAAAGCAGGCCAGCAGGCCCAAATCCAATGCAGGACACGCGGCGCGACGGCAGAGGCGGGAACCGCGACGACGCTGCTGAGGCCAGGAAACATTTCAGGCCCCTTTGCAAAGGATTCTTATAGGAATATTGTAAGATTCGAGCCCTATAGGAATTTTTACTATGTTGTCCTTTGGAACAAAGGATGGGACATTCTCCGATCCTTCAAAATTTCTATAGAATGGCTCAACCCAGAAGAATTTTGGAGGAAATCTAACATGAGGCCCAGTATCTTGGAAACTTTCCATTGTGTCTATCTCTCTCTTCTCATTCCTTCATTTTTCCAATGTTGTATCCAAACACTCTATTACAAACTTTTCTACAGTCTCAATTCCTATAGGATTGCAAATGTCGTGCAACTCTATTCCTATGTTTTTCCCGTTCCAACATTTTAAGATTTCTTCGTTTCCAAGAGGCCCTCAGTGATATAACTACACATATATGTGAAAGCCCTAGAACAAGACAAAGTCGTGAGTGTTTAGGAATTAAGGACTTGACTAGTCGGTCCCATCAAGAATGGGCCGTGGTCCTTGAGGAATTAAAGTCGCGGCGTAAAGTGGAGCAGTAGTAATGTGGCATGGCACGGCGCCGCGGGCCCATCCCTGTTCACATGACATTTTCTGCATGCAGTAGCTATTCCATTCCCGCAAATGGAGGAATTAAGGACGGAGAGAACAAGGGCAACAGAACAAAAACGAGCAGGTGTGCTTCTTTTTCCGCAGCTGCAATTTATTGGCCATCGCAGTGACATCATGCGTGACCCAACGGCGAAAGCGCTCGCCGGGGCGGCCGGAGCCGGACGCTGCCGTGTGCCCATCGCAATTACGCCCCGCCTTTTCGCCCAGCACAACCCCACCCCATTTGAAGGATGCGGTTGCGGGGGAGAGAAAAGAGAACCGAGAGGCCGGTCGCCGTCGCCGGCCGGCCCTCCCGCCTTTCCCGATTGAATGAGCCAAACCATCTCAATTCATTGCCGGCCTGGGCTGCAACTACCACCACTGGCGCCGCGCCATTTATGGCGGCGACGGGACATGTGGGGGAGAGGAGATGTCGAGAGACGAGGTGGTGGTGGTGGTGCGAAACGAAACGAGAGGGAGGAGACCGACGCGCGCGCCCCCTGCCCGGCACCTGTTGCTCCCGTCAGCGCCCGCGGCGCGCGTCGGTCGCGGTCGTCTACGGGTGGGGCGGGCGGGCGGGCGGGCGGGATGGGTCGCGTGCGGCGCGCGGCGGCCGGTGCCCGGTTCGTGGGGGGAGGAACGGCCGAACGGGTGGCGCGCTACCGGCCTCGTTTCCTGGCCCGCGCGACCGGAACGCGAACGAGGCGATCGCGAGGCTGCCATGGGTGACCAGCCGGGGAGGCAACGCCGACGGCGGGCAAGCGACGAGGGATAGGATATTCCTCCGCCTTGGAGACGGCGTGTGGCCCGTGACCCACGGCGGATGAGACGCGGATCGAATCCGTGGACGGGACGCGATCCATCTGTGCACCGCGGGGATCCCACAGGAAAGATCTGGTCGCGTCGCGCGTCGAGCCTCCGCCGCCGAGAAAGAACGGAGCCGACCGCGACGGTCATGCAAGTTCCGAACAGCATCATTTTTTTTTTCACACGGAAAGAAACCCCGGGAAAAGTCAAATTTTGGATTTACAATTCAAACTTGTTCAAGCTGTCTATCTCATCTCACAGAATCTCTCTTATGTAACGCGAAAGAATCAAACTCGGGAAGAAATTTCTCAACAAAAAATGGAGCAGGAGGACGGAGGAAGGCGAATGGCTCTGTACAGTAGTAGCAGCAGCACGTGTATCGAATCCCATATGCATGCAGCCAGATGGTTCCCGACGTGGCGCGCGGCCGGAAGCTGCCGGATTTGCCGGCTGGCTACTCCGCCCGTGGCATCCTGGGCAGCACGTGCAGCGCCACCACCCGCTTCCCGGGCGGCGCCGCCACCTCCCACATGCGCGGCGGCGCCGTCGACGGTCCCGATCCCGCCCACCGTGGTGGCTTCGGCGGCGTCACGTCCACGACGATCACCTTTTCGCCGCCCTCGGCCGCAACGCACACCCTGCCGCCGCCGGCCGCCATCTCGGCTGCGCCCTTGAGCCGCTCCGACTCCGCCACCGTCCTCCACCGGTCGCCGCCCCAGTCGTAAGCGCTCAGCGCCCCGCGCTCCTCGTCCACCACGAAGATCGTCTCGGCGCCGCCGGCGGGCGCCACGGCGGCGGCCGAGCCCTTCCATCCGGCGAGCATCCCCGGCGGCATGTCCTCCCACCGCCCGGCGGCTAGGTCGAACACGGCGCCCTCCTTGGCGCCGCGGCCGCGGAGGCTGACCATGCAGACCTTCCCGCCGGAGCAGACCGCCTCGGCGGCGTCGCGGCTGAACCGGCAGTCCCGCATCGGCGGGAGCGGCTCCCACGCCGCGGCCGGCGACGCCGGGTCCCACACCGCGCCGGACCGGGCGTCGTTGGCGTCGTACCCCGCGCCCACCCCGCCCGCCACGAACACGCGCCCCCTTGCGCTCCCCGCGGCGCACCACCGGCGCGGCGCGAACGGGAACTGCGGGCCGAGCCGCCACCGCGGCGACGGTGCGGACGGGTCGAACACCACGGGGCGGGGCAGCGCCGGGCTGAGCGACCGCGTGGAGCCCGCGACGAGGACGAGGCGCCCCGCGGCGGCCACGGACTGGAGCGGGAGGCGGCGGGAGAGGAAGGACGGGTGCCAGAGCCTCGGCGGCGGCGACGGCATCGGCGGCGCCGGCAGCTCGTCCCAGCGCCCCGCGACGGCGTCGTAGGCTGCGAACGAGACGCCGGCGCCGGAGGCATCGGCACCGCCGTCGAGGACCGCGTAGAGCGAGAGGAACGGCGGGAACGACGGCGAGTAGAGCAGGCGGCGCCAGGGCCGGCAGACGGTGTGCAGGAGACGCGGCGGGAGCGGCGCGAGGCAGAGGTGGGCCAGGTGGTCCGGCAGGCCCGGGAGCAGGGGCTGCTGCTGCGGGTGCCGCTCCCACGGCTGCCGCTGCTGCGCGTGCGCCCGGGACCGGTCCGCCTCCGCGGCGGCGGCGGCGTTGTCCATGGGCGCGGCGGCGGCCGTCCGGTGGCGCTTGTTGGGCTCGGCGGCGGCGGCGGCGGCGGCGGCGGGGGGCCAGCAGGGGCGCTTGGCCGCGGCGGGTGCAGCCATGCGGGGCGGGCGGGGGAGCGCTACTAGTACCAGGCCCTTGCTTCCGCTCGCACGGCGATAGTATTATATGGCGCGCGTATGGATGTGGTGGTGGCCGAGGGCGACGTGGCGTGGCGCAATTAATCTGGAAAGGTGCCGGCGTATGGCAGGGGAAGGTCGGAGGAGGGAGGAGGGCTAGTTGTATGTGGAGGAGGAGGAGGAAGAGGAAGAGGAGGAGGGCATGTGCTGATGATGTGCATGGCATGGGGAAGGCGAGCAGGCAGCATCAAGCATTGAAGCAAGTGGTGGTGGACAGGCCAGGCCAGCACCGGCAAGCAGGGCAGCTGCCGCCTGGGCGTGAGCGAATCAGCAGCTAGTGCTCCTCCAGTCGTCCAGTTCCTCTGCTTCTCCGCCGCAATTCCGGAAACGCGGGAAGGGAGGGGAGGCCGGCCGGCTACTTTGGTTTTGCCTTTTTGGTTGGGGTCTTTCGTCCACGCGGTCGCTACCATGATGCACATTGCACAGCCCCATGCTGTCGTGCGCAACAATCGGGCACCACCAAAAATACGTTGAAGGCTTGTCTCATGTTTCCTCTTTTTACAAAGCTAAAGTGGTTCAAAATAAATTACCTAGTTTGTTCTAAACATCGCATATTTGAGAATGGGATAATTCAAAATATTAACCGCCAACCGTACAACATCGTGTTTACGTGGTGCTTTTGTTTTGTCTAGAGTAAAACTTAAATTTGAGCAAACAAAGGTAGACAAATTTGACTTACTAAAATGACTTACAATTTTCAAAAAAAAAACAACCTACAATTTCAAACGAAAAGGTAGATCCTTGTAACTAGATCCCAGAATCCTATGGAAAACCACTATCCATCTTTGTTGTGTAAGAGTGATGACTACATTGTTCTAGCCGCAGGCTCTGTCGAAGGGAACTATTTCCCTATTTTTGTACATATTTTCTTCTAGGGCACTGATTAAAGTCATGGACTCAAAATCATTGGAAACAATATAGCTGCTGGTGAAGCCATATGTGCTCATTGTCCACCTACAACCTATATACGCACAATCGCATGATTGATTACAAAAGGTAAAGGTTCATGTCAAATAATTGCGTAAAGGTACAGCCCCGATTGCAGTTAGCTTTGGACATCCACTATGCAAAACTTGCACCGAAAAGGCTACTCCATTTCCTGCCCATGTTGGGTCACACCAAATCGGGGCAGGCCACGTCTGCACAACATGTGTCACGCTTCACGTACCAATTGCTAACTAAATACTAATAATATGGTGTCATGGTGAAGGATAGGAGACAGTGATGGGTTCGCTTTAATTTGTGATAACAAACAATAAAAGGTTGGAAACAGCACGCCGGTTATAACTTGGTCACCATCCACCAGGAACCATGCATGCAAGTGCAATCACTAGTAGAGAATTGACTTTCGATGCGCCCCTTTTGTCCCGGTTTAAAGTAGGCCGGGAGAAAAAGGGGTGCGCCACGGTAGGCAAAAATAGAGGAAAGATTTACTCCCGGTTGGTATTTGCAACCGGGACTAAAGGTCCCCCTTTAATCCCGATTGTAACGGCTCCAACCGGGACAAAAAGTTTACTTCCGGTTGGAGGTTCCAACCGGGAGTAAACTTTCAACCGGGACAAAAGGTGTTCCTTTTTGTCTCGGTTCGAGTTTTTAATCGGGATAAAAACTCATCCCTATTATATACCAAGATAGAGGCCTTTCTTCCTCCTCCAGCCCGAGCTAGTCCACCACAAAGATAGAGAGCTCAACTTCACCTACTCTCCGGTGGTGCCGAAGCAAGGGAGGTGCTACCCGAATTTTTTCCCCTCATTTTTGTGGGAATTTCACTCAGCCAACACAAGTGTTGTGAAGGTTTTCTACTTCATCCTCGTGTTACGCTTTGATTTATACTTTGGAGATGGAAAGTTTATTTGCTAGAATGTGATGCAGTAGAAAATGGAGAGGTATTTTGAGCTAGAATGTGAGGGAGATTGATGTGTCATATATAGTATGTATTCTTGCAGTGGTTTAATAATGATGCTACCTTGTCTAGACGGTTTATCTTATCAAATTCAATATGGTTTTTCAAAAATCCATACTTGTTGAACTAGCATACCGTGTTCATGTCGGCGAAAATGTTCTCCGCCGAGCAGCAACGTATGTCAAGAAGGAGGTTCGATTCTACAAGAAAGAGTGGATACGGACATCATGACCGTGTCCCCTTTTTCGTAGAATCGAACCTCTTTCATGACGAAGTGCGGTACCACCCAGTTGAGAACATGCTCGCCAGATGATCACGGTCTTCAAGTTCAACAATTTCTGCAGGCATACCGTGGTCATCTCGGTAAGCATGTTCTCCGTGGAGCAGCAACGGACGTCAAGGAGGAGGTTCGATTTTACGAGAAAGAGCGGCAACAGACATCTTGGAAGACTGTGTCCCCTTTCTCGTAAAATCGAACCTCTTCCATGACAAAGTACGGTGCCGCCCAGTTGAGAACATGCTCACCGAGATGATCACGGTCTTCAAGTTCAACAAGTTCTGCAGTGCTAAGGTAAGAATTTTTGTACATAGATGGCTTCTGCTACTGGAGGAAGTGGCGATGGTGGGGGCGATCGTCGTTCCTCTTTCGGCAAGGGGAAAATCATAGTTGGCCCTCAGGATAAGCCGAAGAAAATGAGCGCGTTGGAGAAAGCAATGCTTCGTTATTTGCAGAAACGTCATAAAGAAGATGTTGCCGCGGGTCAGGAACCTCCTTTTTATGGTCGTTATGCTCCACCCTCAGTCCCGGGTGTTTCACATCCACTTAGTACTACCGTTTCAGGCGGCACAAATAAACCACAGGATGAGGCTGGGTCAGCGGAACCTTCGTCTTCACCGCCCAAGGATGCTTAAAGTCCTCCTAGATAATAACCAATGGATGGCTTGTTGTATTGTATCATGTTGTTTGGATATTTAATTTAAATATGCGTATTTGTATCTATATCTAAACTTTTAGCATTATTTGCACTACAACGTTTGACATGCTTTCAATCGTGAATCCATTTTCAAGTGTAATCAATTTTCACGCGTAATCCATTTTTAAGTGTAATCAATTTTCATGCGTAATCCATTTTCAAGTGTGATTAATTTTCACACGTAATCCATTTTCAAGTGTAATCAATTTTTATGCGTAATACGATGCAGATGGACCGGCAATGGATGTATAAAGCAGATAGACGGAGCAAAGGTGTTTATTGATGGCTTGCATTTTTTTCTCGAAGTGGCCAAAGCGAACAAGCCAGAGAATGGGTTCGTATGTTGTCCATGCTTCCAATGCAATAACAAGAAGGACTATTCAAAGGATTTCTGGGGTACTATTCACAACCACTTGTTTAGATACGGTTTCATGCCTAACTATTTGGTTTGGACCAAGCATGGTGAAAGAGGGGTTATAATGGAAGATGACGAGGAGGAGGAGGAGGATGGCAACATTTCGGACTGGGTTGCAGGCCAAGGTTTTGCAGATACTATAATGGGCGAGGCTGATGAAGATGAGTTTGCAGAAAATGGCCCTACTGATAACCTTGGTCAGGTGCTACGAGATGCACACAGAGATTGCGAAACTGAGAAGGAAGCAGCAAAGTTGCAGCGCATGATAGATGATCACCAAAAATTGTTGTACCCAGATTGCCAGTAGAGCCATAAAAAACTAGGTACGACACTAGAATTTGTGCAATGGAAGGTAAAAAATGGTGTTAGTCCGATAAGTCATTTCGGGGGATGTTGAACATTGTTAAGAAGATTCTTCCCGAGAATAATGAATTACCGTCCACAACATATAAAGCTAAACAGATTATTTGCCCTCTCAGATTGGATGTTCAGAAGATACATACATGCATTAATGACTGTATCCTCTATCGTGGTGATGAATACGAGAAAATGGATGCTTGTCCCGTCTGCGAAGCGCTGCGGTATAAGATTAGGCGAGATGATCTTGGTGATGTCGAGGGGCAGTCTCCCAAGAAGAGAGTTCCCGCGAAGGTGATGTGGTATTTCCCTATAATACCACGCTTGAAGCGCTTGTTCAGGAACAAGGCGAATGCTAAGTTGATGCGATGGCACAAAGAAGAACGTATGGAAGATGAGATGCTGAGACACCTCGCAGATGGGGCCCAGTGGAGATCAATTGATAGAGCATTCTCGGACTTGGAAAGTGAAGCAAGGAACATAAGGTTTGGTTTAAGCATTGATGGATTCAATCCATTCGGTGAGTTGAGTAGTAGCCATAGTACTTGGCCTGTGACCCTATGTATGTTCAACCTTCCTCCTTAGCTGTGCATGAAGCGGAAGTTCATTATGATGTCGGCGCTTATCCAAGGCCCAAAATAACCCGGCAACGACATTGACGTGTACCTAAGACCGTTGGTTGATGACCTTTTACAGCTCTGGAAGGAAGAAGGTGTACGTGTGTGGGATGAGGATAGACAAGAGATCTTTAATCTACGAGCATTGTTGTTCGTAACCATCAATGATTGGCCTGCACTGAGTAACCTTTCGGGACAGACAAATAAGGGATATCGGGCCTGCACCCACTGTTTAGACGACACAGACAGCATGTATTTGGAGCACTGTAAGAAGGTCGTCTATATGGGTCATCGTCGATTTCTCCTTGCTCACCACCAGCTGAGAAAGAGCGGGATGCATTTCAAAGGGGCGCCAGACCATCGTAAAAAACCTGCACACCATAATGGAAAGCGTGTCTTCGAGATGATAAAGGATGTAAATGTAGTCTTTGGAAAGGGTCATGGTAGCCAACCTGTTCCGAACGACGATGACGGACGTGCACCCATGTGGAAGAAAAAAGTCAATATTTTGAGACCTACCTTATTGGGAAATCTTAGAGGTTCGCAACGCAATAGACGTGATGCACCTGACGAAGAATCTTTGCGTGAACGTGCTAGGCTTCATGGGTGTTTATGGGACCTCGAAAGATACATTGGAAGTACGACAGAACCTGAAAGCCATGGGGCAACGAGATGACCTACATCCGGAAAAGAGATATAATGGACAGCATTACTTACGTCCTGCCAGTTACACTCTCAGCAAGGAAGAGAAGGATATCATGTTTGAATGCTTGAATAGTATGAAGGTCCCGTCTGGGTACTCCTCGAATATAAAGGGAATAATAAATATGAAACAAAAGAGGTTTACAAATCTCAAGGCTCATGACTGCCACATGTTGATGATCCAGTTGCTTCCGGTTGCACTGAGGGGTGTTCTACCAGAAAATGTCCGGTTGCCGCTCGTAAAGCTATGCGCGTTTCTTAATGCGATTTTGCAGAAAGCAATCAATCCATCCAAGCTATCAAAACTACAAAATGATGTGGTGTAATGTCTTGTCAGTTTTGAGTTGGTGTTTCCACCATCCTTTTTCAATATTATGACGCACTTACTGGTTCACCTAGTAAAAGAGATTGATATTCTCGGACCTGTATACCTGCACAATATGTGGCCTTTCGAGAGGTTCATAGCAATCTTAAAAAACTATGTTCTTAATCGTGCCCGTCCAGAAGGAAGCATAGCCAAGGGATATGGAACAGAGGAGATGATCGAGTTTTGTGTTGATTTTATTGACTCAATTGACTCGATTGGGGTTCCAACTTCACGCCACGTGGGGAGGCTCTGGGGAATGGGCATCATTGGAAGGAAATCAAGTTTGAGCAATGATACTAATTTGTTCGACAAGGCACACTACACTGTTCTGCAATTGTCATCCTTTGTGTCTCCGTATATCGAGTAGCACAGGCAGATGGTAGTTTCCAAAAACCCGACGAAATCCGATGCTTGGCTTACACGTCATCACATGGAAACTTTTCCCTCCTGGTTGCGCCAACAACTCATGGGTAACTCTGAGATTCACCCACAGCTCGCTTGGTTAGCCAGGGGACCTGCTAGCACAATCGTGAAATTCCAAGGCTATGAGATAAATGGTTATACATTTTACACGAGAGCCCAGGACCAGAAAAGCACGAACCAAAATAGTGGTGTCCGCATAGATGCCATAGATAGAAATAATAGCAAGGAGTCGTATTATGATTTCATACAGGAGATATGGGAACTCGAATACAGACCGTTGTACATCCCTCTATTTCTTTGCAATTGGGTGAAGCTAACTGTCGTAACCAAAGATCAGTACGAAATGCCAATAGTAGATCTGAGCAAGACTGGATACAGTGATGACCCATCCGTACTTGCTAATGATGTGCATCAGGTTTTCTATGTGAAGGACATGTCTAGCAAACCCAAGAGAAAAATCCAGAAGAAACATGGGAGCCAAAGTGCCACATAGTTCTTCCAAGTAAAAGAAAAATCGTGGGAGTCGAGGATAAAACAGACCAATCAGATGATTATGATCAGTTTGATGGCATGCCTCCATTCGCAGTTGAAGTTGACCCAAGCATCCTGCTATCCAAAGAAGAGCCTCCGTACTTACGCCGCGATCATGATCAAGGAACTTTCATGAAGAAGAAATTTTACAACGTTGTATTGTAATGCGCTAAATTTACTTCACCTTTGTGAAGTACTTAAAACAATTTTTAATTTAACCTATGTATGATTTCATGTGTTCTTAAATTTGTTGAGGTGAAGATTTATTAGATAAACATGAACAATGTTAACCACATACATACATGGATTTTTTTTGCACGTTGAAATTATTTAATCGAATAATTTCTCAGTCATAGCGATGCAGTAAAATAAATATTTTAGAGGCTAAACGAACTGGTATAGAATTAATGACTAATTCGCACTTATTGTCAATATACTTGCTAATTAAATATATTTTTGCATGTTCAAAATATGTGAAGTTTTTTGTTTTTGCATCCTGAAATGAAGTGAAAACGTAAATAAAATACTTTTCCAAAAAATAGGTGGGAGATGTAAGTGTGGGAAAAGGCCCTTTTGTCCCGGGTGCCAATAGAAACCGGGACAAAAGGACCTTTTATCCCTGTTGCCAAAAGCAACCAGGATCAAAAGCCGTCCCTTTTGTCTCAGGTGCCAACACCAACTAGGACAAAAGGCCCCCCTTTTATCCCGGTTGACAACTGCAACGGGGATAAAAGGGTAGTTTTCGTTTCCCGCCGGGGACGTACCCTTTTATCCCGGTTACAGTTAGCAACCGGGATAAAAGGGGGAGGCTTTTATCCCGGTTGGTGTTGGCACCCGGGACAAAAGGGCATTTAGTCCCGGGTTCAATTACGAACCGGGATAAAAGGGGGGGGGGGAATAAAAGGCACTGTAGCCTCTTCTACCCCCACCCCACGAAAGTTACGACACTTAGCCAAATTTTCACCGCCGCCAAGATCTCGCGCCCTTCCGCCTACTCCGTCGCCGCCCATCCACCTCCCTCGTCGGCCGCCGTCGTCCTCGTCGCCCATCGCCCCGACCATCGTCGTCCCGCCGCCCGACCGCCTCGCCCACGCCCGGACCGCCTCCTCCTCCATCGCCCTAGCCCGCCTCCGATCCTCCTCCGTCGTCGCGCCCCCTCGACCTCGTCACCGCCGGGCGCCTCCATTGCGGGGCCTCGTCGCCGCCTCCGTCAACGCCACATTCTCTGTTGCCGCCGCTCCCTCGTCTGTCGTGGCGCCTCGTCGCCGTCTCTGTCGCGCGCGCCGCCTCCGTCCCTCGTCGCCGGCCGCCTCCGCCCGTTGTTGCTGCGGCAACCTTGCTCCATCCTCGCCTTCGCCATCCCGCCGCCCTGGCCACCTCGTCGCCCAGCTAGGCACCGCGCGAGGTTCGCCGGCACTGGCGCCGGGAACGAACGGCTCTTGCTGACGCAAGCCCACCGGCTTGCGTCAGGAAGGGCTTTTTTATTTTTTAGTTAGAAAATGAATAGATATTAGTAGATTAGTTCGAAAATCAATAGATATTGGTAGATTTGTTAGAAAATCAGTAGAAAATCAGTTGATAAATTTTGTAGAAATTCATTCAAATTAGTAGGAATTAGTAGTAATTTGCTAGAAATTTCAATAAATATGTAGAAATTAGTAGAAATTTGGTAGAAATTCTTACAAAGTACTACTAATTTGTTGAAATTTGTATAAACATTCCGAACTTTGTGGGATTCATGTTATTGTAAAGTTATTAGGCATTAGTAGAAATTTTGTAGAAATTCCAATAAATATGTAGAAATTAGTAGAAATTTGGTAAAAATTCTTACAAAGTACTACTAATTTGTTGAAATTTGTAGAAACATTCCGGACTTTGTGGGATTCATGTTATTGTAAAGTTATTAGGCATTAGTAGAAATTTTGTAGAAATTCCAATAAATATGTAGAAATTAGTAGAAATTTGGTACAAATTCTTACAAAGTACTACTAATTTGTTGAAATTTGTAGAAACATTCCGGACTTTGTGGGATTCATGTTATTGTAAAATTATTAGGCATTAGTATAAATTTTGTAGAAATTCCAATAAATATGTAGAAATTAGTAGAAATTTGGTAGAAATTCTTACAAAGTACTACTAATTTGTTGAAATTTGTATAAACATTTCGAACTTTGTGGGATTCATGTTATTGTATGATTTCATGTATATACCCTTATGTACATGTAACTAAGGCGATTTAATGTACATTTCATTTCGTGTGAGGTTCCTATTTCATGATCCAGTTCTATGATTCATGACTATCATGTATGATTCCATGTATGTTTCAATCAGTAGTTGAAATGGCAGACGACGAGACCGCAAGGTATCTCATGGAGCAGATTATTGCTGGTGATTGTAGTGGCGACAACCTTCCAATATCGTACACCGATGAAGAGAGCACCCAGGCGGACATGTTCCTCAACATGTCTGGTGATGGGAATGAAGAGCCTAAGCCCCAGCAACACCTTGCCGTGGCGGAAGGTTCCGACGAGGTACATATAATTTCTATTGTTTGACGCCACCGTTTATACTACGTACTAATTAACAAATCTTCAATTGTTAGCCCTCTGGATCGACGAAAGGGCAGAAGACCCGAGGTCGTACAAAGGTGATGGAAGGGAGGCTTGTCATCACGGAAGTGACAGAAGAGGGCAGGCCGGTTGCTCCCGAAAAAGTAGAAAATAAGTACGTGAGTCAGATCGGGGCAATCGTAAGGGACAACGTGCCTATCAGCATCAGAGAATGGAAGGGCAAAAGCACTAATCCGTACGCGCTCCCGGAGACACAAAAAAATATGCTGTGGGAAGATGTCAAGAGACATTTCACATTTCCCAAAGGATATATTGAAAAGGATGTGAAAGCGTGGACGCTGAAGAAGATGGCTACACAATTCCAGACATTCAAGAAGATGTTGGATGCCGACTACATTAAGAAGGGTCGAACTCCAGATTTCAATGTGTGGCCAAAGTTAAGGGACCACTGGAAGACATTTGTTGAATATAAGAGGAGTGAAGACGGTGTGAAAAAAATCTAGACCAACACTACAAATTCTGGTCAGAAGGGGTACCATCATCATCTAGGGCGAGGTGGTTATGGCATAGCAATTTTCCAAATGAAAGAAGATGGAACAAGATCTAATCGAATGAGGAATCGTACCTGCAACTATTGAATGGCCCGAACGATCGAAAAATTGGTATTACGCTCATGGAGGCTCCCTGAGCCAAGAGGATGGGACGTTGATATTCAATGAGACAATACATAAGAAGGTCGAAAGTCTTATGAAGAACATTGAAGATTCTAAACCTGGGAGGTTGAAGGTGGACCGAGAGAATGATGAGCTCACATTGGCCCTCGGTAATCCCGAGCACCCAGGACGTTGCCGAGGGTTCGGGGTCATTCCGTGGAAGTTTGCTTTCCGAGGTGACAGTGCATCGTACAGAAGCTGCAAGAGAAGAAAGGAATAGATCGAGGAGAGCTGGCGGCAGATGCTAGAATCCAAAGTGCAGGCACAAGAAGAAAGAATGTTGGAGGAAATCAATCGTCGAGTGACCCACGCAGTTGCGGAGTTGGCCCAATCTAGAGCATTGCCGAATCCAAACTACGCGAGCCCTTCTTAACGCCTCTTGAGCAGTTGTGCTTCTATAGGGGTCCCCGATGCGCAGACGCCCAGATTACCGGTGGAGGAGCAACGGTTCCCCGTGGATGCCATCACGCAACGCACCTCATGTGAGCTGCATGCACCGGTCGGGAACCTCACTATTAAGGTATACTTATACAAAATATTTATGCAATCTTCTCAAATGATCCATGTCTTGGGATTGGAGTTTAATAACTTGTTTACTTCTGCTATATGTGCAGGTGGCGTACGGGAGTGCATTACCAATCCTGTCAGGGCAGAGCAGCCATGGCATGGAGATTCCACCTGGCTACGCCAGCGTCCGCGTAGAGTAGGTTGTTGATAGCCAATATGAAGGCCTAGAGCTCGACCTCTCGGGAGGCAACAGGGAAAGGACACTGGCAGATGCGCTTCATGGGATCATTCTACGGCGCAAACGCTACATCATCATTCCCGGCACGGAGCCATCTCCTCAGAGCTTAAGACCGCTCCCCGTAGATCCCCAGCATCGACCTTCTCCTCATAGCTCGAGACTGTCATCTCCTGCACAACCTGCTCCAGGACCGTCGCTTCCTGCTCTATCAAGGTCTCCATCTCCACCACATCCTGGTGGTGGGAGCGGCGACGACAATAACAACACCCCTCCCCGATCACCGTCGTCGGGACTAAGAGCAGCCCCGATGAAGGAACCTACAACACCACTAAAGAAGTCACGAGCACCGCCTCCCAAGCAAAGACATAGAAAGAAGAAAACAAAGGAGCCTGAAGTGACTCGTAAGGAACGCTGGGAGGCAATGAGTCATGCAGAACAGTGGGCAGAAATCCAAGCAGAGGTCAGTGCATGGTTCAAGAAACAAGCTGAAGAGAAAAAAGTAAGGGAGATGGAGCCACCGCTAGTAAATTGAAGAGATTTAAACTTTTTTTTATCAGAATGGAAGAAGAAGCCAAAAAAAGGATACCACTACTATCAAACTATGAACGGGCTTTAGTAAAGGTTGATGGGAGGGATAAAAGGAAAGGAAAGTCATCTTCCAGTGGTACTGTTCCAGACCTCGGGCATTTATCAAAAAAAGACGCTCAAAAGGTAGCAGCAATGCCCTTGGATCAACAAGCACAAGTATTGAAATTCATGGAAGAAACCGGTATGGGACTTGATGAATGTTTAGGGCAAGTTGAGCCGCCAGCTGCACCGTCAGTTGAACCGAGATGGACTTTTGAGCTAGGCAAATATCTAGTAAGGCCTGAGTTGGTACGAAAGCTATCAACAAAGATGTACGAATTCCATCAATGGTACATGAAGGTGTCCGCCGACTCGAGGGAGATGTTGGGCCTTAAGGTAAAACCGATAGATTTTTACGGCGAAGGCGAGAAAGTTCTGTGGCTAGACTTTCAGGATATATACGAAGTGTACCATCATGATGCCCTGGACGTCTCTCTGATCAGCGCTTGGGTTCTGTAAGTATCCATTTATCTACATGTAAATTTTATGTAGCATGCTAATTCAGACGTGCCAACGAGAGGCGTACCTACATATTGGCTTCATGGATCCATCCGTAGTTAACCAAAAACAGATACAATTATCGTCGGAAAAAACCTTGATGGAAGTATACAATTTCCTAGACAAACAAAAATTCAAGGATTTCATACTACTTCCATACAACTTCAAGTAAGTATGTGTATACCGTCTACTTTCGTTGTCCTTTTCCTTACCTGATTAATTAGTTAGCTCTAATATGCATGAACATTTTACGTACGCAGCTTCCACTAGATCCTCATTATAATTGAACTTGAAAGAAGCCACGTCACTATCTTCGATTCGTTGAGGAAAAGATCCGGTGGAGTACCAAGACATGCAAGACATGCTAGGCTTGTAATAATTCTGGACCTTTATCTCTATGCAAAAGTTTGTTTCCTAAATTTTATCCCGGTTACACTATATCATTCATTATTCTAATCCGCAGCGCATGGAAACAATTTATAAGGACACACAAAGGTCCATTCAAAGAAAAACTTACATGGAACACAGACTTCCCGGTACGTATGAAGTCTGCACATTTAGTACATTGTATAACACAAATATTTCATAACTTATTTTTTTCCGCACAGAAGTGCTTAAGACAGGAACCCGGGAATAATCTATGTGGCTACTACATCTATGAGCACATGCACAGTTTTATGTGATCCAAGCGACTAAAGATGACGCCGCACAACTTTAAAGTACGTAAAATAAAACTATTACTAGTTAATTATTTTCTAGCTCCTTATATTAAATTGTTCATGTAATATTCACAAATTTCCAAATTATAGATGTTAAATATTCAACAAGGACTCTTGAAGAAAGAAAGAGTAGCGGCAATATGTGAAGGTCTCATTGGATTCCTAATGGATGAGGTGGTAAATCCACAAAGAGAATTTTATTACGATGGACAACAATTAGACGCTCCGAGCAACACCTCGACGGGAAGATTGTAGATATATAGTTTGATTTGTATATATAATACGCGCTAAGACCAATTTGTATATATAGTTGATTTCATTATACTAGTTGAATTGTGTATAAGAATTGTGTATATATATAGTAATTGTCTAATTACAAATTTCATTCGTTTAAATACTAGTTGATTCCATTATAAAAAAAGTCTCAACTACTAAAGGTTAACAAAAGGGCCGCGGTACTATATACGTGATGCATGAAAATTTCAGACGCCATGCATGAAAATTTAAGTAGGACTTTAGTCCCGGTTGGGAAACTCAACCGGGAGTAAAGGGCCTGTCCCGCGCCTGGCGTGGCAGGCCCTTTCACCAACCGGGATTAAAGGGTGACCTTTACTCCCGGTTGAAGGACCCAGGACTAAAGATCCCCTTTTATCCTGGTTGGTTTATCCCGGATGGATTTTCGGAAGATATGCACCCTACCAACCGGGACTAAAGGCTAGTTCTCTACTAGTGAATGCTGCAAAACGAAGCTAGCGGAAAGCTCCAGCTCCAGAAGCACAAGCTTTCGGCGACTTTTTCCATCCCGGAACAAAGTTGCACGGTTGGGTCCGATTGTTGTATCATCTTCGTTGCGCTTTTGCGATGCGAATTGCTTTATCCGCTAGCCAAAAATTCAACGCTCAAAAAGGTGTTCATTCACGAGAGATTCGCAAATTTGTCACATGTCTTTTTTTTCAGATATAAGAAGATTAACTTTCAGTTTTATTAAGCAAAAAACATCGCTCAAACCTCGGAGGAAGTTAAAACAACCCAAAAAAAACAATTGTATTAAGTCGTAATGCATAGCAGTATTCAAAAAAATGTTATACTGTTTGTTTCTAATCCATTATTGCCTATTGCCGAACAATTTCTGTCAACTACAGTATGGGTGAGTTTGATTGCTTGTATCATTTGGTTCATGTATGAAATGGTTCAAAATAATAATGATCTTTTTGTTTGTTTGGTTGGTTGAATTGTACTAACCTATCCAGGATGAAGCCATCCCACTTAATACATTATTCTACTAATAAGAGTGAATCATATGGTACAAGCAAATTAGGGGTGTGTTTGGTTGCATGCACCACATGATACATGCATGGATGATCCTGGATGGGGTGGTTCAACCAATTTGCTTGTACCATATGGTTCACTCTAATTCGTAGAATAATGTATTAAGTGGGATGGCCTCATCTTGGATGAGTTGGTCCAATTCACCCAACCAAATAAAAGGATCATTATTATTTTGAATCATTTCATACATGAATCAAATGATACAACCAACCAAACACACCCTAGTTGAACCTCACCATCCAGGATCACCCATGCATACATCAAGTAGTGCATGCAACCAAACACGTACTATGCACAATCGCATTCACACAAGTTGGAGGCCAATCGTCAACCGCTGATCTGCTTTAGAGATTGCTTTCTGGGACTGCTAGCAGCTTTAGAAATTCAGAATATACATGCCCCCTTTGTACTTGTACACATCAGCTTTATTGAACATTTAGCCTTTTTTTTTCCCTTGGACGTCTTCAGCCAGCTTTGCACAAAGCGAGAGTCCGGCCAGGCACGCGCAGTGCAACAGCTACACTATACGCATCGACTTTTCCCGTTTTCCGCCGTTGCTGCCTGATGAGATAATGAGGATGAGGTCTGCGATGAGAGGCGATCGAAAAGGTGGTGGTCGTCCAACCAACGGAACGCGACGCCCCCACAACGGGCAGGCCAGGCCGGAGTCAAAGCGTAAAGGCACCCCCGTGCGCTTGCACTTGCACGGCTGCTTGGTTTTGGTTTTGGTTGTGTCATCATCGCCTTTTTGGGACGGTAGCAAAGCCAACACCCGTTTTTATGGAGCAGGAGAAGCGGAGAAAGTTCTTGGTGGCTACCGGCTTCTTTGCTATGATTTGAGAGGAGAAGGCTGAATGTCCTTTATGTTTATGCATGAAACAAGGGTATCCATGCACTTGTTTTATGCATTCGGCTTGTGCGGGGAGTTTGTTCTTTCTGCAAGTCCACATCACAATCGCCGGAAGCTGGGAGAAGGCCGGGGGCGTGACTTAAGCGCATGGAACGGGACGAGTCATGGTGCCCCGGACTGCCGGCGCAAACCCATATCGGCTCTGCTCTGGCTGTTGCTGGACGGGAACGGGATGGATGGACCGCCGCATCGCATCGGCATTGGGCACACGAGCAGGGCAAGGCGACCTTTCAGCTAGCTAACCTTTCGGGCATTATTGTTGTCTAGGACAAGTACATGCTGCCGGCCTAGTCTTGCGGGCACATGCAGCCATGGCATTTTTTATTATTTTGGCAGCAGCGCGCGTCAGCTGCGAAAAGGTGTTGTTCGTCGGCAACCATCCATCCCTTCTCCCAACCATTGCTTCTGATTGCTCCACTCCAATATAATTGCGAGAAACGAAGTGAGGGTAAACATTTGACTGATTGTTCTTTTGAAAGACACATTCGATATTAATTATTATTATTAAACTGCATCGTCATGCCGTGGAAAATTCCATCGCCATCGTCAATCGACAGACAGCTAGCACACGCCGGCCGATCCGATGGATCGATGGCGTCTCCATACCCCGCCCACTCGTTCCGCCTGGATATTTCCTTCCTCGCCCACTCGATTTTTCCGGAGCAGGCGCTGCCTTTTGCGATTTATTTGGGCGCTGCCGCCCGTCGTGTGTGGTCGGTCAGCCTCACGCGGCACCATCCATCCATCGGTCTCGTCTCCAATGGACGTGGGCGACTTGGAGGTCGAATGATTTTCCCTTTTGTTTTTAATAAATGTGTGGAAGATCCGGAGAGCGATATCCCGCGATAATCTTTCACCGGCGGAGAGAATCCTGAGCACGTCCTGTTCGCGCATGTACTCCCCAGAAAACAGAGGCTGCCCCTGCACAGAGGGAGCGCCATGGACGACCGAAGGTGTCGGCAGGAAGGCAAAGCTGCCTCTGGGGCGACGGTGGAAGCAAAGCAAGTTGCGAGGCAACAGGCGCAGAGGATCATCGGCGCGATTAAACAAAGCGTGCGCACGGATCCAAGCGAAAAGGCACCTTTTGGCCTTTACGAGCGCCGGGGGCCGTGACCGGTTCATCCTCCTCTCCTCTCGAGGACAAGACGGACTCGTAGACAGGCACATGGGCGGGCGTGGTGGTCCGTCACGTCACGTGCCAGCGGCTCGCGCACCCATTGGTCGTTGGATGGGTGGATGGATTGGCCGATTGGGTCCTGCGGTTGCGTGCCGGCTCAATCAATTGCCTCCTTTTCGGGATCCCGCCTGCTGCTGCGGCATAACAGTCCATCGATCACCTTTTCGGGTGCTCAGCTGCACTGATTGGTGGCAGGCACATGGGCGTCCTTCGCCTTCCCAAGGAATAATGCACTGACCTTGACGGATTGCTTTCTGGCCTTGTGGTGCTACTCCTATAATAAAATCTCTCGTCGCCAGCGTAGCAAAACTGCACAAGGCGGTCTCGAGATCACGTAATCCGGCCAATTGGAGGACGTACCAGCCAGTCAGTAGTCTCCAATTGATTGATTTTCCACAAGCCAAGCTAGATATCTTGCTGATAGGTCGGCACTTGTGGCAACAATACTACGTACATCATCCTTCATCCTTCGTCCTTTGTTGGGGTGTTTGGATACCACTAGCTAAAGTTTAGCACATGTCACATTGGATGTTTGATACTAATAGATTCATCTCGCGAATTAGTCCAGAGATTTTGCAATTAGTTTTATAATTAGCTCATGTTTAGTCCTCCTAATTAGCATCCGAACATCCAATGTGACACTGCTACAATTTAGCACCTAGTATCTAAACATCCCTTAGACGAACAACGGAACAATGACTTGGAGCAAAAGTCGATCTAGTCAGCCTTAAAAAAAAAACTGTACTTGCATGTATTGCTTCTTCCGGTCTACTATGCATCTTTCAATAGGTTTAATCGACCTACTACAAATCAGTGAAGCACGCACATGCTTTTGCTCAAGAGAATATCTGAACCGTAACTCTGCGGCAAAAAAAAAACGCTTAGTGACCATCACTCCGTTGCGCATATAATAAACTACCATCCTTGTCTTGTTTCATAAAGCCCTGTGAGTAAAGCACAAGCTTCACTTGTTATTTTTTTTCCCTCAGGTTCACATACAAACCACCAATATAGAAGCAACAAATTTATAACAATGTAAAAAAGGTGTACAACACTTTTGCTGTTGATATCCTCTTTTTTCTCCTACACACAAATATACAACAAACATGCATGACCGGTGACCACATATGGGGGGGTGGAGGGCACCTTATCAGAAAGGAACAGGGCAGATACCCGAAACACATGCACAGCTGCTAAGCCAAAACTCTGCCCCCTAGAACATGCCAAACATAGCTTTTTCACCAACTTGCCCCCACATGTCAACGAGAGTTCAGATGCGAGACGTCAACAGCCAATAACGACGACGCACCAATTCTATAATTATAAGCAGCCGTAGCAGCTAGCTAGCATCACCAGACTGCACGCGTATCCTATTGACCTATTCCGATCGACCTCACGCTCCTTGACCGTTTGGACCTCAAGCAATCGATTAATAAGAACAATTCCTCGGTGGCCAGCAAAGGTAACCAATTGAGTACTACTCCCTCCGTTCCAAATTGTAAGACGTTTTGACTTTTCTAGATGCATAGTTTTTGTTATGCACTTAGATATAGTGTATGTCTAGATACATAATAATATCTATGATAAAACGACCTATAATTTAGAACGGAGGGAGTACTACTAGTTAAGCCCAAACTTTTCGGCTCATTACTTATTTCTGTGTATATTATCAACCTCAACGCTGCAGCCAAAATATGTATAGCTCAACGAATGTTTCAAGTAGTTCCAAAATTGCAGGTCATTTTAACTTTTCTAGGTTTATAGATATTATTATACATCTAAACTAAAAAATTAAAACGACCTACCATATAGAATATAGAATGGGGAGTAGTATACAATAGTATTATTGAAGTGCTCCATCCACAGCTGCCGGCCTGGCCATTTGTATACGTGGTCTCTCCTAGTCGGCCAATAAACTAGAGCCTGATGATGCGTGATGCATGCCAAACATACAATATTTTTGCAATACAATATGCGCAAAAGACAGATCGAGTAGTCCGCTCGCCAACAAAGGTGACCTTTTTGCTCCCCCTCACGTTGGCCGGCACCTGTCTATTATACTCTTATATCTTGGGGGCCGCATGCATGATCCAGCAGCACCTACCCCAAGCATAACGGAGGAGGATTTAATCAGAAATTTAAAAGTAGTGAAAGAGTAGCATGTTTTCTGAGCCGAGGCCCATGATAGGCAAGCAAGCCGAAAGGCCATGTCTTTCCAGCCGAACAAGGCCCAATAAAGCCCATGTGAGCGACCCATCTTGGGGATGATTAGGGCCCGTCGTCAGTCCGGGCAAGCTGCTGCTGCCTGAATCGAATCGAGCCGAAGCTTCGATTTGCCCCCGCCCAGCGGCGGCCGCCCCCAAACGCCTCTCTCTCCTCTCTCACCAATGGAGCGGGCGGCGATCGGGAGGAGGAACCACGCGTAGGGATTCGTTCGGTCCGCCTCGCCGGGCCACCACCGCGGCGGTCCTCCTGATTCGTGTCTCTCCTCGAGGTTCCGAAGCCTTACGAGGGCGCCGTGCGGAAGGCGGCGGCCGCCTCCGCCGAGGGATACCTCCGCGCGGGGCTGGGAGGGGCGGAGGTGGAGGCGATCGAGCCGAGGACCCGGCGATTGGGGTTGGGGAGGGGACTCCGCGGCGGCTGGCTCCGCTTCTCTCCGCGCGCTTGGCCCGCCAACCCTAATGGGGAAGGCGGCGAACTCTCCGCCGGGGGACGCCTTGGGGGGTTCGAGGCGCAACTGGTGGAGCATGGAGTGATTTCAGAGCAAACCTTTGTGAATGCTCACACGCTGGGCACGGTTTGTGCATGAGCAATCACCTGTAGAGCTTTTTCACTTTTCACCAGAGGAGCAACATGACTCCCAAGACTTCAGGAAGCAAACGAATTCGGTTGCATGGCATCCAACGCAACAACCCCACAAACAAAAAGAAGGCGCAGGCACCAAAAGAAAAAATTAACATAGATCATTATCAGCTAGCATTACAATATCCTAACCGAGATCGAACAAAAGGGCAAACGAGCACAATTAAAGCCTCTCATCTCAACTCTTTTGCCCCGTGCTCTAGGCCTCATCTAAGCTTGGTGGCCACCAGGATCCTTCTCATGTCCTCCTGCTGCACATGTTAAGTTAGCAATTGCAATATTAAATGTAACACAACATATATGTTATTAATGCACGATAGCTAAAAGGAAAACTATGTGTTCCTAACCAAGCTAAACACCATACTGATGCAGTTCGCATATGCCTTCTCAAATAGCAAGGTGTAAAATAGTAAGATATTTTGCATTCATTTATGTTCATTGGTAGTTTCTCTTAATCGATATTCCCTCCCCTATCAATAGTCATGCTAATAATTCACCAATGATAACAAAATTCGATTCTTAATGCTTGCATAGCTTAAGCCAAGCAAAAGAAAAGGAGGGCATATGAAATAAATACCTGAGGTTTGCATGTTGTTGGCTTGTCTTACGTCCTCTTCCTTCTTCAACCTTGCTACTTTTCTAGAAAGAGCTTCTACTCTGTCCCTCAGTTCGTTCAACTTCGGCTTAACAAAAGTAAAATAAAGCGAACCACCAAACATCAAAATGCAAACACAAGTGTTTGTAGTCGTTATGAATTGTGCCTTTGCGCTGAAAATCACAAATGCAAGTAACAATATCTTATCAGTTATCATATAAACGTTTACAGCTCCTAAAATTGAAATAATGCAGATATATGACTACATAGTGAAAATTGACAATTTGTGACTTGATGACATGTTGGATGAGAGGCCAGAAAAGAAAAGAGAGAGAGAAAGGAACAGGAGGTTGTACCGTTCCAATTTAATGAGATTTTCCTTGTCCAGAGTAGGATCCTGACGAAAAGTAAAGAACGTATCAAACAACATAACAAAAGAAATTGAATACAAGATTGTAACATAGACAATGGCATGATCTCTAATGTAGCTGTAACCATTATTCTCTATTAGAATATACTACAAAGGTGGTTTACCTTGGTTTCAAACTCAAAAGATTTTGTTATTGTTTATGAGTTTGAACTTTCAGGTTAACACGGTTTCAGCCCATGGGAAAAAACTGATCCCCTAGGGGCATTGTTTGTGAGGTCCACCAGTCAAAAATAAAAGAAAAAGAAACAAAAACCTTTCTGGACCACCCTGAAGCAGGAAGTGACTAGTGGGTATAGAGATAGAGACAGTGTTCTCTGGCGAGGCCCTGCGCGGAGAGCTCCATCACACTGTTATGCAGGGAGGAGTCATGGCGAGCCTGCGCAGGAGCTACACCCTCTACAAACTATCCTGCTCGATGAAGCACAGATTTCATCGATCTGCAGCACCCCTTTCAGGCTATTTTGATCTCATTGCCTAAACAACGAATTACATGAAAAAACAACCGTGAAGGAGTGCTTGGTTGAATGGTTGGAAACGGATGCTAAACCGTGGTGATATAGCATGAAAAAGTAGATTAGATTGGTTTGCTTGCCTTTTGCACATGGACTAGTGGATTGGTTTGGATTTGACTGATGTGAGGCTTGCAATTGTGGAAGAATTAAGAGGTTATAATAGCCAGGATGATGATTTATAATAAAGGTAGGTAGAGTAGATCTCAACTACCTAGAGAACGAAATACGTACAAAAATCGAAGAGCACCGCCGATTGCAGGCGGATACATACCTTGATGCTGGTTGGCGGCGGGGAGGACGGGGTAGGGGAGGAGCGACCAAGCCCCGAGTAGAGTCGAGGATGATGCGACGGTGGTGCGCGTGCCATCTTCCTCACCAGGCATCGAAGTGCCGCGGCCATGCCCCCACCACCGCAAATCGGATGGATACGGCGACTTCTCCGAAAGACGAACGAAACCTGCGAAACAACACCGGTGGATTGAATCTGCTCGCAACTCCCCTTCTCTCTCGTCTATTCCCTTTTATTTATATGGCCGTCGCTATGGACTCCAGGTCAGATCGGAGCCATCTAGCCGTCGTACCCCCATCCCCTTGAAGTTCACTCCTCATCTTATCAATATCTCCATGAAGTTTCTCTGTTTCCTGCTGTAGCAAAGAGGAATGGTTTTCCTGCAGAAAGCAAAGGTCCTATTTAGAGATTGCCTCTTGAAACCATTACAAAAAAAAATATAAATACAGGACAAAATACTCAAGACAGCATTTTCAAAAGCTGAAAATGTAAAGAGAGAAGCAGCAATACACGACATCTGAACTGTAATCCATGTGAACACGGTGCACAGTAAAAGTGAGAACTGTTTGTAGGTTACTCGTCTCAATTATATGAAATTGAAATATGCAGTTCTGTATACTAGGTCTAGCTAAAACATTGCAGTCTGTTTCTGTTCTTTGGAGCACACAACAGCAATGACAACAACAACAATGCCTTTTATTCCCAAATCTCAAGCTAGAATCACAATAAAAAAAAAATCCAGCATCATGGATATAAACCAGGGTAGTAGATATGTAGCTTCTGCCCCTTAAACCCTAGACAGGATTTCTGGAAGGCCGCACTCCGAAAGAGAGAGAAGTATGAGTAGGACTGCTCTTGAAAATTGCATCAGATTGGTCTTTCAAATTAGATAATGGATAGCTCAATGCAGACTGACAGTTAGCTGAAACAATGATGGCCACTAGTATTTCCATATGATTGCATATGGGCACAATAATATGACCCTCCTATACAGACAGACATGCCAGGACATCCAGAACACACGCACAAAAAGAAGTATCGGTCTATCTGAACAATACTGCATGATAAGCTGAATAAAAGATTAGGTAACACGTCCAGCCAATGAGCGTTGAGCACAACGAGCAAGACATTCTTGAAGTTCAGAGTGCTGCGGTATGCCATAAAATGTCAGCTACTCAATTGAGGGGGAGGGTCTAACATAGCACATCTCTAATGTTTCTCAAAATTATTTTGCAAAACATTATAAAAATATACAGTAGATAGCAGAACCAAACGGAAAAACTGCGATTGCATAAGAATATAATGGATTAGAACTGAGTTATCTTCTGCACAGGAAATTATAAAATGTTCAGGAAGCATCTATGAAACAAACATGCCTAAAAATTGAAAGCAATCGTTCAAAATAAGAAAAAGTGGCGCACTGCACAACAAAAATGATGATAACTATTTCAAACGTGCATGTCCGCATTGCAGTGTTAATAATCATTTTGACAAGGAAGGTTGGTTTATTCCTCCCCAGATTTGCTGCTGGCATGCCCAGATTATTAGATATCAGACATTTGTTGAAATCCTCAGAGAGGATATAAGCTGATTCAAGCAAGAGTGCAGTGACTGTTGCAAGGCAAGTAGTGAATCTGATAAGCCTGAACTAATGTAGCTTGGTCATGTGATAATAAAATTTTCAAGGTAAACTCAGATCACTGATCTTACCTCAGGATAAAAGGTCAAGTGTTGATAAATGCGAGCAACAATATACCAGTCTCATTATAAATTAAGATGGCCAAAATGATCAAGATATAACAACCAATCATAATCTGATACCCATCAAATGATCATAGCGACCCATAATCCCCATTTCCACACATGATTCCACAAAGTACCAAGGGCCCCATCATGGAATGAAAAGCAGCTCTAAGCAGGGTTATATAAACCTTCATTCCAGTACATTCCAGTAGTGTTCAAATGGAACATTCTAAGACAATCCAGAGAGAAACCAATGCTAAGTGTCTTCACCCAAAAAAAAAAATGCTAAAGCTATGCAATCAAGTTCAATGGAAAGCCAGCAACAGTTTATGTGGAACATGTACATGCTCCCAGATCAATTTCAATGAAAATCCAGGAACAGCTGATACTCGCGACCTAACTGTTTAGCTTTGAACAATACCTGCGAGCTCTGCACTTGCGACTTGAACTTGGAGATAGCATCTCACTCTGCGCACAACGAAGCAAGGCCACCAAATCAGAAGCTAATTAAAAAAACCATCCTTGCAGCCAAATAGCCAATCAAATCAAACCCTAAGAAAAATCCGACACGCAAGTGGGGCGTTACCTTCTGCATCTCCAAAGCCGAGGATCGATCGATCCGGACATGGATGCAGCTCCTCACCCCCCTCGTTGAGCTCAACGATGGTGCAGGCAACTGAACAGCGGGGAAGGCAGCGAAGTCGCCGTTCCGGACCTCACCTAGCTGGTTTCTGAACCCATATCTATCAGCAGCGCGTACGACAGCAAGTCAGGAATATCTCACCCTCGCCCGCCGGTACCGGAGAAGATGAGGAGGGCGGCGCGGGTGGAGGAGCAAGGGGAAAGGAAGGTTGTGCGGGAGATATGCGTGCACATATGGCTACGGATCGCTGGAAAATCCACATCGCCGGCGGCGGGCGGGATGGGGAGCGACGGTCATGACCATGGGAGGATAGCGAAGCAAAACCAGGGGGCAATTTATAACAAATTGGATCACGATTATTAATCACGATCCAGTTTAGGGGGTTTTGTGTAAAATATTAGATCGCGATCAATAGTTGCGATCCAATTTAGGGGGTTATCCGTAAATACTAGATCGCGATTAATAGTCGCGATCCAAATTAGGGAGGTCTTTGTAAAATATGCAATGGCCACCGCCCACCGGTCCTCCTGCCGCCGCCGGCGACGGCCGACGTACGAGCCTGCCGGGACCGGTGGCCCTTCTTCCTGACGGAGAACCAGTTCGTATCCAACTTCCTTTCAGCGTCTGCAGGCTTCGGCGTATGCTGAATTCGAGCTCAGGAAGCGGCATGTCTACGAATGGTCTCCCCTGCCGCTGCACAGCGCAGCCGGCAAATCACTTTTGTTCGCCCCAAAACCATAACGAAAATTCTAAGAAAAATTTCAGAGATAGGGAGTACGGATCCGCAGCATCCTGCAAAGTTTCAAGCTCAGATTCATCGGGCAGAGGAAGAAACAAAAGAGATAAATGTGCAACAGTGCAAGGGGTGTTATTTGAAATCCCGACCAATCCCTTGCCTCAATTGCGCTCCAAATTAACGATTCAATTCTCCACGAAAGATTCAACAAAAACATTGTAGAGGAGGAGAAAGTACAGCTGCATCATCCCACGAAATTTCAAGCTCAGATGAATTCGGGAGTGGGAGAACCGAAAAAGAGAAGGCGGTCGTTATTTGAAATACCGATCACCCCCTGTTCTTCGCGAACTGGACAGGCACCGACCGGCGGCGACGGCGGCCGGCGCTGCAAGCTGCGGCCTCGTCGGGTGCGCGCAAAAGGAGGCCACCGGGAACGGGGCTATCCGAGTATCCGTGGCTCAGGCGCTCAGCGCTTGTCCAGGCGCGGCGGCGACATGAGGAAGGCTGGCGCGGAGCACGCCGGGCGGTGATTGGTGGCGAGGGCACGCGGCAGCGAGGTGAGAATGGGAGACACACTGGGGCGGTGGTGCCTGCGGACGCGGTGGCCGGCGTCGGAGTTCAGGAGCGTGGCGCGGTGCAGGTTGTTTTAGTTCCTTGCTATGCTGAGTTGATGACAGGAGCTGCCTGCTTTGGATTTTACGTTTGCTTCTGTTGCTTTTGCCTGCAATGGCAATGCTGCTCTACACCGTGCTACATTCCTGTATAGCAGCATGGAAACACAAGGTAACAGAGAGCACAATTCAGAACCATATTCGGTCAGACGTCCAGTCAAACTCAAAACTGTCCGGCTGGGATCAAATAAGTAAAAAACAAGACAGTTTTTAACGTAAAGCAACGATTCCTTCATTCTTAAATTTCTTCCGGTAATGGAGACACGCTTCGGGGCAGCATTATAAACATAAAAGGAACCACACAACTATTACTCATTCAGCTCACATGAATACATAACTCAAAACTGTTTGTACATAGCATCAGCCTTCCCGGCATTACAACCCAGTGGGTACCTTACAATTCCAAATGAAACTGTCAGCCACAAGTTACAAGCACGGTAAGTAATTACTGCCACGAAAAACAACAGGTCCACTCGCTCAGAGTTGAGTGGTTAGCTCCAACGCCAGAAGACAGAGTTGCGCAAGCTTATTAATCCGGCAAGGCAGTCCCTCTTTCCAGGTTGTTCTTGATCTCAAGCGTGTACTTGCCAAAGGCCCGCTCGATCTTCTTGTTGAAGTGCTCGTTCCGGTCGTTGATCGAGTCGATGTCCTTGTCTTCGTTGAACTTGCGCCTCCTGCTGAATGATTTCCGCTTCTCTTCACGCTCCTTGAGCTCCTTGACCATTTTGTCGATGTTTTCATCTGGGACCTTTGAGACCTGGGCAACACAAAACACCAATCGATTTAGGGGCTCGTTTCATTTGCACAGGGGCCTTAAAAAAAGACTACAAAAGTATCTGTTGATGTGATATGACGGTACCTTCCCATACTGGAGACTCGAGGCATCACGGTAGAATTCAGGATCAGCTTCCTTAGCTTTATTGTAAGCATCCATGTCAACCTCTATGTTCTTGGTCCTCTTCTTGTATGCATCATACAAGGTCTTTTGATTGAAAACTGCAAGCATAAGCAAAATCTCTCAGATGCAGGGAAAAGATTCGAATACAGAAAGCCAAATTCTGAGTTCCCAGACTTAAGATATACTTGTACAAAAGATTAAGTATTGCAATTCGTAAATGGTACTATAAACAAAAAGATGACACTCAGATAGCAACAGTTGTGCAATATATATGGTTTGCATAGAATATTATGTAGCAAGTAAATGGTTACAAAAGAAAGATATATTTCCCCCTTATGTTGCCAAAAACTTAGCTTATTTTTCTGGTCCAACGGGCATATGAAGGACAAACCAAGTTATTCAGTGAGCTGTGTCTTATGATTATAATACCATTATATCTATGATAGTGTTTGGTTCGTACTAAGGTAACGTAAACGCAAAGGGAATCAAATTACAGTGTATTTGGCGGTGGAATGGGTGATTACCCTCTTTGTTTGGTTGCACTCTGGTAACGTAATCAGATTACGGTGTGGGTGTTGTATCTGATTACGGTGTGGGTGTTGTATCTAATTACGGTGGGGGAGGAGGGGTAACAAGCTTGTATAGATATTATTTAGGTAAGGTATTCGATTACATGTCAATTGATTACAAACTACCGCAACCAAACATATGTAATGGGATTCGTTACCTTCAGTAATCATATTACGTTACATTTGAGCTAACCAAACACCACCTATATGTTACAACTGTTCACACTGTAAGACAATTATCATAGATAAGAATCCTCCAAAGGAAAAGGACCACCACAGTAATGCCTAACCAGACATTCTCCTAAGCACATACAAGCTAGATCCTAATGCAGAAAAGGCAACAATTCACCAGATATTAAACAGCACACAGGAGAGCAGTTGTACAATAAACAAACAGTCATATTATCAGCTTTTGCCAGTATATGCATTCTTCTGAAATTTCAATGGAATAATATTCAATTATTCATTTATCTATATGAGTCAAACCACTGCAGATTTTATGAGCAAAGCGACGAGCTCACCATCCCATCCATAAGGTGCAGGTTCCTTTTCCCATTTCTTGTATTTCCCTTCCGCTGTCTCCTGTGTATCAAGCATGTAAGCCTTTGACATATCAAGGCCATTCGAGTCGAGCAACTTTCCGATCTTCTTCTTTCTGTCCTCCAGCCACTTCTGCTTAGAAACACCTCTACTCTCACCACGAGGCTCCATCCTCTTCTTCTCAGCAACCATCGCCTGCTGGTTCGCCTTCCTTGCTTCGTTCTGAAGGGAATCAAACATAGAGGAAATGAGTGGATATATGGAGCGGGACAATAAAAGGATACACTAGGTAAAGAAAGCTTGGAATCACCGATTCACCATACCATTTTAAGGCGCAGCTCGAAGAGCTTCTTCTGCTTTTCAGTCATCTGCGGGTAACCATCGTCAGCACCAGCGTCCTCCTCCTTCTCAGCATCATTATCATCAGGTTGCTGATCTGCGGCGTCAGACGTGCCAGCACCAATAGAAGGCGGTTGTGGCTCCCCACGCTCCAACCCTAATAACAATGTCAATCAAGCAGACGATAAGCAAACAACAACCTAATGACGACTCGAATTGACCTCTCAAAAACCTTGGCGACGAATTAAATTCGCCCCAAAAAGAATCGAAACTACGAACGGAAAGGGGTCGCTCGCACCACCTGATTCGGCATCGGCGATGCGCTTGAAGCAGTACTCGGAGCAGTCGTGGTACGGGTTGGATGCGTTGACGCAGTTGGGGTGGACGGTGCGCTGCTCCGGCGGGCGCTTCCACGAGTCGGGCAGCTCGTCGTCGAGGCGCTGCCTGGCCTCGGCGATCTTGCGGAGGCAGTAGTCGGAGCACTCGTGGTAGGGGTTGGAGGAGTTGATGCACTCCGGCCGCGACTTCCCCTCCGCCGCCGGCCCCGCCACGGCGTCCTCCTTCCCCATCGGCGCGCCCGGGTCCGGGATCCGGGGGATCGACGCAACCCTATCTAGGTTAGGGTAGGGTCGGTTCGACTCCGTCGGAGACTAAGCTCGCTCGGGTGCGGATTGTGGGGAGACGAGAGGAGACGCGGCGGCGGCGGCGGTGATGCCGTGTCGGGTTGGGCTTTTTGTTGCTCTTTCTCGTTTGGGTTTCGAGCGTGGGAGTTGGACTCATAGTGCGTGGGCCTTTCGCGTTCGGATTCCTTTGGTTGCTCGCACAGGCCCAAATGCACGTACACTGACCATCCCACTTGGCCCGTTAGTAGAACTGTGTGTACTTAAGGGGGTGTTGGGAACACCCCTATTAAAATTTAACACCTGTCACATCGGATGTTTGGATGCTAATTAAAAGTATTAAACATAAGCTAATTATAAAACTAATTGCACAGATGGAGTATAATTCGCGAGACGAATCTATTAAGCCTAATTAGTCCATGATTTGACAATGTGGTGCTACAGTAACCATTTGCTAATGATGGATTGATTAGGCTTAATAGATTCGTCTCACGAATTAGCACAAGGTTCTGCAATTAGTTTTATAATTAGCTCATGTTTATTCCTCCTAATTAGCATCCGAACATCCGATGTGACACTGTTAAAATTTAGCACCTCGTATCCAAACAGCCCTCACTTGACCTTGGCAGTTGGTCCCTTGAATGAAAAAAATATAAAAAAAAAGTCAGTGTGCACTCTGCTGCAGCAGCTGCAACGATATACGCACTGCAAGTCTGCAAAAGTTGCATCTACGGTGACTTGATCGCCGTTGCACTAAGCAGCAGTTAAGCTTTGGGACCCCAGGAAACAACACGCCGCTGAAGAATGAAGAAGAGTCAGCAGCACGGTCGCACGGAGACGAAGGATCTGTCTAGTCTAGAAGGAAAAAGAAGGAAGATACGGTGCGCGGCAGTTGTAATACGACTAGTACTAGTGTACTACCAACCAGAGAGAGAGAGAGAGGTCCGGGCTCCGGACGCGAGCTGAGCGCGCGCTCGCTTGGCGCGACTTGTCTTCCGTTCCGTTCGTCCTCACGCCGCGTACGTGTGAACCATGAATAAAAAAGCCACGCAACCGCCTGCCCCGCCGGCCCGCCGGCCACGGCCAGCCGTGCGCAAGCGCAACGACCACCAGTCTACCACCCGCCCGCCCTCAAGATTGGTTTGTGAATCTGGCTGGCCTGGCTCGCATCCGAGAGCCAGGCCCACCGAGACAGGCTCGTCGCATGCAAAGGTGCTATGTTTGGTTGCCTACCCTAGCTGCTTAGAGACGCGGTTTGGTTACTCTAGCTAATTAAACATGGTAAATTATACCGAAAACAAGAATGGCATCCAGGGATTTAACATCCCTCTAACTACAAGGACAAGAATCGTGTGCAAATCGAAATTCATGGAAGAATTAATTAGCTTTTTACCTTTTAGCAGAGCGGATAAAAAATCAACTGACTATAACCCTACACAGTGAAAACGAGAGGGGTGACAAAGCTACGGCAGTAGATCTATACTAAAAACCGCAAGATGCAACAAATTTTTCAAGTAATAGCAAGAGGCAATCTGACTAGAAAAATAGATGGGAAACACATGCCTCATTACCCTGTGCAACCATGCAAGGCAATCTGGAATCCAAGCCTCCTCTTGTGCGGAAAAATGTAAATCAATGCAAAGTAGAGACGAATAGTAGATGAGGAGGGCGGTGAATCGAAGCAAATCAAAAGCCCTCTCTCGTGGATCGGAAAGGAGGGGAACATGAAGAGCAGAGGAGAGGAAGACTGGAGAGAGGTTTCTTGGTGAGCCAGTCAACTGAGAGAGGATAAGATTGAAGGAAGAGGAGAGCGGTGAGATTAATGCAGACTATTGGCGCTAACAAGGTGGTGACCCAAATAAACTCCCACGCTAATACGCCGTGCACGCGTGGTGCCAAAAATCTAGGCGTCCAAAGCACTTGCACCGAGCGAGCCTGCCTCGTCGGAAACGCTCATTTTTCTCGTATGTGCGGAGTTAGGCTGGGGAGTCCTTTTTGCACGAGACGAGCCAGGCCCGAGAGGTCGTCCAGCTAACCAATCAACAGAGTCACCCAACAAGCTGCGGACCGCTTGTCCGCATCCCCGCGTCATCCGCGGCGTCACCCAGAGGCACCCACGGACCCACCCTTCTCATAGTCAAAAAACGAGAATGCGAACCTGAAATCGACGGCTTCAGACCGCAACCAAACACAACCAGGGCCCTCGGAATTCTTGCAGGGTCGAACAATTCTCCCATCGATCCCCTCCTCTCGCGGTCAAAAATAGACCCCGGACCCTGAATTCGACAGCTCAAACAATCCTTTCAGAAATCAGAAAAATTCAGAATTGCTCCATGGTCCAGCAATGACATGGTCTGTCCTGTATCATTTATAGCAAAGGGCCTGTTCTTCTGCTAAGCTGATGCTGACATCATGACCTGCAACTGCACGGAGCCACAGCAGATTCTGGAAGCTTTTCCCTTCCAACCAGAAAGAGCAGCAGGAGTACTTGTCAAAGGGGTGGCCCTATTATGAGCCGCACCTGTGTTCATCGATGACAAAATGAAAAGCAGAAGATTAAATGGCCACAAATCTTGGTTTACAAGCTCGACTTGCTAACGAACGTAAGCTCCGCCGGCGATTAATGCGCCTCCCTCCTTTTCCTCGAATAATAAAGATGATGATGAAGGAAGACACTGGTGAATGATGATGGGATGGAAGACCTGCTTCATTTATATATAAGTGCAAAAAAAAAAGAACAAATAGGAAGCTTCTATTTGTACAACCTTCAGGAAATACATTACATGGGAGGGGCCTATATATGTGTTATGGTGCAAATGGCACAATGAAAAAAATATACATATGGAAGCACACTGCAAAAGATTGAAACAGCCGCAGCCACTCTACAAAATGGAGCCGACAGAAAACACAGCCTCTACTGAAAGACTATTGTAGATGGGATTTGCTTATTTTTCGCCATCATTGGTCATCCGAAGAAGCCTTGTCTCAACAGCCTATTCAGCACAAAAGGAGATACTGTCAACTCCCCAATAAAGAAGGAAACCTCACTAGTATAATCGAAACACATAAATAAAGGAAGAAGGCCATGTGATACTTATGTTCAGTATCTTTTTCATATCTTTCTGTATCCAAATCCAACAACCGCAATGGCTAGGTTTTTCTTTTTTATATTGAAGGAAAAAAACTGCAATCTGCAACATGGTCGATTGACATGCCAAGTTTTCAAAGAATGACCAGGGAAAATAGGGTGATAGGCTAAGTTTTGCTCTAGAGTTACATGCATAAGGAAAAGATAGAAAATCTGTGTGCATTACATATTTCTACTCTGTACCAAACAAAATGGTGAATAATGGACAATAGAAGGCTGACAGCTCTTAAGGGACATAGACATGCAGAAGTTCTCCGCTTTCCATGTTACCAACATTAATTTAGCGATTGACTGAAATATAAGCTATTTTTAAACGAGTGATGGACTCAGTCAAGAGGAACTTTGCTAGCTGTAGTAAACAAATTACAATACAAAATTTTAACCGGGCGAGGTCGTGATCGTGAATGAGGGTGAACTCAGTCCAAAAGGGCCTAGCAAGGTTAAATTTAAAACCACCTAGCTTTGGCTTGATGGCCATTAAAATTGAAGAATGTTTTCTTAAGTTATCATTAATTGACCCATGATTCCTAAAGAATAGTGAATCAGTGAGTGCAAATTACCTTCCTCATCTATCACCCTTTTCTCTTACAGTGTTCACCACACTTGTGGTAGGGGTTGGATGCGTTGGCACAATCAGGATTAATTTCTCTTTCTACTTCTTTAGAAACAGCCTTGCCTTTTTTCTTGTCTGAAAATAAACAGATAAATTGCAAAGCATAAATATATCAACCAGAGAGAGTCCATTGACCCTTACAGCAATGCTGTGTATCCCATGTGCACGCTGCTTGCAGTTTCAGGGAGACCAAAAGAACACACCTGACTTGGTTGCACTTGTCTGCGTTGTTTCAATCAAATGATCAAAGCAATACTGGGCACACATATGGAATGGATTGGACGCATTAGGGCACCTCGGATCAACCTTCCAATTTGGAATCACGGTAACATCCTTTCCCCCTGCAACCACAACCAATATGGTTACAGCAATGCAAATTTAAAATAACAGAAGGAAACCCGCAGGTAACATATTTATATAGAATGCAAGCAAATACAGACATAATTCCCTGATTCCCTATAAAATGAAACGACAACATATAAAATCTCTAACAGTTGATGAATTTATTGGATGAGAACCACCAAACTTGTCAAACAGTTGGCAGGAGGACTAATATCACAATTCGTCACACCAATTCAATGCCATGAACTAAGCACATGAACTCCACATCAATAAGTAAGCACATCAATATGCAATGCCCTACCTTTCTTTCGCGGGGACTGCATTTTGGTCCCCTTGTGCTGCTCCACCTGCTGCATCTTGGCACCACAATGCTCACCACATTCATGGAACGGATTGCCGGCATTGGGACACTTCGGATCCACCTTCCTACTTCCAGCCGACTTCACGCTACCCTCTGACGCAACCAACAACCAAAGACACGGAAATTTATTAGTGCAATTGCCAATAAGCTCCTCCTCCAGCTGGCCAAGACGTCAGCTCGTAGGAGACAGGCTAACACTAAGGATGATGAAGCAATAACCTTCGGACGACGACGAGGAGCGGCGGGAGTGGCGAGAGAAGAGGGATAATGGCGACTTGGCGCCCTCCGACGAGCGGCCAGCCTCAGCCATCTTGGCAAGGCAATGGTCGGTACAGACGTGGAATGGGTTGGGCGCGTTGGGGCACCGGGGATCCACCTTCTTGCCGTCGCCATCAGAACCTTCGCGCACTGCGATGACACGCAAAAGGATGGGAATTTTTTCCAGAAACGAGTAAAGATGGAAGTTTGCCTGCGGAGTTGCCGCGGCGAACGCCGGCGTTGCAGAAAGAAAGAGGCGCTTACGAAAGACGTAGAGGGGGAGGCCGCCGGAGCCGCCGCCCTTGTCGCGGCGGCGCGGCCTGGGGTGCAGCCCGCCAGGGTCGCTGTGCGTGCTCCCGTCATGACTCTGTGCCGGCGGCGGATGCTTTGCCGCGGCTCTGGGGGGCGGGACGGGGCAGTACTCGGCGCAGCGGTGGAACGGGTTGACGGCGTTGGGGCAGTCCGGGTTGACCACCTGCCACTGCCTCTCTCCTCCGGCCTCCTCGTCCTTCGCCGGCGGCCGCGCGCTCCTCCTCGCCCCGCCCACCTCCGGAGACTCTTCGACGCTCTTGCCTGCCTCATCCGAATCATCGGCGGCCGTAATCTCGCATTCCTCCTCGTCGCGGTGCGCGGTCCCGTTATGCACCGCGTGGCGCGGCCCCGGTGGCGGTGGCGACTTGGCCGCCGCTCGTGGGGGCGGGACGGGGCAGTACTCCGCGCAGGTGTGGAAGCGGTTGGATGCGTTGGGGCAGTCCGGGTTCACCGCCCGCTCCTCCTCCGAGCCGTCGGCGGCGGCAGCGGGGACAACCCGCTTCCCGCCGTCCCCGTTCCTGGTCCCGTTCTGCGCCGGCCGGGGACGAGGCGGGGACGGCTTGGGCGCGGCCCTCGGGGCCGGGACGGGGCAGTACTCGGCGCAGCGGTGGAAGGGGTTGGCGGCGTTGGGGCAGTCCGGGTTGACCCCCTGCGCCTGCACCCCTCCTCCGGCGTCCATCACCGGCGGTCGCGCGCTCTTCCCTCCTGGCTCCTCCTCCTCCGGGTCAGCGGCAGGCAGAGCCAGCAAACCTGACCGGAGAGAGTCTAGGTTGACTCGCAAGCTCGCGAGAATCCGCAGAGACTCTTGTACTCCACGGGGGAGATGCCGCGCCACACACGGAACGGAAGAAAGAAAGATCGATGGGGGGTGGGGGGTTGGGTGGTGGAGAAATCGGAACGGGAGGTCCGCGGTGGTGCCTGCTGGATAATTGAGGTGGGCGAGCGGGGAAATGGAACGGAAGCGAAGGAAGGGGAAGGGGTCCAAGTTCCAAGTCGTAGCGGCGGGCGATTAGTGGCCGCCGGAGGAAGAAGAGGAAGGGGGCGGGTCGGTCCAATCTGATGGATGGATGCCAAGCTCCGCGCGTGCGTCCATTTCCAAGTTCCAACCTCCCCTGCTTTTTCGACTTTTCGCCGTGTCGCCTTGCGTTTGTACCCGCTAATGTACACATTGACTAACGCATGCAAACATATTAAAAAAAAGATGATTTTGTTGGCTTTTGATTGATCCAGAAATTTGGACTTGAGCTTCCTGCTTAATGACTTCAGAAACAGGGTTCGGGAAACTTCTAATACAGCTTCAACTATAAGCTCCCCTGCCCCATTGAGATTATGGTTCTCACCATCATCTAGAATGAGGGATTAAGGGTGCTTTCATTCCTTTCTCTCCTCCAACATCGTGGTACTACGAAAGTGTGGACTCGCGCCATAGTGGGAGAGATCGAGAGAAGGAATCAGAAAAGTCGCCGAAAGCGAAACGTGGAGAAGATAGCATGCCGGGTCCAAGAGCAGGCCATGGGCAGGACAGACACTCACTCCCAGTCACGTGGCAACGTACTCCCTCCGTATAGGAAAAAGAAGTTATTTTGGACAAGATTTGGATCAAACATTAGGAATACAAATCATGAATAATTTTTAAATTGTTAAGTTTGGAAATATGAAAGCCATATAAATAGATTTGTCTTGAAAAATACTTTCATAAAAATATACATATATCACTTTTGGATAAATATTTTTATAAAAATAAGGAGTTAAAGTAATACTTTGGAGATCGTGTCGCTGTTCAAAACGACTTCCTTTTCGGGAGTACGCTTGGGCACGAGTGCTAATCGCGCGCACACGGCTTAAATGACACCACATGCTATTTTCAAGATAAAAAAGGACACCACATGCGCGCGCGAAAAATACAGTTACCTTTTCCACCTCAACAGCGACGTGCATGAGACTGGACTACCGGAGGCTTCTGAGGGGAATCTGTTTGGTGGCGGTAACATTGCCATCTGCCCATTTGGGCTACCACCACCTGCAAACAGGGAGTGATCAGCAGTCATGGCTCGCAGCGTTTGCTTCTGCTTGCCGCGCTGTAACTCGGACAGCCGATCGCACTGGATTGACCTGTTGTTGCCATTTGTTTCTGTCGTCCTGTCCAGCTGCCGGGATGAGGCATCCTCAACTGGTCCTGCGTTATGCCTGGGCCGCTGTTTGCCGAGCCCTACGTTACGTACAGAGGTCCCATTATCATTTATCAATCTTTTCCTCTCTCGCATAAATGGGACGAAGCCTACTTAGAAAGGCACGAGAGCAATCAAAGCAGAGCGCCACCAGAGCGAGGGCGGCATTGCAATCAGAAGACGAAACAACAAACCAAACCGGTTGTTGACAGACAAACAGAAGAAAATGACAAGTAGCTAGGCGCAGTGTCCATCTCATCTGACCATCTAGATGCAAAGCAGAGCTTGTACATCTTCAGCAACACAATGGAAGATTAGGGATAACGACAATTGACGGAGGACAGATTTTATGATCCGCATGTGATTGAGGAACAAACAAATGACGACTGCCTTTTTAGATCTCAAACAAAAAAAACTGTACGCCTACGGACGGGAGATTCTGCGATTGTGGTACTCGGTCATCGTCGCTACAAGCAGAGTGAAGCCAGCGAGGGCGGCAGCGCCTGCGTAGCCAACTCTTCGCAGGTCATCGATACCTCTTGTGTGCTCCTCATCCAAGCTACGCCTTGCAGCTCTAGCACATTTTTTCTCCTCCATCTTATCAGTAGCTTCTTCGGCCTGAAAACGATTTCGCAAAGATTTAAACAATGATGTACTGTACTATTAGAAAGTAAATTAAAGACACCTCGAGATCATATGGGGTAGGACGGGTGAAGCGAACCTGAGATAGGGTGGTCATGGACCGAGATGCCGGCGGCGCCGCCGGAACACGACGGGGCAGGAGGAGGAGGGGGCCGGGAATCCGTCGGAGCAGACACCGCAGCGCAATGCTGGACATTGTTGATCGACCTGTGCAGCTGCAGCAGCAGCAACACGCGATCGGCCAAGCCTTGCACAATGGCACTCGGCGACTCCAACTCCAACCGCTTGCCGCGGCGAGAACGCAATGCAACCGTAGCTACAACGGACAGGAAAAGGACGATGTGTTTGTTTGATGCAAGTCTGTCGTGGACAGGAACGGACACGAAACGGCTTTATGGGCTCGTAAAAAAGCACTCTCCGTCTCACGTCCGCCGGCACGGAGCCCATTATAGCAATATTAAAATGAAGAAACTGGGCCAAAGCCTACTTAGAAAGCCTTTATGGGCCTTCACGAAGTTCATCTCCTTGGGCCTGTCCTCGTAACTTTTCCGAGCAAACGGTCCAACCCATTCTCACCTTCGACGGCAACGGCACACGAAGCGAAAGCGTGCTCCTCCAATCCAGACGCTGAATCGTGAGTGCGACTTGATGGCCGGATCGAAGCAACGGCTTTCCCCCGTCAGAAGCTGCCCCTTGCAATATCTACGCCCGGACGCCATCAGTCCATCACACTGCCATTATTCACTTTATTACCGCCCAGCCCTGAGCCCCGCTGGACATTCACGGTCAGATAAAAACCGTATCGCCGATCTCCATCCACGTCCCCGTCGTCGATCCTGCCTACAAGCAGAAGCAGGCAAGGGTCCACGGTGACCGGAGTCCCGTCACGGCCGAACCAGCCCAGCCTGTTCTACGGCCACGGTCAGCCGGCACACCGGAGAAGCCGCGCGGCGCCCCGCGACTGGCCGACCCGGATGGGTTCCCCGCGTCCACGCCGCCGCAACGGTCAAAAGCGCAGGCGCCCGATGCTGGCCCACGCGGACCCCACCCCACCAGGCTTCGCCGCCACACCACCACGCGCCGGACGTGACAAGAAAGAAACGGCAGCTCCGCTCCCCTCGCTCTCCCAGCTACCAGTCCCAGCCACTGACCTCACCCGCGCCGCACACCCGCGCCGCACTTCACACTAGCTCACTCTCTTCCTTCCCCCCTTCCCTCTCATCTCGGCCTCGGCCTCCCAATCCCCGGCGCTGCCTCCACGCAACCGGCGCCGCCCGCCATGGCCTACTCGGGCGGCGGCAAGATGTCGGCCGTGGACGCCATCCTCGCGGAGGCGGCGGACCTGATCGCGCTCGAGCAGATCGCCAAGCTAAACACCGCTCACGTCGCCGACGACTCCGCCCTCCCCTCCAGCCTCGAGTCCCGCTTCCGCAAGCTCAAGTCCCTCCCCGCCGCCCCCTCCGCTGCCGCACCCGTCAGGACCCTCGGCCGCAGCGTCACCGCGCCGCACCCCACCCTGCCCGACCCGCCGCGACCGCGCCCTCCACATGAGCAGCCGGCTGCGCCGGCCCCGGCGGCCCAAGACGAGCGTCCACCGGGAGACGCGGCGGCGGCGGAGGCGGCCGAGAAGAAGGGCGACTCCTCGCCGCCACTGCCGCAGCAGCAGGCGCGTCCATCGGCCACCGTCCCCGCGGCTCACGGCGACGACGACGAGGAGGACCTGGAGAGGCTGTTCGGGTCAGGACGGCGGGGCCGGCCGACGCTGCGGGAGCGGAACAGGGGGCGGGACGGCGGCGGCGGCGGTTCTCCCTCGCCACCGCCGCCGCGCCAGGCGTGCTGCTTCGGGTTCTCCCCCAGGAAGCCCCTGCAGAGGACGCCGACAAAGGGCAAGAAGGTCCACGGATCAGGAGACGGCGACGTCCTCGGCGTCGACGCCGGCGAGTGGGGCGACGAGAACAGGAGGATGGTCACCGAGCTCAAGGAGCAGCAGCGCAAGCTCAAGAAGGCGCTCGAGGAGCAGGTGAAGGTCAGCAGGGAGACCGCCAAGATGGCCAGCTGGGTCAAGCAGGCGTCCGCGCGCATGACGCATACAGCGGCCATTGACGACCTGCTCAGTGACTGCGAGGACGATGAGGAGCTCAAGTGACCAAATCCCCATTGCTTTGCCTGCCTGTCTTCTCTGTCAGTAGTTTCACTGCCTTGATCACAAATCTATCAAATGCTTATCGTACTATATAGCAGAGTTAGCATGTGAGTTGAGGTTTCAGGGAAGATGAAAATAAGTTGTTTTTCTTTGTGTGTGTTAGATGGAGGAAGAAGTATCAAATTATATCAGTATGTAAGGAGGCCTCAGGTGATATTATAAGAAAGAAGAACCTACTACTGTGAAAATGTCTGCTCATCTGTTCTTTCCTTTTAAATTCTGTGTAAACTTATAAACCATTGCCCTGCACCATGAAGCCTAGAAAAAAATGCAATAATGACAGTGCACTATTGGGTCCAAAAGTTAATTCAGTAACCAAAATAGCATCAACTAAAGGCAATTCCAATAGTTACCTAAATCCATAAATAGTGATGCCTGAGTCGTAATTGATTCATCCTGCTTTTAATTTACAGTCTGTTAATAAGTATTAAATTTAAGCAGCATAGTATATAGCAGAGAAAAGACACAAAATAAACAGTTGGTATTTTGATTAGTGAATATATTGGCCTGGACGCCACATCATGGCTGATTACGTAAGCTAACCTTGCAGTTGGCTGAATCTAGTCACAAAGTCGAAAATCAGCACACCTAATATTTTTCTACAGTTCTTTGTCGCAACAAGTTCCTAAGGTATGACTCAGAATGAAAGCAATGTAAGGAACTTCAACATTATAGATGCACCTCATCTCCACAGATGTCTATATCCTTCTCGCTACTAATGATTCTTTCACTTTCTGCCTCCTCCTTTCTTTATGCCTGATAGCGCTACTTAGACCATAAATCCTGACTGGCATTTGCACTCAAGTTCAAAGACATAAATCATACCAGTATATCCTGTGTTGTGACAGAAAACTGAATGTAAGTGATGCCTGATTAACCGCTTAAGCGCAAACTGGCGCCAGTAAACCCCATACCTTTTGCACCTTTCTGTCAAACATGACATTAGGAGTCTTGGACACAGAGAGTTGTGCTGTCAACATCCCAATCTTTGCAGGCAAAGTATTTCCCAGCATTGGAGAAAATACCAGTGAGCGATCGTCTGGATGTATTGGAACTTATCAACACAATCAACATAACTGATATGTTGAAGGTAAATTAGGCGTGCCTTAAAAGTTGAAAGTAAATTAGGTGCGCCTTCAAAGTTCAAAGTTGAAATGCAGATGGACATATGGCAAAGCAATGCTTACATATACATAGTTACACCATAGAAATTGATGGCCAAACTTCCATAATCTCACAAAAATGTTGCTTCCAGCAAATTTTTTTCATCAAATTCAGCAGTAGATATATTAGTTGATGCAATTTTGTTGGATTATCATTAGTTGATGAAACTGATAGCACTAATTAATATCCCTACTTGATGGATTAGTTACTTGGAACAATATTTACAATTTTGTTAGATTATGAGCAGTAGATAAAACTGATAATACGAACTGAAATACCTACTTGGAACAGCTTAATTCAAAGATAGAATCCATCTTATAGTGTTTTCAGAACACGCAAGCTTGATATGCGATAGTATGTCAATATACGAATTAATGTGTAATAGTAATCACTTACCTTGTGTTTGCTTTCAATTGATTTCTCAATCATGCATGTGTAAGCAATAAGGGAGATGGTGCCCCTGACATTACAAACATTTGACACCTGGGCCTGGGCCATTTTAGAATAGGAAGGCTTCCAATTTCAATAGATACCTGTCAAAGCATTTACATACATCATCAGTTCATCACTCAACCACTGCGTCATCCTTAAAGTGCAACAAGTCAGCTGCAAAATGAAATACTCACATCCTCTTTGTTCCAATATAACAGAGGCATCATGTAACATTTCCCGGGCTTTTCTGTCTGGAGTGCATCCATCACGTTCCATGTCCTTGTATACTTCAGATACCTATTGAAGCCAAGATCAGAATAATTTCAACCTTTTCAGATTAATCAAGTACATAGAATCCTGTCATTCTTCACAAGTTCAATAGCATTGGATAATCCGTTCTACATCCTAATCAAGAAAAACGAATTTTTCAAAGGCCATACTCGAGCTGAAAACAAGGCATTTCATAATTGTTACTAACAATTGAGGTTGTATGCAGATTACCACAATGGCTCTTTTTAGTTAACAAAAATAGAGATAGAGTGGCAGACCTTTTCAAATTTCTTTGCTCTCATGAATGTTTTCATAAGTGTAGTGTATGTCACAACATCTGGGCTCATACCCTAACAAAAAAGAACAAGTAATCAGGAGTGGAAAGAAAGCAAAACACCATAAAACTGGAAACAATAACCAACAAAAAAAAACCCCTCGATTTCATCTCATTTCAGGATAATGTACATACACTATCCTTGATATGCTGGAATACAGCCAGTGCCTCTAAATGCCTTCCAGCAGTGCCAAAAGCGTTGATTAACAAATTCAGCATAACAAGGTTTGGCTCAAATCCTTCTTCCTCCATTAACTGAAGTACATTTACAGTTTGTTCACACAACCCCTGAAAAGAGATAGGGAACACCTTGAGTAAGCAGGCAACATGATTCACACAGACTGAAAGGTGCACAGGACATGCAGATGTCGATGTTCTACAGACGAATTAACCTTTTTTCCTTAAGGAAAAGATAAATGCAGAAAATAGTTGAAGATTATACAGCATTGACATACAGCAGTAAGCCAAGCTGATGACTTACACTCAACAAAATCCCAATGTTAAATCTCAAATTTACTACATTTTGAATCCTGGTTCAGCTATGGTGCTAAAACAGATGCAGCCTACATCAGGTATTGCATTGAACAGGTCGATGTTGGAGATCCAGTGGTAATATTTACAGAATATTGTATTTCCACCCAGAAATGGTCTATCTTATCCTAAAAATTAACAAAATTGTGAGTCCACATATCCTAATAACAGGTAAACAAAGATGCTGGGGATCCAGTGAAATTACTAAAAGATCATTTTTCTAAACCTGGAAATGCCCCATCCTATTATCACAAATAACAGAATGGTGAGTCATTATTAAGTTCACAGCATTACTGAATCATGCTTACATGCAGTATTAAGCAGCAACCAAAGACATTTGCAACTCTATTCAGTTTCAAGAGGGGAGAAAACTATCATACCACAAGGAAAAATTGATTTAATCCACGTTCACTAGTTACACTGACCTGTTGAGCATAAGCATTGGCGAGGACACAAAAGATGCGAGCCGAAAGCTGCGTATTTTCAGCTTTCAGAGCAGCTATACACTCACGCGCATCACGGAAATAGCCGTACTGCCCATAAATGTCAACCAATACAGCATACACTGCGCCACTCTCCTTGAAACCTCGATTCTTCATGCCGTCAAAGAGCTTCTTGATCTCACCCCACTTCCCCTGTTCCCCCAACCGGCCAATGATCATAACAAAAATCTTCGGGTCCGGGTACCTCCCTTCCTCCTGCATTGCGGTCAAGAATCGCAGAGCACGTTTCATGTTCCCAACCCGACAATGCCATCGAATCAGAGCATTCCAAGTTGAAATGTCCGGTTTGATCCCTTCTGCACGCATTTTGTCGAACACCCTGCGTGCGTCCGCCAACTGCCCATACTTGCCGAAAGTATCGATTAAACTATTGTAAATCTTAACATCGAGCTCCACCCCGACCTCCTGCATCTCCATAACGAGGTCGATGGCCTTCTTCCACATGCCATTGTCCCGGTAAAGCCGCACCAGCATGCTGTAGCCGGCGGTGTCGAGCCGTATCCCCCGGCGCCTCATCTCGCCCAGAACCCACCACGAGTCCTCGAGCCGGCCCGCGCGCGCGTACGCGTCCAGCAGGAGCACGTAGGTGCGCCGGTTCCGCGCGACGCCGTCGTCGGCCATCTGGAGGAGGAGGCGGTCGGCGAGGCGGAGGTGCGCCCTGGCGAGCAGCCCCTCGAGGAGCGCGTTGTAGTGCGCGGCGCCCGGGCGCGGGCCGAGGCGGCGCATCTCGAGCAGGAGCGCCTCGGCCTCGAGCGTGCGCCCCGCGCGGGCCAGCGCGCGGATAAGGCGCGCGTACGCCGCCGCGCTCGGGCGCGCCCCGGCCGCCTCCATGTCGGCGAGGAGCCCGAGGGAGAGGGGAAGGTCGGAGCCGGCGTGGGACTGGATGTCGCGGTCGTAGGACTCCCACGGCCGCTCCTGGTGCTGGTGCCGGTCCCACGCGGCGGCGGAGCAGCAGCAGGCCACCGCGCTGGCGACGCGGCGGCGGTACCCGGGAGTTGTATGCGAGAAGGGCGGGAGCTGGAAAGGCGGTGGCAGATGGCGGCGGACGAGGCAGTGGGCGTCCATGGAGCGGAGCGCGCGCTCACTCGCTGTGGTTGGGATTCGCCGGAGGTGGAATGGAAGCGGAAGAGAACTGAAGGGCCGGTGTCCGGTGGGGGAGTGGGAAACGAGAGCTGCAAACCAACTCCGTAGACGTAGTTTTGAAAATACGCTACTCAACTGGGTAGGCGTATCCCATGCTGTTGAAGGCTTGAAGCCTTGCTTTGTGTGGAAATGCTGAAGCCAAGGCAAGCTGCCGATGGCCACGCCTGCGTGTACGATGACGTGGATCCGACGCCATGCTTTCGCAGCAGCATTGAACGATTGGTAGGTCGCTGGAATCCTCCAAATGGTCAAATTTTACACCACACAAACCCACCAACCAAGATACTCCTACTTGTTACTGATTGCCGTCCCATTATTTTTCACAAACCGTAACGACCTAGAAAAGAAGGTGTTTGACGAATCGTGACCAGAGAACCTGCTGCATGCAGCAGCATCAGCCGCCACATCATCATCGGGGGAAAAAAAAGACGGACGCAACACGTTCACCGATTCACGATGACGCAGAGCCGACGCTATATTATAGCGAGCAGCCCAGCTAGGAAACAAAAACAAAACCCTGTGTGATGAGTAGGTTAGACGAGTGATTCTGATGACTCAAATGTCCAAATGACACGACGAATTGCCACCAACCAAGGTACTTGTTACTTGCTTTTTTCAAAGAACTTCACCATCAATCAAATTAGACAGACGTATGTGTGTCATTTCTAAGTAATAATTGGACGTGCCATGAAAAGGAAAGACTTGGCATCGTACTCCTACAAAGTCAGTAGTCAGTACAAGTGCCCTTTTCGCAAACGTGCGTTGTACAGGTCACTTATTTGTCGTCGGAAGTACAACTTCCCAACGGTTTCTCTCATTCGGAAAAGTTCAAATTAGAAGGGGGAAAAACAAATGAGCTGCGCGTGTGCATGCAGCGAGAGGACTGCAGGCCCTGCCAATGTCTTGCTTAATTACTTGGAACATGCATGTGCCCGTTCTATGTCGTTACTGGAAAAAGTACTGCTAGTTGCTATCAAGCGGCTTAGCTCACTTCCAGTGTTGAAATGATCTTTGCATCGCGCATGCACTGTAAGAGTTCAGAATTTACAGGGCACCTTCCAGTGTTGCTATGAATTGGGATATTACTCCCTCCGTTTCAAATTACAATTTATCTTAATTTTTCTAAATATATAACTTTTGCTATGTATCTAGACATAAATAACAAAAGATATGTATTTAAAAATACCAAAACAAAGAGTAATTTGGGACGGAGGGAGTACGTGTGTACATGTGTATCGGTCAATGGCTTTAGCTCACTCAACCGACCCCCCCTCCAGTACTTTGGTCATCGTTTTGCTTTGTGCTTTGTATCAGCGACCAACCCACCTTCCCAATATGGAGAAAGATGTGGCAGCCGCAGTTCTCCGCACGGCCACCATTAAGCAAGGCCTAATTTAATCATCTCACTCAACTAATCCGACGGCGGGACTCTTGCAGTGCGGTGTCAGAATTCAGAACTCCATGTCCACAGCTGCCTTGCCCCCCCCCCCCCCCCCCCCCCCCCCCCCCCCCTCCAAGTCCTTAACGCAACATGCCACGGATACGGTGCTCTCTGCCGCCGTTTTGAACGTTTTGGATGCGTGGCACCTACTAGTACATTACATTTTGAATGCTGTGGGGTTGGACGTGGGTTTGATACTCTGGTTAGGCGCAATGACTCCAATCTGTGACACATTCTTTGTATACACACACGCGCACCCATGCGGTAGGTCCATTGATCACTCTACATTGTATAGTAGTAGTACTAGTACATCCTAATAATTCCCACATAGGCCCCAGGTTAGGTGGCAATTTGATGTGCCTTGTCTTGTGCAGTGTAGACAGGTCAAGGCACGCCTAAACCTATCCGCTCGATCGATTGATGAGACCCAGTTTTGATGTGCATTTAGTAACCTGATGCGATCGTGCTTGTAGATCGCTACAGGGCCGGCTAGCTAGATCGAGTGGCTATAGCAGACACGCGTGAACTGCAAAGGTCCAAGGGTGTGCAAAGCAAATAGCGATCCAGGAGTTGGTGCACCAACCCGCCTGCCGGCCATGCTTCCCCAGTTCCCCGGCGGCGGCGGCGGCGGCGGCCCGGCCTGTCGGCTGTCGCTTCGGGCCGGTTGGCTGGCTCGCCGCCGTTGATCTGCTCCCCCGGAATGCATGCGCATTTCATACTCAAACTGTATATTGTTGCTTCGAAAAAAAATGCTGGAACTGTGTAGATATATATATATATATATATCTGTATGTATGTATGTATGTATGGTGATCCGGTAGGCATGCATGCACGATATATAATGCTACAGGTAAAGACTAAGTGACGAAACCAGCGTTATCCCATCACATCAGGTCGACGGGTACGGTGCGAGCAAGGAGGGACGGGCACGTGTACGAGCTAGCTACTCCTGCGTCGTTTCATCGGGAGGGTTTGAAGGTATTGGTGCAACCACTAAGCTTATCCTATAACACCTGCTTTTGAATTCGAGCGCATGCATGGCCGTTATCGGTAATATATATATCGGGCTTGCTAGCGCCCGGACGTCTGGCGGGAGCAACTCCCGTCGGACGCATGCATCACCATCCGTTTTAAATCTGACGGCTACAGTAGTACCATAATAAATACCACTAATTATCCGACATTCCGTTGCAACATCAAAACAAAATAACTGCAACATCGAAAATTTATGGTTGCAACATGAAAAAGATGCGAAAAAAATAGCTCAATGTAAACATAATATTCGTGAGGAAAAATTCCCACTGCTACATTGAACACATGTTTCATGCAACATTTCCAAAAAATCATCATATATTGAGTTGGGGGTTGAGCTCGTACGGGAAGAAATATTGCAACATGAAAAATTGACAAATGAAACAACAAAAGCCAACTATTGCAACATTGAAACATCTCAGAAAATCAATCGTGCAACATCAGACGATACGTTCATCCGCAACACCCGTGCGCATCTACAGCGCTTGCAACATCCAAGAATCTCTACTACAACATCGTGAGATACCTATTGCAACATGACTGCCGCCCGATCCTTCCCCGCTTGGATCTCGCCAGGGTCGGGGAGAGGGCCACTGGATCCGGGGGCGTTGGGCGCTCCCGGTTGGTTGAGGACGCCGGAGTGGGGGGAGGGGCGCTGCCAGGGTGGGGGATGAGGTTCCTGGAGTGGAGGAGCGCGCCGCCATCGGGGTGGATGAGAAGGACGCCGTGGTGGGGGAGCGCGCCGCCGTCGGGGTGGGGGACGAGGCCACCGGGTGCGGGATGAGCTGCCGGGGTTGGGGAGCGTGCCGCTGCCGGGATGGATGAGGAATACGTCGGGACGGAAGGTTGAAGAAGAAAAAGGATGAGGACCGTCCGGACGTCCTGTATATATAGAGAGAGGGCCTATTTAGTTCCCTCCAAAATCCCAACTTTGGCACTACGCAAAAAGAAGATTCCCCATCATATCAAACTTGCGGTACATGCATGGAGTACTAAATGTAGACGAAATCAAAAACTAATTGCACAGTTTTGTTGTACTTTGCGAGACGAATCTTTTAAGTCTAATTAGTCAGTGTTTGGACAATAATTTACAAATACAAACGAAATGCTACAGTTGCGAATTTATAGCATAATTTCAACTTTGGCACTCCTAAATTAGGAACTAAACAAGGCGATAGTAGTAACAAGCTAGCGTTAAAGCAGCTTCGGTACGTTAATTCACACACACTGCTGCCCGTGGTCTGACTGACGGGCTTGACTTACCACTCCCTATTGCCTCGCGTCGTTTCGGTCGACTCACCCCGCAATGACGCGTCGCCACCGCCGCGTTTGAGCCCACTACGGCGACGTCGCAGGGAAACAGCGACCGCACAACGATCTCTCTTCCTCCGCACTGCGCTGCGAATCCGACGATCATCCCTGCCATGCGCGCACCCCCGGTCAAAAAGGCCTCCGATTTTGCGTATCTGAACTGAACTGACCGAGAGCTACCGCCTCAGTTCATCATCATTATTCAGCGCTCGCCACCAAACCCCACTGCTGGAAACGACTTGAGTGCACCAGTGAGAAAACGGCATCCTTGCATTACATCTCGTTCAGAATTATTTGACCATGGAAAAAAGGTGATTCAAGAACGCAATGTGAAACGAGAAAAGCTTAGCCACGGCATGTGAATCATGTTACTCTCGCTGACTGCGTAGGACCTGCCGGGTTTTTGTGTTGTGTGCGTCTCTCTGTGGCCAAACCCAGAACCACTTTTGTGCCCTCCCTGCCCTGCTGCCCGCTGCAAGAATTTCCAGGCACCGTACCTACTGGCGCCCAGCCACCTGCGCCCTGACTTTGCTGACCAAGCATCAGCGCCACCATGGCAGATGGCACCAACCCCCGGCTCGGCTCCGTTGCCTTCCCGCGCTACTATAAAACGAACCAAACCTCCCAACCCACTCCACCGCGCCACGAACGAACACCAGAGCTCGCACTTGCAGTTGCATTTGATCGATCAGTAAGCAACAATGGCGTCGTTGCTTCCGGCGTTCACGGTGCGGCGCGGGGAGCCGGTGCTGGTGTCGCCGGCGGAGCCGACGCCGCGGGAGACGAAGCCGCTGTCGGACATCGACGACGGGGAGGGCATGCGGTTCTACAGCTCGGGCATCCACCTGTACCGCGCTAACCCAGCCAAGGCCGGGCAGGACCCGGCGCGGGTCATCCGGGACGCGCTGGCCAGGGCGCTCGTCCCCTACTACCCGCTCGCGGGGCGGCTCCGCGAGGAGGGAGGGAGGAAGCTCGTGGTCGACTGCGCCGCGCAGGGCGTCATGTTCGCGGAGGCCGACGCCGACCTCACCGCCGACGACTTCGGGGACGTGCAGAGCCCGCCGTTCCCGTGCTTCGAGCGCTTCATCCTCGAGAGCACCAGCATCGCCGGCGTCGAGCCCGTCGTCGACCGGCCCCTGCTCTACATCCAGGTGACGCGGCTCAGGTGCGGCGGCTTCATCTTCGGGCAGCGGTTCTGCCACTGCGTCGTGGACGCGCCGGGCGGGATGCAGTTCGAGAAGGCCGTCTGCGAGCTCGCGTGCGGCGCCGCGGCGCCGTCGGTCGCGCCGGCGTGGGGCAGGGAGTTGTTCATGGCGCGGCGGCCCCCGCGGCCGTCGTACCCGCACCTCGAGTACCGGGAGCCGGCGGGCGGGCCGGACAGGATGCTGTCGACGCCCCCCGCCGACATGGCGCGCGTCCCCTTCTTCTTCGGGACGCGGGAGATCGCGGGGCTGCGCCAGCGCGCGCCGCCGGGCATGCGGTGCTCCCGGTTCGAGCTCGTCGCGGCCTGCATCTGGCGCAGCCGCGCGGCGGCGCTCGGGTACGCGCCCGGCGACGAGGTGCGGCTGTCCTTCATCGTGAACGCGCGCGGCCGCCCCGAGATCCCGCTCCCCGAGGGCTTCTACGGGAACGCGTTCGCCTACTCCGTGGCGGCGACCACCGCCGGGGAGCTCTGCGGGAAGGACCTCGGGTACGCGCTGGAGCTGGTGAAGAAGGCCAAGTCGGCGGTGACGTACGACTACCTGCTGTCGGTGGCGGACCTGATGGTGCTCGAGGGGCGGCCGCTGTTCGCGCTGTCGAGGACGTACATCGTGTCGGACGTGAGCCACGCCGGGTTCAAGAGCGTCGACTTCGGATGGGGGGAGGCCGTCTACGGCGGGCCGGCCAAGGGAGGCGAAGGGCCGCTCCCCGGCGTCACCAACTACTTCTCGCGGGCCAAGAACGGAAAGGGGGAGGAGGGCACCGTGGTGCCCATCTGCCTGCCCAAGGACGCCATGGAGAAGTTCCAGCTCGAGGTCGAAGGACTCACCGCCGAGCTCTAGCGGTACGGTGTGTCAATGGCGTAACACAACTAGTAAAACGTTACGTACACGTACACCATAAATGCGTTCATGAGTCGGGCTCGTCTCGTGGATGATATAGCTGGTGATATATTGCACTGGGCGGTAGATACTATGTTATTCTTATACTCTACACACACACCTGTACTGGACGTGCGCAAGGAAATGTGATCTTGTTTGTGTGAGGTTTAACATGGAACAATCCCATATATGCAAGTGGAGTATCTCTGGATATTCCGAATAGTTTTGAGTAATCCTAAACCATACTGACCAAATAACCACTCTTGTTTACTACCACCTTCATTTTTATTTATATGTCGTTTCTTCAGCGTTAATTAGCCTTCGGTTACCACCACCGACGTCAAATAAACAAAAACGGAGGTACTCTCTCCGTTCCAAATTATATATCATTTTGGCTTTTCTAGATGCATAGATATTATTATGCATCTAGACATGGGGTATATCTAAGTACATAACAAAATCTATAAATCTAATAAATCCAAAACGACCTCGGCCTGTTCGCTTCAGCTTATTCAGCCGGCTTATCAGCCACCAAACAGTGTTTTCCTCTCACAACAAATCAGCCGTTTCAGCTTTTCAGCCGGTTTATAAGCTGAAGCGAATAGATCTTATAGACGGATGGAGTAGTAGTTTATTAAGAAGCTCCGTAGTAGTTGAAGCAAGCCATACATTAGGAGAAGAAAGCTAGGCCCACACGTGAGACGATTGATCATACCACAAGTTGTGTTTTACAAATCACGCCACACACTGCTCTCAAATGAATTAATAACAATAGCCATCATCTACCTTTAGTTTGTGTTCTGGGCAAACTAATCGTAAGCTGCTTGACTTTTGTATGCTAGTATAAGGTACCTGCTACGTACTAGTCGTACATACTACATACCAGTCAGCGATGCAAACAGATTGTCGAATAATTTCAGAAGATCAACTACGTACGCAATCTGTTTGGGTCGAACCGTCGTCGTGGACGAGAAGAGACTCCGACGAGGCCTCACCACGGCACTGTAGGCCTCGTGGTGAATGGGAGGGACGCATCTCTTGTTTGCTGGGTCCTGGCACCATGGGGCCACACGTCGGTGACAAAGTCACCATGGGTGTGACTGCAGACGATCCTGGCCTTAGAAAAAGGGAATATTTCTAAGAATGAATGGCATTAACATGGGAGTTTTAGGATTGCTCCTACAATTTCTACGATAAGAGGGAGAAATATTTTTACATATTTGCCTATTTCGCAGATGTCCAGACTACACGAAATGAGCCGTCTGCTCTCACTAGGCCACCCCACTGCCACCTCATTCTCCCTATGACAACCAGGCCCCACTCATCATCCCTAATCTCCCTCCTTCCCTATCTGTATGCAGCCCCGCCCGAGCTCGAATCGGCACATTTGTTTGTTCCGGAAAACCAACGAACACTGTGTCAATTTTGGTTGTCAACAACACGCCTATATGTAAATGCACATGCTCTCTATTTTCCTGTATTTTTCTAAGCATGAACTCTTTTCTCTCCACTCTTTGTTTGTTTTCTTCCTACCTTGCGGTTGCAACATTTGTATTGTCGCATTTCTATATATGAAGAAACTAGATGGGAGAAGAGCTATAAGCAGGTGATGTATTGACAAGTTTGTGGCAGCAGCTATAATGCTCTCAACTGCCAAGCAATGAAAGTCAAGTTTCTACTTGAGATAGGACAGGAAGCAAAGTAAAGTGATGCAAGCAATCGATGGTCATTATACTTTTGTTTTTCTAGGCATGGTAAACGACTTTTTCCTGGCAGCTAGCTGTCTAGTGCATATATTTTGTGGTGTGGTGAAGAACTGAGCAATATAGTTTAAGTTGATAGAGTCCCCAAATTAAAGGTTGTTCACTGGGCTCTAACCCTGGTGCTCATAGGTCCGTGTAGTTAATTATCGATTTAAAGAGTTTCATACTCTATTATCTTAAAACCTTTTAACGCCTTCTCCTCATGGTTAAGCTTTTTTTTTTGGTGGTGCGATGTATCACACTGTCACTATCACCACGCTTCAAACTTGTGAGTGCTCTAGGATTTGAGCTTAGTTGCATTTAAGAAATAATGACAGGTACAAGCTACAACCCCTTGATGATGAGTGAACGAGCGGTTGGTTGTATTACTGACATTCGATCAGTGCAATTGCATACTTATACACACGAGTGCGTCAATCACAAGTGAACTATCCAAAGTAGATAGACAAGCAGCTATGTGCACTTGGAACAAAAATATTTTAAATTTCACAGAAACATGCCTCAGAATACCTTATAGGTCAATCGAAGTTGTATTTCATGCTCGATGTGCACACAGTTGCAAAAGCTGGTGAACAACAATGCGTGGCGCTCGGTCGTTCGCACAACAAAGTGCACCAGAAGGAGCATCTTTGATGCTGGCTACTGCCGCTCCGGTGCCCTAGGTGGTGGAACCGATCAGGGTGTGGCCGCAACACAAACTCCTTGCTCTGCATCCCTCAACGCTAGCTAAACACTTGAAGCAGGCTCCAGGACCGGAAGAATACCTCATGTTGAGCACACTCTATCGAACTTGATGTGAATATTTTCCCCAATGCCTCCCATCCTTACTGCACAACTCAACTCTTCGCTCTCCCCTCAATCAGATGGTTTCTTTCCTATATTGTCACGTACCAGGCAATTGATTGCCTCATCAGTTAGCGAAGATAGTCTATTTTATTGCGAGATACACAAGATGAACTTTTGTTGCCTGCCTTTTGAGCCATGTTCTCTCTTTCCGTTTGGTCTTCCGTTTTCACGATTGGACGCTAATAACTTACTATGCACACTAATTTCCCACAATAAAAAGGTACTAATATATACTGGCAATTGCTTGCCTTATATATCAGTTAGCTAGGGCTGTCAGTGACGCTGCATATGCTTTTCCACATGCTTCCACTTTTCTCATAATGCATCCAGAGATTGCTTTGTTGCCTGCCTTTTGACCTCTACTCCCTCTTTCTATTTTCACGATTTTGGACAACTTAAATAAGTGAGATGGCACCAGAGATGAGAGAAGGGAAAGGAGGAACGCATGCACGCATTGAATGTGATGGTAGCAACTTGTGTACCTCAATGAGCTAGAAGGCTTGCTGAAGCTCTTAGTGATGGAGGAAAACTAAAGCCTTTCTAGGGTCTTGGACTTTCATGATCCCTCCTTTCTCGAATTCCGCTGGACGAATTTTTTCTCCTTTCAATTCTTTGATCCAATTCTCTCTTAATCCTTCCAATTATTTTTAATAAATGGAATATAAGTCACGGATCACTGGGACTGGTGTCTGGCCTGCCATAGGCTTACAAATTAACCGGCGCCGTGATGGGAGAGACAGGAAAGAAGAGAATCTAGGGACGGAGGAGATAGAAGAAAGCGAAAGTAACTTGCAAATTTTGAAACAAGCCAGGCTAACGAGGTTTTTTATTCCCAGACATTTATGACTTTGGATGTTTTTTCCTCACAGAAAAGACATTTTTTCTACAAATTTTTTGGCCATTTTTTTAAATAAATAAAAAAGAGGGTCTACTGATGGATGTGTCTTTAGAGTTGCTCTTAGGCAAAAAGGAATATGACAATATCTTTTATGGGATCCAGGGGGAATACTAAGGAATCGATATCTCTTAGGGCAGGGGCGGATCTAGGAAATTTTTGTAAGGGAGGTGAACATTATAAGAGGTAAGGTTGTTGGGCTTGGTAATTAGGCTAGTTCTGTGACTATGTGGATGAGAAATGAAGCCCAATAGAAAATTGCATACCCCTTGCTGGCCCAATAGATGCTGGCTGGCCCAATTTCACGAACTACTACTCTTCTTCAACCTACAGCCACCTCCAACTTCTATCTCCAACTCTCCATAGCGCAAAAAATCAAGAGGGCTCCACTAGTTCGCAGGGGAGCCCCCTACCCCTACCACCAATCAGCGCCTTAGGTTATCGCATTATCTCACCCAACTAATAAAGAATGATGTGCCTTGCTTTTTGGCACCACCCCACTTGGTGGATGGGTGGAGTGGACAAGTGGAGTGCAAAGACATTATAAAAACCCCCTTGCCCGGAGAGTTAAGCACCCCAAGTGCCAGCCTAAGTAGCAAACAAGATCAAGGAGTAAAAAAAGCAAAGAGCGTAGCACCGCAAAAATAAAAAAGAAAAAAGAAAGAAAAAAGAGAGAGGAAAGATGGCTCTGAGCGCCGTGGTGAAGCACACAGTTGTTGGCCTCGTTGGTGTCACGGGGTTCACCAGCGTGGTGGTTGTCCTGCTCGATGGGTAGTGGCGCGTCAGGGGTTGGATGTGATAGAGGGAGGGTAAGTTCCCAATCCCTATACATGCGGTCGCGCGCTTCGCATTGTCCCTATTCCCCAATGAGCCTACTCTTTATATTCTCTTTCTTTTCTCTTTCAACTGTATGACTTAAGAGCAGTTGAAACTAGAGTCATGATGATAAGAAGATCAGAAAATGCCTCCCTACATAAATACAACTAATGGTAATGACTAGCTGTAAAAAAGGCCTACACACTCATCATGCCACCATATGTAATCCATTATCATCTCACTAATTAAACACCTAGACCCAACCTCCCTATCATCAGATTGATGCATTGCTCATGACGTGCAGGAGCTTGATCATACTCTCTCTGACAGAAATTTTAATGACAGGTCGTTGAAATCATAAAAGAAAAATGCTTAGCGGCCAAACTACTTGCCTGCATTACATGAATCTAGGACTCTTCATCCAAACAAAATGCTACTAAAAAAAAACGCAGGATATATAATCACATGTCCCGCAGGTCGATCGATGCACCCGACCTCCACGGTAGAAAAACAGAGAGCAACACATGGAACTAATCGATGAGCGCGCATGCCGGAGACCCAGAACGCATGAACTGAAGTGCACCCCACTACCCATCGATCTCGCATCGAGCTGACACCCACCACTGCCTCCGATCTCCAATCCATCAGCAGGGACAACATCTTAATTTATAGGATATATAATATTCTAGTCCCTTTTTCCTTTCCTTTTCTTTTTATAAAAAAAGTAGAATCCGACATGTGGTCTTTCTCTTTCGTCCTCTGTAAACTTAGCCAAACTTAGAGTGTGTTTGGTAGCTAAGGTTTCAAATTCTCATAGAAATATTTTGGATACAGATTGTCTCTGGACACTTCTATAATGAAACATAATCACTTTGCAACACCCTTTGGCTGGCTGGTAGATTCTTTAAAATGCGAACTGAAATTGGGCAAGACCAATTTATTGCTTTTTCTCTAGCATAGCTCAAAAAGGAGAATCGGTTCCAAGTGATTCTCTTCGAACCGTTTCTCTTGAAGTGGCATTTGGCAGCGATTCTAGTGATTTCACTAAGAATCTAAAAGGAAAAATCTAAAGGTCACTCAAGTATTTCTTCCATCCTCGGCACTTGTATTTCTATCCATCCGATCGTTTCTGTCTGTCATCTATGTCCGTGTGATGCTCTGTTATCTGCTCTGTCTCCATGGCTCTTCGTATTCTTTTTGCTGCTGACAGTTCGGGACAGACTATTCGATGGCTTCTGTCTGGACTCTGGAGCTTCTTTCTTCATTTTCCTCGTCGTTGTCGCTAGAGTGAAGAAGCAAGGCGCTCTTAGGGTTCATCGATTCCTCCACTCAATCTGTGTATTCTTAGTTGATTTGCCACCGAATCGTTTGTCCTCCCTTATCAGCCCTGGTAGATCTGATTTTTTTGCATAGGATTTTCCTAAGGAGCGATGTTACAGTAGGTGGAATCCTGAAGATTTTTGCATCATTCGTGTGTCTAGCCTTTTGATTTACTCTTTTCCTCATATTTTTGTTTGAAATGTGGCTGAAGTTGTGATTGGATATCTGTATAGTAGGGTCACAGAACATTTTGGTAGGGGATTTTAGGGGTTCACTGGAATGTTGTTCTATGGCATTTTGGAGGAGTAGCTAAATAACTAATTTTTTTTGTTTAGGTTTTGATTTGCTTGTTCTCAGTTCTATATGACTAGATCTGCTTGGTTCACAATTTGATTTGTCGGATTAGGGTTTGATATTTTGTTTTGTTTCATAAGAAATATGCTGATTTTTTTCTTCTCTTCCAACCATTTCATTCTTGTTTCATTCTCATCTGTGAACAACAGTCCCCCTGAAGATGTGTTTCCAAGTAGTTGGAAACTAGAGTTTGATCTTCCTTCTGAAGTATGGACACATATAGGAGTTCTCATAGAACCAACGCATCAATAAAACAATATCCCATGTTCCTCATCACAGATAGATGCTTCATTTTTTTATTACTTCTTATGACTTACTCTTTACTTTGGAGTGATGGTTAGTTGATTCATTAGCTAATTAAGTTGTTGGAAAGATATATCTAGTGAACCAAGTCCACCTACCTGATTGGTCAGTATCGAACTACTAATTTAGGTAATACATAGTTGGATATAAGATGTAAATTTTGCTTTACTTGTTTAGGTAAGTAAAATGCATCACTGGTTGTAGGTTCTAATGCTGACCAAATTAGCGTGTCCAAAATTGGTGCCATTTGTAAGTTAAAATCCTAAGTTTGTTTCTCAGGTTTCTTATGTATTGGAACTGTAGTATGTATATGGTTAGGTGCTTCAGTTTCTTATTTATACTCCACTTAATTTAGCTAATTTTTCACATGAACACAAGTTAATACTTTATTTTTTATGTCCACCTTTATCTTTTGTGGGTTTGTAATATTCCCCAAAACTTTGAGTTTTTATAATCCGTAGAATTTTTTTTGCTGAATTTACATCTATCATGTACGACATCTCACCGTACACCGAAAACTTTGAAAATCTTTAGTACCAAACAGCTATTTCGATTTATTTTTCATATTTTGGCTCAGCATCTATAGAATTTACCTAAACCTATTTGCTAGTGTATCACTTGCTTATCTCAGAGTTTTTGAAGCGAGAAATGCATCGTATGCTGATAGGGGTAGCAAGTAGTACATGGTTTTTTGTGGTGTATTCGGGCTTACATATTATGTTCCTCCTGTATGTTATGAGCTAGTGCTGTATTCCTCCACTGCTTCTATGTGTTTAGCACTTTATATATTTTTAATAGTTCTTGAATTGGTAGTATTTTGCAACCTGTATTCCTACACTGCTTCTTTGTGTTTATCATTTTATATTTTTTTAATAGTTCTTGAATTGGTAGTATTTTGCAACCTAGTCTGATCTATAACTCCCCCTAATCATAACTCACTATTATATACATTTAGGCTCCAACACAGTCCAGATGAATTATTTTTACAATGAATTTGTTGATGTCAATATGGTATTCCCACATTATAATTTAATGTGTTTAATTTCTAATTCCATTTTAGGTCATTGTTTCATTGATTATGCTTGGCAATTTTATGTTTCATCTTATTCCCCTTCTAGATCTCCACTATGAGTTTGGCTGGCTTTGTATGATGTCAATTTAATCGATAATTTTGTGTGGCTTGCAATTTTAGGCTATGGAATCATAGTTACGTTTAGGTCATGCGATTTTACCCTCCTCCTACATCTCTTAGTACAAATCATTTAATCTTCCTTTTCGTTCTCTAATGCAATATAGAAAATTTTCATATTAAGTGCTACATCAGTTTATTTCATTATACCTTATAAAATAAAATCTTAATTCTTAACTAACAAATCTTTTTTTCTCCCTATGACCTTTTTCATATAGATTTTTCTTGGCACGAACAGTCTATCGGGTTTAAGGTACATTCTTAAAAATCTTATCTGGTAAATCATATGCATCGTATTTACTGCCGTGTGATTGAAGTAGACGTCTATGCATATAAATCCATGATATCTTTTAGTTTGTCCTTTGTAGTTAAATCGAATAGCTTCTATGTATCTTTCGTGTATCAGAGGATGTATCTTTCCATTACAAGTTTAATCTTTTAATAATTTTTCTTGAAATCTCATTGTGTTAGAGTTCCCTTGGTCTTTTATATATGTTTAAGCATTTATGCAAGTTTAGACTTAATTCATTACCATTGTTGACATGAACACTTCAGCAAAAGCTTATGAAGATTAGCCATACATTTGGAATTACTGTCAGATTTACTTGTGATGCCAATTGTATGATTTCCCAAGGTTTAATCATTACTCACATTAGATACATCTTGTACATTTACCATGTATATGTCATCTTAGGTAATCCTACTTCTAGTGATAGTTCTACTATATAGTTCAAGTCATCATATTTTATTTGGATATACTTGTATAGTTCTGTTATCTTAGATTATCCATATTTTTGACTACGCTACACTATTATTTTCTATAGTTACAATTTAGATTAATCATAATTACAGTGATAATTTCATTATAATTCATATATAATATACATGTAACAGTTCACTATGTATTTTCATATGCATATTTGTCATTTGCATCTGAGGGGTTTCATTCATCACGCAAACTATCTGCCATTTGACAGGCCATAAAAATAATTTGAACATTTGACATTTGCAATTTGGTATTTTCTCTCTTTGATTTTCATGTTTCTTTGCATATGGAGGGTTCGTCATGAGGCCACTAAATTTGCAATTTGACTGACCATAGAAAACATCTACCAAATCTGGTATTTTCTATAATTTTTTTACATAATCCTTTGCATGTGCTGGGGTTCGCTAGGAGCCCGCTCATTTTCAATTTAACTGACCATAGAAAATCTGGTTAGGTATTTCCACTTTCTATGCTGGATAGGTAATTATGAAAATGGCATATTGCACATACAATTCAGTTCATATATGTTCATCTCATCATCTGGCAACTCTTTGCTTTGATTTGTTCCCTGCATCCATTTTTTAGCATTATTTGTGTCTAAATGCATTATCTAAAGTAGGTAGAATTCATATATAGTTCAAGTGTGCTAAATTTACATGGACATCCTCATTGTCATTTGTATTGCATACATATGTAATTTGTGTTCATGTATGTAGATATCCACATGACTAGGATTAAGATGCTTTTCTTTGTCGCTGAGCCGATCTGCTTTTCAATTCTAGAGCTGTGTCGTCCTTCTTCTTGGCAGCCAAGTTTGGCTTTTTTTTCCCTATTTATGCCCTCCTGCCTTAGTTCACGTGAGTTCTCTGTTAGCATATCTCATCATCACTTCATCTAGTCATGGGTCCTATTTTCCCATTGCTTTTTTAGCTTGATTTGTCTGGTACATAATATTCTTTTCAACATGTGCCTTTAATGTTAAGAGTTCAATTTGGGCATATCTTATGACATTGGTTTCATTTATTTTGTTTCAATTTCAATTGGAGGTCCATCATCGATACATATCTTAGTTAATTAGGCCTAGTTTCTGACCCATTTCTTGTATCTTCCAGCGTATTTCCTGGTGTGAAATCGGATGAACATCTCCACCTCCTCTATTGACGGGCTACTTTACTGCCTCCATCTGTATTTCTACCTCCTCTTCCCTCTGTTATCTTAATTGCTTCTCCACTTTCTTATTTCTACATTTGATATTTCTGCTGTTGGTAGAAGCCAGAGAGGAGAAAATGCAGAGGTCGGAGAACTCGAGGTATGGTCTCGATTCATTTCTCTTCTTTCGTATGTTGAACTGAATATTCATTTTATTTTGACAACCCTGCAAACTCAGTTTCTTCATTGGATCATCTTGTTTGTTTCGATTCTTGCCATGAACTGCACAATTTGCCATGCCTTTTTCTCATTGACTTCCATGTTTATTCATGTTCATCACCTATAGATTTTCTCTACTAAAACAGTTAGTTCTAGCAACATGATATATAGTTTTCCCCTTATTTTTCAGCGCCATTTCTTGTTCTTTCTTTCTAAATTCTAAATCTGCATTATTTGTTCAATTTTCCAGGTACCGTGACTGCAAGATGGCTGTGATCTCCAAGGTACTATCATTACTGATTCAAATGGTTATTTTTCTCATAGAAAAATTGTTATGATTTCTGTACATAAAGTATTTTCCTTATCTATGTATCTTGATATTTTCCACTAAGAACATGACCCATAATTATGATAAAATATATGCAACTATGAAGGTAGTTATCACTAAATCGTTCATGTTCTGAATGATAACCCAATTTATTTAAATATCACATACCATATCATCTATAATATGTGTGCTACATCATTTATAGTACAAAATGCATTCGTTTACAATGCTTTAATTACTGTAAAATGTATAACTTTGTTATGTAAATATCTGTTTGCATTTGAGGGGTTGCACACTTACCTAAAAATATTTGTAATTTTACTAACTGTAGAAAAAATCTGTAGGTTGGTTTTGCATTTGAGGGGTTGTACACTTGCCCAAAATATTTGTTATCTTACTAACTATAGAGAAAAATCTGTAGGTTGGATTTGAATTTGAGGGGTTGCACACTTGCCTAAAATATTTGTTATTTTACTAACTATAGAAAAAATATGTGCACCTGTTTATTTTGGACATTTTTGCATTATTTTTTGAGCTGAGTTATCTTCTTGTGAGTTTGTTCTTTAAGGTTATTCTTTACCTTTTGTTTGAATTAATTCTTACAGTTTCATCTTTTGTTTGTCCTGCTAGATGCTTGTTCTATATTGTGTTCAATTTTCTTTTTCTTATTGACTGCAGAAATGCCGTTTTTGTTAGAAGGCCTTTGTTAGGCATGATGTTCAGATGATCAGGGATAATATGACTTATCTCAGTATCCAAGAAGGTGTTCTGGAATGTCTTGTTCTAGTTTGGTCAGCTACTAATGTAGAACATGTTCATGACCATAGTTCGTGCTCTTGACAAGTATTTTTTTTAAATTGTTTTGCTTCGATTTGTGACATGGTTAGGTTTGACTTGCCTCGTACTAATGATTTGGGGATCATACTATACTAGGGTTTGATTTGGGGATCGATTTGTCCCCTAAAAGCTGTCGCTGTTTATGTTGTTTGGGTTTTTTGGGGTACAGAAGTAGTAGCGTGCAATCGGTGTGCAGCAGAGTTGTCTAACTATTGGTGGTGTCCTTCTGTTCGTGCAATCAGCAGAGATATTAATCTGATGTTCTCACCTGAAATGCGCAGTACCGTCAGATGTTAATCTGATGGTTTAGAAAATCGGGTGCCAGACCAGCCTAAAACACCCTATTTTTTCCTGCCTCAGAATCGTGTGTTTTAAGGGTAAAAAACACCCGGGTGCTGGCAGCTCTGGAAACACTCGGGTGACAAATAGACAGATCCATCTAAAATGCTTCGTACTACCAAATGTACCCAGGTACCCTTAAAAACTTTGACTTTTAGAACAACACCATGCCTTGTATATTTCGGGATGAACAATGCATTCATACGCTGCATGTGTCACGATTAACTAGTTGTGCTTGTGCGAAGGCTGCACACACCGGAAGGCGCGAAACATAGCTAGAGCTCGGCGGTGAGTCCTTGGACCTCGAGCTGGAACTTCTCCATGGCGTCCTTGGGCAGGCAGACGGGCACCACCGTGCACTCCTCCCCCTTGCCGTTCTTGGCCCGCGAGAAGTAGTTGGTCACGCCGGGAAACGGCCCTTCGCCGCCCTTGGCCGGCCCGCCGTAGACGGCCTCCCCCCACCCGAAGTCGACGCTCTTGAACCCGGCGTGGCTGACGTCGGACACAATGTACGTCCGCGACAGCACGAACAGCGGCCGCCCCGTGAGCACCATCAGGTCCGCCACCGACAGCAGGTAGTCGTACGTCACCGCCGACTTGGCCTTCTTCACCAGCTCCAGCGCGTACCCGAGGTCCCTCCCGCAGAGCTCGCCGGCGGTGGTCGCCGCCACGGAGTAGGCGAACGCGTTCCCGTAGAAGCCCTCCGGGAGCGGGATGCCGGCGCGGCCGCGCGCGTTCACGATGAAGGACAGGCGCACCTCCTCGTCCGGCGCGTACCCGAGCGCCGCCGTGCGGCTGCGCCAGATGCCGGCGGCGACGAGCTCGAACCGGGAACAGCTCCCGCGGATGCCCGGTGCCGCGCGCTGGCGCAGCCCCGCGATCTCCCGCGGCCCGAAGAAGAAGGGGACGCGCGCCATGTCGCCGGGGGGCGTCGACATCATCCTATCCGGCCCGCCCGCCGGCTCGCGGTACTCGACGTGCGGGTACGACGGCCGCGGGGCCTGCCGCGCCATGAACGTCTCCCTGCCCCACGCCGGCGCCAGCGACGGCGCGTCGGCGCCCCGCGCGAACTCGCAGACGGCCTTCTCGAACTGCATCGCTCCCGGCGCGTCCACCAGGCAGTGGCAGATCCGCCGCCCGAAGATGAAGCCGCCACACTTGAGCCTCGTCACCTGCACGTCATTAGTTGCTGTGCTTAGTTCATATCAGTAAGCGTGAATGCGTGACACCATCTGTACGGCAAGCCGGCAAGACACCGCCGTTACTTGTTAGTACCTGAACGTACAACAGGGGCCGGTCGACGACGGGCTCGACGCCGGCGATGGTGGTGCTCTCGAGGATGAACCGCTCGAAGCACGGGAACGGCGGGCTATTGACGTCGCCGAAGTCGTCGGCGGTGAGGTCGGCGTCGGCCTCGGCGAACATGACGCCCTGCGCAGCGCAGTCGACTACGAGCTTCCTCCCTTCCTCCTCGCGGAGGCGGCCGGCGAGCGGGTAGTACGGGACGAGCGCCCTGGCCAGCGCCTCCCGGACGACCCTGGCGGGGTCCTGCCCCGCCCTGGCCTGGTCGGCGCGGTACAGGTGGATCCCCGAGCTGTAGAACCGCATGCCCTCGGCGTCGTCGATGTCCGACAGCGGCTTCGTCTCCCGCGGCGTCGGCTCCGCCGGCACCACCAGCACCGGCTCCCCGGCCCGGCGCACCGTGAACGCCGGCAGCGACGACGATGCCATCAGCGCGCGGTTACGTTGATTGGGTGCGAGCTCGTCCGTGCGTACAAGCGCGAGCTCTGTGTTGGTTGTGGTGGCGCGGCGAGAAGTGTTGCGGGTTGATCGGTTGTGTTTGGGTTGGTTTTATAGCTTGCGCCCGGGAAAGGAAGCTGGCCAGCTGGGGTTAGTTGGTGCCAGCCACCGTGGCACATGCAAATGCATGCACTTGCATGGACATCCAAGTCCACGTAGGCAGCGCCCAATCCGCCCAGTGCGTTTGGGAGAGACAAGTCACAAGTGGATTTGGCGCGCGCACACGCAATGACACAAAGTCATAAGTGTCATCAGGGACCGAAGACATTTCCCCTTTTGCAATTTTTTTTGAAAATACCCTTTGCAAAATAAACCAGAGTGAATTTTCACCTTACGTCGCAGGAAGAATTAATTCCAGGGGTAGAAAGAATGCTTCTCCCGCGCATGAGTGGGGGGAATCAACTCCACGTGCACTGACTTGTGTGCATTTCGCCCGTCTTTGACTAGGGTACATGTGAGGTCTGCCATTTTACAACTTGGGTGTCCACGCCGAATTATTAGCCGGCGACCGTTGTTTCACAAGTACGGGAAGGCGGGCCGGCACACGACGTCGATGGGACTGGCTCTAATCGAGCACGGCCGGCCGGACCAATTGATGATCATGCAATGCAACCATGAATGAATCCATGATCTTATCGTTCCTTTGTGGGTAGGCAGCACATGCAATGCGACTGGTTAGATTGGGACATCAACTGTCGCCGAACTTCGGCAGGCACATCTTCGATCTGAGCGGTGTAGTGCAAGGCAGCCCATCAATGGCCGCCGTCCTTTCAACTCGCCGCTGCCGGCCCGAGTTATGCCCGATGACCAACGGCGGCGGCCGAGAGGAGAACAGCCAGCCACCGCGCAGTACTGTCCCGCCGCCGCCCTCGTCACAAGCCGTCGGTGATCCAGCGTCATTCAGTTTCGAACTGGTGCCAGCTCACGGGCTGGGAGTGGAAGGTCCACGACGAACAAGCTGACCGTTTGATTTGACCTCATGCTTCCTTTTCGACCCGAACCTGACCTCGTAATTTTTTCAGCGCTTGTAATACTGGATGCATGCATGGTGGGGTCATGGTCCCACACGAATGCTGCGATCAAAGTGGAGCTATCGATGTACCTGCCCGTCGCCTTTGCCGCTGCCTTTTCCTTTTCCACGCACACCGTTTCAGTTTTCTTTTTCTTCTCCTTTCCTTTCCATGTGATGACAGTGGCACGATACAGTTAAGACTGTAGCTAATTTTTACACTGCCTTTTTTTTAAAAAAAATGTGAAAGTCTTACAATGCAACAGGCTCAATGTTTCAAAAAAAAAAAATAATGCAACAGGCTCAGTCAGATGACACTATGGCAGTAGCTAGCTGGGCTTTGCAAATGCAAAATGCCAGCCCATGCCATTCTTTACTTTCCGACACCGAAAAGGGCCCGGATGTGATGTGGATTTAGAATTTAAATACTGCCACACTAGACTGGATGATGAGATTGTAAAAGCAAGCAGAAGCAGCAGCAGGCAAGCAAGGAGGCACCTTGAGCTTGCAGATTACCAAACTAGCTCCAACCGAAAAGGAGGAGAAGCTGGGGGAGAGAGCAAGGAATGAGGCGAGAGATACCAAACCCTCCCCGTCCCCAACCTTAACACCATGCTTCCCTCATTCCCTCCTCTGCTTTGCCCCAATGCCACTCCTCCACTAATGTATTAATCCCTCCCTCCGATTCCGTCCCCGCCGGCACGGACAGCCGATAGGGAGGGAGGAGGAACCATGGACAGAGAGGCGGGACCCCACCACCACCAGGCCGCTGCTCCCAGCGGCGCCGGCGCCGGCGAGGTGGAGGCGTCTCACGGCCACGAGCAGCAGCACGAGCGCAAGAAGCGGCGGGTGCAGCAGATCCGGGAGCCGGAGCGGCGCGAGAGCTCCCGGCTGGTGTGGGCGCTGGTGATCCTGTGCACGCTGCTGGCCATCGGCGTCATCGTCGCCGGCGCCACCGTGTTCGCAGTCTACCTGCTGTACAAGCCCAAGATGCCGTACCTGCTGGTCTCCGACGCGCGGCTGGAGCGCCTCGAGTACGGCCAGTCGGGGACCATCCTCGACCTGCAGCTGGCGCTCACCATCCAAGCCGAGAACACCAACTCCAAGACCGACGCCACCTTCTCCGGCGTCAACCTCGCCGTCGGCTTCCACGGCGCCGACGTCGCGTTGCTGCGCGCCGGGACCTTCGCCGTGGCGCGCCGGAGCGCCGTGCCGCTGCGGTACCAGATCATCTCGGGGGGGCGGCAGCTCAGCCCCGAAGGGATGCAGTACATGGACGGCGCGCTCAAGGCCGGCATCGTGCCGCTCGACCTCTTCGGCAAGGCGCGCACGACTTGGAAGGTGGGCATCTTCGCCTCGCTCCAGTTCTGGACGCGCATCTCCTGCCGCTTCCTCTTCAACTACCCCGGCAACGGCACCGCCATGCCCATCGACTGCCGATCCAAGTCGCCGTAGCTCCAAGTCGACTGCTCTCTCCATTGTGCCATTCATTCGTTCGTTCATTCCACAGCAACAATTGGCAGATACATACGTCAATGCGCCATACTTGTACAGGCGAATAATGCTGGTACATATAATCCCCAAGTACAGGAAGCCAGGAACACACACTCATTTGTAATCTGTAATTCATTCTTTTTTTTTTCCTTCTTTCCATTTACTGTTGAATTAGGTGCAGTTCAGTGAGGTTGAGTTGTGAATTACTGAACTGTAATGGGTGGATTCCAAATCTCAGTAAATCAGGAACGAGCTCCAAAATGCCGTAATTTCGTGACTGCCGCTGTCATAATCCAATACTGGGGAGTCGAAGTTTGATCTACGATAGGACACTGGCACACTGCACAAATTTTGCCACGGCGGCCAATGACTCTGCTGGCAGCATCAAGCTCTCTCTGTTCTGCGTTCCTGTTGGAGCGAACTCGGGCCTCTCCTTTCTGCCGTTGGGCTGGGCCGGCCTTCTTCGAACATTCGAGAACGAAAGCCCAACGGCTCGCGGCGAAAGAACAATCTACCACGTCAACTTGGGCAACCCTTCCTCTCGAAGCGTCCGTTCCCCGGGAACGGTCGAGAGAGGCGATTTCTTGGCTCCCCGGCAGATTCGCTGTTTTTCCTCACCGTCGGTGGCGTTTTTGGCACTGATGTGCTTGGGAACGGTGGATTCGGTGGGTGATATACATATCCCCTTCTAATAGAGAAATAGAGTAGTTCTAGTTAGATTAGGGTTGGATTTTTTGACGGTAAAGATCTCGTTGGTAAGCTTTTGTCCCTTCTGGAGCTTCTCTACTATTGCCTTTGTTCGTGGTGAGCGAGTTCTGGTGGTGTCTGAGGTGCAAACGGTGCTCGATGGTGATATCTGCGGGGGTTTTAACCTCGACGGGTAAGTCATCGGTTTTATTTTCTGCGTTGTTGTTCGGTTCCACTTTGATTTTCTTGGTGCCATCGTTGCCCATGATGCCAACAACAGTGCTGGATTTGTAAACTAGAATACAACAATGGATATGTGAAGTTTTGGATGTGCTTTGATCCTTCAGGTGGTTCTGGTTATACTAGAATTTTATCCCTTTGAAGTGGTTCAGATGATCTCGTTGTCATCTATGACTGCTTTGTGAGGTTTGCTCTCATGTGTTCGAGCTGGTGTTGTTCAGTTACCTTTGCGGGATTGTCGCTTGTTGACTGGGTGTTGCTGGTGAGGCAACCGGCAATCGAGCCCGATGATTATGAGGACTGCTCGGCACATTCAACGGAAAAACACCATGCTTCTAGTGCGCTACTGGTGGACTTCGAAGATCTTTAAGTCGATTGGGTTCCGGCTATGAATTTCACCTTGAGTTCTTCTTCATTTAGGCCTGGGCATTCGGTTCTAACCGAACCGATCGGATCGGTTTCTCGGTTTCTACATAACTTCGGTTCCTAGAAAATAGGAGCCGATCGGTTCTTTTCAGAAATGAGAACTGAGTAAATTCGGTTTCGGTTTCGGTTTCGGTACTTTCAGTTCGGTCCCGGTTATAACCGAAAAACCGAACAGTACATAATATGGGGGAGTGGCGCCGGCGGAGCGGGACGAGCGTCGGGCGCGGGCGCGTGGCACGTGGGGGAGGTGGAGGTGGAGGCCAAGCGCGGAGGGGGCGCGCAGGGGAGTTGGAGCGGTACGGGCGCGGGCAGAGGCCGGGCCGGTGGCGGGCGGGCAGACGGGCAAGCGGGCGTGGGCGTTGGCTACTGGCTAGGGTTATTCTCAGTACTTTGGTTATCTAGGTTAACCGAGGTATGGAACCGATTTAACCGTTAAAGAACCGAACAGGTAACCGAAATTTTAGTTATCGGTTAGTTCGACTCGGTTCCGGTAGGTTCGGTTCGGTTCTGGATTCTCGGTAAAATTTGTCCAATCTTATCTTCGTCGCGGGAGACGGAGAAGGCTCCGCTAGCGGCAAAGGCGGTCGGCAGCGGATGCTCCTGTTCTGAACTTTTCACCGGAGGCACCTTTTTAAGGGGTGGATGTAAGGTAAGGAAATCCAACCCTGTTTCTGAAAAACCGTCAACTTGGGCAAGATGGCAAGCCCAGTCAACCAATCAATCAGTCAGACTTCCTTCACACGACTCCCACCGTCCGACGCACGGGCCGTCCTGTTCCGCGGGCGTTCGTGTGTGGCCCTGGTGGTTCCCGAAAGGAATGGCCGGCACGCGTCAATCATCGCCATCCGCCGAGGAATTATCTTCGTCGCCATCCGCGGGCCGAGGGGAAGCGCGACACGGGTGCGGTCAGTCGAGCGGGGGCTGCTCGGTGCGCCGGCTACTTAACCATCCCCCGGCCGCGTGCGGCGGGGAGCGGAGCAGGGTGCGGGAGCAAAGCGGCGACTTAAGTTACTGGTGGAGGAAGCGGTTTGAATCATCTTGCGGCGGCAATGAAGCTCAGGCCTCTCACTTGCGTGGCGGCGGGGTGCGCCGGGTGGGCGTGGAGGCCGAGGTCGCGCGTGCGGTCAGAGGCGGTGTCGCCCAAGCGTTCCCACGCGGCAGCGGCGGCGGCGGGCGCGGTTCATTCGGAGGAGCACCGCCGCGGCGGCATGCGCGAGGTGCTCTTCCGCCCGGTGGGGCTGCCCACCGAGACGAAGTTCGGGGCGGGGCTGGAGGATCGGATCGAGAAGGTCATCTGCGCCTGCCGCTTCATGACCTTCCTCGGCATCGGCGGCTTGCTCGCCGGCTGCGTCCCCTGCTTCCTCAAGGTGCTCGCTCGCTCACTCGTTTCATTGATTGGTTCACCAAAGATTCAGGGCTTTATTTCCTCCCAATTTGTGACTGGAGCATGGGATTCTGCAGGGATGCGTTTATGTGATGGACGCCTTCGTCGAGTACTACCTGCACGGCGGTGGAATGCTCATCCTAATGTTGCTTGAAGCCATTGGTAACCAAACAGACTCTCCTCATGCTTGTTCCAAATCAACCGTTCAATATTCAAATTCGTGCCACTTAAGTACAATTCAACTATGATATCGTCTCTAATTGTTCAAATCGTTAGTGATGGCTTACCATTGTGCATTACCTCTTTGGCTCTTTCACCTGCAGACATGTTTCTCATTGGAACGGTCATGTTTGTATTCGGGACGGGCTTGTATGAGCTGTTCATCAGTGAAATGGACATGTCTTATGGCTCCAACTTGTTTGGCTTGTTCAGTCTTCCGGTTGGTTCACATTCACATCCCTCTCAGCGGTTCTCAGCTAGCAAAGCATCACTGTCGGTTTCAGTTTCTTGACATCTCTGGTTCTGTCTGTAGGAACGACCCAAGTGGCTGGTAATCCAGTCGGTGAATGATCTTAAGACAAAGCTGGGCCATGTCATTGTCATGAGTCTACTGGTTGGCATCTTTGAGAAGAGCTGGAGAGTGACCATTACATCCTGTACTGACCTCCTTTGCTTCGCTGCATCAATCTTCCTCTCCTCAGGTTGCCTCTACCTACTTTCCAGGCTCAGTAACACCAAAGGAGGGAGCCATACCTGAAAGAAGTGTCTTTGTATATAAGCGATAGGTCTGTTCTGTTGCTGAGCAACACCTCAGGTTATGTTTGCAGAGTCAAATAATTAGGGAATGGGGAGGTAAATATTTCCCATGTATGGGTCGACAGTTGCAGTGAGGCACAACCAATCTACATAGTAGGATAATGAGATGGTATCATCATGTGTATGTAACTTGATGTATATGCAATCAATACCTGCCATTTTCTGCGATGAACTGATTAATAGTGTTGCCACAATTTCGTATTTTCGTTTTTAGTACGAGTGCTTTTGAAGAGGGCTTCACTACTTCATATATATGTGTAGCTTCTGATCTGTTTTATAAACAGATTTTAAGCGATTAACATGTCTATATCTTCTCATTCTTATTGCTTTAATTTACAAATCATTAGGCAAGCATCATGTATTTCCCATTCCTATTAATTTGGGGATATAGAAATGCTCGTACATCATCCCTCTGGTATGGAGTAGGTAGTAATTTAAGCACATGCCCTAGTTGAACCTTGTCAATATGGCAGTGGTATAGTGATACCTTGCCTGATTGTAGTACATGAGGTTTCTTGTGCAGCAGCTAGCTTGAGGATGAACACACAGAATCTTATGGTACATGCTAACCATTTCACTTATTAAGTGATAAATTCGCGCCTGTATTTACTCAAGACAACATTATGAAGTACAGCTGTGTAGATGTTCTTACAGTAAATAAGATTAAGAAGGAGCCTCTATTTGTTTATTCGGTAATAATATTTTTAATAACAGTTTGATGAGAAACTACTATTCCAGCTGATGCTTCAGTTCTGCAACTTCTTTCTGACCAAGTTTCCACTCATATCTATTATATATGGGTGCCGAATGCTTGCTTTCGAGGTATGCTTCTGATCTCAAGTACTTATTTACAACTTTTATGACCATTCAATAATTTCTAGTTGGATGCACCAATATGCGCTTGAAGACTCTTGTTGGTACGCTTTGTCCAACTCCAACATGACTGCGTATTTAGCATTTACCTTTCCCTCAAAAAGTAAAATCACTTAGGAACTAGACTGTCGTGGCAGAATGATGAAAACTTTGTGCTTCGTGAGCTTTGGTCAAGTTCACAACACTTTTTTTTCTTTTGGGGTGATTGAATTAAAGGACAGGAATAAACGTAGATTAGTTGTATTGTGCCACAAAGGATGATGGGACCTCAAATAAATTATGTTGATGAGTTCCAACCTATGTACAAAATAGCGGGCTAGAATCGTGCTATAGCGGTTGATGGTAGCTGCCGCTACAACAGCGTTGTATTGTACTAATTAGCTTGCTATAGCGGCGCTATAGCGGTTGAGCACAGCTCTATATTAAATCCCTAGCCCGCTAATTTGTACATTGGTTCCAGCCAACCAATAGGAGGCAATGTTCCAAAACAAAAAAAGACTTCAAAGTGCCTTTTTCCAAATCAAATCAAAGTTCCAGGAATCCTAGAAAAATAGGACCCCACAGAGATGGAACAATATTTGGTGGCTCAATGCCTTACATATAATTTTTCTGCTTTGAACATTAGCTGTTACAGACTCTTTTCTATATGCAGTGAGGAGCAACAAAATTAGAAGCTGGAGTTGCTTCCTCCACCGAATCGTCTGATAAGTTCTGATAGGTCATGGTCGCGTGAAGTTGATTGGAACATTAAAATTATTGTATTAGATATTTCGAGTTTGCAACTTGCGTGCTTAATGAGGCTTCCATGATATGTTCCTTCTTAACTTTGTGCTGCCAAAATGTGGACGGTAGAGTGTTATTTGCTAATTTTAGTACAAGTATATCTACACTACACGAAAGTGTTGCACTTTATATTTCTAGTTTGCAACTTGCATACTTAAATGAGGCTTCCGTGATATATTTAGCACTTGCTAACTTCTCACAGCAAAAATGTGGACCATGGAGTGTGATGTGAACCCGTGGGGTTGAATCCCGATCTTTCGATGAGAGAAGATGGATAACTCGATTTGGGGATGGAGACGACGTTCACGGCCCGACTACAACCAAGGATGCTGCGCCTTACCAACCGATACACCACCTCCAATGATCGCCGCGATCTTGTGGAGCACGATCAACCAAACCACTAGGATCATTTCTGCAAGCAATCAAGGAACAAGCGAGAATAAGTAGAACAAGCAACTCAATTGTCAATATGGAGATAAAAATCAATCTGAAATCACAAAGTTTGGGTTCTGAATCAAGTAGAGCGGATGGTCTAGTCGACACACGCGTCTATAAGGAAGTAGCAATGGCTAAACTTACATCTAAATAAAAACATAATCTGTTTGTGGCGGCTATGGTAGTATATGAGAGGGAAGTAGCAATGGTTAAACTTACATCTTAAATAAAAACATAATCTGTTTGTGGCGGCTATGGTAGTATATGAGAGGGTAGAGGACGACCAGGACGTGGTGGGGGTCGTCCCACAACCCTAGGACGCGCTCCTATTGGGCCCTACTTGATACACGGCCCATCGGGTCAAAATCAGGTGACGCAGCACCGTGGACAGAAAAGATCTCTGTAGTGAATCGACGATTACGGTTGCGTCGGAGCAGATATGGATATGAGTTTTGATCCATATGAAATTAGACTTGATAAGGTTTTCATCAAGTACTTGAACGCTCAAAACGGAGCCCAGATGAAGTTGTGGTGGCCGTTAGAAGTTGCTTCTGTCCTGTAGTCCGAATCCAACTTCAAAATATGTTGAATTTGATCTCTTTCTTTTCTTGAGCCAAAAGTGACGTTGTGGCCTGGTGGGGGACGCTGGAAATTCTTAGACTTGGTCCCCAATCCACTTCTTTGGTCCTCCATACCTTCCATGGGTGTTTAACACTCTTTTTTATCCATGTATGTATTTCTAAAAATGACAATAAACACACATTATGGTGCAACATCAATTCATCAAATGTGTCAAATAAAATCATGACAAAAATTTATTTCACCTTTGAATCAATAGTTGCTAATGTAGTTGTATCCGAATAAGTGATATCCTCGTCAGAGTGTTACTCCTAACTTTATACAAGTGGATCAACTAGTGTGTCGAGCAGATGTTTTAGTATAATAACTGGTTCTCAAGATAAGCAGATTGTCCAAAACTGCGTCTCCAGTCCTCGGTAATTCTCGGTAATTTAGGGTAAAGCAGTATGGTTGATTAATTGATGGTGGAGAAATCTACAAAATAATAATGCTTGTGAGAATAATGAATTTACATGAAAGCATACCTGTCAGGCTGTCACTGGGTCCACTCATTCTTGAGGCATGTTCCCATGGTATTTCTTTTATATTATAAATCTCACAGTACATGGTATATATTCAGGCAGGTCAATCTCAGATGTTTCTTAGAATAAAACTGGATTAGGCAGAGGTGTTTCCTTTGGCATAGGATTTGTAAAAAAAAATACTGAGACATCCAAATGCTAAACAATGGGCTGGCGATTGCTGTGGTCCTCCCATTACTCAACTCCTTTAAAAGTACGCCTTTGGAACTAAATTAGTGATACCATCTGCATATATAAAGAAGGGAGCTGGCTCAAGCGGTGAGCCGTGTTATCTCTGAGTAACTTGTGAACCGGGTTCTCATCCTCTTCCCACTCCAAACTAGCTACCACCATCTTTTTCCTTGTAAACACCATGGCCATTTCAGTGAAAAGCATTGCTCTGTTCATGTTGCTTCTCAGTACTATCTTCTTCGTGCAGCTCTCTGCACCAACTCATGCAAGGAAGCTGCAAGTGAGGGCACCTATCATCAGCGTGCGTTCATCATGCACCGGAAGGAGTGTTCTGCAGGCGCCTGCTACTCAGACCGATTCTACCACTCCAGGTCATAGCCCCAGCATTGGCCATAACAGTCCTCCAAATTGAAATGATCTGCTGGTTGCTACATACCTTCATCTGTATCTTAAATTTGTACCCCGAGTATCTGAAGCTTATTTGGTGTTTTCTTGAGGATTATTCTATGTGTTTGTTGAAACTTGAACGGCATATGACATGCGATGGAGGCTAGTGGAGTTTTTGTTTACTTCTTTTAGATTTATCACCAGTGAAACTTGATGCATGCTGTCATGCTTCATTTTGCCACTCTTGTGTGAAAGACTTGTACTAAACATTGTCACCGGTACGGTGGAGCTGCACGGGTCTGTCGGCTGTAGCCATTGAAAGTTGTTACTGGATGCTGTAAACTTGAGGATATGTACTATAACCTGACCTTGTTTAAAGTATTCCTGCCACAGTGATATGGACTTGAAGAGGGTCAGTAAGTCCATAAGAGTCGGTTTCTCCACTTACTGGCGTAGTTGAAATAGATCCGCTTGTATATATTTGTACGAAATCTGATCCATCTTTGTGTATCCTTCGTTGCAATAAACACCAAATCTGTGTAATTTCAAACATGAAAACACCTGGAACAATTTACAGGTCAGCATGCCTTTTCCTGAGAATTCTTTTACGGTGCACAATGCTACCAGGTGGTAGTATAGAGTATAGGCTATTTTTTGGTAGGGTAAAATTGTAATTAGCACAACATATATTATTCTGGGATTTTTTTTTCCGCACAACATTTTCCCACTCGGCCGCCGCCACCGCCCGCACGCCCGTTGATCTGACAACGCTTGGCTGCCGCCACTGCCCGCACGCCGCGGCGCCCATCGATCTCCCAACAATGCTATTTTATATATTTTCAATCATACCTCTATACTACCCATACTACTCATGCATACTACATATATTACAGCTTAAGGTTTTAGTAGTATACAATTAATCTCAACCGTCGGATCCTTACATACGAGTCCTTTTCGAATAGTAGTATAAGTTAGTATTGTGTACCGTAAAAGAGCTATTTCCTGATTTATGCCACGTTATGTTATGCCTTCGTCCTTACTCCTTAGTGGCATCTGCCTCCATGTTTTAGCAACCTGCATGTTCTCCAAAGTAAGTTGCTGATGTCTGCACAGCAATCTTGTTGTAAGCCAGGCAAAAGAAAAGAGATAGGTTTGTTTTCCCACTTACTTTTGTTGCATTCCTTTTTGAACAACTACACAAGATAGTGCTAATTTCGTTGAGTAAAGCACGAGACTTTGTTCCATTCTTTCATAAGACAGGTGGAATGAGATTGTTACATGCCTCCGGCCGTCATCCGTCCAAAACGGCTGGAGGCATTCTTTCATGGGACAGGTGGAATGAGATTGTTACATGCCTCCGGTCGTCATCCGTCCAAAACGGTTTTATGCACCTAAATAAGTGTTTGTCCACATGTATAGTCAGAATTATAGTTATTTTGGAACGAAGGAAGTACCGACTTTTTAAAAGAGGTACCACACATGAAAGTGATACAGCAAGATTATAAAAAGAAAACTTCAAGGTCACTGTAATCGGAAAAAATAGATTTGCATCAAAGATCGTATCAATCTCCTAAACAACGAGCTGTCCAGTGATGATCCGTACCACGCCGCAAAGACATCTATGTTCTGTGAGGGCCAAAGCAAAGCATGCGGTAGGAGTTGTACTAGGCGATGATAAAATATCAAGACAGGCAGGGAGGCAGTACACACCACTACACACCAGTGATCGTTTGGTCCCAGTCTCCAAACAAATCACACCGTCCTAGGTAGCAACTGCGTTCATGTTAGTGCATCTCCTTTTGAGAAAGGAAACCTAGTTATTTGTTTCTAAGAATTGACCAGCAATAGGTAGTGACAAAGATATTTCCGAATTCAGGCATGTGGGAGTTGTTATTGGTTATCTTTACCGCATCTCGTTTGTTGTTTAATGTTTTTTTGACTGATGATAGGAATATAATGTCCATTAACTGTGTGTTGTGCGATGTAAAAAAGGAAAAGAAGTAACTTTAGTGTTGGAAAGTTATATAGTGTGTCATGTACTAAGCTAATGATAAAATATTGGGATGGCCATCCTAATTTCATGAAAATTTGAGGAGGTACGGAGTGATAATAAAGGTTTTAGTGCCATTTGTTTTGGTGTATAGCTTGTGTGAGGCACTTATGCTTTTTCTTTAGCGGCTGCATGAAATGCTCCAAGGTTTGCTAGACACGTTGTATGCCAACCGAATAATTAATGATGCCACTTGCCACATATCATTCCCATACATATATCCTTTTTGTATGCGTTGCTAGACAAACCAGTGCTCCATGTCCTGATGACAACTGTATGCATTACTATCATGGTAATGATGGTCAACTACATACCTAATAATAAACCAAGTAATTTTATCGTAAATGGATGCAATTGCACCATTTTTAGCCTAATAAATTATTATGAATTTTTAGAAGGCTACAATATAGTGATTACGTGACTCAGTAGATGTGTCTAATAAAATACTTTTAAAATGTCGTTGCTGATTGGAGTTAATGGGTGAAAACGTGTTTTACCGTTAACTCCAATAATCAGCAACGACACGTTTTCAGTTTTCACCATCGCTCTCCAGCTGTACGTAGGCGAGTGGCGACCTCAGGTCAAACCGACAAAAACAATAGAGCATCTGTATGACTCAGCATCTCAACCCTAATGCCGCAATGCATCTCCTTTACAACAAAGATAACCTCGTGGTTTCCAAAACCTGACCAGCAGCAGCTAGTGCTTGACAGAGCTCTTATCCAAATGCGGCATGCGGCTAAGCAGCGATATATTATTGTTTTCGCAAGTGTGTGAAGTAATCACCACTAGCTTGCATTAAGCAATATAATACAGGCTTAGTGTGGCAACAAAGTAGCTAGCTTGCTCTGTCTCGATGTAAAGCTACTTTTTTTTGCTGCTGCACATCTCTGTGTGCATGCTGAACTAGCAGGTAATAAGCCAGAGTAGTTCATCAAGTTCATGCTATCAAATATTCTCTCAATATTTAGATAGATTTTGTTTTGGAATGACAAGACTTTAAAAACTCTCAAATTTAAAAAAACTATTCATCCTAAAATATGTCATTTAGTTTTAAAATGGCTGCACTCGAGCTTTTATTTTTTTTTGAAGCTTTTAAAATGGGCAGGATCTCTGCTTGGCTTATATTAATAGGGAAAACTTTGACCACTAACATATACACGAAATGTTAAAATTAATCATATTTTATGATGTTACCAGTATAGAATTTTCCTGTGGCATACTTTAATTTCATATCATTATATCTGTTTCGCACATTTATTTTACAAATACAATCATTGGTAAACGAAATGAAGGGAGTAGTAGCAGTGCTTTATCATTGGATCATATCGATGTCATTGGGTAACGTGGCACAAATTTGGGGTTCATGACTTATGAATCTGATAATAAACCTTTTCAACTTTGAGGATTCAGATATTTGGCTTGATCACACCTGAAAAGATCGATGTGTGCAGCAGCTTACCTCACTGTGGGCTATCTTATCCATCAGTTTTATAAACTTGCTCGCACGCACTATGCTTTATGAGGCACGATGCATCGATCGTGGATCGCATGATCTCCATCTACATCATCTTGAGAGTTTTGTATTCTTGAAAACAGAGGCATGCATTAGAATTCATAGAGGAGAAGTACCTCTTAGTTTTGACATCATCTTGTTTGCACTACACTGACCACTACAACCAAGCAAACCGTCTTTGATTGTCCTGTCTGGAATTCAAAATGCTAGCCAGCTATCTATGGGCCATTTCTTTTGGTTTTATTTTTATTTTGTTATATAAAAAAACAGAATATATACCTTTGAGGAGCATGTCATTTTTTCTTTCAAATATCTGCAGACTATTTCATGCAGGAGTGCTGTGTCCCTTTTTAAGATGCACATGCATTTCAAGATTATTCATACTTCTCAATCTTTGATCTGCAAGTAGTCTGGATTATGTGGATTTTTTATATAAAAATTAAAGATTGTCATTTAGTTTATGTTTGAAGTTAAAGTACTTCCCAGTAACAATCATGACTGAAAAAGAAGAGGAACAAATTGTCTTGAACGCTATATGTATATTATTATGAGCTATAGATTGCATGTGTACAAATTAAACTGTCATATCTTAGTGTTATGTATTTATTATTGCTGGGGTCAAAGTTAGTTTTTCAAGGCCATACCCATGTCAAATGGAGCCTAGCTTATATTTTGAAAAGAGGAGAAAATTGACCAGGCTAAGGGAACCAAAGTCTTGGAAATCTCGAAGTAACTGCCATGACAAGTTTGTTGCAATTGAATGCTAGTGCCAGTAATCTCCACTGCTTCAACAGCTATCTCCTCGACCCTCCATGAATGAATAATCCAACATACACTCATCCATGCCCCCTTTGCCCCCTCGCTGATGATGAAACCCTCTTATGCTTGTCCAAGCAAAGAAGCCAAGATCACCTCCTCACTACATGTCTACACATCTCATTGCACATCCAACATCCAACCCCCTCACTGCCGCAATCAATACTTGGATGATTTCAGGTGCCGACCATTGATCGAGAGCGCTTAAATTTGATGGCTTTGCATGGCGTCAGTAATCATCAATGGCTCTTCCAACCGTTTCGTCCGCTCCTGAACCTTTTTGACCATGGAGCTAGATAGCTGTGCGGTGGCGATGGAGCTGAGCCTTCGATCTCTCGTCACTCTCTCTGGATCGGAGAAAGAGATGCTGGTGCAACAAGCATCCAAGAAGCGGAGTAAATGCCATGAAAGGGCTCACTGGAAGCCCCGGCTTGCCTGCGCGCATCTATCAGTTCTTCACATCACTGCCTGCTAGCTTGGGGTTTTTCGTCCTCTCTTCGTCTACCGCGGCTGAAGAGCTTGCTCGCGGCGTGCTCGCATGGCCTCGCTTGTCTAGCTCGTCCTCGTCGCCGGCCTGGCCTTCCTGGTTCTGGGAGCCCAGGATCACGTGAACCATGGCCAGGCGGAGGCAGCCGCCGGCCTGTTCATCACTGCCACTCCGGTGCCGGAGATGATCAGCTCACCCGCGCAGCCGTTCTTGGAGGAGGCCGATCAGAGGCCGCCCGTCCCTCCGTCCGGGCCGTCCGACCAGTTCAACGGCGATGTGAGCGGCGAGAAGCCGTCGTCGTCGAGCGGCATCGACGGCCGCCGCCTCGTCGAGGGCCCGTGACGCGGCCTCGGGCGGTGGGTTCTTGCTTGTCCCGGCAAAAAGAGGGTGCCTTGAGGAGGGCAGAGATCTATCTCAAGGACTTTAGCTAGCTATCGACTTCGTCTCTCTACGAGCAGTGATTCCTTCCCCTGTTAGAAAGGAATTTGCGTGGATTCATGGCGTCTGTGAGTTTGTGTTAATGTATTTCTATGAGCTAGTCGCCTAGCTGGCTAGCTCTAGTGTGAGCTCTATGTAAGATCTACTAAATTTTCTTTCCAGTGGAGAATGGAAGCGTTTCCCTAATAATGAATGCATTCTGAAGATTGATTTCTTCTTGTGGTATCTCTCTAAGTTTGTTCTGAGTTGATGTGTTGTTTTTGTGGGAGAACAATTTTCTTTGGTACTCTACGTGAGTACCTGATGAGTGACATCTTGCTAAGCTACCTTCCGATCTGCTCCTGAAGAAGAGACCTAAGAACCATCGGCGTAGGAGATGAGTATGTACTGTTTAAAAAGGCAGACAGGTGATCGGACTATGCAGTTTCCTATTGGTGTTTTGGAGGTGTTTTCAGGGAGAGTTTCGTATACATTTGCTGCTCAGGTGATCTGAGATGGTTATATTGCTGGTTGGTCCCGGTTGTTCTGAACTCGCAGTGCACAGAAGTCCAGAACTGATCTACACAGAGCTGAGAAAGTGAGAATGTCAGGTAATCTGATACATGATTGGGACCAACCATTATCCACTGAGATGCACGCCCACACTACACATAACAAAACAAGCACGAGCAGACATAAAGAACTACTGAAACAACATACTGGGTAGCTAGTTCCTTGCCTCCTTCAACCCAATGGCTTCAAGATCTCTGTATCAACTCGATGTATTGAGTAACTTGAATTGATAAAAACTTCCCTTATTGAAAACAAATGAAAGAATGTCTAACAAAATCTGTGGAAGAATAAGATCGATTTGCATCATATACAAAGTAAAGATGTCTTAAACTTATCCTTCAAAAATGAAATAGTGAGCTAATAATGTGCAATGGATTGCATTACACCAACTCTGAAGAACAGGAGGCCTCACAACAGTCACACATAAAACCTAATAAGAGAAACACAAAAGTAAATTGCATGTGCTAATAACCTTAGGGAGCAAGGAAAGATATAGCTATTATGATAGCGTCATCGCCATTAAATAAGATGATGGCTACTTGTAACGTTCCGTACGTCATGCATAGGTGTTGGAGGTATGCCCTAGAGGCAATCATAGAGATGATGATATTCCATTTGTATCCATGATTTGTATATTGTGTTCATTGAATATCCATTAAAGGCTACTTGAATTGATTTGCAATTATGTGAATTGTATGTGAAACTCTTTACTTGTATGGTTATTCTAAAGTTGTCCCTAGTCGGAGTTCATGTGAGGACACACATGAATATTAGACTATCACATGTATTAGTTGATGACTATGTTTCACAAGTCATGGACATGGAGATGTTGAACTAATAATGTGGACACATGTGGAGACATGTGTTAGGACTGACCCAACACGAGAAGTAGTTCTCTCTTTAAACAACATATACGCTTTGTCCTTAGACCTGAGATTGTCGCATGTATTCTAGATGTGGATCGACCTACTTAGGGGCTATCAAACGCTACGCCGTAACAGGGTAGTTATAAAGGTAGCTTTCGGGTTTGTCAAGAAGCATGCTATGAGACATGGTCAATCAAGATGGGATTTGCCCCTCTCTGATTGAGAGTGATATCTCTGGGCCCCTCGAGTGATCGGATCCGAAAATGCATGGCCATGCTACGTACGGTTAAGAGTTAACCTACAAAGGGATTCCGAATCACAGGATTGAGAAAGAGCGGTTGGCTTGAAGCTAGACCAAATATCGTGAGGCAAAGGGAATAACATGTATATTATGTTGTGATGGTTCGTCTGATATGATCTTCGTGTGCGTATAGGAGTTGGCACGTCTTGCTAGAGGCCGCTACCGACTATTGGGCCGAGTAGGAGTACTCGGGCCATGTCTATACGTATCCGAACCCATAGGGTCACACACTTAAGGGGCTGGAAGCCCAATTCGGATCTGATCCGAGTTGGATTAGGTTTAGGAGTACTAATGGGCCTCGGATCCAGAGGCCCATCAGGAACCTCTATAAATAGAGGGGTGGGGGCGCCCTAGGGTTTACACCTTTTTGGCGAAACACACCTGCCGCGCCTCCCACGCCCTCGCCTGTTGCAACTCGCGGATCTAGCAATCCGGCTTGCGACGCTTCCTCCCTGCACGTGTGGATACCTTGGAGGTGTTGCGCCTGCAGCACTTGGACGAGCCATCGACGAGCCGCCGACGAGCCACGACGAGCCGACGACGAGCCGCGACACCGGAGGCGATCTTGCTGCACGTGGACGAGCTGCTGAGGAGCTGCTGGACGTGATCGACTACGTACGACTACGTGATCGTCTTCACTGCACCGACGCATATCTACATCTTCCGTACCAGTAGTGCGTCGAGTGGTAATCCCGTGATCCTTATACAGCAGTTCTTCCTGGTTATACGCGGTAGAAATTTTGATTTGCGCTAGTGTAGCCTACCTCATATCCCAACAATAGGATCCTATGATAGAGGCGTTATCTCTATTAAATAGGACATCGGATTATGTGAAATGTAAAGTCTTGTATGTGTTACACGACCTAATTAAGGATCCTACGATGGCGTCATTCTAAGTACCGTTACTTACAATATACCGCCAAAAGTTATAACTATGCGAATCACGACAAAAGCATACATCTTTGCTTTAAGGATTTTATGACATAGGTCTTGCTAATATTACAAGATACTAGTATATCAATAAATGCTCAAGTCTTGGCAAAACAAACATTTCATATTGATACCATTCGCTAGATATTTCCTTATATTTATGAACACTTGTATGAACAAATTAAGAGAGTTTTTTTTTGTTACCTTAATCGCGTAATGAGAACGACTACAACATATGTACTACAGACACTTAGACAGGCCACCTAAAAGAATACACGTAGTCCGACACTAGATGTACCTCTAAGTTGTATGTGTATCTCTATTCACTGCTCTCGTATAATACAATGAATGCTATGAGTGTGAAGTCTTTAAAAATGTTGACATCCCTTTCTAGTATGATTGAATAGTAAATTGCACATCTATCCATACATATTGCTAAATATATAAGGTCAAGATGCCTCTAGTTCCTCTATGCATATATAGTTGAATATGCAGTTGTCAACAATATTTAGAAAGCTAATTTCTCGAGACTAGTCGTAGTCCCGATTGTTATATCCTTTTGCTTCCCGGTTTAGTATTCTACTTTAATAATGTGTAATTATAGCCATGGACCTAACAATATCTTTATCTAAAAATTATACCACTCATCTAAGGATCATATTCACCACTAAAAATATCCCAGTTATCCTGAGATACGCTATTCTGAAAATTCCTACTTAGATATTGTTCATAACTCATTGTCCAAAAAAAAGCCTTTGACTTTTTTTTGCAAAAAAATTCTTGACTTGGTCACATCCAAATAACATTTTTCTTTATAAAATTAGAGTTGCCGAGATTCTATATTTCCAACAAATTTAGTGGGCGGATTTTAATTTTGCAAAGCAGTAACAAAGGTAGAAATTCAATTCATTTTCTCTTCCACTGCAAAGTGGCTTCCTCCTATTCCACCCCCCTCCCCCCACAAAAAAAAACAATTTCACCTCACCCTTGTCTAGTGCCTCGCCACGGCCTGCAGCCGATTCGTCACCTTACGACTACCCGACTGCCCTATTCTCCTAACTGCGCCGCCGATCTCGAAGCCACCTTCCACTGAAGCATGTCAGCTCAATTCTCCTCCTCTGCCGCCCTAGAGGGTTCAGAACTTCAGATCCATCAGGCCTAGGATTGGTTTCTTGTTTTGTTGGCTAGGGAACAACCAAATCCAAATCTTTCATGCTCTGCAATCTATCCCCTTCTGCGATTTGTTCCCTTTGAGGGGGAGTACCAACGCATTCAACAGGATGCCCACCAGAGCAGTCGACGGAATACCCAATGGAGAGGTTGCTGGAGTGGAACCTTCCGATGAATTCGATGAGGTGCAGGGCGTACTTGAGCATCTATGGATGCGGCAGGTTGAGAGCCTCGGGTTCTTCCACGTGTTGCAGGTCGACAGCGGCAACCGCATCTCCGCGGTGTTCTGGGCCGATGCTAGGGCGCGCGCGGCGTACGACAGCTTCGACGACGCTGTGGCACTTGACACCACGTATCGGAGGACAAGGTACATGCCACCGCTCATGGTGTTCTGGGGTGTGAATCACCACCTGCAGGGGGTCACCTTCGGTTGCTGCCTGCTCATGGACGAGAACAAGATCACCCACCTCTGGCTACTCAACACATGGCTCGCAGTGATGGATGGCGACAGTTGCCGCCACCCCGGCCTGCTGGTGATGGACTAGGACTAGGCCATGCCGGTGCAAGTTGAGGTTGTCTGAGCTATATGCTAAGCATGCCAGTCTGAAAGCTGATCTCAAGGAATGTGTCTGCGGCGCTGACACAGTTGAGGAGTTTGAGGCCCGGTGGGGGTATGTTCTTGATAAGTACAGTCTTCGGGAGAATGCTTGGCTTCAGTCACTGTATGATTCCAGGAAGCAATGGGCTTGGGTGTATCAGAAGGGGTTCTTCTTCCCTGAGCTGTAGTCACAACAATCCGAGAACCTGAATAAGTCACGGTCCTTGACTACACTAGTGGCGTACCGGTGAGCCTTGGACGGAATCGCGACGCAGGTGGCGGCGGTGGCTTAGGGAGGAAGAAGATGAACATGATAGATTTAGGTATTTTAGTTACGTTGTTCTTCGATATGCGTTCACGAGTGCCTGTAGCGCTTACATAGTCTGCCTCAAAGGTTGAATAGTACATCGGCTTTCTCTACCTAGTGATGGCACGTAGGCCCATCTAGTCTATTACTCAGTCCACTGGCTTATCGGGTCGTCACATGCCCCCCTCCATGAGCAACAGCTTGTCCTCAAGCTGCTAGTGCTGGATACTTCTGATGAAGATAGTGAAGGTTTTCCCATGTTATCTAGGCAGTAGGTAACTCTTTCCAAGATATGAATGCATATGGTATAGCAGTATTGCCCACTTTGCGCACACAACTGTCAAGGATTGTATCTGGCATAGGAGTAATATTCTCATAAATGCATTAGAGATCATGGTCAGAACTTACCTCAATAGTTGGAGGCAATGCCCTCTTTAGCTGGGAGACATGCACCACTGGGTGTATTTGACTAGATGCTGACAATTGCAATTTATATGCCACTTGTAAAATTTTCTGGATGATGAGATATGGACCAAAGATCTTGTAGCTTAATTTCCGACTTGAACGTCTAGAGCTGAGCATAAGGTTGAAATTTCAAGTACACCCAGTCACCTACATTAAACTCTCTTTCTTGACGATGCTTATCAGCTTGAGCCTTCATTCTGGCCTATGCTCTTAGCAGATTTTGTTGAATTAGTTTTCCCATATTAGCTCTTTCAGTGAGCCACTATTCCAGATTTGGCATAGTACATTTGCTTTCATGTGCAATTCCAAAGTGTCGAGGTAGGTGCCCATATAATACTTCAAATGGTGTCTTATTATGAGCAGGGTGATAGTTTGTGCTGTACCAGAACTCAGCTAGACTGATCCAAGATGACCACTTGGTAGGGCAAGCACGAGTCAAACACCTCAAGTACGTTTCCAGGGATTAATTAAGGCATTCAGTTTGCCCATCAGTTTGTGGGTGGTAACTAGAGCTCATATTGAGTGTTGTTTCAGTGAGTTTAAACAATTCTTGCCATAATGCGCTTGAGAAAATCATATCTTTATCAGATATGATGACTATAGGTAGACCATGTAATTTGTACACATTACTGAAGAATGCCTGAGCTACAGTATGTGCTGTGAATGGGTGTGACAGAGGTAGGAAATGGCCATACCTGGTAAACTTGTCAATGACAACTAATATGGTGTCATATTTTTGGGATTTAGGAAGACCTTCTATGAAATCCATGCTGATGGTATGCCGGGCTTGTGAAGGTACAGGTAATGGTTGTAATAAACTAGGTAATTTGAAATGCTTGCTTTTGGGTTGTTGACATACTTGGCACTTTGATACATAATCCTTGATGCCTTGCTTCATTCCAAGCCAGGCAAATAGGCCCTTCACCTTGTGATAAGTTGCGGTGATGCCACTGTGGCCTCCCGGTCCACTTGAATGGAAGGCTTGTAACACTGCATTATGTGTTGCTGTATGATTGCCTAGCCATACTTTATTCTTATATCTGATGACTCCATCGGTGAGAGAAAACCCTTTGTCATTTGTTCCTGTTAATCTAAGCTCAGTTAGTAGTGCTTTACTTTGAGGTTCTTGTTGATAGCCCTCCACTACTATTTCCGGCCATTTTGGTGTAGAGGTAGGGATAGCCAACAACTTCTGCTCTGAGGTCATTTATTGCTGGGATAAAGCATATGCTGCTTTATTTTCCTTGCCTTTCTTATACACAATCTTGTACTGAAGGTCTAGCAACTTGATGAATGCCTTTTGCTATAGCCCTTGTTGCAGTTTTTGCTCCCCAAGATGGACTAAACTTTTGTGATTTGTGGCAATTGTGAACTCTTGGTGTTGAAGGTATGATTTCCACTTGTTTACTGCCATCAATAATGCCAAACACTCCTTTTCATAAGCTGACATTGCTTGCGCTTTCTACCCAATGCCTTACTAAGATAGGCTATTGGGTGATTGTCTTGCATCAGGACAACACCGATTCCTTTATCAGAAGCATCTGTTTCTAAGACAAGCTGCTTTTTGAAGTTGGGTAATGCTAACACAGGAGCTTCCACTAATGCTTTCTTCAGTGTGTCAAAGCTGGCATGTAACTTCGGTGTCCATATATATGGGGTATTCTTCTTTAACAGATCTATTAGTAGCCTGCTGATGAGGCCATAGTTCTTGATAAATTTCTTGTAATAGCTTGATAGACCAAGAAATCCTCGAAGTTGCTTCTGATCAATTGGTGAAGGCCAATTTTGTACTGCTTGGATCTTTGTGGGGTCTATTTGAACACCATCAGCCCCAATTATATGCCCCAAGTACTCAAGCTGTTGTTGTGCAAATGTACATTTGGACTTCTTAATATACAGCTTGTTGTCCCTCAATATATCAAACACCACTTCCAAGTGTTGTTGATGCTCTTCTAAGTTTTTGTTGTAGATTAGTATGTCATCTACAAACACCATACAAATTTCCGTAGTTGTTCAGAAAATATAGTATTCATGATGACCTGGAACATTGCTGGTGCATTGGTAATCCAGAAAGGCATGACTTTGAATTGCCAGTGACCATTGTGTGTCTTGAATGTTGTTTCAATCTCATATGTTGGTAGGACCCTTATCTGGTGATATCCCGACCTGAGATCTAACTTTGTGAACCATTATGCTCCATGAAGTTCATCCAGCAGCTTATCTACAATGGATAGTGGAGACTTGTTCTTCACTGCAATAGCATTCAAATGTCTGGAATCCATACAAAATCTCCATGTTCTGTCCTTCTTCTTCACTAAGAGGACCAGTGATGCGAAGGGACTTGTGATGGGCTAAATGATCCCATGTTGAAGCATTTCTTTGATCTATCTCTCTATTTCATCCTTCTGTGATAGTGAATATCTGTATGGCTTGATGTCACTAGTTTAACACCTTGTAATAGCGGAATTGTGTGATCAAAGGACCTTTGTGGTGGAAGCTGTTATGGTTCTTTGAAGAGGTCTTCGTTCTTGCTCAATACTTATTGTACTGCATCTAGAACAGTTGAGTTGTTGTCTTAAATTTCTAGAGATAAGTGGACCACTTGAGAAATTGCTCCTTTCCTGAGTAACCCTTTCAGCTTCTTAATAGTTACTTTCTTGTAGTGTGTTAAGCAATCTTTCACCCCTTTTAGTGTGATTCTCCTGCCATTATGAGTGAATCTGAGCCTTTTTCTCTTCCAGTGTACCCACATGGGGATGTGGTCTTCCAACCAGTCCATGCCCAGTATCATGTCATATGCCCCCAGTGGTAATACTCCAGCATCTGTCATATGCCCAGTATCATGGGGATGTGGTCTTCCAACCAGTCCATGCCCAGTATCATGTCATATGCCCCCAGTGGTAATACTCCAGCATCTGTCACACAGGTCTGTCCCTAAGTCCACCAGCTTACTTAATATGCTATAGTGTCTGATGACAACTTGGACCCTCCAGCTATTGTGACATGTACTCTATCTACAGCCTTTGTATGCAACTTTAGCCTTTGAACTAGATCACCATTGATGAATGTCCCTGAGCTGCCAGAATCCACTAGGATGAGTATTTCTTGATTCTGAATGAGATCTTGTAGTCGTATGGTCTTCTCACCTTAGGTCCCATTGACTGCACACATGGATATTGTGAGAAGTTCTTCCTCACTATCTTGGCTGCTGTTGTCGCTGCCATGATCACTGTCAGCATTTTGATGTTGAAGTAGCTCCATGAGTTCTTCTACCAGATGAAGACCCACCTGCTTCAGACATCTGTGTTGTGGGCTTTATGGTTCCCCGCACTTCATGCATAAACCACTAGCTCGTCTCTTTGCCCTGAGAGCTTCATATAGTTCATAGCTTTTGTTGCGTTTATCCCCTTGTGCCTTATCATTTCCAGGAACAAGCCCAAGCACCCCTGGAGAAGATGAATTTCCAGCAGTGTATGGACTTGAGGTCTTGATAGTGCTCTTGCTGTATTCTCGAGATCTGTTGGAGAAATGTTTACTGGATGCTTCCAGTAATTCCTCCTGCATTAGAGCCAATGACAAAGTGGCATCAGCTGTTCTTGGTTTATGCAGTGTTATGGCATTGCTAATGCTGCATTTAAGGCCATCTATGATTTTTTGAAAAAAAACATTTCTCCAATCTCTCTATTATGGACCAACACTCTATGTTTAGCCTGTTCAAATCTCTCAGAGTATTCTGACACATCTCTAATTTGCCTAATAGATAGAAGATCACTCATATAATTGTGGTAGAGATCTCTCCCAAACTTTTGCTCTACAGCAATGCATAATTCAGGCCAGCTATCAACTGTGTGTTGAGCTTCATAGGTTAGGAGCTAAAGAGCTGCATTGTGAAGTTTATGGTGGCAAAAGGAACCCACAGATGGACAGGGACACCATACATAGCAAAATATTTTTTGACACTTCTCTCTCCAAACTTTAGGATGCTCTCCCTCAAATATAGAAAAATCTATTATGGGTAGTTTGAATTCTCTCGGTGCATTTTGACTAGCATGAAATCCATACTTCCTATCATTCGGATAGGGGAAATCAAAATTCAGGTTCATGTTTTTGGGATTATGGTACGCACCCTTGATCAGGATGGGATCGGGTGTGGATGTACCAGGATCGGCACCCTAGTGACTCTTGTCGAAGCTGTGGCTGCTGGCCCGCTCCCCTTTTCCGCAGTGATGCTCCAGGTGTTGATGGCGTCAACCTTGGTGAGGAGCTTCACTTGATCCAGTTGGAGGTTCTTCACTTCCGTGATCAGGAGGTCGAGCTTTTCCTCGGCTGTCATCATCCACTAGGTTAGCGTTGGTGAGCGGGGCTTCTTCCCTTGTGGTTGAGGTTGTGGTGGCGGTGGCGGTGGTGGTGGTGGTGGTGTGCTTGGTGTGGCGGCGGGCGAATTTGGCGGCGATTTGAGGTGGTAGGTATTTGGGAAGGTGCCAGATCGACTGCTCTGATACGAAGCGTCACAGTCCTTGACTACGCTGGTGGCGTACCGGTGAGCCTTGGACAGAATCGCGACGCCGGCAGTAGCGGCGGCTTGGGGAGGACGAAGATGAACATGATAGGTTTAGGGATTTTAGTTACGTTGTTCTTCGATACCCGTTCATGAGTGACTGTAGTGCTTACATAGTCTGCCTCAAAGGCCGAACAGTACATGGGCTTTCTCTACCTAGTGACGGCATGTAGGCCCATCTAGTCTATTACTCAGCCCACTAGCTTATCGGGTCATCACAATTATGTTCTTGACAAGTACAGTCTCCGGGAGAATGCTTGGCTTCAGTCACTGTATGATTCCAGGCAGTAATGGGCTTGGGTGTATCAAAAGGGGTTCTTCTTCCTTGAGCTCTTCAAGTCACAACAATCCGAGAACCTTCTTCAAGGCACATTTCAACACAAAGATCACATTGCTTGCCTTCATCTCCAGGTTTGAGCAAGAGATGGCATTGCGCTCTAAGGAGGAGGCTGAAGCTGACTTTGGGACACTATACCTGAAGCCTAACTTGAAGACTCCTTCTGTAATGGAAAGGCAGGCCGCAAACGTCTACCAAGAGCCGTTTTCGAGGTGCTTCAGGAGGAGTTCATCGAATCACTGGGCTATAACGCCGATAAATTTGAGGAAGGAATAGTCTTCAAGTTTGTTGTGTGGAGAGAGGAAGACAATGGCCGGAGCTATACGGTGACCTTCAACCGGTCAGACCAGCAAGCGAAATGCACATGTTGCATGCTTGAGTATGCTGGGGTGTTGTGTAGGCATGTGCTTAGGATCTTCTTCATGGATGGGGTTCGGTATCTATTGGAGGAGTACATATTGAAGCGATGGACCATGAATTCAGAGGGTAGCATTACGGTAAATCGGCCATTGGAGCCCGGCGTTAGCTCCGCTCAGCTTCAAGCTGCTTGGTACAATGATCTTTGTCAGACTGGTTTGACATCCGCAATGAGAGGTGCCGTGTTCCCCGATGTGTAAAAGGCTGCCATGGTTGCGCTTTAGAAGGCATTTGCTGAAGTTGTGTCCGCCAAAAATCAGCAAATGAGTGAGCTGGAGAATCGTTTCGAGCACCAGAATATGCTTCAGCTCAGAATGCCTCTGCCCAAGATTCAGGCGAAGCAGGCACCATCAAAGAAGTAGCTCTGCAGTGAGTCCTTGTACCAGAATGGGAGGATTAACACTTAACAGGGCTAGTCTGCTAGATAGGCCGTCTGATGTTGTAAACAACCATCCGGAACTATACTCATTTTGTGCACATTGAAAATTGAGCTCCAGAAATCACCTTTGTGAGCTGCTCTTTCTGCTGTGACCGTCACTTTCAAATTATTCGGCGTCTCCGGTTTGCAATTCCTACGTTTAAATTAGTCGGGGGAAAATTACACCGGGAATCTCAATTGATCTGCTTGTACCACAAATTTCAGAACGGTACGTGATTGGTCTTGTCTTCTCCGTGCATCTAGCAGCAATACATAAACAAACAGAGACGGAAAGACGTAGGTTTTTGTCATGGAAAATGAAGCCATTCGTGCTTGATGTACTACATTTTAGCTATTTTTCAGCAAGTCATGCCCTCCCACATCACCAGTGAGAAGTTAAACTCATGAAGCACCAGTATGCTTCACGCATATGCCGATATACCAATATCATACAAATAAAAGGCTCATTACTGCAACCATTATTTTATTACAGACATACATCTCGATAGCTTAGGAAAGGGAAACTATACAACAACATTACAGCTCCCTCAGCTGATCAAAACAGATCAGCAATCTAGCTCAAGTACTGGTACTAGCGCAGGAGTTCCATTCTTAGATACATTCTGGAGGGTAAACATGATAACGCACAGCACAGGGCTGCATTCTGCTTATTTCCTCTTCACAAGTAGAAGTCTCTGACCTCATGTAGTACCTAAGAGGGGAGGGCATTCCGACAGAAACAAAAGGCATATCAACAGAAACGCAGGGCATGCTCGAGTTCCTTCTCATCACTGCAGTTGTAACCCAACATAATCGCCCGGGCTGTTCATAACATCAAAGCATGATCATGGTCAGTAAGTCAGTGTAATGAAATAGGCCACTTTACTGCAAAAAAAAATTCAATACACAGCCTTCTATACAGTTCCATTACAAGAAATCAATGCTCACAAAAAAGAAAATTACTCCCTCCGTCCCAAAATATAGCTACGTTTAGCTTTTTCAAAAGTCAAATCTTTTTAACTTTGACCAACAATATCTCTAAAAATAATTTATTTCAAATAGAAAAGGTTACATATTATAATAGTTGGTTTCATGATAAATCAACTAACATTATTTTTATGTTATTAGTCTCTATGATTATTTCTCTATTCGCAGTCAAAGTTGAGAAGATTTGACTTTGAAAAAGTCTAAACGTAGCTATATTCTGGGACGAAGGGAGTACAACAATAATAAGTATGTAGAAGGTTACAGTGCAAGGCAGTTGCTTTCAAGAAAACAGGACCAAGGCCCAGTAACCCACACTACTATCCTCACTTTCACTATGCAACATTTCAGAAATAAGGAATTTCAAATTTTAACCTGTCAGCATCTTAATATGAATATTGAATAGACACTATATACTGCATAAGGTGTAAAAGGACTACTTTGGGCTGTTTGGTTGATAGATGCACCCATACTAAATGGGGTGGTCCATCATGAGTTGAAACTGATTTTTGGTGGGATGATTCCATCCTATACTAATTATGTGCTTATGACGAATGAAGTGCTAATGGATCAACCCACCATTCCTAAGCAAACAAGAACATGAGGAGTGAGATGGCGATGGATCCGCTCATTCATCATAATTTCTAATAGGCCTATGATGCTAGGATAAAAACCAATATTATGTCTTTCTCAGTTTCAAACAAGAAAAAATGACTTACCGAATCGTCCAGATCCCATGAACGGCTCTGGTTCATCAGCTACACCACCTTGTTGCTGATCCTGAAAATTCCAAATAAGCAAATCTTCTTAATGAGGACAAAACCAGAAAGAAGTTCAGTAGCATTTGCTAATAAGTTAGTTGAACTGGTGAAAAATAATGGATCGCATAATGCAGGCAATGGATGATATTTCCCATGTCATGTACATAAATGGATAAAGGAAAGCAACACATTTTGTATGGGACTTACAGTATCATCAGTGTCCCATTCATCATCAGGACACAGCCACCTCTCAAAGCAGTGCCCAGATATCGTACAAAGAAGCAGCCCACTAGACTGGTCCAAGACGAATTCACGGCAAGCATCATCACAAACTGAAAACAGTATAAACCAAATATTTCAGGACTGTGCAAATTATTTGTGTATAGATAGCGAGAGGAAATATATATTACCATGGACACGACCAGTCTTCTCACAAATGTAAGCATCACCAATCTGGGTGTAAGAGCATGTATTTCCAGAACAAGAGTGCCCCTTGACTGATTCATCAGTAAGCCCTCTGCTGCTTTTCCAAGTAGACACCTGATCAGCTACTGTTTTATCAAGGATAACCTTGTCGTCGTTGACCTGCAAATTCATACGTGGAACAGTTAAGCTCCGTCAACATAAGACATGTGAGAAAAGATTAAACAGCAGCCTGAATTTAGTAGTTACTTCTGAAGGAAGGGGAGCTTGACTCCTTTTTGCCGCCTGCATCTGAATATAGTACTCCCTGAACTCTGTAGGTGTATTCCTCACAAATTCAACCATATCCTCTCTATCTCGCTGGGATTAAGAACGAAAAAAAACATTAGCAAGAGTTAATCACTACAACTGGAGCATCAAACAAAAATGTTAAGCAACGAAATTGGAAAGGAATAATTTTTGTTCTGTGGGTATGGCTTGAAAAGAAACAATCTTTGCACTTCAACAGCATGCACCTAGTGCCCAAATCATTGGTTCACATTAACAGCATGCATCTAGTGCCCAAATCGTCTGGGTGCGCTAAAACTAAATAAAAATGTCATCTTTGATGTCCCTGACTACATTGAATTAGAAGTAGCAACGATGAACAGATGAAATTACCTGTATGTAGAGGTTCTTCCAAGCGCGCTCCCTGAATTTGGCATTGGAGGCCAGTCCCCACCTCATGCAATACCTGAAAAAAGAAGAAGAAAGGCACATGATATGTAAGCATTGAGTTGAATTGCATCAATTATAGAATTAAATCGATAGGCACAGCCTCTTCATCAGCGAACTTACAGGCGGCGCCAGAGGGTCTCGTCGGATGCAGCAGCGTTCATGAAGCGGCAAACTAGCGCGCAGGAGATGAGGTCCTCGGAGGAGAGGAACTTGAAGATCTGCAGGAACAGCTCCGGGGGGATACTGCTGAACATGCCCGTGTCGATCTGAGGCGCCACCGCCACGAATTTCCCTTTGGCCTGCCTTCTCTTCTCCTCCCTCCTCGCCCTCTTGTTCTGCTCCCCATCGCTGCTGCTGCCGCTGCCGCTGCCACTGCCGTTACCACCATCTCCGTCCGATCCCGACTCCTGCTTCCGCTTATTCTTCACCGCATCACCTTCCTCCTGCTGCTGCTTCTGCGGCGAACAATTCGTTCTTATGAACCCAACTCCCATGAACAGATTCGATTCGCGCGCAACAATCAAGGGGGAGGAGAGACAGAAAGCACTCACATCAATAGGATCCTCCGCGCTGGATCCGGACAGTATCTCCGACTCGAGGAAGCTGGCGAGGCCGTCGACGTCCTCCTCATCCTCGTCGCCTCCGCCGCCGACATCAGCTTCAACTCCCTCATCCGGATCCACAAGCCCTTCCTCGGGGGGAGGGTCGTCCTCCAGGCCCGCCTCGTCGCCCTGCACGTCGGCCATGCTCCTCCACCGCCTCCACCTAGCCGCCGCCGACGGATCGCCGCTCTTCCCTTACCCTAGCAGAGGAAGATATCGGTGCGGTTGGAGGACGCCGGACGCGTGAGCCACCAGAACGCGGGAAGGTGGGCCGAATCTCAAGCCCGGCCCGTGGCGTCAGAATCTCTGGGACCCTCTGCGTATTGGCATTAGATTGGGACGGACGTCATAGTGGTTTCCGGGGCCCGTCGTTAATTTCAGTTGGGCCAGAGTCATTTCTTCCCTGGTGTTCTTTGCATTGGTGGACACGTAGACATGGTGTCCGCGCCTCGCTGGCGACCACTGCGTGTGCTTGTCAGAAATCAGAATGCCAGCCGCAAAATTCAGCATGCTTGGAGACTGGAAAAAAAAAACAAGTTCATCGGTGCAGAAAACTGCGGCGTGGCCGGCGAGGTGCTGCAAGCCTGCAATCTGTGATGTTGTCGGGTCGGGCACATGAGCCAACCAGATGCACGTGGTTCTCCTGGGGACACGTGTTCCTTGTTTTGAATTCGTTTGTGAGCTCGTGTACATGTAGGATTTTTTTTTCGTTTTGTGAGCTCGTCACGAGTGCTGTATTTCAAAAGGTCTGAAATGAAATGAACTATTCCATGTGCGATAATTTGTTGTTAGCTGTTTGCTTCAGAAACCATGTCACAATTATTTCACTGAAAACGGCGTAAAGACAAAAGATTTCATTTCGACGACGATTTTGGATCCAGCAAGAACAAGAATGCCGCGTTCGATGATTCGATCATCTCCGCATTGTCTGCCAGCAGGATAAGATCCAACATGCAAGCTGGGGACAGCAAGAACCACTATGCAAGACCGGCGCGATCGATCAATTATTCCCCTCTCGATCCGCCGTCGACGGCGTCCGCGTCACCTTCGTCGCCGTCGGTGTACAGATCGCCACCGACCACCAGCAGCTCGGCGGGATCCGCCGGCGAGCCCTCGAAGTCGAACAGCTGCCTCCGGAGCACGTCGTGGAGGCCGTCGAAGAGCCTCTTCTTGACGGAGTCCATGGCCCATTCGAGGCGGTTGAGCAGCTCGGTGGAGTTCTTGTTGTACATGAAGAGGCCATTGTAGAGGTCGAAGCTGTCACTGCAGGTGTTGTCGACGAGCCGGAGCAGCGTCTCGTAGCCCTTGGTGTTGATGGGCGTGGAGCGGAGCTCGAGCATGGCGAGCATCCGGCCGACGGTGTGGGTGAGGAACTGGGTCTCGGCGGCGTGCGCGTCGTGCTCGGCGCAGGACATTTCGACCATCCGGCATCCCTCGCGCTCGAAGATGTTGAGGAAGGCCTCGGCGCGGGCGCGGCGGGCGGGGCAATCGCCGACGCGGACCTTGTCGAAGACGAAGGGGAGGCCGTCCCAGCCGTCGCGCGCGGACTCCGGGCCGAACATGGGGTGGGTGCAGATGACATCGAAGTCGGGGGGGAGGGAGCTGAGGAGGAGGTTCTTGGGGAACTCCTTGACGGAGAGCACGTCGACGAAGAGGGTGTTGCGGCGGAGGCGGTGGACGGGGAGCGAGCGGAGGACGGCCTCGGCGGAGAGGATGGAGGTGGCGAGGAGCACCACGTCCGGGTGGCACTCGCAGAGATCGTGCGGGTCGGGGAAGAAGCGCGCGCCGAGGGCCGCGGCGACGGCGGAGTAGTCGGAGCGGGAGTGGGCCAGGACGGTGTGGCCCTGCGCCACCAGCGTGCGCGCCAGGAACTGGCCGTAGTTGCCGAACCCAACCACGGCGATCTTGAGGCGCGGCTGCTGCTGCTGCTGATCCTCCCTTTTCTCGAGCTCAACCGCGCGGGGCGGCGACTCGCTGCTGTCAAACGGCTGCGCGGCGCCCGTGGCGCGGAGGCGGAGGGGAGGAGCCGCCGCGCCGCCGGGATGCCCGCGCCAGCGGCATCTCGCCGCGAGGAACTGATGGTTGGTGGGGGCGGGCAGTCGGAGGGAGGGGGATGGCTGGTGGTGGAGGCGGACGGAGGAAGACGCCGCCATTGACTCCTCTGGGTGGGCGACGAGACGAAACGGCGGCGATCTTATTATTTTTCTCTCGAGAAGAAAAAGGCAGACGAGCCGACGCCTGCGCGAGTGAGAGTGACCTAGGTCACCTGTATTAATGGGCTGGCCCAGTTTATTAACTCGGCCCATTTCATGAAAGCAATACCGCTCAATTTCGAACTGGGCTACGATGGCCTGGCCCGTAATAATATTTGATCCAGTTCACGGGTGACGGGGTCAGGGGCTTTTCGGTAATTTGGCGAGTTGGGAGGAGACGGATTCGTCCGACCGGCGGCGATCGGGAGAGGCGGAGGCCGGCGAGGGCGATGGAGGAGGAGGTGACGGGGAGCGGCGGGGGGATTGGGCGGAAGATGGCGGCGGGGGAGGTGGAGCTGAAGGAGAAGGCGGGGACGGCGTGGAGCCACTCGTACCTGAACCAGAAGCCGTGGCACCCGCTCTCGTACCCGAACCAGCGCCGCAAGTGGATCGCCGAGCAGGTCCACGCCAACCGCGCGCGCCGCCAGGAGGAGGTGCAGCGGGAGTTCGCGCAGGAGCAGGAGTTCTTCCGGCAGACCGCGCTCTTCTCCAAGAAGGACAAGGAGAAGGTAATACCTCTGCTATTGGTCCCTTGATTCTACTGCCTGTAGCCATTAGCTTAAGCAGATGCTTCTCTGAATCCTAAATTATCATATGGGATACTAACCGTGCTGTATGTTTTAGCCATTTGAAATTTTGCATAAGTGCTGTAGGTGAAATAGCAACATGGGTTAGGTTGCACTTGTTGTGCTGGTAATTGTACTACGATGCTAAAATCTTATCCAATAATTGCCTCGGTGAAGCCTTACTAGATAAATAGCTTCAATCCCTGATGCAAGTCTGTGTTTAGAACTTTGCAGTGACACATTGCTGATATTATTTCCAATCCCAATTTCTATGAACCAAATCTGAACTGTTACAGACTTAAAAAGAGAAACATAATGCGGATGGCTGGATGTTGTCTTATATTTTTTTTTTGTATAGTCACTGTGCGCTCCTCAAAAGAACGGACATTTCTGACCGAGCCAACCTTATAGAAACTTTATCTATCTCGGGCTGCTAATCCTCCATGTACACAAAGTCCATTTACCCATTAACATCAGCACTAAGTGTATGGTATTGTAGGATTAGTGTCCTACAGATTCATTAGTCTGTTGGGGTGACCTAAAGTACATGTACATGACAAGGCAGCACAGGTCATTTACTGTACAACTTAGGTTTACAAAAGGCGTTGCCAAAGAATAAATTCAGTAAGTTAACCAATAAATGGGGAAAGCTTTCTGCAAGCTTGGAATGTGACACTCTAACTAATAATGTTGAACCTACTAGCTATTCTTGGTTTCAAGAGGTTTAAGAATTCTTTTGTGGTTTTTAAGCTGCAATAAATTATTCCTAAAAAAAAGCTGCAATAAAACAACTATCTTTATGCTTGGATGTTCATCCTACTGTTACCACTCATGAAGAATTGGTGTCATCAGTATTCAATTTGTTTTGTAAGTTCAGATGGAGGTAATGAAAGCTGTGAGTTTTATGTACGTGCGCCCACCTGGCTACAATGCAGAGAGTGCAAAAGCTGCTGAAATTGAAGATGAGAAGAAGAAGTCAGATCCAGGTGACATGGGTCAAGGTGCTGCAGCAGCAAGTACCTCGTCAATGTAAGTGATATGTATTCTTTTGCTTCCACGCGTCGTTGTTCTTGTTGTTTGGTAAGTACTCCCTCTGTCCCAAATTACTATTCGTTTTGGCTTTTCTAGATACATTGCTTTTACTATGTACCTAGATATATACTATATCTAGATACATAGTTTTTCCTATGTATTTAGAAAAACTAAGATGAATAGTAATTTGGGACGGAGGGAGTACCTTCCATTTTACTTCAACTGTCAGAGTTCTAATAAAGGCTTGGGTTCTGTTTAGCATGCAGACCTAATAAGTAGATTTTGAATTTTTTTGGGGGTCCATTCCCTTCCCACACCCACATTGTGTGGGAGCTTTCAGCAGTGGGTGCACAATTTCTTTTTCTGTATTAGTATCTCCAGAATGCCTTCATCATCAGTTCATTATATTTATTCTAGGCCTGATAAGGGACCTGAAAAGACTCAACCAGGCGCAGATAAGAAAAATAGGCCGAAAGATGTTTTTGGTCGGCCATTGCCAACGGAACAAGAATTTGAGGTTCTAAAAAATGCTCCAAGGTACATCACACTCCTTGTTTACTGATTACTTTTAGTTCATTCTTTTGAAAATTGAGTAACCAAACAAAACAGTCGTCCACCTTTTTCATTTCATTCTTTTTGTTTTTCTGTTATCTTTTTGTTTTCTCCATTTCACTTATCCAAAATTCCGAATAGTGTAGCAGTTTGCTGTATTTAGATCACTAAGCGTTTTCTTAACATTTAGTACACGTTCCCTCTTATTCTCAGGTTGGAAACAGGTGCTCCTGTAAGGATTAAACCATTTGGAGTTGAAGTTCGTAATGTAAGATGTTTAAGGTGTGGAAACTATGGTCACCAAAGTGGTGACCGGGAATGCCCCTTGAAGGATGTGATCATGCCTAATGAGGAGAGCCGATTGAAAAGGGATGATCCACTTACAACTATAATGGCGCAGACTGATTCAAGTGAGGTTAGATTTTTTTTTTCTCTTTGAAATATATATTCTACCGCAACTTTAATAATAGAAATAACAAGTCTTACCTAGAATATGGAAGTCTGTATATCTCAGTTTTTTAGCCCGTTTGACCTTTTCCCTGCTCCCCATCACTGCATATTATTCCATTGATAAAAAATTGAGTTTTTTTTAAAATAAATGCAGTATTGTTTGTTTCTTCCATTGTTATTCTTGAAACCATGTAGCTAGGTGGAATAGGGCACATACCTGGATATTCTAAACTGCTTGAGATAGGTTTAAATATCAATTTTAATGCAAAGAATTCTTTGATAGCCTTTGAAGTGGGAACTTAAGCAAAAGCCAGGCATGAGCCCCCCTCGTGGTGGATTCGACCCAGATGATCCTAATCAGCAGATTGTGGCAGAAGACATCTTTGATGAATATGGAGGTATAACCAGTAGCCTGAACTCTGAAACATGAACAACATCCACGTTTGCAAACCCCCCTCATTGGTGGTTGATAACTTCTGTGGTTTAATATTTTTGCTGCCCATCCCGGCTTCTTGTCTTTCAGGTTTTCTGGGTGATTGTGATATTCCAGCTCTCATTTCCAACTTTTCTGGTAGCAAATCCACGAAACGTTCCAAGAAAAAAAGCAAGCATAAGCAGGTTGCATCTGCTATTCATGAGGAATCCAGTAGACGTGAAAGCAGTTACCATTTATCATCGGACTCTGAAGATGAGAAGAGAAGCAAAACATCGAGAAGCAAGAGAAAGAAAAAACATTGTTCTGATTCATCACATTCTGATTCTGTGGTGGATGCTAGAAAAGGCGAGCATAAGTCAAAGCATAAGCATAAGAAGAAACACCGGTCAGAGTCTTCTTCTGATTCAGAAGTTGAGGTTTGTGATGATACAAGGAGGTATCTGAAGCGAGAACACAGGAAGGAGAAAAGAGAGGAGTTACCATCGTCCTTCTATAAGGGTAAAGGAGACACAGAAAGCAAGAGGCATTCAAGGCGTTCAAGGGAGAAGCGCCTCTACAGTTATTCATCGAGTTCTGAGAGTCACAGGCATTCTCTACAACATAAGGAGAAACAGTATTACAGCGACTCGAGTTCTGGTCGAAGACATCGACACTCAAGGAGATCGAGGGAAAAGAGATATGACAGTGAGTCGAGTTCTGCTGATGCCAATAGGCGCCCGAGGAGAGTGATGGAGAAGCAGCACAACACTGATTTGAGCCCACATCATACCGATAGGCATTCAAAGAGATCAAACGGTAAGCGAGACTATACTGAATGGAGCCGTTATGAAAGCAATAGACATTCAAGGAGATCTCGGGAGAAGGGGCGCTACTCTGATTCTAGTGTTTCTGATTACTCAGACTCTGATCGGCACAATAAACATCGACACCATCATAGGAGAAAATGATCTGCACCATATGCAAACTGCCCTTTCCACGGTGTATATCTGGGGATCACCTTGGATGTAACGGCATTAAGGGTTACCTGGCCCCTTTCTGAATGAAGATCATCAGGATCCACTGAGTCTGGTGTTTGGTGACCGCCTAGGGCCCTCTGATGTGACAGTAATGTACACTGTATAACAAAATTTCATCATGCTGGGAGAACAGTAGTTGTTCCTTAACGATTGTGTTGCTGTAGCATGTCCTAGGGGTTCCGGAATGTTGGTTGTTGTTTAATTTTGTACGTCAGCTGCCTCCTGGTGCTCTGTGGAATTCACTTATAATGTTTTTTTCCCCCAAATGTCTTCTTTGCGTGAATGTTTCCCAAACGCCAGGACTTCAGAAAGCCCTTTGAGAACCTGGTATAGTTTACCTACTCTCTCAGTGGCATTACCAACTTTTCTAATGTGACCAGGGCGGATCTAGCACCAGGGTGGATGGGGCTAGAGCCCCTCCTACTAGAGCTATGGAGCTCCTCGTAAGCCCTCTTACAAATTTACAGCTATTGAAGTTTGAAAGGAGAGGCTAGAGGTAGAAGACAGCTATTAAAGTTTGAAAGGAGAGGCTAGAGGTAGAAGATGAAAGGAATACAAATTTACAGCTATTAAAGTTTGAAAGGAGAGGCTAGAGGTAGAAGATGAAAGGAATAGCTCCTCCTAACATTTTTTTTCTAGATCCGCCGCTGAATGCGACTGGCCCCAAATGCTATGTAGAAAATCTAATTTTCGTGTGTTATTTTGCTTGCATCAGGTTCTGGTAGTACAGTGAGGCAAGCATATCGCGACTGACACGAAATTGTTACGAAAGCAGTGAAGCAAGCATGAATGCTTGGGAACGTGGGAAACGTGTAGTACTGGAAAGCGTTGATCGACACAAATTCATCTCAACTCCTTTTTTTTTTACACGAAATTGTCTCCACTCCACAACATGGGTTGTCATACTGTGGTAGACATGAATGCCAGCTTAGGACGGTAGACACAATCACACAAACTTCTTTACCTGGTTATCCTACATTCCTGCTTTACCTACCAAAAATTTATTCCCAGCATTTGTAGTTGTTCGTAACCCCTTTTAGTCCATAACCCCTTTTTTTCCTCGAAATTTACCAGTGTACGGTGTATTTGTATTTGTAGTTGTTCATCATTCTCTGTTTGGTTTCTTAAGCTAAAGTTTAGTCTGTGCCATATTAAATCTTCGGAGGCTAATTAGGAGGACTAAATATGAGTTAATTATAAAACTAATTACACAGATGGAGGCTAATTCGCGAGATGAATCTATTAAGCTTAATTAATTCATCATTAGCAAATGGTTACTGTAACAGCACATTGTCAAATTATAGACTAATTAGGATTAATAAATTCGTCTCGCGAATTAGCCTCTACATGTGCAATGGTCTTATTAAATATCTTTAATACTGCTAATTCTAATTAGTACGCGACTAATTAGGGGTGGGAACCAGAGCCTAATTTTATTTTGCTGCTACTTAAACTCTGGCAAAGTAGACTCGAATCAATCAAAATTAGTGTACCAACACTGTAGCGTTTTGTTTGTATTTGTGAATTATTGTCTAAATATTGACTAATTAGCTCAAAAGATTCGTCTCGCAAAGTACAATAAAACTGTGCGATTAGTTTTTGATTGCGTCTACATTCAGTATTCCATGCATGTACCGCAAGTTTGATGTGATGGGGATCTTCTTTTTGCATAGTGCGAAAGTTAGGATTTTGATGGGAACTAAACAGGACCAAGTCTTTTAGTGTTATAGATGCTGTCACCTACTAATTGCTCGATTGATGTGACTCACTAGCATTCTCCCCCGTCCCCAGAGCCAAACCTGAGAGCAGCGGAAGGCAGCTGCAGCGGAGCTGAAGCCCAACCCCAGCCAAGAAGATGCTGTCGTCTTCCACCTCCCCCCTCCGCCTCCACCAACCGACCCATCCCCTCCGCCGCCACCCGCCGGCGCCGGCCGCGGCCGCCGGCGGCGCCACCCACCTCGCCCCCTCCCGCCGGTGGCGCGGGCACCCCCGGGCGGCGCCCCTCCGGTCGCGCCCCCAGCGCATCCGGGCGCTGGACGCCGCCCAGCCGTTCGACTACGAGTCCCGCGCGGCGGGGCTGCTGGAGGAGCGGCAGCGGCTCAAGATCGCCATCGTCGGGTTCGGCAACTTCGGGCAGTTCCTGGCGCGCACCTTCGCGCGGCAGGGCCACACGCTGCTCGCCCACTCCCGGACCGATCACTCGGCGCTCGCCGCCACGCTGGGCGCCTCCTTCTTCACCGACCCGCACGACCTCTGCGAGTGCCACCCGGACGTGGTGCTCCTCGCCACCTCCATCCTCTCCGCCGAGGCCGTCCTCCGCTCGCTCCCCGTCCACCGCCTCCGCCGCAACACCCTCTTCGTCGACGTGCTCTCCGTCAAGGAGTTCCCCAAGAACCTCCTCCTCAGCTCCCTCCCCCCCGACTTCGACGTCATCTGCACCCACCCCATGTTCGGCCCGGAGTCCGCGCGCGACGGCTGGGACGGCCTCCCCTTCGTCTTCGACAAGGTCCGCGTCGGCGACTGCCCCGCCCGCCGCGCCCGCGCCGAGGCCTTCCTCAACATCTTCGAGCGCGAGGGATGCCGGATGGTCGAAATGTCCTGCGCCGAGCACGACGCGCACGCCGCCGAGACCCAGTTCCTCACCCACTCCGTCGGCCGGATGCTCGCCATGCTCGAGCTCCGCTCCACGCCCATCAACACCAAGGGCTACGAGACGCTGCTCCGGCTCGTCGACAACACCTGCAGCGACAGCTTCGACCTCTACAATGGCCTCTTCATGTACAACAAGAACTCCACCGAGCTGCTCAACCGCCTCGAATGGGCCATGGACTCCGTCAAGAAGAAGCTCTTCGACGGCCTGCACGACGTGCTCCGGAAGCAGCTCTTCGAGGGCACGGCGCCGGCCCCAAACACCACCAACGTCCGCAAGTAACCATGGAGAATTTGTCTGAGCTAAGGTAGTAATTCAGTGCGTCGGTGCTTGCTGCTCGTCTCATGATCGTCGAGCTATACATTTGCATTGTATCAGTCTGTATCTGTATTCTCCCCAATTGAGATTTGAGAGGGGTTCTTCCTCTCTCCCTCTCTGGAAGAAGAACACCATAGTCCTTGTCAATTCTGCTACATTCCAAGTGATCCCCTCTTTGGGTGGATGGGGAAAAAATAATCTTATCTTATCTTGGAAATGTGGTAGATTGACATTGTGAAATTTGTGATATGATGATGAAAAAAGTGAATAAAGGAGCAATCTTGCCGCTGTGAGCTTGTGATATCATCACTATATCAGGATGAAGAAAATTCAGAAACAATCCCAATTAGCTTGTGTGTGTCTGCGTCGCTGAGGATCTTGTATCAGGAGCAAGTTTTAGTCACAAATCAGATGCCTTTCAGACTTTTGGATTACCTGTCGTCCCAAAGTTCGCAGTGCGTTGGTTGCGAGAGCGACCTCCCGCAAGGGAACCCCCCTTTGCGACGACGAGGTTTAGGTGTTAGGTAGCCACTGTTGTGCCAATTCATCAGTGCTGTTGTTGACAGCACTCGGTTGGTAAGCTGCTTTCTTGACAGCGGTATTAGGAGCACTAATCGCAAAGGAATCTCAAACCCGTGTGCGTTGATTGCACACCATGGAAAACAGCTTCTGGTATTGATCTGGGTCAGGTCCTTGTTACCTGAATTCTTTGCATCTGAATGGCGCAGTTTGTTAGTTACCCTCAAATAGACAAATGGTTCAAGTTGTTGCAATGGCATTTTTCATTGCGCTTCCTTCCTTGTATAAAAAGAGAAGACGCTGCAATGGCATGCGCTGGTCCTGGCGGCTGTTGGCCTTGCTTGGATCTACTGCCAGCAAAACATATCGGCAACGGCAAAGACAAGGATGGTATGTGGGCTAGGCAAGTAGGCAAACGTGCAAGCACGGCTGCAAAGAAAGGATCGAACAGGTCTTTGTTTTCTATTTGAAGCCATAAGCCAGAAGAGGCAGCAGAAGACCCCGTTTATGCAGTAGAAATTCCTGCAGAATTGTGCTAATTCCTGCAAGAAACATCTATGAGATTCCTGCCAGGTTCATGCTTTCCAAATTGGGGGGGGGGTGCAAAAATGACAGAACAAGCCACTTCTGCCACAAGCACAAAACTGTGGTAGGCACAGTGTATCAGGTTCAGGTGAGCTCCTCCAGTCCTTCTCTCACCCCAAGCAAGCAAGCAAGTAAAAGCAGATCCGTGTCCTGACTGTCTTTTCTTCTAACCCAGCGACGAAAGGCTCACAGGAATTGAACGAGTACAATTGCGTCTGCAACACACGTGATGGAACGATGGGTAAAACACACACCTACCACACGTTACCCAGAATTCAGATAAAAAAGGGTCCGGTCCCTGTCGCCCATCCGTCCAAAATTTCCATTTCCTTTTGCGCTCGCCTCTCCGGGTGTTGACAGGTCTGCTCGCAGCAAGTTCTAATGGTTCACGGTACGCACTGAACGCCAGGGCACGCTGTGTGTGATGGGTCCGGAGCAATCAAGCTGACATCGACTGAACTAAGCACCTGCTTCTTCATTGCAAGATGTTGCAACTGATGGCTATTATTTTCTACCAGTAGTGTAACATGCGCACGTTTCAACTTTCAACAGTGTGGTGTAGTAGGTAAGATCTGCAGTCTTTCCATGGACACTGGGGTGTTCTTTGGGTTTGTGAAAGGCCAGGTTTCGCTTATTTAAAAAAAAAGTGTTGGAGCCCAAAATTAGCAGGTTTAGGTAGATATGGTAAGATCTGTTTAGACCGGTCTCCCAACCGGTCAGACCGGTTTGAGAAAAGTTCCAAAATGCAAATTGGACTTCACCATTGCGTAGCTCTTATCGAGATGATCAAAATGCATATACGGAACATCCGATTTAGAGTTCAGACGGGAGAGTTATGGCTTTGGGAAACTTTGTACCTAGGCAGACAGGTCAGACCGATTGCCTAATCTGACCAGACCGGTTTTGGACTGAGTAAACCGAGTTGGAGTTAAATTTTAACACGAGATTTGTTACGGTTTGACTCTTTCAGGGACAAGACCTCCCCTCCCTATAAATATGAAAGACCATGGCCGATTGAGTTAGATCCAATCGAAAAAAAACATATCAATCTACTATTTTGCATCTTTTACTTTTTCTTAATGCTCTAGTTTTTCCAACCCCATCTTGTTGTTCTTCCTTCGTTTCGACGACATCTGAGGATGTTCTAGATGATTTGCCGATCCTAGAATAACTTTACGTGTGCCTGCCCTGATGGGATCCATCCCGAATCAGCGTTCGGCGATCTACCGTCAGCCTGCACGACAACTGGTCAGATCGGTCCCTGTAACCGGTTCATACCAGCCTGTGCCGAGGTGCTGCGCGAGCCCCTCCGCGCGCGCGCGCGCACGATCGTGTGGGTTCACGTGTTGGCAAAAAAACGTCAACGAGAAGAAAGGACAGGTTTCTGAAAGCAGATTCGCCATGAGCTTTTGTTCGGACATCCTGTAATGTGACGGGGGGACCTGAAACTGTGAGGGACTGGGTCAGGCGCCAAATTGCTCTGTTCATGGCTTCCATGTACATCAACCATGCCCTCTTGTGGTGTCAACTGTCCTTTGCACGGGCGGATGGTCGAACTCGAACCTGTAGCTCGACGTGTTGGGGGGTCAGAAAAAGAAGAGGGGGAGGGAGCACCGTATAATGTTTCTTCTAAGCTACAATAATGTCAGAGCATAAGATGAAGGTGAGGCAGAAGAAAGAAGGTTTATTAGAGGCCCAAAACAATGTGAGGCAAAAGATGGACGCAATTTTTTTACATGCATTTTGGGCCTATTAGGAAAAGGGTCCCGCAAAAATGGCCCAAAACCAAAAAAAATCAAGAAGAAAGTCCGCTTGTAATTATTGGTATAGGTCTCTTCTCTCGCCGGCTCGGCTCCTGCCCGCCTCAACTTTGCTAGCTCCGCCCTGTGCCGCCGTACTGCCGCCTCGCTTGCTCTCTCCGCTCCGATCCATACGTTGACGTCGAGTGAGTAGGCAAGTCCGCCGGCGGATTCCTGAGCCCTTGGAGGTACTCATTCTTTTCCTGCTACTACTCCGGTTCTCTCGCCAATTTCTGTGCTTGCCGATTGGCGGCGCCATGAAAACCAGGCGATGTTGGTAGCCGACGATCCACTAGATCTCAACATATAGCCTTTTAGTATTACGACAGTGGTTAGCTTGTGGTAAATCGATAATCGTGATGCTCCCCGGCCTGGTAAGATTCTGATTTTAGGTTGTGGCTGTAGTCAGCATTCGTAAACACTTCAGTTCTTGGTTAAGAATGAGATTAGACATTTTTGTATGGCAAGAGAAGTTTAGAAATCAGAATGCGTTGAATATTAGCTATTCTTCATGTCCCACTATTGTTTTGTAGAGCGAATTCACCTTTGATATATCATGTGTGGTGCATTTAGGTTAGTGTTGCATTTAGATTTTAGAGTATGCATTGTCTAGGTGGACATACATGGTACATGCTGTACTTTGGGATCCCTACCAGAACCACTCTGTACTTCTGTAGCAAGTTCTCGGGTCTCAGTTTTAGAAGACTAATCTAGTGATCCTCTCATTGTACCTACATAAAAAAGGCAATATAATGTCTGTTTGTGATAGAATGCATGGCTTTCCATTCCTTAAACCTGGAGGACACTGAAGGTGTAATTGAACTTTTTTTCCTCATTTGTTAATATTTTTTTGTATTATAGGTACCTGATACTCTTGTGTTTTGGTTAGCATGACAAAGAGGAAGAACAATGATCCCTTGCATGAACCTGCTAAAAAACACAAAGTTCGTAGAAGGATGGCAACGAAGAACAATGATTTGTTACATGCGGCTTTCAGGGAAGGAAAGACGATGAGTCTCCTAGAAAAATCATAATTGGGCGATCTGAAAATCTTACTTCTAGGTTCAACCCAGATCACAAGCTATTATGTTAATTTTACCAAGCATCATGTTACTCTTCTTACTATTTTCTTTTGTCACTATTGCAATAGAGAAAATAAGTTGTTTGATAGCATTGTGGACCTAGTGACAAAAGAAAAAAGATGACTGTGTCTTCCCTAGCAGCAGTAGCCTTCTATTGGAAGCTAGAAGTACCCTTTTGACGGAGGTATGATAGTTTCTTAATCATAATATATTTTGTGTATTTCTTCTAATATTTTACAAAATTATTACAGTTTGACAATGACAAGGAGATTCTGCAATTGTGGTTGAAATCCTGGAGAGGCCCAAGAGTTGAATTTCTCATTCATCCAGGTGAGATAATTAAATAAACCAGAGTTATATTTGCCAATAGATTACTGTTACTTGTAGATACTAATATAGCATAGTGTTCGTGCAGTTTATAGTTTTGGAACAGCAACGACCTCTGCCAAAAACCCGCTACTTTCTTTCTCAGATAATTTTGTGGATTCAGAGAATTGCAGAATCATTAAATCAACCCTTACTGAGGTAATTTATTGTCCAGTATGACTATTTTATTCTCAAATACTGCATGCATTAAGAACATTGCTAATGTATAAAATCGAATGTGCTCCGTACAGATTGTCCTTGATGACCCTGACCATGACAATCTTAGATTTCATTCTACTGTTTATGCATTTAAGAGAATTAAGGACAATCGTGCTTGGGGGTCTGTAACTATGTATGCCTCCATTATGTACATCTTTTAAATAGATAAAAAGTATTTTTTTAATCTTTCTAATAACATGATTAATAAAAAAATGAAAACCAATACTAAAAGTGATATATTGCTAGCTTTGTTATATCTGCCATGTGGTAAGAACATTTAATAAATTTCCAAACCAGTGCATAAACTTCTTGTATTTCTTACCTCAATAATTGATTTCAAATGTTCCATTTCAAAATTAGTTTCCATTTCAAATGCTCCCGGTAATTTTGAAATAGTTCCTTTCAGAACCATCCTATGATGAAAACAGGACTTATAGTGAATAGTGATGTGATTAATTTAATTTGTGTAGTGCTAAAGTCCTTTTTCGAGTCAAGAGATAGATAAATAGCCACATCCCATTTGTAAGGTTCATTAATGTTGTTACAGTTAAACTTATGAAATGTGTATGCAGTAATAATTAGCCTTAACATATAACACATGTGCAGCTTGTTCAACATATTTGTTTTATGGCAATGGATAAGACTACACGAGGATTGGATCAAGTTAAGGTAATATCCACATGGCATCATATGCACTTTACTATTTTTGCTACTACATATTTTTTTTAATTCAAGATGCTAGTTTTCACTATTGGTGTTTTGGTAACAGTAAGTGAAGGTGTTGATGCTAATACTAGGCTGATCATGCCTTTGTTTAGAAAACTGCATCAGTAGACCTTTCAAAATTTTCAAAGGGCTTAGTGTTGGAAGTACTTCAAATTTGTTGTATAGTTGACATATGAAATGGCTTGCAAGAATTATGGTCTCATATTGTTATTTATGACTTGTCTTATTAAGAATGAAGGCTGATATAAAGTATTTTTTTTAACTATGCAGACTTCAAAAACTGTTGAACTGTTAGAAGCCAATGTGCTCATTGCAACCAAATTTCAGAATTTGGGCATATTGCATACAGCTCTATTCAAAGGGTCAGCTATTCATTTTGTGCTAGATGACTTGATGGATTTGTCCACTTGGCATGGCTTCAGCTCTTGTCTGTCAGACTTCAAGAAGAGGAATGTACCTATGTTTTCAGGAAGACTTCTTGGATCTGTCCCTCTAGGCACAATGGCTAGCTACCCTAATGAAAGATACAAGATTCTAATCAGGTCTCTTCTTAAAGAAATGGTTGGATTGCATAGAAATGAGCATTGCTTCAGTAACATTTCTGAATCTGATATATGTCTTCGGGTACGACTGTTAAACTTTCATGGAAGCTAAAGCTATTGGAATATGATAATGTAAAAGCTAGGTCCAACCGTAGGTCCATTAGAGCTATCATTGCAGATATGTTCAAGGGTTTAACTCTACCCAGTGATTTAAAGGCCCTGTTAGAGTTGCTAGATTGTGACTATTTAGTACCAGGTGACTATCTGTGCACTCATTGCTCACTAATGGATGATATCAATAAGAGTCACATGATCGGTGATATACATATGGAGTTTACTTCAAATCTAACAAATAGGGATAAAGCGATAGTGGCTGAACCCCTGTATCACTATATAAAGAGATGGAAAGATTTGATTAGGCCAAACACATTGCTTAGTGGCATGTTTAAGCACAAGTTTGATGTGGGAAAAGATGATACTGAAGAAGTTGAAGGTGGTACCGATCCTCGTCTATTGATGGCGAGAGGTGTTGCGGAACTTATTTAACTTTTTTGGCTATTGCATCTTCCTTATGAGGTGAACATCCAGGTTAGTTTCTTCTTCTACTGCATAATATTTATAATAAATAATTTTACTAATCACACGTACTGATTTCCAATGTAGTTCAAGGATCAGGGTGTCAAAATTCAGCGGCGGGAGATCGTCAGGATCATCACCTCTGAATTGCCAGACATACTGCATATATTACAGAATGAGCTACGTGCTATTTTTGGAGATAAATGGTCATGGGTTGAGATATTTCGATAAAATAATTGTTCTTAGATTATAACTGAAATTAATTAATATGATGATCTTAAATATGTCTTTTTTGCAGGTTCGAGAGGTATTTAGTTATCAGTAATGCTACGGCTACGTTCTTGCTGCCGCTGATGGCTGCAATACTCTGTTTAATGTGTTACGTGTCTCTGCTGTATAAGTGGCTCTAGCATGCAAAATACTGTATATGAGCTTGTACAGCTTACTCTTTAATTATTACGAATTAAGTAGCCCTGTGTCTATGTGCACGCTAAGCGTTGATATCGTGAAACGAAGTTCGATGAGAAGGCTTCATATTTCAAAGAATTGATCTTATTGCAAAGTTAGCCGTGTGAGTACTAGTGAACGGCGGCTGCTTGGAGGTGATGACGGGGATGGTGTTGTGTTGTGGTCGGTAGCAACCGTAAGAAGCAATGAACACGTGAGGAACATGGACCAGATCGACACCGTTGGTGCCAACCACAGCAGTGGGCAGTGGATGGGTGTTTATGATCAGCAGCCAAAGAAAAAGGAGTCAAAAGCCTCGGTGGTACGTTCGTGGCTTGTCTCCATGCAACCCATCTGCAGCCTCGCGGATGATGTGATTGTTACTGGAGTATGAGTGAATTGCCCACCTTTCTTTATCAGCTTAAGGTTTTGGGTTGAACTTATTGGTGCATGTAACTTAGGGTGTGTTTAGTTGGACTGTGGCTTGTCTCTCTGCAACCTATCTACAGCCTCGGTTGTATCAAAGTTAGAGATCTCAAGTTCGAAACCTGACGGACACGATTAAATAAAATAATTGTAGCCTCCTCTAATTTTCACTTGGTGAGGGAGCTTGCACGTGAGGTAAAATGAGATGCAGCTGGTTCGTGATCTGAACTTGAGCAACACCAGACGGAGGAGAGGAGAAGACATACCAGAAACGGGAGCTGTCAGCTCAGATGTCCGCGCCCGTCCCTGATGTTTGTTGGTCCCAGATGTCGGGCCGATCTTCTTGGATAAGAACGAAACCATGGCCTATTCCTTTCCTCCCGAGCGAGTGAGTGAAAGTGAAGCGGCCGTGGGACCCGCTGAGAGCTGACGGCCCCACCGGGGTGACTTTTCCGCTATAAACCTGCCGGCTGCCACGCAAGCACGCACACGCCGGCACGCCAAGCTAAAACTACAGTGCAGTGCAGCAACTACCCTTCCTCTTCCTCCTGCCCGCGGGAGACGAGGGAAACGGTCGGCGGCGGAGGAGGATGGGGCGCGGGGCGGAGGCGGAGGACGACGCCGCCGGGGAGGGCAAGCCGACGCTGCTGCAGCGGTGGTCCTCGTCGGTGTGGGCCGTCAGCGGGAGCGGCCGCCTGATGTGGGCGCGCAACGAGGCGTGGCAGGCGCACGCCGGGATGGCCTTCGTCCAGGTCTCCTACGGCGGCTACCACGTCCTCACCAAGTCCGTCCTCAACGTCGGCATGAACCAGATCGTCTTCTGCGTCTACCGCGACCTCGTCGCGCTCGCGCTCCTCGCCCCCATCGCCTTCCTCCGAGAGAGGTGCTCCCCAATCCCCTCGCCCTCACCTACCTACCGAGTTCCTTCAATTTCCCCTGCCCCCAACAACCCAAAAAAGCAAAATCTTTTGTTTCTTCTCTTACTATCTCTTACTTACTCATCCTAGGGGATTCATCCGCAAAGCGAATTAGAAGGAGAGTCAATTCGAGTTGAAATGTTTCTTCCCGTAATGTCGCTATCCGTTCTTGCAGAAACGTGCGGCGCCCGGTGACCCGTCAGCTCCTCGCGTTGTTTGCTCTCCTGGGCTTCACAGGGTAATTTATCCGCCCGTGGAACAATATCTTGAGTTCTTTTCTTGTTTCCCATCACTAAACACGGGAAAATGTGGTTCTCTTCCTGCTACCTTCCTGCAGGATCTTTGGGAACCAGCTCCTCTTCCTCCTTGGCCTCAGCTTCACCAACGCCTCCTACGCCGCGGCTTTCCAGCCGGCGATACCGGTGTTCACGTTTCTCTTGGCCGCAATTGTCGGGTAATCACCGAAGCATCTTCTGACATGGACACAGTCTCAAATGTCAACTGAATTCTAAGCAAATTCTGCATATTTCCAGTGTTGAGGTGATCAACATCTTCACGAAAGACGGATTTGTCAAAGTTCTTGGCACAGCCGTGTGCGTGTCTGGTGCGGTCCTTATGGCCATCTACAGAGGCCCGTCTTTGATTGGGATGGTAAGCACCATCGCAGCAGATGGAAATGCTCTGGCCGGCACACGGAGTAGCAATGCCTATTCTGCTCAGTGGTTGACCACAGCCATGCTCCGATATGGTGTGGAGACATGGCATCTTGGGGTCGTGTGCCTTATTGGAAATTGCTTCCTGATGGGTGCTTATCTAGTCATTCAGGTAACACAAACTTTGGAGCTCTAATACTCAACCATGATAATGGGTTAAGTATTACTGTAGCATTCTTTTCTTTTTGTTATTGACGAAGAACATGTGAAAGGATAGGAATGTCTATGTTTATGATCATGACTGTATAAATCTGTGTCTTTTTCTCTTGTGACAACTCCAGGCTCCGGTGCTGATAAAATATCCTGCAAGCTTATCCTTGACTGCTTACTCCTATTCTTTTGCCACCTTGTTTATGGTATTGACTGGGGCATTTGCTACCAATGGGCTCCACGAGTGGGCACTGACAACAACTGAGGTCATAGCTGTCTTATATGCTGTAAGTATATAAACTGGACTTCAGACTTAGACTTCATGACTTGTATGATAATGCTGAGAACCTGAGATTTAGAAATCTCCCTGGTTATCTAACCACATTTTTTGCTTGTACCACCAGGGAATTATTGCATCTTGTGTGAACTATGCGATCATGACTTGGGCAAACAAAATTCTAGGACCCTCTCTAGTTGCCCTGTACAATCCACTCCAACCAGCATGTTCTACCTTGCTTTCAACTATTTTTCTTGGAACCCCAATTTATGTCGGAAGGTTTGATCCAACTCTCAACCCTATAACTATGCCAAGTCACTGTTTCAACATTGTGTTATGTTGATTTCTCTGATTTTGGATCCTTTAAATTGGTGGTTCCACTGAGTTTATCAAATTGCCAACTGCTCATCAGTTAGCATACTCTAATACTCTTTCAAGCTAAATGATATTAGTTGTTGTGTTTGATGAATGATGACATATAGCAGTGGTTAATATTGCTTATCTCCTTGTGAGATCATCAACCAACTTGTAATTTCTGACTTTGTTTACATCTGCATTTCAACTCCTTTCAGTGTTGCCGGGGGACTCTTCATCATTGCTGGTCTTTACCTGGTTACTTGGGCTCGTTACAATGAAGCTCAAAGAGTCCTGACAGCCAGTTATTTGCGACCTCTTCTTGTGGAGGACCCACCAACCGCCAAGGCAGAAGGAGGTTCCTTCAGTGGCTCCATTGATCCCTAGACCCCAGAGGGGTAGATGGGTTGGCTTAATTGTTTGTTCCTAGGACAGCAGCATCAAATTTATTTCACACGTGTTGTTAGTTTAATACAGTTCTTGCCTAGAGTCGTCCTCTTCAAGATACCATGCTTTAAGAAGCATGTTATTACCATTTAAAGCATTTGAATTAAGTTCCATCCTCAGGAAGACTTGCAGGATACTGAAAGAAATCATATCCTGAACATAAGCTGGACCTTCTGCATCCCAGTCGGCATTCTGCACCAAGCATTTGTAGAAGATACCTTTGGTCAGGAATTTGCAGTAATCCTCCAGCTTCTATAATTTTCTTTACAGGGCCATCAAAACCTCTCCAATGAAAGGTACTTACATTGAGGGCTTGACCTGTTTGTCAGTGTCTTATGACTTATGAGTTTAGGAATGTCAAGTCATCAAGATTGCATGGCATATATCCATTTCTATCATCTAAATAAGTTAGCTTTGCGTATATCATATCTGTATGTCAACATTCAAAAACATGTATCATGAGCCATTCGTATTGCACAGATTTTGCTAACTTGAATTTATCTTATGCGCTAGCAGAATATTCTTTTAGGCCTGGAAGTTGAAGCTACAATACACTAGAGCAAGACAACTGTTCTTCTGTGGCAGAGTCAGCACTCCAAAGATCTGATATCAGATTTTGTAACAATTGGTTATTATAGTACTCGTATTGTGCCTTGTTGTATATGTGTTTATCTTCTCTAATTCCATTGTTGTCTTTGCTTCCGGCCGGCTATGATCAGTACTTCTGCCAAGATCAGTAGTGTTCTTACGCGACGATGGAATCCAACCTGCTCTCGCCCTCGCTCCCTACCTCTTTGTTTCTACGCACGTACTCCCGCCATGCTAACTTTTCTTGTCATGATGGAACCGTCGAACAGATGAAGACAATGATATCCTCGTCGGATTGAGATCGGATGGCTGAGATTCATGGCCTGAGACCAAAAAAGGTACACGTGTAAAATGGCCTGAGATTCATGCACGTACTCCTAGCGCACCCTGCCGCCTCCGCCGTTGTTCCCCGCACTCCCCGGCGAGGAGAAGCTGGCCCGGCTCCAGCACGCGCCGTGAACCGCGAGGATCGAGTCCTACGCCGTGTCCGGCCGCCACATCCTGCTCTCGGCGGCGGCGGGATGTCCGGTCGCCGGCACGGTGGCGTTCGACGCGTCCGCGGAGGAGTGGCACTTCGTGGATCGCGAGAGGAGCCTGCCGTTCGTCGGCGAGGCCGTTCCCTACGGCCGCCTCTTCCTCGGCAGGTCCAGGAGCAAAGACTCCAAAGACCTCACCGCCTACGACATCGCCGTGACGAAGAAGGGCACTGATCGGACGCTGGCCATCGTCGAGGTCCCTCTTACTTTCGTCATGGCAGGAGACTCGCCGGTGATGTCCGGCCAGTTCTTCTCTTGCTTGGGGAATGGGGTCGTGTGCGCCATGGGTTGCTTGACCGAAGGAACATCCCGCGATGTAGAAATAGATGATGACGAGCTCTACATCCATTTGTACAGCCCTGTCAGTGCAGAGGAAGGGGAAGCAGAGGCACAACAGGGTGTAACCGTGCTATCCAGCAAAGGCTCTAGGTATCACCTCAGGCTTCATGAGCCACTTTGCCGGCTGGTTGCCCCAACACTTGTTGCTGCTCCATGCGTTGCTATCTAGTAAGCCTGCTTTCTGTCCTCTAATAATTTCTCAAAAAACTCATCAACAAATGTACACTCCCTTTACTGAATCATAATCAAGCACCTTTTGGTGTGCAGGTGCTTTTGTGGTTTTTCTGATCTACTTGGGAGCAACACATTGGGCTGCTTTTTGGTATGTTTCTTCTCAATTCAAGCTCGAGTTTCAGTTATGAGGCAGGGCAGACTTATTTGCTTTATAAACTGGATTGGCATTGTGCTTTGTTTATCAGTTTGGCAGCCTTGCTTGTATTGACTTTTGATCGAATTGAGGGATCAAACTGAACTGTGACACTTTAAACCTTGTGAAATATGCCATGTCGAAATCCAATTTGTTGGTAGTGCTTAAGTAGCTTCATCATTCTAAAGATTAGCAACTGCAATTTATACATACCATAATTTTTCTAAAAAAAATACACCATAGCCTCTTCTGTAATGTATATAAGATGGAATTTTTTTTACAAGTTGCCGTAATGATATCTTTGCACTTTCTTTTGTGTGGCCTCCATAGCCTCTTCTGTAATGTCCTCACTGTATAACAACTTATCAGTCATTAGGCATGAACTATGAACATTGGCAGTATCAGACACTAAGTCAATAAAGGATCTGGCAATATATTAAAACTTATGCTACTAAAACACCATTTGTGTTCTTGTGTACCTGTGTGTTTTATATACTGTATATGATAATGATAGCAAAGATCTGTCAGAAATTGAGAAACAAATTGTAGTACACGTGCACATTAAGAAAGCAAGTGTTTCGCAAATTAAAATTGCACATTAAGAAAGCAAGTGTTTCGCAAATTAAAATTGTATGTTAAAGACAAAGTGGGCCAATTACCCAAGAAGTAGAAGCATCACTTGCAACAGCATGGGTGGGCGCCCCTGCTTGGAAGTGATGGTTTGGAACAGGGCAGAGGGCATGTACCAGACATGGCCATTCCTAATGCCATCTTTTAGTGGGGATGATCGATATAGGATATGCAGATTTAACTACCCGCTGAAACATTGTGATTTTAGTAAGCCCCAACAACCTTTAAACACAGACCTCATGCTCAAGCAGATAACAAAATCATGAGTCCTCATGTGTGCTAGTTCGATTTTCATGTGTGCTAGTTCAATTTGATTTGCTCCACTTGATAGTATGTCACTGGATTTTGATTGTATTTCCCAATTTGATCATGGTATATCATGAACATGAATTTTCTCATACTTGCATCTCTTTACTTGCTCACGCTGATAATGAATGTCTATGCAGAAACAGGTTTCCAAGTATCTAACCCAGTCCATTTTCGTGTGCAGCAGCTATCGCGATTCTGTCAGCATACACACAACAGTACGCATGATGCACAGTGGTAGTTCGTATGGTAATCAGGGCACCTTGGAGTACTAGTACTGAATACTGATGGAACTTGCATTGAGGTTGTGCTTGCTTCCTGAGGTGTGCAGGTTCCTGTAGTCTCTTGTTTATGACATCTTGTGTGGGCAAACGATTCTCCTACTGTCTGTTGCTCGGGGTTCTACTAAAATGGATATCCTGTAATTTCTGAAGCTACCTAAACTCAAAAGACATGCATCGTGTTACTATTGCCGTTGTTAACTTGCATTTATCTTTCGCGTCAGATTGTTCCTTCAGGCATGGTAACTGAAGCTCATGGTTGTTCTTTCAGACATGTGAACTGAAGCTGCAACATACTAGAGTTAGACAGTTAGTAATGGTAAAGAATACCGTTCTACCGTGATGATGGAACCAACGTATACTGTACATTCAGGAGAAAATCAAAATATCACTCCAAAGGCCAGTGTCCGATTTTTGAACTTGCTGCACTCTGCGCGCTTGCGTTTTGTATCTGCGTTTTATCCTCTCTGTTTCCAATCTTGTCCATGGCTCCGGCAATCTAAAATTTCTGTACCGTTGCATGGTGTAAGATATGCATACTAAAAGGTATATTTTAATATTACATAATAAAAAGTATATTTTCACTAGGGAGCATACTGTATATGCTTCTATATGATGTTGTCGATACCTTACATAAACTGCAGCTGAACAAATTATATATACAAACGAGGAACGTTTGGAGCAGAGAAGAAGAAAAGATTCAACTGAGTTTCATAACTGATAACTTGCATGCCTTGCAGCTTGGCATTTGGGCATTAGTTCCAGATGCCATCCCGAAAAAAAGAAAGAAAGATGGAAGTTCACACCACCAACTGGTTCAAGCATCCCTTGTTGAGTTGTTGTAAAATGTCAGCATCGGCATCTTCAAAACAAAGAGCTTTACAAATGGCATCTGTTTGCGGGTATGAATCAGTGCAAGACAGGTCAATCCTGGTCACAGTATTCAAGGTACCAAATAAATGGATAAAAAGTTCGGTTAATTTGAGGAGGCATTGCAAAGTTGAAAGTTGAAACAGTACATCCAAGTTCAAACGGCAGTCTGGTGACAATATCAGGTGTACTGATTGCACTGCTGATCCCCAAAAAAAATCATCCAAGGTGAAGAGAAAATTATAATAATAAACTTAAACAAAAGATACGCAATCTTCCAGTATGCTACTCCTCTCTCATGAATGCCTTTCAGAACACTGGGACTTTGTGTACTAAATGATCATGTTGCTTTTCAGTCTAGTCGCAATACTGCTACTTCTTAGAAAAATCACTAACTAGGCAATTCTCCTATCTAGTCCAAGGGCATAAGCAAAACAGGTGAACACTTCTGTGGCAACAGAATCCAGCATGAGAATGGAAATAATACTCGAAAGGCTATGTATCAGATTTTGGAACAACTGGTTGCTGAATCCAAAGATCATGTATCAGATTTTGGAACAATTGGGTACATCTATCTTTTCCTGTCTCAATGTTGTCTATGCTTCCGACTATGTAATTTTATAGACAGTTACAAATCAAATTGACAACAGTGATATGCAGATTGTAGGATCACATGGCAATCCCTAGTTGTGCCGTGCATGGCACCACATTTAAAGAAAAGTTAATGAGGGATAGTTAAATTGATTCACCATGTCCATGTGTTTCACTTTTTAGAACTTGCCTAGCAGGTAGCAGCAAACAGCATTGGTGACTAATTCATGCCATACAAAAAAAAAATTATGCCAATTGCCAGCCAAGTGCTCTCACTGTCTCACACACCAATGCTTCAAACATACTTATCATAATATGGCATCATTGCTTAATTTTTAATGATCGGCTTTACAAAAGGGTATGCTTGCTGGTATGAATTTGTGTAGTACAAGTAATCATGATCACAGTAAGCAGTCAAGTTACCAAAATAAATGAATAAATGTTCAATTACATTGTGGGGCCATTGTAAGCTTGGGACTTGGACGACCTTAAATCTGTACATCGCTGAAACAGCATGTCCAACTTCAAATGACAATCTGATGATGCATATTATCACGACTAAGGGGTACTGCTTATACTAGTGAGCAAACAGTTCCCTTGGGAGGACAAGTAGAAATTACACCAAACAATGGCGCAGTCCTCAATATGGCATACTAATAACAAAAGGTACATGGCTATCCATTAGCTACTCATCTCTCATGAAATGCCTTTCAGCACACTGTTTAGGAATCCATGTTGTTGGATCTAGGAAACAACTAATACCTATGCAAAATAGTAAATTTTGTTTAACGACGAACTCAAGACATGTGTGGAGGAACTCAGTCACTATATGAACAAAGAAATGTTCTTGGACCATTGACTGCAACTCCAAAACTTGCATATCACTCAAACGGATGGACAACTGCTCTTCAGTTAGTCACAACATTGCTACTTGTTAAAGGTGAGTTTTTTTTAAGGTAGAGATACAAACAACTATCCCTTGGGAAACAGAAGCAATTATCCTCAAGTCCAAGGGAATAAGCAAAACAAGTGAAGAAGTGGCTAGCCTTGACAATACATAACTATTTACAGCTGACAAGATAAGATCTGACTCATGAAACCCTAACGGTAGCAAACACCCAACAATTGCCAAAACAATAATTAATTGACGAACTTTACTTGCCAGTAAGAGAAAATAAACAAGCCACAGATTTGTGCCACCGAACCCGATCAACATTAGCAGTACCATCAGGTCGCCGGCATCACAGCCAATCAACACATACTTAAACGTGCCGAGTTGCCGGCGACGAGATTTAAACAAACAGCAGCGAAGCCATAGCCACGGATATAGTTAATTAACACGTCTTTCACATGACACATGTAGCAGCAGTAACGAAAAGCAGCAGCAGACTAGTAGCACACCACAGGCCAGCAGCGGCAGCCGCCACCGATGGATTAATTATAGATCGGGTTGGTGGATATGATTGGAATTGAAGGGAATTACCCCAAGCTAGCAAGCAAGCACGCTACTTCTTGAGGCTGCCGCGGATGCCGGGCTTGGGCTTGGAGTTGGAGGAGGTGGCCTCCGATGCGACGGGGGTGGAGGAGTGGAGGTTGAGGAGCTTCTCCGGCTCGAAGGGGAGCTTGGGGTGGCGCGCCTCGTGGTGGATCTGCATCGACTTGATGTCGGGCGCCGAGGTGCGGCAGAGCGGGCAGGCCAGCTTCGCGTGGCCGCCCTTGTCCTGCCCCAGCCGGTCCGCCTGCCCCGCCTTCCCGCCGCCACGGTTCGTCGTCGCCGCGTCGATCTTCGCGGCGATCTCCTTCGCCGTGTGCTTCTTAGGCTTCGCCTTGCCCGTCATCGCCGAACCGCTCCCCTATTCTCTCTGGCCGCCGCCGCCGCCGAGCCCTTCCTAACCCTACTTGCGTTTGGGTTCTTCGCGGGGATGTGCGAGAGGATGGGGATGGACCGGGGCCGCCAATTATTAGGATCCTGCGGGTGCACACGGCTCCTCCCCGCGTCGGTAGCCGTGCCCCATCCGCCGTCGGATCTGGAACTCGCGGTCCTGATGGTATGGGCCCGAAATCCCAGGGTTGTGTCTCTGTATCCGGGAATTGTTTAGCGTACGTACGAGATAAAGATGCGTTCTAAAATAAAATATTTCGTTAGTGCTTTTCCAAAAAATATTTCGTGTGTGGGCCTTACCTCGTATGCCTGATACTTCCCGTGGTCATTTTTATCTTCAATTAAACTAGGATTGTGTCCGTGCGTGCTATAGAAACATTTATAATTAAATATATGAAGTATTGAATAAAGATAATAATAATGTAAAAATAAACATAAATATTAAAAAATATTTAATCCAAAAACTTAGTTACTAAATAGGATTGCGCACGTACATTTCTACAGGTGAAGCAAATCCCTTCTTTAAGCTCAAATCTCCAACATATGAAGTATTTCTTTGCACGCATATTGTAATACAAATCATTGTCCATAAAATGGCAATTCAAGCACATTATAACCTTTAAATTGGTCATGACATTCAAGCACATAAATTGATCCCCCGCGGATGCCCCGCTAATGTACTCATGTTACATGCAGCCAAGCACGCGAGTTGCTACAATGACAAAAAAAAATATCCAGATTACACAAAATGGAATTAAAAATAACTAAAGCTGGAAGGATCCAAAAATCACAGCCGGCGTTCCAAGGACTCAACCGTAATAGTTTGCCATGAATTCTTATACCTATATGTAGTTGACATTGTGGAATGAATCCATGATGGAATCCATAAGATAATCACACTAAGCAAGGTGCAGTCCAGCTAACATGCCAGTTATCTGTCATGTTATCCGCCATTTATCTGTCATGTTATCCCTCTGCAAACAAAAAGAAAAAAATTATGTTGCATTTATCCGAGCAGACGACATTCATTGCCCCAACCCAATCTACATATAGATTGTGAAACAAAAACTTCCATGCCACTCTGGACAAAAGACCTCCACTGGCAAAGCTTTAAAAAAAACATAGCTACCAATTAGGAGACAAATTGCTATAGACAAGAAGGAATGTACTCAAGCAAAAACTAATGGCTGTTATGCAAAATCAAAGTAAGGCATATGCTTTTACATAAAACCCTACATATAAAACATTGGCAGCAAAGGGAGCAAAGCACATACGTACTGGTCCTTGCCTAATGACAGGGTTAGCAGCTCCAAGCAGTAGCTATGCAGTTGCTTTGTTAAATGTTGCTGCTAATTAGGCTCACCATCTTGACTACATGAATAAATTCTACTACTCCTACAGGAACAAATAACTATTGTTGTGTACCATGATAGCTCACTAATAACTATTAGGACAAAAACAAGTGTATTATGATATTACGTAATGATAATGTTTGAAATGCTCTCTCGAACCATATGTTTGCCAAGCCTGGCAGTCAGGCATCTCCCATGGGATCTCCTCTGCTCTGCGCCTCCTCAACTACAATGGAACAGCCATCATGCCCAACGCCTTAGCCTCTTCCAGTTCGAGGCATGCTCACTAATTGAATGAGAGTGCAGTTGAAGGAACACCACACACTAAGGCGTCCCTTGCAGCCAGAAAGCAATGGCAGAAGAGTGGAACCTACAGGTTCTGAAATGAATTAACAACAAAATAGGAAACATATAATAAATGGATCATTTCTGAAACAAAGGTCATTTCAGGAATAGTGTGACCCAGACAGCACACATATGAATGAATGGCCTCACCTAATATCTCAAAGGTTTTCGCCTACCGTGGTGCTCTCACTGTCTCACAGATGGTAATTGAATGGCCAAAAGCTGGTTTGTCCCTTCAAATGAACAAATAAGTCCCAAATTAGTTCACCTTTTAGCTATATGGAATCAGTGATTGATTAGTGAGAAAGATATACCTTGACTTACCAGAAGCAAATTGAAGCTATATTACAATCCAGTGTGACTGACAAACAAGAAGCAGATAAAAACTAAAGCACCCAATGTGAGATGTAGAAATTTTCAAGATTACAACATGAATTATTTAAACTAACTTGAACAGTAACACCATTTATCTCTGACATACAATGTTAACCAAAAGAAATTAATTCATGCCACCATTAGGATCTTCAGCACACAAGATTGATAAAGGCAAAGGTGCACAATCAATTTTCCAAAAAGAAACTTGGACCTTAAATTATAATCTTAAACTATATGTAAAGCCATGTTGTATCTGTAAATCAGGACCAATCCTTCCAAAGACGTGGGAAGTACAGATAAGGCCAGGCGTAAATAATATATTGTACCATTAAAGATTGTCATAACCAGCTTTGCTTTAAGTTCAGATGGTGTAAAATGAAGGCATTGAACTGTCAGCAAATTATGAAATTTCAAATTTAAAGAGGACAAATTGTACTGAATTTTCAATTTATAATAGCTGCATAGGGCAAGCTATGATCTATGGTGTATATAGTTGTTCCTACTGAATTGATGGGTCTGCCATGTAAACCTCCAAAACAAAAGACAGTAGAGAAAACAATACGGCACTTTCTTGCTCATCACGAATTTTCCTGGAAAAAAAAAAACTACCTCGTGTCTGATAAAACTTCAATCAGCAAATTCTTAAGTTTTGTGAGGACATGCAAGACATACTTAGAGGACCTGAGAAATCCGTCGCTTCATTGTGAGTTAGTCTGAATATGTAATCATCAAACCATCAGCTAAAAGTCAGTCTCTAAATAGCAATTCCATGAGAGACCAGTGATTGGAAGGAGGGCTCACTGACCTTTGCAAGGATTCACTAAATCAAACCCTGAAGAAGCAGTTCTCAGCGACTCAGCCGTCCTGTACATCCTTTGTGGCGGCCGTCGTCCTCCACGGCAGAAGCAGTCCGCAGCTGGACTCCTAGAGTCCTCGTCCACTCGTTGAAGAACAAGATGAACCCTAGCAAGATACTTCCATCCGTGGCCACCAAATTGCAGCACAAGGAGACATCATGCCTGTATGCATCATGCATATGTAGGTCGTAGAAGCATCAAAGTGGAAGCATCCATGCCGACAAGAGGAGGGGCGAAGGATGATAATCGAGCGTCTTTGTGTACCTGTAACTGCCAAGGATCATAATTAATGTTCAGGTAATTTGAACTGATATGTATTGGCTCCTCTCAGTGCTCTATAAACACATCTATTCATTTCCTCTTCTTTTTTTCTCACTACTAAATGGATATTTTCTTGATGATATGACCATGCTATGTGCTTGTAAAATAAAGAAAACACAATGACACAATGGCAAAATGTCTTAACTATATACTAAAGTATAAACCTCAATCGGTACCTTGATTCTGATTGGTTGATTCCCAAATAGGTGATTGGATTGGCCGATTCCCTAGTCTCCTCCCCTTGTTGTGTTCTGTAAAGAAATATATATGGCAGTATAATTAGGATTATACTAACCAGATCAGTTGATCGAAAAAGAAAGAGGTAAAGATGTTGCCTAGAACTCATGGAGTCATGTTCTCATGGACTGACGGAGGCATCATTGATGATCGTCTTCTCAGCTTCTTGTGAATCGGATCAAATCAAATCGAGCGGGTGTTTCTGGTACTTACCCCTGCTTGCCATGGATCAAATCAACGGCTCAGCTTCAAGTACTCGCCGACGAAGCCAGAGCGGAGAGAGGCAGGGAGAGAAGAGCAGAAGCAAGGAATGGTTGCCGGGAAGCAGCAGCAGCCGCAGCAGCAGGGCATGGTGGTAGCGGCGAAGCCAGGCGTGGTGCGGCGGCTATGGCGGGTGGTAAGCGCCGTGCTGGACATGCTGCGGCGGGACTTGTCGTTGGGCCGCAAGCTCGCCATGGACCTCCTCCTCCTCCACCACCGCAAGATCACGGGGAGGGCGCTCGGCGAGATCTTCCTCGCCTTCCACCATGGCAACCACGGGCGCCACTCCCCCACCTTCTCCTGCATCGGCGCTAGCGCCAACTCCAGCGTGGGGGTGGGCCCTTCTCATGCCGCACGCTCGAGCACATGGTAAACGAAGAGCTTGCGGTCGGAGAATGAGTACCGTGTGTGGGGCTGAGGGAGGCTGCGGCGGCAGGCGAAGCGAGGATGCAGGGGCTGCACCTCCACGCCTATGCATTCTAGATTAGAAGGAGAGGACGATGATGTGCGCGTGGCCCACTTGTCGGTGCGGACCGATCGTAGGTGGCCGGATGCTACCGTGTGTTAGTGGATGGTCCACGGTGCACTATGTCCACGCGAAAGGGTATGGCCTTCATCTAATGTGATCCGTTGATTTTGGATCTAAAGGTCGCAGCTCCATCTTCTTCCTCCCATCCAAACCGACGACGACCAGTCGGTGGCGCCATTGTCGTGCATGGCGAAGAGCTAGAATGATGTATGAGCAACGGATTTCGATGGAAAATACAGAAAACAAAAGAGGATGCAGCGGGGATCTCATTTTGAATGTTAGAAGGGGTCATGGAGGTGTGGCTTGACTGAGTCATGGGCACCCCCATCGGCCGGCGAGGAGGGCCCTCCTCTTCATGTGGGCTGCGGTGTAACACCACTCGCCGGGTTGGATTGTCACCTTGTGGAGGTGTAGTGCGACATAGACGGTGTTGCCGTCGCGGTTGTTACGGCAAGTTGGCAGAGATGGTGGCGCCGGGTTGTAGGAGACGATGGCACCGGGTGTTGGAGGAGTGGAGACGGTGGCGCGGGGTCGAGGCGATGTCGGCGTGGGGTCGAGGCGATTGCGTGGTCGGGGCGAGGCGGCAACGAATGTGTGTCGAACGTGATGAGGGAGGGCACCTAGGGTTGGATTGGAGGGCCAGAGAGGGAGGCGTGATCGTCGTAGGAGGTGAGGGATGTCTCAGAGGGGATCGATCGGATCAACGGCTTACATGATGATTGAGGCCGCGTCGCGAGGCCACGGAGGGACGATATGCGATAGATGGCGGACCGACGGACCGAAAGGTGAACAACATACGATGTTTTTACTCGGTTTTGCTTTTTTTAGCTGTAGATAAAAGGAAAAACCAAGGAAAAAAGTGATGAAAGAAAGTAACAACACCAACTTCCAATGAACAGCCCTCCAAGGTCATTAGGGTTTGCAACCAGAGATGGTGATCGGGGAGATGGCAGTAGGAGGTAATAAACTTGATGGAATCGACAGGAGCAATGGCATTGAGAGGTTTGTGCTAGCATTGGTTGCGAGTCGAGTTCCATCCATGCAGAGGCAAATGTGAACATGCGAGGTCGTGCCAATAAAGTGCTTGACTTGAGAGACGAAGAAGATGATATCATGGAGCCAGATATTGGAGCTAGGAAGAGGTAGGAGGCCACAAGCGGGCCACTCTACTGCTAGAAACCATCGTAGGGGCAAGAGCAAGAGACAAGCTTGTCATTCATGCTAGAGAAGACGAGGCGCCTGGATAAGATTTCCTTTTTAAAAAAGGTAAAACATATATAAGAGGGCCACTCGATTTAGAAGGAGAGGAAATGTAAGAATCAAAATAAAAACCAAAAAAGAAAAAGAAATAAGATGAAGAACTAAATAAACAAGCACCTTGTCTTCTCTTATGATGAATCCAACTTCAACAAGCCTTGTTTGGGTTAGGAGTTAGGATTCGGGTCGGGGAAAGGGATGTGTGGGTGCCAAAATCTAAAGGAGATGGGACGGGGAAGGATATCGAATCGCTGGTAGCAGACAAGCAGTGGATGTGGGTTGTATTAGGAAGCGGTGCCAGGGGTGCCATCGGTGTCATGTCGTAGCAGTGGTCATGTGGGTGTTGGAACTGGTGGCGATGATGCCATCGGATCAGGAAGGGCAGAGTTGAGGGGGAGGGGGAGCTCAAATCTAAAAGGGGTGCGGTGCAAGGAGGGGAAAGGGGAGAGAGTAGGTGTTGGTGAGGCAAAGGCTGACAATGATGATGCTGCTGAATCGGGAGGGGTAGAGTGGAAGGTGGAGGGGAGCTCAGATCTGGAAAGGGTAGAGTGCGAGAAGAAGAGGGGAAGGAAGAGAGAGCCAGCACTGGTGAGATAGAGGCCGGTGCCAATGACACTGTCGTATCAGGAGGGCGGCTAGCGGCGATGACCGGATCTGGAGGGGCATAGTAGAGCTTAGATCTAGAAAGGGTTGGGTGCAGGAGGAGGGGAAGGAAGAGATGCAATGTGCCGATGTCGCTACCAGACCGAGAGGGATATAGTGGAGGGGATGAAGCTCAGATCTAGAAGGTGTGAGGTGTGGTAGGAGAGGAAGAGAGAGCTAGCGATGGTGAGGTGGAGAGTCTCGATGGGGGTAGGGTGGAGTAGGTGTGCGGAAAAATAGTGAAGAAGCTCTTGCATTAAAGTTAACACGAGAGGCCTCTCCGCCTAGTCACGGCCTTTGGAAAAAGAAAAACAATTTCAAAAAAAGAAAAAGAAAAACAAATTGGATGCATATAGCTAGGATCCGGGTCCTTTCATCCTTTGTGACCGATAAATGCATAGGATAACTGTTCCAACAGTGCAGCATGTCAGTATGCTACGGCCTTCTACCCTAATTAATCACTGATTACTGTTCCATATCGACTTCTACCCTAATTAATCACTGATTACTGTTCCATATCGACCACACTGAGGAGGATATGAATCCCCTTTCGAAATACTGCATCCCAAATGAGTCTTAGCATAATTCTAGGTTGTTGTTATGCACCTCACATGTTGCTCATGCAATGGATACCCTCGTTAATACTCCCTCTACAAAGAACGGAGGGAGTACCAAACACTGGAAGCACCTACAGTCCTCTACAAAGAGTAGAAATTGAAACTGCCCATGCTATTATCAATGCATTGCAGTCTTCTTGATAGCAGGGAGTTTTCGCCAGACTCATTTCAGTCAAGTTCATTCGATTCTCTACGCAAGAAAACATTATAACTTCTGAAGAAGGCGTAGCGGCAGAGAAGCAAACCACTGAAAATTATTCCTTCTGAGAGATCGAGACTGGAAATGATGCTGAAGCGTGAGACCACTCGCTAGTTCATCTTTAAAACTTTCCAACTAGGTAAATAAGCAAGTCGTTGTAGTGAAGAGAAACTGGCAAAGGCCAATTTCGGTAAAACAGACCACTATAGCAATTCTAGAACGACAAATGGCGACAACCTCTTATTTTCCATCAGAAGATCAGTACATCTCATCACAGTGGCAGCTCGCCGCTGTCCGCTATGATAACCTTGCTCTTTGGTTGCCCGCTCTGCCGGCCTTCAGCTTCAACCTTGTAAACAACATCCATTCCAGATAGCACCTTGCCAAACACAACATGCTTCCCGTCCAACCTAGCACACACAAAAAGAAAGGTCGGAAATAATCAGCATACATCTTGAACAGATTAAGACAATGTTCAGTCGAAATTGGAGACATTAAGTTCACTATAACAAATATATGTGAAAAATTACTTACCAGCTTGTGGTCACAGTGGTGATGAAAAACTGGGATCCATTTGTATCTCTCCCAGCATTGGCCATGGACAGAAGGCCTGATCCAACAACCAGTCAACCAATAATTAATGGATTTAACAAGCTAATACTTGAATTAAAACATTCCTAGGCATAAATGGGATTTTTCAAGAAAACAGCTAATCAAGGTCCTAGAAAACCACTCAGACAAATCATATCTAAGTCAATAATGACAACAGGGTCACATATTTGATCACCTGGTCCAGTGTGCTTGATCTTGAAGTTCTCATCAGCAAACTTCATGCCATAGATAGATTCACCACCCCTTCCATCGCCAAGAGTGAAGTCACCTCCTTGGAGCATGAAGCTGGGGATAATTCTGTGGAATGTGCTTCCCTTGTAGTGGAGAGGTTTGCCACTCTTGCCAGTTCCCTTCTCTCCTGTATAACAAGAAAGTTGAGAGCTTAAACCATAGCCAAACAAGTGAATTGAGCCTATTTCACAGATTGTAGAACTATTCAGAGTTCAGTATGGGACCTCTTTTCGCTTTGTAATAAATAATGGCATGCTACACTTACATATGATGAATGCAAACACATGTTGTAATTTTATTGTTCATTTTCACTTTTCCCGTAAAATAAGAATAAGAATGTGGCAATACACAAATCTGTTTGTTTTCTTGCTTGTTTGGAGAAGCATGCCTAATTTTAATTGGTTATAAACTACCTGAAAATAAGACCAAACTATTTTCTGCCACATGACAAAATGATTTTGTTTGCATGGTGCAGGTATTATTAAAGTCTGCCAAACATCCATGAGATTTATCGTCTGGAAAACAAAGGGAATAGGTAACAATAATGTTCATACCTGTGCAAAGCGCTCGGAAGTTCTCTGTAGGAAAAGTAGATGTAGGGAACATTAGTGTTTATCTTAAGATAAGAAAATAGCTATGCACTGAACAATAGGCGGAAAATACCTGCTGTTTTAGGAACAGTCTTCCCAAAAAGTCCCATGACAATCCGACCTATTAAAGTTCAGATCAAATTAACCACCAATGAGTCAATCAGTTAATAAGTGGATGAGTAATATTCATATACAAACAAACACCATATTGGCATTTCTCCTTAATATAAGTAAGACCAAAGAAATTTGATAATCCTAGTAGCAGTAATCACTCTGAATGGCATGCAACTGAAGCACATCACTTTGTACTGTAAGCATTGGTGGTAGACCAGATGACATCAATCCACGTGTGGGGTGCGCAAAGTCAGTAATGGAACCAAAATGGCTATGCAAGGTGACATCTAAAGCTGTCCTGTTACTTCACCTAGATATGGCATCGGGTGCTGATCTGACAGTAGAACAAGAGAGAGGAGCCACCACAAACCTGCGGGCTTGCCGTCAATCTCGATATCAAAGTAGACCTTGTGGGTGACCTCCGTCAGGTCCTTCTTCGCCTGAAACCCCGATAAATTTTTCCATGACGCATCCATATCGATATCCATACAGAAAAAACAAATCAGAAATCAAACACAACAGTTAGCTACTTGGATAGTTGGATCCGTATCTAACAGATTCAGACACCAGCGCAAGCGTCGCAGATAATCAAATCGACGAACAGCTAGAGCAGTAACGCGTACGAATCAGATCAGATCGCGGAAACAAACACGCAGATGGGGAGAAGGAGAGGTGCAAACTATGGGCGGGTGGGCAGGGGACGGACGAGGTTGATGAGAACCTGGGCGAGCGTCAGGGCGGCGGCGGCGAGCGCGAGCCACAGGCACACCGTAGCGGGGCGCCAGGCCGCCCGCGCCGCCGCGCTCCTCCTCCACCCGCTCGGCTGCATCACCGATCTGCTCTCCTCCTCCTCGTCGCCGCCGCCGATGAGGTCTACAGGATTTTACTAGATCTGGTTGTTCGCCACACACTGCACTGCAGTCCACGGGGGGCACGACCAAATATGGGGAGGAGAGAAGTCGCCGCGCTGGCTGACAGGTGGGGTAGACGCGAGACAGGGTCCCACATGTCAGTATGAGAGTTGGTATGCTCCGTTCATTTGTTAGGTTCAGGACAGGTTCAACAAAATTTTCATCGTTTCAAGAGAAACTCGAGTAACCTGGAAGAAACATGGTGGCATTGTTGATAAAAAGAAATATGAGCTTAAATTTACATTGAAAATGACTCAAACATAGGCGATGGAAATTGACTAGATCAATTCTTTCTTATATATTAAGCACCAATTTTTAGGGTTCTAGCCTAATGATTGCAGTGCTTCAGTAGCATCTTTAGATTCTGGGTTCGACTTCCGATGGAAGCAAATTTTCAAGGTAGGTTAAAAAAATCCTCCTCGCCGGTAAAGTTGGGGGGAGGGGGGTCTGGGTTGTTCACCTTTCTTCTTAAAACAAAATCCCCCTAGTTTTTTTTAATTAAGCACTAATTTTTTATCGCTCTCTAAAGAGAAAAATAAGTAAACATAAAAAGTAGATAAGCAAGTAATTGTATCCGATAGAGATTGGCTCCAACCAACCAAATAAAACAGTCACTGACAACAATTCCACACACCACACTGAAAAAGAATCACGTTTGATTTTCTCAATAGGAGCGAATACAATGTGCTTCCATCAAAGACGTATATGTCCCGTCAAAGAAAAGGGGGATGTATGTGCACGGATCATCAGTTCATTATAATTACAGTTCATCATCATGGAGCTGTCCGCTGTTAACTATGACGACTTTGGCCTTGGGCTCGCCAGTCGGCTGCCCTTGGGCTTCAATCTCGTGGACGACGTCCATTCCGTCCAGCACCTCGCCGAACACGACGTGTAGCCCGTCCACCTTCTTCGGCATCCTTTGCAAGAACAACAAACAGGCACACGATCAGTCAGCACACAATCCATCTCAAAAAGGCGAAGCAAAAAACAAAAAATCTCATGTAGAAATTGCAATTGTTCCGAGTGCCTAATGCTCATGGGCTCATGGCCATACAGGAGGTTTTACCGGCTTCCTTTCACAGTGGTGATGAAGAACTGGGACCCGTTCGAATCCTTCCCGTAATTGGCCATGGACAGAGTACCTGCAACGCAACGCAGTAGTTGATCGGACACAGCTCCTGCTCCGTGGAAGCGTTTCTGGCTACAATAACTGGGAGTTGATGTTCATCGATCAAGCGGCGAAGGTTAGTCACCGGAGTGAGTGTGGTTGAGCTTGAAGTTCTCGTCGGGGAACACCGAGCCATAGATGGATTCGCCGCCGGTTCCGTTGAAGTTGGTGAAATCGCCTCCCTGGATCATGAACTCCGGGATGATCCTGTGGAACGTGGATCCCTTGTAGTAGAGAGGCTTCCCGGCCTTGCCAATGCCTTTCTCCCCTGCATACCAAGAGAAGTGGAGGTGCTACCGTTCACTATTCAAACGGATTTATACAGTGTTTTTAAAGATTCTTTTTGAACAAAAAAAATTAAAGGTTCTTGATATATTTGAGGAAGAGAGTGCAATATTTGTTAAAACAAGAATGTTCCTAAAAATATTTGTTCAATATTTGCCATGATGGTTAAAAATTAGGAAAAGCATACCTGTGCAAAGCGCTCGGAAATTCTCTGTACAGGAAAAGAAAAGAAAAAGGTTAGCATTTCTCTCATCTCATAAGTCATGAGCAAAACAACAACACACATTTGTTGAACTGAACGAGTAGTACCTGCAGTTTTAGGGACCGTCTCCCCAAAAAGCCCCAGGATGATCCGGCCTATGATATGATATGATATGATATGACAACCAAGGATCATCCAAAAATTGATTAGAATTCAGAGCACGAAGCATCATCACTAATCGAAATGAAGGTCTCTCTAAGTCTCAGCATCGGATTTATTTTTGACAGTGTGTTCACCGTGCACGAACCTGTGGGCTTGCCGTCGATCTCGATGTCGAAGAAGGTCTTGACCGTGACCTTCGTCAGGCTCTCGTCAGGTTTAGTATGCGCCTGAACAACAACGCCGGCGAGCGCGAGCCACAGGCACAGCGCCGCCGGGCTAATCCTCCTCGACGCCATTGTGGATCGCCGACGAGCCTGCTGATCGAGGTTCTTCTTGTTCCCCCTCCTCCTGCAGCGTCCTCGATCGGGTGCTTATAAGGAGGCCTGCCGCGCTGGCTGACCGGTGGGCCAGGCAGAAATAGGGGATCGTCCTTGGAGTTCGCGGAGCTGTCGCGGGAGGATTGGCCATCTGACTGCTCAATTCAGTGCTTTATTCAGGCCATCGTTGATCTGAAGAAGGGCGCATATCTCCTGAAGTGCGGCAAGAGAGGGAACTCCAAATTCTGCGCCTTCATGCTATCATCTGTGAGTAATTCTAGTGATACGCGGATACGCCCTTGCAGATCATGATTCTATTTTTTGTTCTTAATACATGATCTATATACCTGGGGTGATAATTCTAAAGTTATAGGTACCTCATGACAATTAAACGATTATGATAACATTCGATTTTTACCAACCCAGATCAATATTTTTTTCTACAGTCTATTCAGCTAGAACTATTGAACTAGATGTTTATGCCTTGCGCTCTTTGAAATTGCTGATATGCCCTGTCACAGATAGACTGCCATGAGGTTCGAATAAGTTGGGTAGCAATTAATATATTATTCCGAACCAATTAGTTTCCGCATATTCTTTAGACTAGCAATTCCACTTGCTGAAATGTCACAGAACTGCATTTGAAGTTACTGCCACCATTCCAAGTTGCAATTCTAGAGCAGTCACATTTACCAGTATTATCCACTAATAGCCATACAACTATTTAGATTTATTTCAGTTTCAGTCAGTTGGTTCAGTGAGCCTCCTTCAGACTTGCTATCCCTCCATCTGTAATGTGTTCTGGGTGGTGTGGCCATTGTCCCTACTTGTACTGTTGCATGTTTTTTTTCATTCTGCCATGACTAATCAGAAGTGCTGCATCTTAAATTGTAATGCATGGGTTTGAATAATCAAGCTAGAAGAAGAGTAGTGAAAGACCTTGATATGCATCACCATTGCTACAATCTAAGAGACCAAGTTATAGTTCTCCATGAGATCAATTGTGTAGTATTCATTTTAAATGAGTATTCATCTGTGATCATCATACTTCAGTGTTGGCAGAGGGGCACTGGGCACGTGAGCAGCTCATCCTCACCTGATAATATTTTTTTATATATTCAGTGTTATCATTTTTCTGTGGTCTGTGTCAACTTTTATCTTATAAGTCTTCATTCTATAGGTTTAGGTTTGTTCATTTTCAAGTATGTCGGTTTATTTTATTTTATTCTTATTATTTTTTAACTACAATGACCCTGTAGCTTCTCCAAGTCTTCCACCAAAAAGTTTTCTGAGGTTAATGTAAGTCTGTAACAAATTTCAGTTAACAGCAGCATATGGTTTTCTCAAGTATTGTTGTCAACCCATCTTATCAGTTCTTTCTCAAGTATTGCCATCAGCCCATCTTATCAGTTCTCCTTTTTGCAGTTAGTTTATAATTGAATAATAAATTTGGAGGAAAGCAGCTAGAGAGGCTAGAACCTTGTCCCTCTGCAGACTACAGGTCATTGAGGTTCATCCAGTTTTAAGTTTCTGTTTCAAATAAGAGGTTTCTTCAGTTTTCAGTCATGATTTTTGTCCAGTGTTTAGTTACATAAGGTATCATCTATGACAAACTATATACTAGCTTTTTGTTTCTTTAGTTAACACTTTTTATTTGGTAACACCTGAGATAAGAACATTTTTTTCCAATCCTATAGAGATGATACCTCAAGCAAACTATGCAGTGAAGCTACCTTTGGTTGTTTAAATAATTTATAATGGGAGATTGGGAAAGAATTTGTACAGTATTTGTAGTGTCAGTCTCTTTTATTTTCTATGCATGAAGGTTAAGCAATATCTTATGTTTTTCTAGGATCTCTAGATTAAACTATGTTGTTATGGCTACACTTGCTATCTTATCCAATTAAAATCGGTAACTGATCTCATAGTGCCTACTGAATTCCTTTTTATTACCTTTTGATGATTGCCTTCCTCATCAGTTGTTTATAGCAACGGTATTAGTTCATATGGCTTGGAATTGGCCATATTGGCCTACTTAAGTAATTGGAACCTAAGTGATTTTATTTTTTTTCTTAATACATGATCTATGTACCTGGGGGCGATAATTCTGAAGTTATAGGTACCTCATGACAATTAAACGATTATGATAACATTTGATTTTTACCTACCCAGATCAATATTTTTTTCTGCAGTTTATTCAGCTAGAACTATTGAACTAGATGTTTATTCCTTGTGCTCTTTGGAACTGCTGATATGCCCTGTCACAGATAGACTGGCATAAGGTTCGAATAAGTTGGGTAGCAATTAATATATTATTCCGAACCAATTAGTTTCCGCATATTCCTTAGACTAGCAGTTCCACTTGCTAAAATGTCATAGAACTGCATTTGAAGTTACTGCCACCATTCCAAGTTGCAATTCTAGAGCAGTCACATTTAACTGTATTATCCACTAATAGCCATACAACTATTTAGATTTGTCACACGACAAATGATGTTAGCATATTGGTGATCAGAAGTGCCTGTCAAGGTTTTCACTAATATATGATTAGGAAAAGTAGTAGCCTGATGTGTATGTTTGTGGCCATGTTTACACCCAAAACGACACCATTTTGGAACGGATAGCCATACAATTTGGTCCAATAGAACTACGAGGGGTCATTTTGTATTACAATTGTATAATTGCAGCTTATCATGTTATACGCATGTTATTATACAAAAATACACCTTTCAGTCATGGGAAAATAATTTTAATTCTCTTTTCAGGATGAGACAACATTCATATGGTATTCAAAAGGGAGGGAAAAATGTTTGAGCTTAAGCTTTATGTCAGTTGTGGTTCTTGGACAGAAGACTGTACGCAGTTCATTTTGTAATGAAAAAGACATGTTCTCCATTATTCATTGCATACCAAAACTATTCTAAGGATTTCATAATTTTGCAGATAAAATTTCTGCGACAGCGTTGTCCGGATAAGGAGTCCCAGTCCTTATCACTTATTTACAAAAATGGAGAGCGATCACTTGACTTGGTATTTGCATTGCAACATTTTAAGTCAGTTTGCTTTGTAAGCTTGTACTGTCCATTTTTCCTTACTGGCACCATATCTTTTGTAAACTATGACCAGATCTTTTCTTCTTACAATAGTTGTGCATGCACTTCTTTTCCTGGCTGTTTTTGCATGTCTTATCTCGGCACAAATTTAATTCTTCATATAGGTGCATCTTGATTTCAGTAACCTTTGTGACTGCTGGATGAGCTTATAGTGAATTTTGGATATTTAGCTATGATATTAACACCTACCACATTTGCTTGTTAGCTTACTTTCTTTTCCTTTTCAGACATTGTTGGCTAATTGGCAAGGTACGGGCCCCTCACAGATTCTGTAATCGCCCTGCAGGCCAACATTTTAGCAGGAGGGTTTACCAATTTTTTAACTGAAACAACAACTCATTGAAATGCCATTCTCTTGAAGTATAATGTGATTTTTTTATCTTTTCTCAGTCAAATCATTCTCTGCATTTCAGGTGATTTTTTCAGTCAAATCATTCTCTGCATTAGAAGGTACTCGCCCAAATCATGTCAGCTTTAGTGTGGACTCTTTATTGTTTCTATTTATTTTGGAAATTTTGAAAGCATGGTAGTGTGGTACTATAGTATGTATGAATTTCCAAGACAAACTATCTGGGGTTTATTTGCAAACTATTGCTGTAGCAAAAAATTATGGTTCATGCCTCCTTGTCAATGCAATTATGGTCCTTGCCTCCTGGTCAATGCATTGCTCCATTATCTATGTGTTTTGGTAGTGATAAGAAATGGCACTCTAGAAAAACTAGAGTATGCAAATGAAAACTGTGTATAAAATTGAGCAATGCATATTTCCCGTAGCCCATAGGCCATGAAAGCCTGTAATATTTCAGAACGAATGTTAGTTATGTATCATGCTGAGTCTAAAAAGCAAGCATTCTTTAAGGTGGTAATAGCTAAAAATATTGAACATACATGCATAACCAAAGCATTGTGGATGTTAATCCAAAAACAAAGTTGCTCTTCATATTCCATCTTTCTAGGGTCAATCTTCTCCAGCCATTTTATCAGCATTTTGGGACACAAAGGGACCATCTGTAAAATGTAAATCAAGTTCTTTAACAAGTTTGCATCTTCTGGTGTTTGCAGTGGGGGCCTCATATTCAGGTACTCAGACACAACCATCTGTTGTTGACGAGGTGTATTCAATGCCTCCACACGGTGGACAAGCAGAGACACATGCCTCTACGGAAGAGGATGGTAAATGTTGCACGTGCTTCCTTCATGCTATTATTCTACCTGTGTTAATAGGTTTGTCTCATCACTCATGTGCCAATGTTGCATTAGATTGCGATGAGAACATCATATTTGAGGACGACAAGGAAGAGGAAGAGGGGCACCTTTTTGGAGGCCAAGGTACACCCTGCTGCATCTAAGTGACGCTCAACTTATCTTGTTTCAAAAATCTAACACTTCATACTCATGCTAATGATTAGAACCTAATGATTGGGAAGCTGATGAGGATGTGGATCTTGAGACGGCGAATGAAGATCCCAACGAACCTGATGTACCGGATCCATACGATGCGGTTTATGCCAATGTCCGTAACGAGACGCACATGCTCAAGCCAAAGGATAACTGCGAGCACTGCAATGCAAAGAAGTGTGAGTCCGAGCCACCTGGATTCTGTTGTCGTAATGGAAAGATTCATCTTTCCACCCCCGAGACACCATTGGAACTCGTGAGACTGTGGTCGAGCTCGGACACTGATGCTAGGCATTTCCGTGCAAACATCAGATATTTCAATGGTCACTTCTCTTTCACTTCTCTTTACTGTAAACTTGATCGTTTGACCACCGACATGAGAAATTGTGGAATCTACACATTTTGTGCCCATGGACAAATCTACCATAACATACGATCATTTGGTAAAGAGGATGGTCACGAACATTGACACCTTGAGCTTTATTTTTACAACGACGATCCGTCACTTGAGCATAGGCTCCGCAAGTGCCGTGAGAAGTCTACCCAAGAAGGTAGGGAGGTCATCTAGAGGCTAAAGGATATCTTACATGGAATTAATCCCTACTCAGAGAATCTTAGGAGTATGGGTCAGGTTGACAACCTTGAGGATTACCATGTCGAGTTGAACCTTGACCAACGGCTGGACCAGAGAACTTGACCAACGGCTAGACCAGAGAACATATAACGTGCCATTAACATCAGAGGTTGCTGCCGTTTGGATTGAGGGTAGCGAGCGTCGGGGCCAGTTCGATAATAGTGTTGTCCTCCAAGGAAAGGATAGATCGATCCATGGCATTCGGTCCTATCATGGGTGCTATGACGCTCTCTCATACTCGCTGTTCTTTCCAAGAGGTGAGCTCGGGTGGCACAACTGCATTCCAAAAGTTAGTGTGACTGAGGTTGAAGTCAATAAAGCTCGAGCGATCCGCAAGGCGCGTGCTGATGGTGGTGGTGACGATGATGCTAGTAAATTCAGATGTCTTTATAGTGTCTTTAAGCATCTTGCAATGATTTTGGCAGCTAGGAAGTTTGGTAACAGCTATCCAAACGGGCGGGCATTCCGCTACTTCTAGATTTTTCTTAGTATAATGCAAGAGTAATATAGTTTTAAACCACATTTTGGCAGTTTTTTTAAACAAACCAGCGCGATAATGTGCCTATATTTGTATTAATAAAGGAGGGAAGCTTTTAAAGTATTTGGTGTCATAAGCCTGTTAGTTTACCGTATATACAAAATTCATAACTAATCAGAGTAACATACAACTATACAAAGAGCGTTGGAATGCCATCTCCCTCTTCCCCTTCCTTTTTGGCTAGCGTCCCCTAACCACCGTTGAGCAACCAAACAAGCAACCAAACAGTCCTCACGAGAAATCCACGTCGGAATGAACAGGGTGGCCTCCACGACGCGAGACATGGTTCTCAACGTTTTCGCCTCAACCGTGCACCACATGCGGCTGCCTCCTGCAAACTGCATGAGTAATTAGAGGCAACAATGTCATTTCTAATAATATGTCTAAGATTTGCTAGAACTAGAAGTGCATTTATTTAGGGGTATATGGAGTATGCTTACACATTTAGCAATGTAGCATGTATTAATTCTATAATATTTGTATAGCTCGTACACACTAGCCGCATTTGACTTACATGCCATCTCAAATTTTCATTTTATGTTAAATAAGGAGTTTAAATCGAGAAAGATGACATAAATAACAGGGGCATGTGCCCCTTAAGTAAACCTATTCACAACATTTGATCATTATGGTAATCAAAGTTAGCAAGAAGGTTCAACCAACGTCAAGCAAACAAACACTTCTCAGGAAGGTATCCACATTGGGATGAACAGGGCGGCCTCCGCGATGCGAGACAGGATTCTCAACGTAGAAGAAAAGAGATCATATCAATCGCTGTTTGTTTGTTCATCAGTCCAATTTTCCAAGTAAGAAGTACATAAACAGAAGTCATTATACTCAAACTCAAACACAAACCAGCTCTGACCAAATAAAAAACAAGACCACACTGAAAACTAACACTCATGCTTCCATCAAAGATGGATCGGATCACTACAGCTCATCAGACTTGGGCAGCTCCCCACAATCAACTATGACGACTTTGGCCTTGGGGACACCAGTCGGCTGGCCTACAGCCTCAATCTTGTGGACAACATCCATTCCACTAAGCACCTTGCCAAACACAACGTGTATCCCGTCCAACTTCTTCGGTAACCTTTGCACAGAGAAGCAACAAGCACACGATCAGCAACAAACAGTAATCTCAAATAGGAGAGAAGGAAAAATCTTTTGCATAAACTATAATGATGCTTGTGGTGATTAAAAATGAAGGACCAATGATTCTCGAGGACCATCTGGAAAAGATTTACCGGTTTCCTGGTACGGTGGTGATGAAAAACTGGCATCCGTTTGTATCTTTCCCATAATTGGCCATGGAAATAGTACCTGCAACGCAGTTGGACATCAGGCATCAGCGATCGCTGATCGACTTGCTCGCTGTGAATATCTCTTGCTACAACTAAGGTTTCAAGCAGCGTAGTTATGTTAGTCACCAGCTTCAGCGTGACCGAGCTTGAAGTTCTCATCAGGGAAAATCTCGCCGTCATAGATGGAATCGCAGCCCGTTCCGTCGCCGTTCAAGAAATCACCTCCCTGGATCATGAATCCTGGAATGATCCTGTGGAATGTGGACCCCTTGTAGAAGAGTGGTTTACCGTGCGAGCCCAGTCCTTTCTCTCCTGTATAACAAGAGAGTTGTGAGGACATGGATCAGAAAGAAAGCCCATTCCTTTTTTTTAACAAGTATATTTATTGATTAAACTTTTGAGACATATATGATGGTTAGGAAGCATACATACCTGTGGAAATTGCTCTGAAGTTCTCTGAACAAAGAAAAAAGACAGTTAACCTTTTCGCTCATGTCATCACAAGAAAACCAACACCCGCATTTGTTGAACCAAACAACATAATTAAATTGCTAGTACCTGCTGTTTTAGGAACAGTCTTCCCAAAGAGTCCAATGACAATCCGGCCTATGACGACCCGTGACCATTCAAACGTTAGTTAGATGGGGGCATCAAGTATCAGGAACCAGCATACATACACAAATAAAGATGATACAACTAGGGAGGCAAACTAAGGCAGCCATCTTAAGATACCAAAGCCGGCCAATCTTATCAACCTCAATTTTTGGCAATGGTGAGGAAGATCATGATGAAAGAAACTTCTTGTTGCATATAAGAACATTATCCAACCATAAGGATGGCGATGGCGATGGCGATGGCATAGCATGCACAAACGGAAGAGATCAGAGGAGGAAGCCGCCGGCGCAAACCTTCAGGCTTGCCGTCGATCTGCATGTCGAAGAAGACCTTGTTGGTGACCTCGGTCAGCTCCGCGGCTGATTCTCCATGTGCCTGTGGACAGCGGAGGCATGCATCAACGAAGGGATCTCAGGACGATGCATGCAGATGGATGGATGGATGGATGGATGGATGGACGAGACGAGCACCTGGGGTAGCATCAGGGCGGCTGCGCCGAGAGCCAGCCACAGGCACAGGGTGACGGGCCTCGCCGCCGTGCTCCTCCTCGTCCACCCACTCGACATCGTCATCGCCGATCACCTATGGTTCCTCCTCGTCGCCGATCACTCTGCTCGCCGATGAGACTCAACTTCTTCTTAAGTTCCAATTCTTCAGCGTCCACGGTCCTTGCAAAGAGGAGGCCTGACCGGTGAGCCAGTGCGTAAACTTGAAGGGTCTGTGGGAGCTGATCGCCCTGGACCGCACAATGAACTCATGCAACTGCCTGTTAGCTACAAATAGACTCTTGGCCAGTATTACAGCAAGGATAAGCAGATCACGCGGTAATCGCAGGTCGCCATAACACAATTAACACCACCATGTGGCCCAGGTCCTCATATTGGATTTTGTCCTTTTGTTTTCAACTTGAATTGAAATTGCACCGATTCAACAAGTGTACAACTTGTCCACAAAAGTGCAGTACAACAGAAGTAAAATGTGATATACTTACTAGCTATGTCCTAAGTCACTGTCCTCTTGGTTTTCACTTGCATTGCGTTGCACCGGGTCAGCAGGTTCACAACTTGTCCAATACAAGCGTAGTACAATAGAGTAACTGGAAAGTGATCTACTAGCTATATCCCAAGTCATTGTACACAAACTACTGATATGCAAAAACAAGAATCATCAACCGATGCAGAAGTTTGCTTCGCTTCTCTCCACTAGCGAATTTGGTGTGCATTTACTGTCAGCAGCTGGTAATCAAAATACCACCATGCCAGCAGGATAGTTGCCTCACAGATAACAGACAAGCATTTGCTCTCCAGGTCCCAGACCCTCAGTCTTCAGTCTTTAGATGCACTGGCAGCTGGCTCTTTCTTTTCGCCATACCTCTGCATTCGAATTGCAAGCGGAGTTTAGTAAGCGACGCATGATGAATAATGAATTATAATCCACCAAATTTCGGATCATTGATTTCGAATTTCAGTCAATTCTAGGGAGCATGTATTGTCAATTGACATGATGTAAGACCATTGACCTCAAAATAAATGGTGGTGGGTCAATGTACTGTATAATACCAAGCAGATAACTGAATCAAATTACTGCAATTTCCAAGCTCCTAATAAGTTCCTCTATTTTGATACCGGTAACTTAGAAAATAAACTAGGGGTGAAGCGCAAAGACTCTTAACTCAGTTCTGATTGCTTCCAAGGCACCAAGCTAACAAGCAGCAATGCATCACTGGACCATGAACTGGTTATTATTGATTAGACCTAGACACAATCAGCAGAGTAACCACTGACCACTGGGCATAAATTCACTTTGAGAAACCCTGCTACTGTGCTACAAAGCATGATCTGTGTAACTTTCATGCAGCAAAACTAATCAAAACAATTCAGCAACATAGAGGTCTCACCTGCTTTCCAAAGGTGAACGGGACATACTTGTACTTGATCATATGCATAATCTGTCGCTTCATTGTCAGGAAAAAGAGCACGATCCAATAACAGAGAAGTATTGGCCAGAAGACAGGAACGTCGAATACAGAGAAGAAGGTCATGACGAAAGCAATGCAAAAGGCTTTCGTGATAGCATACCTGAAACAAGATTAATTTGTTAACATAGTTTCAACAGAAAAAAAAGGGACAAAAAAGGACAGAAATTTACTAGCTAGTGAAACACCAAAGGTTGACTGAGTAGGCTAGTAACATGATGTTCCTAATTTAGTCTACACTTCTGAAGAAGCAGATTGTTCCCAGGAAAAGCAAATGGCTATCAAAATTCAGCTTGATAGGAACCAGAGAGCAGTGCCAAAATATTTTTCATGGTTATTTTCAGCAAATGATGCCTTATATTAAACAATTATACTGATAATTTTTCATGGTTATTTTCATAGGTTACAAATATTTAATACGAAATTGATCTTTGATTTACAAAACTGTACCAAAAGTAATCATGAAAAAATTGGAATGTATTTTTCTAACGTAGAGCATCATGTTATAAGTCCATGGACAAAATCTGAAATTAAAACTCAATTTGTACGCGAAGAAACAAAAAAGAGAAATCTAATTAAGGGGTAGATTGGACCAAATGAAATAGTTCGGGGGAGTAAAATGAGTCTAAATTTTTCTTAGGGGTTTAAGTGGACAAAGTAAATAGGTGATGGGAGTAAAATGGACTTTTTCCATTTCACTATAAAAATAGAATATCAAAAGGTGAACTGTTACTCAAAAGAAATAAATTTACAAAAACAAAACAGTTCCACAAGGAAATGGAGCCTGTATTTCTTAGACAAATGCATCACAAAAACTCTGCATAGCAGTAACTATTAAGAAATTCGATGGAGTGCTAAAAAGAACGTACTATGTTATTTTCATAGGAATCAATATTCATTGGCACTAGCTAGGATATCCCCTGCCATCTATTTATTTATTATTTTATCCCATGGTGCACACATAACATCAGTCAATGAAATTTATATGGCTCTAAGCCTCGAACAATACTAAGTACAACTGTACCAGTACCACTGCAGCGGAGGGATGCCAACACTTGTTTTCCAGCAGCTAAATAAGTACTATTAAATAAATAAACAAAAACGATTTCACATGCAGTGCATGGACCGTGAGACAAATTTGGCTGGTTGGTTAGTGAGCGGTGATCTAAATAAGCACTAATGGTCCATACCAAGCATAACGGTCCAACTGAAATCTGACACAAATCAGCATTTCTTTGTGATCCCTTCTACAAATTGCATCTCCAATTGGATAGTACTGAGAACTACCAGTGAAGTACTATCCCATCAGACATCATTTCGGATGTACTGCGCGCGCAATCTGTGAGAAACATTGGCTAGCTGGTTGGCTGGTGGATTTGATATTAACTAGCCATAGCTGTTTCAAACGAAATCTAACACAAAGGCAACATAAATCTACGACTGGACTGTCTTATAAAATTGGATCCCCAGTTCCAAGCAATCAGCTAGGCAGGCTAATGGGCCGAGCATAGGCCAAAATGAGCTAGGGCAGAATCACAGTCGCACACCAGAACTTGAACTCGGGGAGGCGGCGGACGAAGGGCCTGAACTCGTCGGAGCCGCGGGTGGGGAGCCCGGGCCCTGCGTCGAGCGCCTCGAGCTCCGGGTCGACCATGGGGGAGAGGAAGCCGATGAAGAGGTTGAGCAGGTAGATGCCCAGCCCGTAGGTGACGACGTAGAAGCCCTGCACGAAGTACACCCGCAGCGCGTACACCGCGGCGGCGACGAGCGTGCCCGCCCACCGCCGCGCCATGTGCGGCGCCGCGCGGTCCAGGTGGTGCTGGAACGCCCGCGACGCCTCCGCGCGCCACCGCTCCACCGTGCCGCTGGCGCCGACGGGAGTGGGCTCCATCGCCGCCGCTTCGGATCCGGGGGGTTCGGTCTGGTTAGGTTTCGTATCTGGTGGCAATCGCGGGCAGAGGAGGAAGAAGACTGGAAGAGGATTCACACATGCCGTGGATTCCGGAGCTCACGTGCTAGAAAAGAGTAATATCACAAAAAAAAACATTTCTTCAGATAATAGTCTACTACTGTTTCTACTTTATGAAATTTTTTCCTTCTTCACAAAACAAAACACCTTTTCAGATATTTACTCCTTCCTCTTTTTTTTTGAAATAATACTCCTTCCATTTTTAAATGTATGACATTTAGGATGGTTATTACGCTTTTGGTCACGTGCCGTGAAAAATAAGGTGATTGTTAAACATACGAGAAAATGTGGTTCTTCAAAACAGAAACAAGAAACTTACTCCTAACATTGAAGAGAGACTTCCGCAATATGTCCTAGCATCTCTACACGGACATTTCGTTTAGGCCCCGTTTGGATCATTGGAATTGAATTCCATCCTAATAATCATAATTTAGACACAAATTAATTAAGCTAATATAATTGTATGTGGAATATAGTTGTATATTATAGTTGGTGATACGGGAGAGATACTTGTATGCTATAGAGAAGCGAGTCTAAGAGCGTGCTATAAGAATTGAATTCCATCTAATAACCATAATCTATAGAATCAATTTCCATCTCCCACCCCATAAATTTAATATAGGCTTATATCTAAACTTTGGAAAGTTGTGGAATGCCACATTCCAACATAAATTAGCCAACTCCATTAAATAGATTCCAATTCCTTGGACCCAAACGGGGCCTTAATTCTTTTTTTTTTGAAACTTCATTTCGTTTAATTCCACAATTACAATTCCTGAATCTTGTATACACGAAGGAGCAGCGGCTGTTAAATTTCTGCTTGAACTGCCTCTAGAGTAGCCAGCCGGTGTACTGGAGTGTGGAGTACTACAGCTACAAGACTGATGAAACAATGCTAGAAATCGAAAATCATATCTTCATCCCCATCTTCTTCGTCCAGCTGACTATCTTCATCCAGCTTCTCGCACTCGAACAGATATGGTGCATTGTCCTCTGCATTCTCCTTGGTGTCATTCAGCTCTATGACACGGACCATCTTCTCACAGATTGAGGATTGAACTAACCCTTCTGAGACGTCCTGATTTGATCCTAGCCCAAGAAGCGTGATGCATTCGTCTTGGAACTCTTTATCGTTGGACGACAAGATCAGCCCAGCAATTGATTCTGCAAGGTCAGGAACATATTCACGAACCTGAAACGATATAAAGAACATGATGCATTCAGCTGTAATCATAAGTATAGAAGCAACAAGAACACACCTAACAATTCCCATATTTAAGGCCCAAAGTTGCAAATGATTCAGCTCAATACACATGTTTAAGGCCATAACCAGTTGAAAACCAGCCGGAATTCATGTGTCCTTGTGATAGAGAATACTCCAAGGGCATAGTTGAGGTTAGGAATTTGTAGGCTGTTAGTTAACAGAAAAATCAAAAGCATATTGCATAATGTTACTTGACAGAAAACAGAAGGCACATACCCTCTGACCATGACAACTGAGAAAATCTCCAGCATGATCTGCTTTCAAGTGAGATAATGCAGACTTGAGTGCCTTCCTTACAAGGTGTCTATCTTGTTGAGATCCCTGGCATTCTTGCATAGCAGTGGCTAGAGCAAGTCAAGGACAACCAGGGAAAAGTCCCAACCTTCCATATATAAATTGAGGCTTTCAATAAAAAAAACGAAAATAAAGCTTGTGAATGTCTAAAGCGTATGCAGTGCAAAGAATGGAAACTGGATATCATTCAAGGTAAGTGTGAATGGCAATATCAACACGAGCAAATGCCATGTCATCCCACTCAAGAACAGCATTTCCTTCATCATCTATGAAACCACCTTTTAACTTGAAACCATAGCTTTGCCAGTCTATGCTCACCAACACATCAAAGGAGGATTGTGATATGGGACAAGGTACAAAATCTTCAAAATACAAAACCTGAAATTGTTCCAACCAACAGTGGGATGAACAATCAGCTCAGTTGAATCATGCTGCTTTAACTCCTCTAATCTCACTGAACACAAGAAAGAATGCATCTCAACAGAGCTACTTTGTTGATAGTATACTATGTCCAGAAGTTACAAGTCACATGAACAAGTAAACCCATTGTCAATGCAAAATCAGATTGTTGTGGCATGCGAAAATGCTGCCTGCAACCTGAATTTGGTTGCTGGGCATGAGGTACAAGAAATACTTCTTCAGGGGAAAAAGAGGTATAACCGAAAGCTCTGTGGTGCAAACCTTTGTGGACGAACAATTTACTGTCCAACAACTTAAATCAGATGCAGTGCGTGCAATCAGTATGACTACTTCAACATGTAGCCCTTTAGCTTTTCTTCTGTCTACATTGTTTGCTGCTCCAGTTCCAATCTTTAGAAGATCTCTGAAGTAAGGAAGTAAAGTAAAACTTACTAATCATGTTAAATATGGTGGCACACCAATCTGAGGGTTTATAATACCATAATAATTAGATATTAGATGATACACAGGTGTTTATTAGCATGCCAATGGCTGAATATTAATGAAAACAGACCAGATAGCATCAAGGTATGGACATAGGAGCTTAGCACATGCATGCCCGAAAGATCCAAAGAGATTGGGGTTGGGCAATGAGGGAAAAAGGACAAATACTCATTGTATGGTTTGTTTCCTGTTGGCCACCATACACATTTTTTCTCATGGTATTCAGTTGTGTGTTGACTACAGGAACCCTCTTAGGCCCATATCAGTAAAGCAAAACTTTCGGTGTCTTCAAATATAAAGATATGGATGTCTTAAACCTTAAATGTGTCAATGCAAACATACTATAATTATGAGTGTAAAATATGTTTTAGCAGTGGTTCTTCATTATCTTTCTCCTATTTTGAATCCTAACACAGAAAGCATGACATTAATGAACATCAAGAAAGACAAAAACTATAGTAATTGAGTATTTAATGAAAAATGAAAAATGAAGTGATCTTCGAACAAGGTGGATCAACGACAAATTCCAAGGAACATGTAAAAGAAACTCCAGCAATATCATCTAGCCTTCTAAATTGCAAGTTCAAAAAAATAAAGCTAAAAGATGAATTCTAATGATGAACAAATATTGATGAAAGAGCAAATACAAAGATAGCAGAAATATACATATCATTTATGGTATTTGCAACACTTATTTTGGAGGAAAGACTAATAGCAATTACGAACAGAAATCAGTAAGCTCAGTAAAGGGAGAAAAGCAAAAAAAAAAAAAGGATTAGCACAACCATTTCTAGTTGACTTCAGGTAAGCATAAATATCTTGGAGCACATATTAGCAATTTCAGTAAAACAATTATAGCAACATATGAGACAAATATGTAAGAGTCATGATGGAATTTTTTCCCTTACCTATTCAGTGTGCATGTGTCACAATTATCACAAGTGTTTCCATGGGAGAGTGCATAGTCTTTGAGGCCACAAACTAGCCGGTCACTACTTGATGCCATAACAGAATGATGGACATCATCAGAATATTGTGGTAGACAGACATTTCTTGATTCAGCACTGCCTATTTGCTCAACAAAGAGCTCACATGCTAAATTCTAGGTGCAAAATAAACAGAAAGACAGTAACTTAAGTTGTTAGCCCCAACATAAAGGAAGGTAAATACAGGAAGATTCTCCAATTACATGTATCATTTACATTCAACAAGCCACATGAAATGTAGCGTGACTTGACTGCTGACAATTATAAGCAGCTTTAGGCCTGTTATGATTCTCGTTCCAGTTAATCAGCTCAGGGACATATATAATCTATTAGTTCTCTCTTTTTCTCTTTCCAAGACATTATTACTAGTAAATTCAGGGCCAATGCCATTCTGATCAATTATCTACAGCTGCAGGCATTGCCAAGATCAAACATATGTTGCGTTCTAAACGTATCAATTTTTTTTCATATGTAGGAATGCTAGACTCCGGTTGTTTTGTCATTGCAGCATATACTGACAAAGGCTGAATTTGGATACCAGTATGTTTCCATCAAACCAGTGCATTTGATCTTTAGAAGATCTGGATGGCATTAAATTTACTATTGTTTCAACCAATTAAAGGCCAAACAAATGGACATGCGAGAAGGAAACTGGAAACCCAACTGACTTAGCCCTTGAAACAAGGAAAACATAATATAATACACATCCATGAAACAACACTGTTTAATGCTACTGTACAGTCACTCAGCAAATATGGAACTGGGCATTTTGAGTCGAAGATGCAACGACTAAAGACTGAAGGCATTAAGGACAGGTAAAATTTGAGATCACATTTGACAACTGTGAACCTATTAAACTGCAAAGGAGCATTGAAAATGAAAAGGTGCAAAATACTTTGCTTACAACTTGAGGAAAGATAACAGTTCAGAAATACTTACTGCTGCTCTTAAGACAAGTATCTGCATAGGTTAAAAAAAGAAACAATCAAGTCAGACAATCTTGAAGCCAACACCAAAAACAGAAATGCTTAACTGTGCCAAGTTGACACTGAATAATTCTACCATCTTTGCAAATAACTTCAGTATGTCTCTACCATAAGATCATTATCAATGTTCTAATACTGATAGGTTGACAAATAAAAGTTACGATAAAAAAAATTCCTTGACCCCCCATTATGGGAAGTGGGAACAACTATTCATCTAATTCATCGTTTGCAGTAATGTAAATACTGTTCCTGGCTAGATGGAAAGAAGGACAAGGATATGTATGAAGAATTATTAACCAGGATTTGACATGGATTTTATAAACTATTGCATATAACATCTATCTGGAGGCTAAAGGGATTATAGCCGTCATGGAATCAAACAATCTGGATGGCATTGCCAATCTTTTAAGTCAACCTAAAACTCTCTAGATTCACCATTAATTTCAGCTAGATGAAAGATGTGCAAAACTAGCATCTCATAATTTGAAAACCAACATCAAGCTAATCCCACCTTTTCAGTAAATGTTAAAAGATGATTTCATAATGATCAAACTTTATTTAGCCTTTGAACATGCAATTTCTAGTCTAAGTACGTTAGCAACTTATTATATCAAAAAGAAGAAACGGAATTGTGACACAGGTGATTGGCAAACACATCCTGATGGAAGGTAATACAAATCCATAGAAAACCAGATTTCAGTAGCTAACATTCAAAAGTTTAACTATGCTGTTGTCTAAAGTTAAGTAGGTAAGCGAATTAGCAAAAGAAAAATATTCTGTTTACCAAGACAGACCTTATGGAAGAAGCCAACCAACCATAATATAAAATCATCAGCATCAGCTTCATTTGAGAGACAAAGGCAGACTTCAGTTCCACTGTGTCAAGAAATGCATGCAGGATTTAATCAACCACAGTATTCATATGGCGAAATCAAAGTAAAAAAATATGGCTTACCTGAATGTTGCATGATTTTTGTATGTGGTAGCCAGCTTGGTGAACCTTGCACTTGATAACTCTTCCTGAAGATTAAATCGATAACGATAAATGGCTTCATCATTGATTCCTACAGAATGGGAAATAGGCAAGAAATCATCAATGGCCATCCTGAATTCACAAAATCATCGATGAAACAAAAAACAACCTTCTCTGGTATATATTTATGCCTTTCCATCACAAATGCAAGTGATGGATATTACAGTAATGACTTGTACAACCAAACAGGGAAAAAAAGGTGTGTAAAGAAGTTCTCCGAAATATATAAATCCTAAATAGATATAAGTAGGTAGCACAAAATTTCAACATACTTTTCATTTCTCAGTTTTCTGGATTAATTCAAGAAACTGTAAAGAAAACTACATTGCGTAAAAAGAGAGAAAGAAACAGAAAGGAAAAAAAAGCAATAACAACATATGAAACAAATGCGTGAAGCAAGAAAACATCATATTTCAGAGCATCATGGTGAGAGTTTGCCAATCCTGCACTCCCATGTTTATATGGTTCCTGCTATCTGTTTATTATCATTGCTATCAAGTTGTACAGTTTTATATCAGGCAAATTGTCAAGATACTATGCAACCAATTTAAGAACAAGAGGCCAATACAACCAAGTGATTTAGAATGACTAGAAGTAATGGATTCCTAGTACAGTTCTTCATTTCAAGCAATATTCATTAACACCAACAGAACAAAGAACTATGTCATACATTGAAATAGAAAACATACCAGTAGTTGTGATTAAGAGAGTGCCATCTGCAAGTAGATAGAAACTGCATAAGACAGAGGAAGATGAACAGAAACAAGAACTACTCCATTACCTCCATCAAACCAAACGAAGATAATAACAAAGGAAAATGTCAGTGAAGAATATTTGTCCACCATACCATCACACCATCATATTAGAGAAATGCCTACACCAGTCTCTATTCTCTAGCATGCTATAATTGAAATGTGGATTGAGGAAAAAACTTAATGGTGTTGTTGCGTACTAGAGATACTACTTTAGCAAACATCAGAATTGAATTTTTCAGGCAATTTGCAAAAGAAGGTGCACCGCATTAATCGCGTACCCCATTTTTCCACGGGAGTCTCACGGGCCAGGTCGTCGAGCTCCAGGAACTCCTCCAGTTTGCTCCCCACCCCAGTGTCGGAAACTGCAACAGCCAACGGTCCACTGAATGTAAGCATTACCTAATTTAAGGGTTCGTCGCTCCTCCCGATGGAAGCGGAATTAAGGACGGAACGCCGCCGCAGCCTACATTACCGGAGACACGCAGCGGCGAGGGGCTGGCGGGTTCGGCGGGGCCTTTGAGGGAGACCGTGAGCCGGCACGGCGACTCGGACATCCGGCAGCGCTGCACCGCCCAGTATACCAACTGAAATGGAGGCGCAAACGATGAACCGTGAGGAGGTGTGGTGCGGAATTGGGAGGGGTTTGGAAGGGGAGAGAAGCTTACGGAGTGGAGCAGCTTCCGATGGGGAGAGGAGGCGGACGGCATGGTGAGGCCAACTCGGTTGGTGCTCCTCTCTGCGACGCAGTTTCTGAAGAGGAAGTCGCGGATCCTCGAGCCGGTCGCCGGAGTTCCGCCGCCCTCACAGACCGCCGTCGCGGCGCGCCACTCCGTCCGAGTGGAGACCGGATGGTCGTGAACCAAAATATGAGACAAAGCGAGGGTGTCTGCGCAAAAGTACATACCAGACGCAACCCCAGACTCCTATCTGGGCCGCACAAACTGTTCGGACGGTCAAGTTGGGCCGAAATTTGGATCGTGATTATTAATCGCGATCCAAATCTGGGAGGTGCAAACCGAAAAACTCGAATAGTACAAGGATCCTCGTCAAAAAAACACCGCCCGCCGCTTGACGTGCTTGATCTGGACCGTACAGATGTCATCAGTCGTTAATCCGACGGCCACATGCGGGTCGGTAATCAAATAACGACCCGGTCGACGGTAACAAAAGAGTTATTGCGGTTTCTTTTCTTAGGGAATATCTCCATGACATGTGGGCGCGGGAGTGCGGACCCACATGTCAGCGTCCCTGTCACAGGATCGCCTGCCCCGCCGTCCGCCGGAGCACCGCCGCACGCCCTCACCGGAGCTGTCCTACGCCTCCGTCCCTTCGCTCACGGAGGCCTCGCTGCAGGCCGCAGCGTGGTTCAGCCTCGGTGGCCGGCGGAGCGGCTGCCTGGCCAGAAGAGGCCGTCCCTTTCCCAGATTTTTACAAGTTCCGATCAGAATATTCGCATCACGAAGAAGCCACCACCTCGGGAATCTCGCGTCGCCGCGATGAAGGTGGAGCTCGCTGCGCGCACCTCCCAGACCGGCAAGGCGGAGGAGACTCCGCCGCCGTCCCCGGCAGCCGTTGCCGCACCATCGGCGGCGGAGGACGCGCCGCTCCTCCCCGACGGGGGCGTGCGGCGCCGGGCGGGGTGCGGGCGGTTCGCGCAGCGCAGCAGCTCATTCCGCCGCGATGTCGGCCGCGCCGCCGCCGAGACCTTCCTCCTCACGAGGCTCACCTTGATCCTCCTCCGCTACCTCGGGTACTCATCAATTCCATTTCGATTTAGCTTCTGGCTGCTAATTGCCATTTAATTTGTTGTGCTACTTGCTTACTGACTATGTACTACTCCACTTCCACTTGTGCTTGATTACTCTCCTAGTCTCCTGCTACACCTGCGTGCTCAGTATCATTTTATTGGAGAATTTGTCTTCGCTCGGGAAAAAGAAAATCTTCGTTGAAAAAGAAATGGAGAAATAGTTACTACCATGGATATAGTTACTAGACATTCTTGTTGCTATTTGCTACTCATAACCTTAAAACTTTATATTACATGATATAGCTGCTGCTACTAAAAATGACTGAAATTATGGACACATGAGCAGATCGCATTTTATCAGACTGCGGGTTTTTGTTCAGTTTATTGTAATAACTTGTTAAATTTATGCAGGATAGGCTACAGATGGATTCGGCAGTTTCTAGCCCTCTGCTGCTATACTTTCTTGCTGATGCCAGGTTTTATTCAAGGTTAGTGTTACTAACTTTTCCGTTGTTTTATTGACCCACATATTAGGTGCTTTTTAAATTCTCAAAAAGGCATGTGTGATATAGCTTATTGAACCCATACAATACAACTGTGCTGTCTTAATGGATTTTTGGTCTACTCCAGTTCTATATTATTATTTCTTCTCTAGCCAAGTTCGTAGAAGTGTTGTATATGGAGATCAGCCAAGAAACAGGTACTTCATTTAACTCTATTGCCATGTATCTAATATTTTGGCTTCATAAATCACTTGGTAAGTTTTCTTGCAGATTGGACTTGTATATACCCACTAGTACAACAGGGTTAAAGCCAGTCGTGGCATTTGTGACTGGTGGAGCATGGATCATAGGGTGAGTAGAAGTATGTACTATCTTGAGCTCCAACCATTTTTTGAAATTCTAGCTATTACGATAAAGTTTGATTTTGTCTTGACTTTGCATATCAAATTATATGTTTATCAGGTACAAAGGGTGGGGGGCCCTTTTAGGCAGACGCTTAGCAGAAAGGGGCATCATAGTTGCATGCATTGATTACAGGTACTCGGAGGGTATTTCCAAGTATGTAAAGCAGCATGATCATTCAGACCATAGTCACTGAGGATGCAAATGCTTTGTTTGCAGAAACTTTCCTCAAGGGACTATTGGTGACATGGTAGAAGATGTTTCTCAAGGAATTTCTTTTGTCTGCAACAATATAGCAAGTTATGGAGGTGATCCTAACAGGTTTATAACTTATTCTGTTTTACATATTTTCAACCTTGGCTATTACAGTCACAAAAGTTGTGGCATGCGCATTTGCATGAATGATAACGCTTCACATGCTTTAGAACCTGAAGATAGGTGCTGTTGAGGTAGAAGGCACACTTTGTTTGCCCATTCATCTTCTGTTGATGATTTGCCTATTTGATTGTATTATATTTTCCCCAAAAATGTTTATCACCCCTAAAACAACATGCGCTGTATAGATTCATGTCCTAAGATGACATATTTAAAGTACTTTTGTTCTTACGTATTCTATGCACAACATTCATGCAGGATTTATCTTGTTGGACAATCAGCTGGTGCACATATTGCCACGTGTGCCCTCTTAAACCAGGCCATTAGAGAATGTGGTGAAGGAGATACTTCCTCTTGGAGTGTTTCACAAATAAAAGCTTATTTTGGTATTTCTGGCGGGTAAATTATTCACATATCTCTGAGAATGTTTGCATAATTGTCGGTACTTCTCCAAATTTGCGCAACCCTACCAAATGGAGAAGTTATATGATTGCTCCAGATTTAGCAGATGAGATTTAGCATTGAATAGTGAGTGGGATGAAAAACAACAAGATATTTTAATAGTATGTGTAGTATCAAGTTTTGAAAGACTGTAAACTATGGAACTCTCTAGCACTTACATCAACATTTAATTGTGTGGCACTTTTTAGATCAGTAGGTTCTAGGTTGTACAGGCCAATACAGACAGTAAACTGTGTTAGTTTTTTTCTTTGGGGAAAATGGGTGGATTAGCCTTGATTTTTTTGGAATGATCTCTGCAGGTATAATCTCCTTAATTTGGTTGATCATTTCCATAGACGTGGCCTTTATCGATCCATCTTTCTCAGGTTTACTGTTACTATTAATTAATATCTTTTTTACAAATTTGTGATCCTGTTAGCGTATTATGACACCGTTCGATCATATTTTCCAGTATTATGGAAGGTGAAGAATCACTCCAGAAATTCTCCCCGCAAGTGATGATTAAGGCGTCATCTGCTAGATCTGCAGTTCCTTTGTTGCCTCATATTATCCTTTTCCATGGAACAGGTGACAATTCAATACCATCAGCTGAAAGGTGCGTTAAATTACAATATTTGAACACAGGGTGCATGGTAAACCTACTATTTAGAAATGTTCTATATGTAATGGTGATCAATCAAAAAAATGCAGCCAAGCATTTGTTGATGCTTTACAAGAGCATGGTGCAAAAGCAGATCTGTTCTTGTATGAAGGAAAGACGCATACTGATTTATTCCTTCAGGTAGTTATTGTGTCACACTTTTTAGTCTGCTTTATTTTCTGGTTCAATGATAGTGACATTGTTGTTTGATTTCATGGAAAGTTTTGAGGTTAGTTCAGTGTGAGGATGACCCAGGAGACCATCATACATCAATATTAGCCACTGAAAAGTACTTTTTAATGATGAATTTTGTGTTGGCAGGATCCCCTTCGTGGTGGTAGAGATAAAATGCTCGAAGAGATCGCCAGTGTGATACACAGTGAAGATCCAAACGCATCTGCCCACCACCTCGTCGTGCCTGTTGCACGGCGTCTTGTTCCTGAATTCATGTTGAAGCTCGCTGGAAGAGTAAGCCCTTTCTGAAGATGGTGATGGTTTATGTTTGCAGCCAAAGCCAGATGTATCTGTAACATCACGTACATTAGGGGGAGGCAGCCTGACCCTGACGCGAATTGGGTCCTGCCGTCAGGAAAAAAATTTTGCTCCCTGATCAGCTACTCGACTTCCATCCTAACTCCCAGGCCTTAGCCGCGTTGAGATGGTAGGGACCTACTGTGTACATTGACCAGAACGTGTGTTCGGTATGGTTGTGCCTACTACGATATCTCCAGAGACGTTCTTCATTGTTGTATTGTATTTGTATCTCTCGATGTACAGCTTATTAAGCTCTTTTAACGTGGGCGTGCAACATCATGTATGCCACTCAATTCTTCTACTCATTTCACCAGAATAACTGTTGAAATATGCTCAGAATTCCTAAGGGCTTCTACATGCACCAACCGTACATCTAAATCTAAATTGGGAAGGCATTTTGTGGTAGCATGCTTGTATGTAAAATTGTACGTCTAAATCTAAATTGGGAAGGCATTTTGTGGTTAGCATGCTTGTACGCATGTTTACAGGTTGTATGCATGAGTTTTTGTTCAGCCCTTCGTTGTTTGGATTGCTTGCATGCTCCGGTCTATATAAACTAATTGAATGTTGTACGATAGAGAGTAACACAATTAGCAGAGTCATTCTGTGTTTTTATTCCTCTTGTAATCCACTTGGATTGAGTTAACCACTCATTATAAATCCCTAGCATTTGTAGACCTCCAGATATATTGAACTATGAAGATCATCTTTGTATATCTGTATCTTTCTATGTTTCTATTACTCTTGTAATCTGCTTGGGTTGAATTAACCACTCATTATAAATCCCTAATATTTGTAGACCTCCATATATATTGAACAATGAAGATTATCTTTATGTATCCATGTCTTTGCAAAGTTTCCATATAAATCTGTGTCTGTCGTTGTTGTGACCATACTTGTTTCGCTAGTTGATTTCTAACAATAACCAGTTTGGTCCAATGAAGACAAAATATTGTAACAGCAAGCTGTAATCATGTTTCTTGACCTTGTGGTTGTCTTGAAAGGCAAAATGTACATTCACAGATAAAGGAAAAGAAAATGATACGGTGCTGACAATTCATATGGCAGAGCCGTTGTAAAACTCCAGATTCCGTTGGAAAAGGAACATGTCCTCATGGTGAGTCACCTCACCATGCTTCATTGTTCATTCTATTTCCTCCATGGACTAACTAATGTTACATCGCAGGGATCCATGCAGGGCCCATGCTGGTACAAACAGGATGAAAATTGCCCTCGATCCCTCTTCAAGTAACGCCCAGAGTCCAGAATTGCATTGCAGTGTTTTGCTTTCACAGACTGTCTTCAATATCATCGGCATACAGTTTACCTAACAGAATCTTGTAATGAGATTGCTGTTGCCGCGGTCTTTGGAGCCTAGGAGTGCATTCTGGAGACTTTTTCAGACAATCCATCGACAACGCCTTCCATTTCCTCAGGGATTTCATCATCCTAACAGAGAAACCAAACATCAGTGGTGGAGGCACTACCTAATCTCTAAAGTGAACAAAAGAAAGGTACAACTTGCATGCAACAAATCAATCGAACATGTTCTGTTCACGCATCCTTTCTTGATATTGACAGTGTGAAATCCATCGGAAAAAAAGATATTGACAGTGCACAAGTGTGTCATCTTGCCTACTTGCCACCAGAAGAATTCAGGTAGTTCAGCATTTACCTCTGGGTGTTTATTTGAGACAACGACACACTTGGAGGCACTAATGCTTGCACTCTTCAGGTAGCTCCTGGAGCTTAAGCTTGGGGATTTCACGCCATCCTGGCCAACATCTTCTGACCTTGGAGGGCTCACAGTAGTGCGGGCAACAGAATCTGCACTTCTCTCCTGGTCACCAATATGTTGCTCATTATTTCCATCCTTTGATACAACCACTCTTTCCCTGTCATACACAAAGCCAAGAAGGATTTAGCACAACTGAGACCAAAGCAAGAGGTTCTGTACTTCTGAATCCTAACCACCATGCTATATACCTTGGTAGAGAAGCATGCTTTCTCTGCAGTGGAGAACCTCTTTCTCCTTTGCTGTAATGCTCCTCAAGGTGTGCAAACTGCCGTTTGAACCGATCAACGCCACTGCAGTAAGATAGTAGTATTAATAACCATACCCTATTAATAGATAAAAGAAAATAATACTATAAAGAACAGTAAGGTTAGATACGTGCTTTATTAACTTGTTCGCACCAGAATAAAAACAACATTTGACTCTTATATTGTTGAAACGGACGGTTAGTGTTTCGTGTGTGTATTGTTGGGGTGAGGGGGTGGGGAGTGGGGGTGTTAGGCTCCAAGGAAAAAACAAAGTGTAGAGTGAACTTTGTTCGATGTTGACCTTCACTATTCCCATGATATGGTAGTAAAGCCTTAGGAGGAAAAGCTAATGCAATACTGTACCTTGGGTAGAGGAAGCTAATCTGTTCTCCACCTTTCATGTACTCATCCAGCATCTGTGGATGATACTCCAAAATCTGCTTGCAGTTCATAAAATAATCAATTCTCAAACAAGGTGAGAATTTTGTTTATGCAAAAAGGAAAATCTATTGCTCCCTACCTCTCGATAGATCAACTCTCTAACATCATCTTTTGCCAGCTTCCTTCTTTCAAATTCAAACTCAAGTTTTGAAATTGGGTGTCTTGAGGGCTCACGCTCCACATTAGCAAGGCTTGCAAAGTATGGATCAGCCAGAGCCTGAAATAAGATTAAAAAATCAGAGTGATAAAATTGTACTGAACTGAAATATGTGTGATATTTTTTATGGAAATTATTAAAGCAGTTCCAAGAAAGGAAAAGAGACTGTGTTCTGAGTTCACCTCTTCTGCTGTAGGCCGATCTTTAGGATCAAACGCAAGTAAGCGCTCTAGCAGACGAAGAGCCAAAGGATCAGCGTTTCGAAATTTGTGAGTAAATGGCACGGCATGTTTTTTCCGCATGCAGCTCAAATATCTCCTGGCCTTCTCATTTCGAATCTGCAAAGGTTGTATACAACAGTAAGGATGTTTTCTCAGCATGTGAAATCTCTAGAAGGAGCAGACATCACAAAAGAAATAAATATATAGATTTTGAAAGAAATATTTCACTGGCTGCAAGCCTGCAATGGACTCTGTTTAATGGTACATTAAGATTATATTTTCATATGTCCTTTATCTGTCTTGCTAGAGAGCACAGTAGCTGCTTTGATGGTATAAATAAGGAGGTTCGAGCAAAAATGACACAGCAAGAATTGAGATGTTGTACCCGAGATAAGGTCTCAGATGATGGAGTTCCAAGAAGATCTGTGATGAGATCTAATTGGTGTACGACATTCTTCCCAGGAAACAGTGGCCTTCCAGTGAGAAGTTCAGCAAATATGCACCCAATACTCCAAATATCAATTCCAGGAGTGTACTGCATAAAAAATAAAATGTCAGAATATGGATGGATGTAACACAAGGATTTTGCGGAAAGATTTGGAAACACAATCTTGTCTAAACAAACATTAGTCCTCCAGCTTTCAGCAGAGTTCACTACAAGAACTGTGAGTTTGAGATACTATTTATAAGCATATAAATAAAATATTGTTTTAGGTGCAACGGTTGGGATAAATTTTCCAGGAGTGCTAGTGCTGGGTCAGGTTTGTCAGACTGGCAGATGAAACTGTCAAGTATTATTATACTACCTCCATCCATAAATATATGACATTTAGGACAAGCTATTTAGTTCCAAAATGAACTACCTAGACTTCTTATATTTGAGATCAGACGGAGTACTTGTTAAAGCATAGCTCAAATATTCCAATTGGTAAAATCTGTTGATTCGAGATCTTCTCAGAGAATAAAATTAGAACATCAATAAATACTCTTTAAAAAGGAAATATGATGCGCTACATAATTGACCACTTCGTGCATTAGAAAGTTCAAGATGCACATGCATACATAGTGCTCTGAGTCTCTGACAACATTAATTTTGATTGCATGTAATAAGTTCAAGAGTTGAAGACATTACTTTGGAGAAAAAAGAACCACACAGTTCAGGTGCCCGGTACCATCTTGTTGCCACATAATCCTTCAAATAGCAAAAGCAGAACAAAGCACACATTAAAACAAGGAAAGTGGGACATGAATACTTCCATAAAAACGACAAGCAACTTACCGTCCAAAATATAGCTGACGGGGCATCATTAAATGATGCACGGGCAAGTCCAAAGTCGCAGATTTTCAGTTTGCAGTCTGAATTTGCCAATATATTCTTGGGCTTTAGATCACGATGAAATACGTTAGCTGCACCAATGCAGACCAAGAGCACGTTACCATAATAATAAAGTAGAGAGCCATGAGCGGATGAGCCCATAACATTGGACAAATACACAAATTGTTTGTGCTTGCTAGCTGGGATAGGTATCCTGTGGTTGGCACTAGTTCATATACTTACCAGCATGTATGTACTTGAGAGCACGAAGAAGTTGGTACAGGAAAAACTGGTGATGCTCAGGGGTGAGGTCATCATTTGCCTTAATAACTTGATGGAGATCCGACTCCATAAGCTCAAAAACAACATAGATATCTTGGAACTCCCTCCGGGAAGGAGGGAGCATGATGTGCTTGATCTCAACTATGTCTGGGTGACGGAGTAACCGAAGGAGCTTGATCTCCCGCAGTATGCGTGTGGCATCCGAAACGTGCTCAAACACATCATTGATCTTCTTGATTGCAACCCGCTCACCTGTGCGGGTATCTACTGCTGCAGCAACTACTCCATAACTCCCTTTACCAATGACTTCTTGGATCTGGTACTGGCTTGCCTCTCCATACTCTGTGAAGAACTCCATTTCCACTGAGTTCTGCAAGAGCAAAATTCCAAGAACAGGTTGAAGTTAACAAGAGATATATGGAATATTGTGCATCAAGGACTGATTGGTTACAAAATATCCATAGTGAAACAACCTAAGGTTAACTGAACAGTAGTGTAACGTTGAAAGCTATCCGCCAGGCGCCAGCAGAGCAAATGGCATAGCTGCTAACACGCATCAACAGGTTTTAAAACTAGAAATTTTTACCAGAGTAATGAGGAACCTACTAAAAATTGACTTATTCACTAAAGACATGGTCAGGCAAATTCAGTAGGAACACATGCAGGGCAAAGACCATTTCTCATTTAGTCCTTATATAACAGCAATAGGCAAGGGAACTGGAGCTAGAGGCGCAGATCAAGTCAACATTAGAAGCCCAGTCAGATCATCAAAAACATAAGTGGACAACTTGGAGAGGAGTTCCTCAGGATCACTACAGCACGGGTGATGCAAGCAACTGCCGGTAGCAAATTGAAGTTTGATGATGCAAAGCGAGAACCAGACAAGCAGAGCACGAGCATAGAAATCAAAAGAGTGTTACAGAAGAAGTGCTTGAATTGAACATTTCATCTAGTTGAGAAATTGGACAGAGACCACCTCTTATTGCATCGATCAAAAGATAAGCACGGATCAGATCAAAGACACAAGCTCTGCCTGCACAGCTTCCGAATGCATAAGCGGAAAGAAACAAGGTACTTGGCAATAAATTGTATTTGGGCAAGCAAGCGACGGGCATAAAAATCCGATCTTGGCAAGAAATTTCCCGTGACCGCGAATCAAGGATCACGAGAAGCCAGAAAAGCAAGCAAAAGCAAGTGAAGCGAGCCCAGAGGTCTGCTGCTCACCTTCCTGTGGCTCTCGACGGGCAGCGGCATCTTGCGCTTGGGCACGCGGATGGCGCGGAGGCCGACGAGATCCGGGTCCTCGATGACCTCGAGATCGGGCGAGCCCTCCTCCCCCTCGCCGGCTACGGACGACTGGTTGGAGTTGGAGGTGGAGCCGTTGCGGCGGTGGAACAAGCGGCGGAAGCCGTCGACGATCGTGCCCCCTCCGCCCATCCTCCTAGCCCTGCGCGCCCCACGGCATTGGCTGCCCGCCGACCCCTCTAGCTATGTACTGCCCGCCCCGCCCGCCTCCAAGCTCTCTTCTTCCCCGCTTCTTCCTCGCTGCTGTCACTCGCTGCTCCACCTCACGGACGGTTGCCTAGTCCCCTGACTGACGTGCTGATTCCGCGGAAGGGGGCCGCGCCCAAGTCGTCGACGCGGTGGGGGATTGGATTGACGGAAGCAGAACGGAATGGAAAGGAGACAGCGATGGGGGTTGATGGCAAGGAGTCGGGATTGGATGGACGAATTCTTTTTTTCCTTTTTATCCCCCTGACCCTGATCACGTGCCGAGTGTTCAGACGGTGCTATGGTGTGGTGGGACTGGTCCTGAATCCTGATGGAGTGTGAGTACAGATCCGGAGCTAGAAAAGGCTGTAACGGCCTGCCATTACCGGGTGCCGCAGTAGGAATTGAAGAAAAAATATCCTAGCAGTGGCAGTACACCAGCACCACAACTTGCTCTAGATCTTCTGCAGGTGCTCATGGGTGGAAATCATGGGCATTGCTTGCGAGAGCACCCTTGCATTGCATTGCATTGCATACAGCTGTGCTCACGTTGGCTGCAACCGCGTCTCGCCGTGGCGGCACGCGCACAAGCCGATCGATCGACCAAGAACTGATCCATCAACTTGCACGCGGATGAGCCAGACTGGAGCACGTGTGAGAAAACATTCTGCGATGAGCGTCTTCCTCCTGTGTCCGGTCGAGCTCGATCGCTCTTGACCTGATCGAACTGTCAGTTCCTGCAACTTGCAGGTCGCGTGCCGCTGCAACTTGAGGTAGGTTGGGGTTGATTCGGTCGCCTCAAGTACTGTACTTGTGCGCAGGCATGACAGGGAAAACCGAAGTTGTAGAGTTGGCAACACTCGATAGCTACGGTGCTTGGTCAACGTTCAACGTGATTACCGCAGGAGTATACCCTGGTTCCAGTTGGATGATCGATCAAGCAGTCAGATACCAGAGGCAAACCCATGCTATAGTTTGGAAAAGGAAAGCCACCGTGGAGGCTGATATTGGAGGCTGGTTGCCTGGTTGTCATTATTGGGTGGTGAAGATTAAGGTGGTGAAGATTAAGGTTCTATTTTTTTAAACTTCTGCTTTTGAAATTTTAGTTGGAAAGCTTTCTGAAAGCTGGTTTTTTTCTGACCTTTTGCTATTAATTTTTGTAATAAATTTTTATCTTCTCAGCACGTCAAAAGCTCGGAAAAGCTCTTCTCAATCAGCTTTCCAGCTTTCAGTTCATTTTCTCAGAAGCTAGCTTTCTAGCTTTCCGAAAGCCAACCCAACAGTTGGATTGTTTGTTTCAGCTTTCCAGCTTCTGACTGCCAGAAGTCGGAAAGCTGGTCCGAGAAGCTGAAACAAATAGGCCTAAAAATAAGAAGCCAGATCTTGTGGCTGCTGATTCAGCGGTCCATTCTGGAAAGCCAACAGCTACAAAACATCAAGGTTGGGAGAGCTCAAGAAATAAATGTTCGGTTGTGTTGGCTGCCGCTGAGCTGCGGCTGTGGCTGCAGCAGCCAACCAACACCCTCTACAGCTACTGTTGCCAGCACAATAGCTCATGTTAGGGGTGTTTGGATACCAGGGGTTAAAATTTAGCCCTGTCACATTGGATGTTCGGATGGTAATTAGGAGGACTAAACATGAGTTAATTATAAAACTAATTGCAGAATCCCTAGGCTAATTCGCGAGACGAATCTATTAAGCCTAATTATCCATCATTAGCAAATGGTCATTGTAGCACCACATTGTCAAATCATGGACTAATTAGACTTAATAGATTCATCTCACGAATTAGACTCCAGTAATTAGTTTTGTAATTAGACTATATTTAATACTTCTAATTACTATCTAATATCTAAAGCGACAGGATTTTAGCCATTGGCTCAGTCTGTAGTTAGGGGTGCTGCAGGAATACATGATGATGTGAACTCAACGGGGGCTGCAGGCTGCAGCCGCTTGGGCTTCAGCCGAACAGATGTTGCGCCAGTTAGCAACAGTCAGTTCAGTCAGAGTCAAGTCATTTTTTCTTGTTTTACAGAATGCTGATGGAACCTCTTCCTAATGATGATACTCTTTCATCTTTAATTAGGGGTATTTGATACACTCTATTACTTGTCATATGGGATGGTTGATACTAATTAGAAGTATTAAATATAGTTTAATTATAAAACTAATTGCACAGATGGAGTCTAATTCGCGAGACAAATTTATTAAGCCTAATTAGTCCATGATTTGACAATATAGTGCTACAGTAACCATTTGCTATTGATGGATTAATTAGGCTTAATAGATTCGTCTCGCAAATTAGTATAGGAGTTCTGCAGTTAGTTTTATAATTAGCTCATGTTTATTCCTCCTAATTAGCGTCGGAACGTGACCCCTTATAATTTAGTACCTCGTATCAAACACCCCGCTCTCCGGGAGAAAAAAAGACCATTTGTTATTCTAATAAAAATATAATTTGTAAAAGATAATCACTGATCAACTGACTGCGTGGGTATGTTCTTGCCGCGGCGGTGGCACGAGCACTGTGGAACGTGCTGTGCCTGTGCAGCGCGGACCAAATGATGGGTGCTTTTGCGAACTTTGCGTCACGTACTCCGTAGCCAGAAGGAAAAAAGAAACCAAGCCGCAGCAGCCCCATGCAATGATCTCGCCTCGTCGTCAGAAAAGCCGGAGGTGTGTCCCCCTCCGGGCCCCACCCGCCGCGTCACCGTCCACCGTCCCGTCCCCTGGCGGCGCAGGCGCGGCCACCCACCACGCTTCCTGTGTGGTGGGCCCACGTCCGTCCACCGTCCCGTATCCCCATGGCGGCGCCGGCCCATGCCGACATCTGGCAAACCCGTCCGGACCCACCTAAAACCAGGCCCCGGTCCGGGGCCCTGTTAGTCGGGGATATCTACGCCCCAAGAAGGAATAGGGCCCAAACACTTCTTCTCCTGCTGCTGCGGGCTGGGGTTTCGGCCCATTTCGAGCTCTCGACAGATGGCGAGCAAGCGACCGAGCCGCTGACCGTGAGTCCGGGCTTTTTTTAATTTTTATATTTTTTTTTACGATTTTGCACAAATAAATAGTAGAATCAAAAATTTGAAAAAAAAATGGACGTAGGCTGTCGGACCAAACGGTGGTATAGCTCCTTTTGCCGGTTGAAATGGCGGAAGGGTGCCGGTTGCCACGTGCGGGCCTGCCTCGCCTGCTGAAATGGTGGAATGGGTCTTACCGGTAGGGGCTCTTCCGCCGTTTCAGACGGCGGTAAGGCTCCTCCCCGGGTTGACGACCCTATAGCCATTTCAATCGGCTATAAGCACTGTTTCAATTATTTTTCCTTCATTTTTGTTGACTTTTATCAATTATTTTTCCTTCATTTTTATCAATTATTTCAATTATGTAGTTCCATTGCAATACATAACTTTGTAATTTGAGGCTATACCTCTAATTTGAATATTGTTCCTTTAATTTTTTATGACATTTTTGAGAGAGGTATAGTGATTGCACGAAAAAATTGAAAATGATTAAACTTCCGGACTCACGACGGCAGTCTGCGGATGACTATACATTGTACGCTATATAATCGTACACATGATAGCATGCACTGCCGTACAAAAGATCAAAGAGGTCCTACGCGCTAAATGCGTCCTCGCTTGAAATGAGGCTCACCGCGACCACGACCATGCCTCACTGCCCGCTGCGCTGTTATGGTCTGCTGCTGGTCGTACGTCAAGGGCTCCCGTGGGGCAACGTCGCGAGGCAGACGTCCTGCTGCAGCCGCAAGTAGTGCGCAAGGTCCTAGGTCGCGTCCTGTGTAGGACTCTCCGGGGTGTCACGCAACTGTTAGGCACTGATCACGTCAGGCTCGGGTCTGAAAATATCGTCCACCCATGCATGGACGCTGGACCTTTGTCCCTCCTCGATGAAGTCCTCCGAAGCCCCTCTCCGGTCTGCGAACCCTGTTATGCAACCAAGGAAATGGTATTGTTAGTTTCGTTGCGTATTTAAAATGGAGCAGAAAAAATATATTCATCACGCACCGTAGTGTCGTAGCTCTATGCCTGGTGTAGCTGAAGAGGGCCCTGCTCCACTGTAAGCTCCGTACATCTGCGGGGCTGTGTTAAGAAATTAATGGTTAGTAAGGTGTATTGGACAACATTTCGTCAATGGTGTATGACAAAATAATGTTCACGTACCTACCAAGGTCATGTACTACGGAAGAATGGACGGACCGGCGGGGGCATGCCAAAACGGTGGTGGTGTCGGTGTGCACAAGGACGTCCCGGCCGCTGGTGCATGTGCCTGTGGTGTAGTACAGAGGCCCGGGTATGGCGGACAAACGGGTGGCTGAGAGGACGTACCGGCCTGGTGGGTTGGAGGTGGAGAGGACGAACAGGGGTAGGCAGCCCGTGGTAGAAGCACGATGTCCCCGCGACCGCCACGGTAGCTGACGACCCTCAGGAACCTATTGCAGGCTCCCAAGGCCCTCCTGTACAGCATCTCGTGCTGATGATTAGTCAAGTGCTAGAAGTGCTCGATGTCGTACGTCAGCTCAGTGGCTACCTTTGCAATAACATCATACTTTTGGGAAGAGGAAAGGGTTCAAGTTAGCCACAGCACATGATGCAAGTTGAGTAACAAAGATGATGCAGAAGCTTACCGCGATATCGAAGTTGACGTCCCTCGAGCGCGGGTACGTCTGCGTGACAGGCGCGGTCTCTGTTGGTGGCTAACTCGAAACGTACATGACCTGTGTCCTGGTCCTCGACAAGAACCACCAAAGGTACACTGTGAAAGCGTTGTCCTCCTGCACCACCTCATCTAAAACAGCCGTGCACATATCGACCCACTAAACCATCCTCGGAGCCCACTAGAACCCAGACCCACCACCACCACCCCCCTAACGGCTAGCCCTAACATAACCATCGTGCAGCGAGTTAGATAAACGAAAAATCCTTGTTGGAAGGAGAATGAAAGGGTGGGGTGTACCTGTGAACGGCGGCCGGGACTGCGGACGTAACAGGAAGTGGGGACTGTTGGTATAGGTCGAACTGCCTCATGACACGGTGAACCGCGTAGTCCTCGACGTGGATGTCATAGACCAATGGCCTCGTCGTCCTTTAGCAATGCATGTCCTGATGGCACAGCGAAAAGAGGCCATGCGGGGCACGCTCTTGCACCTCGTCAATGGTGTAGGGTCTCCACCTCACGTCGGTGTCGACAAGAGCGTCGAACTGACCGACGAAGTCCGAGTACGACTTCTTCGTCTGCACCCCAACACACGATCCCTACAACAAATAAAATCACAATAAAGGTGATTGCACATAAATAACATGTTGATTGAGTTGGTAAAATTAAACATTAAGATTTATTGGTAGGATGTAGTATCCAACATGCAACTGAAATTTGGCAGCTATGAGTATAACATATTTCTTGATTATTCTGTATTTATTTCAATCTCATATGAAAATTGCAGAGCATCATATGAATCGAATAATTGTAGTTGAAGCACCGTACCTTCGTCAAGCACCACAACGACCCTATCGTGGGTCTGTTGACATCGTCGTGGTCCAAAGGCAGCTCCTGGTAGGGGGACATGTCAATCCGTGGCCACTCGATCAGGAACCGCTTGTACGACCACAGCTGAAGCAGCAACGGGTAGCCAAGGAAGATTGGCTTCGCCGAGGCTACCTTGCAGCAGCCGTGCAAAGACCCCTGTAGGTGGCCGCCAATACAGCTGAACCCCAGCTGTACTGCGGAACATCGTCGAGCGGGGCCTCCGCAATGGCCCTCGCGTAAGGAAATAGAAGATTAGGCACCGAGTTCCCCTGCGACGTGCACAACATGATCCACCCAAACAACCAGAGCAGGTACACCTCCAAGTGTTGCGCTACTGTGGCGTCGTTAGCGTCGTCTCTCATGTAGTTGGCCTGCACCAAAAAAAACAATTACTTGAGAAATTAACAATAGGTAGACAAAATGATTTGGACACTCAGTTTACTAAGTACTCACACTACACTGCAAGAGCCATGCCTTTGTGGGCCCGTGTGTCGAGCTGAAGGTCACGTACGACGGGGCACCATCTTTGCGCTGAATGTCGACAAACTGTCCCAACAGCTCCTTACGCTAGTTAGGTGGGAGGTCGACCGCGGCAACGGCCCGCCCCGCACAACGGAGGCCAAGTAGCAATGAGATGTCCTCAGGTGTGGGGGCCATCTCACCCACTGGGAGGTAGAACGTGTGCATCTCCGGCCGCCACCGGTCCAGCAGAGTTTCTAGCAGTGACATGTCAAAGTGGAACTGTGTAGACTTCTCCCCGGGCCACGCAGCGGCATCGACCATGTCCCCCTCAACCAACCTGTCTAGAGGGAGAAGGCCCGCAGCGCGTAACCTGTACCATGCATAAAATTAATTAGTTCAAACAACATAATGTTACAACTTACCCTATAAATTTAACTCAGTACGACGTACCTCAAAATCCAACAGGCGTCGATCAGCATCATCAAAAGCTGGGTACGTGCCCGAAACATGCCTAGCCTCGAACCCTGAACGACTGACATGAACGACCTGTGAAGGCTGTCCAAGGTAGGGTCGAGCAACTCAGAGGTCTAGTACCCCTCTGGAACTGGCTGCGCCATACCTGCAACACGAAACAACTAAGTAGTGCCCGAAATAATAATGACTTCAAAACGTAAATAAAATAAAACAAACTGCAAATGAGATATTGGAAATGAAGTAGTCCACGATGTGCAAATTTTACATGGTCATAGTACTACAACTTATGTTACATATTACATCACATTCCGGAAGGTTTGCCTAAATTACGAGTACACAAACATGTATCACAACCACTTGACAAAGTGAAGACATAATGAGTTTAGAAACATATAGCACATGAATCACAACTTAAAACGACTTCACAAACATACAACACATGAATCACAGAAGCCCGTAATTGTTGCTACGTGCACAATGCCCCCGACCACGCACTGTAGCAATTCTGTCACCGTTTGATGGATCAGCTTGGCTACTCGCACTTCCATATGTCGTTGCAGGGTAGTTCTTGTAGGTGTGACCAGCTTCATGGCACCTGGAGCAAAGGCGGACATCAGGATCAGCTTCAAATTGATCCATGTCATTCCAGATATGTCTTTTCTTACGTCGCCCGACCTCTTGGAACATTTCTGGATTAGGGTCAGAAATGTAGCACGCGACATTACTAGGATTGTTTAGGAAGTTTCCTAGTAAACGATATCCATAAATCTTGTTTCTCCAAGTGTGCCATATGGTTTCCTTTAGGAAATAGTGTGACACAAACCGATGAGGCTGAAGACCCCCCACCTCAATGCATGCAGCAATGACATGGGTGCAAGGGCTGTGTAGCAAACTTGGCTTGTGGCAAGAGCAAACACACCCTTCATTGCTGATGATGCACTCCTGTGTGTGCTTCTCGTGCCTCCTACCCATTCAAGCTTTATCCCTGCAAACAACCTCGAACCGGCGTTCCACGGCTCCCACTTCATTCACACGATGCAAATGAGCCTTCTTAATCGCCTCCTCCATGTACTCTGTTATCTTGAAACCATATATTTTGTTATTATCACACATTGAATTATCAACCAATTGGTACCTTTCCTTGAAGTACTTCATGGTGCGGTACAGGAAGAATTCTAGGACATCAACAAGGGGCAGACCCTGAACACCGCGCAAGACCCAGTTGTAAACCTCAGCCAGGTTTGTAGTCTTTATACCCCACCGAGCACCTCCCTCATCAAAGAGTAATGTCCACTTTTCCTTCGGCTCATGCTCAATTCACTTTGAGAAGTTGTTGATGGATCTTCCCCGTCTTCGCATGACATTTGGAGCATCGAGCCTGACATCCTCCAGAGACACGGGGTGGTCAGCCTCGCTGTTGACCGGCCTTTTGGCTAGATCTTCACATTGTTTTTTTAAGGTCGTCAAGTTTCTTCCACAGCATGTTGAATTTCCTCTTCTGATTCTAGCTTCATAGACGCTTGAACAATGTCATAAGGGTTTTGTTCTTGAATTGCCTATGAAAGTTTGCACCCATATGTCTCATGCACCACCTACTCTTCAAGTCCGGCCATATCGCCACCCGAAAACGCTCCACACTTCCATTATGTAGGTCTTCGATTGGTTGTAGAATGCCTTTATGCCGATCATGAACGAGACAAACCCCCTCCATGTCCTTCACAATCATGTTCTTTACCCTCTCTAGGAACTATACCAGCTATCTCTAGACTCCTTCTCCACAAATGCAATCGCAAGCGGCAAGACCTGATTGTTGCCGTCGGACCCAATAGCTGTCAATATTATTCCTTTATACCTTCTTGTCAGAAATGTGCCATCAATGCAAATGACTAATCAACATCGTCGGAAAGCCTCAATACAAGGACCTAAGGCCAGGAATGACCGCTGCAGGACCTGATTGCCTGGAAACTAAGCACACGGATAAGTTTTCACGTCGTAAAAGCTTCCTAGGTTCCTCTGGCATATGGTGTGCAACAGGACAGGGAGGTTGTCATAGGATGCTTCGAACGTACCCACTTCATCTCCAGCACCTTCTGCTTCGCTCGGTAAGCTTTGTTGTAGCTAATCTTGTACTTGAACTTCTCCTCTATGGCACAAATAATGGACTTGGGCTCGAAGCTAGGATTTTGCACTATTTGAAGATACATGTACTGAGAAAAAAATCAGTAGTGAGATTGCGATGTGTTCCTCCAGTTCAGCCAGCAAGCATTGGTGCTCAACCACTCTAGTCACCTTCTAGTAATCCTTCCACTTCCCCTTGTATGCGTGCACCCTGAACGGACAATCATTTCTCACACAGCGGGCATCATACACCGCCAGGTTGCTCTTCTCCACCTTGAACTAACGCTGCAAAAATAAGGTGGACCATCTCTTCACAGCTGCCTTCACCTCATCCCCACTTGGATATAAAGCACCCACGCATACCTCATTCTCGTTGTACTCCTAAGAGACATTTTCCCCTACATTGACCTGTAGGGCGGAATGGTCCTAATTTGACCAGTTCCGCGGGATAGGGTAAGCATCTTTCTCATCGGACGAGTCATCATCCATGGCATCATTGGCCTCCTCTACTTCCCTCTCCACCTCTACTTCCCTCTCCACCTGCTCAATTAACTCAGCAATTTCTTCCCCCTCATCAGCCTCCCCATTTGGCTCACGGGCTGCAACATCATCCTTTGCATCTCCCCCTTCTTCCCCATCATTATCAAGTTCTTCGTTTGCCCCCTCACTACTCTCCACATCTTCCTCCACTTCAACTTCAGCACCTCTCACTTCTTCTTCCACCTGACTACTAGACCCAGCCTTCGTGAACAGTTGAACATACCATATAATCAGTAAACCCTGCCTCGTGCAATCCTTTACATAAGCCCGGTAGCTCGGAGTTCCTTCAAGCGGGAGCAGCTCACAAGAGTTTATGTCCGGCCGTTCTCTTTACTACAATCCTCACAGACACATCCACTTGATCTCTATCAACACCGAAATCCTTACAAAGCTACCTGCATATGTCCCCCAAGTCCTTTCTCTTGTTCTTGGTAAATACTTGTAGAAATATGGAAATTCACTCAAATCTACCCCTTCTGGACCATATCTAACCTCCCCCAAACCATAGAACACTTGAAAATATAAACTAACCGACATGCCTACCAACATACACGAAACGAGCAGTCCAAATTACTCTCAATAACTTAAATCAGTTAACTAGAATGACACCTTCAATTCAATAAATAGTGGAATCATTTAATTCTATCATGCACACTAACAACTATTTAAGAGTAAACCAACCTTACGAACTAAATTTATCATAGGCATCTACCAAGATAATATACGGGGCAACAACAAAGGTTCTAACTAAATCTAATAATTCCAACTACCCCTGTAACAACTACATTGTCAATACCTAAACAAAATAGAACCCTAGCAATCCAAATAATATTCGTATAAATTTAATCCACATAAATCAATAAAATTAAATTTATGGCGAACTAAATAACTAAGCTAAATTCACTATACTAACTAAGCTACATTTTCCTATGTCTAAAATCCACTAGATTTTTCTAAGTCTCAGTCCACTAAACTAACTACTAGATTTATGTACTACTACATCTATCCACTAAACTATCTATATTAATTAAACTACGAGATTTAAAAAACTACCTAAAATTAAGGGACGACCTCCTTCCCCTCCCCTCCCTCCCTCCCTCCCTTTCTAGCTCGCTCTCTTTGGCTCGCTTGCTCGGTTTCTACTGGGGTGACGCGCTCGGTCTGGAGTCTGGGGGGCGCGCGGTGCGCTGATTTTATAATAGGAAGCCCCACCGGTTCATCCGGCGGTAAGGAACGGCTTCCGCCGTTTGAACTGGCGGGGCACCCTTACCGTTGGATGAAACGACGAAGGTTCCTTGAAACCGGCGCCAATCGAACCCGTGGGCAGCTCGCCGAATTAGGGGGCGGTAAGGGCCTTACCGCCATTTCACCCGACGGTAAGGCCCCTTACCGCCGTTTCAACCAGCGCAAAGTTCCTAGCGCCGATTAGTCCAGTGGCATACGTCTATTTTTGCAAATTTTTTATTCCACTATTTATTTCTGCAAAATCATAAGAAAATTCGTGAGTCCGTGACCGAGGGAGCACGTGCGAGTAGAGGCACAGGCGGGCAGCGCAAGCCCCTGCGCTGCCGCGTTCGAGAAACGGCAGTCGGGAAAGGAGCCGAGCACACGCATGTTGACGAGGAAGGAGCCGGCGATGGGGCCCATGGGCATGAACTCGCCGGTAGCGGGGTCCAGCACTTGAGGCTGCCCACGTGCTCATCCTCCCGGAGCATGGTGAGGAAGCTTGAGTCCGTGTGTGGATCTGCACGCCGGAGGAGCCCATCGTGTCCTTCGTGTAGTTGTACCGGTTGATCCAGAACTGGCACGACCAGTCCCCGAACAAGTGCTCCTCCAGCCCCAAGCTCGAGGCCAGCTTGCCGGCGATGTCGAAGATCACGTCTAGCGATGAAAATGGAAGGACAAAATCCCATTACCGCCCATCCAGTTTCCCATATTTGGAGGCGAAAATGGTACGGTAAGGTTCGGTAATGGGACAGGAAACGGGACAGGGGTACCCAAGAACGGGACGGGATATGGTTGAGGGGGTATCCCACCCATATTTGCGGGATCCCATTTTAATTTGGGATGGTCCCGTATTCATCCCGTTTCTAATTTAAAGGGGTAAGCCTACTACCTCAATCCCCCAAACCCCAATCGGTCAATCCAGCCCAACAGGCCCAACAAACAACCCTTATTCCCTGGCATCTGGCATCGGCAACTCCCCGTTCGGCCGTTCGCCCGTTCCCAATTGGCCAATCCATCCCGCTACCGCCTGCCCCTGCCCCTGCCCCTGGCCCCTGGCCCTTGTCGCGTGCCAGCCTGCCCCTGCCATCGCACGCCGCCGCCGGCCCCTGGCCCCCTGCCGCCGCATGCCACCAGCCTGCCCCTGCCATCGCACGCCGCCGCCGGCCCCTAGCCCCCTGCCGTCGCGTGCCGGCCTGCGGCCTGCCCCCTACCGTCGCTTGCGCTCTACCTCTGCACGGCTGCGCCTCTGCCAGCTGGTCCCCTGCCGCGTGTCGGCCTGCCCCCTACCGCTGCCGGCCCCTGGCCCTCTGTCGCCGCTCTACCAAGCGCCAGCTGCCACCACCTGACGCCCGCCGTGCCGCCATCGTCCATCAGGGATGCTGTGCGGTGGAGAAAGAGGACGAAGCGACCGTTCCCGACCTTCTGCCTCCACAACGCCAGTGCCGGAAAAACACTTAGGCTTGGGCTGGTTGCTGCCAGCAGTACCGTCGAAGCCACAAATCTCGTCATCTCACTCTTCTGTCAAAGGCAGCGTAAGCGGATCCATTTCAGGTATGCATTAAACTAGAACTAGCACTAGTAGTAGCTCTGTACAGCCTGTAGATTTCATGGATGTGGTGCATATGTGGCTGAAATAGAATATGAAATAGTACAGGTAGTGATTAGTGAACTAGGCAATAGTAGATTAGTAGCACATAGACTCGCTTGCTCTCTTTGTTGATTCTTTTCCAGGAGCCAAGAGAAAGGCATGTGATGGTGGTAGTCAGAGTACACCTCATGGATCATCTTCAGCGCCAACTGAACTAAGTGAAGATGAAAATCAAGTAGTTGGCACTGTCAGTGACACACTGGCACCGGCTACACAGGGACAAATTCAAGTTGAGGGAGAGGGATCTAGTGAGACACAAACTCAAGGACCTGGGACTATAGCCACTACAGATGCAGTTGTTCTTGATGGTGAGGAGGAAGCAGAAGTTGTTGAGATAGGGACAACAAAGAGGTAGAAGAGGTGCACATCTATTCTGTGGAAGTATTTTACTAAGAAAACAGAGACAGTAGAGGCCAATGGAAAGAAATATGAGCAGGTGTGGTCTCAACGTGCAATCATGAAACACTGTTATGGTGGCGCAAGTCTAATAACCCGGTGTTCACGTCGGTATCTGACTGCTTGATCGATCATCCAACTGGAACCAGGGTATACTCATGTGGTAATCACGTTGAACGTTGACCAAGCTCCGTATATGATGAGGATACGGTGGAACACGATGGCCGCAGGGGATACCAGGCCCATAACGGGGCCACATAGTGCCGGGACGGTGCATGCAGGGATAGGTAGCCGGGGCGATCTATCCCTGAAATACACGGTGTTGGGAGCACCCATGGTTATTACTGTACTTATTAGCAAATTAAACATACACTCGTATGAAGAAAATAGCAGAATGGACGATGGGCCAACTAGTGTCGCGGGCTCCGTGGCAAACGGAGCTGGCCATGGCCACTACGAGCAGCGTGATCTGCGGGAGCGCGAGGAGACGGGCGGTCTTGGTGGAGGGCGCCATCGCGGTTTGGCTGCTGGCCGGCCGCTGGCTAGATGCTTGTCCCTAGCTCAGTCCCTGTGAGTTGGAGTTACGCTGCCGCTTGAATCTTGATGTAGCATTGTGATCTTTGGAGGCCGTATTTATAGGCAAGAGGAATGCAAGGGAAGGCAGCAAGTTGAGTTCCCAGTGCGCCAGAGAGCCACAGCCTTGTCTCTTCCACGGGCGAAAATCTTCGGTTAGTCTTCGTTAGGGACAAAAGCGGATCGGATGGGATCGGATAATGTCTTTTCCACGTCCTCATCCATTATTTTTTATCGGATGCGGAGCGGAGCGGATATTAATTACACGGATGCTGTTATGGAGGCATTTCTCGGATGCCGGAACTGGTGCGGAATCAGATCGATGTCGGAGCATACACGGATTAAAATAGTTGATTATTACAAGTTCTCAGTTCGTACTTAAGAGTTTAAAGAATATGGATTCATAATAAAACACCATTTATTCTTCTTAATCTTAAGAATCGGATATCCTATTATAAGCCTCGGACAATCCGCGTTCAATTATCGGATAATCCATATCCATCGGATTTCACTAAAACCATATCCTACTCCGCATCCCCAAACAATCGGATTCGGATTATCCATATCCTCATTTATATCAAAAACTCTTCCCCGTATCCATAAAATTCGGATTCGGAACGGATCGGATGCGGACATTATGTTCGAGAGAAATCGCTTCCTCCCCAGACATGGCATCCACGCTAGCTGTTTCTGCTCCCACGCGCTGGCTGACGCCGGCCGCCGGCAAGAAGTACCACACGGGCCACGACACGCCTCCGGTCGACACCGCCGGCCACCTGACAGAGGCTCGGGTTGCCACGTTGTAAACCACCGCCTCGTAGTCTCCGTCTCCCCCGCGCGGGCCGTCCCAGTAGTAGACGCTGTTGGCGCTCACGCCCTCCAACCTCGGGACCAATACGAAACCAAAAATCCGACAGTGTCTCCTCCACCAAAACCGACGCTGCTTCCTCCTCACTAATGATATAGAAACACCAAGCTAACTTGTTTCCCTCCAACTTCTACAGTAAGCATGTATGCATACATAACAAACTATCATATTTGAAGAGAAACAGCTTGAGAGGGTTAGCACATTATCTCTAGTTAGCCTAACCATGTATATATGCTGAAAGATGGCCCCTGCATCTGAGCACCAGTTAGCTCATCCGCTTTTGGTTGGGTATTCATGCATCTAGCATTCACGTAGGCTCACACCAAAAAATGATCCTCCCATCTATTCGGTGTGTTCTTTTCTGTTCCTATTTGGTTTACGAAATCTCTTGTGCAGGACGGAGGCAGCACATTTGTACCTCAAGCCTAATTTCTGCATTAAATTATTATTAGGGATCATAATTAGACTAATCAAAGATTCCGTCCTTAAGTTAATGACACGCTTATGCTAGATTAAGTTAAATCTAACATGCCCCTATCCCTCTAATTTCCAGTTAATTAGCATGCACATCACGGTGATGGTCTGGACGTACTCTGGTGGATGCTCTGCCTCCTCGTATGTACGTCGGCATCGGCGCGGTGAAGGAAGTCGCCGACAACTTAGAAGTTAGAAGAAAGCTGCGCCCGTCAAGGCTAACGATTAGCAACACAGCTTGAGCGAGTTCTGGACAAAAGGCCGTGGTAGTTTCAGCTGCGTCTTATCACTCTGGAAGTATAAAAGATTATTTGTTAACCCACGCGCTGGCTGACGCCGGCCGCCGGCAAGAAGTACCACACGGGGCACGACACGCCTCCGGTCGACACCGCCGGCCACCTGACAGAGGCTCGGGTTGCCACGTTGTAAACCACCGCCTCGTAGTCTCCGTCTCCCCCGCGCGGGCTGTCCCAGTAGTAGATGCTGTTGGCGCTCACGCCCTCGCCGCGCACCACCGCCGCGTCGTTCATGTTGATGAACACCGCGTTCCCTCTCAGATCCTTCGCGTCGGCCACCACCCAGCAGCTGCCCGGCCAGTTCCCCGGGTCGTACCTGAGGACGAAGACATCGCCCTCGAATATGTGAATCCACCGCGCGGCTCCCCCGGGCGGCGCGTCGACGGTGACGGAGCCGGAGCCGCTCGACCGCCTCCATACCTGGTACAGCCCACCTTCGCAGAGCACTAGGTTCTTGCCGTCCGTGTACTCCGAGATGACGTCGTACGGCGGAGGGAAGGCGTCGGCGCCGATGGGCAGTTTCAGCAGCGGCCCCACCTCCATCGGTGGCATCTGGCGGCAGACACGGTGGCGGCGGCTGAGGTGGAGCACGTGCACCTCGCCGTCCCACGCCAGGCAGTAGACCTTGCCGTTGTCGCCGTAGGCGATGTCGACCAGGATGACCCCGTCGAGGAGCGGGCCCGTGTCCTCGCTGTACGAGCAGCCGTCGGCCGCCCTCTGCACGGCGACCATGTCCGACCGGATGAGGCTCGCCGCGGTGAAGTCGCGGCGCGTGGGGTTGGGCGAGAAGACGATCTTGGGTGCCAGCTGGCCGTGCGCGGGCTGGTACAGCGACTCGTCCAGCGGGATCTCCTCACCGGTGAAGGGGTTGAACAGCATGGGCCCCGCGGGCGCCGCAGCGTCGCCCGCGACGAGTGCCACCCACCCGTCGCGCGAGGCGCCGACGCAGCGGCAGCGCGCCGTGGCGCCGACCGTGCCGCCCGGCCGGTGCAGCAGGAGCCTGGACCAGCGCCGCTCGTAGAGGGGGCAGGCGGCGAGCGAGACGGGACGGCTCGCGGCGTCGTCGGCCGGGAGCACGGCGAGCGGGCGCGATAGCGGTGGCGGGAGCGCGGAGCGCCACGCGGCGCAGACAGCGCGGCAGGAGGCGTAGTCCTTGAGCGCGCAGCAGTCGGCGATGGTGGAGACGAGGCTGGGCTCGAGGTCGGCCCACGGCGGGATGGGAGCGCCGGCGGGCATGCCGATGTCGTCGTCGCCGCTCATCGATCGTGCGTCGTGGCACGTATCACGAACTAGTTTGAATAAAAAGCTTGTTAGTACTGTTGGGATTTCACGGAATCTAGCACACGCGAACACGAGAAGAAACAAAGAACACAAAGACTTCGAAGCACCTAACCGGCCAGACATATAAGTTACAACTCTGACTTGTATCCGATCTGGACTCACGAGTACTCCGACCATAAAAGTATCTGATGTCCGACTCCAACTAGGAAACTCCGATTTCCTTGATTGCCTGCCGGACTCCGCGAACTCGTAGCTTCCCTTCTATACGAGATCGTATACGACAGCTCGCCGACCAATGCAATTCCGTTTGCTAAACTAACCTTGCTAGCTTCCTACGTGTGCAACTCCATGCACGTAATACTAACCAGCATGCACACGGACTCAACTTCCTAATTCATCGACCGACACAAACTTGACTTCCTAAACCTACGACTAAAACAAGGTTAAATCCAACAAGTACCTCCATGTCCATGAGAGCATGTTGCATGCATAAACGGCGAGCTCGCGGCTCGCTCCTGGCATTCTGGTAATGGAATTGGGCAACCCTATAAAATATAGGCCGTAGCGGGCGTAGTTCAATGTAGCGAGCGTAGTTCAGTGGTAAAACATCTCCTTGCCAAGGAGAAGAGCACGAGGAGTTTCCTTCAATATGATGATGAGAATGGAAACCAGAATAAAAGTCTCTGCCGGAACTGGGCTGCTACAGCCTCCACCTAACGTCGTGGGCTACTTTCTCTACGCTCCGGTTTTCTTTTGACCCAGTTTTATTTTTCTTGTTTTTCTTGTTTGTAAGCTTTTTTTCCTTGTGACTGCTCGATTTTGCATTTAGTTTTTACTCGGACCAGCAAATATACCCATGCGTTGCTACGGGTACATGAAAACTACATCGATATATTACCATACTATATAATATGGTCTATATGTAGCTAATCATATTTTAATACGACTCTAATCATGTTTTAATATGACTTTTGCTTTGATTTTTATGTATATACTAATATAATGTTTAGTAGCAACAAGACTGCAAATCACAGGAAAATACTTTCAAATGTGTAGCGTCAATAGTCGGTCAAAGTCTATCACCATCACCTCGTCACGCTCCCGAAGGACGAGGGCAAGAAGGAGAAGCGCGCCGCGGGCGGGAGGCCCACCCGATCCGCCGCGCCCCGTCCCGGAGACCGCCGTGTTGGCCGCGTCATGTTGGTACAACAAATATCCAAGTATAACCAACACTGGTAAAATGTTAATCTAGCGGGAATATAAGGATCATATCATATATATCTATTGCTGGTAACAAATTGAATTGACTGTCCATAGCTGGTAGCTCACACGAGCGAAGATTTCTATACTAAAAGGTTCATGATCACATATATGCGGCCACACTTGTTAGGTGCCTCCAAATGATAATGAAGATCATATGAGCATCTCACGGTGTCAAGAATCAGATGATTATTCTGGGAGGGACCCATGGTCTTGTCCATCACCTCTATGCCCATTGTACTTCTCCATTCACACTGCAACTGCAAAAGTAGATTTTTTCTAGTTTATCGGTAATTTATTGCCCATGCATTGGCGTAGATGTTAAGATGTATGTGGCCTTCAACCCGGTGAAGCTTGCACCCTTGGCGAGTTCCCTAAACTCCCTCTTACCTCTTGCGTTGTGCACGAGCACGATCCACATGTCAACGTGGAACACGCCCTGAGCCTCGAGTGTTGCCTTCGGGTTCGGTGGTTCACTGGCAGGATGTACTCGATGACTACTAGACCATAAATGATTTTTGCTTGGATAAATGGGTTCTGTACTGGCGGGCGAAGCACCCACCAGCAACTATGGCTCTCTGTGCTGACAGATGCTCGCTCGCTCACTGTGCTGGTGGGTGCTTATGTAGCCCGGTAGCACAATAATTTTTTAATAATAAAAAAAAGTCCGGCCACCTGCGTCGCCTGTACGCCGCCACTCGTCCCGCCCGTCGCTCCCGGATTTGGCGCAGGAGAGGGCCGACGATGGGGCGCAGCTTGCGATGACCCCTGCCTCAGGTTCACAAGACGCCATAATCTCGTTGTACAAGACGCCACACTGCCTCAGGTTCACAAATGGCGAAAGAACATAGAGATAGGTAAAACACACGATAAAAATCAACTTCAGTACTTAGCACCACACGCAGCACGATTACAACCTTGTGCGCCTCGAACCATCTCTGTTGCCGCCTGCACACCCGGCCTGCACAGCCCGCCTGCACAGCCGCTCGAGCGCTTGCTGCTCATGCGCCGCTGCCCCCGGCCGCTGCTGCGCCAGCTGCTTGCTCCCGAGGGGCCGCGCAGCCGAGGGCCATGCCGCTCCGTGCTGCCCCGGTGCCCCCTCCGCTTGGCCGTGGAAGATGAAGTGATAGGGATGGATAACGAGAGAGAGAGGGAGAGGGAAGGGATAAGAAGGGAGTTTGGGCTGACGGGAGAGCTCGATAGCTTCTTTGTGTCCAAAGTTATTTGAAAATTTTAAAATTCAAGATTTAGAAATTAAAAAGATTATAATGATATTTTGAGCTATTAAACAACTTTAAATGGAAAAGTTATCAACTAGAAAATTTTATATCTAATCTATCTACAACTTTATATCAATATTCATCCAAGAATGAATAGCTAGTATAAGTTGAAACACCTTATGAGTTATAGGATGTTTCAACCTATAGTGATAAGTGCACTAACTATTCATTATTATTTGTATTAACTAAGAAATAATATTTTTTAAATTTACTAAATAATATTTATATGAATGTATAAAAGTTTGAAACAATTTCAAAATCATTTGTTAAGTATTTAAATAATTTTAAATTTTCTTGAAGACCGGGTGTTTGCTCGCCCGCCAACACAGTGCATGTGCCCGCAGGGCATGTGTGTGCATGTGCATGCGCACAGTGCATGTGCACGCTGCTGGTCAGTGCATGCACACAGTGCATGTGTTATAGGGTGTTGTGCATGTGCATGCTGCTGTGGTCAGTGCTGCGGCTACTGTGTTGGCGGGTCCTGTAAGTACCGTCGGCACAAATCGCCTTATCCTGTCAGCACAGTGCTCCCTAACCGGCGCAAGGAAATTTTGTGCCGGCGGGTGCTAATCATGCCCGCTAGCACAAATTATTTTTGGCGTATTGGACAATCATCTTATCCTTCGCTGGCAGAGCATCGCAGTAGTTCTTGAGGATGGTGGCGCAGTGGGTGTTGCTTTAGGGGGTGTTTGGGAGGCATGTGCTAAATTTTAGCACATGTCACATCGGATGTTTAGACACTAATTAGGAGTATTAAACATAGCCTAATTACAAAACTAATTGCACAACCCCTAGGCTAAATCGCGAGACGAATCTATTAAGCCTAATTAGTCCATGATTTGACAATGTGGTGCTACAGTAACCATTCGCTAATGATGGATTAATTAGGCTTAATAGATTCGTCTCGCGATTTAGCCTAGGGGTTGTGCAATTAGTTTTGTAATTAGACTATATTTAATACTCCTAATTAGTGTCCAAACATCCGATGTGACAGGTGCTAAAATTTAGCACCTGCTATCCAAACACCCCCTTAGTCATGGAGGATCCACTTCATGAGGGATTTTTTATCTGAAATTTTGATTTCATTTTTCACTCAAAACATAAATGTATTTTGTATTTTTTGAACCATAATGTTACTTGGAATTTATGCAATAAAATAAAATCTGATATGGACATATTTTGATTTTTGTTTTTTTTAAAAAAATCAACATTTGAAATGTACTTATTCAACATTTTGATATGCACTTTCAACATCTTTGATATACTCATTTCATATTAAATGTTGAATTAGTTTATAGGAATTGTTGAATTAAGTTTGAAGAAATATTGAATTTAGTATTTTAAAATGTTGACTATATTAATTTAATATTTTGAGGTCAGAAATCTTTAGATAAATTAAATAACAAATTACGGACACATATTAAAAAATAAAAAATAATAGCACCTGCCGTATATGTGCTCACGAGGTGGGCATGGAGATCAGCAGATACAGTTCTCACGGAGGCACGGGAAGCTGCTAGTTTCCACGAGCAAAAAATAGTAAGCCGCCCCACACGGTGCGGAGAAGTGGGCTGTTTCAGGTCATGCGCAGAGAAAGTAGAGTCCGAGCATTTCAGTTTCAGTGGATGGGATCCATGACCTATGGCATCGCATATGTGTGGTCAGGACTCGTGTGGACAGAAAGAATGCATGTTGGGCTGATGGTCTTTTTTAGTCTAGATTCAAAGTTTAACTTGGTAGCTAAATAACAACCACTATTCGAAGTCATGTTTTTTTGAAAAAGGAACTAAATCTTGCCTCGGCAAGTGCACACAGCTTATGCTTACAATTTTTCAGCCATACTGCTGATTATATAACTAAGGGAATTGAGCACATAAAAGACCAAAATAATTAAAAGCGAGTCTATTATTGTTTCTCCGTCCATTCTTGACAAAAATATCTAAAACAACCGTCTCCATTTCCCTGCTCGCCGAATGAATGATCTCCCTTTGTGTCCACACGCTGCACATGAACATAAGTCATGTTACAAGGTACTAAATAAATGATAGCTAAACATAAGTGTCAAAATATATGAACATGAACGGTAAATATTTCATAAATTTGATAAATGAATGCTAAAAATGAAGTTTATGATATATGGTCTGAAAGATAATTTCTACTAGTATGACATGAGTTATCCAATCTATCATCTATACAATGTAGCAAAGAATATGGCTAGAGTTAATTCACTGCTATGTTTGCTCCAGCCTCCTGCCTCTATATTAACATGGACACAGAGCATTGCATTTCAATAACCCGGCAACCTCACAACCAAACGCAAGAGCAACAGCTAGAAACACCATCTATCATGGCACCTGTCAGCAAGGTTCTGTTTTGACGGTCATGGTCGTAGCCATGGCGGTCTTGTCACCATCTCTTGTGCATGGAGGACAAAAATGTACGTATTGTATTTACACATGTGCACATGGTCTTACCGTCTTCTTTTTTACAAACATTTTAGATTTGACACAATCGATCTTTGACCATTACTTTTAAATTTACAATTATGTAGCGATGTGCTTTCATCTACCAAGGTGCGACAAAGCCTGCCTTAGAAACTGCCTGGAGAGACGTCTTGGGAATGTTATGTCCTGCACTAACATGGACACCACCTGCTGCTGCCACTTTATTAGTGCTGCTAGAAAACTGGCTTGATTTCAGTATTGATGCCAGATATAGTTGGGTGTAGACTGATAAATCAATCCAAATGTTATGCATCATAATAACTTGAATTGAAAAACTTTTTCTTAACTTTCCCAATTTCAATTCAAAACTTATTATTAACTTTTCCATCTCACGGTCCATCATTTATATATAGAGAGAGTGCCGGAATAAGCAAAACGATATGCATGCACGCTGCATCCTGATTCCTCACACAGGAATAGGGATTACTACTAGAGAACTGACCTTCCATCCACCCCCTTTTGTTCCGGTTAATATTTGACCCGTGACTAAAGTGGCTTTAGTCCAGGTTCAAAAATAAGTACCGCAAGGACACCGACGGGAGGGACTTTAGTCCCGGTTGAAAAGATCTGACAATGATGTCCGCCCCTTTTATCCCGGTTGGAAATTCCAACCAGGAATTAATCTTTTATCCCAGTTGGAATTACCAATCGGGATAAAAAGGGTAGATCTTTTGTCCCAGTTGGAATTTCCAACCGGGACAAAAGGAGCTTCCTGCCCCCCTCTCCTTATCCACGCGTACAAGTCTTTGACGCGCAAGTCTTTCTTCTGCTACTCTCCCTTTCTTCTTCCTCCTCCTCCTCTCCTTCCTCCATTCTCCTTTCCCTCCGGTGTGGGTGGCCGCCCCCTCCCCTGCTGCCCCTCCCCTTCCCCTTCTGCTCGCCTCACACTGGCAGTGAGGAGCAGTAGCAGGGTGAGGTGTAGGGCAGTGACGGCGATGGGGCGACGGAGCACGGCGAGTGAGCTGCGGCAGCGCGCGGCGAGCGGGGGACTCGCAGGCACGGCGCGTGGGTAGGACGTCGAGCAGTGGCGCACAGGTGCAGGACACGCGGGAGCAGGCGCAGGACCTCCATCTGCCCCCTCCCCCCCTGAAAATCGATCTCAATCAAGAGGCATGACTCTGAAAAATCCTTCGCCCTGTGATTCCTTTGTCCCTCTCAGTAATTGCTCGAAGCGACGGAGCGGCGCGGAGGCCGGAACGGGACGGCACCGGGATGGAGCGGCGCGGGGCGGAGCGGAGGCTGGGGCTGGGGTCAGGGTTGGGGTGGAGGCCAGAGCCGGGGCAGAGCGGAGGTCGGAGCGGCGTGTGGCTGGTGTCGGGGCGGGCGGTGGGCGGCTTGCGTCTTTTTTTTAATTTTTTTCAAAACACTTTAGTCCTGGTTGGAAACACCAACCGGAACTAAAGGCCCCCTTTAATCCCGAGTGGATGACCCGGGACTAAAGAACCCATTTATCTCAAAAAATTAATCCCAAATGAATTTTTGGGAAATTTGACCCCTACCAACCGGGCCTAAAGGTCCGTTTTCCAGCAGTGAATCACCCTCAATTGCCAATTTTCCATGTAACTTGATTGTTTTTGTTTATATCATTATCGATGCCTATTCACCACTTCACCCCCTTCGCATCGCTCCACGCTGGTGCTGCGACACACCCATTGCTCTGCTCCACCGCAATGAGGACCCAGTGGTGTCACTGGCCACCAGGTCCTCCACACCCGGAAGCATACCATCCCAAGATAGGACATCATCATGAGGACTATACTTACATCTTTGCGCGCCGCCAAAGTGTGCGCTACTCTATTACATGTTGGAATTAGAGATATCATCATATGCAATTTGGATTATGTAATCCTACAGATATAGGTGTTGAGACTTTCGTTCGGTTGTTAGAGATAGGAATCTTGTTGTAATCATATCCAACCGAACCGAATATTTGCAACGCCTTAGGATGTAATCTGTTGGGACTCTCCCTATATATTAACGTGCAACCATGGCGACCCAAGATAGGCAACCACGTTCTATCATTTTACATGGTAATCAGAGCCCCCTTCTTCCACAACACATCTACCCGACTACCACCTCCTCCATGGCGTTATGGTAATCAGAGCCCCCTTCTTCCACAACACATCTACCCGACTACCACCTCCTCCATGGTGTCATCTTCAAGCTCGCCGGCGGCGCCTCTCAGAGCTCCCATAGCTGAAAAGCTCACACGGGAAAATTACGTCTTGTGAAAAGCTCAGCTTTTCCTGGCTGTGCGTGGCGCGCAGCTGATGGGGATCCTAGATGGATCCATCAAGGAACTGTCCAAGACCATGGAACTGGTGAAGGCCGACGACACGAAAGAGATAGTTGCTAACCCAAAATATGATTTGTGGGTAGCTAAAGTGTGGCGGAACCACCTCGGATTAGCTTGATTAAGCAAGGTTAAGTCGCCTAACACGCGACACTTCTGCTTAAACTGAGCTAACACGGGGTGCCGTCGGATTTCATCCGATTTAACCACTTAACAGGATCGAGTCTAGCAAACCCACACGAAGGTGAGCGGTTACAGAGAATACAACAAGTCCACTGAATTAAACAATCTTACTCCATTAGTTCGGCCATAAAAATTAACATCAGAGTTTTATAACAAAAGAACAACAGAGAAAACACTAGCGGAAGACTTCGTCGGGGTCGGATGTCTGGGCGAGGCCAACCAGAACATCACTGAGTCCTCTCCTCGTCGTCCGAGGAGGGGTCCCACTCGACCGTCCAGCCTGGCGGGAGCTGGGGCGGCCAAGCACCAACCAGAGAGGGGTCGGGAACAGCAACTTCACTTGGAAAAACAGGAGCCACAACAAGGCTAAGCTACTAAGCTCAACAAGACTTAACCAGGGAGGAGTCAACTACTCTTCCAACTAGACATGCAAGGCTTCTTGGCTGAGGGGTTTGTTTGCCAAAAGCACTAATTAACCTTATTTTCAGGTTTTAGCTCCGGTTCTAGATTCACTTACCAGTCTAGGTTGTGCCACCTATTCTAAGCAATCATAGAGCCAAACAAGATGTGTAGATATAACAACAACATTGCCATCATCAGATTCCTCATTTACTCAGGGTGACGTAGCGATCAAGAAATCTCAGACTGTGAGAGGCAGACGAATCGATTCGAGTTCTTTAACCATGCATGGTGAACCTAGCCTCACGACATCCGCGCACCCGGAGGTCGCTTCCTGTGTCGGCCTTCCCCATCAATCCCCTAACCCGTGTCGGGCCCATTTCCTTTGGTGCAAGGTTCCACAGACCCGGCCTCTGCCGTTCTGTGACCACACATTGCCACCACGTGCGACAACCAGCAGGGGAAACTCCGTTCCAAGAACAATGGGGCGACCGCTCACGTCTAGGTTCAATCAGGTACTAGGCTTCCTCATCCCATACTAAGTATGAGGCTAGTACTTTCAAACACTTGATCACGAACACCACCACTGTCGGGCCTTAGCAAGTTTTCATAGACAGACGGGGCGACCATCCGACCACCAAAGAGTTACCCAAAACCCTGCCCCGTCCATCGTCCTTATAGTTGTAACAGGATAGTAAATCATGCAACTCCTACAACTCGCGAGTGACAGGAGATCACTCGGCTTTTACCGCCTCCTATTTAAGCAATGCAGCTACTCGGTCCAACAGCTAGTGCTCATATCAAGGGTTACGAGGTCGTGCATCTAGGGTTTCACACAACTCCTAAACGTAAATGCACAAACATGCTATACGGAAGCCATGCGCAAGTTTGGCAAAACACGTAGGATTCTCATGCAACCGGGGCTTGCCTGCGAGCAAAGGGGATGGAAGCTGCTCGACTTCTAGGGCGGCTTCGGCTTCCGCGGGCAGGAACTCGGCTACAGCTTCTTCTTCTGGCGCCGGGTGCAACTCGTAGAAGCCGTCGGCGAGGTGCAGCTCTACACGAATGCAATGCAAGGGTTAGCTTAAACGTTTATTCAAACAGCAACACTGGCTCGCCTGAGTCCAGAAACTTGCGACAAAGAGCAGGAGGTTATGGTGGTTCAAGAGAGCTGATGATGATCAACAGGTAAGGGTAGGAAGGGAAACTAGTGGTCTGATCCTTGAACTAGAGGATGTGATAACTGGGATCCTCAGACGCAAGCACTGAAGGGTTCCCAAGTTTTACACATACACCCTCGAGTTGAAGAAAAAGATCACAGCCAAGCCCTCGGGTGAGGCGGACAAGGGTCGGCGGAATAGACAGGGTCGGACGAGACGGAACTGGGGTCGGGCGGATAGGAGGGGTCGGGCGAGGCGGACTTAGGGTCGGCAACTCACCTTCTTCCTGAAAGGAAAGCTTGGGGTCGGGAAGAGGCAGACTTGGGCGGAGGGACTAAAGCTTCGAGCAAAGACTAAGACTGGCGATGCTCCGGCGGCGGCGCTGCTTCTTGCGGATCACAAGAGAGCTCTACGCAGCACAAAGGAGCAAGCTACTGGGTGACTTGGAGGAACTGAGAAGGAACTGGGAGAAGAACTTCTCAAGAACGGGGTGGGTGGCGCTAGGAGCTTGAGCAGGGAGCTAGAGGAGGCTGAAGGCAACAAAGGCGGAGGGAACTCCGGTGACGGGGGCATTCCTTTTGTAGCTGCTGGAGCAGAGGAACGGAAATATCGCGGAGAGAGAGAAGGGGAGCGGCGCGAAGGCCGGGGAGAAGCAATGGAGTGCTCTACCATGGCGGCGATTGAGCAAACAGGGCGGTGCTGCAGAACTCCAGGGGTGACGCCAGCGATCATTGCGCTATACCGTCAGGGCGGCGTAGGCGCGGGTAGACCGGTGGTTGGGATTTGGCGGAGAGCGGGCGTCGTCGTGCGGAAGAGGTGATAGAAGCGACCGATTAAACGGCGCTAGGATCGAGGGCGCACAGGTGAGAAGACAAGCGGACGCGGGTGCGGGGGAGAGCGCGGAACAACAGATTGTCGGGCGGCTTCTGACAGAGCGGGGAAAAGGAACTATCGCGGCCGCGGTCGGGGTTGGCGGTGGGGGAATCGTCGCGTAGCGACGACCGGGCGGCGCAACTGTTGCTGAAAGGGACGGAAAAGACGGGCGACATCGGGCTCTGGGGCCGGGATCTGGTGGCGTGATGATGGGCGCGGGAGACGAGGTTCTGCAGAAAGGGGTGCAGAGGGCTTCCGCTGCCATTGGGGAAAAGGGGCGCGGGAACCCACTCTGTTCCTTGCCAGAGACAAAACTGGGCGATGGCGTCGGAGAAGATGAGCCACGCGGCAGGAAGACTCTGAAGCGGCCATGCAACTCGAGTGCGGCTGGCGCGGGGGATCTGGAAAAAGATCTCGCGGGTCCACCGGGGATAGATCGGACGGGTGAGGAAGATTAGCAGGATTCGACGGAGGGCTGAGCTCGCCGGGGTCGGGAAAGGAACGAAGCAGGAAGGGGTCGGATCCAGGGGTCGGAACTGGCGGAAGACTGAGCACTTAGGTGCGGTCAAACAAAACAGCTGACTAAGGTTAAGGGCTGAGATCAAACCTAACTGGGAAAGGTTAGGGGTCGGTCGTTACAGCCTACCCCTCTTAAAAAGAATCTCGTCCCGAGATTCAAAGATCAAGGGTGTGCTGCTGTTACCTTCTTGATGGGACAGAAAACCTGGGAAACGCTTGTTCAGATATTCGTCCGTTTCCCATGTTGCTTCATCTTCGGTGTGGTTTCTCCAGAGGATCTTGTACATCTTTACCACTTGGCGTCGGGTGTGCCTTTCCTTTTGGTCAAGAACTCCATCTGGGTACTCGGCGTAGGTCAGGTCAGGTTCTACTTGAAGCTGTTCTTGTTCTAAGATCTCCGCTGGAACTTGGACACATTTCTTCAACTGAGACACATGGAAAACATCATGTATGGCTGATAGCTGTTCTGGGAGTTGGATCCGGTAAGCAACGGGTCCACATTTCTCCACAATCTCATAAGGGCCAACATAGCGGGGAGCTAACTTGCCCCTTTATTCCAAACCGTTGCACTCCTTTGGTTGGGGAGACTCGAAGGTACACATGATCACCAAGGTCGAACTGCAGGGGTCTTCTCCGCTGGTCGGAGTAACTCTTCTGTCGAGATTGGGCAGCCTTGAGATTTGCCTGAATTACCTTCACTTGCTCCTCGGCTTCTGCCACTAAGTCAGGGCCATAAACCTATCTCTCTCCTGGTTGGGACCAGTTCAAGGGTGTCCTGCATCTTCGGCCGTACAGGGCCTCAAACGGTGCCATCTTCAAACTGGCCTGATAGCTGTTATTGTAGGAGAACTCTGCTAAGGGCAGGCACTTGTCCCAGTTTTTGTCATAGTGGATGACACAAGCTCTTAACATGTCTTCGAGGATCTGGTTTACTCTCTCAGTTTGGCCATCGGTTTGGGGATGATACGTTGAGCTTCGAATGAGCTTGGTGCCCATGGATGTTTGTAATTGCTCCCAAAAACGGGCCACAAACTGAACTCCTCGATCAGAGATGATGGTCTTGGGTACACCATGTAGGGAAACGATACGGTCGAGGTACAACTCTGCATATTGCTTGACTGTGTAGGTGGTACGAACAGGAAAGAAATGTGCTGTCTTGGTCAGACGGTCCACTATAACCCAGATAGAATCATACCGTTGAGTTGTAAGGGGTAACCCAACTATGAAGTCCATGCTGATGTCTTCCCATTTCCAAGAGGGAATAGGTAGCGGCTACAAGGTTCCTGCTACCTTCAAGTGACTGGCCTTGACACGTTGACAAGTGTCACATTCTGAAACATAACGAGCTATCTCCGGTTTCATCCCACTCCACCAAAAGGTCTGACGGAGATCATGGTACATCTTGTTGCTGCCAGGGTGGATTGAGAACTTGGAAAGATGAGCTTCATCTAGGATCTGCTTCCTCAACTCGGGGTCGGCGGGCACTACTAGTCGGTTTCCACAGTACACACCTCCCGTTTTGTCCTGACGGAATTGCTTATATCCTTCATCCTTTACTGAGATCTTACTGATGATCCGTTTTATTTCTTCATCCTTAGCTTGTGCTGACCGAATTCGGTCCTCCAAAACTGAGTTAAGGATGATGTGATCAAGGGTTCCATGGGGAACAATCTCTAGACTTAGTTTTCCCATCTCGTGACACAGAGTGTTGGTGAAGGCTGTTGACAACAAGCAGTGGCAATGGGGTTTGCGACTGAGGGCATCGGCTACCACATTGGCCTTGCCAGGATGATAGTGCACTTCCAACTCATAATCCTTTATCAACTCCAGCCATCTTCTCTGACGCATGTTGAGGTCGGCTTGCGTGAAGATGTACTTGAGGCTCTTGTGGTCGGTGTAGATGTTGCAGTGAGCTCCCATTAAGTAGTGCCTCCATATCTTCAAGGCATGTACCACTGCTGCCAACTCAAGGTCATGGGTCGGGTAGTTCAGCTCATGAGGTCGCAACGCACGTGAGGCATAGGCAATGACTCGGCTGTCTTGCATAAGAACACATCCGAGTCCAGTGCCAGAGGCGTCACAGTATACGTCATACGGCCTAGAGGGGTCGGGTTGAGCCAACACTGGGGCGGTGGTCAGCAAGTGCTTCAGGGTTTTGAAAGCTTGTTCGCACTTGGTGTCCCACACAAACTTGACCTCTTTCTTCAACAACTCGGTCATAGGCTTAGCTATCTTGGAGAAATCCGGTATAAAACGCCGATAGTAACCTGCCAGTCCAAGGAAACTCCTGATCTGGTGTACCGAGGCAGGAGACTTCCATTCCATGACCTCTTGCACCTTACTGGGATCCACGGCTATACCGTCCTTGGAGATAGTGTGTCCCAAAAACTTGACACTATCTAACCAAAACTCACACTTGGAGAACTTTGCATAAAGCTGGTGATCTCTCAGTCGTTGGAGAACTGTATGAAGGTGGTTGGCATGCTCTTCCTCGTTCTTCGAGTACACTAGGATATCGTCAATGAACACCACTACAAACTTGTCCAGCTCGGGCATAAACACCGAGTTCATAAGGTACATGAAGTAAGCGGGTGCATTGGTGAGTCCAAAGGACATGACTAGGTACTCATACAGTCCATATCTGGTAGAGAAAGCTGTCTTGGGTATGTCGCAAGGTCGAATCTTGATTTGGTGATAACCAGAACGAAGATCGATCTTGGAGAACACTTTTGCTCCGGCTAACTGATCGAACAAGACATCAATGCGGGGCAGTGGGTACTTGTTCTTGACTGTTACCGCATTGAGGGGTCGGTAATCCACACACATCCGTAAACTGCCGTCTTTCTTCTTCACAAACAGGGCGGGGCAACCCCAAGATGATGTACTGGGTCGAATGAAGCCCTTTTCCAACAGATCGTGCAACTGGGTCTTCAACACGGCTAACTCAGCGGGTGGCATCCGATAGGGTCTCTTAGATATCGGGGCTGTGCCAGGAAGCAACTCTATGGAAAACTCCACTTCTCTGTCAGGTGGCATGCCTGGCAAGTCTTCTGGAAACACATCTGGGTACTCACAGATAACAGGGAGGTCTTCTAAACGGGCTCCCAAGAGAGGATAGGCACAAGGAGTCAAAGACTCAGGATGGGTCAAGGATAGGGTAGAACTGCCATGAGAGGGCGAGCTGATGAAAAGAGATCGGGTTGATGTATCTAAAACAACATGATGTCGGGCCATCCAATCCATGCCAAGGATGACATCTAGGCCTTCGAGGTCAAGGATGATAAGGTTTTCCTTGAAGAGGGTGGGGCCTAGCTGGAGAGGTACAAGATTAACGACCTGATCCGACGTTATCCTTCCTCCAGGAGTGGCGATCACATAGGGTTCCTTAGTGTGACCTACACTTAGCCCACATCTTTCCCTTGCCTTACTCCCGATAAAGCTATGAGAGGCTCCCGAATCAAACAACACCACAACAGCTTGATTTAAAACAAGAAAAGTACCCGTCATTACTGACGCACCTTCGGGAAGTTCGGTCAAGCTGGTGTAGTTGAGTCGGCCTTGTCGGACTTGCACCTTGGGCCTTCTTCCTCTGGCTGCCATGGGGTTCTGGCCTTGCTGCTGATTCTTGTTCCTGGGGCAGTCCTTTGCAAAATGCCCCTCATTGCCGCAGGTATAACACCGATTACTGGCTGCCGGACGAGGTGGTGTTGGCAAGGTCGGCCAGGGTACTTGCGGTTGGAAGCCTGGGAAACTAGGCATTGTTGCCGGCGGGGGTCGGGCGATCCATTTCCCTGACTGTTGGGGTTGGCCAGGGGCTTGTGGAGGGATCGTCCGAAACCTTCGGGTTGGCGGGCTCGGAAGAGCCACAGAGGCTTTCCTCTTCTGGTCGGCCTTGAGAGCTTGCATGCAGTCCTCCTGGGAGATGGCCAGGTTGACCAACTCGTTATAGGTGTCCACCCTGATGGGGTTCAGCCTTTCCCTGAGCTCCAAGCTTAGTCCTCGGCGGAATCTGTCCCGCTTCTTCTCATCAGTGTCCGCATGATAGCCAGCATAACGGCATAGGTCATTGAATGCGTGGGCGTAGTGCAGCACATCCCGAGTTCCTTGGGTGAGGGCCAGAAACTCGTTGAGCTTGCGCTCCAGGAGACCTTCGGGAATGTGATGCGCCTTAAACGCCGTCTTAAACTCGTTCCAACTGACCACGTGGCCAGTAGGTCGCATGGCATGGTAGTGGTCCCACCAAAGCCGTGCGGAACCACGCAGCTGCTGAGCTGCGAACCGCGCCTTGTTGTTGTCAGGGCATGGAGCGGTGAGGAGCTCGAACTTGGATTCGATCGTACGAACCCATGCATCAGCGTCGAGCGGTTCTTGGGTCTTTTGGAACAGCGGGGGCTGCGTCCCCAGAAAGTCCTCATATCTTGCGATATGCTGCTGCTGCTGTGCTCTACCACCATGTGGCTGTTGTTGTCCTTGCACCAGATGCCTGAGCAGCTCGGTTTGAGTTGCTAGGATTGCCTCCAATGGCGATGGTGGCGGGGGCGGGGGAAGATCCTGGCGCTGGTCACTACCACTGGGCACAGATCCTGACCTGGTGCGGTGCGCCATCTGCAAGAGTTAACGCCCCATCAATCTCATAACCTTAGGTGTACTCCAACAAATGGGAACGTATGACTTAAATCCTTTAATGCGACTCTTGCCAATGGTGCATCACACGTCCTCATAGAGGAAGCACATTCCTCCCATTTTCAACATAGATAGCCTCTACTTGCCCTGGTATTCCACTTTAGGCACACATACCACATACAGACTCCTAGGGTCTGATCCACTCAAACCAAGGGGTCGGATACGGTCCGTACTCGAAGAGGGTCGGACGAGGCGGTAACTGCCTTAAGGGTCGGCGCACTCTGGCTCGCAAACTAGGGTCGGCCAACTGAACAGGCTCCCCGAAAACAACATAGGGTTACGGCACCACTCACTCAACCCTAGCATCCACACCATACGAAAAGGATAAAACTATGCACCGGGTTGACTTTATACACAACGATGTTTCAACACCGGGAGTACTCAACTCAAGGCTAACCTATTACAGCTTTCCAAAACTAGGCTGCCGAGGAGTACAACAAAAGAAAGAAGGTTCCCTGAGAACCCTTAAGCTACCACTGGACACTATGAGTCGGAGAAGGGGCGCCATCTTCTTCTATGTCCATGCTGGACGCTCCCTCGTCTTCCTCAGGGTCCTCCTGAGCTTCAAGCTGCATGTTGAGAGCATGCATATCTTCAAGCTCAGCTTGGTGCTCCTCTAGGTGGGCATTGGCAACGGCCAACTCCATTTCCACCTCCATCTTCTCCTCCGAGAGCTCGATCATGCCGTCCACGAGGTCGGCAACTTCTCCTTCCAGCTCGGAGATCCGGTCTTGCATGTCGTGGATCTGGATTCCACGTTGGATCAGCTGGTAGGTTTGGCCTACCAGGTCTCTTCTAGCTGCCTGGAGGTACCCGTGGGTGTCTGCAGCCGTCCGGGCAAAGAGAGTCATGGCTCTTCCTTGGAGCTCTATCAGCCGGTAGAAAGCAACCATGCAACGGATGTTGGTGGAGATGGTGACCATAGCACAGGTAGTGTCCAACACCTCGAGGTTTCCGATGCGGTCCAGCCAGGCCGGGTCCAGCCGACTCCTTACGGGAAAAAGACCGATCGGGTCCAGTGTGATCTCCACAGGGTGGAACTGACAGAACTGCGTGAGTAACTGAAGAGCGGCGGATTCCCACGTATCTTCCGGAGAAAGACCGTAGGCTATGATGCCCAGAGAGGGCCAGTCGGGCCGCGCAAGAGGAGGTGGTACCAGCGCTTGCACCTGGCACGTCTGGATGCCCTGCTCCACATACAGCCGCCCAGAATACAGGGGCGGGGACTGATACCCAAACCATCTCAACGTATCCCACAAGATCGCGGGAAACCCCTCGAAATGCAGGCATGTTGATTGGAAGGTACCGTCCGCTCCAAACACCACATGCCCGGGAACAGCCATCTGGAACCAAGAAAACCGAAGCCACGTGAGATAACTCCAAGGATCAGGGGTCGGATAGAGAAGCAGAAGGGCTTAACCGAGAGCAACTAAGAGGAGCTAGAAATCCTTAGATCCAAAAGAACTCTATCGGACAGGGTTGCTGTTGAGAAGGAAACATTACAGATTTTAGGTATGACGCATGCACGGCCTACCGTACTCTTAACCGAAACAACTGCCCGAACCTTGGGTCTTACGCGGTCAACGCCGGTGACAAGGCAACAATACGTCTCTCCTTATATTAACTAGTCGGTTCTAGCAACGTCTTAACGAGCGCGGTTAGCAACCTGCAGAAACACCACACACGAACCTTTCGTGCCAGCACCCACGAAAGCGTTCCCAAACATTACCGTTCACTATAGGAACAGCACCCATGCGTCTAAGGCTGCATGGACAACACTCAACCGTGGAAATAGGTTCCTTTCGAATAGAACCATATAACCCTTCGCATACTCGTGATGCGGCATCGGCACGCGTATGACAAACGTGGCGAAACAACCGTGCCAATAGGTTCGTTGGAATCGAACCATATCAACCTTCGTATGGATCACATACGGAACCTGCGCACGTATAATAGACGTGGGCGAAAACAACCGCGAAGATAGGGTCCCTTGAATGGAACTCCCTATCAACCCTCGCATGCTCGCGATGCGGAACTCGGCACACGTATGATAGACATGGCGAAGTGCTGGAGGAGTTAGCAACATAACCAGATACTTATTAGTCACCTAAAACAACCCCAAAATCCCCTAGGGCCTCTCGCACTAAGTCATCCTTAACGTTCGTACGAGATTTTCGAAAGGTTCTTGCAACTTTTATATTTTCAAAGAAGTGGTTAGGGCTCATTGGGTTCTCTGATATGCTAAACTCGGCTCTGATACCAGCTGTGGCGGAACCACCTCGGATTAGCTTGATTGAGCAAGGTTAAGTCGCCTAACATGCGACACTTCTGCTTAAACCGAGCTAACACGGGGTGCCGTCGGATTTCCTCCGATTTAACCACTTAACAGGATCGAGTCTAGCAAACCCACACGACGGTGAGCGGTTACAGAGAATACAACAAGTCCACTGAGTTAAGCAAGTCTTACTTGATTAGTTCGGCCATAAAAATTTGCATCAGAGTTTTACAAGTTCAAAGAAAACGACAGAGAAAACACTAGCGGAAGACTTCGTCGGGGTCGGATGTCCGGGCGAGGCCAACCAGAACATCACTGAGTCCTCTCCTCGCCGTCTGAGGAGGGGTCCCACTCGACCGTCCAGCCTGGCGGGAGCTGGGACGGCCAAGCGCCAACAAGGGAGGGGTCGGGAACAGCAACTTCACCTGAAAAACAGGAGCCACAACAAGGCTGAGCTACTAAGCTCAACAAGACTTAACCCGGGAGTCAGCGACTCTTCTAACGAGACATGCAAGGCTTCTTGGCTGAGGGGTTTGTTTGCCAAAAGCACTAAGTAACCTTAATTTCAAGTTTTAGCTCCGGTTCTAGGTTCACTTACCAGTCTAAGTTGTGCAACCTATTCTAAGCAAACATCAAGCCAATCAAGATGTGTAGATAAAACAACAATATTGCCATCATCAGATTCCTCATTTACTCAGGGTGACGTAGCGATCAAGAAATCTCAGACTGTGAGAGGCAGACGAATCGATTCGAGTTCTTTAACCATGCATGGTGAACCTAGCCTCACGACATCCGCGCACCCGGAGGTCGCTTCCTGTGTCGGCCTTCCCCATCAATCCCCTAACCCGTGTCGGGCCCATTTCCTTTGGTGCAAGGTTCCACAGACCCGGCCTCTGCCGTTCTGTGACCACGCTTTGCCACCACGTGCGACAACCAGCAGGGGAAACTCCGTTCCAAGAACAATGGGGCGACCGCTCACGTCTAGGTTCAATCAGGTACTAGGCTTCCTCATCCCATACTAAGTATGAGGCTAGTACTTTCAAACACTTGATCACGAACACCACCACTGTCGGGCCTTAACCAATTTTCATAGACAGATGGGGCGTCCATCCGACCACCAAAGAGTTACCAAACCCTGCCCCGTCCATCGTCCTTATAGTTGTAACAGGAGAGTAAAACATGCAACTCCTACAACTCGCGAGTGACAGGAGATCACTCGGCTTTTACCGTCTCCTATTTAAGCAATGCAGCTACTCGGTCCAACAGCTAGTGCTTATCTCAAGGGTTACTAGGTCGTGCATCTAGGGTTTCACACAACTCCTAACGTAAATGCACAACATGCTATACGGAAGGCATGCGCAAGTTTGACAAAACACGTAGGATTTTCATGCAACCGGGGCTTGCCTGCAAGAAAAGAGGGCTGGAACTGCTCGACTTCGGGGACGGCTTCGACTTCCGCGGGCAGGAACTCGGCTACAGCTTCTTCTTCTGGCGCCGGGTGCAGCTCGTAGAAGCCGTCAGCGAGGTGCAGCTCTACACGAATGCAATGCAAGGGTTAGCTTAAACGTTTGATTCGACAGCAACACTGGCTCACCTGAGTCCAGAAACTTGCGACAAAGAGCAGGAGGTTGAGGCGGTTTGAGAGAGCTGATGATGATCAACAGGTAAGGGTAGGAAGGGAAACTAGTGGTCTGATCCTTGAACTAGAGGATGTGATAACTGGGATCCTCAGACGCAAGCGCTGAAGGGTTCCCACGTTTTACACATACACCCTCGAGTTGAAGAAAAAGATCACAGCCAAGCCCTCGAGCGAGGTGGACAAGGGTCGGCGGAACAGACAGGGTCGGACGAGACGGAACTGGGGTCGGGCGGATAGGAGGGGTCGGGCGAGGCGGACTTAGGGTCAGCAACTCACCTTCTTCCTGAAAGGAAAGCTTGGGGTCGGGAAGAGGCAGACTTGGATGGAGGGACTAACGCTTCGAGCAAGGACTAAGACTGGCGATGCTCCGGCGGCGCCGCTTCTTGCGGATCACAAGAGAGCTCTACGCAGCACAAGGGAGCAAGCTGCTGGGTGACTTGGAGGAACTGAGAAGGACTGGGAGAAGAACTTCTCAAGAACTGGGTGGGTGGCGCTAGAAGCTTGAGCAGGGAGCTAGAGGAGACTAAAGGCAACAAAGGCGGAGGGAACTCCGGTGACGGGGGCATTCCTTTTATAGCTGCTGGAGCAGAGGAACGGAAACGTCGCGGAGAGAGAGAAGGGGAGCGGCACGAAGGCCGGGGAGAAGCAATGGAGTGCTCTGCCGTGGCGGCGATTGAGCAAACCGGGCGGTGCTGCAGAACTCCGGGGGTGACGCCAGCGATCATTGCGCTACTCCGTCAAGGCGGCGTAGGCGCGGGTAGACCGGTGGTTGGGATTTGGCGGAGAGCGGGCGTCGTCGTGCGGAAGAGGTGATAGAAGCGACCGGTTAAACGGTGCTAGGATCGAGGGCGCACAGGTGGGAAGACAAGCGGACGCGGCGTGGGGGAGAGCGCGGAACAACAGATTGTCGGGCGGCTTCTGACAGAGCGGGGAAAGGAACTGTCGCGGCCGCGGTCGGGGTTGGCGGTGGGGGAATCGTCGTGTAGCGACGACCGGGCGGCGCAACTGTTGCTGAAAGGGACGGAAAAGACGGGCGACATCGGGCTCTGGGGCCGGGATCTGGTGGCGTGATGATGGGCGCGGGAGACGAGGTTCTGCAGAAAGGGTGCAGAGGGCTTCCGCTGCCATTGGGGAAAAGGGGCGCGGGAACCCACTCTGTTGCTTGCCAGAGACAAAACTGGGCGATGGCGTCGGAGAAGACGAGCCACGCGGCAGGAAAACTCTGAGGCGGCCATGCAACTCGAGTGCGGCTGACGCGGGGGATCTGGAAAAAGATCTCACGGGTCCACCGGGGGATAGATCGGACGGGCGAGGAAGATCAGCAGGATCCGACGGAGGGCTGAACTCGCCAGGGTCGGAAGAGGAACGAAACGGTAGGGGTCGGATCTCAGGGGTCGGAACTGGCGGAAGACTGAGCACTTAGGTGCGGTCAACAGAACAGCTGACTGAGGTTAAGGGCTGAGATCAAACCTAACTGGGAAAGGTTAGGGGTCGGTCGTTACAACCTACCCCTCTTAAAAAGAATCTCGTCCCGAGATTCAAGATCAAGGGTGTGCTGTTCTTACCTTCTTGATGGGATAGAAAACCTGGGAAACGCTTGTTCAGATATTCTTCCGTTTCCCATGTTGCTTCATCTTCGGTGTGGTTTCTCCAGAGGATCTTGTACATCTTTTACCACTTGGCGTCGGGTGTGCCTTTCCTTTTGGTCAAGAACTCGGTCTGGGTACTCGGCGTAGGTCAGGTCAGGTTCTACTTGAAGCTGTTCTCGTTCTAAGATCTCTGCTGGAACTCGGACACATTTCTTCAACTGAGACACATGGAAAACATCATGTATGGCTGATAGCGGTTCTGGGAGTTGGATCCGGTAAGCAACAGGTCCACATTTCTCCACAATCTCATAAGGGCCAACATAGCGGGGAGCTAACTTGCCTTTTATTCCAAACCGTTGCACTCCTTTGGTTGGGGAGACTCGAAGGTACACATGATCACCAAGGTCGAACTGCAGGGGTCTCCTCCTCTAGTCAGAGTAACTCTTCTGTCGCGATTGGGCAGCCTTGAGATTTGCCTGAATTACCTTCACTTGCTCCTCGGCTTCTGCCACTAAGTCAGGGCCATAAACCTATCTCTCTCCTGGTTGGGACCAGTTCAAGGGTGTCCTGCATCTTCGGCCCTACAGGGCCTCAAACGGTGCCATCTTCAAACTGGCCTGATAGCTGTTATTGTAGGAGAACTCTGCTAAGGGCAGGCACTTGTCCCAATTTTTGTCATAGTGGATGACACAAGCTCTTAACATGTCTTCGAGGACCTGATTTACTCTCTCGGTTTGGCCATCAGTTTGGGGATGATACGTTGAGCTTCGGATGAGCTTGGTGCCCATGGATGTTTGTAATTGCTCCCAAAAACGGGCCACAAACTGAACTCCTCGATCAGAGATGATGGTCTTGGGTACACCATGTAGGGAAACAATACGGGCGAGGTACAACTCTGCATATTGCTTGACTGTGTAGGTGGTACGAACAGGAAAGAAATGTGCTGTCTTGGTCAGACGGTCCACTATAACCCAGATAGAATCATACCGTTAAGTTGTAAGGGGTAACCCAATTATGAAGTCCATGCTGATGTCTTCCCATTTCCAAGAGGGAATAGGTAGCGGCTGCAAGGTTCCTGCTACCTTCAAGTGACTGGCCTTGACACGTTGACAAGTGTCACATTCTGAAACATAACGAGCTATCTCCGGTTTCATCCCACTCCACCAAAAGGTCTGACGGAGATCATGGTACATCTTGTTGCTGCCAGGGTGGATTGAGAACTTGGAAAGATGAGCTTCATCTAGGATCTGCTTCCTCAACTCGGGGTCGGCGGGCACTACTAGTCGGTTTCCATAATACACACCTCCCGTTTGGTCCTGACGGAAAAGCTTATATCCCTCGTCTTTTACCAAGATCTTACTGATGATCCGTTTTACTTCTTCATCCTTAGCTTGTGCTGACCGAATTCGGTCCTCCAAAACTGAGTCAAGGATGATGTGATCAAGGGTTCCATGGGGAACAATCTCTAGACTTAGTTTTCCCATTTCGTGACACAGAGTGTTGGTGACGGCTGTTGACAACAAGCAGTGGCAATGGGGTTTGCGACTGAGGGCATCGGCTACCACATTGGCCTTGCCAGGGTGATAGTGCACTTCCAACTCATAATCGTTTATCAACTCCAGCCATCTTCTCTGACGCATGTTGAGGTCGGCTTGCGTGAAGATGTACTTGAGGCTCTTGTGGTCGGTGTAGATGTTGCAGTGAGCTCCCATTAAGTAGTGCCTCCATATCTTCAAGGCATGTATCACTGCTGCCAACTCAAGATCATGGGTTGGGTAGTTCAGCTCATGAGGTCGCAACGCACGTGAGGCATAGGCAATGACTCGGCTGTCTTGCATAAGAACACATCCGAGTCCAGTGCCAGAGGCGTCACAGTATACGTCATACGGCCTAGAGGGGTCGGGTTGAGCCAACACTGGGGCGGTGGTCAGCAAGTGCTTCAGGGTTTTGAAAG